>NW_024063440.1:0-1270000 GCF_006381635.1 Hibiscus syriacus
GGCTTTTTTTTTCAAAAACGCCGCAATAAATTTTTATTTTTACCGCGTTTTCCTAAAAACGCCGCAGAATATGTATTGAGATTTTGCGGCGTTTTTATCAAAAACGCCGCTAAATGTATGGTATATTGCAGCATTTTGTTACAAACGCCGCTAAATAAACAAAATTTAACATTCTAAAAATTATACTATACCCCAATCTGTTTTTCACCTGTTCCATTATCTAACAAACAAAACAACAATAACATCAATCCAATATAATAATAAAGTTTCATTAACGCAATATAGGTTAAGTTAACACGGTTCAGTAACATTGAACATAATGCTCATAACATAATGAGGCTACGATGGTGGATTCTGAGGTTGCGTTTTTGTATCATCAGCATCATATCATTGAGTCGTTTTTTCAAATTCTTTACATCTCTGCTGATATATTTCTCTCTGTTCTACCGCTGCCTCTCTCTGTGCTGCCGCTGCTTCTCTCTCTGCTTCCGCTGCTGCTCTAGCTGCTTCCGCTGCTGCTCTCTCTGTTTCCCTTGCTTCATTTTCCGCTTTCAAGTTAGCCATTTGTTGATCCATCTCAGTCACTTTTCTTTTAAAACGACCAACTTCTAATTGGAAGATCGAGACTGTAATGACATGTACTGTGATGAACTGGATCCAAAATATTTGGTGGGAGTAACGAATGATCCTTGACAGCGCACCGACCATATCTTTCAGGACCCAAAACGTCATTAATAGCTTGGTTTTCAATGTCATCATCATTAACAATACCTTGACTCGAAGCAGTAGCATGATACTCTGCCCTTTTCTCCCTCAATTTTTCCTAATAATAAAGTGAATATTAATTAAAATAAAAAATGTCATGGTACAAATATAAATAAAGTCAGGTAAATTTAAAACATCTACCCAATAAACGTACCATAATTTCTGCAGCGTCAGCAGTCATAGGAGTGCCATCCTTCTTCGTATGTGTCATGTCGAAGAGTTGGATTCGACCAACTTTAGAACCGGATGTATTTTTCCTACATGTACCATAATGTAATTACTATGAGTTAGTATGTACATGGAATACAAAAAAACTATTTCAATAATCTATAATACCTCCTCATGAGCTATACAAGCAAAGCTCTTCGATCCAGCCGTGTGCGTAAACTTTTGTTGTTGCCTACTAGCAACACCAACATGCTCTCGGTCCTACAATGTCAAACAACCACTTATAATGATGATTTAAATTTGTTACAAGTATTTATGAAAAATACATCATACCTGTCCTTTTGAGAACTCCAAAATCTGACTGCATCTTCCCATTGGTACCTGAGCATTCCTGGTGGGACTGTTTGCAACTTCTCTTCAAGGCTGAGATCATTCTTGAAGTATTTCTTCTTTAAGGAGCTCTTGTGATCCCTCCATCTCTTCCCTAATGCTTGCTTCACATAATCGTCAGAGACCTCTAAAACAAATTTCTCCTATACAGCAAATAAGTGTGCACCGTAAGTATAAATTAGTATTGAATTTATATAGAGTATCTATTATAATGACATTATTACCTTAACAAAATCCAACGCTTGATTTTTATTACTATTAGGCATTTTGCGCCATGACTCATAATTGATCGGTAACAGATTCGCATTACGTCCAACTATGCCTAAGTAACCTGCTAGAAGACGTGATTCTGGGCCAATAGGTTGACCGACATCGTTTCTTGAAACTTTGACACGATGCCCAGGAGGAAGTTGGTATAATTCCTTTAAAGTGGTACGTCCTCGAGTCTTGCGCGTTCCAGCATTTTCAACTATATAAGAAATTATTAAATGTCAGTTTTGAAAATGAACAAAGTAGTAAATAAAGTTTCGAAGATTACCTTGAATTTCTACTTCTTCAACAGTTTCAGGAACTTCGGAAGACTCAGGTGCATTCGTTTCCTCGTTATTTCTTTCTACATGGTCTTCAGAAGCTTGAACAACCCGCAAATCAGATATTTTTCTCCTCGGAATTATATCTGTAATAAACAAACATGAGTAATAAAAACGATTTAATTAATGAATACATTGAAAGACAACATATTAAGGGTTATAACATTATAAATAAATAAATGAAGATATAAAATCGTACAACAGTCTTATGTAATGTCAGTTGTCATAAATATCTTCATCAACGTCCTCCCGAACCCATTGAAATTGTGTTGTATTACTGATAGTTTCATCTAAGTTTTTGTGGTAGTAGAGGTAAACACTCTGATCTTGTTTCAATGTCATCTCTACTTCCATCCCCGATGTCTATCAAGTCTCTGGGAGTATTTCGAAGCACAACATACCAACCGTCATCCATTGGATCGTGACAATAAATACTTGTTTCACTTGAGAGGAAAATACATATGGTTCATCCATCAAACGTTGACCCGTGTGAATTAATAGAGAGAAATTCACCATTGAAAACCCGAATTTATCTCTTTTTATACATCTGTTTACATCAACCCAGTCACACCGAAACAACACAACCTTTCGTTTTCCATAATAATCTAACTCAATAATGTCCGTAAGATTTCCATAATAGTCGACCTCTCCATCCTGCGAATTATTGTCCCTTACAGTAGCATAACTTGTAGTTGATGAAGTAACTACGACTCCACAATTTTGTGTCCTCCTTAATCTTTCACGAGATTTCGTGTGAAACCTGAACCCATTAATGAGGAAGGCATTATATCTTTTAACTATTCTATTCGGACCTTGAGAAAGCCATTTAACTTCTTCACTAACTTCTCTCCCACTCCAAACCTATTACACATGAATGGTGAATTAATTTGCATTGATGTCGATATAAAAAGCAAGACATATATTTATAAGTGTTCCGTAAGATTTATTTGCTTACCGTCTGGCCTAACCATTCATGAAAAGTTTCTGTGAATAACTTATGTAGCTCTCGCTGATTTAATCTTCGGGAGCGTGCTCGAGATCTCAATACTTCTTTAAACTCACTATAAGAATATTATGTCGTTAAAAATTGATAAATAAAAAGATAAAGAGATTTCATTAGCATTGGGTCCGAAAGACTTACGTGCGAAAGTGATCTATTGAATCGTGATGGAAAAGAACATATCGGTGTGCTTGTACCCAAGACGTGTCATCTAAATGTGCAATTTCAACTTTCCCTAATGGTTGACCATAACTTCCAAACAAATAATGTTGAGTTAAGTCATCAGTACCTAACTCATCATTTCGATTTGGTCTATTCCATCTTGTTTCAACATGTTCCAAATATCTAGAGCAAAATGTCATACATTCCTCTGCCAAATACCCTTCAGCAATTGATCCTTCCGGATAACACTTATTACGACAATAAGACTTCAACTTGCCCAAGAACCTATACAGAAAACAACATACTACGTAAATACATTTTATTCAAATGTATAATCAGTAGTAATTTGAAACGTGTAATTCAATTAACACCTCTCTATAGGGTACATCCATCGATAGAAACGGGACCACCAACTCTTGCTTCGTGAGGAAGATGAATTAATAGATGCACCATAATTGTGAAGAATGAAGGCGGAAATCTTCTCCAAGTTGCATAAAGTCAAGGCAACTCGATCTTGTAGTTTATCAAGTTCTTCAACCATTAGAACTTTCCCACATATGGCTTTCATTATATTAGAAAGTTCAATGATACAAGACGTCACCTTACTCGACATGCAACCGCGAACAGCTACTGGTAGTAAATCTTGCATTAATATGTGATAATCATGAGACTTTAAACCATAAAGTCTTCGATCTTTAACACTAACACATCGAGAAATGTTTGATGCATACCCATCTGGGACCTTTATATCCTTCAACACCATGCAAAACACTTCTTTTTCTTTCTTCGAAAGAGAAAAAATAGAAGGCGGCAAGAAATTTCTTCAATTCGGACGTAATTGCGGATGAAGATCATGTCGAATTCCCATGTCCACTAAGTCAAGTCGACTCTTAAGATTATCTTTAGATTTTCTGCCATCATTCAGAATGGTCCCGATAATATTCTCACAGACATTCTTCTCAATATGCATTACATCAAGATTATGTCTCAAAATCTGTTTTTTCCAATAAGGCAACTCGAAGAATATACTCCTCTTTTTCCATAAGTCTACCTCATTTGGATCATCCTCTTCATCATACTCATCATCAGTTTGTTCGTCAACTTCAAGCTCTTCATTGACTTGTTTTGCCTTTTTCTTTGATCGTGTACTAGTTGGTTGATTCATCTTTCCATAAGTAAAATTGATATTTTTCAACATTCTGAATATTTCAGAGCCGGTTGTTTGGTCAGGAGCATTTCGAAACTCTTCATCACCATCAAACATATTCTTTTGACATCTAAATCTATGATTATCAGGTAACCACCGACGATGTCCCATATAAGAGAACTTTTTTCCATTAACCAACCATTTCGAACATGTTTGTGCAGCACAACAAGGACAAG
This sequence comes from Hibiscus syriacus, assembly GCF_006381635.1. Taxonomy (NCBI): domain Eukaryota; kingdom Viridiplantae; phylum Streptophyta; class Magnoliopsida; order Malvales; family Malvaceae; genus Hibiscus; species Hibiscus syriacus. The sequence goes on from NW_024063440.1 coordinate 4,459, forward strand.
CATAACGACCTTTTGTACTCCAACCAGATAAATTTGCATACGCAGGAAAATCATTAATTGTCCATAATAAAGTAGCGCGTAAATTAAAGTTCTCCTTTGTCAACACATCGTACGTTTCGACCCCTTCCCATAACTGTTTCAACTCTGCAATTAGCGGCTGCATGTAAATATCAATATCATTTCCGGGGCCTTTCTCGCAGGGGATTATCATGGATAAGATGAAAGATGATTGTTTCATGCAAATCCAGGGAGGCAAATTGTATGGAACAAGTACAACAGGCCAAGTACTATACGAAATACTCATGAGTTTGAAAGGATTAAACCCATCAGTTGCAAGACCGAGCCTGACATTTCGAGGATCTCTCGCAAAACTTGGATACTTGTTGTCAAATGACTTCCAAGCTAAAGAATCTGCAGGATGCCGTAATAATCCATCATCGGTTCTGCCATCATGATGCCACCTCATAGACTCAGCAATCTTGGAGGACATAAACAATCTTTGTAGCCTAGGTATGAGAGGAAAATATCGCAGAATCTTGATCGGTTTCTTTCTTGATCGTGCTTGAGCTTCATCCTCAGTAACATTTCTGCCTCTCTAGTAATCCATCGAGATTTTCCGCATACATGACAAGACTCCTGATTTTTTCGATCACCCCAATATAATATACAATCATTCGGACAACTATGAATTTTGTCATATCCAAGACCCAAATCTTTGATCATTTTCTTCATATCTTTGCATGATTGAGGGATTTTTGCAAAAGGAAACACTTCTCCTAGTAACTCCAACAATTGCGTAAAGGAGTTACCAGTCCACCCTCCCAGGCATTTTAAGTGGAAAAGACGAATGCAGAAAGAAAGCTTTGAAAACTTTGATCCCTCATAAAGTTGTTCATTCATTTCATTCAGCAACTTGTAAAACTTTGCCGCTTCTCCATTTGGCTCTTCATCACATCCACTTCTTCCAATCTCAGTGAAATCATTAACATCATCCTGACAATAATTTTCTGTATCATACGACTGATGATTGTGCATATTAAATGCATCTCGTAACATCCCTTCCATGTCATCTTCTCTAAAAGTTGGATGGGGAGAAGGAGCACGATAAGTCGAGTAACTCGTGGAAGCAGATCTATCTGATACAATCTCTCCATGAAAGATCCATTTTCTATACCCCTGAACAAATCCAAAAATTACTAGATGCTCGTACACAACTTCACGAATGTGCCAATTAATGTTCACACAATTCTTACAAGGGCAAAGAATCATATTTTCTTGGCTTGCATTCAGAAAAGCTAAATTTAGAAAGTTTTCGACTCCATTTCAATATTCGACGCTTACCCTTGAGAAATCCATCCAACTCTTATCCATTTTGTATTTCTGGAGTTTCAATTTCAAATGTTAATTGCTAATAATATAGATAAAATTAGAACCTAAACAGAAGCATTAAATTATCATATTTAGTGCATAATAATATTTGCATAGTATAAAACTAATCACTCGTAAATTATACAACTTTTAAATTGAACTAAATGTATGGGAGCAAATGTATCTCAGTTAATTTATAAAAATTATAACGAGAATTATATACAACTGCATACTATAGAACTAAATATTTACACATGTTTCATCGAAATGTAGCATTTACATCTAAACAGACTCATGTTTCTTTGTTACAGAGAGAGGCATTAAGAACTTAGAACGAAATATAAATGTTATTGTCTCTAATTTGTAGTATATATCCTGTGGAATGGAAAAAAATTAAACACCATGTTATATTAGCTATTCAACTTAAATCAATGGGTTTTTTTTGTTTAAACTTGAAACCAAAGTTCTTATTAGCTTTGAAAACTTTGATCCCTCATAAAGTTGTTCATTCATTTCATTCAGCAACTTGTAAAACTTTGCCGCTTCTCCATTTGGCTCTTCAGTACTTCCAATTTAATTCAAATTCAAATGTTAATTACTAATATTATAGATAAATTTAGGACCTAAACAGAAGCATTACATTTAATTTCACATCATAATAATTGACACTAGAGGAATATTGTAATTTCTGGTTTATGTTAGACTTAAATCTCATATTGTACTTTTCAATATTTCAATTTAAAGTAATTTATAACATGAAGAATTCAATTTAAAAATTCACATAATGAACCCCCAAATCTCTCCCCACACATACACTCAAGCATCTCCTCCATCAAAGCCCTATATTCATGCAAGAAACAATATGTAAAATAAAGTATCCTACTAATTTAGATTGATCACTTGATTGATTCATTATTGTCTTGTTTGACATAATAATAAGGAAAATGCCTAAGAGTTAGCAAGTAATTTTCAAATGATGAGAGGTATTGCGAGGAATTCAATGGATGCTACAGTCGTTTTGTCTTTATCTCCCAATGTCTCCTCTACTAAAATCAAAGCAAATTCCCAAACAACATTTCTAGGAAAAATTAAACTTTAACGTACTTCTATTGATGATCAAATCATAAACTAACATTGAACATAGGTTTGTATAAGTGTCTTAAGTACTACCAAGGTATCAAATGTAATCAAGAAAATATAAACTTCCATGACAAGAGAAATATTGATAAACTTCCATGACAAATATTATATGCACTCATAATTACAATGAAATTTATAGCGAGGAACCTGAAGTGATCTTTGAACAGGGGCAGCACGACGGTACAAAGGCAGTAGACTTGGGTGTTTGTTGACTGTTCCTGAGAAGACAGAAGGATGCGTTGCAACTTCTCAAGTAAGATAGCACATCCTTTATCCTTAACAATATCATTGTTCTTAATACCAAAAGATTTTTAATAATGCAAATATCTGACAATACATATAGTTGGCATAGTTAAGACACCAACTACAATGAAAAACCTCCCTGCTAAGTGGTAGATGCTTCACAAGTTTAAGTCAACAAAACTAGAAACAATCTTTTATGTAAGAAACTAGAAGTCTAGCATTTATGGAAAGTTGAATCAATAAAGATAACATTACTACTATACATTCAAAGAAAAAATAGTTGCAGTGTTTGTTGACTGGAGAATAAACATTAGACAAGCACAAACATAGACATGGAAAACAAGCAGAAACATTAAACTCCAAATCCATTAACAAAAATATCATGGACTAACCTAATGGTGGAATGTTGAAAAACTTGGTGGGTAAAATATTCCCATATGCTGCAGTAATGCAAAGTTCAGGCTACAAAGCACTTAAACTGGACAAGAAGATCTCCTATATAAATTAGGAAGAAATATTTTTTATAAGCAGGTTAGAAAAGTTAATGGCTTTTATATAGTACCACATTACACAAAGTAGAAATACTTCTACCTTATTTTCGTTGCTTCAAAAGTGTATAAATACAAACTGAAGCATACCAAACCAATGAATAACTAATCAAGACACACGCTTTTATCAACCCAACCGCAAGTTAAAAAGGTAAAAAGAAACAGATAATTACATAAATGTTAACAAAAACAGAACATATGAACGGACCATTATGGAGACTAGACTTTTATACTGATTTGAATTAACACAAACATTACATTCCACTCAACAATTCAATAAGAGCTTTTAAAAGTATTGAGATTGAAAAGTAATTAGATCATATACAAACACGATATAGGCTCTCACTGTCTAGGCTCCAGATTCTCACCCCCACCCCTCTTTTCCTTCTTTCGTACAAAGATTTCTAGTTAACAAGATTTCTCAATTTCTAACTGAGATTGCTAAATAAATTCTAAAGACTCATACTGAATAAATTTGATTTTTTTGTATTTGAGTGACATATCGAGTCTTAATTTAGAGAAAGTATTTGATATACATATTGTGTAACAAATAATTTATATAATATGTCTATTTTAATGCTAAACACTACAATATAAAACTTTAAATTCTAAAACCTAAATTAAACCTTAAACCCTAAAATCATAAACTCTAAATTTTAAATAGAATACTTGACACTAAAACATATAACATTGTGCAAACTACAATTTATACAATATAACACTTAAGTCCTATACTTATCTACCACATTACTCCATACTCCTAAGGTACATGTCACTTACCAAGCTTTTATCCAAGTTTCAGATTGGGGATTTAGACCCCCTCCACACACGGCTGAATTCTTTGTACACAATTCACAACATATAATGAAACTGGTTCAACATGCTAAAGTGAGGCAAAGGTTTGATCTTCTCTCTTTGTTTTTAAAGAAACGCCATTTTATTTATTTAATGATTTCAGTGATGTCATCAAATTTTTATCTGTACATTTCCTTTCAAAATTGTGTATACTCCTGTGGTTTTTTCATGCTAACAGTAACAATGTTTAATTGTAGCAACTTTTGCTGAACATTAACTACTTTTACTACTGATGTTACTAATATCTCTGTTTTATTCTCTGTAACTTCATGTTTTTGTGAAGTTTGAACTTGAAATATTAGAATTATTCTGTAATTTTCAGTTGTTTTCTTACATTTGTAAAGTTTTTGAATATACAAGAAACCTAATATGTTTTGAACGAGGGCAAGAATAATTTTTTTGAACAAATGCAGGTATTCAATCTCCAACTACAAAACTCAATTGTCATAAAATTTGAAACAAATAAAAATCAATCAACCCTTAATTCGGTCGATCGATGGTTCAAGGTTGACTAACCGTTTCGATTCTGAGGCTGCGTTGGTGGAGAAACTTTTGGTAGGACGCAAATTGGAGAAGGGTTGTCAAGGACGCAAGGTCAACGACAACGTGAGGCTGCGCTGGTGGTGGTTGCACTGGTGGAGAAGTTTGCGCTGGTAGAGAATGTTATGAACGATATTCAGTAAATGGGTATGAAAATTAGGGATTTGGAATGATGGGTATTAAATTGTTTAACTATTGCGGCGTTTGTTTATACAAACGCCGCTACTGTATCATGTAATGGATGCGCTTTTAACATAAACGCCGCGTTTGTACATGTCAATACTGGCGTTTTTATACAAATGCCACTATATATCAGAATATTGCGGCGTTTTTAATAAAAACGCCGCAAAGGAACTATTTTATTGCTGCATTTTTTTACGAAAACGCCACTAAGGAACTATTCTATTGAGGTGTAAAAAAGCCACCTAATAACAACTCTATTGCGGCGTTTGTATCCAAAAACGCCACTAAATATTATTCTTTATCGGCATTTTTGGATACAAATACCGCAAAAGTAAATCTATCAAAAACGTCGCTAATAACATTTAATTTACATAATATTAGTTCATTTTACAACTAATCATTTCTGCTCTACATCTACTAAATTCACTGATATATGTAGCTTTATATAAGTAACAACAACCATACATTTGAATTAAGACATAAGGTATGCATAAAAATGCTTAACAACATAATACATTACAATTTAGAAACATTAAAGCTATGTATAAATAGTCTTCGCTATATTGTTCAGTAGAATTTAGTTTTGGTCATTCGTGGGGAAAGGATGTAGGAAAGTTGTTTTCTTTGTTTGACGACGCATCGTTAAGTTTTTCGTCCTTGTAAACTCTATATGGATCAAACCGTGCAATTGTGTTATAGTACGTCGGTGAGAGGCCCAATTTGGTCGCCGGGACATACAAATGACAACGTCACTTGAAATCATTTGAGAGTTGTTGTTATACCAGAGAAGAATCTTTGAGGGAAGAAGAGTTTAAATGATTTTAGGGTTCGGGTAAGAGAAAATGAGGACTATATATTTAACATTTTGCGGCGTTTATACAAAAAAACGCCACTATTGATTACACTATTCTGGCGTTTGTTAAAAAACGCCACTATTGATTATCACTATTGCGGCGTTTTTCTAAAAACGCCATTATTGATTAACACTATTATGGCGTTTGTCTAAAAACACCACTATTGATTATCACTATTGCGGCGTTTGAGGAATAAACAACACTATATGTGTAATATATTGCGGCGTTTGTGGTATAAACGCCACGAATTTACCACTCTATTGCGGCGTTTTGGCTCAATCGCCGCAAAATTTATACTCTATTGTGGCGTTTGTGGTATAAACCCGCTAATTTACCACCCTATTGCGGCATTTTTTGTAAAAACGCCGCTATATGTCAACTCTATTGCAGCGTTTGTACTAAAACGCCGCTAAAGTATCAATTTATGGCGCTACGATTGGAAACGCTGTTATATGTTTAACTTTTGTGGCGTTTCTTCTCCAAACGCCGCTAAAAACGCCGCTACATATCAATTTTGCTGTAGTGATATCGTAACGTTAGACGATAAATTTATCAAAAATAAATTTAAACGTTAGAATTTTAAGATTTTTCTGAAAATTTAATTGATCAAAATTGAAAACAAGAGATTTTCATGAAGAAAAACAATCTGCCGCTAATATTAGTAATATCATCTGCCGCTAATATTAGTAATATCATGCCCACTGGAAAGTTATTGGACCAAATTGTTGATAAAATCTTATACTTTATGTAGATAATATGAATTTATCAAAGCCAAATGCCCCTTATAATAAAATAACTGATTTTTTTATTATAATGTTGAATGATGATTTTAAAAGTTGAAATAATAATGATGAGATTAATATATGAGGGTAAAGTATAGATAATATGAATTTATCAAAGCCAAATGCCCCTTATAATAAAATAACTGATTTTTTATTATAATGTTGAATGATGATTTTAAAAGTTGAAATAATAATGATGAGATTAATATATATGAGGGTAAAGTATAATGGTATTATAATGATAGGACGTTGTTTTGTTGAGTCACATTATTATTATAAACTACAAAATGGTCATTTGGTTATAGGATGTTTCCTTGTTGATTTCTCTGATTATTAAAAGTTATAAAATGGTCATCCGACTATTCATATGTTCCAAACCGATCCTTTTCCGTTAAAAAAATTGGTGGTCGTCTGAGCTGGACGTTTACCTGTTGACTGAGACATGATAAAATATGATCTCATAATCGTCTGAGTTATATTTTGTGGATTGACTCTCTGTTTACATTATGTCATCGAGCCAGTACTTGAAATATTATACCGTTGAGCCAGTACTTGAAAGCAACATCAGTGCCAATTAACATCATTAAAATATGATTTTATAACTTTTAATAGTCAAGAGACTCAACAAAATAGTGCCCTATAATCGGATGACTATTTTGTAAGTTTTAATAGTCGGGTTACTCAACAAAATAATATTCTATAGTTGAAAGATCATTGTCTAACCTATAATAGTCGAATGACTCAACAAAACAACGTCCTGTAATTGGGGACTATTTGTATACTTCATCGTAAATATTAAATGTACTAATAAGATGTATTATACTTTTAAAAACAAAATATAAACTTAAATTATAAAAATGATATTATAAAATACATAATCGCAACATAACAAAAACTGTTCATTTCTTTTGTAATCCCTATCCTAAAAGGCAAAAGTAATGTTTAGGTTCTTTACAAATCACACACATGCATAAAGTTTTTATTGATTTTTTTATTTATTAATATAGTGTTACATTTTGCCCCTTTTTCTTTTTTACCCGATATACAAAAGTCCATCTCATTTGGCTTAAATCTTAAAATATTTGTCAGTTTTCTTAATCAGTGCGAAGTAATTAGAAATATTAAGTATATATATATATATATATATAATTTTTCAAATTCAATTAGTTAAAAAATAACATTATTTTAATTATTAATTCATCTAATAAATTTAAAATATCTATTAATTTTTTGAACAACTCCTACTTAGGGGAATGAGATTGGGATTTTTGCACCTAATAAGTATTGAACTCACAACCTAAGAGGAAAAAAGTGTCAATTCAGAGTTTTTAATCACATGCTATAGAGATTGTTGATAAAATATTTATTTTTTAAATATAAAACCACTAAGAAATCAATGGGTTATGTCAGTGCCCATATACACTTTATCCCTCATGAGCAAGGTTTGTATCTCGCTTGGAGGCTGTTGAGAACACAAGAGACTAGGAGGGCCATTCCTTCCAATCTTGGCTAAAGAATCAACTAGCTCATTTGCTTCTCATTTTATATGGATGACTTTGATGCACCACCTCCGCTCAAGCAGGCAGCGGATTCACCGTGTTATAGCATCGTCATTAGGTTGTTCAGGTAATTTTAATCTCCTCACAACTTCACTATTATCAAGCTCTACGATAATCCTTCTAAGACCATGGCTCCACGCGACATTAAAACCATCAAGCACCGCCAACAATTCAGCCTGAAAAATGGGACAGTGATTGATTTTACGACAGTAACCAGCAACCCAGCTTCCATTGCTATCGCGTAAAATGCCCAACTAGCTGATTCCATTGTTACCTGATTAACCGAACCATCAACGTTCAGCTTGTAAAATTATCCTTCGGTGCTTGCCATCTTTGCCTCAGGGATTGATAGTGTCTTAGACAAGTTCTACCATTTTTGCCATGTTTAATTTATTTGGCCCAAACCCATGTTGATTTAATCATATTAGGAGCTTACCAAATTTGCCCTTGAATGGCGCCAGTATATGTCAGCATGGTCACATCCTGTATTACGAAAAAGGTTAGTCTTGAGCCAATCAAAAAGAGTAGAAGAAAAGAAACTTCCCATGGCATGGTTTGGGATTAGTTGCTCCCAAACGAAATGCACCATTTAACAGTCTCGGGTTATAAGCAGTATTGTTTCCTCGCCATTGCAGCAGACTGGGCAAGAAGAATTTGTGATCAATCTTCTCTGCGCTCTTTCCGAATTGGTCATGACTCACTGCTGGAGGATTAACCAAATAAAATGTTTAACATGTTGAGGGATATCATAATTCCAAGCCACGTTCTAGCTCTTGTTTAGAGTATTCCATTTATCCTGCTGCAAACAAATATAGGTTGATTTAACAGTACATTCACCAGTTTGTTCCCAGTGCCAAATAAGTAGATCCTTGTCTAAATTGTCCCGAGTGGAGGAGTAGCGATGACCCATTGGTAGGTCTATTCGTCAAGAGAATTTCGAAGAAGATGAAGATTCCACTCCCCTTCATTCGTAGCATAGTCACGCACCATGGCAAATGGATTGCTTACTTGTGGCTGACTAGTTCCTGCTATTATCGGGTATGTTGAAAACATTTTGATATTTCGATATAACAAATTAAGTTAAATGAATTTTAAGATTGTGCAATAAGGTTTTCTAAGTATATTCGATATAATTATTCGAATATCAAAACATTAGTCTAAATCTTTCAAAAATCATTTTTAATCCTTACTCAAGTGTAAAATTAAGTTTTAATCTTAAAACAATTTCAAAATAATTTTACAAAGTATTTCGAACCATTTCAAAGCCAAAAATTCCAGATTGCTCAGAGGGAACCGATTCCCCCCAAGGGGGTACTGATTCCCCCCTTAATGGTTTGGCTTCGAGAATTCCAGTATGCTCGGAGGGAACCGATTCCCCCATAGGGGGTATCGATTCCCCCCTGTGTAACGGTCGAAATATTTGAATTTTACACTTAGGGAACCGATTCCCCATAGGGGGTACCGATCCCCCCACGCTCCAAATTGTTTTATTAATTGATTTCACACTAAAACAGCTATATTATCTTCATTAATGATCCCCAATGTTCAGAAGTGATTCAAGGTGTATTTAAGCAAGCTTAGAAGTCATTGATCAATAACAAGAAACATCAAGCAACTAGAATCAAGAGAGAATCAAAGAGAAAGCATCAAACCTCAAGTTTGAGCATTTCAAGCCTATTTTTCATTCAATATTCATTTTGCTTTCAAGAACACTTATTGTGCTCAATTGTATTCATTTTTGAGTGTTCTTTTCTTTGTTCTAGAATTGTGCAAACAATATACCTTGTGAGGATTTCCTTGTAAGTTTGCAAAATTTGTATTGTTCTCTTTGAGAGAGTGTGTTCTCAAGAATTTGGGGTATAATTCTTGAGGGTTTGTAAGGTTACTCTTTATACTCAAAAGAAAGATAAATTAGTGAATTTGTGAAAAATCATTAGTGTGGATAGCTAAGGTAGTGGATGTAGACTTTGGTTGAGAAAGTCGAACCACTCTAAATTGTTGTGCAATTATTTTCAATTTTCTGCAAAAGCTTTCACCAAAATTTTTATTGCCAATTCACCCCCCTCTTGGCCGATTCCGTCAATCGATTAACTCAACAATTGGAATCAGAGCCTAACTCATTTGAAGGTTTAATTGCATCTTGAGTCGATTCGGGAAGAGTTACATCGATAATCAAAGTCATCAATGGCCTCTACTTTAAACTTCGACTCCGGTCTCGATTTGATGCCCGTCAACTAGCCTCTTTTCTTCAATGGGGCTAATTATGCCTATTGGAAAAATATGATGATGTACTTCATTCAAGTAAGTGACATGGGAGCATGGAATGTCGTAGAAGAAGGATACTTCAAGCCTCTCACTCATCCAAGATTATGGAGTGAAGGAGAGACAAAAATGTTCAAGCTCAACTCCAAAGCCATCCATATCATAATTTGTGCTCTTGGACCAGATGAATACGGAAGAGTTTCATCTTGTACAACCGCCAAAGAAATATGGACAAACTTTAAGTTACTCATGAAGGTACCGATGAGGTAATGAAATCTAAAATTAGTATTCTAACGCATAGCTATGAAAATTTCAGGATGAAACCAAATGAAGATATCAAAGCTATGACGGATAGATTTTCAACGATTGTCAATGGTCTCAAATCATATGGAGAGATCATTTCAAATGAAAAGCTTGTGAGGAAGTTAGTCTACTCCATCCCAAAATCGTGGTAATCAAAGAAGACGACAATCATCGAGTCTAAGGATCTAACATCCTTAACTCTTGAAGAGCTAATCGGTTCACTCCTCACTCATGAAATGATGCTTGAAGATGAGGTGGACCTTGATAAGATTGAAGAGACACCAAAGGAGAAGGAGAAGAAGGAAAACATTGGAGTTGCTCTCAAATCCACAAAAAATGAGAGTGATTCGAATGAAGATGACGATGATGAGGAAATGGCATTGTTTGCCAAACGCTTCAGAAAAATGATGAGACCTTACCGAGGAAGAAAATTCAAACGAAATGAAGGCCTAAAAAATGAACCAAAAGAGAAGGACCCGATCATTTGCTATGAATGCAAAAAGCCAGGGCATGTCAAATATGATTGCCTATAATTGAAGAGAAAGGGTCAATCAAAGAATAAGCACAAGTCTCATGTGGCTACATGGAGTGATGAAGAAGGTTCCGATGAAGAGCAACAAGAAGTAGCAAACTTATGCTTACTGGCATTCGGGGAAGATTCTAAGGTAACCGCTAACTCATTTGATTTTGATGATTTATCCTATGATGAGCTATTAGAGGAATATAATGGGTTGGCTTCGGATCATGAGAAATTGTTTTTAAACTATAAAAATGATGTTTCAAAATTGAAAAATGAAAATAAACTCATATCCAAAACCAACAACGATCTTGAAAGTAAAATCAAAGATTTGCAAATCAAACTAGAAGAGTTTGAAAAGAAAAATTTAGATTTTCAAAATTTACTTTCAAAGGTCAATGATGAGAAAATTGATGATCTTAAAGCTTCTTTTGATAAAGTTGGAACAAAACGTTTTGAAAGTGGAGAAAATTCAAAATCCAACTTTGTTAGAAAAAGTTTTAAAAACTACAATCATAGAGGTCCCCAAAGAACCTCTAATGGAAAAATCGTTAGAAGTATATGGGTTCCTAAGGAGCTCATTACTACTAAAGATAAGGATATCCTACACAAATGGATACCTAAGGGGACTAGGATTTTGGAAACTAATGAATTTGGACCCAAAAGAATTTGGGTACCAAAAATTAGAAATTAATCTATGTTTGTAGGAAAAGGAGCATTGCTACAAGGCACGGGAAAAAAATCCAAATTCATGGTACCTTGATAGTGGATGCTCAAGACACATGACCGGAGACAAAAACCGGTTCATTGAGCTTAATGCCAAAAATGGAGGAGAAGTGACTTTTGGTGATGATTCAAAAGGTCACATTGAAGGTATTGGTAATATTGGTAATACCTCTTCCATACAAATTAAGAATGTTTTATATGTGAATGGATTAAAGCATAATCTATTGAGTATTAGTCAATTTTGTGATAAGGAATTCAATGTCATTTTTTATATTAATGGTTGTAAAGTCATTGACATTGCATCTAATCGGATTATGCTTGTTGGTCATAGAATAGGAAACATATACATGGTGCATTTAGATTCTATTGATATGACTAATTTGTGCCTAGTTGCTAAGGATGAACATGATAGTTGGTTATGTCATAGGAGACTAGTACATGCTAGTATGAGTGTTTTGCAACGGCTAATTCAAGATGATTTAGTTCGAGGGTTGCCTAAGCTTAAATTTGATAATAATAAAATCTGTGATGCTTGTGCTAAAGGAAAACAAAAGCAAGTTTCTTTTAAATCTATTAATGACGTATCAACTAGTAGATTATTACAATTGATCCATATAGATCTTTTTGGGCCAACTAGGACTACTAGCTTGAGTGGAAAACAATATGCATTTGACTTGGTATATGACTATTCTAGATATACTTGGGTTCTCTTCTTAAGTAATAAAGATGATGCATTAGAAAAATTCATCACATTTTCAAAAGTAATCCAAAACGATAAAGGTTACTCTATAACTAGTGTTAGGCACTGAATTTGAAAATCTTGGATTCACTGAGTTTTGTAATTCTAATGGTATTAGTCACAATTTTTCAGCACCTAGAACCCCTCAACAAAATGGAGTTGTTGAGAGGAAAAATCGAACTTTAGAAGAAATGGCTAGAACCATGCTTTGTGAAAATAATTTGCCAAAATATTTTTGGGCGAAAGCCACAAATACCGCTTGTTATGCTGTAAATCGAGTAATGATTAGGCATATTTTAAAGAAAACGCCATATGAAATTTTCAAAAATAAAAGCCTAACATTAGCTATTTTCATCCTTTTGGATGTAAATGTTTTGTTTTAAACAACGGTAAAGAAAACCTTGGCAAATTTGATGCTAAAAGTGATGAAGGAATTTTTCTGGGTTATTCCTTAAATTCTAAAGCTTATCGAGTATTTAATAAAAGAACTTTAGTTGTAGAAGAGTCTATACATGTTGTTTTCGATGATAATCCCCTTCCGAGGAAGGATTCTTTTGTGAATGATGATGTAGGTATTATAAATACAAATGAAGTTAGACATGACGTTGAAGAACCATCATCAAAGGAAGAAACAAAAGATGAGGTAACTCATGATCCTCTCGAGAATCCAACCATTGAAGAAAGGGAAGTATCTTATCCAAGAGAGTACAACTATGTCAAGGATGGTGAGATTATAGGTGATCCATCCAAAGGGGTAACAACTCGATCTTCTCTTAGAAATATTTGTAATTATGTTGCATTTATTTCATGCATAGAGCCTAAGAATATTAAAGAAGCATTAAAAGATGAACATTGGATTATGGCTATGCAAGAAGAATTAAATCAATTTAAGAGAAGTAAAGTATAAATATTAGTTGAAAGGCCTAGTAATAAATCTACTGTAGGTACTAGATGGGTATTTAAGAATAAGCTTGATGAGAGTGGTAATATAGTGAGAAACAAGGCTAGACTTGTTGCTCAAGAGTATACTCAAGAAGAGGGCATAGACTATGATGAAACATGCGCTCCCGTAGCTAGGATGGAAGCAATTAGAATGTTACTAGCATTTGCATGATTTCATGAATTTAAATTATATCAAATGGATGTTAAAAGTGCATTTTTAAATTGTTTTATAAAAGAAGAAGTGTATGTGGAACAACCTCCAGGTTTTGAAGATTCAAAATTTCTGGATCATGTTCTTAAATTGACAAAAGCACTTTATGGTTTAAAACAAGCTCCAAGAGCTTGGTATGAAATATTGTCAAATTTTTTAATTGAAAAAGGTTTTTCAAAAGGGAAGGTTGACACTACATTGTTTTTAAAGCATAAAGGTAAAGATTTATTAGTAGTTCAAATTTATGTTGATGATATAATATTTGGTTCTACTAATGATGTTCTTTGCCAAGAATTTTCCAAGCTAATGCAAAGTTAATTCGAAATGAGCATGATGGGGGAGCTCTCATTTTTCTTGGGACTCCAAATCAAGCAGAGAAAAGATGGCATCTTCATCAATCAAGCTAAGTACGTCAAAGATATGCTCAAGAAGTTTGGACTGGAAAATGGCAAACCTCATGACACTCCAAATAACTCTTCAACAAAGCTTGACTTAGATGAAGGAGGTAAATGTGTAGATGTTAAATTATATAGGTCAATGATTGGATCTTTACTTTATCTAACTGCAAGTAGACCGGACATTATGTTTAGTGTTTGCTTATGTGCTAGATTTCAATCATGCCCTAAGGAATCAAATTTACTAGCTGTTTAGAGAATCTTTAGATACCTTAAGGACACTCCTAGTTTAGGACTTTGGTATCCTAGAGACTCTAGCTTTAGCTTGCATGCTTTTTCTGATGCGGATTATGGAGGATGCAAATTAGATAGGAAAAGCACCTCCGGTACTTGCCAATTCCTTGGAAATATGATGATTTCTTGGTTTTCAAATAAACAAAATTGTGTTGCATTATCTACCACTGAAGCCGAATACATTTCAGCTGGTAGTTGTTGTGCACAAGTTTTATGGATGAAACAACAACTTTTTGATTATGGAATTGAAGTTGGTATCATTCCTATCAAGTGTGACAATACTAGTTCTATTTGTCTCACTAAAAATCCCATCCAACACTCTAGAACTAAGCACATTGAAATAAGACATCACTTCATTAGAGACCATGTCACTAAGGAAGATGTAGTTCTAGAATTTGTTGATACTTTGCACCAATTAGCGGATATCTTTACAAAACCTTTAGACAATGAAAGATTTTGGACACTTAGGAGAGAATTAGTTTAACCAACCTATCTTCACTTAGTGTTTAAAATAATTTTAGCACTTTTAAGACTAAATGAAAAATGCTAATTTTTAATTGCATTCATTGATATTAGTTAGAGGGAGTTTATGATTCTTGATGAAAAATTAATTTTATGTTCAAATATCATTTAAAGAATAATTTGATTGTTTGAACATGATTAATTTTCAATATATGAGTTGCCAATACCACTAGAGAAAATTAATTTAGCATTTTGTGTGTTTAAAATCGAATTTTAGCATTTTGGTGCAGAGGGAATCGATACCCCCATGAGGGAACCGATTCCCCCTTTGAAGCGGAACCGATTCCCCCCTAGGGGAATCGATACCCCCTAGGGTTCTGGATTTATCGGGCAGAACCTCACATTTTTGCTCAAACCCTCTTCTTCTTCTTCCTTCTGCCGTTTCTCCTCTCTAAACTCTCAAATCTCCATTTTTACCTCAAATCATCGGTTTTAATCGGAATTCACTTCAAATATCATCTTCTAAACTTGTTATCATCATTAAAATCGTGCAAACTTCATCTAATCTCACTCAAATCCGAAATCCTTTAAGGTATTTTTCCAAAACTTCTATTTTATCAATTTATGAACATAGAACTAGTTTTAATTAGTTCTAGGTTGAACTTTAGATCGAGCATTGATTGTTTAGTGATTAGAAACTAGGTATTACAACTAATTTCATCAAAAACACAAGAATTTTTCAAAAATTTTGAAATTTTCGAAATATAAAAAAACTATTTTTCAAATTATTGTGTTTTGATTGAATTATGTTGTTATTATGAAAACTATACATATATTGTTTCTCAAAATCGTATTTTTCAAAAGTTTTCAAAAAAAACTTTGCCCATTAGGATTGATTTAGAGAACCTTGAAATATTGAGGACTCAATTGAGTTTTGGGATTGATTGAATTGCATACATGTGTTTTCTAAATTACAGGTTATCCATTCTATTCCGATTTCCTAAACCATGTCCAATCCTAAACGTGCTAGGTCATCATCTAGTCGCTTACACCGTCAACCAAATCCACCTCCAAATCCTCCTCCTATTCCTGAAAATCCAATTCCTAATCCTAATCCCATTGATCCTAATTTGTCTATTCAAAACTCGTGCTTCAATCATCCTGGTCATAGAAATCATCGTTTTTGGTATTATCAATATTTCGACTATTACAAAATTAGAGAAGAACGTATTCCTTCTCGTCAAGCTATGTTAGATATTAATTTTAAATATCTTCCTCTTTTACAAGAGTGGAAATTTGACAAACTCTTTGAACTTGAACCCATTGTCTACCATCAACTTGTTCGTATTTTCTATTCTAATATCGTTTGTGTTAAAAACTGAACTGAAACCGAAACCATAGGAATTCGTTCCTACCTCCTAGGACAATTCTTATATATTGACTCGGCTTACATAGCCAATGCATTCGGATTAGATAATGATGGTATTTCAAATGAAAAACAAATCTTAGGATCTCGTTATAAAAGAAGGGATAGTGCAAGTGTCTTAGACCTTCATGAACGTTTTCTTCATCTAATAATTTCTTGGTGGTTTCGACAATCCGGAGGTCGTTATTCTACTCTTAGATCCTTGGATCTTTGGTGGTTACATTGTTTCAAAAACAATATTAAAATAAACCTACCTCATATCATTTTTACTGAAATTGTTGAAACCGTAAATCTTGTTCCTAACAAGAAACTCTGTTCATCTCTAGTTTACGGTTGCATTTTGAGTAATCTATTTTCTAAAGCCGGGCTTAGAGTAGGTATAGATGCCTCATTTCCTTTAAAGAAACAAATTAATCTTCTTTCTTTAGCAAAAGCGGGATGGATAAAGGATAAGGAAACCGGTGAATGGGTTCGATCGTCTGAAAATACTCCGGGAGCTAGTTCTTCACGAGCTCAACCAGAAGCTGATGACGATCCCAAGCTTCAACAATTAATGCGAGACATCGATGAAGCCGAAGATGAGCCTGAGCAGCCCAAGGAGCAGCCCGAGGAGCAAGCACAACAAACGCATCAAATGCCTCCATATTTTCAATCCTTTATGGAGACATTCGATTTCCGATATGCGACCATGGATTCGCGCTTTACTTCTATAGAGTCCCATTTATCCACAATAGGAGCTCAACAATTAGAAATTCTTCGGGAGATGCGTGCAAACAATGAAGCAACCAACGCGCGTATTAATGAACTCACTCACGAAATGGCCGCTATGCGAGCTCGTTTTCCTCCTCCCAATCCGGATGTTTGATTCTGTTCTTAGCTTTAAAAACTTTGAACTAAATGATTATTGTTTTAACATTTTGATTATTTTGGAATGTTTGAATTTGTGGATTGATTGATTTTGAATTTGTTTGGATTTATGGATGGTGAGAACTTATATATTTGGTGTGGTTAAATTTATTCATTATTGCATCATTTACATCATTTTAGCAATATGACCAATTTTGCCATGTCACATTAAATATGAATATTGATTATGAAACTAATGGCTAACGTTTCTCTTGATTGTGATCTTTGCATCTTAAACTATATAATCAATTGGCTAAATAATTTCAAAACCTTGTTTAAAATTCTTTACAAATGTCTTTTTGATTTAACAAAAAGGGGGAGAAGTGTTAAAGTTTTAAAGAGGAGTAAATGTTAAAGTAATGAGGAGTAATTTTCAAAAACGTCGGTTTTTGATTTCAAAATCTTAAATTTACTAAAATGTTTTGTTTTATCAAAAAGGGGGAGATTGTTGAAAACATTTTGATATTTCGATATAACAAATTAAGTTAAATGAATTTTAAGATTGTGCAATAAGGTTTTCTAAGTATATTCGATATAATTATTCGAATATCAAAACATTACTCTAAATCTTTCAAAAATCATTTTTAATCCTTACTCAAGTGTAAAATTAATTTTTAATCTTAAAACAATTTCAAAATAATTTTACAAAGTATTTCGAACCATTTCAAAGCCAAAAATTCCAGATTGCTTAGAGGGAACCGATTCCCCCCCAAGGGGGTACCGATTCCCCCTGAATGGTTTGGCTCCGAGAATTCTAGTATGCTCGGAGGGAACCGATTCCCCCCAGGGGGTACCGATTCCCCCCTGTGTAACAGTATAAATATTTGAATTTTACACTTAGGGAATCGATTCCCCATAGGGGGTACCGATTTCCCCCACGCTCTAAACTGTTTTATTAATTGATTACACACTAAAATGACTATATTATCTTCATTAATGATCCCCAACATTCAGAAGTGATTCAAGGTGTATTTAAGCAAGCTTAGAAGCCATTGATCAGTAACAAGAAACATCAAGCAACTAGAATCAAGAGAGAATCAAAGAGAAAGCATCAAACCTCAAGTTTGAGCATTTCAAGCCTATTTTTCATTCAATATTCATTTTTCTTTCAAGAACACTTATTGTGCTCAATTGTATTCATTTTTGAGTGTTCTTTTCTTTGTTCTAGAATTGTGCAAACAATCTACCTTGTGAGGATTTCCTTGTAAGTTTGCAAAATTTGTATTGTTCTCTTTGGGAGAGAGTGTTCTCAAAAATTTGGGGTATAATTCTTGAGGGTTTGTAAGGTTACTCTTTTTCCTCAAAAGAAAGACAAATTAGCGAATTTGTGGAAAATCCTTAGTGTGGATAGCTAAGGTAGTGGACGTAGACTTTGGTTGAGAAAGTCGAACCACTCTAAATCGCTGTACAATTATTTTTAATTTTCTGCAAAAGCTTCCACCAAAATTTTTATTGCCAATTCACCCCCCCCTCTTGGCCGATTCTGTCAATCGATTAACTCAACAGGGTAACGTCTAAGAATCCAAGCATCATTCCAGAATAGTATGCTTCTACCGTTACCTATGGACCAATAGATATTATCATTAATAAAATTACACACATGATATACCGATTACATATAAATGAGCCATTTTTTGTTACATTATGAGGTAGAATACTTCCCTGAAATCTGTACTTAGACCGAATAACCTTAACCCATAAGTCTTCAGGACACATAATAAGTTTGTATCCCAATTTGACAAAAAATGCTTCATTTTGTTGAAGGAGTGAGTGAATTCCAAGAACACAATGAGCCAAGGGATAACAACAATTCTTTCAGCTAATAATGGCAGGTTTAGGGGTGTTATTAGAACTACCCCAAATAAAATGGCGAGAGATACTTTCAATTTGGTCATAAACACCTTTAGGGATGGTGATCACTTGTAAATATAGATGATAAGGCAAGTAAATCTGTGCAAGTATACACAATCGATAAAAGTAATATAGTAGTGAGTGAGTATCGTCTCCACAGGGATTGGATTAAAAATATATTTTCACCACAACTAGAACTAATGTAACAAGCTAAGTCCTACTAAATATTATCCTAAGAGCTAATATTAATGAACTAAGAAAATGATTCAATGATTTCAGATAAGTTTGGTCGAGGCAAAATTAATATGTAGACTAATAAAACAAGTTATAGTTTTAAATATAATGCAAACAACCTCACATATTCAGACGTGTCACAGAGCACTTATGCTAAACCATTGTCTTGACAACAAATATTCTCAGTTTAGAATGACTTATTATGACTTACTAAAAATGCCTGACATGATTACTAGGTATTCTTAGACGGTTGCTACGGCAATACCTCTCGACGTTAACTATAGGCGCAGTCTGTCATACTCTAGCTTTTATCCCTTTTAGTCATTTGAAACTCACTCCTTATAGACAAGTTAGAACTTCACCATCCCGGATTCATTCCATTGTTCACGCTGATCTATCTTAAGTCTCTCAAATTTAAGAATCACTTATCTAGACAAAAGGCTATCTCTCGATGCTCTTACAATGCCAAGACATGTTTTACCAAAACCCAAGGCTATCTATCGATGCTCTTACAGTGCTAAGGTAAAATATTTAAACTATGAACAAAACAGTCATAAGCGAAACATAATTCATCATTCATAAACATAAAATATTTTTTAGGAAAAAAAAAGTTTAACACCAAGTAAAGCATTCATGGTGCTATCAAAGATCATCCAAGATTCAATGTTTTAATACAACCCCAAATAAGATAAGAATTAAAAACAAAGGAAGAACGACTCCCAAAATCGGGGGCTCTATCGCGACAATTTTGATCAGCACCGTACCTGCCTTGGTGATCACCTTCTCTCGAGGCCTGATCACCGCTTTGCTATCGTCTGGCTATAGAGGACACCAAGAAAGGTTGGTGGATGGACGGTGGGAAAGCACTGTAATTGCTTGCTCACGCCTTAGGTAAAGCTCTTCTCTCTCCTTCCTTGCCTCTTTTCTTTGATGGCTGCGGCTGGTTATTTATAAGGAAATGCCTCCTAGGTCTTTGTCTACTTTTGGAGTTTTCTTAACTAGTTGCTATTAATTGTCCGAACTTAAAAAGGAAAGGAGGCTAGTGGCTGTCAGAATAATTGAGGCTTGCTTGTACGTGAAGTAGGTCATCCAGCTGGCATATGACATAGGTGGTTTAGCCACACTTGGTTCAGACTTCCTCAAATAAATCTTGCCTTGGCGAGATAAATCTGCTCCTCGCGTTCTCATTTGTTTCGTTGGCCTCTGCACTTTTACATTATCATGACTAAAATGTTCTTCCTCTGTAGGATTCTGCACAAACACAACTCAAACAACACTTTCTCTTCAGCAGCATCAGTCATGCCAAATAAATCTTTCCTAAATAAAACTTATTCACCACAATCTAATATAACCTATATGCAACTAAAATTGCAATGCATACTTTGTTTAGATGAGCAATAACTTAAGTGAAAAGACTAGTAATTAAGTCTTTTTACGGAGTTATCACACCCCCAAACTTAAGCTATTGCTTATCCTCAAGCAATGGATAATAACTAGAAGAGAATTAAAATTGTCATGGCAAAGCAATATTAAGAAAATCTTTTGGTTTGAGATTTCAGCCCTCAGCAAAAATTGTTTAGCCTCAACATGTTGACAGTCATATCAGTCAAGTCTCTTCCCTAGTCAGGATCCCTTGGTATTGTGTGTGCGTGATTGTAACCAATCTATGCATAGAGGTAATTAGAAAACTTAAAGTAAGAACTCATGGTTTGTCAAGGCAACAAATTATTCATCATGCTTAGTTTATACTTCTAGGTATTTATCAACTTTTATTCTCTTTATTCATATTTTTTTTCCAGGGGAGTCAGCTCATCACACCTGCCGTTCCACACTCTAGGTGAGAGGGATCATATCTTTCACCCTCAAGCTAGTCGGTCAGAGTCATCCTGTGACTACTTTCATTCACTCGTATGCCTTGGCTACTCTTAATTTGTTTTGGAGTTTTTCTTGTTCATGCCATTTCACAGAGGAATGTCCCTTTTTATTTTTGAGTTTTCAAGTTTTTTAAATACTAGAGAGTTTCCACTTTACCCTTAGAATATTTTTGAAGTCTCGACAAATAGAAAGTTCTTTCCTAAAATTTTTACAGATTACCTAGAGCAAAGACAGTCTACAATCATGTTTATAAATTTCAAGGAATCAAGCCTGGGGTTGGTTCTCTTCTTTAGATAGTCTTAACAATAATTCTGACCTAGGCAATAAAATTCTACATTCATCATTGGGCATCCCTAATTCATTCCTAAAAATAATCTCAACTATGACAACCAAAATTCTCAACCAATTACATCAATTGCTTTATATCAAAGTATAGAAAAATATGGTACAATACCTCCCCCAAACTTAAGGGATGCATTGTCCTCAATGCATAAAAACTAAACTACATGATGATATATGCATATGGGAAAAAAAACTATAGTAAAGACTCACTGTGGTGGAGTAGCTTGACTGGACGCCCTCGTTCGACGTCGTTTGGGAGGAGAGAGACTCTCGGATCCAGAGTCTACTGCTGCTGGTTGAGAAGGAGACGACTGAACTATACAACATGTGGTTCTCTTATAGTGATTCTTGCTGGATGAGGCCTATGCTGGAGTGGATTGCTCGGTCGTAGGAGTTGGTTGTGCTGGGATTGGTGCTGGACTAGTAGTTGCTGCTAGAATTGGCGGTATTGGATGAACAGGGGACTGAGTAGGATCATGCTTGGTTTGCGGCGGTGCTAGAGTAAAATCTTAATCAGAGAAGAAGTGGGGTGGAGTATCATCACTTCTTTCAGAGGTTAAAAAGGAGGAGGAGCTGAGGAATTCTTCTGTGTCGCCTTGGCCTTCATCTGGTACGGGTCGTACTTGTGTCGCTAGTGGTGGCACATCAACGGGTACTTCTGGAGGTACAGCGATGTCGAGGCATGGAATGTTCTCTCGCCTGCATTTTATTTGAGGATGACAGCGGGAAAGGTCGGTAGTCTGATGTTTGAGTTTGGGAGCAACTCCTTGAAGAAGGCGTTGAGTTGCATATCCCTTGCCTTGATATACTCAAAGTAAATTTCCATGTGGTCCTCCAGGCGTATGATCTTTTTCACGCGTTTCTCGAGTGTGCGTGACCACAAAAGCCATTCTAGCCACGACAACAGATTTTGCTCTTCGCTTTAAATATTCCTTTGGGTCATCATCATTAAAACTCATTAATTCGGGAACCTTTTTTCCTTGTGATGCCCTCCTTTGGCTTAATATAATCCTTGAAGTAATCCTCCAGAACCTTCTTTTTCTTGCATAATGAGGTTATCAAGTTGGGAAATAGAAGGTTACACCGGTTCCTCCTGGTACAGTCATAGATCTGCTCAAAAATGAGTTCTCCAACGTCTATCTTCCTCCCGTAAATGATCGAGTGTAAGAACAACAATCTCTTTATGAGGACAATGGTTGTGAGACATTGGCATCAGCTTGCCTTTGAGAAAATGCTTTCATAGTTTCACGTGCGACTTTAGTGCTCGACGATCAACTCTTTTTCTAGTTGGGGCACTCCCCTCGAACTTGGCCCAACCGAATAAATGATCCTGTAGTATGCCGTTGTATGTTTCTTGATCGACATCTGCCACAAATTTCTTCTGTTTCTCCTCAACTTTCCCCAACTTAAAATATCGGTTGAGTGCAGAGGGGGAAAATCAAATGAGCTTTCCTCAAATATAAATTGTGTGGCTAGACGGGTCCTCGAGATGGGCATAGAATTCCTGTACCACCGTCGGTGCTACGCTTTAGGATAGGGAGCAAACTTCTCCCAGTTATGCTTCTTTATCACGTCCATCACCTCAGGTCCAAATGGCTCCTCTTCTTCGGCTGGAAAAAACAGAATCGTCTTTCAAATATATCTGGCGTTTCTGAAAGGTCTTGAAATGTGCTTCTGCTTTGGCCATTTGGAAACGTTCGAAGTTTTGTGTTGGGGCTGGGGCTTTCCTTGTTCTCACCATTGTACTCGGATGAAATTTGTGGTGGCGATGGGGATGTATTATTGAGAGAAAGAAAAATATTTCTTGTTTGTAGAGAGAGAGGGAAACATGATGAAGAATAAGAAGTTGGGTAGTTTTTCTTGGGAAAGTGATGGGTGGTTTCGGGGTAATTCAGTCCTTTCATGGTGGAGAAAAGATTTCTCATTAAATGAAAAATATTTGATTGGACGTAAAGGGGAAGAAAATATTTCTTTCCCTCTTTATTTCGCTGCCAAAACCGTGTACCCTAGGGCTTTCTCTTCATGCATGCTTTAACTCCCCATGTTGCCACGTGTTCCTTGTTTGCCTGCAATAAGAAAGAAAATAATAAAATAAAACAGATTAAATCAGAAAATAGCTTAACTTATTTATGTACAGAATTCAGATTTTTGTTGCCTAGGCAACAAATATTTGCTCAATTGAGTAAAGCAAATTCTTGGGCATCATGTGCCAATGATGTCAGTTTATCGCGCATGACTGGTGCTCCTTTGTATTCCTTGAGTCTCTGCCCATTCACCTTGAAGATGGAACTATCGTTTTGGTTTTGAATTTCAATTACTCCATTGTCATAGACTTGGTGAACGATAAACGGTCCTGACCATCTTGATTTCAGCTTGCTTGGGAATAACTTAAGGCGTGAATTATAGAGCAGTACTTGTTGTCCAGGATAAAATTACATCGACAATATTTTTCTGTCATGCCATCGTTTTGTTTTTTCCTTGTAAAGGCGAGCATTCTCGTATGCATGTGCCCTAAATTCATCCATCTCATTCAGCTACAAAAGTCTTCTTTCTCCAGCAAGCTGAGCATCCATATTTATCTTTTTGATGACCCAGTAGGCTTTATGTTCAAGTTCAACCGGTAGATGACATTCCTTTCCCTACACCAGCTTGAACGGGGACATTCCTAGTGGTGTTTTGAACGCTGTGCGATAAGCCTATAGTGCTTCATCTAGCTTCGACGACTAGTCTTTTCGATTCGGGTTGACCACCTTTTCAAAGATCTACTTAATCTCCCGATTAGACACTTTAGCTTGTCCATTCGTTTAAGGGTGATACGCCATAGCAATCATATGTCGTACTCCATATCATTTTACTGCCTTGGCAAGCAATTTGTTATCAAAATGTGTACCTTCATCGCTAATTATAGCTCGTGGTGTTCCGAAGCGGGTAAATATGTTTTTGTGCAAAAACTTTAGCACCATCTTGGAATCGTTTTTAGGTGTTGCGATGGCTTCCACCCATTTTGATACATAGTCCACTGCCAGGATAATATACAAATCTCCAAATGATGATGGGAAAGGTCCCATGAAATTTATTCCCCATACGTCGAAAAGTTCGATTTCCAGAATATTTTGCCATGGCATCTCATGCCGTTTCGAGATGTTTCCTGTTCATTGACATCTATCACACGACTTGTAGAATTCATACGCATCTTTGAACAGGGTTGGCCAATAAAATCTGGACTGAAACATTTTTGCTGTTGTCCTCATTACACCAAAATTCCCCTCATATGGTGACGAGTGGCATTGGTGTAGGATATCTTGCTGCTCTTCTTCTGGAATGTATCTTAAGATTATTTGGTCTTCGCATTGCTTGAATAGAAACGGTTAGTCCCAGTAGTAATGTCGCACATCATGTCAAAACTTCTTTTTTCCCTGGCTAGATAAATCAGGAGGAACAATACCACTAACAAGAAAGTTAACAATGATAGCATACCACGGCGCAGCCGTGATAAATAATATTTTCTCATCTGGGAAACCCTCTTTAATTTTTGTGATGTCAGGATAATCAGGTTTATTATCTAGCCTACAAAAATGTTATGTCACTTGATTTTCTGCACCTTTTCTATCCTTGATCTCTAAATCAAATTCTTGCAGTAGTAATATCCACCGAATTAGTCTAGGTTTTGCATATTTTTTATTAATCAGATATTTAATGGCATAGTGATATGTGTGCATAATTACCTTAGTGCCTATTAAATATGGCCTAAACTTATCGAATGCAAATACTACTACTAAGAGTTCTTTTTCAGTGGTATAGTTCACTTGTGCACCATTAAGAGTTTGGCTCGCATAGTAGATGACATGAAAGATTTTACTTTTTCGTTGCCCTAACACTGCTCCGACTGCATAGTCACTAGCATCGCACATGAGCTCAAATGGTTCATTCCAGTCTGGTGGGATAACGATTGGTGTTGCCGAAAGCTTTTTCTTCAAATCTGTGAAGGCATTCAAACAATCATTAGTAAATTCAAATGGATGGTTTTGTTAAAGCAAAAGACATAAGGGTTTAGAAATTTGTGAAAAGTCTTTTATGAACCGCCTGTAGAAGCATGCATGTCCAAGGAAACTCTGTACACCTCGCAAATTAGTAGGTGGGGGAAGATTTGCAATTGCATCGACCTTGCCTTTATCGACTTCGATGCCATGGCATGAAATTTTGTGACCCAACAATATTCCTCCTGTTACCATAAAATGGCATTTTCCCAGTTTAGTACTAGGTTGGCTTCTTCACAGCGTTTTAACAACTTGGATAAATTGCCGAGACATCGTTCAAAATCATCACCCGAGACGGAGAAGTCGTCCATAAATATTTCCATGCACTCTTCCACCATATCCGAAAAGATTGCCATCGTGCATCTTTGGAATGTAGCTGGAGCATTGCACAGTCCAAACGAAATTCGTCTAAATGCATATGTACCATACGGGCACGTGAAAGTTATTTTTTCTTGGTCCTCGAGTGATATGGCAATTTGGTTATACCCTGAGTATCCATCGAGGAAGTAGTAAAATGTTTTTCCCACTAATCTATCCAACATTTGGTCGATTAAAGGGAGGGGAAAATGATATTTCTTTGTAGCTTTATTGTGCTTCCTGTAATTCATGCATATGTGCCATCTCGTGACTGTTCTCGTGGTGAGTAGCTCGTCATGCTCGCATTTAATCACGGTCACACCACCTTTCTTTGGTACGTATTATACTGGGCTAACCCATGAACTATCGGATATTGGATAAATTACTCCCGCATCTAGCCATTTTATAATTTCCTTCATGACCACATTTTTCATGATCGGGTTGAGTCATCTTTGGGGTTCTACCGAGGTATTGTGGCTATCTTCAAGATTGATTTTGTGCATATATATGGTCGGACTGATTTCTTTCAAGTTTGCCATCGTCCATCCTATAGCTTTCCTGTGTTGTGACAAGACATTCAATAAACTATTCTCCTGTTCAGAGGTTAGGTTGGCAGAAATTATCACCCGTAGGGTTTCATCAACTCCTAGATAAGTATATTTCAAATGTGATGGCAAAGTTTTAAGTTCCAACTTCGGTTCATGTTGTGAGGATAACTCATGAGATTTAACTTCATC
Source organism: Hibiscus syriacus (assembly GCF_006381635.1). NCBI lineage: Eukaryota > Viridiplantae > Streptophyta > Magnoliopsida > Malvales > Malvaceae > Hibiscus > Hibiscus syriacus. The sequence goes on from NW_024063440.1 coordinate 31,147, forward strand.
ATAATCTAAGGGTTCAAATTTCATACCTAATATGTTATGAAGAAGTCTCGATTGGTTCCTTGTCTTTCCTTCGCATCTTGTATTGGTATTGTTTTCGGGGTGTTCATTGCTCAGATATATGTGTTCGAGGCCATGATTTTCAAGATCGTCTTCAAAAAATAATTCGTCTGGGCCAAAGTTTTCTGCTTCATGTATCTCGGTAGTAGGTTCGTGGTGCAAATTATTGTATTCATCGAGCCTTAGGGATTCACCTCATCTAAGGATTGTATTTTCTTCAATGTCGTTAATACATTGGCATTCCTCTAAATCATCCACGTATTTCATGGAGTTGAATACATTGGTGCGTTTTCATCGGCTTCGTAATCCAAGATGAGAAAATCTACTGGAAATACGAATTTGTCCTCTTTTACTAAGACGTCTTCTATTCTACCGTCGGGTCGCACATAAGACCGATTAGCCAACTATAGGATGACCGAGGTAGGATGGGCGTGATATCCGTCGAGCTTCATAAATATGGACTTTGGTATCAAGTTTACAATTGATCCTAGATCAATAAAGGCTCGTCCTATGAAGTCATTACCAATGGAACATGGTATTATAAAACTGCCAGGGTCTTTTTGTTTTGGTGGGAGTTTGCTTACTGCTGAACAGATTTCTGTTGCCATGGCGACATGTTCTACCTTCCTTTTCTTTGTAACAATTTCCTTAAGATACTTGGTATAGGAAGGCATTTTCTCGATAGCTTCAAGTAAGGGAACATTAATACACAACTGATCTAGAACATAAACAAATTTCTTGAACTGGATTTCATCATCATGTTTCTTCAATCGTTGAGGGAATGGTGGTGGAGATCTCACATCAACTACTAATGGTGCTGAGTAATCACTAGTCTTGACCATGAATTTTTTATTATCCGGTCAATGCTCTTCTGAGCCTTCACTTCTTTCCTTCTCTTTAGTCACTTCCTTTCGATCAACATTCTCAGATTTATCATCCAGTTATGTTACACCTTGGCGAGGATTGTTCAGGTGTTCTCCCCCAAACTTGTCATCTTAGTTGACTTGTTTTCCACTCTTTAGCATAAGTACATTGCATGGCTTCTTCCCATGATACTTAGTGACTTCAGTATCACTAGGGAGATTTCCATGTGGGCGAGAATGTAATACTGTAGCAATTTGTCCCACTTGATTCTCCAATGCTCTGAGCGATGAACTGTGGCTTTACAAAAGTGTTGCTTGGCTTTGTAACAAATTTCCTTGATTTTTAATTGTTGTAGAATGTTCGTGCATCAAGGTCTTTGTGGAAGCCATGAAATCTTTTGTCGAAGCCATGAATTCCTACAATGATAACTCCATGGAATTAGTATTCAGATTAGTGTTAGAGGAAGAGGTTATACCTTTATTGCTCTGCCAGGGCTACTGATGATGCTGATTTTGAAAATGTTGATGGTCAGAATTAATTTTTTGTGGCCTGTAGTTTGTGGCTTGATTATTACTGTTCCCTTGATTACTCCATGAAAAATTTGGGTGCTGTCTCTAACCAGGATTGTACGTATTCGAATATGGGTTATTATTATTCCGATTGTAATTGCCACAAAATTGGTTAACTCATGGTTTTCAGGACATTCACTCTCATGATGATTGTCATGACAAAATAAGCATACATTATTGGTCACCTTGACTTCTCTTACCTCATTAGGACATTGCAAATTTTTCAACATATTGGTTATGGCCGAAAGTTGAGCTGCTACCGAATCTTTACCTTTTAATTCATATGCTCCTGATGTTTTTCTGACAGTTCCCAATCTTGCACTTGGAAATTGATAATCATTATTTTCTATCCTGTCGAGGATGTCAAAAGCTTTCTCGGGTGATTTATCTAGTAAGGTGCCATTCACTTAGGCATCTAGCATCATTCGAGTTGGTGCGTTGACTCCATTGTAAAACATCACCACTTGCGTCCAATCGTGAAATCCATGGTTAACACATTTGCGAAGTAGACTTTTATACCTATCACAACATTCGTACATTGATTCATAATCTCATTGGAGAAAACTAGCAATGTCATTGCGAAGCTGAGTGTTCATATTGGGTGGATTGTATCGTAGTAGGAAACTCTTGCATAAATCTGTCCATGACTCCATTGAGCCGGAAGGAACTCCGCTGAGCCAGGCTCTTGCTCTATCGCGTAGGGAGTAAGAAAAAAGCTTCAGTTTTAGCACATCCTCATGTACTCCTTATTGCCGAAACGAGTCGCATACTTCAAGGAAAGCACACACATGCTGGCTCGCATCTTCATTAGGTGAACTACCAAATTAACCGATAGAGTTTAACATGTTAAACATCACCGGTTTGAGTTCGAGGTGAGTGGCTTGATTTCAGGTGCCACAATGCCTGGATTGAGGTCATCAAGAATATGGTTCAAATAATCTCGTATCGCTCTTGGTCTTGCAACTTGAAGATTAATTATTGCATCTGGATCTCCTAAATCTCCCATATTGTGTTGCATTTGAAATTGATTTGATTGTTCCCTGGTTTTTTGGGCGTGCAACCTTTGTCTAAGTTATTGCTCAATTTCAGAGTCGAATGGTTCCAAAGGCTTACCAGAAGATCTCAAGATCATGCAATAATTAAAACCTACAAAAGAAAATATTAAACTACGTTAGACTAATATGACCTGACAAAGAGAACTTGTTATGGCTAAAAACTATCGTCAGTTGCCAATCCCAAACAACGGTGTTAAAAACTTGATCACTTGTAAATATATATACTAAGGCAAGCAAATCTGTGCAAGTATACACAATCGATGCAAGTAATATAGTAATGAGTGAGTATCGTCTCCACAGGGATTGGATTAAAAATATATTTTCACCACAACTAGAACTAATGTCACAAGCTAAGTCCTACTAAATATTATCCTAAGAACTAATATTAATGAAATAAGAAAATGATTCAATGATTTCAGAGAAGTTTAGTCGAGGCAAAATTAATATGCAGACTAATAAAACAAGTGATAGTTTTAAATATAATGAAAACAACCTAACATATTCAGACGTGTCACAGAGCACTTATGCTAAACCATTGTCTTGACAAAAATATTCTCAGTTTAGAATGACTTATTATGACTTACTAAAACTTCCCGACATGATTAATAGGTATTCTTAGACGGTTGCTACGGCAATACCTCTCGGCGTTAACTATAGGCGTAGTCTCTCCTACTCTAGCATCTATCCCTTTTAGTCGTTTGAAACTCAATCCTTATCTCTAAGGTAGACAATTTAGAACTTCACCATCCCGGATTCATTCCATTGTTCACGCTGATCTATCTTAATTATCTCAAATTTAAGAATCACTTATCTTGACAAAAGGCTATCTCTCGATGCTCTTACAATGCCAAGACATGCTTTACCAAAACCCAAGGCTATCTCTCGATGCTCTTACAGTGCTAAGGTAAAATATTTAAACTATGAACAAAACAGTCATAAGCGAAACATAATTCATCATTCATAAACATAAAATATTGTTCAGGCAAAACAAAGTTTAACACCAAGTAAAGCATTCATGGTGCTATCAAAGATCATCCAAGATTCAACGTTTTAATACAACCCCAAATAAGATAAAAGTTAAAAACAAAGGAAGAACGACTCCCAAAATCGAGGGCTCTATGGCTACAATCCTGATCAGCACTGCGCACGCCTTGGTGATCACCCTCTCTCGAGGCCTGATCATCGCTCTGCTATCGTCTGGCTATGGAGGTGTCCGCTCTTGTGGGTACTATAAAATGAGTGCGGATATGTGTGTAAGTATACACAATCAAACAAGTAATAAAGTGATAAGTAGAGTATCATCTCCACAGGGAATTGGAGAAGTCAAATAGGTTTGTCAAGGTACTTTACTTTGTCACCTAAGTAAAGTTAGTAATGGCATATACAAATGATAATACAGGGGCAAAATGGAATGACTGATGTGGAAGTGGAACGATGGTAATGTGGTAGCAAATGGTTATGTCGTGGCAAAATAGATTGTGTTTAATGCAAACAAATAAAAATGTCAAGGCAAAATAAAATGTAAATATATGATTTGATTAATAGGATTTTGGCTTTCTAACACGACAAGCAACTATGGAAGTGAGTGATAGGAGTCACTAAGGAAAATCTAAGTCTACTTCTCCGAATGGTCTTTCTTCTATACCTAGTCTGCCCGACAAAGTCTACTAAGGTGCCCTATGCTATCTCTAGTAAGGGACTCGACAGATTAAAGATGCCCTGGCAAAACCGATTGGCGTAAACCCCTGCAGTGATCCTATTGGTCCAGATAACAGGATATGTCTCGGCAATACCTTTTTGCGGCAGCATTACCATCTCTTAAGGCATTAAATGCGATAAACAAAACATATTATAGCATAGAAAAATCAACCATTCATTGAAATAAAACTTAAACATACAAAATGAACTCCCACTAAATAGGATTAGTTCATGGTGGGGTTCGAAATAAGCAAGCACAAAGTAAGATTAGCTGTTCCTTACAACCCAAATAACAAAATATGAAAACAAAGAACTAAGGGAATGCGAAAAAGCCTTCGACGTGCACTGCCGAAGCTTCCCTCGGCCACCACAAACTACCCCCAGCGAACTAGCTTCTCTCGGATGCCTAGAACGCCACTCGCGTAGGCTTGTCATATAGAAATGCCACGGCAAGTAGGATTGACGGAGAAAGATGAGACATTCTCTCTCTAACTTTTTAAGCTCTAAACTGGATGGAACTAAAGTCTTCTTCATTGTGGCTTCATCCTTTATTTATAGGGGAAAATTAACCCTAGGACTTGGTGTTGAAATTCCTAAGAAACCCCAAACCATGATTAAATCATATGGGTATCGGGCAGAGCATAGCAGTGATCCAGTCTGGGTTACCAACTGAGTACATGGCATAATCCCGCTACAGACGCCCAAGGACAGATAGGATCTGCAGAGGTGGCGGCGTGGTCAGCAGGATCGGCTGTAGCAGCGCCGACCCCTCCAGGCGGATCTTCGAGGAAGATTTCTCGGGCAGAGTTCTTAGAAAGTCGGAGATAGCTGGCTTCAAAAATATCTTATCGCACTTTAAGCGCTATCGAAATGCCAGTCGAACTTGGCAATTTCATTTTGCTCAGCAATCTTCTTATGTCACGACATTTTCTTTTCTTTTCTCCTTGCTCTCAATTCCTGCACGTCATTAGACAAACACCTTTCCCATAAGGTAGCACTGATGATAAATTAAAATACTGTGGCAAACCGAATTCCACCACATGCAACTAAATGCTTCTAAATGCACCTACATGGTTCTAAATGAGCTCTTAAACATTCAATAACTTAAGTGAAAATATCCCAAAATGTGACCTTTTTACAGAGTTATCACACCCCCAAACTTAAGCTATTTCTTGTCCTCAAGCAATGGATAATATTAAGCAAATGAAAAATACCATGACAAGTTTAGAAGCAGAATAGTTTATGGTATAAGATTTCAGCCCTCAGCACATATGGCTTCAACATGCTAGACTAAGTCGAGAAATCTAGTACTGTCCCCTAGGGCAAGATTTTTTGTGAGTGAGTGTGTGCGTGTTTGTATCCAGTCCATGCTTAACAAATTTAAAAATTTTCTAAGCAAGATTTCTTAATTTTCCATGACATTCACAAAATTTACTCCTACCTTGCTTTCTTTTCTTTAATTATGCTACAGGGGAGTCAGGCCATCACTTTACCATCCCACACTCTAGGTGAAAGGGAGCATACCTTACACCCCCGAGCTAGTCAGGTAGAGTCATCCCGTGACTACTTTCATTCACTCATATGCCCTGGCATAGCGGAGTGTCCCTCTACAGATATGCCGAGGCATTTATTCACAACTTCATTTTTTTCATTTTTTCATTTTTTTTTCATTTTTAGTGGGGTTTTCATCATTCAAAATTTTATGCCACGACATTTTAAGAATTTTCTTATAAAAAATTTCAAGTTCTCAAGCTGGAATACAATCGTGTGTTCAAGGATTTCAAAGAAGTAAGTCCTAAAGTTGTTCTATATCCTCAACCAGTCATGTATATTCTATCCTAGCCATCAAGACATCATCATCGGGCATCCTTAACTAATTCCAGAAACTATTCAAACCTTCATTTTAGTGGGGTTTTCATCATTCAAAATTTTATGCCACGACATTTTAAGAATTTTCTTATAAAAAATTTCAAAGTTTCTCAAGCATGGAAAACATACAATCGTGTGTTCAAGGATTTCAAAGAAGTAAGTCCTAAAGTTAGTTCTATCATCCTCAACCAGTCATGTATATTCTATCCTAGCCATCAAGATTCATCATCATCGGGCATCCTTAACTAATTCCAGAAAACTATTCAAACCTTTACTCATCATGGTATAATTATTTTACTACTACTATCATGCAATGATGCGAGAACCCTACTTCCCCCAAACTTGAGAGAAGCATTGTCCTCAATGCTTACTAAAAACTAAGGAAAATAAAACTACATGCTATGAAAAGTTATGCAATGCAAGGTACCTTGACTTTATGTGTGTGGTGGTGCAGCGGTCGCGCGACGAGTATGCTTTCTCAATTTGGCGGGGCTAGAGTGTTCAGTCGGATGCTGGTACGGTTGAAGGTTGTGTGGACCCTAACATGAGTAAATCCCAAATGTAAGGGCATCCTCAATATGCTTAGCCAATTTTGACATCGTGTAAGAGAAGTGTAGATTTTTCGCGCTCGACCGGAGCACCAGTGTAGACCAAAATGCCCCACATATTTAATAGTTCCTCCTTCAAAATATTTTGCCCTGGCATTTCGGGTCTTTCATATTTGAATTGTAGGACCCTTGCAATAGTTCTATCTTCTTCAAATTGCTCTTTTCTTGAATTTGAATGGTAGTGGAATAAGATCTCATTTCGCTCCTTTTTATTGTGGCAACTTGAAATCATTTGGGCAGTAAATTCGTTATAGAGGTTGAGGTCATCCCTATGACAATAGCCACCATTGTGTGTATGACCTTGTTCTTTCCTAGGCTGCTCAAGTAAGGAAACAAAACAACACTAACGAGAAAATTAACAATGTCAGCATACCAAAAAATTACCGCAGCAAATAATAATTTCTCATTAGGGAATTTTTCCTTAATCTCCATTTCATTCCTTAGCTCTTTCACAATTTCTAGCCTAGAAAAATGAGCAGCTACTTGGGGTTTAGGATGAGTAAATTCAATAGGATTCAAAGGTTCAAATTTCATACCCGGTCTAGCTATGGGTGAGCTAGACTTTCTCATCTCCTTTGGAATATCCTTGAGCTCCTCTTCGTCTTCTTCATCAAGATTAAAGTGATTATCACTGTATAAAAATTTGTTGTGGCAAAATTCTGCAGCATTCCTTTGGTCATCAACTCCTACTGATAGGGGCTTTTCTTTTATCCTGGTAAAATTTTTCTTATCTTCATTGGCTGCACTCTTCGAACCCTCATAATTGTTTTCCAGCAAATGTAAATCTTCTTGCATCTTCGGATCTTCGTGTATAATCGCATGACTAGGCTCTCCGAGTGTCTCTCCCCAAAACTTAACATCTTTGTAGATTTTCATACCACTCCTTAAGGTGAATGTACCACAATGCTCCATTTCTTGAGCCTTAGTGACTTCAGTATCTCTAGGTATACTACCATGTTGGGAAAAAACGTAATGTCGTGGCAATATGGCCAACCTGACCCTCTAATGCCCTCAAAGACGAGCTGTGACTTTGAAGCAAAGCTTCTTGGCTTTTTATAGAGGTCGCATGGTCATGCAACATGGTCTTCGTTGTTGCGATAAAATCTTGCATCGTGGCCTCCAAAGAGCTTGTGTTAGATGAAGATGGTACTCCCTCATTAGAATTATGCCATGGCATATTCGTTTGAAAACCCTGGGATTCATTGTAATTCTGCTACCGAGCTGGTTGATGGGCATTGTTGGATCCTTGATTTCCCCATGAAAAGTTTGGATGTTAACGCCATCCAGGATTATATGTGTTGGAATAAGGGTTGTTGTTGCCTCGATTGAAATTGCCTACAAAGTTGATGGATTCTTGATTCGTTGGGAAATCACTCTCGTTGTGATTGTCGTGGCATAATAAACATGCTGAATGAGCTACCTTCACTTCTCTCACCTCACTTGGTCTTTGCAAATTCTTCAACTTGTTGGTGATAGCAGCAAGTTGGGCGGACACGTTATCTTTAGAATCTAGATCGAAAGCTCCATGTGACTTGCGCCCAGCTCCAAGCCGTGTGGATGGAAATTGATAATCGTTAGTGGCAATCTTATCCAGAATGTCAAATGCCTTTGCTGGTGATTTGTTAAGCAGCGTCCCATTTGCCGATGCATCTAGCATTATCCTCGTGGGTACATTTACTCTATTATAGAACATCACCACTTGGGTCCAATCTTAAAAACCATGATTTGAGCACTTGCGAAGCAATGCCTTGTATCAATCCCAACATTCATACATCGACTCGTCATCAACTTGACGGAAGGAAACAATATCGTTCCTCAATTGAGTGTTCATATTCGGAGGATTATACTGCAGTAAATTTTTTTTGCACAGATTTGTCCACGATTCTATTGAACCCGCTGGAACACCATTCAACCATGCCCTTGGTCGGTCACGTAGGGAGTAAGGAAACAACTTTAATTTCATAATGTCTTCGTGCACCCCTTGTTGGTGGAACGAATCACACACCTCCAAGAAGTTACGAATATGCTGCCTGGCATCTTCATTTGGCATGCCCCCAAACTGTCCTATAGAGTTCAACATATTGAACATGACGGGTTTAAGCTCGAAATAGGCTGCCTGAATATCTGGAGCCACAATTCCAAGATTTAAATCATCTAAGATCGGGTTTAAGTGATCATGAATGACACGAGGTCTGGCTGTCCTCCCTCATGACCAATACCTTGATTTCCGATTTGGTACATGTTTACACGTTGAGCGCGTCTTCTATGCTTAAAAAGCCTCTCAATTTCAGGATCAATCGATTATAATGGCTCTTCAGGATTGCTTCGAGTCATGTACCTAAATAAATGAAGAAAGATTAATGAAAGTAAAAAGTAAAGCTAATCTAAAAAGAAATTATGAACAAGTAAAATAAAAATGTTATGACAAATCAATTTAACTTCTAGTTGCCAATTCTCCGGCAACGGTGCCAAAAACTTATCCACTCTTGTGGGTACTATAAAATGAGTGCGGATATATGTGCAAGTATACACAATCGAACAAGTAATAAAGTGATAAGTAGAGTATCGTCTCCACAGGGAATTGGAGAAGTCAAATAGGTTTGTCAAGGTACTTTACTTTGTCACCTAAGTAAAGTTAGTAATAGTATATACAAATGATAATGCAGGGGCAAAATGGAATGATTGATGTGGAAGTGGAACGATGGTAATGTGGTAGCAAATGGATATGTCGTGGCAAAATAGATTGTGTTTAATGCAAACAAATAAAAATGTCAAGGCAAAATTAAATGTAAATATATGATTTGATTAATAGGACTTTGGCTTTCTCACACGACAAGCAACTATAGAAGTGAGTGATAGGAGTCACTAAGGAAAATCTAAGTCTACTTCTCCGAATGGTCTTTCTTCTATACCTAGTATGCCCGACAGAGTCTACTAAGGTGCCCTATGTTATCTCTAGTAAGGGACTCGACAGATTAAAGATGCCCTGGCAAAACCGATTGGCGTAAACCCCTGCAGTGATCCTATTGGTCCAGATAACAGGATATGTCTCGGCAATACCTTTTTACGGTAGCATTAACATCTAACCTATTGTTCATACACAACTCCTTTTAGTCGAATGAAATCCTAGCCTAATCTCTAAGGTGGATTAGGCCTAGTTACTACCTAGAACCCCTTGTTTATGTAGTTCCTCCCTAGTTTCTCTCGAACTCTAAGGATATGTTACCTAGGTATTCTCTCGAACCCTAAGAATCTCCTAAGGAATGGCTACTCTCGTAGCTCCTACAACCTTAAGGCATTAAACTCCATAAACAAAATAGATTATAGCATAGAAAAATCAACCATTCATTAAAATAAAACTTAAACATCCAAAATGAACAACCACCAAATAGGATTAGTTCATGGTGGGGTTTCAAAATAAGTAAGCACAAAGCAAGATTAGTCGTTCCTTACAACCCAAATAACAAAATATGAAAGCAAAGAACTAAGGGAAGGAGAAAAAGCCTTTGACGTGCACTGTCGGAGCTTTCCTCGGCCACCACAAACTGCCCCAGCGAACTAGCTCCTCTCGGATGCCTAGAACGCCACTCCCGCAGGCTTGTCACAGAGAAATACCACGGCAAGTAGGATTGACGGAGAAAGATGAGACCTTCTCTCTCTAACTTTTTATGCTCTAAACCGGGTGGAACGAAAGTCTTCTTTATTGTGGCTTCATCCTCTATTTATAGGGGAAAATTAACCTTAGGACTTGGTATTGAAATTCCTAGGAAACCCCAAACCATGCTTAAATCACATGGGTATTGGGCAGAGCATAGCAGTGATCCAGTCTGGGTTACCGACTGAGTACCCGGTATAATACTACCACAGACGCCCAAGGACAGACAGGATCTGCAAAGTAGGCGGCGAGGTCAGCAGGATCGGTTGTAGCAGTGTCGACCCCTCCAGGCGGATCTTTGAGGTAGAGTTCTCGGAAAGTCGGAGACATCTAGCTTCAAAAATATATTCTCGCACTTTAAGTGCTATCGAAATGCCAGTCGAACTTGGCAATTTCATTTTGCTCAGCAATCTCCTTATGTCACGGCATTTTCTTTCCTTTTCTCCTTGCTCTCAATTCCTGTACGTCATTAGACAAACACCTTCCCCATAAGGTAGCACTGATGATAAATTAAAATGTTGAGGTAAACTGAATTCCACCACATGAAACAAAATTCTTCTAAATGCATCTACATGGTCCTAAATTAGCTCTTAAACATTTAATAACTTAAGTGAAAATGTCCCAAAATGTGACCTTTTTATAGAGTTATCAGGAGGAAACCAAGAAAGGTTGGTGGATGGACGGTGAGAAAGCACTACAGTTGCTTGCTCACACCTTAGGTAAAGCTCTTCTCTCTTCTTCTTTGCCTCTTTTCTTTGACGGCTGCGGCTGGTTATTTATAAGGAAAGGCCTCTTAGGTCTTTGTCTACTTTTGGAGTTTTCTTAACTAGCCGTTATTAATTTCCTGGACTTAAAAAGGAAATGCGGCTGGCAGCTGTCAGAATAATTGAGGCTTGCTTGTACGTGAAGTAGGTCATCCATCTGGCATGTGACATAGGTGGTTTAGCCACACCTGCTTCAGACTTCGTCAAATAAATCTTGCCTTGGTGAGATAAATCTGCTCCTCACATTCTCATCTATTCCGTTGGCCTCTGCACTTTTACATTGTCACGACTGAAATGTTCTTCATCTGTAAGATTCCTGCACAAACACAACTCAAACAACCTTTTCTCTTCAGCAGAATAAGTCAAGCCAAATAAATCTTGCCTAAGCAAAACTTATCCACCACAATCTAATATAACCTATATGCAACTAAAAATGCAATGCATATTTTGTCTAGATGAGTAATAACTTAAGTGAAAAGACTAGGAATTAAGTCTTTTTATGGAGTTATCAGATGGCCACTGTTTGCATGAAATAGTTCATAATATCTAGGAGAGTAGCTTTGAAAAAAGTGACACGTCCCGCCATTGAGAGCTTAGTTGCCACCCAACTATTTAGCTTACTACGAACTTTGTCAATGATAAATTGACAGGTACTCTTGGTGATCTTATTATGAAAAAGGGATATACCCAAGTACTTCATGAGATCATTAGATCATTGGAACCCTAACCCGTTACAAATACTATATGCCAAATTATCATTCGTGTTAGTAGAAAAAACACTCTGGTTTTGTTGAAGTTCGCCTTATGACTAGAGAATCTACTGAACTGATCAATGATAGCTCCTAAAAGATTAGCATGGCTTCCCGATGCTTTTCATAGGAGGATAAGGTCATCAACAAAAAATAAGTACGATAGATAAGGTCCTCAATGAGAAATAACCATTGGTTCCCATAAATCAAAATCCATGGCATACTGAATATTGTGGGATAAACGCTCAATGCAGAGGAAAAATAGATAAGGCGAAAGAGTGCACCCTTGTCTAATACCTTAAGAATCTTTAAACTCCTCAGTGAGAGAACCATTCCAGAGTACCTGGGTGGTTGCAGAAGAGACAACATCCATAATAATCTTGTGAATATTATTGGGACACCCGATATCCTTCAGAGAGTTGGTCAAAAAATCCAATTTAACCTGATCATAGGCTTTTTCTAAATCAACTTTGACATCCATCCACTGAGTCCTCCCTTTTTTCTTCTTCATTGAGTGAACAATCTCCTAAGCCACGATAATATTGTATGTGATATTCCTAGCTGCAATTAAGCTAGCTTGATTAGGAGAGACAATCTTCGGGAAAATAGGCTTGGACCTATTAGCAATAATTTTCATCATTACCTTATAAAGGAATGACCAAAGACTGATCGGAAGAAATTCTGCAAAAGTTTCAAGGTTGTCCACTTTAGGACTAAGGACCAAAAAAGTCTTATTGAGAACAGGTTCGATGGAATTGCCTTCAAAAATACCTTTGACCCATGAACAAACAGAGGGACCAACAACTTACCATTGATTTTGAAAGAAAAAGGGCATTCATACCATCCTTACCTTGGGACTTTAGATGATGCATCTCAAACGTAGCTTTCTTAATCTCCTCGTCTGAAACAGACCCATTTAGCATATTAAAGTCAAATTGAGAGATGTACGGGGGAAACTCCTATAATGGGAAAAGTGTTTGAACTGTTATTATCATCCCGATATAAATATGCAAAAAAATTAGTGGCTTCCTTGCAGAGAATAACCTCATCATAACACCACTCCCCACTATTCAGTATAACACCCTCAACTCGTAACTGACTCGGATTCGAGTCTGAGGTGTCACATTGACTTTTCAAACTGTCTCTTTTCATAAAATAACTAAAGAATTTCAATTCTCTATTTAAATAAAACTGAATATTTTGCATTAATTAAAAACATTTGGTTTTACAAAACTTATCAGAGCATATTTAACTCAATTCCAATAGTACATGCCAATTATATTCAATTATAACAAAATACATCATTATATTCATTTCTTCTCTGATCTGAACTTCATAAAGGAGATGTTGACCTGTCTTGCTCCTCTTAGCTTCTCTTCTTGCTTTCCGGAACCTACGTGTGAAACACTCACACGCTAATTCTATGACTTAGTGAGGAATATAAAATGTATAAGGTAAACTACAACTCCTAACAATGAATGCATGTTTCATACTATCATATCATACAACCTCATATGCACTTTCACATAATAAATATATACATATGTATATATGATCATATCACATATATGATTGTATACTATCTCATTTCCGTATAATCTTGTATATTTACCCACTTAGCTTATATCATATTCTTCTGTTATCATTTAAATCATTTCTTTTACATAATTCTTAATCATATAATTTATATCCCAAAGTCACATATCTTATCTCTTGTTTTTATATACTCATATTTATCATCTAACCCATAGATTCTTGTTACATATTCTATGTCAGATTCTTGTATACTAATTCCTTATATTCTATTAGTTGAATTTTCATAACTTATCATAATCTAATTTTTATGATATTCTCATATGACTTCATTTATTCTTATACTTATTCCTTTACGTGTTTCCTATTTGATATACTATTTATTTTATCTCTATTCTTATTTAATAATATAATTCCATTATACTAGTTCATCCACAAAGTATATTCTCACAGTATGATCATAATTATTCTATTCTTATAATCCTATAGTCCACCACCTTAATACATACATGGAGTTCACAATGTTTCTCATGTAATTACTTGCAACCTATCATATAAGTTCATTATATTCTCTTATTTTCAAATATATCAACCAAACATAATTTCATATAGATAATATAACATATGCAGTACATGAAACCACATACTCATATCCAAGTACACAATCACATAATAATCATATTAAGTTTATTTATATTATCTCTTTATTATCTCATGTACACATGTGAGAACTTAAGGTATGCGAGTACTTTGAGGTTGTGCACATATGTTGTCACAACAGCTCGTATAATTCCCACTAGGGGCACATAGAATTTGTCCCGAATGACCTATCCATATATCCTGAAGGACATAGGTAAACATGTCCATAGGTCTTGAAGGACATAGATAATCCTGTCCATATGTCCCAAGGACATAGGTAACCTCTCGACTCTTGTCATGCCAACTATACCTCTAGCCCTCATGACACATAATATCGGCATTAACACTTATATCATTTCACATATTCATACATTCATATCACATATCTCTTATCACAAGCCTTATCTCTTGTGATCATGTAATCACATAACTTTGTATCACATAGCTCATGTCATTCTTTATGAAATCATTTATATCATGTAGAACACAAAACTCATATACCTTATTATATGTTCACATAGGTCATATTCATATATGCATGTAATTACGTAGTTTATTTTTGTGTTGTTCATATCACTTTTCATATAATTACATATTCATATGTCACATCTTGTTCACATATATTTTCCATATACTCATATCATATGATTCATACCTTATTCTTATATCATCACAGGTATCATCTATGCTCATTCATATATAAACTAACATACATATACACATATATCATGTAATATATACAATAACCTATCACACATATATTCATATCAAACACATGTTTATATTTATGAATTCATGCATTCTACTATAGGAAATAGACTTGTCACAAGTCTTATTTCCATTAAAAATCATATACTAACTAGTATGCACTCACTCACCTGGCCTCACTAGTCAATACCGATATTTTATCCTTTTTCTCGATGACTATTACTGTTGACTTGTCCGAACTTTATTCTCGATCGATATCTACACAATCATACATATTATATACGCATAAACATTCCAAATATCATGATTTGATCCTTAATTTCTTAGACCAAAATAAAGGTTTAATTCCATTTTCTACTTGGAGTAGTATCGGTACCCCTGTAGGGTATCGATACTTCCCTAGTTGTGGTATCGATACCAAGCCTAGGTATCGATACTCATTTTGCATTCGATAATTTATGGTCTCGATGCCTTCCTTATTGTTTTGGTACCTATGGTATCGATACTACCTTCCCAGGTATCGATACCCTTTGAATATTTTTGTTAATTTTAGACTTATGGTATCGATACTGGTTGAAGCAGTACCGATATCCAAAGCCCATATTTCACTTTTAAACCCAAAAATTCACTCTTATCATCTCAAACACTTCATATCTTAACCCCTTTAATACTCTTAACTCAAGTATACATACACAAACAAATTCCTATGCATTTTAAACCTCTTTATCTTTAAAATTTCATCCTCTATATGGAAATAAAAAATCATACCAAATTTTCGACATTTTCTAATTTCAATTCTATCACTTCATATCTTTTAATTCAACTATTAACAAGTCAAATTTAGTTTCAAATTCCACTTATAAACTCTTTTTCGAGATTTCATTTATAAACTCCGAATCTTTAATCTCTCCTAACTTCTTCATATTATGGTTTTACTATAACTTAATCTTTCCTTAAGCCTAAGTATCACCTAAGGATCATAAACCAACCTTAAATTCAGAAAATAATCAGATAATAAGAAAACTCACCTTTCCAATGGCTTTCGCGTATGAAGAAGGAAGAAGGAAGAAGAAGAAGAATATAACTCTGGAAACTTTTACTTTGCCTTTCTTCAATTCCACGTGTTTTATAGCCCACAAAGGAAAGATAAAAAAATCTTTCTTGCAAAAAGACCATTTTACACTTCTTTCTTTCCATCTTTACTAATCAATCCTACTCACATAATTTCTAATTATATCCTTGAACTTTACACTTATTTCAAAATTGAGCATAAAGTTTTCAAAATTTATATTTTAGTCACTAGCCCTGATTTTGAGATGTTACATTCAACTTCAAAGCTTGTATTTGATTAGATTTACGACGGCTAATCACTCGACTGTGGAAAAACTTCATGTCGCGGCCACCTTCTAAAAGCCAATTAGTTCACACCTTTTGTTTCCAAAGAAATTGTTCATGATCTAGAATCTCATCTAAGCTTTCACGAATTTCAATTTCCTTAGACAAAAGCCTATTACTCCCAGTGATGTCCATATTCTTTTGGAGCTCAATAAGCTACTTCTTAAGGGAATTCTTCATTTGAAAAATATTCACATAAACACTTATGTTCCACTCATTGAGAGCATTAGTAATAAACTTAATGGAATTAGTTATGTTACCTGTATGTGGCCAATAGCCACCGATAAAGCTGTTGAAATCGAGGTGTTTAACCCAACCAACGAGAAAATGGAAAGGGCGTTGAGAGTTAATTTGGGTGGGTTTTATCTGTGAAGCATGATCGGTCGTGGTCTGACTTGAGCCGAGGAATGTGATAGATGACCGATTGAGGAACGAGCATAAGCTAATCACTGTTAGCCACCATACGATCGAGCCTCTCGAAAGTACCACTTCTCATCCAAGTGACGGAGGTCCCTTAAAGTTGAGATCAATGAGGTTGTGGCACTCCAGGAAATCATGAAAGAGGCTGTATCCAGTGCCTCTCCTAGCGCCACCTTTCTTTTCATCACTACTCAAGATGGCATTAAAATCACCCATAAGGAGTCGCGGGGTATTGATATTTGAATGAACGTACCATTGTATCTCTACAAAGCTTGACATTTATACCTCTAGATAACCATAAATGGCAACGATAAGAAAATGAGGATAATGATGTAAGACCACTATCAAGGAAATGAATTATGGATAAATAGAAATCACCTCGACCTTAACTGAGGAATGCCAAAGGAGTCATAAACCCCCAGAGAAACCAGTAGCCTCTACTCTAAAAGAATTCTCGAAGCTCGATTTATCAATAACTCAGTCAGCCCTACTCTCACAAATTTGAGGTTCTAATATAACAACCATATATGGCTTGTGCTCTATCGTGTACTCCTTAAAACTCTTCAGAAATCTAGTTCCACCCTAACCCTGAAAATTCCATGTTAATAATTTAAAAGGCATAATAAATAAAATAGAAAACAAACCTCTATTGTTCTGTACTAGTATCCATAACAATCGACTCAGTTTCTTTGGCTTGGAACATAAGATTGCCCCTGACGCTTTGAATAACCATCTGCATAGCATCTTGTATAGATGGTCTTGTGGCATCACTTATCTTTACACCTTTATTTTGAATAACATAAGGTGTTGTACATACTTTTAAAGCTATAGTTTTGCAAGAGGATGAAGGGGCATTACTGTTGTTAGAGCCATTACCACCACATTGGTTCTCCTCGTTAAAAACAACTACCAAATGATTTGTAGAGTCCAAGGATGAATTCACATGTTGACCATGAATGCCTAAGGTGTTCTCGAAAATGAGGTTATTACTAGATAAGAAAGTGGAACCATATACCTCGACCACCTCATCGTTTAAAGTAAACCCCACTTGCATGGCTCGTATGGAGTAAGCGGGCTCTCGTCTTGCATGGGAAGCATCACATGTGTGTGGCTTCTTGGAAAGACTCATTTTCAGCAATTAAATGTGAGTTATTCCCACTAGAGTCCACCCCATAGGTTGGAATTTTAGTCGTGGTCCATACCTTGTCTTGGATTCTTGCCCGGGAACTAGACTTTCGACCATTATTACATGCAGAAGAGTTACCAATAATAGAGGGTGATACGTTTACCTTTTTTCCTTGAATTGTGTTAGTAAAACGACATTATGAGTAATAGAATCAAGTTTAGAAATATCCTGATTATTCTCCTATGATAGCATATTCTTCATTGTTCGGTGTTTCAATTAAGATCCCATATCTCAATCTTGTTTCCTTAGATGTCTTGGGTAATTCCGGTTTTTAGCTTTTTCCACTTGATTTCTCCGTCGATGCTTCTTGATAATCATCCAAGACCATACTGTTTGTCGCTCGGTGAAACTTTAGCGTTCTGAGCGGATGTGTCAGTCTAGTTTATGTCAATAGTCGTCTGGTTATTGCGAGCGTTATCAGGGAAGCTAAAAGTATTCAAACCCGAATTACCCTCCTTTTGGTACTTAGAAACATGGGGACAACTGTCCTTAAGGTGGCCAAACTTACCACAAGAAAAGCATGCCAATGGAAGATTTTCTTATTCGACAACTTGAATCTTATTCCCGAAAACCACCCGAGACACGAGAGGTTTCTTAAGGTCGACGTAGACTGCTATTCTCATCAAACTTTGCAATTTCAACTTTGTCGAGTGGTTCACCATAACTTCCAAACAAATAAGTCTCACCTAAGTTATTCATATTGGACACTTCATTTCTATTTGGTCTATTCAATCTTGTTTCAACATCTTCCAAATATCTAGAGCAAAAAAGTCATACACTCCTCAGCCAAATACCCTTCAGCAATTGATCCTTCTAGATAACGCTTATTACGAAAGTAAGACTTCAACCTACACAAAAACCTAGACACGAAACATAACATTATATTAATAGTTTTCATTAAAAAAATATGTTCATTATAGATTGAATACATATAAGTCAATTAGCACCTCTCTATAAGATACATCCACCGAAAGAAAATTGGCCCACCAAATTTAGCTTCATGAGGGAGATGAACTAGCAAATGCACCATAATTGTAAAGAATGAAGGTAGAAATATCTTCTCCAGATTGTATAAAGTCAAGGCGACTCGATCTTACAGTTTCTCAAGTTCTTCAACCATCAGAACTTTCCCACAAATAACTTTCATTATATTGGAAAGTTTAATTATACAAGACGTCACCTTATTCAAAATGCAACCACGTAAAGCAACTGGCAGTAAATCTTGCATGAATATATGATAATCATGTGACTTTAGAGAATGAAGTCTTCGATCTTTAACACTGACACATCGAGATATATTTGATACATACCCATCTGGGACTTTTATATCCTTCAACACCTTGTAAAATACTTTTTTTCCTTTCTTTGACAGTGCAAAAATAGAATGTGGTAACCAAGATTTTCCATTAGGAAGTAATTGAGGATGAAGATCACACCGAATTTCGATGTTAACTAAGTCAAGTCGACTCTTTAAATTATCTTTAGATTTACTATCGACATTGAGAACAGTCCCGATAATATTCTTACAAACATTCTTCTCAATGTGCATGACATCAAGATTATGTCTTAAAATGAGATCCTTCCAATAAGGCAACTCGAAGAAAATACTTCTATTTTTCCACAAATCTACCTCATTTAGATAATCTTCTTCATAAGACTCATCATCACTCTGTTGTTTAACATCACAATCATAACCTGTTTTGCCTTTTTCTTTGATCATGTATTTGGTGGTTGATTCATCTTTCCATAAGTGAACTTGATATGTTTCAACATTGATAAGATATCAGACCTGATTATTTGTTCAGGAGCTTTTCTAAACTCTTCAATATCATCAAACAAATTTTTTTTATATTTGAATCTGTGATTTTCACCTAACCACCGACGATGTCTCATATAAGCGAATTTTTTCCCATTATACAACCACTTTAAACATGTCTGCGCAGCACAACAAGGACAAGCATAACAACCTTTGGTACTCCAACCAGATAGATTTGCATAAGCAGGAAAATCATTAATAGTCCACAATAAAGCTACACGTAAATTAAAGTTCTCATTCTTCAACACATCATATGTTTTAACACCCACCCATAATTGTTTGAACTCTTCAATAAGAGGATGCAAATAGATGTCAATATCATTGTCAGGACCTTTCTCACCATGGATTATCATTGATAAGATAAAGGATAATTATTTCATGCAAATCCACGAAGGCATATTGTAGGGAACAAGCAGAACATGCCAAGTACTATACGAAGTACTCATGATTTTAAAAGGATGAAACCCATCAGATGCAAGATTGAGCCTGACATTTCGGGGATCTCTTGCAAAACTTGGAAATTTTTGGTCAAATGACTTACAAGCTAAACAATCCACACGATACCTTAATAATCCATCATCATTTTGCCAATCATGATGCCACCTCATAGACTTTGCAGTCTTTGAAGACATAAAAAGTCTTTGAAGCCTAGGTATTAGAGGAAAATATCGCAGAATCTTTACTGGATTCTTTCTTGATTATTATTCAACTTCGTCCTCACTCACATTTTCTACGTCCCCATTCATCCACCGAGATTTTCCGCATACATGACAAGACTCTTGATTTTTTTCGATCACCCCAATACAACATACAATCATTCGGATAACTATAAATTTTCTCATAACTATAAATTTTCTCATAACCAAAACCCAAATCCTTTATCATTCTCTTAATATCTTTGCATGATTGAGGGATTTGGAGCCCGATAGGTTAAAGGATTTCATAATCGCGATGTTTATAATAAAAATGCCACTAAGGTACATCACTATTGCATCATTTATTAAAAAAAAGCCACTAAATTACATGATTATTGCGGCGTTTATTAAAAACGCAGTTAAAGTACATGACTATTACGGTTTTTGTATACAAACACCACTAAAGTAAGAGTATTTTGCGACATTTGATCAAAAAACACCGCTAAAAATGACATTATACATCTCTATTGTGGCGTTTGTTGAAAAAAACACCACTAAAGTACTACTCTGTTGCGGCATTTGTATACAAACACCACTAAAGTCAAAGTATTTTACGGCGTTTGATCAAAAATACCGCTAAAAAAGGCGCTATACATCTCTATTGCGGCATTTATTGAAAAAACGCTACTAAAGTACTACTCTGTTGTGGCGTTTGTATACAAACACCGCTAAAGTACTTATATGTTACACCGTTTTTTGTAAAAATGCCACTATATATGAACCCTATTACGGTATTTTTATACAAATGCCGCTAAATTACTCTATGTTGTGGCGTTTGTTAAAAGCGCCACTATATATGAATCCTATTACGACGTTTGTATAAAAACATCGCTAAATTTACCATTTTGCGGCGTTTTGAATGGAAACACCGCTATATGTTTAACGTTAATGGCGTTTACTCTCAAAACGCTGCTAAAAACGATTTTATAGAATAGTTTTGCTCTAGTGAGTTTTCTCTCATCAGTAAACCATTCATTTTTTTGTCTTTGTTGATCGACGGTGACACCAACTTTAATGTTGGTTGCCAACTGCCAGTATTCTTTATTGTTATTTTATTTTCTCTCATTTTTTTTATTTTCAATAAGTTTTTATGTATGACACATTTTCCTCTGCCTTTATGGCACATTTTCTTCTGTCTTTTCGCACATTTTTCGGCCGTTTGGTTGATGTTTTCTTTTATCTTTTTCTAAGGGTTGATTAGACATCACCACAATTGATCAAGATGGGCTTATATGTTATATTGTTGATCTTTCATGCTTTGGGCCTCGGATTGGATTTGGTACTCTTTATGCGTTCGTGGATAGTTTTTCAAGTCATTTGAGTCTTATTTGCGAATTGTCGGTGTTCTTTCAGTAGTTTGATCTCCTTTTGTGGTTCGTTTGCCGATGCTATCAAATATGTTTGTATCTATATTTGTTCGAGTTTCTTGTTTAGATTTTAATCTTTCCTTGTATGGTTCTTATGTGATCTTAAGTTGCTAGTTTTGTTTCAATGATTATAGGAAATTGTCCTAATTATATGCTTAATTTAAGATTATAATTGTAAATCTTTATTGTAATTTAGGATATTTTCTATTTTGAATGAAATTAGTGATTTCTTTCAAAATAAAAGTTTGATATGAAACTTGATTGTGCTGAATAATATCAAATTCATTGGGGTTTATACATTATTTTGATGCTAACCATTGGTATATTAATAAACGATTTCTATTATTTAATTTAATATGCTAACTAATTACCGGCGTAGTGATAAGTAATTTAAATTTTTTTTATTAAGTAGAGAGGTGATTATATTTTTTTATGTAAATTTCAAAATTTAAATTTATATAAGACGAAATAATGTGAATAATTTTAATCACTTGATCAATTAATAAGTCTTAAATAATTTAAAATTCTAAATAATGTAGAATTTAATCTTAAATATCTTATTTCCTTCAATCATGGTCTATATATATATGTGTGTGTGGTGTTTCATTTGACTGGGCGTTGAAAAAGAGAATTTTCGTGGTTTGAAGTAGATTTTGTCTTTAAACTTTTCATGGGGGAAAACAATTCATTGGAGAATTTTGGTGGTTTGCAATTCTAGAAGTATTTAACCATTGAAATTGAATCTAATCAAATTATATTTAAATTAGATTGGAAATTAATTATTATATTAAAAGAAATTTGACATTTACGCTATAATTTTATATGCAGAAAATAAATTTAAGAAGAGAAAGAAAAATGAAATTCAAACTTTTGGGGCTGCCATCCTCTATGGTCAAAATATCCTAACATAACGAGTCCTGAACCATCTAATCCTACAAGAGTAGGTTTTCTTTTTAAATTTTCGGGTTCGGGTCAAAATATAAAGTTATATAATATAAAATTTCTGGATGAGGTAAGATTAAGTTTAAGATAAAAAATCACTGACTCGATTCAATCTGACATAAATTATGAATTTATCTTTTTATATATATAATGTAGTTACGATTTTGAGATTTTTTATAATGTTAAAATATGTTCTTTAATTGTTAAAAATATAGTTACATGTTATAAAATTTATTATTTTAATAGTAAAAAAATATGATAAATGATTATAAATATATTATTATAAAATATATTATTTAAATTATTTTAAAATATTAATATATTCGGATCGATTAGGTCGAGTTGAGATTTTAATTTAAAATTAGAGGAGTTTGGGGCCAAAAAAAAAAAAACTAGCGATTATTAGGACGCGACGAGACAGGACATGATTAAGTATAAGTAATGTACAAAAAGACCGGCCTACCCGACCCCGTGTACATTCCTACCTCAATCAATATGAATTTCATCATGTGATTAAACCAATTCCAAAATCTAACCCCTACTAAATAAGGGATGGATCCAGGGCAGAAGGGGTGGTCGTTCCTTAAAATTTTTATAATTTTATATGTTTTAGATTTTTTTAGATTTTCTATTAAAATTTTATTATGCCCTTTAAAATTTTATAAATACACTTACCCTTAAAATCTTATAAAATATTACATTTGTCCATGTATTAAACCAGTAACATACTTGTACTAAACTGTTACCCAAGCGAATTTGTGAAGCCCATGCAGGCAGGAGCATCTTTGATAATGCGAATTTGACTTTCGCGTTATGAATTTGACTTTTGTGTTGCGAATTTGACTTCTGTGTTGCGATTTACAAATTCGCGTTGCGAATTTGACTTTCGCATTGCGAATTTGAAATTTCGTATTGCGAATTTGACTTTTGTATTGCGAATTTGACTATTGCGTTGCGAATTTGACTTTTGTGTTGCGAAGTTAACTATCGCGTTGCGAATTTGACTTCTGTGTTGCGATTTACAGATTCACGTTGCGATTTACAGATTCGCGTTGCGATTTACAGATTCGCGTTGCGAAATTGGAAACTGAGTTGCGAAATTGGAGTTCGCGTTGCGAATTTGTTGGTCATTTTGGAAAATCCAAAAAAAGTTTGTTAAAATCGTATATTATAAGGCATTTTCGGTCACTGATGTTATTTTTTCTTATAAAAACGACATTTTTTTGGGTTGAACTTCTGTTTCTAAGGTTTTACCTTGATTAATTTAGATCGCACACCTAATTTTGGTGGATAAGTCTCCCAACATAGATTTTCTGCATACACAAATATTCGAACTCGAAACATTAATTAAACAATATCAAAATACTTACCACTTAAACCAACCATGTTGGTTCAACTAAGCTTTTTTTTATTCAAATATCACCCCTCAGAAAATTAATATCCATTTTGACATTTTTTTTCTAATTAATCTCTCAATTAATACCTTTTCTTAATTAATATCTATGTAAAAGGTATTACCTTCAACAATAGTTCATTGACTTGAGATTGCTAGAGACTAAAGATAACAATGACATCAATTGGTTTATTGAGAATTATCCGACGAAAATTCTCAAATTTGATATATACAAAATTAATACACTAATCCAAAAGTATAAAATTATTATTTTACCTAGTTTTATAATTTCTATAATTTTTCATAATTTTATATATTTTTAAAATATATAAAACTATTTTTATAATTTAAACTCCATATAACATCACCGAGACAATTAATTAAACACCTACATCTTGATTACAGTTGTCATTATTGTAAAGGATTATGCTCACCACATCAAACATTAATGGAAGACTTAAATTGATTAAATTTTTGGATAAAATACATAAATAGTCCTTCAATTCAATTATGGGTGCCGCTTTGATGAGTTCCACGATTAATAAAAGTTATAAAATAATCATCTGATTATTCATATGTTATAAACTTATCATTTTTCATTAAAAAAATTGACGACAGTCTGAACTGGATGTTAACTTACTAATTAAGGTATGGTAAAATCTTATCACATAATCTCTAACAACTATCATATCTCAATCGACATGTTAACATCCAGCTCAGAAAACTGTTATTTTTTTACAAAACATGACGAGTTTAGAATATATGAATAGTCAGAAAACCATTTTATAATTTTTAATAGTCGAGGGACTCAATGAAATAACATCATATAATCGAAAAATCATTTATAACTTTTAATAATTAAGATACTCAATAAAATAACACCATATAATCAAGGGATCATTTGTATATTTTACCCTAAATAAGTTTGGTAGGAAGAGTTGTTTTTACGGTTAAGCCTAACAATTATAATAAACAAATATTTTGACACGTAAAATTATAGAAAATGATGCTCTACCTCAGACACCAAGCCATTCACCAACCCCGAAACAATACCACGCACCTCTTAAATAATCCGCGCGTTCGCCTAAACTCGCAACATACAAGAAAAGGGTAAACTACATATTTAATCATCTATCTATTCTTCTATTTATGTTTTGATTACCCAACTATTTGTTTTTTAAATAAATACCTAATGTTACGTTTAACCTAGGCATAATGTCAACAGCCTCCAACATTTATCAAAATGTTCATTCTGGTCCATATTCTTTTTTTGGAGCATTTTAGCCCCTAACGTTTTACTTTGGGGCAAAAGGCTCTATCTATAAATGAAAACCATTAGTTATCACATAATTAACACTCTAAAATGCGAGTTTTTTTAACCTAAGATAAAAGGTTGAGGGTTAAAATGTACTAAAAAAAGAATAAGGGACAAAGTGATTATTATGTCAATTGTTAAGGGCCATTTTGCCCTAAAATAAAATATTGAGGGCCAAAATGTTTCAAAAAATAAAATAAGGAACAAAATAACCATTTTGATAAACGTTGGAAGTTAATTTTGACATTATGCCTTTAATCTAGTGGCTAAACGTCTGTTCCCAATGTGAGAAGTTTAGGATTTTATCTTCTTGAGCATAAGTTCAATATTTCTTTCATTTTATTTTCATAGGTGATAACATGTGTTATCATCTAATTAGTTAAATAAAATTATTTAAAAAATATAATTAAATTATTGGTGATAAGAGAGAAATGATGTGAACATTATAAAATATTAAAAAATAAATTAATTTTATAAAGACAGATAATTAAAATAGAAACAAAATGTAAAATCAAATATGCTTATAAAAAGAAATAATAGTTAAGTGACTGAAACAGAAATAAATAATACATAAGTGACTGAATACGTAGTTTACCCAAAGAAAAGAAAATGAGATCTGGTGGTAGGCAGTGTAGCCAGTAGCCACCATTTTGGTTATAAATAGGCAACACCTCCATTACCACAAGCCGTGCCGCTTCTTCCTCTGCATCTATATCTCTATATCCTGTCTCCCATTCTACCTCCGTTCACCGCGGTAATGTTCGGTTCCTCCTCTCATTACTCTCCTTCACTCAAACCTTCTATCTTCGTTTATCGTCAATTAATTTAACTTTTTCATTCCTTTTCAACTATCGTATTTATCTTCCTTTCTGGGTCTTCTCTTAAATGATCTAAACTTCTCAAAAGTTTTAATTTTCTTTTTTCTCTCTTTCACCTAGATCTACTGGTTAGTGTCAGCATTTCCATTTTTCCTATTGGTTTTCTTTGTGGATTTTCATTAATATGATTTGAACTTTTCATTTTTAACTTGGTTTCAGATTTGCTTGCAAGTGTCAGCATTTCGTCTCTGCCTGTTGATTTTCTTTCTGGGTTTTCATTTTTATGAATCAAAACGATTCTATTTACAACTTGGGTTTGTCGTTTTTTTCTCTTTTGCTAATATCTGCTAGAAAGTGTAAGCTTTGGTCAGGCTTTCTTTGAATATATATTCAACAATTTCAGTTTTCTTCCTGTGTATTTGATAGTTATTCAAGTGATTCTATGTTATTCTAATGAGATCTGTCTGTTAGAATTAGCATTTGATAAATTTCTTTTGGCTTATATTTGTAGTCTGTTTATGATAGCTAGCAATTTGTTAAATCCAATCTGTTGAGGTTTTAAAAGTTATAGATCTTGGGTGTTAAATAAGTTAACTCTATTTGATATATTGGATTTGGATACAAAGATATAAATGACCTCTGTATCTTAGATTTACATATTTATGTAAGATATAAATCCAATAATTGGTTTCTAGCTGTTGGTCTAAAGTTTAAGATAGTGTTAATTTGTCTTAAAAACTTTTAGATCTGCCTTTTTATATATTAATTTGTTATTTATATATGGGTGTTTTTATATCTGGCTCTCGAGAATTCCTAGATTAATGTTTGCCAATTCAGATCTTGAGTTTTTTGTTTCACTAAATACCGTAAGATCCCTTTCTAGTGAGTTGCCAAACTTAAAGATATGTGGTTTTTTCTAAATTATTTTTGAAGCAAAGATTTTGCTTTCATATGCACATGTGTTGGTTACATAATCTTAAACTAGGGAAGTACATGGTTTTTCTTTTAGGTAATAACTTCTGAAAACATGAATTCAGATAAGCTTTTGACTGAGTCCATATAAATTACAGATGCATCATGGATCTTAGCTTTGATTCTGACGATTTTCAGTTTAGGAATATAGGATATGTAAAGTTGTTATATGTTGTATTGGATTGTATATAATAAAGCTAGATTTACCTGCTATTTCAGAAAATGGCCTCACACATTGTTGGGTATCCCCGCATGGGACCCAAGAGAGAGCTTAAGTTTGCTCTGGAATCTTTCTGGGATCAGAAGAGCAGCGCCGAGGATTTGCAAAAGGTTGCAGCTGGTCTCAGGTCATCCATCTGGAAACAAATGGCTGATGCTGGGATCAAGTACATTCCCAGCAACACTTTCTCTTACTATGACCAAGTGCTCGATGCCACAGCAATGCTCGGTGCTGTACCTCCTAGATATGGCTGGAAAGGTGGCGAGATTGGATTCGACACTTACTTCTCCATGGCCAGAGGAAATGCCTCCGTGCCTGCCATGGAAATGACCAAGTGGTTTGACACCAACTAGTAAGTTGCCATTCTTGGTCATGCTGCTTTGTCGTGCATGCTGAGTTTTCTGAAACTGACTCTTATATTCTGTACAATGTGTCGTTTCAGCCACTTCATTGTTCCTGAGTTGGGACCCGATGTTAATTTCTCTTATGCATCTCACAAGGCAGTGGATGAGTATAAGGAAGCTAAGGCGGTATGTTCTTTGGGTCTAATTTTTCTCTATATCATCACAGTATAGATTGTTTTCTGTTACTAGTACTTAATGCTAGCAGCTCAGTTAGGAATTAGAGGTAAGGTATCTCATGTTAAGATCCTGCAAGTATAGAAGTTACCTGAAATTTGGGAAATGAGATACAGGCATGAGTATCTTTCATGACAGAGAAGATTTTGATGGAAATTGTTGGACTTATAAGTTCTTATAAAATGAAAAATCATAATGTCCCAAACATGATTTCAAGGCTTTGGACGTAAATAAATATCTTTTAGCATATGGTAACTTTTAATTAATGCCTTATGACATATGGTCAACTGGATACAAGGGACCAATTTCATGTTTGAGCAATATTATGACTATGATTGTATATGAATAATAGTTTATATCTCCCTGTAATTGTATTTTTATACAACCCATTTTTTAAGAATCCCTCGAGTGAGATTGGTTGAGTACTAATTAGGCCTACTTAATCATGGTGCTCCACTTTTATCGTATTTTCTATTCTCTTCTTATTTGTTGTTCTTAGTCGTATTCTGAAACATGAATGCTGATTCACTGTCCCAAATATGCAGCTTGGAGTCAACACCGTGCCAGTCCTTATTGGCCCTGTCTCATACTTGTTGCTGTCTAAACCTGCAAAGGGTGTTGAGAAGACCTTTTCTCTTCTCTCTCTCCTCCCCAAAATCCTCCCTATCTACAAGTAAGAATTGGTTTTCTTTTCAATCTATTTACACGCATACAAACAGCTGCTTCAATTTGCCATTGTAACATTGAATCTCTCTGCAGGGAAGTGATATCTGAGCTTAAGGCTGCTGGTGCTTCCTGGATTCAGTTTGATGAACCCACCCTTGTCTTGGACCTTGAAGCTCATCAATTGCAAGCATTCAGTGCTGCTTATGCTGATTTGGAATCTACTCTCTCTGGTTTGAATGTTCTGATCGAGTCATACTTTGCGGATCTTACTTCTGATGCATACAAGACCCTCATTAAGTTGAAGGGTGTCACTGCTTATGGTTTGGATTTGGTGCGTGGGACCAAAACCATTGACTTGATCAAGAGTAATTTCCCCAAGGGCAAGTTCTTCTTTGCTGGAGTTGTTGATGGAAGGAACATTTGGGCCAATGATCTTGCTTCTTCTCTTAGCACCTTGCAGGCGCTTGAGGCTGTTGTTGGCAAAGGTATTCTATTTCAATTTCGCATTTTTATAGTGGTTGTAGAAATGTAATCATATGGAGACAAGAAAATATTACAGTTGTTTTATTTGCTGTAGACTAATATCTTTGACTCCTTTGTGATGTACAGAAAACCTTGTGGTATCCACCTCCTGCTCACTTCTCCACACCGCTGTTGATCTAGTAAATGAGACCAAGCTCGACGATGAAATCAAATCCTGGCTTGCCTTCGCTGCCCAGAAAGTTGTCGAGGTCAATGCCCTTGCCAAGGCATTGGGTGGCCAGAAGGATGAGGTATTTATCATAATTTTCCGCCTTTCTTAAGATATAGACAACACCATATAACTTGTTCTTCATCTATTTTTAGGCCTTCTTCGCTTCCAATGCTGCCGCTCAGGCTTCAAGGAAGTCCTCCCCAAGAGTGACCAATGAGGCTGTTCAAAAGGCTGTAAGTGTTGCAATAAATTAAAATTCTGTTTTTCTTCTTACGGGATTTTCTGTTTTTCTTCTTACGGGTGGCTATTCTGCAGCAATCTGTTTCATCATTGAAATCTTTATTTGCTTACCATATTTTACTGTTATTCTCAGGCTGCTGCTTTGAAGGGTTCTGACCACCGCCGTGTAACAAATGTAAGTGATAGGCTGGATGCCCAACAGAAAAAGCTTAATCTGCCAATCCTCCCCACCACAACCATTGGGTCCTTTCCTCAAACCTTGGAACTCAGGAGAGTACGTCGTGAATTCAAGGCTAACAAGTGAGTTGATCCTGATTTTTTCCCTTATATTTCTTATATGTCAATATCACCATTCTTTTAATTATTACTGTCTCATTCCCTTTAGGATCTCCGAGGACGATTATGTAAAAGCCATCAAGGAGGAAATTAAGAAGGTTGTCGAACTTCAGGAAGAACTTGACATTGATGTCCTTGTTCATGGAGAACCTGAGGTGAGTATTCTGCTTTGCTTTGGCCATTTCCAGTAATTGGGAGATACATCTATGGATAGTACTCTGCAAGAACCCTAATGTTGCAGTAAATGGTGCAGAGAAACGATATGGTTGAGTACTTTGGTGAACAGTTGTCTGGTTTTGCTTTCACTGTTAATGGGTGGGTGCAATCATATGGATCTCGCTGTGTCAAGCCACCAATCATCTACGGTGATGTTAGCCGCCCCAAACCAATGACTGTTTTCTGGTCATCAGCTGCCCAAAGCATGACTAAACGCCCAATGAAGGGAATGCTTACCGGCCCTGTTACCATCCTCAACTGGTCATTTGTCCGAAATGATCAGCCCAGGTATGATGTGAAATTCTGCACTTCTATCTGCGGATTTTGCTTTGCAACATGAAAATATTTTGACATTCCACAATTGCCAAATTTTCCAGATTCGAAACTTGCTACCAGATTGCCTTGGCTATCAAGGACGAAGTCGAGGATCTTGAGAAGGCTGGTATCAATGTAATTCAAATCGACGAGGCTGCATTGCGAGAGGGATTGCCCCTTAGGAAATCCGAGCACGCCTTCTACCTCAAATGGGCTGTCCACTCCTTTAGGATCACTAACGTCGGCGTCAAGGATACCACCCAGGTTTTATCTTGCTTATTTCTTCTTGCCTCTCATAACTTCCTTATACATGAACTCTCTCAGATCACCATAATTCTCATTGGTATTGCATTTAAAAAATCTTGCTACAGATTCACACCCACATGTGTTATTCCAACTTCAATGATATCATCCACTCAATTATTGACATGGATGCTGATGTGATCACCATCGAGAACTCTCGTTCCGACGAGAAGCTCCTATCGGTCTTCCGTGAAGGAGTCAAGTACGGTGCTGGAATCGGCCCTGGTGTCTATGATATCCACTCTCCCAGAATACCATCAACCGAAGAGATTGCAGACAGGATTAACAAGATGCTCGCTGTGCTCGAGAGCAACATCTTGTGGGTTAACCCCGACTGTGGGCTTAAGACTCGCAAGTATGCTGAGGTGAAACCGGCCCTCAACAATATGGTTGCTGCGGCCAAGCTGCTCCGCCTCCAACTTGCCAGTGCCAAGTGAGAGATTGGAGATCCTTAGTCCTCCATGAAATAGGGGGGGGGGGGAATGAAAAATGAAAGAAATTTCCGTCTTACCATTTGAATAACTGATTTATTAGGCATAATATGGGTTTGAAGCCAATTGATTTCCTACTTTCTTTTCTATCTAAACATCTTGTATTTTGGGATATATTACAAAGAGTTTGCTTCTTCCTATTTACTGCGTACTGCATTTTATAGATTGAGATAGAGGATATCTTACTGAAAGTATTCTCAAATAAATAAACTCATTAAAGTATTGTCCAACACTATGTTAGGATTGAAAGCAACTCTAGAAAAAAAGGGTGGAGAAGTCTAAGGGAATGCTTCTTCCATCAACAGTTTTGTTTTTGTTTATAGTGTGTTTTTTCTTTAGATTTTTCTGTTTTAGTTGTTTTTAGACAGTGTCAGGCCTTTACTTGGTTGAGGGTTGGTGGACAGGGTTGAGCGATGAGCACCTTTAGATGAGACTCTAGTCCAAATCAAACTTGACGGTGACTTCAAATTAGATGATGCGACCATTGCAAAATTTGTACTGATTAATCAACGACCAACAAACATATATGTTAAAAAAGTGTCATCCTTGAGCAAACCATGTTTGACAGCAACGATGGAGTTCCGTAGGACAACAAACATTTATTTCACTACATACGTTTTACCTTTTTTGAGGGTAAATTATCGAATTGGATACTTTTTTTCATATATGTACACTTTCATTCAATTTAAAAGCAGTTATATTTCGGTCACTTAAATTATTGATTTATTAAACTTCAATAATTTATGTTGTCGATTGTTATATTTTGATCAACGAGTCATTAATTTTCGTTAGTTTAGTGATGATGTGACACATTAGTTAAAAAGGTTTAATTTTTTATACGACCCGTGAACTCTAGATGAAATATCATTTTTGACCCCTAAACTTTAGATACAATTTCAATTTAACTCCTGAATTCAACCAAAGTCTCTCATCACCAACCACCTCTCACCATTGTCATCGCCGATCATCATCGATTGGCATCAACTGTCATTTTCACTGACTATTAGATCCCAGAATTTCTAGTTCATCCTTTTGACCTCATAAACGTGAATACAATATATATTTCATCGAAAAATATCCGGAACTCAACAAAGTTATAAAATAATATTATAATTTATAAATATTAAAAATTTATAATTAATATTATAAACATAAGAAAAACTATAAACAAAAACTTCATGGATTTAATTATGATATAGATTTAAGTGTTGGTATACTTATTTTTAAAGGAATGTTAATGATAAATTTATTATTGTGATGTAATTTTAAAGGAAGTCTCTAAGCTAAATTTTGATCAAATTTAAGAGTTAAATTGATATTTTATCCAAAGTTAAGGTTCAAAATGATATTTTATTTAAAGTTATAGATCAAATTGGTATTCTATCTAAAGTTTAGGGTCAAATTAAAGAACAGAAATCCTCTGCCCCTATTTATGCCGCTGTTTGTGCCCCACCAATATTTTCTTTACACATTTCATTTTTGTTTTTCATGGTAAAATTCATACAATCTTCTAAGAAAGATTTACTTTCTTATTTTATTTCACCTTCTATCTTCAATCCCAAGGACATGGGGATCTCATTCCCGCTGCAAGGATTCAGGCAACAACGCACGGAGCTGATTCACTTTCTGTAATTATCACGAATACAGCAAATGCAAAGAAAACCCAAAATACAACTAAGCAACCAACTAAGAAGAATACACAAAATAACATCTCTAAGAGAAAGGAAAGGGATTGTGAAGACGGTTAAGTAGAAGGCATGCCGCATGGAAGTCCCATGAGTTTATTACTTGAGGGAAAAAATGATTAAGAGAATCCCACCTTGACATTAAGAGAACACTGTCAATGGCAGAATAAAAGAAGAGAAAATGAACAAAGGAGGGAGCTTGGTTGGATGTTTGAGTTTGGAGTTTAAACTTAAAATGTTGGTTATGGGGATGGTTTTTTTGGGAGTTAAAGCGAAGTACAGAACCTTTGAGGTGTTTGATTAGTTCTTAATTGGTTGGGTTCAATATCCATATTATGTCAAGGTGGATGTTCTTTTCATTAACAAAGCAGACCATGCTTCTCACTATGTGGGGGATCCAGAATTTTACTTAATGGGATTGAAGGTAGAAGATGAAATAAAATAAGAAAGCAAATCTTTTTTAGAAGATTGCATGAGTTTTGCCATGAAAAACAAAAATGACACGTGTAAATAAAATATTGGTGGTGCGCAAACAGAAGCATAAATAGGGGCAGAGGATTTCTGTTCCAAATTAAAACTTAACTCCTTTTAACTATTTCATGTCATTAAACTAGTATGAACTATGTCACAACCCGAATTTAGGATTATTTTATGTCTTGCAAAGTTTGAGGACCAAAATAAATTTTGAGGAGAATTTTAAATTTTTTTCCTAAACCTTGAGAGGTTTGGGGAATTATTGGTGATTAGCCAATCCTTTAACCCCAAACCTAGGTATAAATACCACCAGGACAGTGGGAGGGTTTTCGGGACCATGTACAAATTCTTATAAATCCAATTACCAACTAGTTCATTCCTTGATAATCCCAATAAATGCATGGTGATATGGTAGAGTTAATTGAGTTGTATTACATAGCATTCACATGTGTGTGACATTTCATAAATATTATACGACTATTGTGTTGAATATTGTGTGATGTTTTTAAATGTTGTTGTTTGGTTCTTAATGATTGACCTACACTTAGAGGACACAATGAGCTTTATAGCTCATCCTTTAGTTCTTTTCTCTTTTCATTTTCTCGTGATTGATAGGGTCGTTCTAATACTTAGAGGATCGAATAGTGATATTATATTATTATACATGGTATGATTATTTTCAGATTGTTTTCATGTTTTACACTTTTATCACATTTGATGTTTGGTTATGTATTTGGACATTATATATGTGGGTATTTTGGATTATGTTTTGGCATGCACTAATTTACAAATATATAAATTTATTATTATTATTATTATTATTATTATTATTTATTCTATAATTCATAAAGACTACGTAATTATGAATTTCTAAAAGCGAGACTTCTGAGAATTGATTGTAACGTCTAGGTCGCGTTTAGGGAGTTATAAATTAACTGATCAATGATCAAAATATAATAATTGATAATATAATTAACCAAAATATAAGAATCGATAAGGTAGATAACTGAAACATATTTTTTAAAATTTTAATAAGTAAAAATATACAAATATTAAAAAAAAAAAAACCCATCAATCCTGTTGTTAATCGTTCTATTTTTTATGGTTTATCCCATATTTTCATTTATTTTATAAGGACTATTATTTTTGGTTACCCTCCCTGTTTCTAAAGGTTTTATCTTGATTAATTCAAACCAATTCATACCGCACACTTGACTTTAATAGATGAATCTTTTAATAAATATTTTTTGTATACACTAAAGCTAAAACTCAAATTCAATATCTACTTAAATGATATCAAATTGCTTATTACTTGAACTAATCCTTTAATTTTGTAAGGATTATTTTAATGCTATGAATCCAGCTATATTCGTTTCAAAAGCAAATCTATTATATATAAAAATTAAAACGATTCGGCATTTGACGACAAATATTCGAATGTATGTCCAATAATAATTATAGCATCATCTTCTTCATCCCTACTCAAAGGCTGAGGACTGGATATAACTTCAGATACATAAACAACATTCCTCAACCTACAGAATTAAAACAAAAATGGAATCATGGACTTAACATTCCTGGGAAAATCTTTAAACTTTGAAAGGTACCATCTCCTGGATGCATAACTTCTACCCAGCAAGTAACAAGTAGTTGCCATGGCATATGCAAATGAAAACAAAGTCTGTGAAATGAAAGCAAATCCCCAGAAAATTAAAACCTCAAACAAGTAGTGAGGGAAAACCACAACTCCAAACAAACCCCCCTTTGGAATCTTATATTCCTTGTTGGGACCTTCGGTTCTCAGTTTGGAGAGAAGAAGATGATGGTAGAAATTGCCAGAGATTCCCAGGAAAAACAAAAGGATCCCTGGGGTTTTCAAATCAATTGCAGGCTCCGGTAGTCCGATCGTTAAGTGTTGGTTAAAGATCATGAGTGCAGTGGAAATGAAATAGCTTGAGAGTATTATAATCATTGTGTCGATGCCCATTTCACCACTGTATTTATGAACAAAACACGACTGCAAGGAGAAAAAAAATATACACAAATAGTATTGGCTATATAGAATTATTTTATTGAGTTTTCGACTATTAAGAGTTATAAAATAATTTTTTTACTATAAGATGATATTTTGTTTAGTCTTTCAATTATTATAAATTATAAAATAGTCATTTGACTATTTATGTATTTCAAAATCGTTCTTTTACATTAAAATATTGACGGTCATCTAAAATGAACATTAACTTACTATTTAAGCCATAATAGAATCACGTTCTAATGATATTTTAAGCATATTTACTGACACTATCATTAGTTTCAAGTAATGATTCAATGTCATAATATTTTAAGTAACGACTATACGACATAATGTAAATGGCGAATAGATCTACAAAATACTACTCAAATGATTATAAAATCGGATTTTATCATATTTCAATCAACAACACGAATTTAAAATATAAATTAAGTGACAATTTTATCTTTTAATAATTAGAGATTCAACTAACAATATTATATAACTAGGAGATCATTTTATGATTTTCAATAGTCGAAAACTCGTTAAAACAAAGTTTTGTAATCAAGATATTTATGTACTTTACCATAAAAAGAAACGTAATTCAAGTTTCGTTGTTCTTCGAGCTTGATTTATGAATTATAAAAGAGACTTAAATTACGTACCTCGAGAACTCGTTTGAAGAAATGGATGGAAATGGCGGATTTGAGCAACAAAAACCTGAGATTCTCTTCTGGGAAAATCGCAAACGAAGAAATCCCAGCAAGAAAAGCGGGTGTATAAAGCGTGGCCATGGCGATTCTACTCGGAAGTGTAAACTTGCTCGATTTTTCTGAATCGGAAGCATTTGAACGGATGTTGAAAAACTTGGAATATTCAGCATTTTTGCCTCTAAATTCCGATAACCCAGCACTCGCCAGTGCCGTGAAAGATGCTAGAGACGTTGCAGTGACGAACAGAGACGGTGGGAATAGAAATTTCAACAACGCCATTGTTTTCTCCACAATTTCTTTGCTTGGTTAAATCTTATAATTTAAGAGAAAAAGTTGTATGCATTTTGGATGAATTGCAACCAAAACTTTTGGCATCGGATTCAATAAGTGGGTGTGGAATGTCCACCGAGGAATTTGGTTGAATGAATGGTAATGCTGGTTGGTATTAGGGATGAGAGTTTGATCGAATCGAATTAAAAATTTTCGAGTTATTTGAATTAACGAGTCTTATTTTATAATTCAAAGTTGACTAGAAAATTTTCGAGTCGGGTTGAATTTATAAAATTTGAGTCAAATTTTTGAATTTCTATTTAAATTTAATTGTAAATATTTATAATATTATGATATTATTTGGTTCCAATTTAAATAGATTTTATAACCATATACAATACTGTCGCAACCGTCTTTCGGTTGCGCCCCCGGAATTGGGCTTCGACTTAGGTAAATGGATTGGAGTCGCCACCGATCATTTATTTAAAACAAATGGGTTGATCGGATACCCTAGTTCTTACCTGGTCTGCGTCTTACCAGAAATATGTCGGGTTCGGGAGTCGGTTACGGTCAAGGAAAGATTAGCACCCTTGAACCGCCCTTTCGGTACCAATTAATTTGTCGGTTGTCTTTAATTGCGAAAATTGAAAATTTAAATTGAAATTTAAAAATTCGGTTCGAATTACTTACCTTTGATCGATTGGAATTACTACTAAAAAATATGTTAGATAAAATAAATGGAAAAAGTATAAAAAAGAAAGGAAAAATATTAGTATAATAATAATAATATAATTAAAGAAAATAGATAAAAAAAATATAAAAAAAAATAATAATAACAAAAGGTGAAAAAATATTAGTATAATAATAATAATAATATAATTAAAGAAAATAGATAAAAAAATATAAAAAAATAATAATAACAAAAGGTTAGATTCTAAAAAATGTTAAATTTCAAAGAAAAAAAAATGTAGTAATAAAATAAATTAACACAAATGAAAATGAAAAAAAGTGAAAAAGAATGAGAAAAAAACAAGAAATGTGGGGGACTCAATGATAATTAAACTAAACGTAAAACAGTGACCAAAATAAAATAATTGAAAACATTATAACCAAATTCAAAAATTAACAATGATAACTCACTGTACAATAACATGACTAAATTAAAAATATTAAAATATCAGTACTCGAACGAAAACAAATCAACATTCAATGGTTAAAATGAAATATTACAAAGGATAGAATCATTTTCAGAAAAATGACCTATAACCCAAGCCCATGAATTTTTCATTGAAAATGATGTTGCCAAATGTTCACGTTTATCGAATAAAACTTAAAAAAATGGAATTTAATTACCATATTATAAAAATATATAATACTAAAAACTAAACAAAACTGGAAGTAAATATAAGATTAAAGAATTTCTATTTTAAAAGAAAAGAAAGAGAGGAATGAGAAAAGTGAATCCCACGTGTTCCCTTTTGGCCTTCTTTTACATTAAAAATAATAAAATCAAGGTATTTGAAAATTGAAACATAGGGTTCTTGAACCATATTTGACTTCAACGCCATATTTACCAAACAGAGAGAGTGTTCTCTAGTAAAACCCATCTTCTGGGATCCTCTTGGATTCATCATCGGGGGCTCAAATGCACAGGAAATGGAGCACCAAGGCTCTCCTTGCCACCGAATCTCGTCGAACAGTGTAAGTAAACTTGAAATCCCATTTATTTTTTTTTTTACGTTAGACATAAACAAAGGAGAAAATACCTTCAGAAAATAGTCTCCTTTTTTATTCTTGCTGTCAGATTCTTTCTCTGTTTCTTTTCCTTTTCTCCCTCGATTTCTCTCCTGGATTTTTGCTTCGGTTTGCTCTCCCGAATTGCTTCTGTGTTTTTCCTTCGAATGACTCTTTCTTTTATTTCCTTTTCGAAAAACACTTTACAAATGCCTTGATTGCTCGTATATCTCTCTAAGTGTTTCGTGTGATTTTTTTGTGGCTTTGTGTGTGTAATCGTGTTTCTTTCGCCTCCCCCGTTTGTGCTCAGTTTACATCAATTTATAAGTAAAAAAATCCTATTTTTAGGCTATATTGAGCGTTTGATTCCGAGTATAACACTGATGCTTGTTGTTTGTGCGTGCGCCGGGGGTTGCGGGACTGTTGGAGGAGAGTGACGTGCGGCCGTGAAACACGGAGAGGAAGGCGTGAGGCGTGAGACTCTCGGCCATGGGTGATGACTCCATGCGGCGCTGGTGAGCAGATGGGGCTAGGGTTTCCAACCAACCCTAATCTAAATCGGGTTATAGGGTCGGGGTGCACTGTTAGGTTGTATTTTTTATTCGTATTTGGGCCTAAGGCCTGATCCTGTAAATAAAATAATAAATAAATTAGTATATAATATAATCAATCATATATTATATATAATATATTTTATAATAAAATGATTATGGATGAAAAATGTGTGTCTACAGCTGCCCCTCTTTGTCCTTTTTTATGGAACGAAAAATAAGACAAAGATAAAAAGACACAAATTTTCGTTCAGTGGAGTTGAAGAATAACTCCCTGTCGACTTAGGTCGTAGATGGCTCCTCCGTTGTGAAGTCCAGTCTATCTTGAAATGATATGGAATTGAAACCGTAGTTCGAAATTTAAATCGAGATGCGACTTCTCGTTGCCCAAACATAGTCAACCTTGGTTAT
The DNA here is from genome assembly GCF_006381635.1 of Hibiscus syriacus. Taxonomy (NCBI): domain Eukaryota; kingdom Viridiplantae; phylum Streptophyta; class Magnoliopsida; order Malvales; family Malvaceae; genus Hibiscus; species Hibiscus syriacus. The sequence continues at coordinate 70,142 of NW_024063440.1, forward strand.
CTTCTTGGTTTAAAGATCTTGGCTAAAAATTCGAATGGGAAGCAATTCATTGACCAAATCATGTGGTAGATAGTCTCTCGAGCTGAACGAAATCGAACTCGAAAGGTCTTTGTCGACAGATGGCTTTTCTCGACTTAAGCTATGCTGTCGGAAAGCGATTTTTTTTTGTCACTAAGGCACGGTTAACCCAGGTGTTCTTCTTGACTTTGAAAACCTTGATTGCAGCCGGACAGTAGTGTGATTGAGGTATCGTTGAGCTGAATAGAGTCGAACTCGACAATTTTATCGACAAATAGCCCTTCTTGCCTTGAGCTATGTTGTAAATGATATGACCTCGAAGTTGAGTGTAATCGAACTCGGGGGTCTTTGGCAGATAGCCCTTCTCGACTTAAGCTATGCTGTAAATGATGTGCCTTGGAGCTGAGTGTAATCGAACTCAAAGGTCTTTTGTTGGCAGACAACCCTTCTAGACTTAAGTTGTGCTGCAAATGATGTGCCCTCGAAGCTGAGTGTAATCGAACTCAAAGGTCTTTTGTTGGCAGACAACCCTTCTAGACTTAAGTTGTGCTGCAAATGATGTGCCCTCGAAGCTGAGTGTAATCGAACTCGAAGGTCTTTGGCAGATAGCCCTTCTCGACTTAGGCTATGCTGCAAATGATGTGCCTTGGAGCTGAGCGTAGTCGAACTCGGGGGTCTTTGGCAGATAGCCCTTCTTGACTTAAGCTATTCTGCAAATGATGTGCCTTGGAGCTGAGCGTAGTCGAACTCAAAGGTCTTTGCTAACAGATAACCCTTCTAGCCTTGAGTTATGCTGTAAATGTTATGCCCTTGAAGCTGAGTGTAATCGAACTTAAGGGTCTTCGGCAGATAGCCCTTCTTGACTTAAGCTATTCTACAAATGATGTGCCTTGGAGCTGAGCGTAGTCGAACTCAAAGGTCTTTGCTAACAGATAACCCTTCTAGCCTTGAGTTATGCTGTAAATGTTATGCCCTTGAAGCTGAGTGTAATCGAACTTAAGGGTCTTTGGCAGATAGCCCTTCTCGACTTAAGCTATTCTGCAAATGATGTGCCTTGGAGCTGAGCGTAGTCGAACTCAAAGGTCTTTGCTAACAGATAACCCTTCTAGCCTTGAGTTATGCTGTAAATGTTATGCCCTTGAAGCTGAGTGTAATCGAACTTAAGGGTCTTCGGCAGATAGCCCTTCTTGACTTAAGCTATTCTACAAATGATGTGCCTTGGAGCTGAGCGTAGTCGAACTCAAAGGTCTTTGCTAACAGATAACCCTTCTAGCCTTGAGTTATGCTGTAAATGTTATGCCCTTGAAGCTGAGTGTAATCGAACTTAAGGGTCTTTGGCAGATAGCCCTTCTCGACTTAAGCTATTCTGCAAATGATGTGCCTTGGAGCTGAGCGTAGTCGAACTCAAAGGTCTTTGCTAACAGATAACCCTTCTAGCCTTGAGTTATGCTGTAAATGTTATGCCCTTGAAGCTGAGTGTAATCGAACTTAAGGGTCTTTGGCAGATAGCCCTTCTCGACTTAAGCTATTCTGCAAATGATGTGCCATGGAGCTGAGCGTAGTCGAACTCGAAGGTCTTGGTGGCAGGTAGCCCTTTTGGCCTTGAGCTAAGCTGCAAATAGTTTGTTTAAAAATGGCTTCCCTTCACGGGTCGAAAACGGTCATGATTCTTCCGGTGGTTCCCCTAAGCTGGTCTGGGAAAACCTACTGATAAATTCTGACAGCCGGATATCTTCCGTCGTGGAATTGAAATCTGGCTTGAAAGTGTTAACTGAAAACATGTTGCTCCTGGTGAGTTTGAACCGAACTAGATTTGATCTGAATTGGTTCTCAAACCCATCTGAAATTGGTTCTGAGATCTGTAGTTATGTAAAGTCGGTTGAGGTGTAGCTTCTTGCTGCTGAGTTACACCATCGTTCTTTAAAGGTGCTTGCAAGTCGAGTAACCTTCATCCTGAAGTCGAAGCTTGACTCTGAAAGCTGCAAAATTATGTATGCTAAAATGATGAATGTGATGCACCTAAGTATGTCTAAGATGCATGCAATATGAAAGAATTATGTGTTATTCCTTGGATGGAGTCTCGTGCTTTGTCTGCCAATCTGGTCCATGGAATCGATCGTGCCCCATTTGCTTCTCGAACTTGGGCTTTACAGACATTTCATATCTGAGATTGTTCTGTTTGAAAACGTTTTTCTCCTTTTTCTTGTTTCAGGAGAGAGAAATGATAAAAATGTTGTAAAGTATTGTTCGCAATTGAATCAAATTGCAAATGTGAGTTCAAAAAATATCAAAGGAATCAAGAGCTCTTTTAATGCTTTCAGAGATACAAATCTTTGACAAATGTTCAAATGGATGAGTTGGCTTTAGGTTGGCCTCCTTTCTAAGGTTTTGGTAACCCAAAATGTCATTTTTTAAATATCAAAATATGCTTTGGCATTTCATTTGGGTGCGGACAAAATGACGCAACTAGAATGACCAATTACTAGAGATTTTATTTCGGTTCTCTGAAATCTTCCATTTGTTCAAGCTTTGTATGCTCCTCCAACAAAGGCAGTGCGAAAAATATCGGTCTAAAAATGAAATTCTTGAGTGCTTGTGTGTAGTCAACTATAACAGGTGTTCCTTAACTCCCTTAGTCCAACATTACCGAAAATTTCTTTTTTAGATAAATTTCATTTACTTTGCCATTGTCTGGCTAGCAAAATCCATAAAGCCGGGGCGTTCAACCAATTGCTTTAGAGGGACAGCTTAGTATTATAATCACTTTTATCAGGTTTAACTGAAGGGTTCGTCTCATCACAAAGTCTTCAGCCTGACAAAAGTAGTGGAGCAAACACCGAATTGCCAAGTTTTCGAACAATGTCATGGTTTGAACGTAATCTACTCATAAGGCCAGGGCTTTCAAGTTTCCTCTATAACCAATTGTCTTAGCGGAATAGCTCAGTTTTTACGGATTTAATTTCTTAAGATTGTCAAGAAGAACCTGTTATAGCCTAGGTATTTGTTGAAAGTCAAAAATTTCATCTTTAGAGTTCAATTTTCAAGCAACTGACCTAAATTGGATTCACCTACTTGACTCTTTCATTTGTAAAGATCATCATCGTCATTGAAAGTCTTAAATAAAAAACATAGTAATTGTCATATGCAAATGATGCCCCGTGTTGTCCGCATCTTATGAAAGGAAAAGGGTATATTGGTTAATTCCAAGAGCGGGGTATGGCGTTTGAGTGTATATTCTGGATGAGGTCAAAGTCCTTTGTTTTAAATCATGTTACTCCGTCAAAGGTCTGTAACTTTGAATCGTTTACGGAGTTTTTTAATTCAAATGATATTCAAAGAATTGTAAGTTTGCAAATGTAATTCGTTGCTTAACATCATTAAAGTAACATAAATTTATTCAAATGTTCTTAAAAATTTGAAAAAGTGAAGAAGAAAAAAAAAAGTTCAAACAGAATGCCCCAAATGATGAAATGATATTCCTCACTTGGATGCCCCCAAGTTGTTGAAGTCGATCCTGTTCTGGTTACGCATCTTTTGTACAACCCTCTTGAATGCGTAACAATTCTCAATTGTGTGCCCTGGGACTCCGCCGTGATATTCACAATATGCATTCTCGTCATACCACTTGGGGTATGGGGGCTTCATGGGTTCTACTGGATATGGTGACACCACATGGGTGTCAAGAAGTTGTTGGTAAAGCTCTTTGTAGGTCATGGGAATAGGGTCGAAATGTTCCCTTTCCCTCCTGGAATCTTGTTTAGAAGTATCTAACGGTACAGCCGCAGTTGATTTTGGGCTGGAGATTGTAGCACCTTTGCTGGAGTGTTTGATGTTGTTAACCTCTCCATCCCTCTCCCTCATAGGAGGCTTCTTACTGGCTTCCCCATCCTTAATCTTGCCTTGCTTTATGGCCGACTCAATCATTTCTCCGGCCATAACCAAGTCTGAAAAGTTTCCTGATGTGATCGCCACCAGATGCCCGAAGTATGGAGCCTTCAGAGTCTGCACGAAAAGTTTCCGGGTTTCCTTTTCATCTAACGGTGGATGAACTTGCATAGCCAAGTCCCTCCATTTTTGTGCGTACTGCCTGAAACTCTCGTTATGCTTCTTTTCCATGTGTTGTAGCATAACTCGATCTGGCCTTATGTCATTGTTATGCTTGTATTGTTCCAGAAATGACTTGGCCAGGTCCTTCCAGGTCTTGATATTTGATCGGCTTAGCTGGTTGTACCACCGAATGGCTGAGCCCGACAGACTATCCTGAAAGCAGTGGATCAGGAGTTGGTCGTTTCCTCCATATCCTGTCATCTTTCGGCAGAACATGGTGATGTGAGCGGATGGGCAACTATTCCCGTCAAACTTCTCGAACTCCGGGGACTTAAATTTCGGGGGAAGAACCAAGTCCGGGACTAGACTAAGTTCCGTTGCATCGATTTCATGGTAGTCACGGTCTCCTTTGACTATATTCATTTGGTCCTCCAATTGTTTGATTTTTTCCTCCATCTTCCTCGCTTTTCCCTCTTCGTCCAAATCCGGTACATGGTAATAACCCGGATTGTTCTTAGGGTTAAATACAGAGGACGAGGGCTTTACTTTTGCAGCAGATGAGTCCCCTCGAAGTTCTGGTAGGATTTCAGGTGAGATAACCACTTGCGGGGTAGGTTGTATAGTTACCCCTTCCGGTGAACCTGCCCCGGGCGCACTGGTCTGTTGTAGGCCAACTAACTTGGCAACGATCTGATCAACCAAGGACTCTTGGTTCTTTGTGATTGTTTCCAGAGTATTTCGACTGTTCTGGTTTATCTTGTCTTTTAGCTCCTTCTGTAGTTTTAACATATTCTCCTCGATTTGTGTAATTCTGGCTTCCATCCTCTTCTTCTTCAAACGAGTGTTATGTGGATGGGGTGTGTCCAATGCTTGAGGCGGTGTATACAGTATTTGTTCCCCTTGATGAGACATGTTTATATTAGTTAATGTGAATGCAAAGAAAATAACAAAATGCAAAGAAAATAAGAAATGCAAAATATCTAAATATATGATGCATGAAATGTCCGAGGCATTGATCCAAAAAATGTGCCTGTTATTCTGAATAACCCTTATTGGTGACAAAAGTGTTACGTCTGAAGAGACAAAAAACTCTTTTTGATGGTACAAATCCTGTACAGCTTCTGACAAGTTGATTCGTCTTTTTCACTAGTTGAATATCCTATCGAACCATTCCGGCTCCTTTGGCTAAAATGTGCAAATAATGAGATGCTTGCCCCAAAAAAAAAAAAGATCTCGAAGGACTGCATCTCCGACTTTCACTTTCTACCGAGCTTGTTTCTAACGAAAGTGTCATTGGAGCCCTCCATCGAGAGAAACTATCCGAAGCTTGCTTCTTGAATTCGTCAGTAATGGCATCCAGCTCAGCTAGTGTTTCACCATCTTGTTCTTGTAGTTTTCGAAAGGAGCGACCGGGTCAGTGACCTTTTCCTCGTATTGCCCCTGCAACTTTGCCTTTGAGTATTCTTTGACCACGGTTGGACTTCTGAGTTTTTTATATCTTTGTATTATAACCCATTTGTCAATTAATGCAGATTATTCATGTTTAACAAACACATTTTTGGTGGATCAACACCTCGTTTTAAATGATGCGAATGATGACCACAAAATAAAAGAGAACAAAAAATAAAAGGGTTAGTGAGGTAAATCAAAACAAAAATGAAAAATGCTACCCCACATGATATCTACCCCACATGCTTATTATTCCTACCCGGACATGATCTCTATCCCGCATGCTAATTTCAAACAAAACCTAACCACATGTTTGTCTAGTTCGCATGCTTTGAACAGAAAATAAAGCAGGAAATAAAACAGCCTAGGGTTTGGAATGAGGTTTCGGGGTGGGCTCTAATTCCCTGTACTCTCCCGGTTTAGGTTCTAAAAAAGGTACTCGAGTTCCCCTCGTCGGTGCCCCCTTGGGCTTGCCAGACCCTTAGTCCTAAGCCCATTACAAGCTTGTGTGGACTAAGTTAAACTCGAGAGGAAACATTCCCTTATGCCCGCACGGTGAATAAATCCACACGAAGACATAAGGTATATGAATCCCGAAGGCTACTTGCTAGGCCCGCACGGTGAATAAATTCACACGAAGGCTTCGCTTTCACCCCCACTTAAAAGGGTTTGGAGCTCGGGTATAGAGCCAGAGATGGAAACTTTTAAAAAATCTGAAACCATTGAAAAAAATGTCAGTACAACTATTTATTTGAAAAAAATAATCAAAGGTAAATAATCCGAATCGAATAAATAAATTAAAATTTAAATTTACCATTTTCGCATAAAAAGACAACCGAAAATTAATTCTGGCCTGACTCACTTATCTGTCCCCAGCGGAGTCGCCAAGCTGTCGCAACCGTCTTTCGGTTGCGCCCCCGGAATTGGGCTTCGACTTAGGTAAATGGATTGGAGTCGCCACCGATCATTTATTTAAAACAAATGGGTTGATCGGATACCCTAGTTCTTACCTGGTCTGCGTCTTACCAGAAATATGTCGGGTTCGGGAGTCGGTTACGGTCAAGGAAAGATTAGCACCCTTGAACCGCCCTTTCGGTACCAATTAATTTGTCGGTTGTCTTTAATTGCGAAAATTGAAAATTTAAATTGAAATTTAAAAATTCGGTTCGAATTACTTACCTTTGATCGATTGGAATTACTACTAAAAAATATGTTAGATAAAATAAATGGAAAAAGTATAAAAAAGAAAGGAAAAATATTAGTATAATAATAATAATATAATTAAAGAAAATAGATAAAAAAATATTAAAAAAAAAATAATAATAACAAAAGGTGGAAAAATATTAGTATAATAATAATAATAATATAATTAAAGAAAATAGATAAAAAAATATAAAAAAATAATAATAACAAAAGGTTAGATTCTAAAAATGTTAAATTTCAAAGAAAAAAAATGTAGTAATAAAATAAATTAACACAAATGAAAATGAAAAAAAGTGAAAAAGAATGAGAAAAAAACAAGAAATGTGGGGGACTCAATGATAATTAAACTAAACGTAAAACAGTGACCAAAATAAAATAATTGAAAACATTATAACCAAATTCAAAAATTAACAATGATAACTCACTGTACAATAACATGACTAAATTAAAAATATTAAAATATCAGTACTCGAACGAAAACAAATCAACATTCAATGGTTAAAATGAAATATTACAAAGGATAGAATCATTTTCAGAAAAATGACCTATAACCCAAGCCCATGAATTTTTCATTGAAAATGATGTTGCCAAATGTTCACGTTTATCGAATATAACTTAAAAAAATGGAATTTAATTACCATATTATAAAAATATATAATACTAAAAACTAAACAAAACTGGAAGTAAATATAAGATTAAAGAATTTCTATTTTAAAAGAAAAGAAAGAGAGGAATGAGAAAAGTGAATCCCACGTGTTCCCTTTTGGCCTTTTTTTACATTAAAAATAATAAAATCAAGGTATTTGAAAATTGAAACATAGGGTTCTTGAACTATATTTGACTTCAACGCCATATTTACCAAACAGAGAGAGTGTTCTCTAGTAAAACCCATCTTCTGGGATCCTCTTGGATTCATCATCGGGGGCTCAAATGCACAGGAAATGGAGCACCAAGGCTCTCCTTGCCACCGAATCTCGTCGAACAGTGTAAGTAAACTTGAAATCCCATTTATTTTTTTTACGTTAGACATAAACAAAGGAGAAAATACCTTCAGAAAATAGTCTCCTTTTTTATTCTTGCTGTCAGATTCTTTCTCTGTTTCTTTTCCTTTTCTCCCTCGATTTCTCTCCTGGATTTTTGCTTCGGTTTGCTCTCCCGAATTGCTTCTGTGTTTTTCCTTCGAATGACTCTTTCTTTTATTTCCTTTTCGAAAAACACTTTACAAATGCCTTGATTGCTCGTATATCTCTCTAAGTGTTTCGTGTGATTTTTTTGTGGCTTTGTGTGTGTAATCGTGTTTCTTTCGCCTCCCCCCGTTTGTGCTCAGTTTACATCAATTTATAAGTAAAAAAATCCTATTTTTAGGCTATATTGAGCGTTTGATTCCGAGTATAACACTGATGCTTGTTGTTTGTGCGTGCGCCGGGGGTTGCGGGACTGTTGGAGGAGAGTGACGTGCGGCCGTGAAACACGGAGAGGAAGGCGTGAGGCGTGAGACTCTCGGCCATGGGTGATGACTCCATGCGGCGCTGGTGAGCAGATGGGGCTAGGGTTTCCAACCAACCCTAATCTAAATCGGGTTATAGGGTCGGGGTGCACTGTTAGGTTGTATTTTTTATTCGTATTTGGGCCTAAGGCCTGATCCTGTAAATAAAATAATAAATAAATTAGTATATAATATAATCAATCATATATTATATATAATATATTTTATAATAAAATGATTATGGATGAAAAATGTGTGTGTACAAATACATATATATTTCTTCATATTTTTTTCATACGCGATATATATATATAGAGAGAGAGTCGAGAGATTTGACTCAAATTTGAAAATCAATTTACTAATCACTAAAAATTTTAAGTTATTCGAGTTGTATTTTACAACTCGATTTGAACGCATCAAGTAACCTCAATATCTAAAAGGAGTATTGTTCTTTTCTAAGGTCCTAAGTTCGAGCAGTTGCGTTTGCAGGGGGTATAATGTCAATAGCTAAGAAAGATTCTAAATAAATATTATTTTATGATCACTCATATTATTCAAAAAAATTGATATAATTTAATTAATTTCATTAATAAAATATTTAATATATTTTATTCGTACGATTTAAGAAAAATGATAAAATTAAGTTTAAGGTACACACAAAATCATTCCGAGATAATTATTATAATATCCTATATAATAGTTTGGTATTTTCTTTAATTAATTTTAGGTGTAATAATTGATGGTAATAAAAGTAAAGGTTAATCGTCGAAGATCGTATAGTTTTCAAATGAGGGGAATGAAGAATCTAATGATTTATACGGAATATTATTATTATTTTTGAACAATTTCTATTTTTTAAAAGACAGAGTAGATATTAAATGAATTTTTTTAATCAATTACTCTAAAGATTATTGATGAAAAATTATTCTTCACCAAAAAAAGTGCATTAAAAAGAAAGAGTTTTCAAAGTTTCAATTGGAATGAAGAGGGGACAGAGAAGAAGAAGAAGAAGAAAAGTTCATAACAATTGTTAGATTAAAAATCTAATGATTAACTCGAGTTGAGTTAGAGATAGATTCGAGGTTAATAGAAATATCGGATTTATTTGAATTTGGATTATCAAATTTAAATTAATTCGAATTTACATCGACACGAACAAACTTCGGACTTAACTCTATTTTGTCAGCACAAAGTTTTTTCATTTTAATAAAAATTTGATAACTATTTTCTAAACCATATATATTAATTGTAAACCAGGACTATTTGTTTATAATTTTTTTAACTATTGACAATACATACATATATATATATATATATATATATATATATTATATTTAAACTCAATACATCAAAAAAAAATATTTTCTTTAATAATCGAGACTACTAATTAGCTCGTTGAATGCTCTGCAGTCTTATGAAACTGCTGGATATCGTACACAGATTTCTCTAAGAATATATTTTAAAATCCGTAATAATACACCATAAACATGTCCTCAATAGAGGAGAAACCATGTTTTCCGGAAAGTTATGTGGCACGATAATCTAATTTAAATTAAAAAATAATGAAAATGTATGTAATTGAAAATATTATATTTTTATACCATTTTAAGTTAGATGTATCTTAAAATATTATATTTTATTTTCTAACATTTTGATTGAACTTAAAATATTAAAAAAAATAATTATTAATCGAAAATATTATAAATAATATAACATTTTATGAATTAAAATTAGCAGATAATATTACTAAATTTTGATTTTATGATCGGATTCGGAGATTAAAATTAAAATCTTTTTTAAAGCTTGGCGATCAAACTGATATTGTATCTAAAATTTATTAGTTAAATTAATATTTTATCTAAATTTTAATATTCAAATTAAAAATCATTCTTTTTAATAATATATCATATCATCAAACTAATAAGAGTTAAAAGTTAGTAATTTGCAATTCCTGGATCATAACTATTGGTTTCAATATACTTGTATATAGTTCAATTCAATAATCAAGATAACAATGGTATATGCATTCGTACATATTAGTCGTTGTGATGTCAAATCTAACTCCGAGAAAAAGGATAAATGAAATCGATGATCAAACGATCGAAAACGTACCAACAGATAGATGAAAACGTGTAATAAAAACAAAATTATTTAAAATTAAAATTAAAAATAAATATATAACATACTAAAATAAAGAAAAAATAATGAATACCGATGGTCGACTATCAACACTGATACGTTATATATAAAATTTATATTTTGAGAATAATAATATAACATAATAAAATAAATGAAACTTTTAAAAACAATTTAAGAGATCTAATGATAATTTTTAAAACTTCCAAAAGAACCAATAATGATTTTTGAAAGGGACTAAGGACACTTGGCCGTCACTATATTCCACCGTTATTTTAAATTTATTAAAATTTTAGGGATAAATTACAACAAGGGCCACTTAATTATAAATAAGTTTCTTTTTGATCATTCGACTATAAATATTTCTTTTTTGGTTATTCGACTACTGTATTAGCTTATTGATGGAAAGATAACGTGGTTGATAATAATATTAACCTTTAATCTTTATATATTTTATCAATTTAGTTTAGTTTTTTTTAAAGAAATCACTAATTTTATTCAAAATTGGAAATATCCTAAATTATAATAAAGATTTACAATCATAATTATAAATTAAGCACATAATTAGGATAATTTCCTATAATCATTGAAACTATCACACCTAATTTTTTTAAATGAAAATAAAAATTTATTTATTAAACTTTAATTGGGAGACCAAACTACATAGATTTGAAGTTTAAGGGTTAATTCATAATTTTCTAGCCAATTCAGGCCCTTGAACCCAAAATAACCCAACTCAGTTTATCCTTAAAAGAAATAATAAAATAAAATAAAATTTAGGTTGTGAGATTTGAACCCACAATTTTCAACATGGAGACCAAATCTAAGTCTTAGCCATTTAGGCTAGGCTAATGTAGCAAATGTGATAGAAATAAATTCTCTCTTAAACCCAATGAAATCTCATTTTCCATAATCAATCTCTCCCTCCCTCATGAAACAACAACCAAAACCAATATTACACCCAACTATTGTCATCTCCATTCACCTCAACTCCGGCCGATGGTGGTGTGCACCGTCGCCACCAGCAACTCCGATGTCAACTCGTGACCCAATCCTGACAGTCAGACCTATGAGAACGACCACTGTTAGACGTGAAAAAAGGTGAAAACAGTTCGTCGCCCTTCCTCGTCCTCCCCACTCTAGCTCGCGGTGCAGGTCACTGCCACCTCCAATCGAAGCGTTAAGCCACCGCGAAGCAACCCCAGCCAACCACCAATTCTAAACGATCGTCATTCGTCGTGGATGGACATTTAAAATTCCGTCGAAAACCCCTCATTGCCTCAGTTTTTTCTCGATTCTGGCCGTTCAAGGCGTTGGTTCACCTCACTTCATGTACCATCGAATTCTCCACCTCCGTGCGCTAACAACCCGACCGAGACAGTCGCTGATCACCAATTTGGGTAAGATTCGAATCATTTTTCGGGTTGTTTTAAATTGTTTTTGTTGAATATTGGGTTATTTGTGAATTCATTTTGGTGTTTGGTTGTGTTGAGTTAATCGATTGAAGGAATCGACCAAGAGGGGGTGAATTGGCAATAAAAATTTTGGTGGAAGCTTTTGCAGAAAATTGAAAGAAATTGCACAGCGATTTAGAGTGGTTCGACTTTATCAACCAAAGTCTACGTCCACTAACTTAGCTATCCACACTAAGGATTTTCAAACAAATTCACTAATTTTGTTCTTTCTTTTGAGGCCAAAGAGATAACCTTACAACACCCTCAAGAATATACCCCAATTCTTGAGAACACTCTTTTCTCAAAGAGAAATACAAATTTGCAAACTTACAAGAAAAACCTCACAAGGCAAATATGTTTGCACAATTCTAGAACAAAGAAAAAACACTCAAGAATAAATACAATTGAGCACAATAAGTGTTCTTGAAAGCAAAATGAATATTGAATGAAAAATAGGCTTGAAATGCTCAAACTTGAGGTTTGATGCTTTCTCTTTGATTCTCTCTTGATTCTAATTGCTTGATGTTTCTTGTTATTGATCAATGGCTTCTAAGCTTGCTTAAATACACCTTGAATCACTTCTGAACGTTGGGGATGATTAGAGAAGATAATATAGCCGTTTTAGTGTGAAAATAATTAATAAAACAGCTTGGAGCGTGGGGGGAATCGGTACCCCATATGGGGAATCGGTTCCCTAAGTGTAAAATTCAAATATTTCGACCGTTATACAAGGAGGGAATCGGTACCCCCTGGGGGGAATCGGTTCCCTCCGAGCATACTGGAATTCTCAGAGCCAAACCATTCAGGGGGAATCGGTACCCCCTTGGGGGGGAATCGGTTCCCTCTGAGCAATCTGGAATTTTTGGCTTTTAAATGGTTCGAAATACTTTGTAAAATTATTTTGAAATTGTTTTAAGATTAAAACTTAATTTTACACTTGAGTAAGGATTAAAAATGATTTTTGAAAGATTTGGAGTAATGTTTTGATATTCGAATAGTTATATCGAATATACTTAGAAAATCATTTGGAAAATCTTAAAATTCATTTAACTTAATTTGTTATATCGAAATATCAAAATGTTTTCAACAATCTCCCCCTTTTTGATATAACAAAACATTTTAGTAATTTTAAGATTTTGAAATTAAGTTTTGAAATTACTCCCCCTTACTTTAACACTTCTCCCATTTATCATTTAAAAACACATTTAACAGTTCTCCCCCTTTTTGTTAAATCAAAAAGACATTTTAAAGAATTAAACAAGGTTTTAAAATCATTTAGCCAATTGATTATATTTTAAGCTGCTAAGATCACAAGCAAGAGAAACGTTAGCCATTAGTTTCATAATCAATATTCATAATTAATGTGACATGGAAAAATTGGTCATATTGCTATAATGATGTAAATGATGCAATAAATTTAACTAAACCATCAAAACAAAATATTTAAATTCAAACAAACAAATCCAAAGTCACAAAATCAAACAATCCAAAAAGTTGAAGCAATAATCGTTTAGTTCAAAGTTTTAAATTTAAGCACAGAATCACATATCCGGATCAGGAGGAGGAAAACGAGCTCGCATAGCGGCCATTTCGTGAGTGAGGTCATTAATACGCGCGTTAGTTGCTTCATTGTTTGCATGCATCTCCCGAAGAATTTCTAATTGTTGAGCTCCCATTGTGGATAAATGGGACTCTATAGAAGTAAAGCGCGAATCCATGGTAGCATATTGGAAATTGAATGTCTCCATAAAGGATTGAAAATATGGAGGCATTTGATGCGTTTGTTGTGCTTGCTCCTCGGGCTGCTCAGGCTCATCTTCGGCTTCATCGATGTCTCGCATTAATTGCTCAAGCTCGAGATCTTCGTCAGTTTCGGGTGGAGCTTGTGAAGAACTAGCTCCCGGAGTATTTGCAGAAGATCGAACCCATTCACCGGTTTCCTTATCCTTAATCCATCCCGCTCTCGTTAAGGAAAGAAGGTTAATTTGTTTCTTAAGGGGAAAACGGCATCTAGACCGACTCTAAGCCCAGCTTTGGAAAACAGATTACTCAAAATGCAACCGTAAACAAGAGATGAACAGAGTTTCTTGTTAGGAACAAGATTTACGGTTTCAACAATTTCAGCAAAAATAATTTGAGGTAGGTTAATTTTAATATTGTTTTCAAAACAATGTAACCACCAAAGATCTAAGGCTCTAAGAGTAGAATAACGACCTCCGGATGGTCGAAACCACCAAGAAATCATTAGATGAAGAAAACGTTCATGTAGGTCTAAGACACTCGCACTATCTCTTCTTTTATAACGAGATCCTAAAACCTGTTTTTCATTTGAAATACCATCGTTATCTAATCTGAATGTATTGGCTATGTAAGCCGAGTCAATATATAAGAATTGTCCTAGGAGGTAGGAACGAATTCCTATGGTTTCGGTTTCAGTTTGGTTTTTAACACAAACGGCATTAGAATAGAAAATACGAACAAGTTGATGATAAACGATGGGTTCAAGGTCAAAGAGTTTATCAAATTTCCACTCTTGTAAAAGAGGAAGATATTTAAAATTGATAGCTAACATAGTTTGACGAGAAGGAATACGTTATTCCCAGATTTTGTAAGAGTTGAAATATTGATAATACCAAAAACGATGATTTCTAGGACCAGAATGATTGAAACACGAATTTTGGATAGTCAAGTTAGGATCAATGGGATTAGGATTAGAAATTGGATTTTGAGGATTTGGAGGTGGATTTGGTTGACGGTGTGAGCGACTAGATGATGACCTAGCACGTTTAGGATTGGACATGGTTTAGGAAATCAGAATAGAATGGATAACCTGCAATTTAAAACACATGTATGCAATTCAATCAATCTCAAAACTCAATTGAGTCCTCAATATTTCAAAGTTCTCTAAATCAATCCTAATGGGCAAAGTTTTTGAAAACTTTTGAAAAATATGGTTTTGAGAAACAATATATGTATAGTTTTCATAACAACAACATAATTCAATCAAAACACAATAATTTGAAAATCAACATTTTTTTTAATTTCTAAAATTTAAAATTTTTTGGAAAATTCTTGTGTTTTTGATGAAATTAGTTGTGATATCTAGTTTCTAATCACTAAACACTCAATGTCCGATCTAAAATTCATCCTAGAACTAATTAAAACTAGTCCTATGTTCAAAATCAATGAAATAGAGAGTTTAGCAAATTTTACCTTGAAGGATGAGATTGAGTGGATTTTGATGTTGTTTGCACGATTTTAATGATGATAGCAAGTTTAGAAGATGATATTTGAAGTGAATTCCAATTAAAATCGATGATTTTAGGCAAGAATGGAGATAGGGAGAGAGTTGAGAGGGAACGACGGAAGAGAAATGAGAGGATTTTTGAGGATTTTGAAGGGTTATGCCGTGTATAACCAGAACCCCATGGGGTATCGGTTCCCCTTCAAAGGGGGAATCGGTTCCCTCGGGGGGGGGATCGATTCCCTCTGCACCAAAATGCTAAAATCCGATTTTAAACACCCAAAATGCTAAATTAATTTCCTCTAGTGGTATTGACAACTCATATATTGAAAATTAATCATGTTCAAATAATTAAATTAATCTTTAAAAGATATTTGAACATAAAATTAATTTTTCATCAAGAATCATAAACTCCCCCTAACTAATAGCAATGAATGCAATCAAAAATTACTATTATAAGCATTTTTCATTAATTCTTAAAAAAATGTTAATTTTTTTTAAACACTAAGTGAAGATAGGTTAGTCAAACCTACTCCTAAGTGTCCAAAATCTTTCCTTGTCTAAGGGTTTTGTAAAGATATCCGCTAATTGGTGCAAAGTATCAACAAATTCTAGAACTACATCTTCTTTAGTGACATGGTCTCTAATGAAATGATGTCTTATTTCAATGTGCTTAGTTCTAGAGTGTTGGATGGGATTTTTAGTGAGACAAATAGCACTAATATTGTCACACTTGATAGGAATAATACCTACTTCAATTCCATAATCAAAAAGTTGTTGTTTCATCCATAAAACTTGTGCACAACAACTACCAGCTGAAATGTATTCGGCTTCAGTGGTAGATAATGCAACACAATTTTGTTTCTTTGAAAACCAAGAAATCAGCATATTTCCAAGGAATTGGCAAGTACCGGAGGTGCTTTTCCTATCTAATTTGCATCCTCCATAATCCGCATCAGAAAAAGCATGCAAGCTAAAGCTAGAGTCTCTAGGATACCAAAGTCCTAAACTAGGAGTGTCCTTAAGGTATCTAAAGATTCTCTTAACAGCTAGTAAATGTGATTCCTTAGGACATGATTGAAATCTAGCACATAAGCAAACACTAAACATAATGTCCGATCTACTTGCAGTTAGATAAAGCAAAGAGCCAATCATTGACCTATATAATTTAACATCTACACATTTACCTCCTTCATCTAAGTCAAGCTTTGTTGAAGAGCTCATTAGAGTGTCATGAGGTTTCCCATTTTCCAGTCCAAACTTCTTGAGCATATCTTTGACGTACTTAGCTTGATTGATGAAGATGCCATCTTTTATTTGCTTGATTTGGAGTCCCAAGAAAAATGAGAGCTCCCCCATCATGCTCATTTCGAATTCACTTTGCATTAGCTTAGAAAATTTTTGGCAAATAACATCATTAGTAGAACCAAATATTATATCATCAACATAAATTTGAACTACTAATAAATCTTTACCTTTATGCTTTAGAAACAATGTAGTGTCAACCTTCCCTTTTGAAAAACCTTTTTCAATTAAAAAATTTGACAATCTTTCATACCAAGCTCTAGGAGCTTGTTTTAAGCCATAAAGAGCTTTTGTCAATTTAAGAACATGGTCTGGAAATTTTGAATCTTCAAAACCTGGAGGTTGTTCCACATACACTTCTTCCTTTATAAAATCATTTAAAAATGCACTTTTAACATGCATTTGATATAATTTAAATTCATGAAAACATGTAAATGCTAGTAACATTCTAATTGCTTCCATCCTAGCTACGGGAGCGTATGTTTCATCATAGTCTATGCCCTCTTCTTGAGTATACCCTTGAGCAACAAGTCTAGCCTTGTTTCTCACTATATTACCACTCTCATCAAGCTTATTCCTAAATACCCATCTAGTACCTACAGTAGATTTATTACTAGGCCTTTCAACTAATATCCATACTTTACTTCTCTCAAATTGATTTAACTCTTCTTGCATAGCCATAATCCAATGTTCATTATTTAATGCTTCTTTAATATTCTTAGGCTCTATGCATGAGATAAATGCAACATAATTACAAATATTTCTAAGAGAAGATCGAGTTGTTACCCCTTTGGATGGATCACCTATAATTTCACCATCTTTGACATAGTTGTACTCTCTTGGATAAGATACTTCCCTTTCTTCAATGGTTGGATTCTCAAGAGGATCATGAGTTTCCTTATTTTTTGTTTCTTCCTTTGATGATGGTTCTCCAACGTCATGTCTAACGTCATTTGTATTTATAACACCTACATCATCATTCATACAAGAATCCTTCCTCGGAAGGGGATTATCATCGAAAATAACATGTATAGACTCTTCTACAACTAAAGTTCTTTTATTAAATACTTGATAAGCTTTAGAATTTAAGGAATAACCCAGAAAAATTCCTTCATCACTTTTAGCATCAAATTTGCCAAGGTTTTCTTTACCGTTGTTTAAAACAAAACATTTACATCCAAAAGGATGAAAATAACAAATGTTAGGCTTTTTATTTTTGAAAATTTCATATGGAGTTTTCTTTAAAATTGGCCCAATCATTACTCGATTTACAACATAACAAGCGGTATTTGTGACTTCCGCCCAAAAATATTTTGGCAAATTATTTTCACAAAGCATGGTTCTAGCCATTTCTTCTAAAGTTCGATTTTTCCTCTCAACAACTCCATTTTGTTGAGGGGTTCTAGGTGCTGAAAAATTATGGCTAATACCGTTAGAGTTACAAAATTCAGTAAATCCAAGATTTTCAAATTCAGTTCCATGATCACTCCTAACACTAGTTATAGAGTAACCTTTTTTATTTTGGATTACTTTTGAAAACGTGATGAATTGTTCTAATGCTTCATCTTTAGTACTTAAAAATAGAACCCAAGTGTATCTAGAATAATCATCTACCAAGACAAATGCATATTGTTTTCCACCCAAGCTAGTAGTTCTAGTTGGCCCAAAAAGATCTAAATGAATCAATTGTAAAACTCTACTAGTTGATACATCATTAATGGATTTAAAAGAAACTCGCTTTTGTTTTCCTTTAGCACAAGCATCACAGATTTAATCATTATCAAATTTAAGCTTAGGCAACCCTCTTACTAGGTCTCCTTGAATTAACCGTTGCAAAACACTCATACTAGCATGTCCTAGTCTCCTATGCCATAATCAACTATCATGCTCATCCTTAGCAACTAGGCATAAATTAGTCATATCAAAAGAATCTAAATGCACCATGTATATGTTTCCTATTCTATGACCAACAAGCATAATTCGATTAGATGCAATGTCAATGACTTTACAACCATTAATTTCAAATAAGACATTGAATCCTTTATCACATAATTGACTAATACTCAATAGATTATGCTTTAATCTATTCACATATAAAACATTTTTAATTTGTATGGAAGAGGTATTACCTATTGTACCAATACCTTCAATGTGACCTTTTGAATTGTCTCCAAAAGTCACTTCTCCTCCATTTTTGGCGTTAAGCTCAATGAATCGGCTTTTGTCTCCGGTCATGTGTCTTGAGCATCCACTATCAAGGTACCATGATTTTGAATTTGTTTCCCGTGCCTTGTAGCAATGCTCCTTTCCCTACAAACATAGATTAATTTTTGATTTTTGGTACCCAAATTCTTTTGGGTCCATATTCATTAGTTTCCAAAATCCTAGTCCCCTTAGGTATCCATTTGTGTAGGATATCTTTATCTTTAGTAGTAATGAGTTCTTTAGGAACCCACATACTTCTAACGATTTTTCCATTAGAGGTTCTTTGGGGACCTTTATGATTGTAGTTTCTAAAACTTTTTCTAACAAAGTTGGATTTTGAATTTCCACCTTTTTCAAAATGTTTTGTTCCAACTTTATCAAAAGAAGTTTTAAGATCATCAATTTTCTTTTGATGATCATCATTGATCTTTGAAAGTAAATTTTGCAAATCTAAATTTTTCTTTTCAAACTCTTCTAGTTTGATTTGCAAATCTTTGATTTTACTTTCAAGATCGTTGTTGGTTTTGGATATGAGTTTGTTTTCATTTTTCAATTTTGAAACATCATTTTTATATTTTAAAAATAATTTCTCATAATCCGAAGCCAACCCATTATATTCCTCTAATAACTCATCATAGGATAAATTATCAAAATCGGATGAGTTAGAGGTTACATTAGAATCTTCCCCGAATGCCATCAAGCACAAGTTAGCTACTTCTTGTTCCTCTTCATCGGAACTTTCTTCATCGCTCCATGTAGCCACATGAGCCTTGTGCTTATTCTTTGATTGACCCTTTTTCTTCAATTATGGGCAATCATATTTGACATGCCCTGACCTTTTGCATTCATAGCAAATGATTGGGTCCTTCTCTTTCGATTCATTTTTGAAGCCTTCATTTCGTTTGAATTTTCTTCCTCGATAAGGTCTCATCATTTTTCTGAACCGTTTGGCAAACAATGCCATTTCCTTGTCATCGTCATCGTCATTCGAATCACTCTCATCTTTTGTGGAATTAAGAGCAACTCCAATATTTTTCTTCTTCTCCTTCTCCTTTGGTGTCTCGTCAATCTTGTCGAGGTCCACCTCATCTTCGAGCATCATTTCATGAGTGAGGAGTGACCCAATTAGCTCTTCAAGAGTTAAGGACGTTAAGTCCTTAGACTCGATGATTGTCGTCTTCTTTGATTACCACGATTTTGGGAGGGAGTAGACTAACTTCCTCACAAGCTTTTCATTTGAAATGATCTCTCCATATGATTTGAGACCATTGACAATCGTTGAAAATCTATCCGTCATAGCTTTGATATCTTCATTTGGTTTCATCCTGAAATTTTCATAGCTATGTGTTAGAATACTAATTTTAGATTTCTTTACCTCATCGGCACCTTCATGAGTGATTTGAAGTTTGTCCCATATTTCTTTGGCGGTTGTACACGATGAAACTCTTCCGTATTCATCTGGTCCAAGAGCACAAAAAATGATATGGATGGCTTTGGAGTTGAGCTGGAACATTCTTGTCTCTCCTTCACTCCACAACCTTGGATGAGTGAGAGGTTTGATGTATCCTTCTTCTACGGCATTCCATGCTCCCATGTCACTTGCTTGAATGAAGTACATCATTCTATTCTTACAATAGGAATAGTTAGCTCCATTGAAGAAAGGAGGCTTGTTGACGGGCATCGAATCGAGACCAGAGTCGAAGTTTGAAGCGGAGGCCATTGATGACTTTGATTATCGATATAACTCTTCCCGAATCGACTCAAGAACCTTCAAATGAGTTAGGTTCTGATACCAATTGTTGAGTTAATCGATTGGCGGAATCGGCCAAGAGGGGGGTGAATTGGCAATAAAAATTTTGGTGGAAGCTTTTGCAGAAAATTGAAAGAAATTGCACAGCGATTTAGAGTGGTTCAACTTTATCAACCAAAGTCTACGTCCACTACCTTAGCTATCCACACTAAGGATTTTCCAACAAATTCAATAATTTGTTCTTTCTTTTGAGGCCAAAGAGATAACCTTACAACACCCTCAAGAATATACCCCAATTCTTGAGAACACTTTTTTCTCAAAGAGAAAAACAAATTTGCAAACTTACAAGAAAAACCTCACAAGGTAAATATGTTTGTACAATTCTAGAACAAAGAAAGAACACTCAAGAATAAATACAATTGAGCACAATAAGTTTTCTTGAAAGCAAAATGAATACTGAATGAAAAATAGGCTTGAAATGCTCAAACTTGAGGTTTGATGCTTTCTCTTTGATTCTCTCTTGATTCTAATTGCTTGATGTTTCTTGTTATTGATCAATGGCTTCTAAGCTTGCTTAAATACACCTTGAATCACTTCTGAACGTTGGGGATGATTAGAGAAGATAATATAGCCGTTTTAGTGTGAAAACAATTAATAAAACAGCTTGGAGCGTGGGGGGAATCGGTTCCCTAAGTGTAAAATTCAAATATTTCGACCGTTATACAAGGGGGAATCGGTACCCCTTGGGGGGGAATCGGTTCCCTCCGAGCATACTGGAATTCTCGGAGCCAAACCATTCAGGGGGAATCGGTTCCCTCTGAGCAATCTGGAATTTTTGTCTTTTAAATGGTTCGAAATGCTTTGTAAAATTATTTTGAAATTGTTTTAAGATTAAAACTTAATTTTACACTTGAGTAAGGATTAAAAATGATTTTTGAAAGATTTGGAGTAATGTTTTGATATTCGAATAGTTATATCGAATATACTTAGAAAATCATTTGGAAAATCTTAAAATTCATTTAACTTAATTTGTTATATCGAAATATTAAAATGTTTTCAACAGGTTGCTTGTGGGATGCTTGGCCGATCGACCGGACCCCATCATCGTTGTCACATGCCGTCACACGTCGTCGCAAATACATGGGGCTCGTCCTCGCTCCAAGAAGCCTTCTAGAACGGTCCAGGTAGACCGAATTGGTTTGAACCAGTCCGAGTCAACTTGAACTGGTCTGACCCGTTGACCTTGACCCAAACCGTTGACTTTGACCTGACCGTTGACCTATATTGACTTTGACTTTGACCGTTGAATTTGACAAAAAAGTCAAAATTTCTGAAAAGTCATATCGTCAAAACGATTTTTCCTTTAAAAAATAAATTTAATTTTTTAAAAGTGATTTGTAAAAGATCTCGTCTCGATTAATTTGGTGACTTTTTAATAAAAAAATATGGTTCGAGGAGTCGCTACCAATATTTGATTAGGGTGTGATTGGACACCCAAAAATGTATTTTTCATTTTAATAAAAATATTAATTTGAATTATAACAACAAATTTGCGGTATACGTTACCAAAAATTTGTGTTCGGGAGTCAATTACGCGTGGGGAAGGATTAGCACCCCCACAGCGCCCTAAATCGATACCTAGTCGATTAATTAGTTGTCTTTGCAATGAAATTTACGAGTTTGAATTTAATTTAATTTAATTTAAGATCCCATACAAATAATATTATTTTAATTTTAGGAAGAAACATAATAATATTTAATTATTTCCTATCAAGAAGAATCGACCTCTCATGCCTTAAAGCAATCGATTCTTATTTCAATCAAACTAAATAAATATTACAATTACATCATAAAGTTCATTATTAATTCAAAATTTAAGTGCATAAATAACAATAAAATAAAATAAATTTTTCTTTTTTAAAACATATTCTTTGAATTTTGAGAGATAAAACAGTAATATTTAATTATTTTCAATCGAGAAAAAATGACATCTCATGTCTTAAAGCAGTCATTTATCATTCCAATCGAAATAAAGAAATATTACTATTACTGTTCTAAAATTGTTTATTTTTTTAAATCATTTTAAAACACACACAAAATAAAACAAAAATTAAACAAATATATCAAACAAATACGATTAATTAATTATTTTATCTACCTTTAATGAAAATAAGGAGGTTCAATTATTTAAATACCTCGAGACTAGACCTTAGATTCAATCTAACAGTCTTTTCTCGGTGAATTTAATTAAAAGAACATTATTTTTTTCTCAATTCCCAAATTTTAATGTAATCAATTTTATTCGTTTCACTTAATGTGATACACTTTCATTTTAAAATTATCGAAAACAACTTTCTTATAAATTAAGACAGTCATTTCACAATAATCCTAAAAAAACAGATATTATCCTTAATCAAATTATTTTGATTCATGCCAAGTAGTGTTTAGGAGGATATCATGTAAATTACATGCAAAAATGATGTCACGTATGTAAACACCATTTTCTTTCGAGACTTTATGATTTTTTATATTTATATAGAATATAGGATAATATATAGTATATAGTTTGGTAAAAAAAATATATGGTTTTTGAAAAATATATAGTATAGTTTTTAAAAACATATGACATAATTTTCAAAAGCATGTTATATAGTTTAAAAAAATATAATATATAGTTTTTGAAAATATATAGTATAATTTTAAAAACATATGGTGGAATTTTTGAAAACATATTATATAGTTTAAAAAACATATAATATATAGTTTTTGAAAATATATAATATAGTTTTTAAAACATAGTATTATATAGTTTTGAAAACATATATATAGTTTTTGAAAAACATATGTATATATATATATATATATATATATATATATATATATATATATATTGAAATCATTTTATATGATTTTGAAAATATAATATATTATATAGTTTTTTTAAAGTATATATATATATATATATTAAGCTTATTATTATATATATATATATATTATATTATTATTAATTTTATTTTCGGTTTTTTATTTTTTATGTCCAAGTCCGGTCTAATAAAAGGAGTCCAAAGGTCCAAGTCTAGAAACGGAGCCCAACCGGGTAGTCTGCCCCAGCATACCCGGTGGAAAATTGAAGGCCCAACCGAAGTAGGCCTGATCCAGCCCATTACCCAAGCTTATATGCCTGACCTAGTAGGGGTTAGGGTTTCATGAAACCTAAAGTAAAAGGAGCACCCCAAGCCTGGCGACCGGCTATCACATAACGACCGGTGAAAAAAACGTCACTTGCTAAACTGAAAACAAATCACGACAAAATCGGGAACAAGTAGTTCCCATGATTCTCGATGAACGTGAGCAACAACCCGAACGAGTTGGATAATCGGTAAACACCCCGAGATGCTCGAAAACCACCACTATCGGAGGGGTTATATAAACCTCACCAAGCCATCGAACAAAACACAACGAAAAATTACGAAAGCCACCGGAGAAATCAAAGCGATATTCAGACAAAAGAAACGGAGAGAAAAACAAGAAAAATTGAGCATCAAGCAACCAAGAAACAAAGCAATACAAAACCAATATACGAAAAACCCAAGCCAAAGTAAAAAATAGCAACATTCGAAATCAAAAACAAAAAAAAAAACAAAGCTTAAAGCTTTGTTTCATCGAAGGTTGTTGGGACGCGTAGAAACCTCGCTGGAAAAGGAAAGCCACTAGAAGTTGAAGGGACATCGTCGGACTAAGGTAAACTTCGTAACTTCAAATCTAGATCTACGTTGATTGAGGCCTTTTTGGGGTGATCGGGCTTTGGTTTCATACTCACAGGGTTGGGAGGAACATTTTGGTTGGGTTTGTTTTTTCGGGCCCCCGGTGGTGGTGGCCTGAGCGGCGGTCTGGGCAGCGAAATCTGAATTCACAGTTAGAATCTGATGATGTTTGTTCGACTAAGGAAGTTATGCTTTACCATATACCTGATCACCTATTGCATTTATCTGGTAGTTTTGTATTACTGAGCTTTCCAAAGCCCACTCTGTTACTTACCATTTTAGGTTAAAGAGTTTGATCATGTACTTTTACCGACTTCAGTAAAAGAGTCCATTGGCGTTGCTTGCAAAGTACGGTGCATGTAATTAGGGGACATGTAGGTTGTATTATATTTTTATATTCGAGTCTAAAACTTATTTTACTACTGGATATTAGTGGATTTTATTTTAATATATAAATGATTTTATAAACTTGTATTTTATTTATAAATTATTTTACTATTTTAAATGGAGTAACAAAAATTTTAAAATTTTCCTAAATTTTTACTGTGGGTCGCTCCGGTGGCCCTAATGTAACACCTCGGACCCACATCGGTATGAGGGTGTTACAGAAACAAAACTAGAAACTTAAGATCACATAAAGATCATACAAGGAAATATTAAAATCTAACCAAGAAAACACGAACAAATATATTTGATCGCATCGACAAACAAACCACAAAAGGAGATCAAGCTACTGAAAGACCATTGAAAATCGCAAATCAGACTCAAACGACGTGAAAAATGCTATCCACGAATGCATAACGGATATCCAAATCCAATTCGAAGGTCCAAAGCAGGGATGATCAACAATATAACAGATAAGCGTCATCTTGATCAGTCGTGACAATGTCTAATCAACCCTTAAAAAATAATAAATGAAAACAATGGTCAAACGGTCGAAAAATATTTGACGTTTATATGTTATATCGGTTTGATCCTTATTCTAAAAATTAAAGAAATTATGAAAAATATTTTACTTAAAAATTAATGATAGAACTGCTCGTTGTTTGTACCTTTTGCTATGAATTCGCATTGTAACGAGGGTCATTACTTCCAAAGTATTTTGATGCTGTCATTTTTAGAATATTTTAGATTCTTATTTTCTAAAAATATTATTTTTAATAATTTCATTGAATTTTTTAAATAAATGGATAGATATTTAAAATTTGAGAAATAAATATATTATTGCCTTAATATAAAAATAAATTCCCAAACTATACCGTTTTCTTTAAAGTGATACCTAAACTTTTTCTGGTCAATTTAAGTGTTCGAGTTATAAACATTATCACTTTAGGTGTATATACTATTACTGTCGTTAATTTATGTTGTTAAATAACACAAGTCACCTTTATAAAATTTAAAACTTTATATATATTTTTTAAAAACTTAAAATTATATATGTATATATTAAAAGAAAACCCAACAATTTCTAAAATCTTAAAAAAAATTCTAAAACTTAAAAAACCCTCATTCTAATCCCTATATACATGCCCTCCGTCGTTGCCATCAATTGGATTTCTAGCAAAACCTCTACCCGATGAGCAACTTAACATGACGACCCAAAATCAACAAAGAACCGACAAACAAAACAACCCTGATGAACCAAACTTTCAAAATTCATGACACTTAGGCAATTCAAAGGCGCTTGCGATGACAAGGTTGAAGACGACTAACAAGGGAGATGCCAATGGTGGTGACGGGGACGGTGGCCTTGATTGATGTTAGACAAAATTGTTAATCCGATATAAAAATAAAAATAAAAATAAATATTATTATATAATTGAGCGAAACAAAATAAATAAAGAATTAAAATGGAAGAATCAAACTTGTTACTCATGTGTATACACAAAATCGAATGAGTAGAGTAAAATAAACCGAAGAAGGATTTTTATTGAGGCATGAATGAACAGTTTTCTTAAGACAGATTCGTCATCTCCTCGGTGCTTTGAGTAACGTTGGACGTCCTACTCCCAGGATACAACAACAAACGATCACAACAATAAGCACAACCGTAGTGATCAGACGAACACAATTTTACCTTTTTCTATCACTAGAAAGAATGAATTTAGAAGGAATTTCTAAGAGTTTTCCTATTCCAATGTTTTGGAATTATATCTAAGATTGAGCGTTAACTAACCTATTTATAGAGGAGAGGAAATTAATCAAAAGGTTATGACCTTTTGATGAACAGATTTGTTGAAAAACTAATAGGTATAATTGAATTGATGCAATTTTATACCAAATAATAAGTATGTTCACCAAGTAACATAACTTATTTTTAAAGGACATCAATTTTATTCAATTATTTATTAATTTTTCCAACAATCTCCCACATGAATGAAATTGATGATTTCAAACACTAACTCGATATGGCGATAGATTTTACGTTCGATTTTTGCATAGGATAGATATACATCCCCATTTGAACCTTCCCTTGTGAAAATATGTTTACCTTACTGGTTGTCCAGTAGATGTGATGTCCTTGAACTGTCATGTCGTTGGTGTAAGCGATGACATATCTCACACAAATATCTCACTGACAAGAATTTGGTTTTCATAGTTATGTCCATATAGCCGTGGACATCTCCTGGTTCTGCAAGAGTTTAGAGAACTATGCCCCAATAGTCTCTTTGAAGTGGCTCCACTTCACTCTCACATAGGTAACTTATGTTGTTCGGCTCACCGAAACACATAGTGGTCATTAAAAACATTGCTTAACCTTTTCCACATTACAGTTCATATATATGGTGTATCTAACAAAATATTCAAGATGTAATTCCGATATAGAAACTTAGAATGCTTTCAAACTTTAATGACAATAATGTATATCTCATCCTCTCTATGAATAGGAGGATCATCTTATATTTGACCATATTCAGCATGATTAAATATAACATCTTATGTCGCTATGTCTTGAAATTCTATCCATGAATTTCACATGCTTCTCGTTGTGGCTCACAACCACTGACACGTTGAATTTTATTTATAGTCTGAATATGAATCAATATTTCAAAAGACGAGTTAGGTGAATCAGTGGGGTTACCATTTTTCGTTTAAAACACATAACCAGAATTTGTAAATATTCCAACAATAAATTGAAAGTTAATTCAATTTATTTTACCATTTGTTTATGTTAAACAACAAAATTTAATTAGAAATTAAATTTCTAAAATAAAATTTATAACAATGTTGTTACCTCCAAACGATTTATGTTATCAACAGTAAATCAAATAAATTTTGTTGAACAACATGATTAAAATCCTAAAACAAAATTATAGGTTCGATTTTTGTTCACATACATATCATAATTTCGTTCGGTACCTTATTTATCGAAACAAATTTTTGTCAAAACTAAAATCCAATAATTGAATAATTTCTTTTAAAAGACGAAAATTTAATTAAACTAAACCCGAAACAGAAATTCACAATCAACACTATTTTGTTGAATTCATTAAATGTCAGGATTTAAAACTAAATCCGAAATAAACCAACTTCTGTTGGACAATGGGATTAAAACCCAAAACGAAATCAACTTCTGTTGGTTAATGGAATAGAACCAATTTCTGTTGAATGGCGAGACTCGAAACATAAGTACAAAGTTCAATACAAAATATTATTGAAGATTTACTCTTACCTCTTGAATTATTAATCGACGTAATGTCTTCCATAATAATAGTAGCCATATCATCATCGGCAGGTCCACCACAACCAACTATTCCTATGATGAAAAAGTTTTCTAATAACATTATGAAATGTTCCTGCATCATTGTGACAGCTCTTTTCCCTTGCGCATTGTTTAATGATAACTCATTCTCAAGTGATTAATAAGAGAAATTTCAATCGCAACAATTATTATAAGAATAAAACATGTGTAAATGAAATGAGAATGAAAGGACCATTGTAAATTTTTATCTCCAATATGCAGAAGTAGGGGGTTTTGGTGTCAACAAGAAATGCTTGCATTTGAACCTGTAATGGAACCTTTTTCCATCCATCACGCTTGCCTTAATTCTTTCAACCTTGTTTCAATGATGAGACTCGTATATAGAAAGAAATAACTCTCAAGCATGAAACATCAAAGTTTATTGATCATAACACTTGGTATTTAATATTAGTGCCAAGCATATATATATATATATATATATATATATATATATCCCCACAATTAGCACAAGAGAAAAATAGAATTCTGATTCAAATGGCTCTGCTAAAAAGTTGTACCAAAATAACTCACCACATAGTTTGAATATCTGGATTCGCCCTCTTTCTGGTGTTGTATCCTTGTCATTAGAAATTTCACGTAACACAACAAAGGAGTTGTCTTCGAAAGATGAACCCTCACAATTTTATTTATTGAAAGATTTGTTCCCTTGCCACTAGGAAATTCACGCAAGAGAAAGACCCTTTCGGGTGTCGTTCCCCTTAACTTGGTCATCTCGTATGTAAATTAAATTCACCAGATTCCTTTGTTGTTGAAAAGACTCGTAACACAAAAGCAAATAAACTAACAACACGTTAGTTTTGCAAAGAACGCCTCACTGTTTGCATTCAAACCTGCAAATAGCCGCCAATACTTGTTTTGCGCCTGTTTTATACTTCATTCAAATAATCTCGTTTCAGATTAAAAAATAAAAAGAATATGTCTTAAGATTGTTAGATAAAATTGTTAATCCGAGATAATAATAATAATAATAATAAATATTATTATATAATTGAGTGAAGCAAAAATAAATAAAGAATTGAAATGGAAGAATCAAACTTGTTACTCATGTGTATACACGAAATCGGATGAGTAGAGTAAAATAAACTGAAGAAAGATTTTTGTTGAGGCCTGAATGAACAGTTTCCTTAAGACAGATTTATCCTCTCCTCGGTGCTTTAAGTAACGTTGGACGCCCGTCTCCCAGGATAAAACAACAAACGATCACAATAATAAACACAACCGTAGTGATCAGATGAACACAATCTTGCCTTTTTCTATCACCGGAAAGAACGAATTTGAAAGTAATTTCTAAGAGTTTTCCTATTCCAATGTTTTTGGAATTATATCTAAGATTGAGCCTTAACTAACCTATTTATAGAAGAGAGGAAATTAATCAAAAGGTTATGACCTTTTGATGAAGAGATTTGTTGAAAAAACTAATAGGTATAATTGAATTGATGTAATTTTATACCAAATAATAAGTCTGTTCACCAAGTGACATAACTTATTTTTAAAAGACATCAATTTTATTCAATTATTTATTAATTTTTCCAACAATGGGCAATGGTGTGGGTAAGGGATTTTAGGGCTAATTTAGGGGTTTTTTTAGATTTGATATTTGTTTTGTAATTTTAGTGAAGTTTGATTTAAAAAAATCCAAAATTACACGAATACGACAAATGCTACTTAACAGAATTTTTAAACGATCGTTAAAATCGATGTACCTAAAATGGTGACGTTTATAACATTAAGCGCCTGAATTGATTGAAAAAATTTAAATACTATTTTGAGAAAAATAGTATAATTTGAATACTAATTTTTATATTAAGTGTATTTTATATTTTAAATCAAATTAGTATCATGTATAAAGATTAAAAACCATTTTTTTATTATGTCAGATTTCTAATCAGTCATGTCATTTTTCCATCAATAACTAATGTGATGATAAAAAATAAAATTGATTAGTTAAATGATTAAAAAGTTTTTATAGTTCATTAATAAAAAAATTACAATTTAATGACCCTTGATGTAGTGTATCCTATTTTTAATTAATTTTCATATACATATATATATATATATATTATATATCTTTAGTTTTTTATTGACTTAATATAAAAATGTTTAATGCAAAAATAAATATTTAAAATATACTTAAAATTAAATTTTGGTACATAAAGCTTTTTTTGTTAAAAAATGTGTGTAACATTTTTAACATTATACTTTTAAGTATCTAAATTATAACGAACGTTAAATTTAACAGTTAAGTGACACGTTTCGTCTTATTTTTTTTATTCTTTTAAAAATTATTAAAAAACAAAAGAAAAAAAGACCCCAAATTCTTCTCCCATCTCCCGAGCACCGCACCCGCAATGCCCCTTGTGAACAGCCGCAAAATCTTGCGTGAAACTCAAATTTAAATCCCCTCGCCTACGCAACCCAACATCACCTGCGAAAGTTGTATTTTAATGATAAATTCGGATTAGATCACAACTAATTTTTTTACCCATTAAATTTAAGGTTAGGGATTTAGGAGTTTAGAAGATTGGGGTTTAGAGTAAAGACAAGACAACGATCGGTCAATGGGTGAATGGTGACGATTAGATGACCTTTCGGCGATAGAGATATTGACTTAAGATGATCAGTGACGGCTGCAAATAGGTTTGAAATTAATGATTTTAAAGTTTTGGATTTTTTTAATTCTAAATAATTTTGTTTTTTTAATTTTAAAATATTTTTTTAAATTTTATATGTATGATACATGTGAAATAACGATATTTTTTTAATGATAGTTACAACCCATATACCTAAAAATATAACGTTGGAAACGTTAGACTCCTAATAGTATAACGGAGAAAACATAAACCACATATTTTTAACAAAAAATCTTTAGTACCTAAAATTAACTTTAGGTATATTTTGTGCACTTATTTTTACATTAAGTCATAAAAATAAATGTTCAAACTATACATTTTTTCCCATTTGGGTGCCTAAACTATTTTTTAGTCAATTTAGGTGCTTAACGTTACAAACGTTATCATTTTAAGTGTCCCGATTGTAATGAGCATTAAAAATCCGGTTAAATGACACATGTCATATTTTGATAATTTTGAAGATTTTATTTAAAAAAACTTAAAAATAAATTATCATATTAAAAAATAAATTCTTTAAAATTACCAGAATACGACACGTGTCACTTAATGAGATTTTTTTCATGGTCGTTACGGTCGGGACACTTAAAATGATAACATTTGTAATGTTAGACACTTGAATTGATCGAAAAATAATTTAGATACCTAAATATAAAAACGATATAGTTTATACATTTTAATATTAAACTTTTCCTATTAAATGGGTTGATATTTGATGCATTAAAAGTATATAAATTTATACATATTCAGTGAATAATACGATGCTAAATCATTAAAAATAGAGTTAAATGAAGTTAATTTCAACTTTTTTTTAATGATGTGTCATTTTCTTCTTCACTTATGATGCATAGAATTACACATTATCAATACATCAAATATAAAATATTAATAAAATTACATGTTAGAAAAATTAATAAATAATTGAATAAAATTGATGTCTTTTAATAATAAGTTATGTTACTTGGTGAACAGACTTATTATTTGGTATAAAATTGCATCAATTCAATTATACCTATTAGTTTTTCAACAAATCTCAATTATACTTATTAGTTTTTCAACAAATCTCTTCATCAAAAGGTCATAACCTTTTGATTAATTTCTTCTCCCTTATATATAGGTTAGTTGAGGCACAATCTTAGAAATAACTTTGATAAACAACTTTGAGAGACAACTTTGAGACACAATTCACAAATTTGAATTAGGAAACCACTTAGAAAATTCATTTTAAATTCATTCTTTCCGGTGATAGAGAAAGGCAAGATTGTGTTCGACTGATCATTACGGTTGTGCTTACTGTTGTGATCGTTTGTTGTTGTATCCTGAGAGACCGACGTCCAACGTTACTCAAAGCACTGAGGAAAGGACGAATCTGTCTTAAGGAAACTGTTCATACATGCCTCAACAAAAATCCTTCTTCGGTTTATTATACTCTACTCATCCGATTCATTGTCTAAATATGAGTAAACCAATTTCTTGCCTCTACTTTAAGTTTTATTTATTTTACTTCGTTCGATTATATAATAATATTTATTATTATTATTATTTTATCTCGAATTAATCATTTTGTCTAACACTATTAAGACATATTCTTTTTTATTTTTTTAATCTGAGAAGAAATTGATTATTTTGAGTTCAATCATACGAATATGTACGAATGAAGCATCAAACAACGACAAAACAAAGGATACACATTTACATTGCCGTGACATTTGTATATATAAAGACTAACTATACTTAGATAGAATAGTGCATTGCTTTGGTTAGACTTTTGTAATTTCACCCAATCCCTGTGGAGACGATACTCACTCATCATTATATTACTTGAGCGATTGTGTATACTTGCACATTATTTGCGTATAATTTATAGTACTCACAACACGCGAACAGTACGAATGAAGCATCAAACAACGACGAAACAAAGGATGTACGCTATTTTTAATTTGCAGGTTTGAATACAATTCGCAGGTTCCAGAGTAATTTGCAGGAAATTATGAGGAATCCATGCCAAAGTGAAATTCTCTTTTGATTCCAAAAGCAAATTATTGTGATGTTTTGGAGGAAAAATATTGTTGTACTATGGCAATACATACGAAGAAGATTACAATGCCAAGGAAGATCCCCATCAATTTTTAAAATCTATTTGCAGATTAAAAGTTCCAAAATCCGTTTACAGGTTTGGAGTCCACCAACTTTTATGGATGTTGAATTTTATATAATCCTTGGTGCATCCTTCGATCAATGGATTCAAGGCATGTTGAATACAAAACCTGTTTCAAGCGAGGTTGACATATTGGACACAACCTCGTTCTATCGTGATAAGTTACGGCTGCAAGAAAATGGAAGTCCTTTTAAATAATGGTGATCTGGTTTCTATCTATAAAATTTCAATTGATTCGGAACTGTTTGAAACTGTTCGAATGTCGTTCGAACAAATCCTCTGTTATCCCATATTTCGCCAAGTGAACTATGTAGCAACCATCGTTGGAACAAATCTTGGAAATCTAAGTTGAGCAGAGTGAAACTTGTGGTGTCATGGAACAAAGCATTAACTTTGAACACAGTGATGCAAGTGACATAAAATATTCGATCACCGCACGAAGTTTTCTTTTAACTAATGGTGACTTGGCGAATTTCGATCAAAGATAGAAATTGTTCTATCAAATGATTGTTCGAAACTTGGTGGCGTGGAACACAATGATTTGTTGTCCACCAAGTTTTGTATTTTTTGGTTGCACCCTATGTTGCGCAACCTGAACTGCATCGGAGCACACCTTTACCTTTATGAAGGCACACCTTGAACCCACATGTTGATGGTTCGAGATTGGTTGGCAACGAATTTATAATATTGATCAAGAAATCAAAAAGGTATGTGTGACCATTGAATATTTCTTGTATAATATTTATACATTAAGATTATACTATTATTTTCGATTTTATTAAATTCTCGTTGTTCAACAGAATTTAGTTTTTTTTTCGAGATTTAATTTATTAAAGTCTCGTCGTTCAATAGAAATTGGTTTTGTTTTGGGTTTTAATCCCGTTGTCCAACATAAGTTGGTTTTGTTTTGGATTTTAGTTTTAAATCCTGACATTTAACGAATTCAACAAAATAGTGTTGATTGTACATTTTTTTTTCGGGTTTTAGTTTTACTAAATTCCATCCGTTTAACAGAAATTACTCAATTGTTGGATTTTAGTTTTGACTAAAATTCGTTGCGATAAATAAGGTACCGAACACAATTATGTAAACAAAAATCGGGCCTATAATTCTGTTTCAGGATTTAATCCTGTTATTCAACAAAATTTATTTGATTTACTGTTGATAACAGAAATCGTTTGGAGGTAACAACATTGTTACAAATTTTGTTTTAGATTTTTTATTTCTAATTAAATTTTGTTGTTCAACAGAAACGAATTGTAAAATAAATTGAATTAACTTTCAATTTATTGTTGGAATATTTACAAATTTTGGTTACGTGTTTTAAATGAAACAATGGTAACCCCATTGATTCACTTAACTCGTGATTTGAAATGTCGATTCCTATTCAAAATTTGAATAAAATTTAACAATGTCAGTGGTTGTGAGCCACAATAAGAAGCATGTGAAATTCATGAATAGAATTTCAAGATATAGCGACATAAGATGTTATATTTAATCATGTTGAATATGGTCAAATATAGGATGATCCTCCTATTCATAGAGAGGATGAGATAGACATTGTTGTCATTAAAACTTGAAAGCATTCTAAGTTTCTATGTCGGAATTACATCTTGAATGGATTGTCAGATACACCATATGAAGTGTATAGTGTCCATAATATTGCTAAAGAATTATAAATGACATTTGTCCATGTTCTGAGTTGTCACAGAACATGTGGAGGAAGTTATTTTATTAGCAAATTACCTTTAATTAAGGCAACTTACAAGAAAATAGGTGAGACACCATATGAGTTATGGAAATGTAGAAAATTTTCCTACAACTACATCA
Source organism: Hibiscus syriacus (assembly GCF_006381635.1). Classification (NCBI taxonomy): domain Eukaryota; kingdom Viridiplantae; phylum Streptophyta; class Magnoliopsida; order Malvales; family Malvaceae; genus Hibiscus; species Hibiscus syriacus. The sequence goes on from NW_024063440.1 coordinate 104,581, forward strand.
AAGTGTGGGGGTGCCTTGTATAAGTATAATGGTAAGTCGAAACACATACATCGTCGACATAATATCATTAAACAATTGATCTCAACTAGATTTATCTATATTGATTTTGTAAGATCAAAAGATAACATTGTGAATCCGCTAAACAATCAGTTGAATGGAGATCAACATGATAAACATCGAAAGGAATGTAACTAAAGCCCATTAATATTTAAGGCGCTATGTGAAGGAAAACCCAACTTAGTTGACTGGAGATCCCAAGATCTAAGTTCAATGGGACAACCTACTTACATAGACCTTGTGAGGTCACTGTGGGGGTTCTTATCCCCAAGTCCATTCCTATGATGAAAATAGTGACTAAAATATGGAAAAGGTTAAACAATGCTTTTAATGATCACTATGTGTTTTGGTAAGCCGAACAACATAAGTCACCTATGTGAGAGTGAAGTGGAACCGTTTCAAAGAGATTATTGGGGCATAGTTCTCTAAACTCTTACAGAACCAGGAGATGTTCACGACTATATGGACATAACCATGAGAGCCAAATTCTTTTCAGTGAGATATTTGTGTGAGGTATGTCATCGCTTACACTAACGGCAAGACAGTTTAAGGACATCACGTCTACTGGACAACCAGTAAGGTAAACATGTTTTCACAAGGGAAGGTTCAAAGGGGGATACCTACCTATCCTATGCAAATATCGAACATAGAATCTATCACCATATCGAGTCAGTGTGTGAATCATCAATTTCATTCATGTAGGGGGATTGTTGTAAAAATTAATAAATAATTGAATAAAATTGATGTCTTTTAATAATAAGTTATGTCACTTGGTGAACAGACATATTATTTGGTATAAAATTGCATCAATTCAATTATACCTATTAGCTTTTCAACAAATCTCTTCATCAAAAAGTCATAACCTTTTGATTAATTTCTTCTCCCCTATATATAGGTTAGTTGAAGCACAATCTTAAAAACAACTTTGAGACACAATTCACAAAGTTGAATTAGGAAACCACTTAGAAAATTCCATTCAAATTCATTCTTTTCGGTGATAGAGAAAGGCAAGATTTTGTTCGACTGGTCACTATAGTTGTGCTTACTATTGTGATCGTTTGTTGTTGTATCCTGGGAGACCGACATCCAACGTTACTCAAAGCACCGAGGAGAGGATGAATCTATCTTAAGGAAATTGTTCATACATGCCTCAACAAAAATCTGCCTTCGGTTTATCATATTCTACTCATCTGATTCATTGTCTAAATATGAGTAAACCAATTTCTTACCTCTACTTTAAGTTTTATTTATTTTACTTCGTTCGATTATATAATAATATTTATTATTATTATTATTTTTTATCTTGGATTAACCATTTTATCTAAGAATATATTATATATAATATACATGTGAGTATCTCAATTACATATTGTTCACGAAAAGTTTGCTGGTTATTATAGATGTATAGTTCGAGAACTGCCCAATCTTCGAACCACTTCTCGGAGATGATTTTTTTTAATTTGTTAATTTTTTTGCGGAAGACGGCTATCGGATAGAGCAAAAACGCAACTGATAATTTGAGAAAATAAAAATTGAAGATAAAAGAGACACAAAATTTACGTGGAAAACCCCTAAATAATAAATGGTAAAAACCACGGGCAACGGTAGAAGAATTTCACTATGAGAAAATAGGAATTACAACTTCTCTCGATCTACCAAGGAGAAAATAATGGTAATTCTCTCTTGATAAAAAGGAGAAAACAACTCTCAAGAAACTCTCTAAATTCTCTCTAGTATTAGAAGAAAGCTAGAATGCTTTGGGATGGTTTTGAAGCTAAATGAGCTAGGGTATTTATAGTTGAAGCTTAAGGACTAATTTGTAAATACCCTAAATTACAATGACTAAAATATACAATTATACCATTGCTAATTTTCAACAATTAGCCAACCATTTTTGACATTTTTTTCGGTTGATTTTAATTCCACCTTTCGATGGATTTTCAATAATATCCCACTTGAAGATTTGATTGGAAAAATCATATCTTCACACCATTCTTTCTACCTTGTACCATCATGTTTCTTACGTCTCTGACAGGCCACAAGAGGATCGACACCAAGTAAATTTATCGACATTGATCGCCTTCGTCATGAAATCTGCTATGTTGTCTTTGGTATGAATCTTCTGCATATCTATCGTCCCTTCTTCTACATTTTCACGAATGAAATGATACTAAACTCGTATATGTTTTGTCCTTGAATGAAATGTTGGATTCCTTGCTAAATTCAAGGCGCTTTGACTGTCACAAAATAGAGAGACATACTCTTGATTGTGCCCAAGCTCCTCCAATAGCATCTTCAACAAAATTGCTTCTTTACTGGCTTGTGTAGCTACTACATATTCTGCCTCTGTTATGGATGTAGCCACAACTGACTGCAATTTTGAAACCCAACTTACAGCTCCACCAGCAATTTTGAACACATATTCTGTAGTAGATTTGCTTTTATCCAAATCCCCTGCATAGTCAGAATCTACATACCCATTGATTAGTAAGTTTGATCCTCCGTAATATAATGCAACATTTGAGGTCCCTTTGATATATCTCAGGATCCTATTTATTGTATTCCAATGCTCTTTGCCTAGATTTTCCATGTACCGACTAACCACTCCCACTGCTTGTGCAATGTCTGGTCTTGTGCATGTCATAGCGAACATTAAACTTCCCACTGCCGATGCATACGGGTACTCGAGACATCTCAATCCTCTCTTCTTTACTGCTAGGACTCATACTGAAGGATAATTTGAAGTTAATAAGAAGAGGGGTAGAAATTGGCTTACAATCTTGCATGTTGAATCGTGACAAGATCTTATTCAAGTAATTATTTTGTGAAAGCCAAATCTTCCTATTACTTATGTCTTGGTGAATTTGCATCCCTGGAATCTTGTTTTCTGATCCCAAGTCCTTCATTTCAAATTCCCTAGCCATTTGTGCCTTCAATTCTTCAATATGATCTTTGTTGGGTCCTTCAACCAACATGTCATCCACATACAACAACAATATAACAAAATCGTTATCACCAGGCCTCTTGAAATAAGCACAAGGGTCTGCATTAAGTCTGTTGTATCCAAGGCACATAATAAAGGAATCAAATCTCTTATACCAACACCTCGGCGTCTACTTTAGACCGTACAGAGATTTGTTCAACCTGCAAACCAAGTTCTTCTTTTCTTTTTCTTCAAAACCTTCAGGCTGGAGCATATAAATCTCTTCTTCAAGATTTCCATGAAGAAAAATTGTTTTAACATCTAGCTGCTCTAGATGTAAGTTCAATGTAGCACACATTGCCAAAACTACTCGAACTGTTGTTAGTCGAACCACATGAGAAATATTTCATTGAAATCAATACCTTCTTTTTGAGCATATCCTTTTACCACCAGTCTTGCACGATACCTCTCCACTTGATCGTCACCATTTTGCTTGATTTTAAAGACCCATTTGTTACCAATTGGATTCCTTCCTTGTGGTAGTGGCACAAGGTCCCATGTATTATTTTTATTAAGGGCTTCGATTTCTTCTTGCATCGCCATCATCCACAGTGAAGCATCTGAGTTGTTTATTACCTCCTGGTATGTTGATGGCTCACCGTCCTCTGTTAAAAGGCAGTATGCAATATTACATTCTATAACATAATCTGAGTGCCAATTGGGATGTCTTCTCACACGATCTGATTGACGAGTTGTTGGAGCTTCAGAACTCTCTGGTTATTGTTTATCATGTGCTGGTTCTGCTTCAGAAGAATCTCCTTGTTCAAACTCCTTTTCCACATGTATCTGTGTAGTCTTTGAATTTTCAGTGCTAGCATCTTCTTCTTTTCTTTGTAGCTTATCTTCTACAAAGATAACATCCCTGCTAATGATCACTTTGCGGGTAGTGGGATCCCACAAGCGATACCCCTTTACACCATCAGTATACCCCAAGAATTTGCATTTCATGGATTTTAGATCTAGCTTTGAAATTTCTTGGGAGTTGTACATCACGTACACAATACTTCCAAATACATGGAGGTTTGAATAATTAGCTGATTTACCAGTCCACATCTCCATTGGTGTCTTCAGCTCTATTGCAGTTGATGGAGCTTGATTCACCAAATAACAGGCAGTATTGACTGCTTCTGCCCAGAATGATTTTTCTAGGCCTGCATCCCTCAACATTGCTCTTGTTCTTTCTAACAAGGTTCTGTTCATCCGCTCTGCCACTCCATTTTGTTGAGGAGTGTTCACCACCGTGAACTGTCTTTTGATGCCTTCTTTCCTGCAAAAGTCATAAAATTCTTCGCTTGTGTATTCTCCTCCATTATCTGTTATGAAACACTTGATCTTATTTCCAGAATCAAGTTCCACCCGCGCTTTGAAGTTTTTGAAAGTGGAAAACACATCTGACTTCTTCTTAATAGGGTACACCCAACATCTCCTGGAGTAGTCATCAATAAATGAGACAAAATATTTTACTCCGCCTAGGGATATAACTGGTACTTTCCATACGTCAGAGTGAACCAATTCTAGAACACTGTTGAATTTCAACCGGTGCTGCTTACTTGTTATGCAATGCTCACACAAAGGAAGTGATACCTTTGTTAAGCATGGAAGTAGTTTTTACTCCACAAGGACTTTCATTCCTTGTTCTGACATGTGTCCAAGTTTCTGATAACATAACATTGCAGAATCTGAACTACATGTGGCAACAGAGGCTTCTGCTTCTAGCAAAGTTTCTCCCTTCAGCATGTACAAGTTTGTTGTTATCTTTTCGCCTTTCAACACCACAAGCGCTCCACGTTTCTGATGCCATAACATTGTAGAATCTGAACTACATGAGGCAACAGAGGCTTCTGCTTCTAGCAAAATTTCTCCCTTCAGCATGTACAAGTTTGCTATTATCTTTTCACCTTTCAACACCGCAAGCGCTCCACGAAAAACCTTCATGATTCCTTTCCGTGTTTCAATCTTGCTTGCATTATTATCCAACAATCCGTAGGATAATAAAATTTTCTTCAGGACTTTTAAGTGTCGCACATATCGAACAACTTTAATCGTTCCATCATACATCTTTAATTTGATGGTTCCCACGCCAACGATCTCTAAGGCATGATCATTGCAACTATACACAGATCCTCTTGAGACAGGTTCATAATGATGGAACCATTCTCTTTTTGAGGTCATGTGATATGTTGCTCCCGAATCAATGAGCCATATATATGCATATCTCTTTCTACCTTCCACGGTGGTTGACGCTTTACAGCATAGAGCATCTCCATCATCTGAAGTGTTTGCGGTATTGCCTTGTGGATTGGAGTTTTTATTTAGACTCCAACAATCCTTCTTCAAGTGACCATTCTTTCCACAATTGTAGCACTTTAAATTCTTCTTGCTTCTTGACTTTGATCTACCATGTTTGTGACTGTTGCTTTGGCCATGTTCCGTTGATCTCCCTCTCATCGTTGTCAACGCTTCTGCTTGTTGAAGATTTACTTGTCTGTCTTCCTTGTTCTTGCGTTGATTTTCTTCTTGTAGAACAGCAGCTGCAACGTCATCGAAGACTAGACTGGTGACATTACTATTTGTCAAGTTGATGATGAGTTGATCATACGAATCAGGTAGACTTTGAAGTAGAAGTTCAGCACGTTCTTGTTCTCCTATTATACATCTTAAGGATGTAAGCTGAGAAAATAACGTGTTCAGTGTGTTTAAGTGCTCTGTCACTGAAGTAGATTTTGGCATACGGAGAGTGTACAATTTCCTCTTAAGGAAAATTTTATTGTGCAACGATGTGGCCTCATACAATTTGGCAAGATGGTCCCATATCTCCTTAGCTGTCTTCTTCTCCTCGATGCTTGACAATACTTCATCTGTTAATGCTAGATGAAAGTTTTCCATAGTATTCCCGTCCATTTCGATCCATTTGTTGTCATATGTGAAATCTACCAGCCTTTCACTGATAGCTGCTAGACAACCGTCATTCCTCAGGATAGCCTTTATCTTCAATTTCCACAATGAGAAATTTCTCCCATTGAATTTTTCAATATCAAATTTTGTTGCCATAACTTCTATTACGGATAGCTCCCACTATTTCACTATCGTGAATAGTTCTCTGGAACCTTCAAAGGCTGGGTAATACCTTCTTACTTTCTTATGTTTGAGGATCCACCTTTTGGTGGCAACCACAAAGATAATAAGTATATATTACACACTCAAATCTGGCTCGGATACCAATTGTTGCGGAAGACGGCTATCGGATATAGCAAAAACGCAACTGATAATTCGAGAAAATAAAAATTGAAGATAAAAGAGACACAAATTTTACGTGGAAAACTCCTAAATAATATAGGGTAAAAACCACGGGAAACGGTAGAAGAATTTCACTATGAGAAAATAGGAATTACAACTTCTCTCGATCTACCAAGGAGAAAACAATGATAATTCTCTCTTGATAAAAAGGAGAAAACAACTCTCAAGAAACTCTCTAAATTCTCTCTAGTATTGGAAGAAAGCTAGAATGCTTTGGGATGGTTTTGAAGCTAAATGAGCTAGGGTATTTATAGTTGAAGCTTAAGGACTAATTTGTAAATACCCTAAATTACAATGACTAAAATATACAATTATATCATTGCTAATTTTCAACAATTAGCCAACCATTTTTGACATTTTTTTCGGTGGATTTTAATTCCACCTTTCGATGGATTTTCAATAAAAATATGGGCATGCTTTGTTCAAATGAATTTGTTTATTGCTGTAAAACTTATTCTTATCATAGGTGAATTTGATTCGAGTCAGTGTTTCTTTAAATAATTGAATGATAAAAAAATGTTGCATCGGTTATTGATCGATGTTAAAGTATTATGTTTTCATAAAAAGGTAAAATGGAAAAGAGTGAGAGCGAGGTCATTCCAAAGCCTTCTCTTAGTCTCAGATGAAAAATTTTATAATGGTTTCTAATGTTGTTGTTAGGTATATGATGGTTACTTGTAGGTTGGCAAGTTAGATCCTAACTTGCTAATGCTTGAGCAACCTGATTACATTATCTAGGAGTATACAAAATACAAAAACAAGGATGATTCTGAAAAATAGTACGAGCCTCTTGAACATACACCCTGAGGATGGAAATATTTGTAGAATTTTGTGTAATCTTATGGATGAGAATCAATGAATCAATTTCAAACTGAACATCAGACCATCTCATATCACAAGTCAGTCTAAGACCAACGAGAAAAGCAGATAGTTCCGCAAAACCTGCCTCAAAACATCCAAAAAAAGAATGGGCCAAACCACCACAAACCTATCCACACTTATCATGAGCAACAACTCCAATTGCTTTTTTATCAGTGGATTATTATCGAAGTTTCAAAGTGGATTATTATCGAGTATTTTTTTTTATCAGTAGAGAAAGTGGGTACCCTCGATAATTATCCTTTAAAATTTGTTGGCTTTGAACAGTATTGCTCAAAAGACTTGTGCAAGCCTTCTTAGCTTTATTAAGAGACTCGTCAGAGGGCTCGCAATAAGAAAAAACTAGGCCTGGAGCGCTTGAAGTTTGTTAAACTCTCGCATAAGTTACCTAGAAGTTTTAGTTTTTCATTACGATAGAGCATACCTGGTAAAGTGACAGAGACATATACCCCCGAGTTAAATAGGGCGAAGAATGAGTAGTTTAAGTTACTAAAAAAAGAGTGGCTAGCTGAGTATTCCAGAGGAAATTTTCGGCAAAACATTTCAAGTACTACCTTAAGAGTGATAGCCTTAATGAGTTCAAGGTCGTTGAAGTTATGGATGATAATTTTATTCCTCTTTTGGGTGTTGGGGATTGTAAAAATGTGTGGCCATACGAAAGTGATGATGCTTTAGCGAAGGTGTTGGTAGGAGAGTGTTAGCTCTATGAATCAACCGAAATAAAGTAAGAGAGGGTAAATTAACCTTTTTAAAGATTTGTGTGAAAACACTTGAAAAATAGAAAATTTGTTCAACGATTTTAGAGTGTCTCAACTTCTAAACCAAGTCTATATCCACTATCTTAGCATCCACACTAATTTCTTAAAGTCGCAATGGAGTATATACTATTGCCAGGATGAACATCAAAGTTTCCGAAGAAAATGTTTGCAACAAAGGCTTTAAAAGTGCATCTTCAGACACAACACTTGAAGTCAAAGCCTTATACCCCTTAGAAAATCATAATTTTGTGACATAACCTCTAGCATACCCTACTTGTCTTGTCTATATGAATCAACAAGCTGACTACATCAGTCAGACTAACCTAAATTGTCAACCTATGGTTAGCCATTATGACTATATACATGTCGACAACACTAAGAACCATTATAAAATCTCTCGATTGAGATTGGGAGGAGGCTCTGAAAGGATCTCGCTCTCACTCATCTCCATTCTACCTTTTTACGGAGATAGAACACTTTGATACCGATCAACTACTGATTAATCATTGGTTCCAATTCTTCAGCCAAATTAGAAGAGGTGAATTACCTATAACTGTTACATCTTATTTGTTCTTATCAATAAATATAATATAATATAGTGAGCAATTTTAAAACTAAACTTTCACGATGGCAATTTTAAAAGTTTTAAATATAATTCCTTAAAGAAAAATATGCATTATATAAGGATTTGTATATATCGTACATGTGAGTATATTCAATTGCATACTATAAATATATTTATATGTAAATATAAATTTTAAAATTATTAATTAAATTTAATAATTTATATTTAATGACATTTTTTACTTTTAATGTAATTATAAAAATACAAAAAATGACAACGAGATATTAGCTTATTGACAAGGTTGACTCGTACTGATTTTGAAATTTTATGTTCAAATCTATTATTATTTAGTGTAAATTATACACTTAATCATTAGATTTAGTTTAAATTGTTAATAGTATGATAATATGATTGTTTCTTTCTTATTTTTTTTGTTTAAATCGTTAGTTTTTTCGATTTTCGACGCGAGTCAAATGAGGCAAGTTACCGGTCATCATTCTTTTTAGATTTTTTTTTATCAAATTTACTCAAAATCAACGAAAATGCATCTAAGGTTCAATGCTCTAATACATTGATCTCCTTTGAAGACTAATTAATGAAGCTAGTTTTGAGATATGTTGTTCGTCTCTTAGAACTTTTTCCACCATTCAGATTTTGAACAAAATCTTTAAAAATATGAAGTTTTTTGTGTCTACGGTAACAACAAAACACATTTAAGAATGACAATTTTCGATGACGGTAAAAAATAGGTGAAAAACTCTAATTTCGGTGAAGAAGATGATTAAGTGAAATACAAATTCTTTTTTGACATCTACATCAATACACATCAACACTAAAATATCATGTTATTGGATCATTAATAATTTAACGATCCCATGATAAAAGAATCAATGTCAAAAGTTTAATGATAAATTGAAACTTGTTAACATTTAATGATAAAATTGATACGTAGACTAACATATAGGGACTAACAATATAGTTTACCCGTTCTTCCTCCCCCCAAAAAATGAAGCTTGATGACTGTAGCAGAAGCATTCAACCCGAAAAAATAACTAAACGATTCAAGCTCTTGTAAAAGTTGAGAGAAAGTGACGAAAAATGTACAAGTCGAGATTGCAAGAGCTTTGCCAGAAGAAAGCATGGAGATTGCCAGAGTACAACACCACAAAGCAGGGCCAAGACCACAATCCTCTCTTCGAAGCCACCGTAATCGTCGATGGAACTTCGTTTCACTCTCAGAATCCGGCCAGGTCTTCCAAGGAAGCCCAAAACGACGCCGCTCATCTCGCACTCCTGATTCTGGTAACCTCGTTTAGTTTAAGAGAAAACCCAAACCCAATTTGCAACATTATTTTTAGTTTTTGGTTTTGAATTTGTGTTTGGTCTTTAAGAAACTGAGGGAAACTCGTGTTAGTATTTAAAGAAATGATATGATTGTAGATTACAGCTCTTTAAAACACTTTTGGTACTAGTACACGTTCTGTTTTGCTTCAATTCCTTGCTGGTATTTTACTAAATTTAGCATGCGTATCTTTCCACCGTTGGTTGCTGTGGGCACGTCAAATGAAATTGCTAATTTTGATACTAACATTGCTAGTGGCACGATTTTGTCACCGGGAACACAAGCAAAACGACATTCTCTGGTCGATGAATCTGATTCCATTTGCAAAGATGATGAAAAAGTTAAAGGTTGATAATCTTTTCCATGTCCATTTTATGATCCAAGTTCGGTGATTGTTTCTCTTTGTTTTACTTTATTATTTTTCTGATTTGGAATCGGTTTGCTTATAGACATGCAACATATGTATAAGATCCTATTGCAAACTTTTTCTCAAAAGAGAAACCTTGGCCGACCGGTGTATTCTTGTGAATTCGAGGGTCCTCCTCATGCCAGTCGCTTCAGGTGCAAGGTCACTGTCAATGACAAAATCTTTGAGAGTTTGGAGTTCTTTCCTACAATAAAAGAAGCTGAACATGCAGCGGCAAGAATCACTTTATCATCTTTGTCTCCTGATGCCATTGAGAAGGTCCAGTTTATTGGTTAATGATGTGTTTTTGCCGTTTTTTAATTTACTTTTATTAGGTTATTCGTGTAAGTATTCAGTTACAAAATTTTTGGAAGAGCTTTTGTCTTTGCTATTTATGTATTTGTTTACTTATTCAGGAAGACTGTAGCTTATACAAAAACCTTTTGCAAGAATTGACTCAGAAGGAAGGTTGTCCCCTTCCAGTTTATAATACAAATCGATCTGGTGAAGCCCATTCATCAACCTTTGTTTCCATTGTTGAGGTAAAAGGCGAGGTTTTCACATGACAGTAAGCAAAAACCAAGAAGCTGGCAGAGGCTTTGGCAGCAAAAGTTGCATGTAAGAACTTAAAAGAATGTATGTGTTCTAGACCCCCATTCTGTTTTCTTTTTGAGAAAAACAAAGAGGAGAACGAAAGAGCACATTTTTTCTCTCCATTTTGTGGTGTTTTATTTTGAATTGCATTGTAATGTGACTTTCGGATGACAAATAACTATTTTTTTTCTTTTGACATGTTTTCCCAAAGAGCGTAGTGCCATGGTATTCTATTCTCAAATTTTATCAATTTGGTAGAGAAAGTTGGTTTTTTTGTATCGAGTTATGACAAGTAGGAAAACCTATGATGCCATAGATGAACTTGGTGAAAATGAGCTCTGCTCTGAAGTATAGGTGAAGCATGGTAAACAAGTTTCCTTAAAACAGGTAGTTCCTGAACATATAGATTTTTACAATACTGGAGACTTGTAGGCCTGTCATGTCAATTGTAAACCATTTGTATACGTATGCTAATTTTCAGTCTCTTTTTGTGAGTATTATGATCGGTTTTGAACGTTCCCCTTTGTGAATACTTACTTATAAAGTGCTTACAATTATGATTCCATCAGGCAAGTCAAATAGGGGTTCAATGACTATTACTCCTTCCTGCAAGGAAAGGGAAGTGAATATCCTCTCATCTTCTAATGTGCCGTCAAATGTCAATGCCGATACCCAACAGGATCTTGAATTCATATCCAGCTCATTGCTTAATGCTGTCTCAATCTCAGGAAAGAATCCACAAGAAGATAGGGGTGAGTTTTCGTATTTAAACAATCTTTTACAGATTGAAATTGCACGCAAATAATTTTGCATTTAGTACCATAGCTCTGTAATGGTTTTCTTTTCTTGAAGTATTTGTGCTTGTAAAGAGGCCAATAGTTGGCGTAGAGACAAACTATTTCATGATTTCTTGATAAGACCATTAAAGATATATACAGAAGTCGCGAGTTGAAAAGCAATTACCAATTATTGTTTTATCCGTTACATATTTATGCTTGCTATCCCATTGCTCGTGCTTTACACAAGTTGGACACTTATTATGCTACATTGCACAGTGCAAGTTCTTTGTTTGCTTACATGGATGAGTGCAAACATGCCTGTGATATGCAAACAGTTTTCTGTTCTGTTAACTAGAGTGCATTTCTTTTTATCTTTTTGTAGTCAAATTACATGCACGCTATCGAATATTAGCTTCTGAGGTATATTTCTTTCTGCATCGTGTTCATACCATCTTCATGTGATTCGATTTGCAGTTAATGGAGCATTCTGCATCCATGATCTCTCTTTTTTCCCACAACCATAGATAAGTACAGATTGGCAGAGTAGTTCATCCTTATCGGATCAGTATGATCACCCTGTGTCAGTAGATGATCTTTCTGCATCAAATTTACCTCATAAGAATTTGGCTATTGCCAAATTGGTCGAGGGTTCAACAATCAGTCTTTTGAAATCAGTAACGTATCCTGCAACAGGACCGAATTTCAACCCTTTGTGCCGAACATGAAGATTCCTGCTGGAAGCACTGTATTGCTCATGAGTGATGGCCAGTGGGTTGCTCTGAAGCTTGGATCTCAAGCAAACCAGTGACTCCCGTGAACCTCAAGATTTTGTTGCTAATAATCAATTGTCATGACATGCTTCTATTAAGTGATTCATGTAAAGCAGAAACCGAACGGTGTATTTTGAACATTGGGTAAATAAACCGAACTTGAACAAAGAAAGTTATATTCGTGTTTGTTTATTTTTGAAGTGTTCATATTTGGTTCGTGTTCATTTAAATTTTTAGTATCATGTTTATGTTTGTTTGTTTTTTAAAATATTCGTGTTTGTTCGTTTAACATTCATTAACATATTCCTTTTATGTTTATTTAATATTCAACATACAACATTTTTTCTCATTTATTTACAAGCCCAAAAAATGATGAAATTATACCACTAGTCCTTAAGTTTTTTAGGTCTTACAGTTTGAATTCTAAAATTCATCTTATATTTAATTTAATTTCTATCTTCATCAATATTTAAAATATAAAAATCTAATAAAAAAGTGAAAAAAATAGAAGGAAAAGGAGAATCGAATAAACAAGTTTATAGACAAGTTGATAAACGAACTTGTTCATAAATATAAACGAACTTGTTCATAAATATAAACGAACTAAACACAATTTTATTCATGTTCTTTCGTTTATTCAATGAACATAAAATTTTTATTCATACTCATTTATTTAATTTAATAATCGAACAGTTGATGAACAATTTATCGATCGATTTACTCATTTACACCTCTAATTTTGATTAAAAAGCAGACCAGTTGGTTCAACTAGGAGAACTAGGTTCGATGTTTGAATCATATAAGTTGAACCGTAAAATAGTACTCATTTTCTAATTTTTCCAATTTTTTTCTATTTCCCTAGAAATTTTATCTTATTATTTTAGAATAATTATTAAAACCAAATATTGAACTTTGATCACAATATATAACATGATATTATTTAGATCGTCTATATATATATATATATATATACTTATTTTTTATTAATCATATACATTTATTATGTAACGAATCAACTACCACATGAACATTAGATTCTAATTCATTATATACATTTTATAATAAATATATCTATTTAATTTTTAAAAAATATATATAAAAAAGGTTAGAATTGTTTGATTAAGTATATACTCTCTGAAAAAAAAATTGCCATTCATGTTGATTCGAATGCCAAAGACAATTTAGTTTATTCATATTGAATTTAACCAATTCAAACAATCAATTTCTTAAAAATTTTAAAACATATATTTGATATATACCGTTAGAACTTCACTAAATTATAAATATATCATAAAAATAACATTCAATTTGACAACTTATAATTTCTAAGAAAAAATCAAATCGAAGTACAAATATTGGATGAAATAATTTACACCTAATCCAAATACATTGTTCTTCAAAATTGTGTACAATTTCTCTTAAAAATGGACATTGCCAACCAAAACCATTGAGGATCACATTAGAACTCCCTCTGTGTTATTAAGGGCTTTCTTTGCAACCTTAAATTTATCATTTACTTTCTTGTTACTTTTCACAACATACTCCTTGATGAAGAACTCCATACCTTGTCGAAGAGTTTCGAGCTCGGGGGTGACAGCTATACGAGTGAACATGTTCCATATAACCTTATCAGGATAATTGAAGATGGCCTCGAAAAGCATTCGGAAATGCATGATCCTTTTCGGGCTTAGCATCTGAGGATCACTCCACTCGACAGTTTTCAAGACGGCAAGGGAAAGGGTAAACGAGGAAACCATTTCGGCTAGGAATTTTGCTAGGTGCATCGACCTTAAAAGCGGCATTGAATCCAACTCTTTGAAGTGATCCCAGAGACAATACTGTGAAACACGTCATATTAAAGATCAGAAAATAACATTGAGCGAGGTCAATTTTTGTGCATTCGTCGGACTTGATCCAAAAATGGAAAAGATAAGACTACCTGTAAGGTAAACTTGTGGTTTTTGTCATGCTCACACAACTTAGCAGCAAGAACAGTGTAGTACTTATTAAAAACCTTCTCTTGCAAGCAGCATTCCACGAGAACCCGGATAACATCTCGATCCTGTAAACGAATAATAGACATAACTATTGAATAGATGGAAAGGAAGCATGTCTTTCTCATTCTGAAGAACAACGCTGCCTACCTGCTTTCCAGGCAAATCCAACCGTAAAAGCTTCTCAAACGCATCAATGTAGTCTTCCCCACTCATTATTACACAAAAGATTGCCCTCCTGGCATCTGTATTCATCCTCTGTGCAGCCGCAAGCTCTAGCATTTTCTGGGCTTCGAGAGCCTCTTTGTCGATTGTAATGGCAACCTCTTCAACATTATCTGTTGCAGAGGCCATGTCCCCAGATAACCACCATTGCCCCTTTTTGTCAGGATCAAGCAACTTGCTCCATTTAAGCCCTCTAATTAAAATATCATCGGCCCGTAACTGTAAATATCAAGGACCGTGTCACAATATGCAAACAAAAAGAAAAGTGCGCAAATAAATCTTAAGAACCTTCTTGAGAGCAGTGACATCCTATTTATCATCATTGTTTTATAGCCGAAAAAAAGGTAAACTAAAAGGTCTAATTGAAGAGACACTTGAAGCAAGTCTAATTCAACATTAAAGCAATACCTTCTGTAGCCATTTTTTTATCCGAGTGTGTTGCACCGTATCCTCCTTCGACTTTTTCTTGTTATTCTTTATATCACATATCATTTCAAGCATGAATTCCATCTACAGAAGTAATAATATAATAAGATATTGAAAAAAAGAAGAAAAATAGCATACTAGATCCAGAAGAAAATTAAAAAGAATCTTACTCTTTTTCCATTTATTTTAGCCTCACCGTCTCCAGTCGAAGCCTTTAACTCATTCACCCTATTTTGAACACAAAGAATGAAGCTTTTCATGGCCGCCGGATCATCGCCCCTTATTTTCATCCCACAGCCTACCATTCAATGAAATTAATATTACAAAAAACTTGCTTGTCCAGCATCTGGGAATTTTTTATCTACACGAGCATCGACATTATGCAATCATCATAAAAGTATTACTTTATGCACCATAAAATTTTGCAAAAATACAGGATGGAAGGGATAATCCGTGTCAGCAAATAAAAAGGAAAAAGTAATGAGGTATGGCAAGTTCAAAGCTTAAGCATTCTGATTTACAAAAATACTTCTTAACAGTCAAATTATGAATATAATTACAAAAGAAAACAAGGAAAAAGACACGGAAAGGTACTTGAAATGATAAGACTTACATTGCAAAACTGTGAGGATGGTAGAAACATCAATCTCTGTCAACCGCTTGCTCAACATGATCAGAAAATCGTATATTAAGTCACTGGGAAGCAATCATCGGAAATACTGCTGTGAGAATACTGTATGCTAAATTATATGATTGCAACCAACTCTAGAACAAAAATGTAATGACAATGAAGCAGCTATCAAAGATAATAGAAACTTAAGCTGGGGAAATCTCTTAAACTGCCATGATAGAGAACATTCATAAAATGTACATGACTAAGAAACTGCGATGCAAGATAACTGTTACAGATTTGTACGCTAAATCTTAAAATTAATATATATTGTATTTAATTTAGGATATTACTTTACTTGTTAATGGACATTTGTACTTGTATATATACCCATAATGTTGATGAATAAAAATATGAGAAAGCATTCTATTTCAAAATTCTACAATAACATTATCCAATATCTTTCTACATACTACATAGACTATTGTTGTCACAAAAATTAAAGCAAAATCACAACTACTGATTTTCAGTAGCCATGACGGCCTACATTCTATGTATCTGACCACATTTGCATCATGATAGAGAATAGAATAGTAAAGAAATGCTCTTAACCATGAACCTATTCACTCCATGAAAATGCTTTGATTAAGAGCACTCTTATTAAAATAAAGAAGATTTTCTAAGAGAACCTACCTCGAACAAACTCCAAAAATGCAGAGATAAGATAGCAAAAGAGTGGCATTTCTCAACGACAGATTGTCTTCTTTAAGATACTCCTCCTGAGAAAGAAAAATATGTTAAGCATTTACAAAAGTAGTAGTGCAACCAGGAAAAATGATGTAGAATACAAACAAGTTAACTGCAGTATTATCTTAGTTAAGATTTCATTTTGTTGCTCTTTTTGTATTTATGGGCAAATTCTAATATCTTGGAGGTCAAGGGTTAGTGTCTTCTTGTGGTTTTCTTTATAGGTTTTGTTTTTCAAGTCAAGTTTATCAGCATTCCAATTCTTTAAGATATTTAACACCTTAAAAGAACATTGATAAAAGTAAGAAACCAAACATAACCCTAGACTAGCACGAAACTAAAATTAGCCTCATTTATACAAGAGAAGAAAATAACTTAATCCCATAAGCTTCTGTGCAGTATCAAATACTCTGAAAATGTCCAAAGTAAAATTTAATTACATATAGCTGGCAATTTAAAAAAAAAAAATACTATGCATGCTTAAAGCCATAACAAAAGGAGAAAAAGAACAGAAAATTAAAAGGAAAAGGGAGAAACGACAAATCAGGTATATATACCATAAGTACATACCTCAAAGATCTTGGCATGTAAAGCCATAAGTTTTGCGCTGAAATCCATGCCAACTAAAGAAGCCATACCAGCAACAAATGCAGCAAAGACGGCAGCATGCCTTTACAAAGAAAAATGAACATCAACTACATACACAAGTGCAGCGAGTAAAAAAATATTAACACAAGTACAACAACAAACACCTAAGGTTTCTCCCACTAATTATAGTGCACAACAAACATGATATTGTGCCGTTGTACTCAATTAAGGATCTTGAGTATTGCATCTAGAAGGTAAACAACTAGTGCTTGATGATGAATACAGTTACTACCACACAAAATGTGTATTTTTGAAATAGGAAAATGGAGTTTCAAATCAAAATACAAATATGATTTCCACAGCTGTACAACTACCATTTTGGTTATATATTTTATATATTTGAAAGATACTATCAATGGTTATTATTTTCTAACTTCCATTATAGATATTCGTCCTTTGATTAACATATATCACATTAAAGATTACAGTGACACTTGTTTCATATATAAAAATTTCATAAGAATAAAAATTACTTCACTTATAGTGCAATGTAGAGTGCAAACTAAAAATCAAGGACCATAAGTACAGGCTCATTAAACAACAGAAACAAACATAGCATGCATATAAAAAAACTAGAAACAACTTTGACGGAAACATGACAGAAAATCGAGCACATGTACCTTTTTTAATTTATTAGAAAAAGGGAAAAAGAAATAAGTTCTTTTTACTGAATAAAATAATGAAGAAATATAACAGTATATAGAGAGGAAAGGTTGCTCTTAACTGTTCATTGCCACGAGGACCATTATGACAGGATGCCAAGACCTCCTCGCTGATAATCTGAGTGCAGACACTACGACTAGCAGACTGCAGAAGAGTAAAATGATATAGTTGACATTATATTGTTTCATTTCAACATGTAGAAGCAGAGGATACTAAATAGGCAACTGCACACAAATTTCTTGAAAAACTATCACAAGAAAGGAAAGCTTTAGGTATGATATTAAGTTCATTAAGATTAACCAACAAACTCATAAATGCAGATCCAGTAAAGCTGCAGCCCCTCCATAAATTCAGTGGGTAACACCTGTACCAGTTCCATGCACTCAAGCTTAAACGGATAAATCTAGCGAACTAATATTTTATTGAGTGAGGCTGCAGATATAGCTTAAATCTATTGCAAAAGATTCAGAATTAGAGAATTCTATTGGAAAAAAAACTACAAACAGCATAGCAGCATACACGAAAAATTGTGGCCATTTCTCCAGTAATTGATTCCACATTAGATTCAGAAAGCCTATTAAGAAGACCTGGAACATAGTAAAAAATAAACAGCATGTCAAATTCAAAAACAGAAAAGTGAATGCTAGAGTCCATCAAAACTGAATATTCATACCTCGAATTCGTCTGCGCATTCGAGTCTGCTCCTCTGATTCATTTCTTGCACGGGATCTCAAGTGAGGAGCAACATATTTCCCAATGCCCTCCATTGCAGGTGCCTTAGCTGAAGATTCATTAAAGGGTACTTCCACATCATGGCACTCAGAAGGCTGCTGTCCATCAAGGGCCCTCTCACTCTCATCCGGCATTTCACCTTCTTGTCCTTTCAGCAAAGACTTCTTCTTACGCCTCTTCCGTGAAGGCGCCTTAGCAGGAATTTCTTCCACAGCTATCCCTGCGTAGTCCTTGCCCTCAGAAACTTCACTGTTTACGTCATTTGTGGCATCATCTTTAGTAGACAGCTCCATTGACTTCTTATTCTTCAGTTTCTTAGTCGAAGAATGATCCAGAGCTTCATCATCAGAAAACCCTTCAAATAAAATATTAAGTCCATCATCACCTCCTCCTAATTTACCGCCCTTCACCCTGAGTTTCTTAGCAAGTTTCTTCTCCAATTCCAAGTCTTCTTGTGCAAGCATGTCAGAATTTGGCATCTCCATTTCAAGATACTCCTCGAACTTGGTTTTTGAAGATCTTTTCAAACCCTTCTTCGATTTAACTATCTTCGATTCATTAACCTCATGGTCATCTTTAGACTTCAATTCACTACCTTGTTGCACAACATCATTTTCTTTAAAAAGCTGACATCGTGAACCCTTTATTTTGTTCCCCTTTTTCGACTTTAAATCCCCTGATTTTCTATTCATCCTTTGTGACTTCTGTAATAACCGAAATTGACATCACATAAGGGTTGGAACGAACTTTACATTAACAACAGCGTATTGTGGCCGCAAATAGCAGTGTAACGTCAAATAGCGGCTAGCTTAAAATCAAATATTGCAGAGGCAGATAAACTTAAAACCTATCTCATGACTCAAGTAGAAATCAAAGTTCAAATTAAGTTTAGGGTTACAGAAATTACATTGCTTAACTTGAAAGATGCAAAAGAAAGACGAGGCTCGAACAGAGTGGTGATGAGAGACTTGTCCGGCGGCGGGGGATGTGTGATAAGAGATGAGAATATGTTCGGAATTTTAAAAGGAAATTTTAGGAAAATCTTTTTGCGGGTTAACTATGGAGTTTGTGCAAAGTAGTAATAGATTTTAGGGCAAACCATATTATTATTATTATTATTATTACACAAATGTCCGCGCCTATAAGATACTATTTTGTTGAATACTATGATTATTGAAAGTTATAAAATGGTCTTTTAATTGTAGATAATTGATTTTGTTGAGTCAATTGACTATTAAAAGTTACACAATGGTCAGCCACTATTCATTATGTTTCAAACTAGTCATTTTTGTTTAAAAATTAACGATAGTCTGAGCTGGATATTAACCTATTGACTGATATATGATAAAATTTGATCTCATAATCTCAAAAGACTATCGGATCTCAATCAACAGATTAACGTCTAGATCAGACGATTGTTAAATTTTTTAACAAAAGATGACGAGTTTGGAACATAATGAATAATCAAGTGACTATTTTATAACTTTTAATAGTCGAAAGACTCAACAAAGTAACTCAATAAAATAATATTCTATAGTCAGGAGATCATTATGTACTTTACGCTAATAATTTTAATTCTAAAATTTATATATTTTATCAATAAAATTTTAATTTAAAATAATTTAATACATTTTTAATATTTAAAAATTCTATCAAATTAATATTCATTTTAAATAATTTAATCCCTCAATGAAAAATAAAAATATAAAATGAATTTAAAGAGAATCAAACTTGAGACCTAAAGTAAGTTATCATTTAACCATTATATTGAAAGTTACATGATTAACAAAAATAATATTTAATTTCAATTATTATTAAATTAATTACATATTTACATGAATTATAAAAATATTTTAATAAATAATAAAGAAAATAATAATATTTAAAAAGATAGTAATTGAATTTTATATCCAATAGTTAAATCATTTGATTTTAAAGGTAATTTTTAACTACTGTTATGAAATAAAAAAAACAAAACCAAAAGAAAAAGAAAAAGACTAGATATAAGAATAATGAGAGAACTATGTATTATTATCTCAATATGAATTGTATACAATGATTTTTCTAAACATCATATGTATAGGCATAAGGAATAGATATCATATAAAACTATAACCTTAATGCATATTAAAATCCTAATAATAAAGTACATCAAAGTCATATTTAATACATAATGTTCTAATAGTAATAGACATCAACATAAATAATATTCACAACACTCTTCCTTAGATGTCTATGAAGATAGTATGCCTCATTAAAACCTTAATAAGATAAAAACTTTACCATAAAAACCCAATGAGGCAAAACCTCGATCAAGAGAAAAAGAGTACAACGTGTATCTACTTTCCCTCATGATGACTTTACCTAAGATATTTAAGATTTTTTCAATTCAATCTTGAATAGAATCATCAAATTTTGAAATAGATAATGCATTGGTGAATAAATCTTCTAAATTACCTCTTGAATGGATTCGTCGAATAATTATATTACTAATCTTTTAAAAATCACGAGGGAGAAATCTTTTAGGGAAATATATTTCCTTTAATGTATCTTCTTTTCAATTAAGTTATACATTCTACATTGTTGTCCTACAAGATAGTTGCCATCTTATCATGTTAAAACAAATCACATATCTTCTAGATGTGTTGGACCAATAGTCTTAGTCAGACATATTCTCGACTTGTCTTATGCATATAAATTATTTTTACATGATTAATATAGGCATCAAATAATGTTTGAAGACCTAGAGAGGATGATCTTGTATTAATTGGATAATATTGTCGTATCAACTAAGATATGTGGCTTCTAGACCAATAATTTCTTTTATCTTTTTGAAGGTAAAAATTATCTTTATTCACATTTTTTACAATCATCAGAGTACTCAATAGATATATTTTATTCATATTGAATCTATTTAAGATCCTTTTAGTATATGGCCATACATAGAAAATTACATATTAAGAACTTGATTTACAGGTCGAGACAAAACTTGATTTCAAAAATTCTCTATCTCAACTACTCTATTTAAATAATCAATATACTTTTGAAACTCTTGAGAAGTTCTAATTTAAAGCACTTCAAAAAACTTCAATCCAAAATATAAAATAATTATTATATTTTGATCTTAATGTCTTTATTAAGACACATGAGCAAGTGCCCAACAAATAATCATTGAGTCATGTATGTCATATATGCTCAAACTAGTTCAATCTATGCATATTTGTATAAATTTCTAATTAATTTCTAAATGCTTATGGCATTTTAAGTCTTTCATGGATAAATTTTACTATATAGAGATCCAAAAAACCATTACATGTATTATAAAGTATTTCATAACTGTCATAATAATAAAATAATTACATCCATCATAAAATAATTTAAAATTCTTCATAATTCAAGTTGTATTTTAGATTTTACGACCGCTCATTTATACCTCACTTGTATTACACCTTTAGGTGTTAGGATCATTAATTCAAAAATTTCACGTTTTGGAAGTTGATTTAACTCCACTTTAATAAAATCTTTTTATTTTGACTAATAATTTCTATATCTATACTCATCGATATATTTTATATTCAAGATGTTCATTTTTTATTTCTAAGAAAGATTATTTATAAAATTGTTGTCGACAACTTTTCTGTTTTGGATCCGTTCTTTGCTCATAATGACATAACTTATCGGCATCTCGTCATTGTTTTTATTTTCATTTTCAAGTACCTGGAACTCTTCTAGAGTTGTATTATTAGTTATGTTTGGGTCTCTTCAGGAGTACCTGCCTCTCCTATATGGTCATCTTATACTACTTGTAACCCCCTCAGACAGATGCGGGTAACCCGATCCGATCTGAAGTGTCACATTAGGGTCACCGGAGCGACCCACTGTGAAAATAGCGAAAAATTAAAAACTTTTATTAAAACATGTAAATTATAAAATGATTTATCAGTAAGAAGAAATAAAACAGATTTTCATACACGTATATAAAATAAAATACAATTACATGCCCCCTAATCACATGTATCATACTCTGCAAGCAACGCCGGAAAAACTCCCTTACTGAAATCGATAGCTGCACTGGTACAATTCTTTTAACCTACAATGTTGAGTAATAGAGTGAGCTTCGGAAAGCTCAATAATACAGAACTACCAGATGATGCTGAAAAACGTGCATATATAGATAAACATATATTTCCTTATTGGTTCCTACATCTATAGATTTTTATACTGAGCAGAGATCCTACTGATATTTCAGGTGGTAACGGAAAATGAGTTTTCAGTTGAGATAAATATTTCAGATGACTGAGTTTAGGGGATCGGAATTGGTTATCTAGTGTGTTCCCGTAAAACCAGTGAAAATATACATATCTTTTAAAACAATAGCAGTTTTAAACATATTTACCCTGTGCACAAAGTAGAGGAGCATGCAAAAATGATAAGGTCTTATCCTTGCACATAGCAAAAGAGCCTAGGGAAACTGTAAGGCTTACCCTTGCACACAGCAAGGGAAACTGGGGAAACTGTAAGGCTTACCCTTGTACACAACAAAGGGATCTGGGGGAAACTATAAGGCTTACCCTTGCACACAACAAAGAGACCTGGGGGAAACTGTAAGGCTTACCCTTGCACACAACAAGGGAGCCTGCTGTAACGGTAATTAATCCATTAAAATATGAAAATGTTTCATATTTAGAAATTAGGTAAAAAATATCGTAACCAGAAACCATATTAGAAATATGTGATAAATCAGATATCAAAATAATCTGTATTCAGAACATCGGGTATTGCCTCATAAAAATATTCAATATGTGATTTATTAAGATCATATTTTCCAGTGAAAATAGGAAACCCGATAACATATTTCAAGTAACTATCATTCATAAAATCAGTAGTTTCCATGATGTCATAAATCAGGAATAATTCATATTTTTGGTTTAAACTGTAAACATAAAACATATAATATGTTGCCACGGTTCATAAACCAGTAAATCAATAATTTCGGTGAAACTCATTTATAAACATATAAAATCGTCAGGTAGTACATGTGGAATACACTAGGATATCTAAGTATTTCTCAGGGACACTTGATAGTTATCAGAATGGATAACATGAACTAATTAAATTTGATCGGATTCTATGAACGAGGTCCTATTAAAGGGAATCGATTACTAACCGATCTAATCCGACATTTAAGGTTGATACTTTAGAATCACATCATGATTCATATGTATCAGGAAAGTGTTCATGAAACTTTATACAGAATAAATTCTAGATTCAGATTTACTGAGAGTGATTACATTAGTCAATAATCAGAGGTATTCATAATCCTTTGCATTTGAGTTAATTACATGTTCAGATATAACCAGAGTGATTTGAGCTGATAAGGGAGAAACGAAGATTCAGGACCTTTACCGTATGTGTCGATCTATCGGATTATCGAAATTACTCAAGCTGAACAACTTCCAAAACTAATGCATGTTGACCGGTCCATTCGTTGTCCTTCCAGGTATTCACTCTTTAATACCAACAATTATTGTTCATAAATAATCTTTGAGTCATCGCTGAATGAATCTTCCAATGGTCTTTATTTCATTTTCTAACTTCAACGATGTCAGGAAATGGTAACTTACTTGATTTTTGGTTCATAACCCATAGTGATGGTACCCTATGTAAACTCATCAGAGTTTCCAGACTTATCCAAATTACTTACTTAATCCTCAGTCATTGAGATTACTAAGTTCACTTAATAGTCAAGTACAATTCAGTTACTTCGGAGTTTTTCAAAGTAATTCAGACGTTTTTGAATTTCGGATACATATTGTACTTTTATTCTGTTAAATTTAGTTCGGTCTTCATGGTTGATTTGTCAAACAAATATCCAATTCTTAGTACTAAATGCGATCTAGAGTTGAGCCGAGCTGAATACTTCCAAAATTATCATCGAGCTAAACTTGAGAAGATGAACAAGCATTCAAGTAATATCTATGCCATTCAGGTGTTGACATAGCTTTAGGGTTGATCTTCTCACTTAAATTATTTTCCATTACCTTTAAGGGTAGTACAACACCTATGTTTATTTGAATTCCTTAATTAGTCCACCACCTCTACTTAGTCTAGGTCATAAGGGTTTTTTGGTCATTCTGGTGCTCAGTTTTATTCCATTAATTTCAGAGCTTGAGGATATCCCATCATTCCCGAGCTTAGTGATATTCTTGGGTCATTTCTATTATAGGGGTATTCTGGTCATATTACAGATCCAATGTATTTCAATACTTTCTTTCCGTCAAATCTTATTATTAAATTCAACTTATCATTTATTTCAGTCCATTCGAATAATTCTGACAAAAGAATACCCTCGATAAATTGTTTTTTAGGTATTTACTCATAACTCGGATATTTTACCTCTCAAGGACATTTTTTGTAATTTCTTAACCAGATAATTTCGATATTAACTCTTAACAAAAATAATATAATTCAGGGATCCAATGATTAATTGCTTTCCTGAACATTCTCTGATCTTAAAATGATTCCCTTAACAGACTTCTAGTATCTTGCATAAACCCTCTTAGGGTTAAAAACTAATTATCCAAATTTTCTAAGCAAACTAGCATTTCTTATACACATCTGTAGTTTTATCAGATCAATAAGTCTTTTCAGAGTTATTAATCAACTTCTAGGGATAATTCTTATCATTTTACAATATAGGGGTATTTTAGTAATTTTACCTAATCGAAATATTCTCATAATTTATCATTCAAGTACCTTTAATGAGATAAATTATAATCTACATATCCATGGTTGATTCTTTTATCACTTAATTCCAGAACTTGAAATTTAATTCCAACTGTCCTCTAATTCTTATATTAGTCATCTGAACCATATTCAGTTACTTACTTTCTACCGCGTTCGTATCGAGTGTAGAACTTCATTAATTACACATATGAGACCAAACATTTTCATTCATGCATTTACCAATACCAACATGTTCTATAAAGCATAAAGAGGTAGTAATGTATTACCTCGATTTCTGTGCCATACTGATCGACCATAAAAATTTCATTCGAACGCTCTCGATCTTTAATTTAACTTTCAATAATTCCTCAAATACATAACAATAAACATTTCATAAAAAACGAGGCTTAATTCTGAAAAACAGATCAAATCGGGTGATTAATCAGTGAAAACCAACTTACGAGGTTCGAATTTGGTGAAACGGGCCCCAAAAACGGATTCAAGACGTCAAAAAATGTCAGAATAGGTATACCCCGTCAAAGTCAAAGGTCGTTCAACTCCCGGTCAAAGTTCTGGTCAACAGTGGTCAACGCAAGTCAACAGTTGACCATTTTACACAAATATCACCCTAATAGAAATTAATTACAAAATTAACACCCCCTACGCGCAGTGGCAACGCGTGCGGCGCGTGAACAGGGATACGGTGTCAGAAAATTCTCGAAAAAATTCCTAAAAATTATTTTAAGGCATTTTGAGACACTTACCAAGCTCGGTTTACAATTTTAAATGACGGAGAGCTCGATTTTGAAACATCAAAAACTTTGACTTTCTCACCTCTCCATACGCAGATGACGACGGAGAAACGAAGGACACCGGTGGACTCAGAATGATGCAAGGAACACGATGGTGCGGGAGGTGTCGAAAATGGATGGTCGGATCGTCGTGAATCAGCGAAAAACCAACGGAAATCGAGTTAAAATCGACGATACTTCGAACTGAAATTAACGAAGAACGACGACGAAATGTTTGAGGGGTTTTGTTCATCGGTCGACAACGAACACGATGGTGGTTTCAGTTCGTCAAACGGACGCCGAACAGTGAGTAGATCGGAGTTGAAAAGAGGGTTAACGGGGGAAGGGAAATGGGAAAACATTCTGGAAACTAATCGGGGAAGGGGTTTATAATTCATCCCATAAAAAAATAGATAAATCATGAGTTTAGTCACTGAACTTCATGAACTTCTTAAAACGGTCTGCCAACTTTGAAATTTTACAATTTAATCCACTATTTTATTCCAAAATATCAGTTAAAATCACCACTTTATAATTTCTAAAATTTAACCCTAAATTAGAGTGCTACAATTCTCCCCTCCTTAAAAGAATTGCGTCCTCGAAATTCATTTATGTAACATAATTGCATAAATGAAACTTCCATCAATTCTTTAATATCTTTCATGTAGCTCTTATAGAAATATGAATCCTCCACTAATCCTTAACCAGTTGAGTATACATTCTTATCAGAACTCTCTCTCATTTCAATAAAAGAATCCGAACGAAAATTTCATTGAGTAATCAATTCAGTCTTGGTCATGAGAATTAGCTCATAGAGCAGTAACATACCCCAATTTCATTTCCGGAGTCGAGTAAGAATTTCTCGGATGAATAACTCTCACATGGCTCGTGAGGTACTTTACAGCGTTTAGACAAATATTACTGGAATTCCTTTTTGTACAAGTATAGCCTTAACGGATAGAAACTTCGGTTTACTCGTTACAGATAGGCACTCAGCCTTGGAGTTCCGGTTCAGAGAGGTACGATTATAGTCTAGGGGCATGTACTGATCAGACATCTTTTGACATTCGACTGACCTGTCTATCTTGAAAATATTTGACTCAACTATAGCTCTGATACCACTAAATGTAACCCCCTTAGACTGATGCGGGTAACCCGATCTGATCTGGAGTGCCACATTAGGGCCACCGGAGTGACCCACTGTAAAAATAGCGGAAAATTTAAAACTTTTATTAAAACATGTAAATTATATAATGATTTATCAGTACGAAGAAATAAAATAGATTTTCATACTCGTATATAAAACAAAATATAATTACATGGCTCCTAATCACATGTATCATACTCTGCAAGCAACGCCGGAAAAACTCCATTACTAAAGTCGATAGCTGCACTGGTACAATTCTTCTAACCTGCAATGTTGAGTAATAGAGTGAGCTTCGGAAAGCTCAGTAATACAGAACTACCAGATGATGCTAAAAAACGTGCATATATAGATAAACATATATTTCCTTATTGGTTCTGACATCTATAGATTTTTATGCTGAGCAGAGATCCTACTGATATTTCAGGTGGTAACGGAAAATAATTTTTCAGTTCAGATAAATATTTTGGATGACTTAGTTTAGGGGATCAGAATAGGTTATCTAGTGTGTTCCCGTAAAACTAGTGAAAATATACATATCTTTTAAAACAATAGCAGTTTAAAACATATTTACCCTGTGCACAAAGCAGAGGAGCATGCAAAAACGATAAGGTCTTATCCTTGCACATAGCAAAAGAGCCTAGGGAAACTGTAAGGCTTACCCTTGTACACAGCAAGAGAACCTGGGGAAACTGTAAGGCTTGCCCTTGCACACAGCAAAGGGACCTGGGGGAAACTGTAAGGCTTACTCTAACCCGATCCAATCTGGAGTGTCACATTAGGGCCACCGGAGCGACCCATTGTAAAAATAGCGGAAAATTTAAAACTTTTATTAAAACATGTAAATTATAAAATGATTTATCAATACGAAGAAATAAAATAGATTTTCACACCCGTATATAAAACAAAATACAATTACATGCCCCCTAATCACATGTATCATACTGTAACACCCCCTACCCGAATCCGACCCGGATCCGAGTCCGAGGTATCACATTGACTTTTCAAAACTTTTGCTTGTACAAAATTAATGAATAATTTAAAACTTTTATAATATATAACCTATTCAAGACGTTTACAAAACTATTCAGAGCTTATACAATATATTATTTTGAATATATGCCAACTAAAACTTTAGTTGTTAACATGCATATTATTCATGTTTCTTCTGATATGACCTTCGGTAAGGAGAATTGACCTGTCTTGCTCCACATTGCTCTTTACTCTTCTCACTTATGTAACCTATGTGTGAAACAATCACACGTTAAGTCTATGACTTAGTGAGGCAATAAACATATAATGTAAACATTTACTAGTAATCATTTCTTACAACTCATATATTGTTATATGTAGCAAATACATATATACATATATGTCATTATCATTCATATCTCTTATCACCTGTTCGTATGATCTTTTATGTCCATATTATATATCTGATAGACTTGTTATTATATCATCATGTCATGTAAAACATATATCCTATCGTAAATCAAACACACAAGCAACTATATCATCATCTTCATTCTTATCACTATCATTGATTCTTTTTATCATATAATCTTATAATTACAATTTGTACTATCATATATCACACATAACATTTCATAAGGAAACAAACATATCATCATATCCAGTTTATTAATATTAACTCTTTATTAGCCCATGGTACACATGTGAGAACTGTAGATACGTGAGTCTATTGAGGTTGTGCACCACTATGTTGTCACCACAGCTTGTATAAATGTCCCGAAGGACCTGGACCTATCTAGAGGTCATAAAGATCCTCGATAACTATCCAGAGGTCATAAAGATCCTCGGTAACTATCCAGAGGTCATAAAGATCCTCGGTAACTGTCCATAGGTCCCGAAGAACCTAGGTAAACTGTCCATATGTTCCTTAGAACATAGGTAAACCCTCGACTCTTGGCATGCCAACTATACCCCTAGCTCTCATATCACATAACATGGGCATTATCATTTATAACTTTTCAAA
Source organism: Hibiscus syriacus (assembly GCF_006381635.1). Lineage (NCBI taxonomy): Eukaryota > Viridiplantae > Streptophyta > Magnoliopsida > Malvales > Malvaceae > Hibiscus > Hibiscus syriacus. The sequence goes on from NW_024063440.1 coordinate 133,713, forward strand.
TCTTGTTCTTTCTCTTCTATCACATACCACATGTATGTGTAACCATATATCTCATATCATATCACATAAACTCATATCTTCTTATCCCACAGCTTCTTATTATATCATTCACCTCATATAACTTATATCATTTCACACTTTGTCACATGGGTCATTTCTCATAGCATATATCACATCACATATGTTCATGGGTATATCCCATAGCATATAAAGTAACATATAAACTTGTACATGTATTCATGTATCCCATAGCATATAAAGTAACATATAAACTTGTACATGTATTCATGTGTATACTTTCATCTAGCCTATATATCAATGTCATATAACTTATCTCATAACTTATTTGATAATCCTATATATTCTCTTACATAATCTTTATCATATATACATTCCTTCACGTATTTCATAGTTATGTATCATATTACATAATTTAACTTATATCATATTATCATGGGTGCATATATCATGGACAATTAATATGTATCATATAAACATTTATTCACTCATATCATTAACATATGTAACAATCAATACACACATAACATATCAAACATATACTCATATTAATGAATTCATGCATTCTACTATAGGAAATAGACTTGTCACAAGTCTTATTTCCATTAATACACAATACACTATCTAATATGCACTCACCTTGGCCTCACTACGTTCCAATACACTTTATGATTTTCCTCTCTTTCGATCGAATCTTAACTTGCCAATCGACCTGGACTTGTTCGTGCTCGATATCTATATAATCATACATTGATACATATCAGTATCCAATTGATATACACTAATATATCATTTCTTAGACCAAAAGAAATGTCTTTTCAATTTCCCCTTGAAGTGCATCAATGCATTCTACAGTGCATCGATGCATTCTTTAACATGTGCATCGATGCACTACTCATGCATCGATACACAAATTACCTTCGATGTTTTCATTTTAAAGGGATGCATCGATGCACTCCTTATGCATCGATGCACCAATTGCATTCGATGTTTCTTCTTTAAAGAGTGCATCGATGCACATTCAATATGCTTCGATACACTTTGCCAATAATTTGCATTTTAAGCCCAAAAATCCATTTAATTCAACTCAAATGCTTTATATTTCATCCCCTTTCATATTCCTAACTTACATATACATATTTGCACTCATTTCTACTCAATAATCACTTCTTTAACCTCCATATCCTATTCTCCTTAAGAAATTCAAGAATCATACTCAAATTTCAACATGTTCTAAATTCGATTCTAACATTTATAACTTCTTATTCATATCGAGAACAAATTTCATCTCAAAGTTGATTTATTAACTCTATTTCAAAAAATCACTTTGAAACTCATTTTCTTTAATCTTTTATAACTTCTTCATCTTTTTATTTTAAGATAACTTAAGCTTTTCCCAAGCTTAAGTATCACGTAATGATTAAAACCCCACTTAAATTTTAGCTAATAATCAACAACTAAGAAATCTTACCTTTGCCATGGAGCTTACGAGGAGAAGAAGAAGAAGAAGAAGAAGAAGAAGAAGAAGAAGAAGAAAAGAAGAAGAAGAAGAAGAAGAAGAAGAAGAAGAAGAAGAAGAAGAAGAAGAAGAAGAAGGAAATAAGCTTCTAGATACTATCCACCCATATGCTTATCTCTTTTAATAAGAGATAAATATCTTTTCCATAAAAAGACCATTATATCCCTTCCATAATTCCATAATTACCATTAATCCAATACTGAAATATTCATACTTAAACCATTGAACTTTTTAATAATTTATACTTTTGTCACCAAATTTTTTGAAAATTACATTTTGGTCACTAACCCATAATTTGGGATGTTACACATACTCTGCAAGAAACGTCGGAAAAACTCCCTTACTGAAGTCGATACCTGCACTGGTACAATTCTTTTAACCTATAATGTTGAGTAATAGAGTGACCTTCGGAAAGCTCAGTAATATAGAACTATCAAATGATGCTGAAAAACGTTCATATATAGATAAACATATATTTCCTTATTGGTTCCGATATCTATAGATTTTTATACTGAGCAGAGATCATACTGATATTTCAGGTGGTAACGGAAAATGAGTTTTCAGTTCAGATAAATATTTTAGATGACTGAGTTTAGGGGATCGGAATATGTTATCTTGTGTGTTCCCGTAAAACCAGTGAAAATATACATATCTTTTAAAACAATAGCAGTTTAAAACATATTTACCCTGTGCACAAAGCAGAGAAGCATGAAAAAATGATAATGTCTTATCCTTGCATATAACAAAAGAGCCTAGGGAAACTGTAAGGCTTACCCTTGCACACAACAAGGGAACCTGGGGAAACTGTAAGCCTCACCCTTGCACACAACAAAGTGACCTGAGGGAAACTGTATGGCTTACCCTTGCACACAACAAAGGGACCTGGGGGAAACTATAAGGCTTACCCTTGCACACAACAAAGAGACCTGGGGGAAACTGTAAGGCTTACCCTTGCACACAGTAAGGGAGCCTACTATAACGATAATTTATCCAATAAAATATGAAATGTTTTATATTTAGAAATCAGGTACAAAAATATCGTAACCAGAAACCATATCAGAGATATGTGATAAATCATTTATCAAAATAATCTGTATTCAGAACATCAGGTATTGTCTCATAAAAATATTCAATATGTGATTTATTAAGATCATATTTTCCATTGAAAATAGGAAATCCGATAACATATTTCAAGTAACTATCATTCATAAAATCAGTAGTTTCCATGATGTAATAAATCAGGAATAATTTATATTTTTGGTTTAAACCGTAAACATAAAACATATAATATATTGCCACGGTTCATAAAATAGTAAATCAATAATTTCGGTGAAACTCATTTATAAACATATAAAATCGGCAGGTAGTATATGTGGAACACACTAGGATATCTAAGTATTTCTCAGAGACACTTGATAGTTATCAGAATGGATAACATGAACTAATTAAATTTGATCAGATTCTATGAACGAGGTCCTATTAAAGGGAATCGATTACTAACCGATCTAATCTGACATTTAAGGTTGATACTTTAGAATCACATCATGATTCATGTGTATCAGGAAAGTGTTCAGGAAACTTTATACAGAACAAATTCTAGATTCAGATTTACGGAGAGTGATTACATTAGTCAATAATTACAGGTATTCAGAATCCTTTGCATTTGAGTTCATTACATGTTCAGATATAACCAGAGTGATTTGAGCTGATAAGGGAGAAACGAAGATTCATGACCTTTACCGTCTGTGTCGATCTATCGGATTATCGAAATCACTCAAGCTGAATAACTCCCAGAACTAATGCACGTTGATCGGTCCATTCATTGTCCTTCCAGGTATTCACTCTTTAATACCAACAATTATTGTTCATAAATCAGCTTTGAGTCATCGCTGAATGAATCTTCCAATGGCCTTTATTTTATTTCCTAACTTCAACAATGTCAGGAAATGCTGACTTACTTGATTTTTGGTTCATAACCCATAGTGATGGTATACTATATAAACTCATCAGAGTTTCCAGACTTATCCAAATCACTTACTTAATCCTCAGTCATTGAGATTACTAAGTTCATTTAATAGTCAAGTACAATTCCGTTACTTCGGAGTTTTCCAAAGTAATTCAGACGTTTCTGAATTTCAGATACATATTGTACTTCCATTCCGTTAAATTTAGTTCGGTCTTCGTGGTTGATTTATCGAACAAACATCCAATTCTTAGTACTGAATGCGATCTAGAGTTGAGCCGAGCTGAATACTTCCAAAATTATCATCGAGCCAAACTTGAGAAGACGAACACACATTCAAGCAATATATATGCCATTCAAGTGTTGACATAGCTTTAGGGTTGATCTACTCACTTAAATTTTTTCCATTACTTTTAAGGGTAGTACAACACCTATGTTTATTTGAATTCCTTAATTAGTCCACCACCTCTACTTAGTCTAGGTCATAAGGGTTTTTTGGTAATTTCGGTGCTCAGTTTTATTCCATTAATTTCAGAGCTTGAGGATATCCCATCATTCCCGAGCTTGGTGATATTCTTGGGTTATTTCCATTATAAGGGTATTCTGGTCATTTTATAGATCCAATGTATTTGAATCATTTCTTTCCGTCCGATCTTATTATTAAATTCAACTTATCATTTATTTCAGTCCATTCGAACAATTCTGACAAAAGAATACCCTCGATAAATTGTTCTTCATGTATTTACTCATAACTCGGATATTTTACCTCTCAAGGGCATTTTCGTAATTTCTTAACCAGATAATTTCGATATTAACCCTTAACAAAAATAATATAATTTAGAGATCCAATGATTAATTACTTTCTTGAACATTCTTTGATCTTAAAATGATTCCCTTAACAGACTTCTAGTATCTTGCATAAACCCTCTTGGGGTTAAAAACTAATTATCCAAATTTTCTAAGCAAACTAGCATTTCTTATACACATCTATAGTTTTATCAGATCAAAAAGTCTTTTCAGAGTTATTAATCAACTTCCAGGGACAATTCTTATCATTTTACAATATAGGGGTATTTTCGTAATTTTACCGAATCAAAATATTCTCATAATTTATCATCCAAGTACCTTTAATGAGATAAATTATAATATACATATCCATGGTTGATTCTTTTATCACTTAATTCCAGAACTTGAAATTTAATTCCAACTGTCCTCTAATTCTTATAATAGTCATCTGAACCATATTCAGTTACTTACTTTCTACCGCATTCGTATCGAGTGTAGAACTTCATTAATTACACATACAAGACCAAACATTTTCATTCATGCATTTACCAATACCAACATGTTCTATAAAGCATAAAGAGGTAGTAATGTATTACCTCGATTTCTGTGTCATACTGATCGACCATAAAAATTCCATTCGAACACTCTCGATCTTTAATTTAACTTTCAATAATTCCTCAAATGCATAAAAATAAACATTTCATCAAAAAAGGGGCTTAATTATGAAAAACGGATCAAATCGGGTGATTAATCAGTGAAAACCAACTTACGAGGTTCGAATTTGGTGAAACGGGCCCCAAAAACGGATTCAAGACGTCAAAAAATGTCAGAATAGGTATACCCCGTCAAAGTCAAAGGTCGTTCAACTCTCGGTCAAAGTTCTGGTCAACAGTGGTCAACGTAAGTCAACGGTCAACGCAGGTCAACAGTTGACCATTTTTCACAAATATCACTCTAATAGAAATTAATTACAAAATTAACACCCCTACACGCAGTGGCGGCGCATGAACAGTGATACGGTGTCGAAAAATTCCCGAAAAAATTCCTAAAAATTATTTTAAGGCATTTTGAGACACTTATCAATCTCGGTTTACAATTTTGAACGGCGGAGAGCTCGATTCTGAATCATCGAAAACTTTGACTTTCTCACCCCTCCACACACCGGCGACGACGGAGAAATGAAGGACACCGATTGACTTGGAACGATGCAAGGAACACGATGGTGCGGGAGGTGTCGAAAACGGATGGTCGGATCATCGTGAATAAGCGAAAAACCAACGGAAATCAAGTCAAAATCGACGATACTTCGAACTTAAATTAACGAAGAACAACGATGAAATGTTTGAGGGGTTTTGTTCATTGGTCGACAACGAACACGATGGTGATTTCGGTTCGTCAAACGGACTCCGGACGGTGAGTAGATCGGAGTTGAAAGGAGGGTTAACGGGGGAAGGAAAACGGGAAATTATTTTGGAAACTAATCGGGAAAGGGGTTTATAATTCATCCCATAAAAAATGGATAAACCATGAGTTTAGTCACTGAACTTCATGCACTTCTTAAAACAGTCTTCCAACTTTGAAATTTTACAATTTAATCCACTATTTTATTCCAAAATACCAATTAAAATCACCAATTTATAATTTCTAAAATTTAGTCCCTAAATTGGGGTGCTACACTACTTTTCATTTACAAGAATTTTAAATATTGAAACCAATTCAACTATTATGCTTTATGCATGATTTATATTCATTTGTTCTAACATATTATCCTTCTATGATTTTAATTCAAGTTTAGAACCTTTCAACTAGTATATGAGACTTGATTATTCATTATGCTAGTAAAAATTTATGGCAGTTCACTTGTAATGAATTATTTTATGAACTTCTGGTTCACATCACTAATTGAATCTTTAGTTAATGTTCAACATATACAATAATTGATTCTTATACTCAACATATATATGCTCAAGATATGCACGAATCAAGTTACCTCAGTGGTTTAAGGAATAATTGTTATTTCTAAAATGGAACAATTTGGACATACAATGCACAATTAAAAAAAAAATTCTAAAATGAGAAATATATTGTTAGGATTGATGATGCTCAAAATTGACAACCGAATATTGCCAAGAGGGGTGAATTGACTTTTTGAGTTTAGGGAGTAAGGAGTATAAAGGATAAGAAATTTTTCTCAATGATTCATAGTGGTTCGACTTCTCAACCAAGTCTACATCCACTACCTAAGCTCCTCACTTAGGATTTTCCAACAAAACCACTAATTTGTTCTTTCTTTTTAAAGGAAAAAGAGATAACTGTTACAAACTCCCTAGCTTTTCAAAAGATTAGCTAAAACCAAAACCCCTTTATAAAAGGAAAAGAAAGTTAACAAAGAAACCTATAAAAGGTAGGTGTTTACAAAATTAAAGCTCACAAAAACACAAATATTTACAAGAGAAAGAAAATAAAGAGTGAAAATTTTTTATCTTGTGTTTGAATGCTTGGATAGGTGTTGGTAACCTTCTTCAAGTGTCTTGAATTTGTATTTATAGGTTAGAATGTGTTTATGTCCGTTTCTAGCTGTTGGGAGTGATTTGGAGCCGTTGGGTATGCTTTCTCTGCAAAATAAAACTGATCAGGACATGGAGTATTGATACTCCTTTAATGAGTATCAATACTTCCTTTGTTTTTTTTAAAAATAAAACTAGTCATTACTAGCTGTTGGGCATGACGGTATTGATACTATACTCATGGCATCGATACTACTATGTAAAGTAGTATCGATACCCCTTTGGGTATCAATACCTATTTTGCATTATGTAATTTGAGCAAGCTGGTAGTATCGATATGACCTTGAGAGTATTGATACTTCTCTTACCTTTGGTATCGGTACCACATGAACAATATTGGTATTGTTCATATGATATCGATATTGTAGGAACAATATCAGTACTTAGTACTTTGAAAATCATTTTTGTGCTCAAATTCTAGTTTGTTGGACTTTGAAATATTTTTGAAAACTTTGAAAAATTTGAACAAATTCAATTAAGTTCAAAAACATTTTACCTTAATATGTTATATCTAAACATTATAAAAAGTGGTTCAACATATAAAACTTCTGCCCAAAAACTAATAATAAAGAAAAGTATAATAGTGAAATACCATATATATATATATTAGATTTTTTGTTCTCATAGTTTAGCTATTAAAAAGTGTTGAGTTAATCGATCGATGGAATCGGCTAAGAGGGGGGTGAATTGGCAATAAAAATTTTGGTGGAAGCTTTTGCAGAAAATTGAATGTAATTGCACAGTGATTTACAGTGGTTCAACTTTATCAACCAAAGTCTACGTCCACTACCTTAGTTATCTACACTAAGGATTTTCCAACAAATTCACTAATTTGTTCTTTCTTTTGAGGCCAAAGAGATAACCGTACAACTCCCTTAAGAATATACCCCAATTCTTGAGAACACTCTTTTCTCAAAGAGAAGATTACAAATTTGCAAACTTACAAGAAAAAACCTCAAAAGAAAAATATGTTTGCACAATTCTAGAACAAACAAAGAACACTCAAGAATAAATACAATTGAGCACAATAAGTGTTCTTAAAAGCAAAATGAATATTGAATGAAAAATAGACTTTAAAATGCTCAAACTTGAGGTTTGATGCTTTCTTTTTTATTCTCTCTTGATTCTAGTTGCTTGATGTTTCTTGTTGTTGATCAATGGCTTCTAAGCTTGTTTAAATACACCTTCAAATGATTCTAAATGTTGGGGATGATTAGTGGAGTCAATAGAGCCGTTATTGTGTGAAAACAATTAATAAAACTGGTTGGGAGTGTCGGTGGATCGATGCATGACCATAGTGCATCGGTGCATCAGTGTAAAATTCAAATATTTTGACCGTTGGAACACTTAGTGCATCGGTGCACCAAGTGTGAATTGATGCATAAAATGCATTCGATGTTTGAAAATAGCCTGAGTGCATCGGTGCATTACTTGTGCATCGATGCATGAAATGCATTCGATGTTTTAATAAAACCCAAGTGCATCGATGCATAGAGAGTGCATCGATGCATGAAATGCATTCGATGTTCAATTTATTCAATGGTACATCGATGCATGTATTGATGCATCGGTGCATGCCTTTGAAAAATTGATTTAAGGCTTGATTTTGGTTCAAAATACTTTGTGAAAATTGTTTCAAAAATAGTTTAAGTATAAATCACAATTTTACACATTTAGTAAGGATTGATCTTGAAAGACTTGGAGTAATAATTTGATATCCGATTAATTAATTCGGATATACCTTAGAAAATTATTTGTAAAATCTTAAAATTCATTTAACTTAATTTGTTATATCGAAATATCAAAATGTTTTCAACAATCTCCCCCTTTTTGATATAACAAAACACTTGAGTAATTTTAAGATTTTTTTTGAAAAACTATTTTGAAAATCAAGTTTGAAATTACTCCCCCTTACTATAACATTTCTCGCCCTTTAATACATTTTACACTTCTCCCTCTTTTTGTTAAACCAAAAAGACTCTAAAATAACTTTACACAAGGTTTTGAAAAACTTAGCCAATTTATATTTAGAAACTTAAAGATTAAGTTGCTAAGATCAAAGATCAAAAGAGAGGTTAGCCATTAGTTTCATAATCAATATTCATAATAAAATGTGAAATGGTAAATTTGTCATATTTCAACTAAAAAGTAAATGATGCATATATTGAAACAAACCAAAATATATATGAAATAAAAGTTCAAATATCTATCAAACAAACATCCAACAATCAAAGAAAGACAATCCAAAATGTTTTAACAATTTAAATTCAAGTTCAAACCCAAAAACAACCAAAGCAAGATAAGTCTATTCATCCATCGAAGGATCGGGAGGCGTAGGAGGAAATCGGGCTTGCATCTCAAGAGAGAGAGCATCCATGCGTGCAAGTATCTCCCTTTGAAACTCCATCTGATGAGCTTCCAAAGTGTCCAAGCGTTGATTTACTGCTTCATGAGTAGCAGTCAAGTGGGATTCGATAGAAGCATACCGTAAATCAAATGTCTCCAAAAATGAACGAAAATATGGAGGCATTTGATCTTTTTGTGGAGCTGGTTCCGGTGCTGGCTCGTCATCGGGTACGTGATCATCGATGTCTTGCATAAGCTGTTGAAATTTAGGATCATCGTCAGAATCCAGAGCCGGAGGAGGAGGAGCATGAGAGGAGCTAAGAGCAGCTCGTGAGGAACTAGCTCCTGGAGTTTGCTTTCCGGGTCTAAAAACCATTGACCGGTTACCTCATCTTGTTTCCAATCTGCTTTCTTCAAGGATGTGAGATTGATTTGATTTTGGAGTGGGATAGGATTGTCGAGAGAGACGTCTAGACCAAGTTTGATAAAGAGGTTACTAAGAAGACATCCATAAATCAATGTTTCAACATGTTTTGAAGGAACAATGTTTATGATATCCACTAGTTAACTGAATATAATGTGGGGAAGATTTATTTTGATTTTATTTTTAATACAATACATCCACCATTAATCCCTAGAATGAAGTGTGGAGTACCTACCTCCGGATGGTCTAAACCACCATGAGATCATCAAATGGAGAAAACGATCGTGATGAGATCGTAGAGTACTAACACTGGAGTTTGGAACATAGGGATATTCCACATTTTCACTCTCATTATATATACCACTATCATCTAACCCAAATCGAAAACCTATAGTCTCGGGGTCAATATTAATATATTGGCCTAAAATATAGGATCTAATGGCTATAGTTCCACATTGAGTTTCATTTTGAATACACACCGCATTGGAATAGAAAATGCGAACCAATTGTTGATAAACGATAGGTTTAAGCTGAAACAATTTATCAAACTTCCAAGATTTAAGAATCGGAAGGTATTCGAAGTCAATATCAACCATGGCTTGAAGCGAAGGAATACGCTATTCACGGATTCTATAAGTTTGGAAAGAATTTCTGTACCTAGAGTAAAATTCGTCTCTACGACGCTCAGGCATGTTAAAGCAAGATCCTAATAGGATATTAGAAGGTTGAGGAACATGATTAGGAGGTTGGTTTGAATGAGAATGACTTGATGAAGTTCTAGGGCATTTAGGGTTTGACATGATTAAAGGAAATCAGAATAAGGAATATCATCTGCAATTTGAAACACATGTATGCACAATCAATCCCAAAACTCAAATGAGTCCTTAATAATTCAAGGTTCTCTAATCCATATCCTAATGGGCATGTTTTGAAAACTATTTTAAAATAATATTTGATAAACATAATATAGTTTTCATGAAAACAAAACAATTAAATCAAAAATATTACTAATTTTTGAAATCATATTTTTTTTAATTTCGAAATTCAAAGAAAAATCTTGAAAAAATGTTTGTTTTTGACGAAATTGGTAGTAAAATCTAGTTTAGAACCTACAAACAATCAATTCCTGATATAATGTTCATCCTAGAACTAATCAAAACTAGTTCTAAAATCAAAAATCAATAAAATAGAGGTTTTTGAAATATTACCTTGAAAATTCAGATTGAGAGGGATGAGGAGTTGTTTTGCATGATTTAATGATATAAACAGGTTTTGAAGATGAAAAGCATGAAGAAACCGATGATTTTCCGATGATTTTGAGCAAAAGGAGGATTTAGAGTGAGAGAGGGACGAACGGCGGGAGAGTTTTTAGTTTTAGGGTTTGAGAAAATAAAGAAAATGAGGCATTTTAACCCAAAACCCGACGGATGCATCGATGCATGACCCTGTGCATCAATGCACATTCAAGGCGTGCATCGATGTATCAACATGATGAATCAATGCACATTCAAAAGGATGCATCGATGCACTATTAAGTGTATCGATGCATGAAGCACAAAAATGTCAAAAATCCGTTTTAAACATTTAAAATGCTAAATTAATTAGATTTAGTGGTATTGGAAACTCATATATTGAAGATTAATCACGTTCAATCAATCAAATTAATCCTTTAAATTTCATTTGAACATAAAATTAATTTTCATCAAGCAACATAAACTCCCCCTAACTAATAGCAAAGAATGCAATCAAAAATTATTATTATAAGCATTTTTCTTTTATTCTTAAAAGTGCTAAAATTATTTTAAACACTAAGTGAAGATAGGTTGGTCAAACCTAATTCTCTCCTAAGTGTCCAAAATCTTTCCTTGTCTAAAGGCTTTGTAAAGATATCCGCTAATTGATGCAAAGTATCAACAAATTCTAGAACTACATCTTACATAATGACATGGTCTCTAATGAAGTGATGTCTTATTTCAATGTGCTTAGTTCTAGAGTGTTGGATGGGATTTTTAGTGAGACAAATAGCACTAGTATTGTTACACTTGATAAGAATAGTACCTACTTCAATTCCATAATCAAAAAGTTGTTGTTTTATCCATAAAACTTGTGCACAACAACTACCAGCTGAAATGTATTATGCTTCAGTGGTAGATAATGCAACACAATTTTGTTTCTTTGAAAACCAGGAAATCAACATATTTCCAAGGAAATCAACATATGTTCCTTCATAATCCGCATCAGAAAAGCATGCAAGCTAAAGCTAGAGTCTCTAGGATACCAAAGTCCTAAACTAGGAGTGTCCTTAAGGTATCTAAAGATTCTCTTAACAGCTAGTAAATGTGATTCCTTAGGGAATGATTGAAATCTAGCACATAAGCAAACACTAAACATAATGTCCGGTCTACTTGCAGTTAGATACAGTAAAGATCCAATAATTGACCTATATAATTTAACATCTACACATTTACCTCCTTCATCTAAGTCAAGTTTTGTTGAAGAGCTCATTGGAGTGTCATGAGGCTTGCCATTTTCCAGTCCAAATTTCTTGAGCATATCTTTGACGTACTTAGCTTGATTGATGAAGATGCCATCTTTTCTTTGCTTGATTTGGAGTCCCAAGAAAAATGAGAGCTCCCCCATCATGCTCATTTCGAATTCGCTTTGCATTAGCTTATAATTTTTTTGGCAAAGAACATCATTAGTAGAACCAAATATTATATCATCAACATAAATTTGAACTACTAATAAATCTTTACCTTTATGCTTTAAAAAAATGTAGTGTCAACCTTCTTTTTTGAAAAACCTTTTTCAATTAAAAAGTTTGACAATCTTTCATACCAAGCTCTAGGAGCTTGGTTTAAACCATAAAGTGCTTTTGTCAATTTAAGAACATGATCCGAAAATTTTGAATCTTCAAAACCTGGAGGTTGTTCCACATACACTTATTCTTTTATAAAACCATTTAAAAATGCACTTTTAACATCCATTTGATATAATTTAAATTCATTAAAACATGCAAATGCTAATAACATTCTAATTGCTTCCATCCTAGCTACGAGAGCGTATGTTTCATCATAGTCTATGCCTTCTTCTTGAGTATACCCTTGAGCATCAAGTCTAGCCTTGTTTCTCACTATATTACCACTCGCATCAAGCTTATTTCTAAATACCCATCTAGTACCTACAGTAGATTTATTACTAGGCCTTTCAACTAATGTCCATACTTTACTTCTCTCAAATTGATTTAACTCTTCTTGCATAGCCATAATCCAATGTTCATATTTTAATGCTTCTTTGATTTTCTTAGGCTTTATGCATGAAATAAATGCAACATAATTACAAATATTTCTAAGAGAAGATCGAGTAGTTACCCCTTTGGATGAATCACCTATAATTTCACCATCCTTGACAAAGTTGTACTCTCTTGGGTAAGAAACTTCCCTTTCTTCAATGGTTGGATTCTCTAAAGGATCATGAGTTTCCTCATCTTTCATTTTCTCCTTTGATGATGATGATTCTCCAACGTTATGTCTAACGTCATTTGCTTGTACAATACCTACATTATCATTAACACAAGAATCCTTCCTCGGAAGGGGATTATCATCGAAATCAACATGTATAGACTCTTCTACAACTAAATTTATTTTATTAAATACACGATAAGCTTTAGAATTTAAGGAATAACCCAGAAAAATTCCTTCATCACTTTTAGCATCAAATTTGCCAAGATTTTCTTTACCGTTGTTTAAAACAAAACATTTACATCCAAAAGGATGAAAATAACTAATGTTAGGCTTTTTATTTTTGAAAATTTCATATGGAGTTTTCTTTAAAAATGGCCTAATCATTACTCGATTAATAATATAACAAGCGGTATTTGTGGCTTTCGCCCAAAAATATTTTGGCAAATTGTTTTCACAAAGCATGGTTCTAGCCATTTCTTCTAAAGTTCGATTTTTCCTTTCAACAACTCCATTTTTTTTGAGGGGTTCTAGGTGCTGAAAAATTATGGCTAATACCATTAGAATTACAAAACTCATTAAATCCAAGATTTTCAAATTCAGTGCCATGATCATTTCTAACACTAGTGATAGAGTAACTTTTTTCGTTTTGGATTACTTTTGAAAATGTGATGAAATTTTCTAATGCTTCATCTTTAGTACTTAAGAATAGAACCCAAGTATATCTAGAATAGTCATCTACCAAGACAAATGCATATTGTTTTCCACCCAAGCTAGTAGTCCTAGTTGGCCCAAAAAGATATATATGGATCAATTGTAATACTCTACTAGTTGATACATCATTAATGGATTTAAAAGAAACTTGCTTTTGTTTTCCTTTAGCACAAGCATCACAGATTTTATCATTATCAAATTTTAGTTTAGGCAACCCTCGAACTAAATCACCTTGATCTAGCCGTTGCAAAACACTCATACTAGCATGTCCTAGTCTCCTATGCCATAACCAACTATCATGATCATCCTTAGCAACTAGGCATAAATTAGTCACATTAATAAAATCTAAATGCACCATGTAAATGTTTCCTATTCTATGACCAACAAGCATAATCCGATTAGATGCAATGTCAATGACTTTACAACCATTAATTTCAAACATGACATTGAATCCCTTATCGCATAATTGACTAATACTCAATAGATTATGCTTTAATCCATTAACATATAACACATTATTAATTTGTATGGAAGAGATATTACCTATAGTACCAATACCTTCAATGTGACCTTTTGAATTATCACCAAAAGTCACTTCTCCTCCATTTTTTACGTTAAGCTCTATGAACCGGCTTTTGTCTCCGGTCATGTGTCTCGAGCATCCACTATCAAGGTACCATGAATTTGTATTTGTTTCCCGTGCCTTGTAGCAATGCTCCTTTTCCTATAAACATAGATTAATTTCTAATTTTTGGTACCCAAATTCTTTTGGGTCCATATTCATTAGTTTCTAAAATCCTTGTCCCCTTAGGTATCCATTTATGAAGGATATTTTTATCTTTAGTAGTAATGAGTTCTTTAGGAAGAACCCATATACTCCTAATGATTTTACCATTTGAAGTTCTTTGAGGACTTCTATGATTGTAGTTTCTAAAACTTTTCTTAAGAAAGTTGGATTTTGAATTCTCACCCTTTTCAAAACTTTTTGTACCAACCTTATTAAAAGAAGTTTTAAGATCATCAATCTTCTTTTGATGATCATCATGAACTTTTGAAAGTAAGTTATGCAAATCAGTATTTTTCTTTTCAAAATCATTAATTTTGATTTGCAATTCTTTGATCTTACTTTCAAGCTCATTGTTGGTCTTGGATAAAAGACTATTTTCATTTTTCAATTTTGAAATATCATTTTTGTATTTTGAAAATAGAGTCTTATAATCCGAAACCAAATCATTATAATCCTCTAATAACTCATCATAAGATAATTCATCCAATTCGAATGAGTTAGAGGTTACCTTAGAATCTTCCCCGATAGCCATCAAGCACAAGTTTGCAACTTCTTGTTCCTCTTCATCAGAACCTTCTTCATCGCTCCATGTAGCTACATGAGCCTTGTTCTTCTTTTTAGTTTGACCCTTTTTCTTCAATTATGGGCAATCATATTTGACATGCCCCGACTCTTTGCATTCATAGCAAATGATCGGGTCTTTCTCCTTCGATTCAGTTTTGAAGCCTTCATTGCGTTTGAATTTTCTTTCTTGGTTGGGCATCATCAACTTTTTGAATCGTTTGGAAAATAATGTCATTTTCTCATCATCATCATCGTCATTCGAATCACACTCATCTTTTGTGGATTTGAGAGCAACTCCAATGTTTTTCTTCTTCTCCTTCTCCTTTGGTGTCTCGTCAATCTTATCGAGCTCTACTTCATCTTCAAGCATCATTTCATGAGTGAGAAGGGAACCGATTAACTCTTCAAGAGTTAAGGACGTTAGGTCCTTAGACTCGATGATTACTGTCTTCTTTGATTGCCATGATTTCGGAAGAGAGTAGACTAACTTCCTCACAAGCTTTTCATTTGAAATGATCTCTCCCTATGATTTGAGACCATTGACAATTGTTGAAAATCTATCCGTCATAGCTTTGATATCTTCATTTGATTTCATCCTGAAATTTTCATAGCTATGCGTTAGAATGCTAATTTTAGATTTCTTTACCTCATTGGTACCTTCATGAGTGACTTGAAGCTTGTCCCATATTTCTTTGGTGGTTGTACAAGATGAAACTCTTCCGTATTCATCTGGTCCACGAGCACAAAATATGATATGGATGGCTTTGGAGTTGAGCTAGAACATTCTTGTCTCTCCTTCACTCCACAACCTTGGATGAGTGAGAGGCTTGATGTATCCTTCTTCTACGGCATTCCATTCTCCCATGTCACTTGCTTGAATGAAGTACATCATCCTATTTTTCCAATAGGCATAGTTAGCTCTATTAAAGAAAGAACGCTTGTTGACAGACATCGAATCGAGACCGGAGTTGTAATTTGAAGCGGAGGCCATTGATGACTTAATAATCGATGTAACTCCTCTCAAATCGACTCAAGAGGCGATTAAACCTTCAAATGAGTGAGGCTATGATACCAATTGTTGAGTTAATCGATCAATGGAATCGACCAAGAGGGGGTGAATTGGCAATAAAAAATTTGGTGGAAGCTTTTGCAGAAAATTGAAAGTAATTGCACGGCGATTTACAGTGGTTCGACTTTATCAATCAAAGTATACATCCACTACCTTAGCTATCCATAATAAGGATTTTCCAACAAATTGACTAATTTGTTCTTTCTTTTGAGGCAAAAGAGATAACCTTACAACTCCCTCAAGAATATACCCCAATTCTTGATAACACTCTTTTCTCAAAGAGAAGATTACAAATTTGCAAACTTACAAGAAAAAACCTCACAAGGCAAATATGTTTGCACAATTCTAGAACAAAGAAAGAAAACTCAAGAATAAATACAATTGAGCACAATAAGTGTTCTTGAAAGCAAAATGAATATTGAATGAAAAATAGGCTTTAAAATGCTCAAACTTGAGGTTTGATGCTTTCTCTCTAATTCTCTCTTGATTCTTGTTTCTTGTTGTTGATCAATGGCTTCTAAGCTTGTTTAAATACACCTTCAAATGATTCTAAACGTTGGGGATGATTAGTGGAGTCAATAGAGCCGTTATTGTGTGAAAACAATTAATAAAACTGGTTGGGAGCGTCGGTGCATGACCATAATGCATCGGTGTAAAATTCAAATATTTTGACCATTGGAACACTTAGTGCATCGGTGCACCAAGTGTGCATCGATGCATAAAATGCATTTGATGTTTGAAAATAGCCTGAGTGCATCGGTGCATTGCTTGTGCATCGATGCATGAAATGCATTCGATGTTTTAATAAAACCCAAGTGCATTGATCCATAGAGAGTGCATCGATGCATAGAGAGTGCATCGATGCATGAAATGCATTTGATGTTCAATTTATTCAATGGTGCATCGATGCATGGATTGATGCATCGGTGCATGCCTTTGAAAAATTGATTTAAGGCTTGATTTTGGTTCAAAATACTTTGTGAAAATTGTTTCAAAAATAATTTAAGTACAAATAACAATTTTACACATTTAGTAAGGATTGATCTTGAAAGACTTGGAGTAATAATTTGATATCCGATTAATTAATTCGAATATACCTTAGAAAATTATTTGTAAAATCTTAAAATTCATTTAAATTAATTTATTATATCGAAATATCAAAATGTTTTCAACAAAAAGATGCAGTCAATGAAAAATTTGTTAAACTATTTCATTTATAAACAATAGGCTTTATAACAGTTATTTTAACTGATATACTATATAATATTTAAAATGTTTGAAATATAAACTCACTAATTTTAGTAAGACGATAGTCTTAATTACGTAATTTGAAACTTCTTTTTTTTTCCAATTATTCAGTAAATTGTCTCAAAAATTTTAGGTCATGAGCTGATAATATATATATATGTGTGTGTGTGTGATTATCATGTTGATGCATATCCCAAAAACTTTCCATATTATGGATAAGTAGGCCCATTTTAATTAGTTACGTAAGACATTCAGTCTCAACATTAACGAGTGAGGTACAAAATTCATTTGAGAACAATCAACACAAGAACTTCATGTTATTTTCATTAATATTTATGCAAAACTCATTATTATTTTTAGCATCTATAGTGATTAGGATGGTCTAACCAATCATGCCAATTAATTAAAATTTTCAAAGTTGTAGACTTCTGATTTACCATGACATGTGATTCAATCTCATTTAAAACTTGTAAACTTCTAGTTTACCATGACATATGATTTAATTTCATTCAAAACTTGTGAACATATGATTTATCAACATGTGATTCAATCTCATTCGTACGTGTGTAGTACAAATAAAATACAATTATACAATTTTAAAAACAAGTTTCCTCAAAACTTGAATGACCACTAATACAAGTTTTCTCAAAACTTCGAGTGGTAAAAGACTGGAATATCGCTAAGTATAAAACATTACTAAAATACCCTTACATATAGTAAATGAATTTATAAGAGTTAATAAAGATTAATGGTCTATTTGTTTGAAGAAAAATAATTTACGAAAAATGTTTTCCTAGTTTTTCCGTGTTTGGTTTAAGAAAAACTCTTTGGTCAAAGGAAATTGTTTTCCTAGTTTTCCCTTCAAAGCTCTTGACACCCAAATCATTCGATTAAATACCATCACCTCCTTCTCACCAGTGACAATTATTTTGGCCAGCAACATTCATATTCTCATGTAGTCAAAATATTTGTTACCCTAAAGACTCTCAACCATTTGACAATGAACATTTAAATAATTTGTAGTTTCTGGTGCTCGAATCCGGAACCTCTATGAATACCTTTAACTACTGAGGTAACTTGGTTCGTGCTAATTAAATTAGCTTTGATTGAAGTGTTATGGTTCATTTCTGAATATTTAAATTTCTTTCGTTTTAGAATTTCGTTCCTTTATAGAAGTAGTGATAAATATGAAGGTTGCAGCTAAAACTATTCTCGAAGATGGTTGATGATTTTCCCTCCAATACCCTCTTGCTTAAGCTAGAGAAATTCTATAACTTCTCAAATATTAGGATAATAATAATTTTATTAAGCATTCTATTATTAAATAAGTTATTTCCTTTAAAAACTATAATTAAGATATTCTATAATTTTCAAATATCAGAAATTCTATAACTTCTAGTTTTGAATTCTGTTAAACAAGGTATTTCCTTTGAAAACTAAGGCATTGTATTATTAAGGATGTTAATTTTAGGTTAATAAGTATTTTAGAATTTGCTATGTACTATAGATTTCCTTTGAATTTCAGTTTGGAAATAATTTTTTTAGGAATATGCTATGTATGTGACTTTCCGTTGAATTATTTTGGAATATGAAAAGAAAATAATAGGAAGTTATGGTAGCAGAGAGCTATAGATCTTTGTTTTTTGTTGAGTTGTGAAAAGTTATTTTCACCTTTACTTTTTTATTTTTTATTATGTTATATTTGGCTGCTCCAATAATAAGATTCAGTTTGATGAATTTACAAATAGCTGCTACAACAATGGGGCTTAAGGTGTAGCTAAGGCGCACCTAGACACTAAGGCGAGGCGAGGGTGAAGCATCTAATTAGGTCTAGGTAAGATGATTTCAACGAAGCGCAGCAAAGCGCGCCTAAGGTACACCAGGCACTGAGACGCAGAGGCGCAGCAAGGCGCGTAATTCAATTTTTTTTGTTCTTTTTATCTTTTTTTTATTATGTTTTACATAAGTGGGGGCACACAAAAATAAAATTAATGAAATTTAAATTAACTTTATCTATTTAAAGTAGAAAAATCATATTACATGATAAAATGTAATGCCATATGCTTTTTGATTGGCTAAACTCACGTAAAAACGCTGTGAAAAAAAACAATTCACGTGATAATCCTCTCCGAGGATTTATTCTTCAAATGGTGCGAATGATACAGGGATGAGATTGGTCGCCATGCAGTCGAGGCGAAGCATGAAGGTCGCCATGCAGTCGGAGCGTACTTGAAGGTCGCCATGCAGCCGGGGCGATCTTGTAGTGAATCTGATGAAACAAAACAGGTGGCCCCCTTCCCTCATGAATCAAGACAGCTCACAATGCATTCCCGGCGTGATTCCTGCTGATTTACGCTGCAATTTGCATCTGCTCACGGGTGGACCACAAATTATTGTTCATTAAAATTTGTTCTGCAATAATTCACGGGCAGGGTTTACTTATCAGCTTGAGTTGCCTTCCCAGCTCAGTCGTATTCATGATGTTTTTCATGTTTCTATATTGAGGCGATACCGTCCAGATCCAGATCACATCATTCAGGTTGATGAGGTAGAGCTGAGACCTGATTTGTCATATGAAGAGGAGCCTGTTCAGGTTTTAGAGAGAGATGAACGAGTTCTTCGGAATAGGCGTATCCCAATGGTTAAAGTTCAATGGAGTAATCGTAGCCCCTCAGAAGCTACTTGGGAGACGTTGGAGTCAATGGAGATTCAATTTCCGCATCTATTTTCATAAGGTAAATTTCGAGGACGAAATTTCTTGTAGAGTGGGAGAATTGTAACAACCCGAAAAATTGAAAAAAAAATATATAATTGTAATTTGGGGTTTTAATTAAGTTAATTGGTGAAATTTGAGGATTTAATTGGAAGTTTTTAAAACTTGTAGCATGTTTTAAAAAGTGGAGGAAATTCAGTGACCAATCACTGAATAATGCCAAGGAGTGTCGGCAGATTGTTCTTCTTCTTATATGCGTGCAAATTGATTCTGGTTTCATTCCAGAACAATTTGCTAAGTTTTTACCCCCACGCATCTCAACTTTCAACCACGATCCTGACGTCGTCCGACCTCCGATCATTGTTTTGAAAACACCATCGTGTTCATCATCGAGCGAGGAACAAATCCCTTAGATTAATTGAAGCGAAACGCTGCCAAACGCCGGGAATTTCCAGTCAAAGTCTTGATGTATTTTTTAGCTAAATCGCCGAGAAAATCTTAAATTCATCGCTGATCGTTGCTCCGTTTACGACACCTCCCGCACCATCGCGTTCCTTGTGCCGTTCCGAGTCCGCCGGTGTCATCCTCGATCTCCGTTGACGGCGGCGCGTGGGGAGGTGGATCAGTCAAAGATTCGACCGAGTCGAAATCGAGCTCTCCGCCGTTCAAAAATTTGAACCGATCTTTGTAAGTATCTCGAAATCGCTCAAAATAATTTTTAGAAATTTTTCCGTGATTTTTAGAGCCCCGGAGGACGTCGCACGCGCCCACACGCGCCGCCGCAGGCGAGTGAACGTTGGAAACTGGTTTTGACCGGTTTAACCGGTTTTGAACCGGTTTTGACCGGTTTGACCGGTCACGACCCGTTTACCCGACCCGACCAGTTTACCCGACCCGACCCGTTTACCCGACCGTTGACCCGACCCGTTGACCGTTGACCGTTGACCGTTGACCGGTGCTATTCTGGGAATTAATTCAGTTTTGGTGCTATTCTGAGAATTAATTCGAAATGGGTGCTATTTTAGTAATTTTTCAAAAAAAATAATATTTTGGGAATTAATTTGAAAATGGTGCTATTTGTGTAAAATGTTTGAAAGTTTGTTGACCTACTTTGACCAGAACTTTGACCGGCTTTGACCGGCTATTAAACGACCTTTGTTTTCGACCGAGAATACCTATCCTGATAGTTTTCGACGTCCCGAATCCGTTTTTGGGGTCCGTTTTGCTAAATTCAAACCCGAAAGTCTCCAAATTGTCAGTCAAAACCGTTGACTTTAATTTTGACCAAGAATTCGAAATTTTAGAAGGTCATACTTTATGTTTTTCGACGTCCTGAGTTTGATTCCGAAGTCTATTTTGCCAAATTCTGACCCAAAATTCCCAAATCGAGCATGTGAACTCAAAAAGGCTTAGTATCTTAATGTTTTGATTATTTTTAAGAGTTTTGGTTAAGGAATTGATTCGACAAAATATTTTATGAAGGTACTCGTGTTTCACCTGAGCAAGGATCAATTAGGTCCGGTGTTATCCATTCGTCAGATCAGTCTGAACCGCGTAATACGAGAATTACCCGTAGGTTTCAGTATATTATTTAAATAATATTTAGATTATTTATATTAGGATTCCAATAAGGATTTTTCCAATTCGTAGGGTCTAGCGCTGCAGCAGAACGTGATCGACATACCCAGTAATAGGCTTCCCTATCTGATTTCCCAGACTGTTACAGGTGTGTTTCCTAACAGTATTATATTACTGATTTAAATAATTTATCTGAATACCGAGTATTTGATATTTGATTTGCTGTATATTCTGATATAACTTCTGAATTAAGGTATTTCATACCGATTTCTGAGATCTGCTTATCTGATATCTGAATTATTGATTTGAATTCTGATTTCCGTATTTCTGCATATGGTTTCTAAGTATGAAATATTTGTTATGTTTTAAGTGATTAATCATTGTTTTCAATTTAATACATTCATTGTCATTTGGGGGGGTATTGTTGAAGGAAGATTATCTGCAGACTTCTCGGCTTTGTGCTCAGGGTCTAAATGGCATGTGCGGTTGGGTGTATGGTTCTGGGGAACCTACACAACTATGATGTGAACGGATGGGGGTAGTGTTCATGTTTTAAAAATAAAAAATAAAAACATATTGCATAAACCGATTTCATTGAAAGATTTTATCTGTATATTTTTCTTATATACTGTATGGAGCACACTGAGCTTTTTAGCTCATTCTGTAGTTTTTACCCTTTTTCAGATAGTAGCAGACAGTAAGCTAGCAGATTTGGCATCAGTGGAAATCAACTACTTATTTTGTACGAACATATATTTCTATATGTTTTTCAGTTATGTTTGGTGACATGTATTTGCTATAATTTTGGACATATCTGTATTATTAATATAATGTATTGTAAGATAAAAAAAAAAAAAAAACCTCTGAATGGGATATGTGACAACTTAGGTTTGAGTCTAACTCACAGACCGGGTCTAGGGGGTTACACAACAGGTCCAACTTTCTTCAGAATACGATACGGCCCAATAAATCGAGGACTCAGTTTACCTTTACGTCCAAATCTCAATACATTCTTCCATGGAGATACCTTGAGAAAAACCTGATCTCCAACCTCAAACTCGATATCCTTACGTCGCTTATCTGCGTATGACTTCTGCCTATCAAATGCCTCCCTTAAGCGATCACGGATCAGTCTAACAGTATCTTCAGTCTCTCGTACCAAGTCTGGACCCAAAGTTTTTCTATCATGCAACTCTGTCCAACATATAGGAGTACGACATCTACGTCCATACAGAGCCTCATACGGTGCCATGCGAATACTTGTCTGATAACTATTATTGTAAGCAAACTCAGCTAATGGCAAGAAATCTTCCCAACTACCACGGAAATCAATCACACAGCCCCGTAACATATCCTCCAACACCTGAATCACTCGCTCAGACTGTCCATCAGTTTGAGGATGAAAAGCTGTACTGAAATTCAAACGAGTACCCATAGCCTCATGCAAAGCTTTCCAGAACCTGGAAGTGAATCTCGGATCTCGATCAGATATGATAGACAACGGAACACCATGAAGTCTAACGATCTCAGAAATGTACAACTTAGCCAGTTTATCCAGAGAATAATTAACCCGAACAGGGATAAAGTGCGCTGACTTGGTGAGTCGATCAACAATCACCCAGATAGAATCCTTTTTGGAAGGAGTTAGAGGAAGACCAGTAACGAAGTCCATCGTAATACGCTCCCATTTCCACTCAGGAATCTTAATTGACTGTAACAATCCAGATGGATGCTGATGCTCTGCCTTAACCTGCTGACAAGTCAAACACCTCACCACAAAATCTGAAATATTTTTCTTCATACCAGTCCAAAAGTAGCGCTCTTTGAGATTATTGTACATTTTGTCCCCACCAGGATGCATAGCATAAGGACTACTATGAGCCTCCTGAAGAATAACTCGTTTCAACTCATCATCTTTAGGGACGCAGTAACGACTGTGAAAACACAAAATACCATCCTGATCCACAGTATACTCCGAACTCGATCCTTGCTTAACTTGTTCAATAATAGGAAGCAACGAGCTATCAAGGAGTTGTTTGGCCTTAATCTCCTTGGCCAAAGTAGGTTTAACTTGTAGCTCCGCTAACAGACTGTTATCATCAAATAAGCTCAAGTTGGCAAATAAGGCTCTGAGATCTGATATCGCCTTACGGCTCAAGGCGTCTGCCACTACATTAGCCTTTCCTGGATGATATTCTATCTCTAGATCATAGTCCTTTAGAAGTTCTAACCAGCGACGTTGTCTCAAATTTAATTCTTTCTGAGTAAGTAGATACTTCAGACTCTTATGATCAGTATACATATAACACTTCTCTCCGTAGAGGTAGTGTCTCCAGATCTTTAAAGCGAAAACCACAGCAGCTAATTCCAGATCGTGAGTAGGATAGTTACGCTCATGCGGCCTTAATTGACGTGACGCATAAGCGACAACCTTCCTATCTTGCATCAAAACACATCCTAATCCAGAATGAGAAGCATCACTGTAGACAGAAAAATCCTTCCCAGATTCAGGCTGAATCAACACTGGGGCTTGAGTTAAAACAGTCTTCAATTTCTCAAAGCTAGATTGTTGGTCTTCAGACCAGACAAATGGAACATCTTTCCTCAATAGTTTCGTCAGAGGAGCTGCAATAAGGGAGAACCCTTCAGCGAAACGACGGTAGTAACCAGCTAAACCCAAGAAACTACGGATCTCAGAGACGTTCCTGGGTTGCTTCCAGTTCAGAATAGCCTCCACTTTGCTCGGATCCACCTGAATACCATTAGCAGAGACAATATGTCCAAGAAAAGTCACTTCGCTGAGCCAGAATTCACACTTGCTCAACTTAGCGTATAGCTTATTCTCCCTTAGAGTCTGAAGAACAATCCTTAAATGCTCCTCATGTTCTGCTTCACTTCTAGAATACACCAGTATGTCATCAATGAATACAACTACAAACTGGTCCAAATAAGGTCGAAATACCCTATGCATCAGATCCATAAAAGCAGCAGGGGCATTAGTTAACCCGAATGACATCACTAAAAACTCATAATGCCCATATCGAGTACGGAAAGCAGTCTTCAGAATATCCGAATCTTTCACTTTAAGTTGATAATAACCAGATCTTAAGTCTATCTTTGAAAAGATAGAAGCCCCTCGAAATTGGTCAAATAGATCGTCGATTCTGGGCAGAGGATATTTGTTTTTCACCGTGAGCTTGTTCAGTTTCCTATAATCGATACAGAGTCTCAACGTCCCATCTTTCTTCTTGACAAAGAGAACTGGGGCTCCCCACGGTGATACACTGGGTCGGATAAATCCCCTGTCCAACAACTCCTGGAGTTGAACTTTCAGTTCCTTAAGCTCCTTTGGGGCCATACGATAAGGAGCCATTGAAACCGGGGTAGAACCAGAATAGACTTCAATCTTAAACTCGACTTCTCTATCTGGAGGTAATCCAGGCAACTCCTCGGGAAAAACATCGGGAAAGTCTTTGACAATTCGGATGCCTTCAATATCAGATTGCGATCTCCTAGTGTCCAAAATATAAGCAAGAAACGCCTCGAAACCTTTCCTGATCATTTTCTCCGCTACCAAGGCAGACACAACATTCGTCAGAAATCCACGTCGTTCCCCGATCATTACAATCTTTCGATTATCTGGGGTCTTCAGAACAACTCTCTTAGTCTCAAAATCAATATTTACTCGATGTTTGTCCAACCAATCTACACCGAGAATCAAATCAAACTCTTCAAAGGGTAACTCTATCAGGTCAGCCAGAAAAATCTCCCCATTGATCTCTATAGGGCACTCTCTAAAAATACAATCCAACACGATGGATTTGCCTAAGGGGCTTTGAACTATCACTGAACGCTCAGTATTCTCAACAGGAATATTTAGACCCTCAGAAACGGAATGTGATACATAGGAATTTGTAGAGCCACTATCAAACAATGCAAAGTATGGAACTGAATGAATAGTAACAGTACCTGCAGTCACATTAGGCCCATCTCGATCTTGTCGAAGTCTAGCAGTGTAAACCAATGCAGGTTGTCTAGCCTCAGATCTGACTGGACCCCTACTCTGAGATGCTCGGCCTCTATTAGCCGATCCAGGTGCTCTCTCCTGAGTACGACCACCTACAGGAGTCTGAACAGTACTCTGAGTACGAGCGGGAGTACGAGCTGGTGTATGAACTGTAGAAACTGACACTGTGCAATCCCTTATAATATGGTCACTAGAACCACATCTAAAACATGTGCCAAATTTTCTTCTGCATTCCCCAAGATGATGTTTCCCACAGTAATCACATGTCTGCAAAGGTTGCAACCCAGAAGATTCACCATGTCTAGTAGACTGAAAAGTTGAAGCACCAGATGCAACAGGTCTGACACTCGCACCGCCTCTCTGAAAGGAATCACCCCTGCCTCTCTTGCTAGGATGTGCAGAAGAATTAACAGAACCAGAAGGCCTCCTGAATCGGGTTTGAGCTCGATCACTATCTCTCTTGTGCTCCATACCCAGTCGCTCTATTTCCTCAGCAGTCTTGGCTATCTCAACCAAAGCATCAAAATTCCTCTCTCGGTGAGTAGCGACTCGACTCCTGATTTCATACCTGAGTCCATTCTCGAACCTCAAGCATCGATCTGTCTCAGTATCCACAAGTCCAGGAGCATATCGGCTCAATCGGATAAATTCAACCTCATAATCCATAACAGACATATTACCCTGCTCCAGATTCTGAAACTCCTGGCGTCGCTCCTGCAGATATCTCTCTCCGATGTAGCGACTCCGGAAGCGCGTCTTGAAAAGATCCCATGTTAATTGGTTCCTCGGAATACTACCAGAAATGGATTGCCACCATCTGAAGCTTTCTTTCTTCAACATAGTTAGGGCCCCCTTTAACTTTTGCTCAGGTCTGAGGTCCATCTCATCCATAATCCTCTCTGTGTCCTCCAGCCAATACTCAGCGTCTGTCGGAGGTCCACCAGTAATACCCTCAAATGGTACTACACCAGCAGCAACCAGAGAATTTGAAATCTCCACTGCCGTCATGTTACTAGGGGCTCTAGCAGCTCTCTGAAACATGCGGAAGATAGCTCTATTAATGGCGTCTTCATTCATCTCAGAATCCTCATCTTCAGTGACGGGAGGGTCTCCCATAGGAGTAAACTGATCATCATGAGAAAGAGTCGGATCTACTTGCGGAACAGGAGGATCACGTGGTGATATCGGATCGTCTATTGTAACAGAAGGTCGAGTGACTCGCCCTCTACCACGTCCACGTCCTGTCCTACGACCTCTAGCAGCATTCATCGTTGGATCTATAAGGCTCTACAGAAAGAATTTGAAACATGTGTCAGATTAGCATCAGGGATCTCGAGAAAACTTTAAATCATAATATAAGGTGACATTTTTTTTTCTTCTTAAAAATCCAAAATTTAGGACCCATGTACAGTCCGAGTGTTTAAAACCGAAAGCTCTGATACCACCAAATGTAACCCCCTAGACCCGGTCTGTGAGTTAGACTCAAACCTAAGTTGTCACATATCCCATTCAGAGGTTTTTTTTTTTTTTTTTTATCTTACAATACATTATATTAATAATACAGATATGTCCAAAATTATAGCAAATACATGTCACCAAACATAACTGAAAAACATATAGAAATATATGTTCGTACAAAATAAGTAGTTGATTTCCACTGATGCCAAATCTGCTAGCTTACTGTCTGCTACTATCTGAAAAAGGGTAAAAACTACAGAATGAGCTAAAAAGCTCAGTGTGCTCCATACAGTATATAAGAAAAATATACAGATAAAATCTTTCAATGAAATCGGTTTATGCAATATGTTTTTATTTTTATTTTTAAAACATGAACACTACCCCCATCCGTTCACATCATAGTTGTGTAGGTTCCCCAGAACCATACACCCAACCGCACATGCCATTTAGACCCTGAGCACAAAGCCGAGAAGTCTGCAGATAATCTTCCTTCAACAATACCCCCCCAAATGACAATGAATGTATTAAATTGAAAACAATGATTAATCACTTAAAACATAACAAATATTTCATACTTAGAAACCATATGCAGAAATACGGAAATCAGAATTCAAATCAATAATTCAGATATCAGATAAGCAGATCTCAGAAATCGGTATGAAATACCTTAATTCAGAAGTTATATCAGAATATACAGCAAATCAAATATCAAATACTCGGTATTCAGATAAATTATTTAAATCAGTAATATAATACTGTTAGGAAACACACCTGTAACAATCTGGGAAATCAGATAGGGAAGCCTATTACTGGGTATGTCGATCACGTTCTGCTGCAGCGCTAGACCCTACGAATTGGAAAAATCCTTATTGGAATCCTAATATAAATAATCTAAATATTATTTAAATAATATACTGAAACCTACGGGTAATTCTCGTATTACGCGGTTCAGACTGATCTGACGAATGGATAACACCGGACCTAATTGATCCTTGCTCAGGTGAAACACGAGTACCTTCATAAAATATTTTGTCGAATCAATTCCTTAACCAAAACTCTTAAAAATAATCAAAACATTAAGATACTAAGCCTTTTTGAGTTC
Source organism: Hibiscus syriacus (assembly GCF_006381635.1). Lineage (NCBI taxonomy): Eukaryota > Viridiplantae > Streptophyta > Magnoliopsida > Malvales > Malvaceae > Hibiscus > Hibiscus syriacus. The sequence goes on from NW_024063440.1 coordinate 162,057, forward strand.
ACATGCTCGATTTGGGAATTTTGGGTCAGAATTTGGCAAAATAGACTTCGGAATCAAACTCAGGACGTCGAAAAACATAAAGTATGACCTTCTAAAATTTCGAATTCTTGGTCAAAATTAAAGTCAACGGTTTTGACTGACAATTTGGAGACTTTCGGGTTTGAATTTAGCAAAACGGACCCCAAAAACGGATTCGGGACGTCGAAAACTATCAGGATAGGTATTCTCGGTCGAAAACAAAGGTCGTTTAATAGCCGGTCAAAGCCGGTCAAAGTTCTGGTCAAAGTAGGTCAACAAACTTTCAAACATTTTACACAAATAGCACCATTTTCAAATTAATTCCCAAAATATTATTTTTTTTGAAAAATTACTAAAATAGCACCCATTTCGAATTAATTCTCAGAATAGCACCAAAACCGAATTAATTCCCAGAATAGCACCGGTCAACGGTCAACGGTCAACGGGTCGGGTCAACGGTCGGGTAAACGGGTCGGGTCGGGTAAACTGGTCGGGTCGGGTAAACGGGTCGTGACCGGTCAAACCGGTCAAAACCGGTTCAAAACCGGTCAAAACCAGTTTCCAACGTTCACTCGCCTGCGGCGGCGCGTGTGGGCGCGTGCGACGTCCTCCGGGGCTCTAAAAATCACGGAAAAATTTCTAAAAATTATTTTGAGCGATTTCGAGATACTTACAAAGATCGGTTCAAATTTTTGAACGGCGGAGAGCTCGATTTCGACTCGGTCGAATCTTTGACTGATCCACCTCCCCACGCGCCGCCGTCAACGGAGATCGAGGATGACACCGGCGGACTCGGAACGGCACAAGGAACGCGATGGTGCGGGAGGTGTCGTAAACGGAGCAACGATCAGCGATGAATTTAAGATTTTCTCGGCGATTTAGCTAAAAAAATACATCAAGACTTTGACTGGAAATTCCCGGCGTTTGGCAGCGTTTCGCTTCAATTAATCTAAGGGATTTGTTCCTCGCTCGATGATGAACACGATGGTGTTTTCAAAACAATGATCGGAGGTCGGACGACGTCAGGATCGTGGTTGAAAGTTGAGATGCGTGGGGGTAAAAACTTAGCAAATTGTTCTGGAATGAAACCAGAATCAATTTGCACGCATATAAGAAGAAGAACAATCTGCCGACACTCCTTGGCATTATTCAGTGATTGGTCACTGAATTTCCTCCACTTTTTAAAACATGCTACAAGTTTTAAAAACTTCCAATTAAATCCTCAAATTTCAACAATCAGAGCTTTCGGTTTTAAACACTCGGACTGTACATGGGTCCTAAATTTTGGATTTTTAAGAAGAAAAAAAAAATGTCACCTTATATTATGATTTAAAGTTTTCTCGAGATCCCTGATGCTAATCTGACACATGTTTCAAATTCTTTCTGTAGAGCCTTATAGATCCAACGATGAATGCTGCTAGAGGTCGTAGGACAGGACGTGGACGTGGTAGAGGGCGAGTCACTCGACCTTCTGTTACAATAGACGATCCGATATCACCACGTGATCCTCCTGTTCCGCAAGTAGATCCGACTCTTTCTCATGATGATCAGTTTACTCCTATGGGAGACCCTCCCGTCACTGAAGATGAGGATTCTGAGATGAATGAAGACGCCATTAATAGAGCTATCTTCCGCATGTTTCAGAGAGCTGCTAGAGCCCCTAGTAACATGACGGCAGTGGAGATTTCAAATTCTCTGGTTGCTGCTGGTGTAGTACCATTTGAGGGTATTACTGGTGGACCTCCGACAGACGCTGAGTATTGGCTGGAGGACACAGAGAGGATTATGGATGAGATGGACCTCAGACCTGAGCAAAAGTTAAAGGGGGCCCTAACTATGTTGAAGAAAGAAAGCTTCAGATGGTGGCAATCCATTTCTGGTAGTATTCCGAGGAACCAATTAACATGGGATCTTTTCAAGACGCGCTTCCGGAGTCGCTACATCGGAGAGAGATATCTGCAGGAGCGACGCCAGGAGTTTCAGAATCTGGAGCAGGGTAATATGTCTGTTATGGATTATGAGGTTGAATTTATCCGATTGAGCCGATATGCTCCTGGACTTGTGGATACTGAGACAGATCGATGCTTGAGGTTCGAGAATGGACTCAGGTATGAAATCAGGAGTCGAGTCGCTACTCACCGAGAGAGGAATTTTGATGCTTTGGTTGAGATAGCCAAGACTGCTGAGGAAATAGAGCGACTGGGTATGGAGCACAAGAGAGATAGTGATCGAGCTCAAACCCGATTCAGGAGGCCTTCTGGTTCTGTTAATTCTTCTGCACATCCTAGCAAGAGAGGCATGGGTGATTCCTTTCAGAGAGGCGGTGCGAGTGTCAGACCTGTTGCATCTGGTGCTTCAACTTTTCAGTCTACTAGACATGGTGAATCTTCTGGGTTGCAACCTTTGCAGACATGTGATTACTGTGGGAAACATCATCTTGGGGAATGCAGAAGAAAATTTGGCACATGTTTTAGATGTGGTTCTAGTGACCATATTATAAGGGATTGCACAGTGTCAGTTTCTACAGTTCATACACCAGCTCGTACTCCCGCTCGTACTCAGAGTACTGTTCAGACTCCTGTAGGTGGTCGTACTCAGGAGAGAGCACCTGGATCGGCTAATAGAGGCCGAGCATCTCAGAGTAGGGGTCCAGTCAGATCTGAGGCTAGACAACCTGCATTGGTTTACACTGCTAGACTTCGACAAGATCGAGATGGGCCTAATGTGACTGCAGGTACTGTTACTATTCATTCAGTTCCATACTTTGCATTGTTTGATAGTGGCTCTACAAATTCCTATGTATCACATTCCGTTTCTGAGGGTCTAAATATTCCTGTTGAGAATACTGAGCGTTCAGTGATAGTTCAAAGCCCCTTAGGCAAATCCATCGTGTTGGATTGTATTTTTAGAGAGTGCCCTATAGAGATCAATGGGGAGATTTTTCTGGCTGACCTGATAGAGTTACCCTTTGAAGAGTTTGATTTGATTCTCGGTGTAGATTGGTTGGACAAACATCGAGTAAATATTGATTTTGAGACTAAGAGAGTTGTTCTGAAGACCCCAGATAATCGAAAGATTGTAATGATCGGGGAACGACGTGGATTTCTGACGAATGTTGTGTCTGCCTTGGTAGCGGAGAAAATGATCAGGAAAGGTTTCGAGGCGTTTCTTGCTTATATTTTGGACACTAGGAGATCACAATCTGATATTGAAGGCATCCGAATTGTCAAAGACTTTCCCGATGTTTTTCCCGAGGAGTTGCCTGGATTACCTCCAGATAGAGAAGTCGAGTTTAAGATTGAAGTCTATTCTGGTTCTACCCCGGTTTCAATGGCTCCTTATCGTATGGCCCCAAAGGAGCTTAAGGAACTGAAAGTTCAACTCCAGGAGTTGTTGGACAGGGGATTTATCCGACCCAGTGTATCACCGTGGGGAGCCCCAGTTCTCTTTGTCAAGAAGAAAGATGGGACGTTGAGACTCTGTATCGATTATAGGAAACTGAACAAGCTCACGGTGAAAAACAAATATCCTCTGCCCAGAATCGACGATCTATTTGACCAATTTCGAGGGGCTTCTATCTTTTCAAAGATAGACTTAAGATCTGGTTATTATCAACTTAAAGTGAAAGATTCGGATATTCTGAAGACTGCTTTCCGTACTCGATATGGGCATTATGAGTTTTTAGTGATGTCATTCGGGTTAACTAATGCCCCTACTGCTTTTATGGATCTGATGCATAGGGTATTTCGACCTTATTTGGACCAGTTTGTAGTTGTATTCATTGATGACATACTGGTGTATTCTAGAAGTGAAGCAGAACATGAGGAGCATTTAAGGATTGTTCTTCAGACTCTAAGGGAGAATAAGCTATACGCTAAGTTGAGCAAGTGTGAATTCTGGCTCAGCGAAGTGACTTTTCTTGGACATATCGTCTCTGCTAATGGTATTCAGGTGGATCCGAGCAAAGTGGAGGCTATTCTGAACTGGAAGCAACCCAGGAACGTCTCTGAGATCCGTAGTTTCTTGGGTTTAGCTGGTTACTACCGTCGTTTCGCTGAAGGGTTCTCCCTTATTGCAGCTCCTCTGACGAAACTATTGAGGAAAGATGTTCCATTTGTCTGGTCTGAAGACCAACAATCTAGCTTTGAGAAATTGAAGACTGTTTTAACTCAAGCCCCAGTGTTGATTCAGCCTGAATCTGGGAAGGATTTTTCTGTCTACAGTGATGCTTCTCATTCTGGATTAGGATGTGTTTTGATGCAAGATAGGAAGGTTGTCGCTTATGCGTCACGTCAATTAAGGCCGCATGAGCGTAACTATCCTACTCACGATCTGGAATTAGCTGCTGTGGTTTTCGCTTTAAAGATCTGGAGACACTACCTCTACGGAGAGAAGTGTTATATGTATACTGATCATAAGAGTCTGAAGTATCTACTTACTCAGAAAGAATTAAATTTGAGACAACGTCGCTGGTTAGAACTTCTAAAGGACTATGATCTAGAGATAGAATATCATCCAGGAAAGGCTAATGTAGTGGAAGACGCCTTGAGCCGTAAGGCGATATCAGATCTCAGAGCCTTATTTGCCAACTTGAGCTTATTTGATGATAACAGTCTGTTAGCGGAGCTACAAGTTAAACCTACTTTGGCCAAGGAGATTAAGGCCAAACAACTCCTTGATAGCTCGTTGCTTCCTATTATTGAACAAGTTAAGCAAGGATCGAGTTCGGAGTATACTGTGGATCAGGATGGTATTTTGTGTTTTCACAGTCGTTACTGCGTCCCTAAAGATGATGAGTTGAAACGAGTTATTCTTCAGGAGGCTCATAGTAGTCCTTATGCTATGCATCCTGGTGGGGACAAAATGTACAATAATCTCAAAGAGCGCTACTTTTGGACTGGTATGAAGAAAAATATTTCAGATTTTGTGGCGAGGTGTTTGACTTGTCAGCAGGTTAAGGCAGAGCATCAGCATCCATCTGGATTGTTACAGTCAATTAAGATTCCTGAGTGGAAATGGGAGCGTATTACGATGGACTTCGTTACTGGTCTTCCTCTAACTCCTTCCAAAAAGGATTCTATCTGGGTGATTGTTGATCGACTCACCAAGTCAGCGCACTTTATCCCTGTTCGGGTTAATTATTCTCTGGATAAACTGGCTAAGTTGTACATTTATGAGATCGTTAGACTTCATGGTGTTCCGTTGTCTATCATATCTGATCGAGATCCGAGATTCACTTCCAGGTTCTGGAAAGCTTTGCATGAGGCTATGGGTACTCGTTTGAATTTCAGTACAGCTTTTCATCCTCAAACTGATGGACAGTCTGAGCGAGTGATTCAGGTGTTGGAGGATATGTTACGGGGCTGTGTGATTGATTTCCGTGGTAGTTGGGAAGATTTCTTGCCATTAGCTGAGTTTGCTTACAATAATAGTTATCAGACAAGTATTCGCATGGCACCGTATGAGGCTCTGTATGGACGTAGATGTCGTACTCCTATATGTTGGACAGAGTTGCATGATAGAAAAACTTTGGGTCCAGACTTGGTACGAGAGACTGAAGATACTGTTAGACTGATCCGTGATCGCTTAAGGGAGGCATTTGATAGGCAGAAGTCATACGCAGATAAGCGACGTAAGGATATCGAGTTTGAGGTTGGAGATCAGGTTTTTCTCAAGGTATCTCCATGGAAGAATGTATTGAGATTTGGACGTAAAGGTAAACTGAGTCCTCGATTTATTGGGCCGTATCGTATTCTGAAGAAAGTTGGACCTGTTGCTTATCAGCTTGAGTTGCCTTCCCAGCTCAGTCGTATTCATGATGTTTTTCATGTTTCTATGTTGAGGCGATACCGTCCAGATCCAGATCACATCATTCAGGTTGATGAGGTAGAGCTGAGACCTGATTTGTCATATGAAGAGGAGCCTGTTCAGGTTTTAGAGAGAGATGAACGAGTTCTTCGGAATAGGCGTATCCCAATGGTTAAAGTTCAATGGAGTAATCGTAGCCCCTCAGAAGCTACTTGGGAGACGTTGGAGTCAATGGAGATTCAATTTCCGCATCTATTTTCATAAGGTAAATTTCGAGGACGAAATTTCTTGTAGAGTGGGAGAATTGTAACAACCCGAAAAATTGAAAAAAAATATATAATTGTAATTTGGGGTTTTAATTAAGTTAATTGGTGAAATTTGAGGATTTAATTGGAAGTTTTTAAAACTTGTAGCATGTTTTAAAAAGTGGAGGAAATTCAGTGACCAATCACTGAATAATGCCAAGGAGTGTCGGCAGATTGTTCTTCTTCTTATATGCGTGCAAATTGATTCTGGTTTCATTCCAGAACAATTTGCTAAGTTTTTACCCCCACGCATCTCAACTTTCAACCACGATCCTGACGTCGTCCGACCTCCGATCATTGTTTTGAAAACACCATCGTGTTCATCATCGAGCGAGGAACAAATCCCTTAGATTAATTGAAGCGAAACGCTGCCAAACGCCGGGAATTTCCAGTCAAAGTCTTGATGTATTTTTTTAGCTAAATCGCCGAGAAAATCTTAAATTCATCGCTGATCGTTGCTCCGTTTACGACACCTCCCGCACCATCGCGTTCCTTGTGCCGTTCCGAGTCCGCCGGTGTCATCCTCGATCTCCGTTGACGGCGGCGCGTGGGGAGGTGGATCAGTCAAAGATTCGACCGAGTCGAAATCGAGCTCTCCGCCGTTCAAAAATTTGAACCGATCTTTGTAAGTATCTCGAAATCGCTCAAAATAATTTTTAGAAATTTTTCCGTGATTTTTAGAGCCCCGGAGGACGTCGCACGCGCCCACACGCGCCGCCGCAGGCGAGTGAACGTTGGAAACTGGTTTTGACCGGTTTAACCGGTTTTGAACCGGTTTTGACCGGTTTGACCGGTCACGACCCGTTTACCCGACCCGACCAGTTTACCCGACCCGACCCGTTTACCCGACCGTTGACCCGACCCGTTGACCGTTGACCGTTGACCGTTGACCGTTGACCGGTGCTATTCTGGGAATTAATTCGGTTTTGGTGCTATTCTGAGAATTAATTCGAAATGGGTGCTATTTTAGTAATTTTTCAAAAAAAAATAATATTTTGGGAATTAATTTGAAAATGGTGCTATTTGTGTAAAATGTTTGAAAGTTTGTTGACCTACTTTGACCAGAACTTTGACCGGCTTTGACCGGCTATTAAACGACCTTTGTTTTCGACCGAGAATACCTATCCTGATAGTTTTCGACGTCCCGAATCCGTTTTTGGGGTCCGTTTTGCTAAATTCAAACCCGAAAGTCTCCAAATTGTCAGTCAAAACCGTTGACTTTAATTTTGACCAAGAATTCGAAATTTTAGAAGGTCATACTTTATGTTTTTCGACGTCCTGAGTTTGATTCCGAAGTCTATTTTGCCAAATTCTGACCCAAAATTCCCAAATCGAGCATGTGAACTCAAAAAGGCTTAGTATCTTAATGTTTTGATTATTTTTAAGAGTTTTGGTTAAGGAATTGATTCGACAAAATATTTTATGAAGGTACTCGTGTTTCACCTGAGCAAGGATCAATTAGGTCCGGTGTTATCCATTCGTCAGATCAGTCTGAACCGCGTAATACGAGAATTACCCGTAGGTTTCAGTATATTATTTAAATAATATTTAGATTATTTATATTAGGATTCCAATAAGGATTTTTCCAATTCGTAGGGTCTAGCGCTGCAGCAGAACGTGATCGACATACCCAGTAATAGGCTTCCCTATCTGATTTCCCAGACTGTTACAGGTGTGTTTCCTAACAGTATTATATTACTGATTTAAATAATTTATCTGAATACCGAGTATTTGATATTTGATTTGCTGTATATTCTGATATAACTTCTGAATTAAGGTATTTCATACCGATTTCTGAGATCTGCTTATCTGATATCTGAATTATTGATTTGAATTCTGATTTCCGTATTTCTGCATATGGTTTCTAAGTATGAAATATTTGTTATGTTTTAAGTGATTAATCATTGTTTTCAATTTAATACATTCATTGTCATTTGGGGGGGTATTGTTGAAGGAAGATTATCTGCAGACTTCTCGGCTTTGTGCTCAGGGTCTAAATGGCATGTGCGGTTGGGTGTATGGTTCTGGGGAACCTACACAACTATGATGTGAACGGATGGGGGTAGTGTTCATGTTTTAAAAATAAAAATAAAAACATATTGCATAAACCGATTTCATTGAAAGATTTTATCTGTATATTTTTCTTATATACTGTATGGAGCACACTGAGCTTTTTAGCTCATTCTGTAGTTTTTACCCTTTTTCAGATAGTAGCAGACAGTAAGCTAGCAGATTTGGCATCAGTGGAAATCAACTACTTATTTTGTACGAACATATATTTCTATATGTTTTTCAGTTATGTTTGGTGACATGTATTTGCTATAATTTTGGACATATCTGTATTATTAATATAATGTATTGTAAGATTAAAAAAAAAAAAAAAAAACCTCTGAATGGGATATGTGACAACTTAGGTTTGAGTCTAACTCACAGACTTTCGGTTAAAGTCAACGGTTTTGACTGACAATTTGGAGACTTTCGGGTTTGAATTTAGCAAAACGGACCCCAAAAACGGATTCGGGACGTCGAAAACTATCAGGATAGGTATTCTCGGTCGAAAACAAAGGTCGTTTAATAGCCGGTCAAAGCCGGTCAAAGTTCTGGTCAAAGTAGGTCAACAAACTTTCAAACATTTTACACAAATAGCACCATTTTCAAATTAATTCCCAAAATATTTTGAAAATTACTAAAATAGCACCCATTTCGAATTAATTCTCAGAATAGCACCAAAACCGAATTAATTCCCAGAATAGCACCGGTCAACGGTCAACGGTCAACGGTCAACGGGTCGGGTCAACGGTCGGGTAAACGGGTCGGGTCGGGTAAACTGGTCGGGTCGGGTAAACGGGTAAACGGGTCGTGACCGGTCAAACCGGTCAAAACCGGTTCAAAACCGGTTAAACCGGTCAAAACCAGTTTCCAACGTTCACTCGCCTGCGGCGGCGCGTGTGGGCGCGTGCGACGTCCTCCGGGGCTCTAAAAATCACGGAAAAATTTCTAAAAATTATTTTGAGCGATTTCGAGATACTTACAAAGATCGGTTCAAATTTTTGAACGGCGGAGAGCTCGATTTCGACTCGGTCGAATCTTTGACTGATCCACCTCCCCACGCGCCGCCGTCAACGGAGATCGAGGATGACACCGGCGGACTCGGAACGGCACAAGGAACGCGATGGTGCGGGAGGTGTCGTAAACGGAGCAACGATCAGCGATGAATTTAAGATTTTCTCCGATTTAGCTAAAAAAATACATCAAGACTTTGACTGGAAATTCCCGGCGTTTGGCAGCGTTTCGCTTCAATTAATCTAAGGGATTTGTTCCTCGCTCGATGATGAACACGATGGTGTTTTCAAAACAATGATCGGAGGTCGGACGACGTCAGGATCGTGGTTGAAAGTTGAGATGCGTGGGGGTAAAAACTTAGCAAATTGTTCTGGAATGAAACCAGAATCAATTTGCACGCATATAAGAAGAAGAACAATCTGCCGACACTCCTTGGCATTATTCAGTGATTGGTCACTGAATTTCCTCCACTTTTTAAAACATGCTACAAGTTTTAAAAACTTCCAATTAAATCCTCAAATTTCACCAATTAACTTAATTAAAACCCCAAATTACAATTATATTTTTTTTTTTCAATTTTTCGGGTTGTTACAGTTGCTATATATTCGGTGTGGGGGGTGTTCGATTGTAAGAAGAACTGAAGAAGAAAGAAATGTGAAGGAAAGGAATAAAGAAAGGTGATGGAAAGGAAGAGAAAGGAAGAAGAAAAAGGTAATCGAGCATAAGTTTAGCCATATAAATTAGTTTAAATTATTAATTAGTTTTTTTTGAAAATATTAAATTATTAATTAGTTAGTTATTTAATTAGTGGGCATAGTTTAGGTTAATGATATTATATAATAAAAAATTAGTTAATTACTTTGTTAGTTTAAGTTAGATTAATGTTGAAGAATTATATTTAATTTGTTTGTTGAATCATATTAAATTAATGTACTATGGTTTATTATATGTCGTTATTTTATTAAAATATAGTTATAGTTTAAATTATATTAAATTATTTATTATATGTCGTTTAATTTATATTAGTTTGTTAGTTTGACTGTTGATTAGCCTTATATTATATAGAAAAAACTAGTTAATTAGTTGTTTAGTTTGTTAGTTTTAGTTTAAGTTGAATTATAATAAAAATAGTTTATTAGTTTAAGTTATAATTTGTTATTTTTTGTTCTTGTGGAGTGTAAATTAGTTATCATTATATTATATTAAATGATTTTTAAATATTATTGTTTAATGTTTTTTACATATTCATTGGAATGGCCGGCTAAATTCCACTGCTGAGACTTGACAATGAACATATTTCTACTCATTTGAGAATAATGGTTTTATTCTTATTTAGTAAAATAAAAATATTTGTTTAATGAATTTTTATTATTAAATATTTCAATATTAATTTATAATTGTGATAAATATTTTTGAAATATTTAATTGCAGGAGGACGAGCAGCGAGTCCTTTGTCATCGACTACATATTCTGTCCAAGCCACACCGATTGATAGAAGAAAACTTGCAACATGCTGGATTTTACTATGTAACATTTATGCGAGAATACAAGTTGGTCCCAGGTTTGATCAGTGCGTTGATTGAACGTTGAAGACCAGAAACACACACATTTCATTTGCCGTGTGGAGAATGTACGATAACTCTGGAAGATGTGGCAATGCAACTCGGGGTCCAAAAAAATGGGATGCCAGTGGTACTGCAGCATGAGTATAAAAATGTGGAAGGACTTTGCAGTGCGTTTCTTGGGAAAACATCGGTAAAACCAGAGTGCAAAGGGTGGCGTGTGAAGTTGTCATGGTTGAAGAATCAATTTCTACTCCAACCAAATAGTACATAACAAGAAATAATATATACAACACGAGAATATATATTGCAGTTAATTGGGGGAATTTTGATGCCGGATAAATCCGGTAGTCATGTTCACGCTCAATATCTTCTATTTTTAAAAAAATTTTTGTGAATAGTAGGCAATATAGCTGGGGATCGACGATATTGGCATTTTTGTATCCTGAGATGTGCAAGGCGTCATTAGTCATGAATGACAATAATACAACAGAGATCGGTGGATGTCTGATGCTGCCACAATCATGGGCTTGGCATAGACTTCCGTTTTTGACACCGATTATTCGGACTGCGTTTGACTTTCCACTTACCGGAAGGTAATATGAATTCTCTATTTTAATATAAAATAATAATTATAAATTATATATATTTATTAAAAATATTGAAAAAGTTGACATATTTTTGTTTAATTGATATACAGATGGAGACATAAAATTGAAGGCACGAGATTGATGCACAATAATATTAAAGAGTTCAGGCTGAAGATCGACATTAAGGGAAAAAAAGAGGTAAATATAATATGTTATTATTAATTATTATTTAATATAATTATAATATTTTTTTATATAAATTTTATTGTTATTTTAATTTTACAGTTTAATTGGAGACCATACGAAAATGCAGAAATTATGGCGTGTGTGTTGCATGATGTTTTTTATGGGCGACAATATTGGTGTGCTGTTACACTATTGATTAATTTTTCTTTTGTTGAGATCCTATTTGCGGATAGAGTGCTGAGGCAATTCGGCTTCCACCAACCTATTCCACAGAGTCCATGGGATCATGACCTCCTCCAAAACTTAGATGGTTGTCGTCAGGTGAATTGGGTTGAGACGCATGACCAGCTCCACAAATTTGATGGTTGCAATACTAAAAATGTGAATTGGGTTGAGAAGCATGAAACCTACATTAATGCTTGGAACAATAGGGCTTCATTCTTGCCAACTCTTGACCCCATTCAAGACGATGACTTTAATTTTGAGACTTCGGCTTACCTTGATTATTTTTAGGATAATGGAAAGCCGTTCTTGACAACAAGGATAGAAAGGCGATAATTTTTGAGATTTCAAAAATGATTTTGAAAAGCTGAATACTCTCTACCGAGTAGTAGTGGGAGTTCATCTCAACAACCTGTAGATAACAGCGCACCACAACCGTTCGGCGATGCAAGATCGTTGTATCACGCATTTGATGATTTTACTGTTTCGGCATATGTACCAGAGTTTGTGCAGCTTGAGGCGCCTATCTACTCTTCCATGTTTGAGTCGACGTATGACTGTGACCAAATGACATCTATGATGTCAAATACCAGTATTTGTCAGTCAACATTTGCAAGTGAGATGGAAGAGCAAATCGCAATGAATGAGGAGGATGGGTACCATACTCTTGAGCAACCGCAACGGCCACAACGCATTAGACGCCCGCCCCGCCATTATCATTCAACAACACCCCAGCATCGACAACAATTGTAAACTCATTTGTTATTCATATTATGGATAAAATATTTAAATTAGACTAGTATTTGATTTTGTAATCATAAGTTGTGTTTAGAATTGTTTAACCTGAAAAACTAAAGTTTCAATTTAAAATAAACTTTAAGTTGCAAATGTTAAATATTATTAAAACTTAAATTTGATAATATTAAATATATAAATACATAGAAATACATTATGATTACTAATGAGGAGGCCTATATCTTGGTAAATTAGGACATTTGTTTTTTTTAATGACCTTCACCCCTACATAATCCGCATCTCTTTGGTTGACCTCTCTGTCTAGCATGGAAATCCATACTAGTATGAATACGACTGGACTCAGGTCGACCCGTTGGACTTCTACGAAGCATTGGATTTGGCAGCCATTCGTCACGATCATTTTTGGGCCAATATGATTCATTTGGGATCTGCCTAAACGCATAGTTGTAGACATTTAATATCCTATGCAGATGAAAGCATTCATCAACATAACTGTATGCGCTTACACCAGAATACATACATGCAGCGACTGCATGAGCACATGGATATTTCCATGCCTGAAAGCGACCACAATCACACCATTTATGCCGTAAATCAACTCTAAATGTTTGGTCTTCTCCTCCAACATTACGTCTTATGCATTACACAACAAAAGTATGACCAACTCGGTCAAAATTATAAAAAAAAATTGATGTTGCCAATATCTCATTTGCTTCCATTGCTTCCACAACTGTAGGAGCCCAAGTGTGACCTCTATTTATTAGACTCTCAATTTTCTTGCCTTTATCGGACCAAACCTTAGCCAACCTAAAGTACGTTTCTTTCACCACACTCGTTATTGGGAGATGACGTGTACCTTTTAGTACTGAATTAATGGCCTCGGCAAGGTTTGTGGTCATATGTCCGTATCGACGACCTTCATCGTATGCTTGCGACCATTTTTCCTGCGGTATTTTTGAAGCCCACTTCCAGACACGCTGATCATCATAAAATACCTTCAATTTCTCCAATCTCTTATCAAAATTTGGTCGGCGTAGTTCATATCTTGTATCATCATATATTGTGTTAAACGTCAATTAAAAAAACCACATAAAAAAATACACAAATATTGAGAATAAAACTTACCCATGCTTACTATCTCCTTACGAATGTGCGCGTTATGAAACTGGTCGATACTATTCTTACCAATATGACGGATACAAAATGTTGGATATGCATACAGAGGTATCCAACGACTTCCTGGTTGTTCAATTGCCGCCAAAATACCTGTTCCTCTATCGGATATCAAGCAAACTCCATCTTCTCGAACGACATATTGACGTAGATGTGTAAAAAGGAAATCCCAAGCCTCTGTTGTCTCTCCCTCAACAATGGCGAATGCAATTGGGAAGATATTTTGCTCACCATCTTGCGCAACTGTCATCAAGAGTACATGTTTATATTGACCATATAACCACGTACCATCTACTTGGATCATACGTTTGCAAAATGGAAATCCTTTAATACATGACTTGAATGCCCAAAAGAGTCTATGAAATATTTTTTTCCCTAACACAAGTTGACCTTCTTTGTCATATGTGGGCATGGTTTGAGACTTCACTATGGTTCCTGGGATAAATCGCTTCATTGCTTGTAAAAAATGTGGTAGCTCATTGTACGATGTATCTCAATCTCCATACGTCAGCTTCATTGCCTTCATCTTCGCATTCCATACCTTGCCGTATTTTACTTGATATCCAAATTGGCTTCGAATAGATGCAACTAACACTGAACAAGAGATCCTTGGATCCTTTTCAACCATCGCCTTCAAGTATTCACATATTATATCGGAGTCCAATAGTCGGTGGTCTTGTTCAATTGAGTTTCGCAAACATGTGTGAGGATCATTGTACCTTGTGATGACCCAAGCATCGTGACTTTGAATTTTCGACACTCTAATTTTCCACTTGCACTCTGGGTCATATTTAACACATTTCACGTATAGAGTTTTCTGGTTGGACTGTGCAACATGGACATCAACATGGCATTTGATAAAATACTCTTTAATCGCCAGCGTAGCTTCATTTTTTTCTCTGAATTGCATCCCAACTGAAAATTCACCAGAATTTTCTAATGATTCAGCCATTTGATACAGAGGTAACTGTGGCATGTCTGGGAATTCAGGTGCCCTCATCGTATCATAATCTATCTCGTCCATGTGAGGAGTAGCTTCATACGGTGTCAGAACATCATCAATGGCCAAGTCAATTGCATCATCATCACCCAAAACGTGTTCTTCCATTTCTTCATCTTCTCTTGAATCATCATGAATTTCTCCCCATCGATTTTCAGTATCAATATCAACAGTAAATTCCAAATGGTGTATGTTTCTCGTCTCATACTCTGCTGCTGTGGATGTCCCTCCGACTTTATTTCCACTTTATAATAGTGACATAAAACTGTTTGAGAACCTTTTTGTCGGATCCTCAAACTCACTATCGAAAGCCATTTCAGATGGATTTCGACCCATAACTTTTGATGACCCAGGAACATCAAATATGTTACGCACATCAACAAATAACTCAATAACTTCTATATTACTTGACTCATGTAGTCCAATCATGGTTCCAATATCATCATCTTCTTCAAGTGGTACTGCAGCATATCTGACTGGGTTGAGACATATCATAAACCTGTACATCAAACCATCAACTGCAGCTCGAATTTTTCTTTCTATCTTCTGCTTTATTTCTACAAATGTGATGTCTCTTTTGAACATCATAATTATTGGTTTTTCAGACTGAAAAACAACTCCGACCTCATTTTCCATAATCTGTCCATTATAATGGACAACCGTGAAAAAGTTGTTTCTCATTTTCTCTACAAATAAAAATATATATATAATTTGTTAGTTAACAAATTTGATCAGATAATTTCATAAATCATTAAATAAATAATATAATATACTATATTAACGAAAAAAAATTCCTAATACTTTTTAAATTAAATATTAACGATAAAATAAAAAATATCTTAATTAATTTAATTAATTCTAACACAGCAACAAAAAACTATAAAATTATTAATTAAACTAATAAACTATTTTTTATTATAATATAACTTTAACAAACTAAATAAGCAATAATTAACTTCTTTCTTTTTTAAAAATATTAACTTCAACTTACACAAACTAACTAATATATGATTAAACACACTAGCAAACTAAACTAACTTTTCATATAATATAATATCATATATAACTTAAACTAACAAACAAAGTAACAAACTAATATAATATAACTTCAACTAACAAACTTTTACCTAGTCTCTTCTTCTCCTTTTTTTCTTCTTCCTTTCCTTCTTCTCCCTTTCTTTCTTCATAACCGTACCCCATACCTAATGACCAATATATAACCCTAAACTGACCCTATAAACCCTAAATTTGCTACAATTATTCATCTAAATTTGGATTTCCCATAAGGTATCC
This sequence comes from Hibiscus syriacus, assembly GCF_006381635.1. Classification (NCBI taxonomy): domain Eukaryota; kingdom Viridiplantae; phylum Streptophyta; class Magnoliopsida; order Malvales; family Malvaceae; genus Hibiscus; species Hibiscus syriacus. The sequence goes on from NW_024063440.1 coordinate 178,033, forward strand.
AATGTTATATTTGTATCGGTTAGTTGAAAAAGGTAATTTTCACTTTACATGCGCCTGTGAGTCTGTCTAAACCTTAATCATTTTTTTATGAAAGTTGCAAAGTATAAAAATTAAGTCAAATGGGAAATTGAGCACAAACTTTTAGAATACCAAATTCTATAATCAGGCATGCATGAGCAAAATAATGCTCCATATCACGCTACTATAATTACTAAACCGACCCCATGAACCATAATTTAATCCCAGCACATACCACCTTTCCTTCTTCTCTTTTTCTTTCTTCATAACCGTACCCTATAGTTGACCAATATATAACCTTAAACTGGCCCCATAAACCTTAAATTTGCTAAAATAATTCATCTATTTTTAATACTACTATTAAAACGTGAATCATGTAGGCATGCATGAGCAAAATAATGCTCCATATCACGTGAATATAATTTCTAAACCGGCCTCATAAAACATAATTTAATCGCAACACAGATCACCTTTATCACACTCCGTATCACGCATGCAATTTATGTTAATTATTGGTGCAAATAACGCCAAAATTTTACATTAAATTAGTGTTGAATTTCTTATAATAGGGAGACATTAAGTTGATTCTTGAGGGAAAGGGGCCACCTATGTCATTTTCATGATTTCATGAATTATTACTGCATTTGTAGCGTAAATCTACATCGGCTGTTTCCTTTAATCAGCTGCAAGGAATCCATGACGAGCTGTCTTGATTCATGAGGGAAGGGGGCCACCTGTTTCTTTTCATCAGATTCACTACAAGATCGCCCCGACTGCATGGCGACCTTCAAGCTTCGCCTCGACTACATGGCGACCTTCAAGCTTTGCCCCAACTACATGGTGACCAATCTCATCCCTGTATCATTCACACCATTTAAAGAATAAATCCTCGGAGAGGATTATCACGTGAATTGTTTTTTTTCACAGTGTTTTTACGTGAGTTTAGCCCTTTTTGATTAGAAAGTTAAAGGTAAATGAAATGAACAACTTTTCCTTTTTAAAGTACTAAAATTTCTTTCTTGTTTAGCACTCTGCTTTATGTGCATTTATAAATTATTCTTTTTGATTGGTTCATATTGAAATTGAACATTCAAAGAATCTCATTATTCGTATCACCCAAAATTTTATTGAATATAATTAACTTTAAAGTGATGCTTCATATGTACAATGTTGATGATGAATACTCTTTGGTGTTTACATTGCATGAACTATTATTTTGGCTTAACTATACAACTGAAAAAAAGGCAAAAGAGTAACTTTTGCCCCTATAGTAGACCTAATTTATCATTTTCGGCCATAACGTATTTTCGCATTAATTTAGCCCTCGAAGTTGTTCAATTGTATTATTTTATACCCTTCCCCTCACTTAAAACCCTAAATTGAGGGTTTTAAGTTAGAGATTAAGGTTTAGAGTTTAGAGTTTATAGGGTTATGGTTTAGGGTTATCAATTTAGGATTTTAAGTTAGGGGTAGGGTATATAATGATGCAATTGAGCAACTTCGTAGGCTAAATTGATGCGAAAATACGATAGGGGCGAAAAATGATAAATTTGATCTTTTACAAGGGCAAAGGTGATCATTAAGTCAAAAAAATATCTTTTATTTTTAAAAAGTGCGACTTACTTCAATAAGGTGCACACCTTGGCTACAAAACCCCTATTTCCCTAGTGTGCCTTGCACTCTTTTTAACACTAGGCTCAATAGCTCTTGTATTTGGTTCAGATTATATGCGAACACATATATTTAGGATATTATCTTGTAAATCAATGTCGATCTATTTTTAGCTTGGTTTGATATGGAGTATGATTTCTGAGTTTGAGTACATTAAAGATATAGAAGTTTTTGTAATCAAAGTGATAGAGCTCATGTGGTCAATTTTAGAGGTCAAAAATCAAAGAAGCATCATTTTATTTATATGTAGAACTTTAAAACTTGTAGAAGTGGCTGATCGATCTCATGTTTATCTAATAGGAGAAAGGTTTTATTTCCATGAAGTTCTTGTTGTTCCTTAAAATGTCTAGATTCTCATGGTACTTTTTATCATGTGATGGTATGTGTTGATGTGCCATGCTTTGAGTTTTACTTTGATTGTTATGGGTTGCATATTTCTTGTTGTTGCAATTGTTAGGCCTTGTAGATGCTTTTGCATTGATATCTTTAGTACGCTTAAGTTTAGCTTAAGTTTAGGAATGGTTGAGGGTCAAATTTTGTTTAAGAAAGTCAGTTCTTAGTTTTGTTCATGTAATTTTGAAGGAAGCCAAATCCTAATAACTGTGATAGCTCAAGTGAGTTCAGTTGGTAACCTCTGGTCTATGGCATAGGGCGACATTTAGGCCATGCTTGATGTGGATTATGATTTTTGGTTAGTTTTAAGGGCACCATGAAGTTTTAGAATGAAATTCAAATCGATGGGAGCTGCAATTTTGATTTGAATGAGTCTTCTCAGATTCCAAATGTTCGGATGTTTTGTTCTGTGGCTTAGGGTGTTGTTTGTTATTGTGGTGTTTTTTATTTTTGGTGATGCTTATGGATAATGTTTGGAACCCGTAGATGTATTTTCCTTTAACCTCTATTAGAGGTGATCTTTAATAAAATTTAATTCCACTATGCTAAAAAAATAATCTCTTTTCCATGTTTCTATATCTATGGTTATCAATTTTTTACTCATTGTTTTCTTGCATTTTTATATGCTAAAAAAATTATTCATATTATCTATAAATTTGATTTGACATACCTATAGAAATAAAACATTGTAGTTTATACTCAAATATTTATAAAATATTATTTTCTAACAATTAATTTAATTAAACTAAAAAGTAAAAAAATTAAGAAAGTTCATAAAATATGTACTAATATTTTTGTCGTCACCGTTTTTCGCCCTGGTGGGAATAAAACTAGTATGACTTGGGGTTTTTCTTTGAAAAGATTTGTGAAATGTTGGGAGTGGCCACTAATCATTTTAAGGTGTGATTGGAATACCAGAAATCAGGTAATTTTAATAAAATATTTTATTTTATATAAAAAAACAATCAAATTTGGGTATGCGAAAACCATAAATCATGTTTGGGGTCGTTTACGCATGGGGAAGGATTACCACCCCCACAACGCCCAGAAATTGGTACCTAATCGATTACCCTATATTTAAAAGTTGGAAATTTTTAGTTCAAGGTTTTATTTAATTTAAAATTCATTATGTATGCAAGGTTCTGAAAAGGATGTCGATTTACTTCGGGAGTCACCAGTAGTCGCCCCCTGAGCATAATGCAGAGGATACACCATTAACTCATTGATAAATCAACATTGGCTTATTATTTTAAATCCAAATGCAGGCAAACAACTTTTTATTATACCTAATTATCCTAGGTGAGTTAATTAAGGCTTTCCCTAACCTAAAGTGTCAAATTATGAGATTTAAAGAATCTACGGATTAAACAAAAAAAGTGCAGGCTCTAATATTAATCCTAATCATTTTTGGTAAATTATTGAATTGAATAGCCAAAATGGAACCTCAAGCATAAGCGAAGATCAAATAAAAAATTCTCCTAGATTAATGGACTAATTTTAAATTAAACCTAAAATGGAGGCTCTAAACATTACCCTATTCGATGTTAATCAATTATGCAATTTTTATTAATTAAATTGGAACCTTGAGCAAAAGCGAGGACCAAACTAAATATTTTCCTAATTTAAGGACTAAATGTAAAATTAGGCATAAGATGGAGGGTATAATATTAATCCTAATTAATTTTAGTCAATTATTGAATCGAATAATTAATTCGAAACCTCGAGCATAAGCGAGTTCCAAATCGAAAATTCTCCTAAATCAAAAGTTTAGGGACCAAATTTAAAGGAGTCTAAATTTAAGGACTAAATCTAACAAGAGAAGTGACCTATCAAGGACTAAATTAAAAGGAATTTTAAAAATGAAAAGTTGAAATTAAAGTTAATTAAATAATGGACCAAAATAAAAGAAAACATAAATTAAAGCTTAAATTAAGAAATTGCAGAAAATTAAAAAATTAGTGTTTAAAGGATTAAAATGTAAATGCTGAAAAATAAAGGCATGAATTAAAATAAAAGAAATTTAAAGGGTAGAAATATAAATAATAGAAAATAAATGAATTAAATAAAATTAGAAATTAGGGGTTAATATTTAAAATGTTACCCGGACCATAAATAACGCAAGTCATACCCTAGAGTGGGTCGTTACGAGGTCGTAAAATGATTGAAACATAAAAAGTTAGAAGTTAGAAAATTAGCAGATTATAAGTTTAAAAAATTAAAATTTTACGAGACCATAAATAATGTAGATCGTACCCCAGGGTGGGTTACCACAAGGTCGTATTAATGTTTGAATATTAATAAAAATTAAAAGGGTTAAAATGCAATATAAACAAAAAAACAATGTGCCATTAGAAATAAATAAAAATCTCATGAACAAGTGACCATAATAAAAATAATATAAACAAGGGCATCATATTAGTAATAAAAACAAATGCATATAAAAGACCATAATGAAAACTAATAAAATTAACATTCCGAATTTGAAGTAAAAAAAAAGGAACAATGACCAAAAAAAATACGACAAAGTTATGGGGGGTTCAAAACACATTTTTCCATTTAAACCTAGCAAACTAAAGAATAAACATAAAAGGAAAAATCATGCAATTAGGGCACCGAAATTTAAAATAAAATAAACAAGCTTAAGATCAAAGACTATGATGCAAAAATACAAAAAAAAAGTATAGGGGCTATAACATGAATAAACCATGAATTTAATTATGGATAAAAATAAATAAAAAGATAAAATAACAGCTTAAGGACATGAATATCAAATTAAAATAAAATATGACATATGGGTTACCGTTTTGTAAAAACACAGATAACCTTGGAGGTCCTGAAAGTGAATAAACCAAATATTAATACTGAGAAATAAAAAGGGAAAATAGCAAAGTAAGGATAATTAAATTAAAAATTAATGAAATATAATGAAATGGGTGACTAAATTGTAAACTAGAGGAGTTGCAAGGACTATGGAGAGGGTTAGACTGTTCGGGTCCAAAACGTATAAGACATAGACCAAAACGATGTCGTTCAATTGATCTATATAATCCATTTTTCCTATTTTTTTCTCATTTTTGCTTCCCCGCTCTTTTTCTTCATTCTCAAGTGTTCTCCCCTCTCTCTATACTTTTCCATAAATCGACGAATGTGCCACCGTCTCCCGTCGATTCTAACGTTGCCGGTCACTGCACCGCCACCATATCCAATGGTCGTTTGGGCCCAAATCTTCCAATCTAGTTAAACTCGTTGTTAGGAGTCCAAATTTGGCCTCAGTTTTGTGAGAAACAACCTCTAACTTTGTGCAACATGCCTAAAACTCTTTAGTTTCAACCTCGTCGATCTCCTCTGTCAACTGTTGGATCAAGTAGATTTTGAGATATATTGCTCTAGGGGTAGTTTTTTTTCTCACCGTTTGGATTAACTGAAGGTGGCCCTGGTCGCCGACGAGTGGTTCGGCTGAGTAATAAAATACTCCTATTCTTTTCATTTTTTTGTTGCTATCTTTCAATTTTAACATCATCTCTCTTTTTGTGGACTCCCCCCCCAAAATCCTATTTTTTCGGTTCTATTCGGTCATTTAATGGTGAGGGTCATCAGTTTGGTAGAGCTAGGGTGGAGGTTCAATAATGGCCCAATCCAGTGTTTTTATATTTTCCAAAATCGTAATGGATTTTCTGGGATTGGTTGGTATTATTTTTATTATAATTTTTTTGATGGATTTGTTTTTTACTGTTAAAGTAGTGACGGTGATGACGACTGCAGAAATGGCCCTGGCTGAGGTGGCGGCGCAACGTGGCTTTGAAAGCAACTCTTCTCTTCCCTAACGACGACAAGTAGTAGGAGACTAAGGGTTAGGGTTTGATTGGTTTGGGCTTAGGGTTTTCTTATTTTGGGATGTTTGTAAATGAGTTTTGGTTATGTAATAATAATAATAATAATAATTATTATTATTATTATTATTATTATTATTATTATTATTATTATTATAAATATAGCCCAAAAAAATGGTGATTACAACTGCTTCTCTTTGCTAATTGTTGTGGAACGAGAATGAAGCAAATATATAAAGCATCATTTTTTCGGCTTAATCATTGTTCTTCGAGTTGCGAGTTCTTCTCATTACGAACTCTTAGCCAGAGATGTTAATCCATCTTCTTCTATGAAGGATGAGATTCAGTTGAAATAGTTCTTCTTATTATGAACTTCTTTTCTCGGAAACGTTGACCCAACTCCTTATGTGATGGAATCAAACTTAGTGCTAGTGCTGATCCAACTCCTTATGTGATGGAATCGAGCGAAATGCTGATCAAGTTCTTCTCATTATGAACTTCTTCATTGTAAATGTTGATCAACCTCATTCTGTGATGGAATCGAGTGAAATGTTTAACAAGTTCTTCTCATTAAGAACTTTTTCATTGGAAATGTTGATCCACCTGCATCTGTGATGGATTCTAACGAAGTGATGATGTTGGTTCAACTCCTTTTGCAATGGTTAACCTAAGGTGATATTGTTCTAACTCCTAATGTGATGGAATCGAGCTAAGGTTGAACAAGTTCTTCTCATTATGAACTTCTTCTCCCTTAAAAACCCTTCCATTGGAAATGTTGATCCACCTCCTTTTGTGATGGAACCAAACCAAGGTTGAACAAGTTCTTCTCACTGAACTTCTTCTCCCTCATCGGATGAGTTTTTCTCATTATGAACCCTTCTATTGGAAATGTTAATCCAACTCATTTTGTAAAGGAATCGAGTGAAATGGTGATGATAATCCTTTTTATATGATGGTGAAATTGTAGATCGAATATTTACCGAAACTCGTCTTCTTTTGCACGAAATCATGAAATGAAATCTTTGTTGACTCTTTGAATTCCTGTCAGATATTCAAAACTTGATATGTATGCTCATATTTTGCAAATGCCTAAATATGCATGAATGGTGTCATTTTAGTGTTGCAAATTCAATTATCTAATGAATCTATACTCTTTTATCTTCGCTGAGTTTTTGTCTTTGTTGGGTCAATCCTGAAATGACACTACTCACTCGTATTGAAGCGATCTAGCCACTTACTAGTAATTGGTTGAATTCTCTACAAGGAAAAGTCAAGTAGAAGAAAGATATTACTTAAAAGGTTTCTAGGGCGAGAATCTTAAGAATGACTCAAACAACATTATAGAGAAATGATCCTAAGAAGGACTTCAACAATTTTCTAGAAAGACGATCCTACGAAAGACAAAATAGTTTCTCAAAAATATATTTTACAGGCATCCTTATGAGAGGTAAATCAAAATTTATCATGCTTATGAAATGATGGAATGTATGATAAAAAAATGCAAATTCATTTAATATGTATGAATGCATGTTTTCTTGATCTGTCAAGAAAGGTTGCAAAAGTAGTCTTCATTCTCTTCCTGGTTCAGCTGTCTCCCTTATCTATCACACCTGAGTGCATTTTTGTGAATCTTGACTTATGAATAGACGCATCTTGCCCCAGTAAATATGGCTTCCCTTGCCATAACTTATGTAGAAATCCAATAGATCTTTCATCTTAGCCAGAAAGTTTTGAAAAGAGAATATATCATTTCAAGCTTTGGAGACTGTGTACTTGCTGCTTCATTTTGAAGAAAAATCAATAGCCACTGTCTAGAACTAACTATCGTAGAAACTGATAGAACATTCGCGTTCCATGACAAGTCCTACGATACATCCATGCCAAGGATGATATTTGGAACCTTAGAAACAACCATAATTGAAGGTGTTTTCTCTATTTCTAACATCGAATTAATCCCGTCAAGCTTTGCATTGATTTTTTTCAAAGTTCTATAGTCCATTTAACGAAAAGAGAACTTCCCAGTTATCCATTTTTAATTTTGGCGCAGACAGAACATAACCTTCAAAATGGGTGAAATTTGAATTTATATAAACCCCTTATGAACTCAACATTGTCTCAACATCATAAGGACAAATAAGAAATCATTCATCATTTCTTGTGGCTTCGACATTTATGCACGAAAAATCACCAGAATAAACGCAACTGTATTTTATGATCCCCGAATGACTTATCATCGAGAAACCTTTGAAAATCAAACTTGGTTTCTTCAAAAATTCATTTACAGTTATCATAAAGAAACCCCTAAAAATTAGGCTTAGCTTCTTTAAAAATTCATTTAAAGACATTAACAAACCCCTGAAAATCAGGCTTAGCTCATTTCTAAAATTCATTTGAAGATATCAAGAAAGCCCTGAAAATCAGGCTTAGCTCATTTAAAAATTCATTTAAAAACATCAAGAACCACTAAAAATTAGGCTTAGCTTCTTTCAAAATTCATTTAAAAACATCAAGAAACCCCTAAAAATCAGGCTTATCTCCTTTAAAAATTCATTTGAAGACATCAAGAAACGCTTGAAAATCATGTATAACTCCTTTAAAAATTCATTTGAAAACATCAAGAACCTCTAAAAAGTAGGCTTAGATTCTTTCAAAATTCATTTGAAAACATCAAGAAACCTTTGAAAATTAGTCTTAGCTTCTTTCTAAATTCATTTAAAGATATCATAATATTTGGGTAACGTGCCCCCACATCAAAGTAGTGATTATTCTTGATTAGACTCCTCGATCCTTGAGGCTTAGCAACTTTGAACAAAATCCCCTCTATTTGAGGCTTGAATTATCCTCTTTCTTCCCTCTTTTCTTTTCTTTTCTTTGAACAATCTGTAAAAATATGCCTTGATGCATGAAATGTGAATACAATGAATATGTATCTTAATGTAATGCATGAGGTTCTTGTATACAGAAATGTTGATCATCAATTCTTTTTCTGGATTTAAAGTGGAGAACTCAATATTCACTCACTTGATCATTCTTAAATGAATCCGGCCTCAATGGCAACTTGTTAGCTTAAGCTTGCATCTTTGAGGATTAATCCGATTATCTTGTGCAAACGTGCTTTTTCTATCTTCTATATTTGGTTTCTTTGTTACAATGTTAGAAGAAGTGCTTTCCTTCAGTCATGCATATGGTCTTGATACCTCTTATGGCTCTAATTGAATGGTTCTATTAAAAATGTTTCAAGGTAAACTCTTCTTGTCCTCATTCTTCCCTTGGCACTCTAAATGGTGAGACTCATTCATCATGCCTATTTGATTTGAATCTTGTGATCTCAAGGAGATGTGGTTTTGGTAATGCCCCGATGTGGGTACTCATGGCTCTCTTCATGCCAAAATATTAATTTCAAATGGTTTCACTCTTATGTCACTAATCAACAATCATATGCCATCAATATAAATGTTATCGAATAGTTTAAGGGTTTCTCTTCATGATGACACAATCAAATGGACAGTTAAGAAATGATCAATTATTCTAATGGAAATGTCTTTAATATTTTCTATGGGCTGAGATATGTGCATTTTTGACTAAGGTGATCATCTGCTTCTTGATGGGTTACCGACAATGTCACAAGGAAGTGTTAGAAGTTATATCCTCTAGTCCTTCTGAGCTCTCAAACTATTTTTCTTTCAAGATTGTGAAATATCTTCATTACTCTAACATTGTTTGTTCTTTTTCTCCAATTGAGGCAGAATGAGCCTTACTAGCCTCAAGGACCTTTTTCACTTGAGATTATCCTATTTGAAAATATTTTTCTTCCTCTTTCAATTTTAGAAATTTGAAAAAAACTTTGAGGAAGAAGTTTAAAAAATGCTGTCATTTTCTTCTGGCTCACAATCAAAACAAATTGTAAAATAAGAGTTCATTGGATATAAACAAGTTAACTATTCTTTTAATCCTTCAAAAATTATATACATTTGACAAGTGTAAAGATTAATGATGATATAAGTTTTAAGCTGACTTGGGAAGGTAGAGTGTTTCAGGTTAATTTGGGGAGGTAATGTGTTTCAGGTTAATTTGGTTAAGGTCTAGCTTTCTTGATTCTAGTGTTCATTGATCTGATGAAGTAGCCGTTATGCTTATCTTTTGGAAATGTTCAGTGGTTCCCATCCCTTGTGAGCGCCTTTGGGTTGTGTAGTGCTTTATCAAGAGATGTATAAGATCATCTTCTGTGCAGTAGTTGACAATCTTCGTATTTGAGTTACCTTTTTAGGTTTTCAACTCGAATTCTCCTTTGGTTTCAAGACATCTAAAGTTTTACGTCTTGAACCCTTATTTTATTATTTTTCCCTATAATGCATTAAAGATTTTGGAAAACTATTTTTTTACAAATAAAATTAACCGTGAGGGGCGAAATGAAAACTGAAGATATTCTCTCCACTTAGAAATCCATGAATGATTAGAAGAGACATTTCGAGCACATAACATAGGCTAGGGCTCACGGTTGTGAAAGAAAGGGATAAATAGGCCCAAACAAATTTTTAAGGGTGATATAACTAAGGATCAACTTGTGCTAACATCTTCAATCTTGCTCTGCCTAATTTGAATCTGCTTACAACTGTTTTATTTTATCATTTTCTTGGATCCTTCTAGACTACCCATTTTTGGGTTTTCACTCTAGAGTTCTGATAACTCCGTAAAAAGACTCAATTTCTAGTCTTTTCACTTAAATTATTGCTCGTTTAAACAAAGTATGCACAACATTTTAGTTGTATTTAGTTGTATTTAGGTTATATTTGTTTGTGGTGGATAAGTTTTTCTTCGGCATGATTTATTTGGTTTAACTAAATCTGCTGAGTAGAAAGGGTTGTGTGGATTGTGTTTGTGCAGGAACTTTGCAGAGGAAGAACATTTCAGTCGTGACAACATAATTTGCAAGGGCCAATGGAAGAAAGAATAACGTGAGGAGCATCTTTATCTCACCGAGGCAAGGTTTATCTGAAGAGTCTGAAGCGGGTATGAAGAAACTATCTATGTCACACGCCAGCTGGATGACTTACTTCACGTGCAAGCAAGCCTTAAATATTCTGAAAGCAACCAGCTGCCTTTCCTTTTTTAGCCTGGACAAGATAGCAACGGTTATTTAAGGAATCTCCAATCATGCGAAACCCTAGGAGATTCTTCCCTATAAATAACCAGCCGTAGTCGCAAAAAAGAAGAGGCAAGGAAGAAGAGAGAAGAGATTTACTTAAGGCGTGAGCGAGCAAATGCAATGCTTTCCCACCGTTTACCAGCCGACCTTCCTTGGTGTCCTCCATAGCCAGACTATAGCAGAGCCGTGATCAGGTCTCGAGAGAGGTTGATCGCCAAGGCAGGCGCGGTACTAATCAGAATTATCACGATAGAGCCCCGGTTTTGGGAGTCATTGTAACATCCTCAATACAAGGTTAGTGATTAAATTGTAAAGTTTCAAAATTTGGTGATTAAAGTAGAATAATTGAATAGTTCAAGGACTTATATAAAAAATGTTGTGTAGGATCAAATTTCAAAGAAGGAGGAATAGAAGGAAAAATGGTCATTTTGATGTTAAAATAATTAAATTGATGAAGGGTTAAATATTAGCCACACGTGGAAGTGAAGGAATAAAAAACAAGGTTTCCAGAGTTCTATTCTCCTCTCTTCTTCTTTGTATGTGAAGGTCCAAAATCAAAGGTGAGTTCATGGTTAGTTCAATTCTTATTGAATTTAAGATTGGTTTATGATCATTGGATGATAATTAAGCTTAAGGAAAGCTTAAGTTATCTTAACATCAAAGGATGATGGAGTTAGGAGAGATTAAAGATTTGGAGCTATTGAATGAAATCTTGAAATAAAGTTTATAATTATATTTGGAAGTTGGATTTGACTTATCATCAACCTAATTAAGGAATATGAAGTGCTAGAATTAAATTTAGAACATGTTAATATTTGAGTATGATTCTTGAATGCCATATAAATGATACGATTTTGAGTTTAAAGAAGTGATTATTGAGTAGAAATGAGTGTAAGTATATGTATGAAAGTTAAGAATATAAAAGGAGGTGAAATATGAAGTGTTGAGTTGAAAATAAAGTGATTTTCGTGCTCAAAATGTAATTTCTAGGCTGTGTATTAGTACATCTTCAATGGGTACCGATGCACTCTCAATGGAAATAAAAACATCGAATGCAATAAGTGCATCGATGCATAGAGAGTGTATTAATACACCCCCTTAAGATGAAAACATCGAATGTAATTTGTGTACCGATGCATAAGTAGTTCATCGATACACACGTTAAGGGATACATCGATACACTATAGAGTGTACCGATACCTACCTTAATTAAGAGATGAAAGTAGCCTTTCTTTTAGTCTAAGAAGTGATAGATTAGAATATATCAATTAGTATACTAATATGTATCAATGTATTATTATGTAGATTTAGAGCGTAATCCTATTCTGGAACAATCGAAGGATTTGGATCGAGTTAAAGCAAACAAGGCTAAGTTGAGTGCATATCCTAGATAGAGTTGTATGGAGATAAGACTTGTGATAAGTCTATCTCTTATAGTTGAATTTATGACTTTACATTCATGTACATGCATATATATATATATTATTGTTATAGTGATTTCATGCATAAACCATCCATGCTTTAATATGAACTTATATGAATAAATGCAATTATATGAGAATCTATTCAGGTATGTGAAATAATGGAAGTGATCATGTGTATACAATTGAAGTGAATTATGCGTTTAAATGAAAAATGATAGAAAATATATGAAAATGTATTTATAATTAAGCCCATGTTATTTAATATGAGAGCTATAGGTATAATTGGCATGCCAGGAGTCGAGGGATTATCAGTAGTCCTTCGGGCATAGTGGTCCTTTGGGACAGTGTGGTTCTTCGGGAAAAATATTCAGTGCCTCTAGTGGGATTTTATTCGAGCTGTGGTGACAACATTGTGCACAACCTCAGTGTACTCACGTACCTTCTGTTCTCAATAATGTACATAGGCAATCCAAAGATAAATTAAAGTGAAACTGGCATAAGAATATAAGCTTCATAAGTGCATGTCATAATCATATCTATTATAGTGTAATAGATGTATGCCAGTTGAGATATCATGATCAAATGGTAAGAATGCATGTTTATGAATTCATTGTTATGTCTATATATTCATATAATGCCTCACTAAGTCTGTGACTTAGCGTGTAAGTGATTTACTCGTAGGTACCAATAATTAAGAAGAGAAGAAATAGGAGTGGCAAGGACAACATCACTGCTAGAAGATCAGATCAGAAGTAACTGATAAAGTACATATTTTATGGTATATAGTGTGTTGGCATGCAAGAAATGTGTTAGTTACGAATGCTCTAATCGATTTGTCTTGTTTTGGTCAACTTATGTAAAGTAATAACTTCTATTTTAATGAATGTTTAAAATTTCCTTGATGTTCGTCAAGAGTTAAAGTTGAAAAGTCAATGTGACACCTCAGACTCATATCCGAGTAGGGTACGGGTTGGGGGTTTTACATTTAATGGTATCAGAGCTACGATTTAGTCAATTCTCGGCATAAACTGAAGTCTAGAGTGTCTTAAAATTTATACATACAAAAAAAAATAGTGAAAACTTCTGATCTGATTTAATAGTAAGTATGTTGTTTTGCTAATAGATCTATATGGTTATGTTTTTATAGATGTTTGGATATGGTAGTTCTAGAAGTGAAGCGGGAGACGATAGGCCAGCTGAAAGTAGTAATTCACCTGCCCTGGCCAGGTAGAGTGAAGAACATGAACCCTCTAGAGTGCCTGTGAGTGATCAAAATGTGTTCTTTAGAATTTTGGACGTGGTATTGGCGCGTTTCCATCATCCTTCTACTTCAACTCCGAAAATGAATGTTGCTAAAGAGTTGAAGGGTTTAGGAGCACCAGAGTTTAGAGGTGAAGCCAAATAAGGTCATGTTGCTGTGAACCTTTGGCTCAATGATGTAAAAATCATATTGGAGGGACTTCATTGCTCCGATTTAGAGAAGCTAGATGGAGTGGTTTCCTTGCTTAGGGGACAAGCAATGATTTGGTGGACTAACGTTACATTGAGAATGTATGGTGAGCAAGTAACTTGGTCCTTATTCTTAAAAGAGTGCAAGCATAAATACATCGGAGATCAGTTTATCCGACAGATTAAGTAAGAGTTCATGAATTTGAAGCAATAGAACGGTATAGTGTATGAGTACGAATATGAACTCAACAAGTTAAACTGCTTCGCTGCTGAGTTAATTCCTACAGAGAATGATGCTTGTGAGTGGTTTATAGAAGGTCTACGTCCAAGACTGGAATAAATGCTGATTGTATTGAATTTGTCTTCGTTTAAAGAAGTAGTGAACCATGCCAAAGCTCTGGAAAGGGCTCAAAATAAGAGGTTTAGAGATCCAAGAGCTCATACGTTTAAAAGGACGGGTGTGTCCTCGAGTTCTGTACCATCAAAAAGGGGTTGAGATACTGGTTCTCGACCTCAAGCTAGATCGGAGTCAGTGACCTCCTCCGCTAGAGGAACAAATCCAATGAGGGGACAACAGAAACAATCAGTGGGATCTAAAGTTGGGAGATATAACCCGAGTCAAGTCAGATAATGTTCACATTATGAGGAGAATCACTCGGGGATATGCAGGATGATTTCTGGAGCCTTCTTTAAATATGGGGACACCGGGTATTTTGTTTGAGATTTTCCCATGATAGCTGGTGAATCTGCACAGCCAGAGAAGTTTGTTTCTGTAGCTCAGAGGGGAAGAGGTAGAGGTAGAGGAATAAATCAGTCAGAGTCCTTTATTCCACAAGAAATACACTCCACAGATCATGTGTATAATCTCAAAACTAGTGAGGATCGAGATGACCCGGAGATTATAGCAGATATTTTTCAGTTGTATGACAAGAATGTTTTTGTATTGATTGATTCAGGTCTACTTATTCATATATTACAGTAAGTTAGTGAGATAATTGGACATTTAATTAGAAACTATTAGCAGTGATGTCATAGTGACGAATCCGTCAGGGTATAGTGCTCGGGTTAATATGGTGTGTCGAGGGTGTCCCATACGGATTCAGGAAATTGAATTCCCTACTAATATGATGGAATTACCTTTTGATAAATTCGATGTGATATTGGGAATGGACTGGTTATATCATTACTATGCTAATGTTGATTGTAGACTGAAAAGAGTAACACTGAGAAATTCAGAAAGTGTAGAAGTCACTTTATTTAGTGAATGATGGAATCCATTGGCAAGTGTAATCTCAATGAAGTTGACAAAGAAGTTACTACTACAGGGATGTCAAGGGTTTATTGCTAATGTGCTGGATGTTAGAGCTAAAGAAAAGAGGATTGAAAAAATTCCTATAGTTAGAGAGTTTCCCGATGTATTTCCTACAGAGTTATCGGGCTTGCCTCCAGACAGAGAGGTAGAATTTAAGATTAAAATAATGCCGAAAACAACGTCTATTGAAATGGAACCATACCGAATGGCTCCAAAAGAGTTACAAGAATTAAAGATTCAATTACAAAAATTATTGGACAGTGGGCTTATCAGACCAAGTGTCTCACCGTGGGGACCTCCAATTTTGTTTGTTAAGAAGAATGATGGATCAATGTAACTCTGCATTGATTATAGGCAGCTCAACAAGGTGACAATTAAGAACAAGTATCCTCTCCTCCGAATTCATGATTTGTTCGATCAGTTAAAGGGAGCTTCAGTGTTCTCGAAGATTAATTTACATTCTGGTTACCATCAACTGAAGATTCAAGAGAAAGATATTCCGAAGACAGCTTTTCAAACGAGATATGGACATTACGAGTTCATTTTAATGCCATTCGGAGTAACCAATACACTAGCTGCCTTCATGGATTTCATGAATAGAATATTTCAACCCTATTTGGGTCAGTTTATAGTGGTGTTCATTGACGATATTCTAGTATATTCGAATTCCAAAGAAGAACATAGTTCACACTTGAAGATGATTCTAGAGATTTTGAGAGAAAAGAAGCTTTATGCTAAACTATCTAAATGTGAATTCTGGTTGAATGAAGTGACGTCCCTTGGACATGTGATTTCTGCAGAAGAAATTCGGGTGGATCCTCAAAAGATTAAAGCCATTTTAGAGTGGGAATTTCCAAAGAATGTGTCAGAAGTTTAGAGTTTTCTGGGGTTAGCTGGTTATTACCAAAGTTTCGTTAAAAACTTTTTGATAATAACATTACCCCTAACTAAGTTATTGAGGAAAGAGGTAAAATTTGCTTGGACTCCGGAATGCCAGGAAAGTTTTGAAAAGTTAAAGAAGATATTGACAGAAGCTCCAGTGTTAGTTCATCCTGAGTCTGGCAAGAACTTTGTAGTGTATAGTGATGCATCCTATAGTGGATTGGGATGTGTATTAATTCAAGAGGGTAAAGTGGTAGCGTATGCATCGAAGTAATTAAAACCGCATAAAAAGAATTATCCAACGCATGATCTGGAGATGGTTGCAGTAGTGTTCGCTCTTAAGATCTGGCGTCACTACTTATATGGTGAACGATGCTACTTGTATACGGACCATAAGAGTTTGAAATATTTGATGACTCAGAAGGAGTTAAATGTAAGATAGAGGAGATAGGTGGAATTCCTAAAGGACTAAGATGTAGTGATCGATTTCCATCTGGGAAAAGTAAACGTGGTAGCAGATGCTTTGAGTCAAAATACGTTTGTAGCCTTACGAGCTTTGGATGTCAGACTATCATTAAGTGAAGATAGTACTATCTGTGCAGAATTGACTCTCAAGCCATCATGGCTAGATTGAATTAAAGAATTGCAAGCTAGAGATGAAAAGTGTTCAAAGAAGCTACAACAAATAAGGAATGGAGAGTGTACAGATTATGAGATGAAAGCTGATAGGAACTTATTTTATCAAGGGAGGCTAGTGATTCCAAATGATGATGAGTTAAAGAATGATTTATTAATGGAATCTCACTGTAGTCCATTAACGATGTACCCATGAGAAAACAAAATGTATTTGGATCTCAAGAGTTGATATTGGTGGCCTGGAATGAAAAAGAACATTACATAATTCATATATAAGTGTTTGACTTGTTAACAAGTCAAAGCTGAGCATCACTTTCCGTCAGGACTGTTGCAACCAATGTCTATTCCTCAGTGGAAATGGGAGAACGTAACGATGGATTTTGTAACGGGATTACCTTTAACTTTGAACAAAAAAGATTCAATCTAGGTGATCATAGATAGATTGACTAAGTCAACCCATTTTATTCCAGTACTAGTCGATTTCTCCATGGATAAATATTACGAGCTGTATATTAGAGAGATTATACGTTTACATGGTGTACCTGTTTCCATTGTTTCTGATCGGGATCCTAGGTTCACATCATGGTTTTGGAAGTCATTGCATGGAGCATTAGGCACACGACTGAACTTTAGCACAATATTTCATCCGCAGACTGATGAACAGTCTGAGCGAACTATCCAAATCTTGGAGGATATGCTGAGAGCTTGTGTTATCGAATTCAAGGGATCGTGGGAAAAATACTTGCCACTTGCTGAATTTGCGTACAATAATAGTTATCAATCAAGTATCAAAATGGTGCCCTATGAAGCTCTTTATGGAAGAAGATGTCGTACACTGTTGAATTGGTTCGAGCTTAAAGATAGAGAAATCCTTGGTCCTGATTTAATTCAGGAGGTGGAAGAAAAGGTCCAATTGATTCAGGGTAACCTCAAAGAAGCAGCTGATAAACAGAAATTATATACAGATTTAAAGAGAAAACAAATTGAGTTTCAAGCGGGAGATAAAGTTTTTTTAAAAGTATCTCTATGGAAGAAAGTTTTGAGGTTTAGGCGTAAAGGAAAACTTAGTCCTAGATTCATTGGACCTTATGAGATCGTTAAGAGAGTTGGACCAGTTACATATCAACTGCCTTTGTCACCTAAAATGGAGAAGATTCACGATGTCTTTCAAGTTTCAACGCTTCGAAAGTACTAATCTGGTCCTTCACATATTTTATCACCAGAAGAGATCGAGGTTCAACCAGATTTGACGTATGAGGAAGAATCGGTACAAATCTTAGCTCATGAAGTTAGCAACTAAGGAATAAGACTATTCTATTGGTTAAAGTTTTGTGGAGGAATCACAAGGTAGAGGAAGCAACATGGGAGCGTGAAGAGGATATGAGGAATCAATACCCCTATTTCTTTGTGTAATGAAAATTTGGGGACGAATTTTCTTAAGGGGAGATTTGTAACATCCTCAATACTGGGTTAGTGACTAAATTATAAAGTTTCGAAATTTGGTGATTAGAGTAGAATAATTGAATATTTCAAGGACTTATATGAAAAATGTTGTGTAGGATCAAATTTCAAAGAAAGGGGAATAGAATTATAAAATGGTCATTTTGATGTTAAAATAATTAAATTGAAAAAGGGTTATATAATAGCCACACGTGGAAGTGAAGGAAAAAACAAGATTTACAGAGTTATTTTCTCCTCTCTTCTTCTTTGTACGTCAAGGTGCAAAATCAAAGGTGAGTTCATAGTTAGTTCAATTCTTGTTGAATTTAAGATTGGTTTATGATTATTGGATGATAATTAAGCTTAAGGAATGCTTAAGTTATCTTAACATCAAAGGATGATGGAGTTAGGAGAGATTAAAGATTTGGAGCTATTGAATGAAATCTTGAAATAGAGTTTATAATTATATTTGGAAGTTGGATTTGACTTGTCATTAACCTAATTAAGGAATATGAAGTGCTAGAATTGAATTTAGAACATGTTGATATTTGAGTATGATTCTTGAATGACATATAAAGGATAGGGTCTTGAGTTTAAAGAAGTGATTCCTGAGTAGAAATGAGTGTAAGTATGTGTATGAAAGTTAGAAATATAAAATGAGGTGAAATATGAAATGTTGAGCTGAAAATGAAGTGGATTTCATGCTCAAAATGTAATTTATAGGCTGTGTGTATTGGTACACCTTCAATGAGTACCGATGCACTCTCAATGGAAATAAAAACATTGAATGCAATAAGTATATCGATGCATAGGGAGTGTATCGATACACCCCCTTAAGATGAAAACATCGAATGTAATTTGTGTACCGATGCATAGGTAGTGCATCGATACACACGTTAAGGGATGCATCGATACATTATAGAGTGTACCGATACCTACCTTAATTAAGAGCTGAAAGTAGCCTTTCTTTTAGTCTAAGAAGTGATAGATTAGAATATATCAATTAGTATACAAATATGTATCAATGTATTATTATGTAGATTTAGAGCATAATCATGTTCCAGAACAATCGAAGGATTAGGATCGAGTCAAAGCAAGCAAGGCTAAGGTGAGTGCATATCCTAGATATAGTTGTACGGAGATAATACTTGCGATAAGTCTATCTCTTATAGTTGAATTTATGACTTTACATTCATGTACATGCATATATATATCATCCATGCTTTAATATGAACTTATATGAATAAATGAAATTATATGGGAATCCATTCAGGTATGTGAAATAATGGAAGTGATCATGTGTATACAATTGAAGTGAATTATACGTTTATATGAAAAATGATAGAAGAGATATGAAAATGAGAAATGTATTTATATTTAAGCTCATGTTATTTAATATGAGAGCTGTAGGTATAATTGGCATGCCAAGAGTCGAGGGATTATCAGTGGTCCTTTAGGACATATTGGTCCTTCGGGATATAGTGGTCCTTCGGGACAAATATTTAGTGCCCCTAGTGGGATTTTATTCGAGTTGTGGTGACAGCATTGTGCACAACTGTCCGCTCTTGTGGGTATTATAAAATGAGTGCAGATATATGTGCAAGTATACACAATCAAACAAGTAATAAAGTGATAAGTTGAGTATCGTCTCCACATGGAATTGGAGAAATCAAATAGATTTGTCAAGGCACTTTAATTTGTCACCTAAGTAAAGTTAGTTATGGTATATACAAATGAGAATGTTGTGGTAATATGGAATGACTTATGTGGAAATGGATGATGGAAGTGAGGTAGTAATTGATTATGTTGTGGCAAATTAAATTATGATGCATGCAAACAAATAGAAATGTCAAGGCAAAATGAAATGCAATTACTAGATTTAATATATATAGGACTTTAGCTTTCTTACACGACAAGCTGCTATGGGAATAAGTGGCAAGAGTCACTAGGAAAATCTAAGTCTATTTCTTTGAATGGTATTTCTTCTATGTCTAACCTGCTCAACAGAGTCTACAGAGGTTCCCTGTGCTATCTTTAGTAAGGGACTCGACAGATTAAAGATGCCCTGGCAAATCAAATTGGAGTAAACCCTTGAAGTGATCCTATTGGTTCAGATAACAGGATATGTCTCGGTAATACCTTTTTGCGGCAGCATTAACATCTAACCTATCGTTTTTTGTACAGCTCCTTTTAGTCAAATGAAATCCTAGCCTTATCTCTAAGGTGGATTAGGCCTAGTTACGACATAGAACCCCTTGTTTATGTAGTTCTTCCCTAGCTTCTCTCGAAGACTAAAGATATTTTACCGAGGCATCCTCTCGAATCCTAAGCACCTCCTAAGGAAAGGCTACTCTTGTAGCTCCTACAAACTTAAGGCATTAAGTTTCATAAACAAAACAGATTAAAGCATATAAAAACAACCATTTATTGAAATAAAAATTAAATATCCAAGCGAACTCCCACCAAATAGGATTAGTTCATGGTGGGGTTCTAAATAAACAAGCACAAAACAAGTTTCATTTGTTCCTTATAACCTAATAACAAAATATGAAAGCAAAGAACTAAGGGGAGGAGAGAAAGCCTTCGACGTGTACTGCCCAATGCTTCACTCGGCCTCCAAGAACTGCTCCCAGCGGACTGGCTCCTCTCGGACGCTCAGAACGCCACTCCCTCAGGCTTGTCAAGGAGAAATGCCACGACAAATAGGATTGACGGAGAAAGATGAGACCTTCTCTCTCTAACTTTTTAAGCTCAAATCTGGGTAGAACTAAAGTCTTCAACAATGTGGATTTATCCTCTATTTATAGGGGAAATCAAATCCTAGGACTTGGTGTTAACTATCCTAGGAAACCCCAAAACCATGGTTAAGTTGCTTGGGAGTCGGGCTGAGCAGGCTATGATGCAACCTGGGTAGCTGGCTTAGTGACCGGCATAATCCCGTCGTAGGTGCCCAAGGACAGACAAGATCTGCAGGGTCAGACGGTGTCATCAGCAGAACTGGCGGGTAGAGCACCGATCCCTCCAGGCGTATCTTCGTGGTGGATTTCTCGGGCAGAGGGCACGGAGAGTCGCGGACAGCTGGTTGGAAAATATCTTCTTTCACCATGTACGCTCTCGAAATGCCAGTCGAACTTTGCATTTTTTATTTAGCTCAGCAATCTCCTTATATCACGGAATTTTATTTCCTCTTTCCTTGCTTTCAATACCTGCACATCATCAGACAAGTATCTTTCCCATAAAGCAATACCGCAGTAAAAATAAAATGCCACGGCAAACCGAAATTCACAACATGTAACTAAATGCTTATAAATGCATCTATATGCTTATAAATAAGCTCTTAAACATTCAATAACTTAAGTGAAAAGGTCCCAAAATGTGACCTTTTACGGAGTTATCACACCCCCAAACTTAAGCTATTACTTGTCCTCAAGCAATGGATGGTTATAATAAAACAAAAATACCATGACAAGTCCAAGAGTAGAATAGTCTTATGGGATAAAATTTCAGCCCTCAGCACATATGGCTTCAACATTCTAGACTAGGTTTGAGAAATCTAGTACTGCCCCCTAGGGCAAGATTCTTTGTGTGGGTGTGTGTGTGTTGTATCCAGTCCATGCTTAACAAACTTAAATATTTTCTGAGCAAGCTTTCTTAATTTTCCATGGCATTCACAAAATTTACTCCCACCTTGCTTTCTTTTCTTTAATTCTGCTACGAGGGGAGTCAGCCCATCACTTTACCATCCCACACTCTAGGTGAAAGGGAGCATACCTTCCGCCCCCGAACTAGTCAGGTAGATTCATCCCGTGACATCTTTCATTCACTCATATGCCATGGCATAGCGGAATGTCCCTCTACAGATATGCCTAGGCATTTATTTATAACTTCAAATTTTTTTTTTAAAAAAAAGGCTTTTAACAATCAAAGTTTTATGCCACGACATTTTAAGAATTCTCTTATAAAAAATTTATAAGTTTCTCAAGCATGGAAAACATACAATCGTGTAATCAAGGATTTCAAAGAAGCAAGTCCTAGAGTTGGTTCTATCATGTCCAACCAGTCACGCACATTCTATCCTAGCCATCAAAATCATCATTATCGGACATCCTTAACTAATTCTAGAAAACTATTCAGGCAATTACTAATGTCATGGCATATTTATTTTACTACTACTATCATGCAGTAATGCGAGAACCCTACTTCCCCCAAACTTGAGAGAAACATTGTCCTCAATACTCACTAAACCTAAGGAAAATGAAACTACATGTTATGAATGCAATACAAATGCAAGGTGCCTTGGCTTTACGTGGATGAGTGTTAGGTCCTTCTGGAAAGGCTGGGAGCGTGGACTCCTGATGCTGAGATGCTTTCCTGAGGCGGCGTTGGCTCTTACGCGAAAGAGATTGTCGTGGCATCTCGAATTATGACTCCTCGATTGACTCCATGGGCTGTGGTACCTCAGGGTATTCTTCTTCCATTGGTACAGCAGGTTGCGGTATATCAGGATGTTCTACCACTAAGGGTTTAACATGTTGTGCCGGTTTCAGTATATTAATGAGTTGGAGATTGGCTTCTCGGTCTGCATCAGGCGATACAGAATGGACTAGATCAGGGTCAACAGACTCTTCTGCTTCAATGGGCGGGTGACTATCTTTACTGGATGAGTGTTGAGCAGCAGCTGGAGCAGGGTGCGGTGCTTCTGCAGATGCCTTGGCATCCTCATTCATTGGAACGAGTATGTCAGGGAAGACAAGAATGGTAAAGTTTGTGTGCGGGAGGAACTCTATCAAAGTGCTGGTGAGAAATTTATCTTGACGTTTGGCATAGGCAAAATATGTCATCAGTTTGTCAGACAGCTGCCTGACATGCTCTTGAGTGCGCTGAACTGCCTGTTCCATGGCATTTGAAGTTGCCCTGGCATGTGGAAATGGTTTAGCACGAGATGTGGTTTCCTCTTTTTCCTTCCCTTTGGCTTTCTTGTAACCCAATAACAGAGGGATTTTGGCTTTGGTAATTCCAGCAATACCTGGTAAAATCTCATCAAACAATTCTTCAGGAAACTTCTTTTTACGGCATAAAGTGGTGATAAGATTTGGAATTACTAGGGCACTTGCAGGTTGCTTCAGACA
Source organism: Hibiscus syriacus (assembly GCF_006381635.1). Lineage (NCBI taxonomy): Eukaryota > Viridiplantae > Streptophyta > Magnoliopsida > Malvales > Malvaceae > Hibiscus > Hibiscus syriacus. The sequence continues at coordinate 201,363 of NW_024063440.1, forward strand.
TAAATGAGCATGGTCCACGATAATTTTCCCTACATCGATGGCTCGCCCGAATATGATTGAATGCAGCAAGAGCATTCGCTGACAGGACACGGTGGTGTTGTGGGAAGTGTGTAAGAGTTTGTGCTTCATGAAATGATTCCACAACGTCACTTGTGGAAGTAGCCTCTCCCGGTCCATGGTCTTGCGGCTCATTTGTTGACCGTTCCATTGAGTATCAGGAAGAAAAAGGTCTTCCAGGATGCCTTGGTAAGTTTCGTTGTCAGCTTCTTGAGTGAAACTAGCATGGTGGTCTTCAGCAACCTGCAATTTAAAATATCGATTAATGGCAGAAGGAGTAAAACGAATAGAAATGTTTTGAACCACCACGGCATGTTGATTTGGCTCGGTGATGTTTGAATAAAACTCCTTCACTATGGTTGTATTGAAGGCGGAAGGATGCTTGGCAAATTTTTGCCACTTATGTTTGGTGACCACATCAAGCACTTCGCTCCCCAAATCGGTATCCTCCTCCTCGGGGAAGATAAACCCCAACTCAAAAAAGACTCACCGGTTCTTGATAGTTTGCAACCGTTCTTGGGCGGCATCATCTACAAATCAAGGTGGCGACGGTGGTGGAGGGGGTCTTGATCGGACCATCATGAAAAGACAAAACAAAAGAGATGGAAGAAGGTTGGTGTGGTCGGCTATGGAGGCTCAGTCAAACGGAAAGGAAAAGAAGAAGATAGAAAGTGAAAGTTGAAAGAGATAAGGTAAAAAAGTGAAAAATGGATGCAAATAAAGTGAAGATTTTTGTGGGGGCATGTTATAAAAAAGGTGGGGTCTAGGCGGGAAGAATACAAAAAGGAAAAATTAAAAAAAATGTAATCCTAAGTGAAAAGTGAAAAGTTCCCTCTTTTTACTATTCAATTTTTACCGCCCAAATTTTCCAAGCTTCTTCCACATAACTCACGTGCTCTCCATGTGATTTAATCCTTGCAAAAATAAAAATAATTAATTAAAACAAGAAATAATAAAATAATGACAAGACAAGAATAATTTATGTATAGAAGTAAAATTAAAATGCAACGGCATCCTTAAGATGACGAACCAGTGTTGACATCGTGCAAGAGCAGCGCTGACTTGTCACGCGCAGGTGGGATTCCTTGCTAAGCCTTCAAGCGCTGGCCATTGACTTTAAAAATGGACCTATCGTCCATGTTCTTAATATCAACAGTACCATATGGGCAAACCTGGTGAACTTCAAACGGTCCCGACCAACGTGACTTTAGTTTACCAGGGAAGAGTTTGAGCCTTAAGTTGAAAAGCAGCACTTTCTGGCCCACATGAAAACGTCGTGGAAAAATATTTTTGTCATGCCACTTCTTAGTCTTTTCCTTGTAGAGCTTGGCATTTTCATATGCTTGTGCTTGAAACTCCTCCATTTCATTCAAATCGAGCAATCGTTTCTCCCCAGCAAGTTGTGCGTCGAAGTTTAACTTCTTGATTGTCCAGTATGCCTTGTGTTCTAGCTCAACTGGGAGGTGGCAGGCTTTTCCATATACCATCTTGAAAGATGACATTCCCAGAGGTGTTTTGAATGCCGTCCTATAGGCCCATAATGCTTCATCGAGCTTGGGGGACCAGTCTTTCCTTTGAGGGTTCACCACCTTCTCAAGGATTTGCTTGACTTCTCGATTGGACACTTCAGCTTGCCCATTTGTCTGCGGGTGATATGCCGTGGCAATCTTATGTCGCACTCCATATTTCTGTAATGCCTTGGCAATTAATCTGTTATCGAAGTGGGTACCCTCATCGCTGATGATAGCTCTCGGTACTCCAAATTGAGTGAATATGTTCTTGTGAAGGAACTTGAGCACCGTCTTCGAATCGTTCCTCGGCGTAGAAATTGCTTCAACCCACTTCGAGACGTAATCCACCGCAAGTAAAATGTATAAGTCTCCAAAGGTATATGGGAATGGTCCCATGAAATCAATGCCCCAAACATCGAAAAGTTCTATCTCCAAAATATTTTGCAGCGGCATTTCGTGTCGTCTGGAAATGTTCCTAGTGCGCTGGCATCTGTAGCACGCTTTTTAAAATTTATGGATATATTTAAATAGCGATGGCCAATAAAATCCTGATTGGAGGACCTTTGCAGAAGTCCTCGAACCTCTAAAATGCCCTCCACAGGTTGTTGTGTGGCACTAGTATAAGATATCACTTTGCTCTTCTTCGGGGACGCACCGTTGAATCATTTGATCGGCACATTGCTTGAACAAGTACGGATCATTCCAAAAATAGAACTTAGCATCATGCAGAAACCTCTTTTTTCCCTGGCTATTTAGTTCATAAGGAAAAACCCCACTAATAAGAAAATTAACAAGGTCAGCGTACCACGGAATTGTCGTGGCATATAAAATTTTCTCGTCAGGGAATTCTTTTTTAATATCAAAAATGTCATGGCATTCTGAAATGTTCTCTAGCCTAGATAAATTATCTGCAACCTGATTTTCAGTACCTTTCCTATCAATTTCCTCTAAATCAAATTCTGCAATAGTAATATCCACCTAATCAGTCTAGGCTTGGCATCTTTCTTATTCACTAAGTATTTTATAGCTGAATGATCAGTGTGGACTATAACTTTGGTGCCTATCAAGTAAGGCCTAAACTTGTCAAATGCAAATACCACGATAAGTAATTCTTTCTCAGTGGTCGTGTAATTCAATTGTGCATCATTTAAGGTACGGCTGGCATAATATATGACATGAAAGATTTTACCTCTACGTTACCCAAACACAGCTCCCACGACAAGATCACTTGCATTGTACATTAATTCGAATGGGGCCGTCCAGTCTAGGGAAACTTTGATCGGTGCAGAGATAAGTCTTTGCTTCAGCTCTTTGAAAGCACCATGGCATTTATGATCGAACACAAATAGTTGGTTCTGTTGCAGCAGGGTGTACAAGGGCTTGTATATTATGGAGAAGTCCTTGATGAATCTTCGATAAAATCCAACATGTCCAAGGAAACTCCGAATGCCCTTGATAGAATTTGGTGGGGGGAGCTTCTCGATCACCTCGATCTTGGCCTTATCTACTTCAATGCCCTTTGTAGAAATCTTATGGCCTAGAACAATGCCTTCTGTTACCATGAAGTGGCATTTTTCTCAATTCAACACGAGATCAACCTCTTCACATCGCTTCAGTACCTTTACCAAATTGCTGAGGCATTTTTGAAAGTTGTCCCCAGAAATAGAAAAATTATCCATGAAAATTTCAAGATAATCCTCAACCATGTCAGAGAATATGGCTTGCATGCAGCGCTGAAAAGTTATCGGGGCATTACAGAGTCCAAAAGGTATTCTTTGGAAAGCATAAGTTCCATAGGGGCACGTGAATGTGGTATTCTCTTGGTCCTCTGGTGCGATGGTAATCTGTTTATACCCCGAGTAACCATCCAAGAAATAATAAAATGTCTTGCCAGCAAGTCGATCCAATATTTGATCGATGAACGGCAAAGAGAAGTGATCATTCTTGGTCGCCTTGTTGAGCTTGCGGTAGTCCATGCAAATTCGCCACCTGGTGACCATGCGAGTAGGTATCAATTCGTTGTCTTCACTCGTCACCATGGTCATGCCTCCCTTCTTGGGCACGCATTGAACGAGACTCACCTACGAACTATCTGAAATGGGGTAAATTACTCCAGCATCAAGCCATTTGAGAATCTCCTTCATCATAACTTGCTTCATGATTAGGTTCAATCTTCGCTGTGGCTCTATGGATTTGTCGTGACATTCTTCTAGCAAGATTTTGTGCATGCAGATTGTTGGACTTATTCCCTTCAGATCTGTCATATTCCACCCTAACACTTTCTTATGTTGTGACAAAACACTTAGCAAACTGGTTTCTTGGTTAGGAGTAAGGGCAGAGGAAATAATCAGAGACAAAGTTTCATCACTACCCAGATAAGCATATTTAAGATGTTGTGGCAAATTCTTAAGTTCTAGGATAGGAGCATGCTGTAATGAGGGCTTGGGAGGAACAAACTCTTCGAAATTAAGAGGTTCAAAACACATACCTGGGCTAACTTTAAGGAAGCTAGCATGTTGTTCCTTGGATGAAAAATCATTAGGCTCTCCGGCCTTTAAGTCTTCCACTAGCCCCTCATCAGGTCCCAGCTGAATGAAATTATCCTGGCAAAATTGATATGCTTCTTTTGTTATTACTGTATCTAATTCTAAAATGCTCTGGCATTCTTCAGAATCATCCATGTACTTGAGAGATCGAAAGACATTCACAGTGACATGTTGATCGGCAACTCACATGGTGAGCTCGTCCCTCTCACAGTCGATGAGAATACGACCGGTAGCAAGGAATGGTCTCCCCAATATGATGGGCGTTGTGACGTCGACCTCACAGTCCAGAATCAAAATATCGATAGGAAAAATGAACTTGTCAACCCGCACGATGACATCTTTAATTTGCCCATCTGGTCTAACATGTGAACGATCGGCTAATTACAGGATGAAGGAGGTGGGTCTTGCATTTCCTATCCCAAGCTTGACGAATATTGACTTAGGCATCAAATTCACACTTGAACCAAGGTCACATAATGCATTTCCAACAAATCTGTCTCCTATTGAACATGGGATGATGAAGCTGCTCGGATCATGTCTCTTTGGTGGAAGCTTACTTAAGGAAGAGCAAAATTCTTTTGCCGTGGTAATTGTTTCATATTGCTCAACCTTTCTCTTCTTGGTAACAATTTCCTTAAGAAATTTGGCATAGGTGGGCATTTGTTCCATTACCTCTAAAAAGGAACATTGATTTGCAGTTGACTTAGAATGTCAACGAACTTCTTAAACTGGATATCTTCGTTATGCTTCTTCACTCTTTACGGAAAATGAGGTGGGGGTCTGACTTCCTGTACTGACGGGGTGCGAACAGAAGTTGTCGTGGCATTTTTATTTGCCCCCTCAGTTTCTTTACTTAACGAATCCTCAACCTTTTCCTTTTCTATTGGTGTTTTTTCTTGCACTTCTTGATCAGCTTGCTTGGTTATAAGGGTACGAACTATGGCTTTGAAGCAGGGCTCCTTGATTTTTGATGGAGGTTGCATGGTCTTGCAACATTGTTTTTGTTGTTGCAATAAACTCTTACATTGTAGCTTCCAAAGAACTTGTGTTTGATGAAGATGACCCTCCCTTATTAGAATTATGCCATGGCATATTCGATTGAAATCCCTGGGAGTCATTGAAATTCTACTGCCGAGTTGGTTGATGAACATTGTTGTTTCCTTGATTTCCCCATGATAAGTTTGGATGTTGATGCCATCCAAGATTATATGTGTTGGAATAAGGGTTGTTGTTACCTTGATTAAAGTGACCTACAAAGTTGATGGATTCTTGATTGGTTGGGCAGTCACTCTCATTGTGAGTGTCGTGACATAATAAACATGCTGAATGAGCTGCCTTCACTTCTCTCACCTCACTTGGCCTTTGCAAATTCTTCAACATGTTGGTGATAGCAGCAAGTTGGGCGGACACGTTATCCATAGAATCTAGTTCGAAATCTCCATGAGATTTTCGCCCAACTCCAAACCTTGTGGATGGAAACTGATAATCATTAGTGGCAATCTTATCCAGAATGTCAAATGCCTCTGCTGGTGATTTGTCAAGTAATGTCCCATTTGCTGAGGCATCTAGCATCATCCTCATGGGTGCGTTTACTCCATTATAGAACATCACCACTTGTGTCCAATCTTGAAAACCATGGTTTGAGCACTTGCGAAGCAATGCCTTGTATCGATCCCAGCATTCATACATCGACTCGTCATTAGCTTGACAAAAGGAAGCAATGTCGTTCCTCAATTGGGTGTTCATATTCGGAGGATTATACCGTAGCAAAATTATTTTGCATATATCTGTCCATGACTCCATTGAACCCGCTGGAACGCCACTCAACCACGCCCTTTCTCGGTCACGCAAAGAATATAGAAATAATTTTAGCTTCAAAACATCTTCGTGCACCCCTTGTTAGCGAAAAGAATTGTACACCTCTAAGAAGTTACGAATATGCTGCCTGGCATCTTCATTTGGCATGCCCCTAAATTGTCCTATTGAATTTAACATATTGACCATGACAGGTTTGAGCTCGAAGTGGGCTGCCTGAATTTTTGGGGCCACTATTCCAGGATTTAAATCATCTAAGATCGGGTTTAAGTGATCACGAATGGGACGAGGTCTGGCTGCATTCCCAGCATTTAAATTTGCCCCGACATTCTGATCCTCCTCATGACCAATGCCTTTGATTTTTGAGTTGGTACATTTTTATACGTTGAGCGCGTCTTCTTTACCTAAAAAGCCTCTCGATTTCAGGATCAATCGGTTTTAATGGCTCTTCAGGGTTGCTTCGGGTCATGTACCTAGAAAAAAAATGAAGAAAAATTAAGGAAAGTAACAAGTAAAGCTAACTAAAAAATAAAATATGAACAAGTAAAATAAAAATGCTATGACAAATCAATTTAACTTCCAGTTGCCAATTCCCCGACAACGGCGCCAAAAACTTGTCCGCTCTTGTGGGTACTATAAAATGAGTGTGGATATATGTGCAAGTATACACAATCGAACAAGTAATAAAGTGATAAGTTGAGTATCGTCTCCACAGGGAATTTGAGAAATCAAATAGATTTGTCAAGGCACATTACTTTGTCACCTAAGTAAAGTTAGTGATGGTATATACAAATGAGAATGTTGTGGCAATATGGAATGACTGATGTGGAAATGGATGATGGCAGTGAGGTAGAAATTGATTATGTTATGGCAAATTAAATTGTGATGCATGCAAACAAATGGAAATGTCAAGACAAAATTAAATGTAATTACTAGATTTAAAAGATATAGGACTTTAGCTTTCTCACACGACAAGCTGCTATGGGAATGAGTGGCAGGAGTCACTAGGAAAATCTAAGTCTATTTTTTTGAATGGTATTTCTTCTATGCCTAACCTGCCCAACAGAGTCTACAGAGGTGCCCTATGCTATCTTTAGTAAGGGACTTGACAGATTAAAGATGCCCTGGAAAATTCGATTGTCGTAAACTCCTGTAGTTATCCTATTGGTTCAGATAACAGGATATGTCTCGGCAATACCTTTTTTGCGACAACATTAACATCTAACCTATCGTTTTTGTACAGCTCCTTTTAGTCGAATGAAATCCTAGCCTTATCTCTAAGGTGGATTAGGCCTAGTTACTACCTAGAACCCCTTGTCTATGTAGTTCCTCCCTAGCTTCTCTCGAAGACTAAAGATATTTTGCAGAGGTACCCTCTCGAACCCTAAGCACCTCCTAAGGAAAGGCTACTCTCGTAGCTCCTACAATCTTAAGGTATTAAGTTTCATAAACAAAACAGATTAAAGCATATAAAAATAACCATTCATTGAAATAAAATTTAAATATCCAAGCGAACTCCCACCAAATAGGATTAGTTCATGGTAGGGTTCGAAATAAACAAGCACAAAGCAAGTTTCATTCGTTCCTTACAACCCAATAATAAAATATGAAAGCAAAGAACTAAGGTAAGGAAAGAAAGCCTTCGTTCACTGCCCAATGCTTCCCTCGGCCACCAAGAACTACTCCCAGCGGACTGGCTCCTCTTATATGCTCAAAACACCACTCCCTCAGGCTTGTAAAGGAGAAATACCACGACAAGTAGGATTGACGGAGAAAGATGAGACATTCTCTCTTTAACTTTTTAAGCTCAAATCTGGGTAGAACTAAAGTCTTCAACAATGTGGATTTATCCTCTATTTATAGGGGAAAACAAATCCTAGGACTTGGTATTAACTATCCTAGGAAACCCCAAAACCATGGTTAAATTACTTCGGAGTCGGGCTGAGCAGGCTATAATGCAACCTGGGTAGCTGGCTGAGTGACCGATATAATCCCGTCACAGACGCCTAAGGACAGACAAGATCTGCAGGGTCAGACGGTGTCATCAGCAGAACCGGCGGGTAAAGCGTCGATCTCTCCAGGAGTATCTTCAAGGTGGATTTCTCAGGTAGAGGCCACGAAGAGTCGGGGACAGCTGGCTGGAAAATATCTTCTTTCACCATGTGCTCTCTCGAAATGCCAATCAAACTTGGCATTTTTATTTAGCCTCAGCAATCTCCTTATATCATGGCATTTTCTTTCCTCTTTCCTTGCTTTCAATACCTGCACATTATCAGATAAGTACCTTTCCCATAAAGCAGCACCTCAGTAAAAATAAAATGCCACGGCAAACCGAAATTCACCACATGCTTCTAAATGCATCTATATGCTCCTAATGAGCTCTTAAACATTCAATAACTTAAGTGAAAAGGTCCCAAAATGTGACCTTTTACGGAGTTATCAACAACCTCAATGTACTCACGTACCTTCTGTTCTCAATATTGTACATGGGCAATCCAAAGATAAATTAAAGTGAAACTGGCATAAGAATATAAGCTTCATAAGTGCATGTCATAATCATATATATTATAGTGTAATAGATGCATGCCAGTTGAGATGTCATGATTAAATGGTAATAATGCATATTTATGAATTCATTATTATATCTATATATTCATATTATCCCTCATTAAGTATGTTACTTAGCGTGTAAGTGATTTACACGTAGGTACCAAGAATTAAGAAGAGAGAAATAGGAGTGGCAAGGATAACATCACTGCTAGAAGATCAGATCAGAAGTAACTGATAAAGTATGTATTTTGTGGTATATAGTGTGTTGGCATGTAAGAAACGTGTTAGTTACGAATGCTCTGATCGATTTTGTCTTGTTTTGGTCAACTTATGTAAAGTAATAACTTTTATTTTAATGAATGTTTAAAATTTCCTTGATGTTCATCAAGAGTCTAAGTTGAAAGTCAATGTGACACCTCAGACTCGTATCTTGGGTCGGGTACGGGTTGGGGTTTTTACAATCATTCTTCATTTATTCTTAATTTCTTTATATATTAGGGTTGTATTAAACGTTGAATCTTGGATGACTTTTTTTATAGCACCATGAATGCCTTACTTGGTGTTAATCTTTGTGTTGCCCAGACAATTATTTTATGTTTATGAATGATGAATTATGTTTTTACTCATGACTGTCTTCTTCATTGTTTGAATATTTTACCTTGACACTGTAAGTGCATCGAGAGATTTCCTGGGGTTTTGGTAAAACATGTCTTGGCAATGTAAGAGCATCGAGAGATCGCCTTTTGTCTAGATAGTGATTCTCATATTCAAGTACTCAGTCACACACAACAATCATATCAACACGTGCCTATATTCATGAATTCATGCATTATAATATAGGAAATAGACTCATCGTAAGTCTTATTTCTCTTAAACATCATATACCAACTAGTATGCACTCACCTGGCCTCACTAGTCAATACTAATCTCTTATCTTTTTCTCGATGACTATTACTTGTCGACTTGTCCGGACTTTGCTCTCAATCGATATCTACATGAATACACATTCCAATAAATATCAGGATTCAAATTACTCAAAAAGATTATTACAAATATAATCTAAACAAAGCATTACTTTTTTAGTCTCCACTTAAGTAGTATCGGTACTATTGTTACAGTATCGATACTCATATGCTAGTAGTATCGATACCCTTCTACGGTATCGATACCCATTTTGCATTCTATAATCCTCGTTTCAAAAATGGTACCGATACTCTCCTTATGGTATCGGTACCCTTGGTATCGATACTCCTTGAATATCTTATCAAAGTTTTGCTTATGGTATCGATAGTGATTCATAGAGTATAGATACCCTCTCTCAAATTTTGACCCTTTTCTCTTTGAAGTATCGGTACTGGATGAAAAGTACCGATACCCCATGCCCAAAATTCATCTTTTTAAACCTGAAAATTCTCCATAACTTAACTAACTTCCACTCTGCTAACTTCTTTTGATTCATTAAACTCAAATATACCTACTTAAACCATCTTATATAACTTTAACTCATCAATTTATCCAATATCTCATTAGAACCCTTAAAATTAAAAATCTTACCAATTATTCAACTTTGTAATTCCTCCCATTTAACTTCTTTAATCTCTTATTCTAACTGCTAACAAGTAAAATATGACTTCTGAATTCATTAACAAACTCTATTTCAATAATTCACTTAAAACCCATTTTTCTTCAATCACTCTTAATTTGAAATTCTTTTAGTGTTAAGCCACCCTAAGTTTCCCTTAAGCTTTCTTAACATCCCAAGAATAAAACCAACCCAAAACTTACAAGAATTAACCAACTGAAAGCATTCTCACCTTTGAAAATGAGCTCACGGTGGAGAGGAGAAAGAATAAGTAAAAGTTTCCATACTTCTCTTTTCTCTTTTTCTCTCATTCCCACGTGGTTAAATCCCTTATAAAGGGAAAAATAAAAATCCTTCATATCAAATGACTATAATACCCTTCCTACTTTTAAACTTTTCTATTAATTTTAACACTAAAATTTTCTAATTAAATCCCTAAACTTTTAATCTTTTCTGAAATTAATCACCAAGTTTCAAAAACTTTCATTTTGGCCACCAACCTGACTTTTGGGATGTTACACCTAGTTTGTGTTTATTGAAGGGAAACAGATAATGGACTGCACCCTTATTTCTAATGAGCTCATCGACGATATGAATCGTATGAAAAGAAAAGGTTTGGTTTTGAAATTGATTTCTCAAAGGCATATGATACTATTGATTGAATTTCCTTCAAGTGATTATGAAGTCCATAGGTTTTGGGGAAAATGTAGAAGGTGGATAAATCTTTTCATTTCATCAACTTCTATCTCAGTTTTGGTAAATGGGTCGCCATCTAGAAAATTTAAGACTAGTCGGGGTCTTCGTCAAGGTTGTCCCCTTTTTCCTTTCCTATTCAATTTGATTGGAGAAACTTTAAGTGGTTTATTCAGAAAGGCGGTGGATATTGGGTTATTTGTTGGTGTTCAGGTGGGATCATCTGATCTTCATTTTTCGCATATCCAATTTGTTGATGATCTTATAGTCTATTCCGATGATAACCTTAGTTCTCTGCCGAATGTAATAAGAATTTTTAAGGTTTTTGAAGTTGCCTCTTGTCTAAGTCTCAATCTCCGTAAGACAAAACTTTATGGCATAAACGTTGAAGAGAATATTACAATTTCTTGGGCGAGCATGATTAAATGCGAGTGGGATAAGTTCCCCATAACATATTTAGGTCCCCCTCTTGGGCACTATAGAAATTCATCAGAGTTATGACAGCCGGTCGTAAAGAAGTTTCTAGCCTATTTGAATGACTGAGAAAGCAAACTACTCTCCATCGGAATGTGCCTAACCCTCGTGAAAGCAATCCTTACTAATTTATCTGTCTATTATCTCTCTTTATTTCAGATGCCAACATCGATAGCTCTCAAATTAAACTGCTTAATCTCTAAGTTTCTGTGGGATTCTGGTGATGGAAAAGGTATCTGTTGGGTCAGCTGGGACACTGTTTGCAAACCAGATTTAAGGATGAGGATTAGAGCTCTCCTAAATAAATGGCTATGATAGTTTGGTCGGGAGCCTAATAGCCTCTAGAGGCAAGTGATGGTTGCCAAGTGGGGTTTGGATAGTTGTGCTCTAATTTCGTCTGGTGTTCCCTCTAGGAATGTTTCTTGGGTGTGGAGGCGTATTTCGGCCCTGTTGGTTTCGGAGGCTGATCTTTTTGTAAGGATCTTAGATTCTCCCTAAGTGATGGCTACCGTATTAATTTTTGGGATGATTTATGGATAAATGTTCATTTTATGAAGTCGGTTTTCCCCTTATTTTTAGTCGCTACTAAAAAGGCTGAAAAAGTATTCGAATATGGTTCTAAGGTTAATGGGTCGTGGGTGTAACATCCCAAAAACTAAGTAGTGACTTAATTGTAAGATTTCGGAACTTTGGGTCTAATTTCAAAAAATTAAAAAAGTTCAAGGACTTAAAGTGAAATATCTAGGTAATGGATTAAATTGTAAAGATGTAGGGATTGAAGGGTATTATGGTATTTTCAGTTTAAAGATATTTAATCTCCCTTATTAAGAGATAAGCATGTGGGATTTGGCAGAGTTATCTGGAAGCTTATTTTCTCTTGTCTTCTTCTTATTCCCGTTAGCCTCATTTCAAAGGTGAGTTGAATTGTAGCTGTTTATTTCTTAAATTTATAAGTTGGTTCTTCTTCTTTGGGAGTTATATAAGCTTAAGGAAATCTTATATAAGGTTAAAACAACAAAAAGAGAGAATTATAAAGAAAATTATAAAAAGGGTGTAGAAGTGAATTGTTGGTATGAAGAAGTTTTTGATGTTTTATTGATAAATTTGGCTTGTCATAAGAATGATTAAGAAGTCTAAAGTATTAGAAATGAGTTTAGAACACATTGAAAGTTTAGTAAAATTCTTAAATTCAAAAGTTATAGTGAGATATTGAAGATGATGAAGTGTTATAGTGCTAAAAGATGGTTTAAGTATGTATGGTTGAGTTTAAAGGCATGAAGAGAGTTAAATAAATAGAATTTGGGGTAAAGTGGTGGTAATTTTTAGGTTTAAGAAATAGAATTTGGGTTAGTAGTATCGGTACTGGTTGAGTAAATACCGATACTACAAGGCAATATTAAGTGATAACTATGTGTAGGTATCGATACAGCATGAACAGTATTAATACCATAAGGCAAAAATGGGATGATCTTCATGAGGTATCGATACTGAAGTGATAGTATCGGTACCGAGGGTATCGATACCAATAGGGAGGTATCGGTACCATTCTGGCAAGGAAATTACAGAATTGAGAATCTCGATACCGTGAAAAGGGTATCGATACTATAAGCATAGAGGTATCAGGATTGTGCTTGTAGTACCGATACTACTTAAATTAGAAATTAGTGCCTTATTTAGTTTGCATTGGTAATAATCTTTTCTAGTAATTCGAATTCTGATATTCATTGGATTTTATATTCGTGTAGATATCGATCAAAAACAAAGTTCGGTCAGGCCGTCAGAGTAAGATTTATGTGAGAGAGATAACAGATTGGTATTGACCAATGAGACCAAGGTGAGTACATAATATTAAGTATAAGTTATGTTAGGGAATTAAGACTTGCAATGAGTCTAATTTCGATATTATATTACATGAGTACACGAATACAAGCATGTAGTGATATGATGTTTATATGTTCATGAATATATGCATATGTCTAGATGTTAAGTGCATCTCTATACGTGATATATGTGAATGCATGTATGTGTGATAAATTATGTGATTATGAGCTATGTGATAATAAGTTATATGGTTATATGATCATAAGAGATAAGACATGTGACAAGAGATATGTGAAAGTGATCTATGTGACTATATGTCTATATAAATGCAAGAATATGTGATATGATATATATGATAATGAGAAATGAGACTCTACGAGAATATTACATGATATATGTGATAAGAAGCTATGAGTTTATATGCCTATGTGATATGAATGTGTGAATGTGTGACAAACATAAATGATAAATGCCTATGTTATGTGATATGAGAGCTAGTGGTATAGTTTGCATGCCAAGAGTCGAGGGTTCTATGTGGTCCTTCAGGATATATATGTAATCCTTTGGAACATATATGCGGTTCTTTGGGACACATATTTGGTCCTTTGGAATATATATGTGATCCTTAAGGAGTGGTCCTTCGAGACATATATGTGGTCCTTCTGGACATATCTACGTGGTCCTTCGCGACAAAATCTATGTGCCCCTAGTGGAATTTATACGAGCTGTGATGACAGTATATGTACAAAACCTCAATGTACTCATATATCTTTAGTTATCGAAAGTATACATGGGCTAATAAAGAGATTAAACAAATATATTGTATGTGATATATATGTGACTTGTTATGTCAAATGGATTACAGAATTTATGTGATGTTGTGTGTATTGCTTGGTAAATGCATTATATAGTGCTTACGAATGTTATGTATAAGAGTATATAATTATAAGGACTAATGATAAGATTTGTAATAATGAAAATAATTGTACATAAGTATGTAAGAATTTGTATATAATTTGGTATGATATTATCATATTTAATGTACATGCATTGTTAAGTAATTAAAGTTTTTATTATTATTTTATATGTCTCAGTAAGTCTATGACTTAGCATGTGAGTATTTCACACGTAGGATTCAAGACGTCTGGAAAGTAAGGATAAGTAGCGAAGACAACATATCATCATCAAAGATCAGATCAGAAGTAAATTAACAGTAGGTTATTTTGTTATTGTAAATAGTGTTGCCATGTAACTTAAAGTTAAATTATATATGTTCTTATCAGCTTTTGTAAACTTTTTGATTTAATATATGTAAATTATTTAGTTTATTCAAATTAACTCTGAAAATATCCTTTATTTTATATAAGTAAATGATTTAAAAGGTTGATGTGACATCTCAAACTCGTATTAGGGTCGGATACGGGTTAAGGGTGTTATAATGGGCGTAGAATATTGAGCTGAAGAGGGTCCTCCTTGATTGGGAGACTCCATTATGGGAAGATTTTATGAATATTCTTAATAGAATAGCTCGAAGTGATCTCGTTAGCGATGTTATGAGATGGATTAGGTTTCCCTCGGGGCTTTACTCTCTGAGCAATTTCTATCGAGCTGTTGTGCAAGGAGGATCTGTGCACAACAGAATATGGAAATTCGTTTGGGATAATTTGGTTCCACTAAAACTGGAGGCTTTCATTTGGAGAGTTGTCCTACAAAGGATCCCATCATTAGTCGAACTAGCCAAACGTAGAGTTGTCAGCTTGGACTCTTCCATTTGTACGTTGTGTCGAAAAGCTCCTGAATCTTCTGACCATCTCTTTTGTCATTGTGAGGTGGAGTGGAATTTTTGAAAATGGGTGTCATATTGGAATATGACTTTTGTGGTCCCAGTTTTGTTTTTATCCTTTATCTGCTCATTGATTGATCTCACTCTAAATTCTAGGTGCAAACAGATTTGGTATGTTTCTTTCTTTGGGAATGTGTGGACTATTTGGCTAGGTAGAAACAACTTAATTTTCAATAAGAATGAGTGTAGCGTGGAGTGTTTATATAATGTTGTTTTATCTAGGATTGGGTTTTGAGGCAAGTGTAACTGGCTAGAAATTTATCCCTCAATTCTCTATTTCTTCATTTGTCTGGGAACAGGAGCCAGGAGTCTTTATATTGGATAAGTATAACACCCCCAACCCGTATCCGATCCGGATCCGAGTCTGATGTGTCACATCAACTTTCAAAACCTTTACTTGTGCAAAAATAATGAAAATTTTCCGTTAAAAGAAAGCTTCATATTATTTCAAAATAAAAGTTTACAAACTTATCAGAGCATACGCATTTCAAATTGTTTATCTTATATGCCAACTTCATTTCAATAAAACAAAATACATATAATTTAAAATGCTTTTCTGATCTGATCTTTAGGAAGGAGAATCCTGACCTGTCTTACTCATCTTAGCTTCTCTTCTCGTTTCCAGAACCTACGTGTGAAACACTCACACGCTAAGTCGATGACTTAATGAGGTGTTAAACTAATAAGAGAAACTCTAACTTCTTAACCATGCATGAACATATCATACCATGCTATCACACAAAACAATATAACATTGCGTATAATCAAATATACACATATACACATCATTCATCATTTCCATCATTAACCTTATTTCACTATCAATATGATTATCATTTATATCTTGTAATCATATCCTTTTGTACTTAACGTTTTAACCAACATGACTCATTTAACCACGCAATACACATATCATCATTAAAATCATATAATACAATTCATCTCACAAAAGCATATACCTCACATGTAATATATTTATTGTTATATCTTTGTTTAGCCCATGCACATTTTTGAGAGCTAAAGATACGTGAGTACATAGAGGTTGTGCACTATGTTGTCACCATAGCTCATAAAATTCCCACTAGGGGCGCGTAGAATTTGTCCCGTAAGACTACTATGTCCCGAAGGAACACTTTGTCTCGAAGGACCACAATGTCCCGAATGACCACTGATATTCCCTCGACTCTTGGCATGCCAACTATATCTATAGATCTCATAACACGGAGCATGGGCATTCTCTTTATATCGTTTCACATAGTCATATCTCATATGTTCATAGCTTTTATAATATCATTTCACATATTCATATAATCATATGATTCACTTTCACGTATCACAATATACTTTCTCTTTCATATATCTCATGTCATATATCACATGGCTCTTTATCTCATTCTCATATGATCACATAATCATGTAGTTCAATTCTCATATCACTTTGCATGGTTTTACATAAACATATATCATATCTTATTCATATATATATATCCTCAAATACATGTAAGCACATATTTTCTTATCTTATAACTTATGTTATATATGCATGTAATCTTATGACTTATTATCAAGTAGCTCCAATAACATTCTATTATTACATACTTTATTCCATAACCATATATTCATATAGATTACATAGCACATATACGCTCATACAATCAAGCATACATACATTTTATATTAATCGCATACTTTATGTACTATACTATTAGAAATAGACTTATCGTAAATCAATTTCCATATAATCCTATGAAATAAGATGCACTCACCTTGGCCTCACTAAGTTTCAATCCCCTTTTATGATTTCCTTTCTTTCGATCGAATCTAAACTTGATAGTCATCCTGGAACTTGTTCGTGCTCGACATCTACATAATCATACATTGATACATATCAATATCCAATTGATATACTCTAATCTATCATTTCTTAGACCAAAAGAAAGGTCTATTTCTATTTCCCCTTGAAGTGCATTGGTACACACTATAGTGTATCGATGCATTCCTTAACGTGTGTATCGATGCACTACCTATGCATCGGTACACAAATTACATTCGATGTTTTTATTTTAAGGGGTGCATCGATGCACTTCCTGTGCATCGATACACACTGAATAATTTCTGGAAATTTACCCTAGATGCATCGGTACATGTTGAATATGTACCGATTCACACTAGCCCAGAATTCCAATTTATGCACGAAAATTCATTCTTTTGAACTTTAGTTCTTCATGTTCTATCCCCTTTTATATACTAAACTCAAATACACATACTTAAGCCCATTTGAACTAATTCATCACCCCTCTAATCTCAAAATCCTATCTTCCATATCTAATTCAAGAATTACACCCAATTTGCAACATGTTCTAAATCCAATTTTAACCCTTCATATGTCTTAATTTAACCATTGACAAGTCAAATTCAACTTCAAAATCTATTAACTCGTTATATTTCAATAATTCACTTAAAAACTCTTTATATTTAATCCTTTACAACTCATCCATTTTGGAGTTTCAACATACTTTAATCTATAAATAATCTTTCTTAGCACCCCAAGAATCAAAACTAAGCTTAAAACTCAAGAATTTACCAGCTGAAATTAAACTTACCTTTGACATGGAGCTTACGGGAAGAGAAGAGGAATGAGATAACCAAGCTCCAGACTTTTCTTTTCTTTCTCACCCTTTCCACGTGTTTTATAGCCTAAAAAGAAATATAAAAATCTTTCTGGTCAAATGACCCTTTTACCCTTTATTTCCTTTAATAATTACCAACAATCATCTATTAAATATTCTAATTTAATCACAAACTTTTAAATCTTTCAAAATCAGACTTCAAAGTTTCAAAATTTCTATTTTACTCAATAGCCCCAATTTTGGGATATTACAAATCTCCACTCCTTTAAGAATATTCGTCCTCGAATTTTCTTTGCATGCACCAATAAAACATATCTTTTAATGTTCTCATAATGCTTCCTCTACTTTATCCCTTACGCAATTACAACTAATGATTTGCCTTCAATTTCCAAATAACTCAATCTATTTCGATATTTTCTCTTCTTTGATTATACACTTACTTTTGATCGTTGAAAATCTATATCATGTCATTTATCATGTAGACTGTAACCTCCATTCTCATCAATCCATATCATAAATCAATCTATTTCTTCATTAGTCTCTAACTACCTTATAACAATAACTCAAACTCTTATTCCATCATCATTTGACCAAAACACAACCTTAACTCTTCTTCAAATTTGATTAAACATACATTTTACATAATCAAAACAATCTTTTCACATCACCTTGCACACGTTTCTTACTTCTATATCAAACTTATCATCTACACTTCCATATAACCTTTATCATATCTGATCCTTTAAACTCAATCATTTTTATTCTTTATTCCATTATTTCTTTATTCATTCAAAATTGAAATCTCCTTATACACAAATCGTATCTTTCCTTTCATGTTCACATATTCTTTTTTTCTTTCCTTTCTTGTTCACATATTCTTTTTTTCTTTCCTATCACTTATACTCATCTCTGATTACCGATCTTTATCACATATTCCTCAGCGGTATCTTACTCAACTTTTCAAACTCATACTCTTACCCATACACAGTACTACTCCCTTGTTCCAAACATAAACGTTATAACTTCATTTTTCTTATAAACTGATCGTCGATATACTCATTCTTAAACTTTTCTCTTACTCTGTGACCTCCCTTAAACATATGAATCCTTGCCTCTTTCACTATATCATATTTACATAATCGAGATACACAACTATATTCATATCTATTTCATATCTGGTTAACTTGTCCTAACAATATCTTACAATCTTATAACTTCAATACATTTTTCATCACATAATCTTGTTAGTCAACGCTAACTCTTTCCATCTTAACTGCTAATCCTTATCATATCCACACTCTTGCTTATACACAATAATATCCCTTCGTTTCAAACTCATAAGCTCTGACTTTATATATAGCTTATATGCTTGTCACTGATACACTTATTCTTGAACTCTTCTACTAATTATCACTGCATCATTTGATC
This sequence comes from Hibiscus syriacus, assembly GCF_006381635.1. Lineage (NCBI taxonomy): Eukaryota > Viridiplantae > Streptophyta > Magnoliopsida > Malvales > Malvaceae > Hibiscus > Hibiscus syriacus. The sequence continues at coordinate 220,313 of NW_024063440.1, forward strand.
TTTTAACGCTATTATGCTGACACTTGTTCACCATATTCTATCTTATCCACAACATAACAAAATTACTCCATATCACTTTTCCAATTCAAAACAATGAATATCTTCTATCACTATTCTGATATGATTTCAATTTTCTGAAATCAACATTTAATCTTACGAGGCACTTCCTGATGTATCTGCTCTTCATCCTGCCTGGCCAGAGCAGGTGAATTGCTATCACAATCAGGTTTACCTCTCAGTTCATTTCAAAATCATCATAATCATACTTCTATTATAACGTAACAGTCGAATTCTATTAGCACGACAATATACTCCTTACACTATCAGATCAGAAATTTTCACTCTATGTTGGCATGTACACATTTTTAAAACTCTTTTACCTTCGGTTTAAGCCTAGAATCGGCTAACCTTAGCTCTGATACCATTAAATGTAACACCCCCAACCCGTATCCGATCCGAATCTGAGTTCGAGGTGTCATATCAACTTTTAAAACCTTTACTTGTGTAAAATAATGAAAATTTTTCGTTAAAAGAAAGCTTCATATTATTTCAAAATAAAAGCTTACAAACTTATCAGAGCATATGCAATTCAAATTGTTTATCTTACATGCCAACTACATTTCAATAAAGCAAAATACATATAATTTAAAATGTTTTTCTGATCTGATCTTTAGAAAGGAGAATCTAACATGTCTTGCTCCTCTTTGCTTCTCTTCTCGTTTTCAAACCCTACGTGTGAAACACTCACACGCTAAGTCGATGACTTAGTGAGGCATTAAACTTATAAGAGAAACTCTAACTTCTTAACCATGCATGAACATATCATACCATTCTATCACACAAAACAATATAACATTGCATATAATCAAATGTACACATATACACATCATTCATCCTTTCCATCATTAACCTTATTTCACTATCAATATGATTATCATTTATATCTTGTAATCATATCCTTTTGTACTTAACGTTTTAACCAATATGACTCATTTAACCACGCAATACACATATCATCATTAAAATCATATAATACAATTCATCTCACAAAAGCATATACATCACATGTAATATATTTATTATTATATCTTTGTTTAGCCCATGCACATTTTTTATAGCTAAAGATACGTGAGTACATAGAGGTTGTGCACTATGTTTCACCACAGCTCGTAAAATTCCCACTAAGGGCGCGTAAAATTTGTCCCGTAGGACCACTATGTCCTAAAGGACCACTATCTCCAGAAAGACCACTTTATACCGAAGGACCACTATGTCCCGAAAGACCACTGATAATCCCTCGACTTTTGGAATGCCAACAATATCTCTAGATCTCATAACACATAACATGGCCATTCTCTTTATATCGTTTCACATAGTCATATCTAATATGCTCATAGCTTTTATCATATCATTTCCCATATTCATATAATCATATGATTCACTTTCATGTATCACATATATTTTCTCTTTCATATATCTCATGTCATATATCACATGGCTCTTTATCTCATTCTCATATTATCACATAATCATGTAGTTCACTTCTCATATCACTTGGCATTGTTCTACATTAACATATATCATATCTTATTCATATATATATCCTCAAATACATGTAAGCACATATTTTCTTATCTTATAACTTATGTTACATATGCATGTAATTTTATGACTTATTATCAAGTAGCTCCAATAACATTCTATTATTACATACTTTATTCCATAATCATATATTCATATAGATCACATAGCACATATACAGTCATACAATCAAGCATACATACATTTCATATTAATCACATACTTCATGTACTATACTATCGAAAATAGACTTATCGCAAATCAATTTCCATATAATCCTATAAAATAAGATGCACTCACCTTGGCCTCACTAAGTTTCAATCGCCTTTTATGATTTCCTTTCTTTCGATCGAATTTTAACTTGATAGTCATCCCGGAACTTGTTCGTGCTCAACATCTACATAATCATACATTGATACATATCAATATCCAATTGATATACTCTAATATATCATTTCTTAGACCAAAAGAAAGGTCTATTTCTATTTCCCCTTAAAGTGCATCGGTACACACTATAGTGTATCGATGCATTCCTTAACGTGTGTATCGATACACTACCTATGCATCGGTACACGAATTACATTTGATGTTTTCATTTTAAGGGGTGCATCGATGCAATTCTTGTGCATCGATACACACTGAATAATTTCTGGAAATTTACCCTTGATGCATCGGTACATGTTGAATATGTATCAATGCACACTAGCCCAGAATTCCAATTTATGCACGAAAATTCATTCTTTTCAACTTTAGTTCTTCATGTTCTATCCCCTTTCATATACTAAACTCAAATACACATACTTAAGCCCATTTGAACTCATTCATCACCCCTCTAATCTCAAAATTCTATCTTCCATATGTAATTCAAGAATTACACCCAATTTGCAACATGTTCTAAATCCAATTTTAACCCTTCATATGTCTTAATTTAACCATTGACAAGTCAAATTCAACTTCAAAATCTATTAACTCCTTCTATTTCAATAATTCAATTAAAAACTCTTTATATTTAATCATTCATAACTCATCCATTTTGGAGTTTCAACATACTTTAATCTCTAAATAATCTTTCTTAACACCCCAAGAATCAAAACTAAGCTTAAAACTCAAAAATTTACCAGCTGAAATTAAACTTACCTTTGCCATGGAGCTTACGGGAAGAGAAGAGGAATGAGATAACCAAGCTCCAGACTTTTCTTTTCATTCTCACCCTTTCCACGTGTTTTATAGCCTAAAAAGAAATATAAAAATCTTTCTGGTCAAATGACCCTTTTACCCTTTATTTCCTTTAATAATTACCAACAATCATCTATTAAATATTCTAATTTAATCTCCAAACTTTTAAATCTTTCAAAATCAGACTTTAAAGTTTTAAATTTTCTATTTTAGTCACTAGCCCCAATTTTGGGATATTACAAATCTCCCCTCCTTTAAGAAAATTCATCCTCGAATTTTCATTGCATACAACAATAAAACATATCTTTTAATGTTCTCATGATACTTCCTCTACTTTATCCCTTACACAATTCCAACTAATGATTTGCCTTCAATTTCCAAAGAACTCAATCCATTTTGATCTTTTCTCTTCTTTGATTATACACTTACTTTTGACCATTGAAAATCCATATCATGTCATTTATCATGTAGACAGTAACCTCCATTCTCATCACTCCATATCATAAATCAATCTATTTCTTCATTAATCTCTAACTACCTTATAACAATAACCCAAACTCTTATTCTATCATCATTTGACCAAAACACAACCTTAACTCTTCTTCAAATTTGATTAAACATACATTTTACAGAATCAAAACAATCTTTTCACATCACCTTGCACACTTTTCTTACTTCTATATCAAACTTATCATCTACACTTCCATATAACCTTTATCATATCTAATCCTTTAAACTCAATCATTTTCATTCTTTATTCTATTATTTCTTTATTCATTTAAAATTGAAATCACCTTATACACAAATTGTATCTTTCCTTTCATGCTCACATATTCTTTTTTTCTTTCCTATCACTTATGCTCATCTATGATTACCGATCTTTATCACATATTCCTCAGCGATATCTTACTCAACTTTTCAAACTCATACTTTTACTCATACACAGTACTACTCCCTTGTTCCAAACTTAAATGTTATAACTTCCTTTATCTTATAAACTGATCACCGATATACTCATTCTTAAATTTTTCTCTTACTCTGTAACCTCCCTTAAACATATGAATCCTTGCCTCTTTCACTATATCATATTTACATAATCGAGATACACAACTATATTCATATCCATTTCATATCTGGTTAACTTATCCTAACAATATCTTAAAATCTTATAACTCCAATACATTTTTCATCACATAATCTTATTAGCCAACGCTAACTCTTTCCATCTTAACTGCTAATCCTTATCATATCCACACTCTTGCTTATACACAAAACTATCCCTTCGTTTCAAACTCATAAGCTCTGACTTTATATATAGCTTATACGCTTGTCACTGATACATTTATTCTTGAACTCGTCTACTATTCTCACTGCATCATTTGATCTTTTAATGCTATCATGGTGAAACTTGTTCACCTTATTCTATCTTATCCATAACATAACAAAATTACTCTATATCACTTTTCCAATTCAAAACAATGAATACCTTTTATCACTATTCTGATATGATTTCAATTTTTTGAAATCAACATTTAATCTTACGAGGCACTTCATGATGTATCCGCTCTTCATCCTTTCTGGCCAGGGTAGGTGAATTGCTATCACAATCAAGTTTACCTCTCACTTTATTTCAAAATAATCATAATCATACTTCTATTATAACTTAACAGTCTAATTCTATTAGCAAGACAACATACTCCTTACACTATCAGATCAGAAATTTTCACTCTATATTGGTATGTACACATTTTCAAAACTTTTTTACCTTCGGTTTAAGCCTAGAATCGGCTAAAACTTAGCTCTGATACCATTAAATATAACACCCCATCCTGTATCAGATTCAGATCCGAGTTTGAAGCGTCACATCAACTTTCAAAACCTTTACTTGTGCAAAATAATGAAAATTTTCCGTTAAAAAAAGCTTTATATTATTTCAAAATAAAAGTTTACAAACTTATCAGAGCATATGTAATTCAAATTGTTTATCTTTCATGCCAACTACATTTTAATAAAACAAAATACATATAATTTAAAATGCTTTTCTGATCTGATCTTTAGGATGGAGAATTCTGACATGTCTTGCTCCTCTTAGCTTCTCTTCTCATTTCTAGAACCTACGTGTGAAACACTCACACGCTAAGTCGATGACTTAGTGAGGCATTAAACTTATAAGAGAAACTCTAACTTCTTAACCATGCATGAACATATCATACCATGCTATCACACAAAATAATATAACATTGCGTATAATCAAATGTACACATATACACATCATTCATCCTTTCCATCATTAACCTTATTTCACTATCAATATGATTATCATTTATATCTTGTAATCATATCCTTTTGTACTTAACGTTTTAACCAATATGACTCATTTAACCAAGCAATACACATATCATCATTAAAATCATATAATACAATTCATCTCACAAAAGCATATGCATCACATGTAATATATTTATTGTTATTCTTTTTTTAGCCCATGCACATTTCTGAGAGCTAAAGATACGTGAGTACATAGAGGTTGTACACTATGTTGTCACCACAGCTCGTAAATTTCCCACTAGAGGCGCGTAGAATTTGTCCCGTATGACCACTATGTCTTGAAGGACCACTTTGTACCGAAGGACCACCATGTCCCGAAGGACCACTGATAATCCCTCGACTTTTGGCATGCCAACTATATCTCTAGATCTCATAACACATAACATGGGCATTCTCTTTACATCGTTTCACATAGTCATATCTCATATGCTCATAACTTTTATCATATCATTTCCCATATTCATATAATCATATGATTCACTCTCACGTATTACATATACTTTCTATTTCATTTATCTCATGTCATATATCACATGGCTCTTTATCTCATTCTCATATAATCACATAATCGTGTAGTTCACTTCTCATATCACTTTGCATGGTTCTACATAAACATATATCATATCTTATTCATATATATATCCTCAAATACATGTAAGCACATATTTTCTTATCTTATAACTTATGTTACATATGCATGTAATCTTATGACTTATTATCAAGTTGCTCCAATAGCATACTATTATTACATACTTTATTACATAACCATATATTCATATAGATCACATAGTACATATACACTCATACAATCAAGCATACATACATTTCATATTAATCACATGTTTCATGTACTACTATCGGAAATAGACTTATCTTGGCCCTACTAAGTTCCAATCCCCTTTTATGATTTCATTTCTTTCGATCGAATCTTAATTTGATAGTCATCCCGGAACATGTTTGTGCTCGACATCTACATAATCATACATTGATACATATCAATATCCAATTGATATACTCTAATCTATCATTTCTTAGACCAAAAGAAAGGTCTATTTCTATTTCCCCTTGAAGTACATTGGTACACACTACAGTGTATCGATGCACTACCTATGCATCGATACACAAATTACATTCGATGTTTTTATTTTAAGGGGTGCATCGATGCACTTCCTGTGCATCGATACACACTGAATAATTTCTGGAAATTTACCCTTGATGCATCGGTACATGTTGAATATGTACCGATGCACACTAGCCCATAATTCCAATTTATGCACGAAAATTCATTCTTTTCAACTTTAATTCTTCATGTTCTATCATGTTTCATATACTAAACTCAAATACACATACTTAAGCCCATTTGAAGTCATTCATCACCCCTCTAATCTCAAAATCCTATATTCCATATGTAATTCAAGAATTACACCCAATTTGCAACATGTTCTAAATCCAATTCTAACCCTTTATATGTCTTAATTTAACCATTGACAAGTTAAATTCAACTTCAAAATCTATTAACTCGTTCTATTTCAATAATTCACTTAAAAACTCTTTATATTTAATCCTTCACAACTTATCCATTTTGGAGTTTCAACATACTTTAATATCTAAATAATCTTTCTTAACACCCCAAGAATCAAAACTAAGCTTAAACCCCAAGAATTAAACTTACCTTTGCCATGGAGCTTACGGGAAGAGAAGAGGATTGGGATAACCAAGTTCGAGACTTTTCTTTTCTTTTTCACCCTTTCCACGTGTTTTATAGCCTAAAAGGAAAGATAAAAATCTTTCTGGTCTTTTACCCTTTATTTCCTTTAATAATTACCAACAAACATCTATTAAATATTACAATTTAATCCTCGAACTTTTAAATATTTCAAAATCAGACTTCAAAGTTTCAAAATTTCTATTTTAGTCACAAGCCCCAATTTGGGATATTACAATAAGTGTTCTTGTGATTTTACCATTCATTAGTGTGTGTATAGTTCTTTTCATCTATAATTCAATGAAATTTGATTGGTGTTGTTGTCCTAGTCTTGTGTGATTTTGTCGAGGTGATGGTCACTCTAGTTTTGTTATTTTTCTCTTGTTTTGGTCGAATGCTGATGGTAGGGGCTGCTTTTTCATAATTTTCCTTCTGTTTTGGTTGTATTTGTTCTTGAATCGAGGTATGTAAGTTTTATCTAGGTGGTAGTGAATGCATCAATTTTCTGGTTCAGATATGCTGCTTGGGCTGTCTCGTACAGTTGTGTTTTCTGTTTAGGGTGTAGTTGGATCGGTGAACTGCTAATCTATTTTTTATCCAATGCAGTGTGCGCATTAGTCCTAGATGGAGTGTTGATATTGCTGCATTGGAGGTGATTTACTGGTCCTAGTGGTTTTATCTCGATGCTTTTTGTTCGATGCTAGATTGAATTACTGCAGTATGTGTCCCTAATGTGGCCTAAGGTCTTAGTTTGTTTCAGTTGTTTTATTTACTTGGTTGGTTTCAACTTGTGTTCTAATTTGTACTCGAGTGCTTTCGTTGTAATTGTGTAGTCCCAATAAGGTCGGGGTCAATATTACTTGTTATTTTTTGACACGTGAAGGTGCACTCTTTTTCTTCCAAATAGATTCTAGGGAGGTTTTTTAATGAGGCCCTCCAGTGTGTCCGTTTTTTATATGCTTCTCTTATTTTAAAGTATACGAAACCACTCCTTTCAAAAAAAAAAACTTTGATAGTTTCAAAGCAAAACGCATAGAATCAATAAATGAAGTAAAAATAAAGTTTGTACAGAACTCAGCTTTCGATGGGCTTTAGATTTGGATCCCATAGGTGGCGAAACTAATTACTAATCGGAATATTAAGTTGTATAATCAAATCCACTTTGATGATAAATGAGTTGTTATTATTTTTTGAGATCTTAGGTTCGAGTATTATGAATGTTAGTAGTGTGAGCGTATATTCTCAAAAGGTTGAAAGTTATCTTTAAATAGATAATATTTTGTACTTAGATTAATCAAATAAAAAAATTAAAATACTATGTTAAATTTTGAATATAGTCCTTGTATTGCTATCATATTTAGGATTTAATCTATATACTTAAATTATATATTTTCCCATCACTTTATTGTGGGAAATTATTTTAAATCGTTAATGATATAAAAAGTCTTGGTAGACTCAATTTAGTATTTGTCCTCGTTTTTAGTCTTGGATAAAACTTACACATATTTTGTAAATAATGTTAGTCAAACTCGGATCATTTAAAAAGAATTAATATTTCTTTAGGTCTAAGGTCATTCTTCGAGTTCAGTTCACAACATTAAAAATATTGAGTTTTAATTAGTTATCCATTTTCTTTAAACAACTCTAATATTTTTCTTCTTCTTTTTGTGTCTTTCTTTTGATGTTGCTATGAAACTTTTACAGAAATAATTAGCTAAAAAATGCACTTCGTAATTAATGGCTTAAGGGATTTGTATTTTTTAGTTTAAATTTCAGTGGTGAAAAAAATACAAAACAAAATACGTTTGGAGAAAAAGAATAGTGGAAACTTTAGGGTTTGGGTTTTAGTGGTAGTTTTGTTCTTCTTGAATTTGGATATTCGCCATTGATGGTAACGATTGACTTTGAGAATTACTTAAATTATATTATAAAATTAACTAAATCATAATTATATTAAAATTCAGACGAGGCTTTATATATTTTCATTAATAATCTGAGATGATTACAAGATAATATATGTTTATAATATTTCTTAACTATTGACAACGTATACATATCCTACATATATAGTTGTTCGAACCCATAACCTCAAAGGAGAACAATACTTCTTTAACCACTGAGGTCACTCAATGGGTTCAGACATTATGTTTTTTAAACAAGAATATGACTATAAATCTTAATATTATGAAGGGGCAAATTGGGTTGAGAAAATCATATTCATAATGATCTTATGCAGTATTTATCTTAAATTAGTCAACCAATAAATCAAATACTAACGGTTATATCATGTGTATTTTCATTATTCTTAATACTTACCAATAAATTATAGTTAACTTTAATTAATTCAAATGGTACTATATCAAAGTCAATAATTTTTTTGTTGCCTTCTAGGTTCACACGATTTTGCCCTCGTTAATTCGGATCGGCTTGTGTCGTATACCTGATTTTGGTGGGTGAGTCTCTCAGTGGAGATTTTTTACATAAAGGCTCAAACTTGAGACATGTTTAAATTATATTAAGCTACTTACCAATTAAACCATCCTCTCAGTAAACTCAATATCTTAAACCTCAATAAAAATGAATAATTATATTATTAATTCTAATAACATATTGTAATCATCTCCAAACTCCATAGATAATCCAGCAAAATTTAATTCTAGAAATCAGAAAATTGTCCCATTACCAATCCGGCAATACGTCCTTGAATACAAGGCATAATTTTATTTCAAAAACTATTAAAAAAGTGTATAGCTTTTGCCTTTATTCTTGTACTCTTTTGAAACCAATACTCGGTTTCAACACTACATATACCTAGTTTCACCTACGGCATTTGACCAGCCTAACACACCCACAAAACAAAAACATCATAGCCATAAGAGCTTAAATCAAATGGCCGTTCATCGTTCATTAGTTAATTTTGCAATTGTTGCTTTGATGTCTCCGGTGATCTCGTCGGCTATGGAATACATCGTCGGCGGCGATGATGGGTGGAAACTAGGAGTTAAGTACGATGATTGGGCTAAAGACAAGCAGTTCTTTGTTGGAGACACTCTTGGTAAACTTTGTCATCCCTTAAACTTTCTTTTTCCCTACTTATGTCTATATATGTTTTTAGTAAACTATCTATTTTGTCACACACCTATTATTTAATTTTTGTTTTGAACATGCATAATGTTACGTTTTGGTTCTATTTTGGTCACCTGGTGTTAAAAAATAACGGTGGTAATAACATGTTACCATAAGATTATGCCATGTCAGCATTGAAAAACAATTAAAATGTCACGACAGTGTCACCATTACTTTTTTAACGGTGAGTGACCAAAATAGAACCAAAATATAATATTAGGTATGAAAATAATAGTTGAGTGACTAAAACATAAACTTAGTAATAGATGGGTGACTAAATAGATAGTTTACTCTTTTTCTTTTTTTTAACCACTAATTTGGGTATTGTAAATGCCAATTATTAAGCGATAACTCAATTTTTTTTCATTTATAATATTAGGATTCAAATTCATGATATTGCAATTTATTTTTTAGGTAAACTATCAACTTGGTCACACACCTATTACTTAATTTCTTTTTTGACCATCAAACTATTATTTTTTAAAATCATACGTAACGTTACATTTTGATTATATTTTGGTCACCCGTAGTTAAAAAATAACGGTGGTACTGGCTTGTCACCATAAGATAATGTCATGTCAGTATTGAAAAATAATTAAAATGTCGCGTCAACATCATCTTTAATTCTTTAACGGTGGGTGATCAAAATAGAACCAAAATGTAACATTGTGTATGATTTTGAAAAAAAAATATAGTTGGGTGATCAAAACAGAAACTAAGTAATAGGTGAGTGATCAAATAAGACTTTTATTTTGGTTCAACTGTTGGTTTTCGATCTATTGATCAACTATTTCATATCATATATTGTAGAAGCCTATTATGGGACGACCTTCTTAACTTAATTTTTTTCATTCACAATATCAAAATTCAAACTCACGATCTTATAATTTATTTATTTATTTATTTTTGTTGTTGTTGCAGTTTTCAAGTACAAGGGTGGAGATCACAATGTGTACAAAGTGGCAGGAGATGAATTCAAAAGCTGCACTGTTCCATCAAACAACAGCTTGGGCTCATTCACCGGAAACGACACGATTAAGTTGGCAAACACCGGAACCAAATGGTACATTTGCGGCATCAGTGGCCATTGTGATGGAGGGATGAAGCTCAAGATCACGGTGCTAGACCGTGCCCCGGCTCCTGCTCCCAGCACTGCTTCAACATTATTTGCCAAGGCCACAGGTTTCCATGTCTTGTTAGGGATGATTTTCGCCGTTGCCCTGATTGAAGCTTTTTCATTCATGGGGGAAATGATTTGAAGGCTTAGCATTTTAAAGAATAAAACAGTTTGAAGGGACTGGATTGGAATTTTCATTTACTCTTGTGTTAACCTTTTCTTATTGTGATGGAATTTTCAAATTATTATTTAATGATTAAAATGATAAAGTTAAAAAATATAAGTGGTTAAATATGTAATTTGTTTATTTGAGATATAAATCTATTAAAATTTAAGATTAATGGTCACAATTAATGAATTTCACTAAAGTTTTTTTCCTCTCAAATTTCCAAAAGGATTCGTTATAACTAATCCGAATCGACTTGGGTCATACACCTGATTTTGGTGTGTAAGTCTTTTAACAAAAATTTTATGTATACATAAAAACTCAAACTCATAATTTCAATAAAGTTTCCGTATACAAATGCAATCCAACAAATTAATATATGAGGTCAATACATCAGGATGTTAGGATAATCCATTCAATTTAATTTCAGCTTTGCTCCATTGAGCAATCAATAACAGTTTTTTTTTTTTTTTTTGGCATCAAAGACCTGAAACGAATCAATTCAAAGGATTTGAATAAATTCTAAACATTCTTCTTCATGGGATCATAATACTTGAACACATAAAACAACACAACAAACAGCAGTCCGATCACTATCACCAGACTTGCTCCAATCATCACTGCTGTCTTTCCCTCCATCTTAAGCCTCCAAATAGACCCATTGGGGCGTGCCGTAGACGATACAGCATTTTCAGCCGCAACACCGCCAGAACTCTTGCCGGTAACATTTCCAATTTGGCGATGTTGAACAGGCGATGACGACGGGGATGCTGTCGTCGCTTGCTGCACTGGTGGAAGTGGATCCTTTTGGGAAACATGCGAAGACACAATCTTCTTTGGTATTGTTACATAGAGAAAACCGGAGCTGAATCTTGCCCGAATTTCGGTTGCTTTGCAGTCTTTAGGAGTGGTAAATTCCTTCCGGAATTGAATCCATTTACCTCCTTCGACGGGCCGTTCACCGGAAACCGTTATGACACCATTACTGCCGAAGTGAACTTTCAGCTGGTCTTTTTTAAAATCTGAATTGAAAACTATTTTGAATGGATCAATGTAGTATTGCATAACAAACAAGTGTTTCATCTGCTTGAAATATGTAAATTTCCATTCAAATCATATATATATATATATATATATATATATATATATATATATAGTACCTTTGAGTTGAAATTCAATAATGTCTTGAGCTTCTCCTTTTCTGTACTGGCAATCAGGCTCAAAATCTTGGTAAGAACGGGCCATTTATCTGGGAAAGAAACAGTACTATTTATTAGTGAATAAAATTATATGAATCAAGGCTCTTGCAATACATATATAATATTATTAGATTAACATGTTTATATATTACATAAAAGAATTTCTTGGTTTAATTGAATAGCTTAATTTTCTTTTTTGGGTTTCCTATGGAAATCTAAGAGAATCATACCTTTTTCAAATTCTAAGTATTTGGTTTTGGAATATATATGCTGTCCTCCCTTTGTAGTTCATCCCTTTCTTACTTTATTGGGATTCTTGGTCATTGGCATGTGATCGAAAAATATTGACTTGGCATCTCTTCTTTCCTCTGATGATGTCTTAAGAAAGATCACTTAGGGCTACCTTTTCCTGACTCGGGTAAAAAATAGCAAGGATGGACTGGAGGAGACGGTAGGAAGTTACTTCTAAAAATTTCAAATTCTCATATATTTTAAATATTTTATTGTATTTTCTATTCATAATATATTTTTGCATCTAAAATGCGACATGAGAGATAGCATCTACGGAGAGTACACTCAAATTTATCTCATGAATGAAATGAGCAAACAACTATGAGGAGAGCACACTCAAGGTGATAAATAGGATAAACTTGAGTGTACTCTCCGTAGATGCTTGCCATATCTCTTATATCACGTTTGAGTTGGGCATTAGAAACTGATGTGCAAGATATTGATATTCCTGCAAGGTCGGTAGAGAGACATGACAAGCTTCTACGGAGAGTACACTCAAGTTTACCCCACGAATGAAATGAGTAAGCAATTATGAGGAGCATGGTGAGACATGGAACATGACAAGAAGCCAAAAGTGTAATAATTATACCATGTGATACCAAAAACACTAGTGTTCGATCTTACTTTGTTCATAGAACTATTTTGAGTAGTTCCAAGTAAAAACAACACATAAATATTGGTCGGTAGAGAGACATGACAAGCATCTACGGAGAGTACACTCAAGTTTATCCTACGAATGAAATGAGCAAGCAATTATGAGGAGCATGGTGAGACATGGAACATGACAAGAAGCCAAAAGTGTAATAATTATACTATGTGGATAGCAAAAACACTAGTGTGTCGATCTTACTTTGTTCATAGAACTATTTTGAGTAGTTCCAAGTGAAAACAACACATAAATATGAATGTTCCAAAAGGAAGGAGGAGATTATGATCAAATAATAGGGAGTTTAATCAACAATTAGTTGGTCTAGTGGAATGAGATGCTATAATTTTTAAGTAAAGTCAGGGGTACGAATTCTGCCATTTGTGATTGGAGCAAACTGGGTTGAAAAGGTCACCCCCATAATGGGCCTCTACAAAACTCAAATTAGATTAATCAGTTAATAGATTTGATAGCCGTGATTAATTCAAAAATAATAATAAGGAGCTTAAGAGGTAAATTTTGGACAAATGTTCATTTTATAATGTGTTTAATTTGATAATATCATACATAAATTTGTAATAAAATCTGAATTAGTTTAAGATATGTCATGTCAAACCACCAAGAATAAAAGTTAGAAGAGAAAGTTGTTAGATATTAACTCAAATTTTGATTAGAAATTAAGTTAGATTTTATTGTAATTCTACTAATTGAAGATTGTTTGATGATTAAGTTTATTTAGTTAAGAACTCTTATGGAATAAAGATTCTTGTTGACCAAGTATTTAACTCTATAAATAGAGAATATGTCTTAACATTTAGAATTATAAGAGAGAATTACTTTAGAGATATGCAATCTTTTTGTAGTCTTTGCAACTTTTGGAGTTTATGTTGCAGAGACAATTATGAGAGTTATTTGAGATACTCTAGGTTTTGATATAGATATTGGATTTTATGATACATGACATATCATGTATTTGTATAATTTGTGATCTCTACATTTATATTGGATTATTATTCTTCTCATCCGTAGAGGTAAACAAGGTTGAGTCATGTTAAATCTCATCTCTTGTGCTGAGATACTCTAGGTTTTGATATAGATATTGGATTTTAGGATACATTTATGTTGATATCGGTTTAGTTATTTTTTTCTCCTAAATTCCTAACAAGTGATCAAAGCAATGATTTGAATTATTGAGTTTTAGAGACATTTGTTGTTGCAGATTTTGTTAGCAACATTAAAGACATGCAAGAATAATTTTGTTGCAATAAATTTTCATTCACAAGTTAGTAATTCTCAACCAATCTAATGGTACTTCAACAATATTACGAAAAGATTAAGGTTATTGAAGACTTGATGATGAAGCTTCACCAAATATCTGGCTTACATAAAAATTAATGTTTTTGAAGATCCGGAGATCAATTTTCTAATAATTTTTTTGTCAAGGAATAGATTGCTAGATATTGGTCTAATTAGAAATTAAGTTAACTTTGTGGTAACTCTACTGGTCGAAGATTACCTAGTGATTGAGTTTATTTAACTATAAATTGTTATGTAATAAGGATTTTCGTTGATCAAGTTCTGTCTCTATCAATAGAAATTATGTCTTAGCCTTTATAGATAATTATTTTATAGATATGTAATCTTTTTGTAGCCTCTACAACTTTTGGAGTTTATTTTTGCAGAGATGAGTTTTTTAAGTTATTAGGGGAGTGATTTGGGATACTTTGGATTCCGGTATAGATATTGACTTTTAGAATACATGAGATATCTTGTATTTGTATCTTTCGTGATCTATATATTTATAGTGGGTTATTATTCTTCTCATTTATGGATGTAGACAAGGTTGAACCTTATTAAATCTCGTCTCTAGTGTCACTTTGATTATTTTTTGTTTATAAGCTCATAACAAGTGATATCAAAGCAATGATTCAGATTATGAAGGTTCAGAGAAATTTGTTGTTACGAATTTTGTTGTAATTAATTGTAGTTGCATGTGAATAATTCTTGATCAATCCAACGGTACTTTAACAAATATTACGTAAAAATTAAAGTTGTTGAAGACTTAACAATGAAGATTTAACATATATTTGGCTTAAGTAAGAATCTAAGTTCTTGAAGATTCAAAGATCAAATTTCAATTGAAATTTGTGTCATTAGAGAGATTTTTTTAGATATTGACTCAAATTTTAATTAGAAATTAAGTTTAATTTTAACGTAATTCTTTAAAGATTACTTAGGTACTATTTGTTTTTGCTGAGATAAAAGGTCTGCAGTCTGCGGACCACATCTGTAGGCATCTGTAGCAGAAGAGGTGGACCAAAAGTCTACAGTTTGCAAGAAGAAGACTTTGTTTTTTAACGTCTGCAGACTGCTAAAATAAATTGATTTTTTAAATTTAAAAGAGTTTTGCAATATTGAAATTTAAATAATTTTAGTTTTACAAAACTGAAATTTAAATAATCCATACAACTACAATAATAAAATTTTTAAAATAAATCAATCCATATTTTGCATTAATTGCTCAACAATTTCATCTCGTAGCTGAGTCAATTGGGTTTTTTACGCGAGGGTTTTTGTTTTTAACGTTCTTTGAAGAGGTTGGAAGAGTTTTGAAGACACAAGGCCACGTCTGCACCAAGAAGATGACGCGCAGACGTTTTCAAAGCTATTGTCTTCTAAAAAACAAACGGTCTGCGAAGCCCAATGTCTGCGCGTGGTCTGCACGGAGCAGACATAAGAGCTTTGAAGACCTTTTTTTAGAAAAACAAACAACACCTTCTGATATATTGTTGCAAAGATGATTTATAGGGATATTGGGAGAGTGATTTAGGATATTTTAAGTTTTGATAATTTAGGAACCATAACCTTAATAAATAATCTAACCCATTAGACTTAATTTCTAATCAGACCATCATCAATTAGAAATCAATTAGAAACTAGTTATTGAGTATCTACACGTATATAATCTATATATTATTTAATTATTAAAATTTAATCAATCTTAACCGTATTAGATCATTCTAATATGGACTAACCTTTTATGATACAAATAACTTACAATTATTTACTTATTATATTATAGGGGTATTCAAAAATATTTGATTCGTTAACGTACCGACCATGTTAAAAATATTAGGTATTTATAATGAAAATACCTGATTTTTCAGGTTAGGTACTTGACCCGCTATTTTTTTGGGTTTCTGGGTCGGGCCCGTATCACAAATTATCCTTTAATTGGATACCCACCATCATGTATCCGATTTCATATATATTTTTATTTTATATTAGATTTTTTATTCCTAATTTTCAAATTATTTCCCGCTAACATTTTAAATTCCTAATTTCTTTAATCATTTGACTATAACATTCTAAATTATTATTTTTTAAATTATTTCACCCTAACAATCTATATTGTTTCTCAAATTATTTTTTTAACTTTAAAACATTTTAAATTTTATTTTATTTTTTAATTATATATTTTATAAGTTTTATTTTTAATTATATAATTTCGGTTTTTGAATTTTATGAGTAACTTATGTATTATAGACCTTTAGATTTTAAATTTTAAAAATTTTCTATGTAATTTTTTAATAAATAATATTATAATTTAAAGAAAAAAATGATATGAACATGATACTCGTGACCAAAAAATGCAGATACCCAATTTTACGGGTACTTAGAATTAACGGTCGGGATATGAGCATCTTGGTAGCCAAAAATCTTAAGTATCTAACATTTCAGGTACCTAAAAATACGGGTATCCAATGTTAAACACTCCTAATTATATATGCCATGTCCATATAATCTACGAATCTCTCACTTGATTGGTATATGCATAATTGTATGTCATCATAATAGCATGAAATCAAAAGTTTACTATCACAATTAGAAGCTATACTGAACAATATCGTCCATCAATCATGTTAACATAAAATCAATGTAATTTGTTCTACAGCTATCATTGCTTATCTATTTATGATCTCATATATTAACATAAGTCAGAACGATCCTTAAGCTTGGCCCATAGTTCGTAAAGAAAAAAAATCAACGAAGTCGTTATTAATCTTTATTTCGTTAAGGTGTTATTGGATCACCTAAAAAAGTTACTATTTTAAATGATAATTTTTATCAAAATAAAATAATAATTTCTAGTTTATAAAATAAAAAATGAGTTCAAGAAATAATTACGTTGCGAAAAGATGAACACTCTCGTATCGTCCAAAATTATTATCTAATTGATTAAAATTTAGGTTAAAATTAAAGATTGTGGATTCAAATTTAACTTTGAAATATGATCTTTTACGACAGAAGTTTTATTTTAAATGAGCGAAGCTTATTTGAAAACAAAATCTTGATTGATTCTTTTTTTAAATTAAATGGTGGAATTCATTCGGTCTTATTAATATAATGTCATTGTATTTTGGAAAACTAACGAAGATCTTTATTCATCGATTTATAATACTATCTAGTTAATCTTTTAATAAAAGGGCTTTACTTTTATTTTTGATAAAATTAAATATGCAATGCGAACATGGATACATGTGCAAAAATGAATGCAAGATGAAAAATTCAGGGTAAATTACTTATTTGGTCACTCACATGTTAATTTTTATTTTGGTCACCTAATTATTATTTTTTTAAAATCATATTTAACGTTAAATTTTAGTTCTGTTTTTATCACCCACCATTAAAAAAATAATAGCGATACTGACTTGATATTTTTAAATTATTTTTTAAAACTAACACGATATTACCTTACGATGACATGTCAAAATTTCCGTTAAAATTTTTTAACAAAAAGATGAATTCGTCCATCAATCGAGATCTTATAAAAGGGAAATGAACCACCTCTATCTTAAGAATGGGAGCGCTGAGAAGCCTCTGCTATTGAACAAATTCGAGAGATGATTGTTATATTTTTCACTAAAAGTCTAAGATTAAGTCAGTTCATTGTATTCTCTTGATCAAGGAGGACAATATGTTTTTTTTATTCGGAGAAGACCTCTCGTAACTATCAAATCTTCGCCAATAAAGTCTTTTAGAAGACTCCATCTGTCGTAACCGGTTTTCGTCCGAGCACGAAATTTTAAATTTGGCGGGAAAATTTATGTGAATAAATGGTTTTGAAAATAATTTGGGAGTCGCCATCGGCCTTTTGGGTTAGGTAGGTCGAATACCTAAAAATTATTTTTTTAAAAGAGTTTTAAGAAAACACCAATAAAAAAATAAACTGATCTGCGTTTATAACCAAAAATTCATTCTTTTTAATAATAAAGAGGGATTCGTGGTCGGTTACGTTTAGGGAATGATTAGCACCCCTACAACGCCCAAAATTGGTACTTTTTAATTATAAATTGTCTCTATTATTAAAAATATTAAAAATTCAAAATATATTTAATTTATACTCCTATTATTTCAAAATTATAAAAAATATTTAAAAATATCGGAAAAGGATTTCTAGGTGCCTTAAGACAGCTCTTTTCTTTGATATTGATAAATATTAATTTAAATTAAATAATATTTTAAATAATTAATTATTAAATTTTAAAATACCAGAATAGGACATCCAGTTGTATTAAGACTGTCCTTTTCTTCGATATTGAAAAATAAATATTAAAATAATTTATTTAAAAAAATTAATTATTATTTATTATATATATATTTATGAATACATAAAAATATTTAAAAATATAAACAAGTAAAATTAAAACAATAAAAATACAACTAGAACGATATATTTAAAAGCAGTAAAATAAATGAAAACATTTAAAATAAATGACTAAATTATAGTAAAAGTAAAATTAAAAACCTAATTCATAATTACTCAAAATTATAGGGATTAAACATGCTATTTCTTTATTTTATTTATTTAATGACTAAAATAAAATTATCTAAAATTCGGATATTAGAATAAAATAAATTAAAAATAGAAACTAGGGATTAAAATATTATTTATTAAAATTAAGGGATTAAATCTATTATTTATCCTAAATATATTATTTTAATATAAAGGACTAAAATAAATAAAATTAAAATTAAAGATCTGAATTAAAAGGATTATAAACTCGATTTAGTGACTAAAATGTAAAGTTTACAAATCTTGATGACTGCGGACGGGATTTAACAATTTAAATTTGCACATATAGTCCTTCCTGAAACGACGTCGTTCAGGAATGCCTATATAAGGTCCAAAACGGCTGGCCCGAAGGGCCAGCCTTCATTTCATTTTTTTTCTCTCAAGCAGAGAGAGAGCCAGAATTCTCTCTGGCCTCTCTCTATATTCCCTCGCCGGAGGGAATCCGGTAGCCGTCTGCCGCCGCGAATTCTGCCGCCGACCACCGCCTCCGGTGGTCGAAAATTCCCCAAATTCACCTAAAACGTAGATCTGAACACCCTAAGACCGAATTCGGCCTTTGTTTCCCCAAAAAGACTCCTAATCGGAGTAAATCTATGAAAATACCTTCTGTATTTTCTGTTTTCCGGCGATGTTTAGTGCTTCCGACGATGGTCAAGGCTTCTTTGGTAAGCTTCTCTCCTCTTTTTTTTTTTTTTGTTGTTGCTGTGTTGTTGTTGACTGGGATCGTTGGTAGTTTTTGTATCTCTCTCTGTTTCTGTTGTTTCCTCGTCTCTCTGTTCTTCTCTGTATTTCTCTATCTTCTTTTTTTTTTGCTCGCAGATGGGGTGATGGCTTTATAGCCATCACCGGTGTGGCCATCGGACCGGGTAAAAGAATGCCCTTCGGTGAGTCACCGGACTCCCAGTGGTGACTCACCCCATAGCCATGGCGTGGACGGCTGGCGTTGGAGCTTCTGGAGCCTTCGGTTGGGACGTGGCAATGGTGGAGATGGCGAGAGCAGCTGCGGCGGCCGCGTGGCCCTAGGGTATCATACCCTAGGGTTTGCATCTGGAGGTTCTTGGACCGTTGGATCTGGCCAGATCCAACGGTGGATGGATGATGGCTGCTAGGGTTTAGGGTTACATATTTGGGTTAAATGGTTGGGCCATTGTAATTGGGCCGGTCGATTGGGCTTGTATATATTTTTTATTATTATTTATATATGTATTTAATATATTTAATAATAATAATAATAATAATGATAATAATAATAATAATAATAATAATAATAATAATAATAATAAATCAATATGGGTAAAAAATTAGTATCTTCAGCTGCCCCTCTTTGCTCATTCTTGTGTTAACAGGAATAGGGCAAAGATGAAAAGATAATAAAATTTTTTATCCATTTGTCTTCACTTGATCATAATGGAGATGTTGAATAAATTCTTCTCTTTCTTTCAAATGAGTTCTTCTCATTATGAACTTTCCGCTGGGGATGATGTTGACCTCTTTCTTTCTGTGATAGAGTCATTCAAAAGGTTGAATAAGCTCTTGATGAGTTCTTCTCATTATGAACTTCTCTGGAAAAATTGACCAATCAAGTGATGGATTTGAGCAAAAATCTGAACAAATTCTTCTCATTATGAACTTCTTCATCCTTCTTCAGATGAGTTCTTCTTATTATGAACTCGAACTGGAAAAGCTAATCTATCAAGTGATAGATTTGAGCAAAAGGTTGAACAAATTCTTCTCATTATGAACTTCTTCATCCTTCTTCAGATGAGTTCTTCTCATTATGAACTCGAACTGGAAAAGATAATCCATCAAGTGATAGATTTGAGCAAAAGGTTGAACAAATTCTTCTCATTATGAACTTTTTCATCCTTCTTCAGATGAGTTCTTCTCATTATGAACTCGAACTGGAAAAGATAATCCATCAAGTGATAGATTTGAGCAAAAGGTTGAACAAATTCTTCTCATTATGAACTTCTTCATCCTTCTTCAGATGAGTTCTTCTCATTATGAACTCGAACTGGAAAAGATAATCCATCAAGTGATAGATTTGAGCAAAAGGTTGAACAAATTCTTCTCATTATAAACTTCTTCATCCTTCTTCAGATGAGTTCTTCTCATTATGAACTCGAACTGGAAAAGATAATCCACCAAGTGATGAATTTAAATTTTTGCTAAAATCTTTGAAATTCCTGTCAAAATTCAACATGGATGAGAATGAATGAAAATGCACCTATTTTGCAAATGCCTAAATATGATGCATGATTGTTAAGTTATTTGATTTCAGATTGGTGAACTGAATATTTCTTCAGTTGTAGAAACCCAATAAATCTTTCTTCTTCAAATCAGAGAATCTATCCTCTTTGACAAATGTAGAGATATATATAATGTCACAAAACCTCTTGAGAATAAAACTCAATAGTATAGGCTTTTGAAAAGCTTGCCTTCATGCGACATGTTGATTCTGATAACAACTCATCCGATTATGAAATATCCTTTCAAGATGATTTCACAGATATTGATAGTTCTTTTAATACCAAGAAATCTTGAATTCTGATTCTGATGAGGAGAATAAACTGTTATACTTGACAAAAATGGGATTCTCAGAGGCTGAAGCTTCAATAGCCATGGAGAGATGTGGTTCAGATTCATCAATTGCAGAATTGCCAAATTTTATATGTGCTACTCGAATGGCTAAGGCTGCTGACGCATTTCTTCCAGTAAAAGATGGGAAGCCATTATGCAATGATTCCAATTACAAGAAAAGGCGAAACTTGGGCTATGATTTGTGGAAAAGGAAGAAGCAGAGGAAGCTTCTTAATGAAGATGATCATGCAGTTCCTCTTTCAATTCCAATGATCGATTCTGGGGTTCCTACCGAATCAGATCAGATAACTCAAAGAACACTTCTAGAAGATGCTATGAGTACATTGCATTTGTTCCATTTTAAGGATTGGTTCTGCCAAACCAGATCAGATAACTCAAAGAACACTTCCAGAAGATGCTATGATCACATTCATCTTTCAATTTCAATGATTTGATTCTGCCAAACCAGATCAAATAACTCAAAGAACACTTCCAGAAGATGCTATGAGCACATTCGTCTTCCAAATTCAATGATTGGTTCTACCAAACCAGATCAGATAACTCAAAGAACACTTCCAGAAGATGCTATGAGCACATTCGTCTTCCAAATTCAATGATTGGTTCTGCCAAACCAGATCAGATAACTCAAAGAACACTTCCAGAAGATGCTATGAGCACATTCGTCTTCCAAATTCAATGATTGGTTCTGCCAAACCAGATCAGATAACTCAAAGAACACTTCCAGAAGATGCTATGAGCACATTCATCTTTCAATTTCAATGATTTGATTTTGCCAAACCAGATCAGATAACTCAAAGAACACTTCCAGAAGATGCTATGAGCACATTCATCTTTCAATTTCAATGATTTGATTCTGCCAAACCAGATCAGATAACTCAAAGAACACTTCCAGAAGATGCTATGAGCACATTCATCTTCCAAATTCAATGATTGGTTCTGCCAAACCAGATCAGATAACTCAAAGAACACTTCCAGAAGATGCTATGAGCATATTCATCTTCCAATTTCAATGATTGGTTCTGCCAAACCAGATCAGATAACTCAAAGAACACTTCCAGAAGATGCTATGAGTACATTGCATTTGTTCCAGTTAATGTTTGGACTGGGATATCACAATACTTATTAGATGTAGAGCCAGACTTTGTAGATTCGAAGCATTTTCATGCTACTACACTAAAAAAGGCTATATTCATAATTCTGCCAATTAAGAACAGATCTTCTCTTATTCTGCTTCCTCCATGTGCTGATACTTTTCCATTGACAAAGAAATGATGGCTTTCTTGGAATCTAAGAACAAAGTTGATCTGTTTATAAACATGTACAGGAAGTGCTAAATTGACAGAAAGGATCTTTAAGGCTCTTGAAGCTTATGACAAAGAGCCACATTCGAGTGTCCAGAAGTATGTTCTTGATGAGTGCTGAAAATGGAATCTAGTATGGGTTGGAAGGGATAAAGTTGCTCCACTTGAACCTGATGGGGTGGAAATGCTTTTAGGTTTCCTTAAAAACCATATACGAGGATCTGTATAGAGACATGTTTCCCAGTGATATCAATGTCTTGTTTCTTTTTACTGGAATCAGTGCTGCAAAGGTCACCTTCTACTGTCTTAGTATATCTTTGAAAACAGATGTGCAAGAACTGAATGGTGATCGGTTGGAGCAATTGATGAGTAGATTTGGCGGATTCGACCTTGTTGTCGGTAGCATCCTGTGTAACAATCTTGATGTTCATGGCTTTAATATGGTGATGATTTGCTTACTTTATATTCCATGCTTTTAAAAGGTATTAACATAAAGTGATATTCAGAAATCTTTAACTTATTTCAAAATTATGTTAATTCAATAAAAAAGTAAATTGAATTTTCGAAAATAAATTGAATCTCAAATAAATTGAACTTGAAATAGATAGAATTGTATTCAAAGTTATGGCAAGCATAAGAATGATAAAAATTCAAATGTCTCAACAAATTATTAGCATAAGTATTTCTAAATTAATCAAGTTGACACAATTTAGAGAAATGATGTAAGCTTTTGTCTGGAAGATCTCAAACGTTGTCAAAATGCTTGTAGATGTGAAGTTTCTCCCAAACTGTCAAAATCTTGAGAGGGTTCAATTGCCAGATGCCTAATATCAACCTGCATTTGAGCCTCCTTTTCAGGTTTTCAACTCAAATCCTTCATTTGGTTACAAGATGCCCTTTGCGGGTTTTCACCTTGACCCCCCCTTTTTCTTTTTCTTTTTTTTTCTTTTTCTTTTTTTTTTCTTTCTTTTTTCTTTCTTCTTCTTTTTCTTCAAGCATAATATTTCTTGACAGAATCCGAGTTTATTGGATTTCTCAGAATTTTTCCATCCATTTCTGCCAAGATCAATGCTTCTCCGGAAAAGGCTTTTTTTTACAACGTATGGCCCTTCCCAATTAGGCATCCATGTCCCACGGAAATCTTTATGTATAGGCAAGATCTTTTTTAGTACTAGATTACCCTCTTGGAATTCTCTTGGATGTACTTTTTTTATCATGAGACTTCATCATCCGTTTTTGATACATCTGTCCATGGCAAATAGCTTTCAATCTTTTCTCCTCAATAAGGTTCAATTGATCAAATCTAGCTTGGATCCATTCAGATTCATCCAATTTTATTTCTCTCAATATTCGAAGCGATGGAATCTCAACTTCAATTGGTAAGACTGCTTCCATCCCATATACTAAAGAAAACGGTGTTGCCCCAGTAGATGTTCGAACAGTAGTTCGGTATGCATATAAAACAAAAGGTAACTTCTCGTGCCAATCTTTGTAAGTTTCAGTGGTCTTTGTAATGATTCTCTTGATGTTCTTATTTGCTACTTCAACTGCCCCATTCATCTTTGGACGACACGCCACTGAGTTTGCATGTTTGATCTTAAACTGTGCACAAAGTTCGGTCATCATTTTGTTGTTCAAGTTCAGAGCATTATCTGTAATGATCCTTTCTGGTAGACCATATCGGCAAACTATCTCTTTCTTTATGAATTTACAGACTGTGGACCTCTTAATATTAGCATATGAAGCAGCTTCAACCCATTTGGTAAAATAATCAATTGCCACAAGAATGAAACAATGACCATTCGATGCTTTTGGTGTGATTGCACCAATGACATCTATTCCCCACATAGAAAATGGCCAGGGTGCTGTCATTACATGTAAAGGAGATGGGGGTACATGAATCTTGTCTGCATATATCTGGCATTTATGACATTTCCTTGCATAATCAATGCAATCTGTGTGCATGGTAGCCCAATAGTATCCATATCTTATTATTTTTCTGGTCATGGAAAGACCATTTGCATGTGTTCCACATATTCCACTGTGTACTTCTTTAATGATGCTTCGAGCTTTGCTGGTATTTAAACATCTCAATAGCATTTGATCATTGCTTCTTCTATACATAATCTCGCCATCAAGAAAATATCCAGCAGCCATTCTTCTCAAGGTTCTTTTATCAATTTCAGATGCATTTGGTGGATAACTTTGATTTTTGATATATTGCAGGATATCATGATACCATGGTTTACCATCTACCTCTTCTTCCACACTATAACAATGTGCAAGAATTTCATATACTTGCATTTTGATTGGCATCATATCAACTTTCTTAGTTGCTTGAAACATAACAGCTAATGTAGCCAAAGCATCTGCCATTTGATTTTCTTCTCGAGGGAGATAATTGAAGGTAACTCTCTCAAATTCTTTCACTAAATCAAGGGTAAAATTTCGATATTCCAACAATTTGGGATCTTTTGTTTCCCATTCTCCTCGCAATTGATACACCACTAACGATGAATCTCCATATATTTTGAGACGTTTGATTTTTCTTTCTATAGCTGCTTTCAATCCCATGACACAAGCTTCATATTCCGCCATGTTATTGGTGCAAAAGAACTCCAGTCTACTTGTAAAGGGATAATAAATATTTTCTGGAGAAATTAACACTGCCCCGATTCCTCGTCCCAAAGCATTAGATGCTCCGTCAAAGTAAAGCTTCCAAAATGCAGATGTATCATTTGTTCTGACTTCTTCATTCATGGATATGCACAACAAATCTTCATCGGGAAAATTGAAACTCAAAGGCTGATAATCATTTGATACACGACTGGCCAGAAAATCAGCTATTACACTTCCTTTTATTGCTTTTTGGTTGACATATACAATATCAAACTCAGATAATAACATCTGCCATCTAGCCATTCTGCCTGTCAAAGCTGGTGATTCCATTAAGAATTTCAAAGGATCAAGTTTTGATATCAGCCAAGTAGTATGGTATAACATATATTGTCTGAGTCTTCGAGTAGCCCACACCAAGGCACAACATAATTTTTGTATTGGTGGATATCGAATTTCACAATCGGTAAATTTCTTGCTCAGATAATAAATAGCTTTTTCTTTTCTTCCATATTCATCATGCTGTCCTAGTACACATCCCATTGAATTTTCAAAGACCGTCAAGTAGAGAATTAATGGTCTATCAGGCATTGGTGATACTAAAATTGGGGCATTGGATAAATATTTCTTAATAATATCCAAAGTTTCTTGACATTCTTCATTCCAGACTTCAGGATTATTCTTTCGAAATAATTTGAACACTGGATCACATTTGTCAGTTAATTGAGAAATGAACCGAGATATATAATTTAATCTTCCCAAAAAGCCTCGAACTTCTTTTTTTGTATTGGGTGGTGGAAGATCTTGAATTGCTTTTACTTTATCTGGATCAATCTCGATTCCTTTTTTGCTGACCACAAATCCCAAAAGTATTCCAGAAGTTACCCCAAAAGTGCATTTAGCGGGGTTGAGCTTTAATTGATACTTCCTCAATCTCTGGAAAAGCTTTCTCAAGTCTTGAATATGTTCTTCTTCAGTTCAGGATTTGGCAATCATGTCATCTACATATACTTCAATCTCTTTGTGCATCATGTCATGAAACAAAGTTACCATGGCTCTTTGATACGTTGCCCCTGCATTTTTCAATCAAAATGGCATCACTTTATAACAGAATGTGCCCCACATGGTTACAAATGTTGTTTTTTCCATGTCTTCAGGATTCATTTTTATCTGATTATATCCTGAAAAACCATCCATGAATGAAAACCATGCGTGCCCTGCAGTATTGTCCACCAATGTGTCTATGTGGGGTAATGGAAAGCTATCTTTCGGACTAGCTTTGTTGAGATCTCTGTAATCCACACACATTCGAACTTTTTCATTTTTCTTTGGTACGGGAACAATGTTGGCTACCCATTCTGGGTATTTAGCTGCCTGGAGGAAACCTGCATTGATCTGTTTCATCACTTCCTCTTTGATCTGCAACAACATTTCTAGCCTCATTCGTCTGAGCTTTTGTTGGACCGGTTTATATTCTGGATTGATTGGAATCTTGTGTATCACTATATATGTGCTTAAACCAGGCATATCTTGATAAGACCAAGCAAAGATATCTTTGAACTCTTGAAGGAGATTTGTCAATTCTTGTTTTATCTGGGCTGTCAGAGTAGTACCAATTTTCACCTCTTTCATTTCTTCATATGTTCCCAGATTCACAGTCTCAATCTCTTCTTTGTGGGGTAGAATTTTTTTGTCTTCTTTTTCTACCAATCTTAATAGTTCAGTAGGAACATCACATTCCAGTTCATCCTACACCCATTGATTTCTTCCAGACATATAGGTTGCTCTAAATTTATCTCTTGATTAAATTTAGGAATAAACATGCTATTAACATGGTGACACCTGCAAATTTAAGTCGGACATATTTCCGAGAGAATATAGTAAATTTATGAAATAAATAAATGTAAAAATGTAAGAAAATGTAAAGAATGATTGCCATCTTTGACAAATGTAGAAACCCAATAAATCTTTCTTCTTCAAATCAAAGAATCTATCCTCTTTGACAAATGTAGAGATAGATATAATGTCACAAAACCTCTTGAGAATAAAACTCAATAGTATAGGCTTTTGAAAAGCTTGCCTTCATGCGACATGTTGATTCTGATAACAACTCATCTGATTATGAAATATCCTTTCAAGATGATTTCACAGATATTGATAGTTCTTTTAATACCAAGAAATCTTGAATTCTGATTCTGATGAGGAGAATAAACTGTTATACTTGACAAAAATGGGATTCTCAGAGGCTGAAGCTTCAATAGTCATGGAGAGATATGGTTCAGATTCATCAATTGCAGAATTGACAAATTTTATATGTGCTACTCGAATGGCTAAGGCTGCTGACGCATTTCTTCCAGTAAAAGATGGGAAGCCATTATGCAATGATTCCAATTACAAGAAAAGGCGAAACTTGGGCTATGATTTGTGGAAAAGGAAGAAGCATAGGAAGCTTCTTAATGAAGATGATCATGCAGTTCCTCTTTCAATTCCAATGATCGATTCTGGGGTTCCTACCGAATCAGATCAGATAACTCAAAGAACACTTCCAGAAGATGCTATGGGTACATTGCATTTGTTCCATTTTAAGGATTGGTTCTGCCAAACCAGATCAGATAACTCAAAGAACACTTCCAGAAGATGCTATGAGCACATTCATCTTTCAATTTCAATGATTTGATTCTGCCAAACCAGATCAAATAACTCAAAGAACACTTCCAGAAGATGCTATGAGCACATTCGTCTTCCAAATTCAATGATTGGTTCTGCCAAACCAGATCAGATAACTCAAAGAACACTTCCAGAAGATGCTATGAGCACATTCGTCTTCCAAATTCAATGATTGGTTCTGCCAAACCAGATCAGATAACTCAAAGAACACTTCCAGAAGATGCTATGAGCACATTCGTCTTCCAAATTCAATGATTGGTTCTGCCAAACCAGATCAGATAACTCAAAGAACACTTCCAGAAGATGCTATGAGCACATTCATCTTTCAATTTCAATGATTTGATTCTGCCAAACCAGATCAGATAACTCAAAGAACACTTCCAGAAGATGCTATGAGCACATTCATCTTTCAATTTCAATGATTTGATTCTGCCAAACCAGATCAGATAACTCAAAGAACACTTCCAGAAGATGCTATGAGCACATTCATCTTCCAAATTCAATGATTGGTTCTGCCAAACCAGATCAGATAACTCAAAGAACACTTCCAGAAGATGCTATGAGCATATTCATCTTCCAATTTCAATGATTGGTTCTGCCAAACCAGATCAGATAACTCAAAGAACACTTCCAGAAGATGCTATGAGTACATTGCATTTGTTCCAGTTAATGTTTGGACTGGGATATCACAATACTTATTAGATGTAGAGCCAGACTTTGTAGATTCGAAGCATTTTCATGCTACTACACTAAAAAAGGCTATATTCATAATTCTGCCAATTAAGAACAGATCTTCTCTTATTCTGCTTCCTCCATGTGCTGATACTTTTCCATTGACAAAGAAATGATGGCTTTCTTGGAATCTAAGAACAAAGTTGAACTGTTTATAAACATGTACAGGAAGTGCTAAATTGACAGAAAGGATCTTTAAGGCTCTTGAAGCTTATGACAAAGAGCCACATTCGAGTGTCCAGAAGTATGTTCTTGATGAGTGCTGAAAATGGAATCTAGTATGGGTTGGAAGGGATAAAGTTGCTCCACTTGAACCTGATGGGGTGGAAATGCTTTTAGGTTTCCTTAAAAACCATATACGAGGATCTGTATAGAGACATGTTTCCCAGTGATATCAATGTCTTGTTTCTTTTTACTGGAATCAGTGCTGCAAAGGTCGCCTTCTACTGTCTTAGTATATCTTTGAAAACAGATGTGAAAGAACTGAGTGGGGATCGGTTGGAGCAATTGATGAGTAGATTTAGCGGATTCGACCTTGTTGTCGGTAGCATCCTGTGTAACAATCTTGATGTTCATGGCTTTAATATGGTGATGATTTGCTTACTTTATATTCCATGCTTTTAAAAGGTATTAACATAAAGTGATATTCAGAAATCTTTAACTTATTTCAAAATTATGTTAATTCAATAAAAAAGTAAATTGAATTTTCGAAAATAAATTGAATCTCAAATAAATTGAACTTGAAATAGATAGAATTATATTCAAAGTTATGGAAAGCATAAGAATGATAAAAATTCAAATGTCTCAACAAATTATTAGCATAAGTATTTCTAAATTAATCAAGTTGACACAATTTAGAGAAATGATGTAAGCTTTTGTCTGGAAGATCTCAAACGTTGTCAAAATGCTTGTAGATGTGAAGTTTCTCCCAAACTGTCAAAATCTTGAGAGGGTTCAATTGCCAGATGCCTAATATCAACCTGCATTTGAGCCTCCTTTTCAGGTTTTCAACTCAAATCCTTCATTTGGTTACAAGATGCCCTTTGCAGGTTTTCACCTTGACCCCCCCTTTTTCTTTTTTTTTCTTTTTTTTCTTTCTTTTTTCTTTCTTCTTCTTTTTCTTCAAGCATAATATTTCTTGACAGAATCCGAGTTTATTGGATTTCTCAGAATTTTTCCATCCATTTCTGCCAAGATCAATGCTCCTCCGGAAAAGGCTTTTTTTTACAACGTATGGCCCTTCCCAATTAGGCATCCATTTCCCACGGAAATCTTTATGTATAGGAAAGATCTTTTTTAGTACTAGATTACCCTCTTGGAATTCTCTTGGATGTACATTTTTTATCATGAGACTTCATCATCCGTTTTTGATACATCTGTCCATGGCAAATAGCTTTCAATCTTTTCTCCTCAATAAGGTTCAATTGATCAAATCTAGCTTGGATCCATTCAGATTCATCCAATTTTATTTCTCTCAATATTCGAAGCGATGGAATCTCAACTTCAATTGGTAAGACTGCTTCCATCCCATATACTAAAGAAAACGGTGTTGCCCCAGTAGATGTTCGAACAGTAGTTCGGTATGCATATAAAGCAAAAGGTAACTTCTCGTGCCAATCTTTGTAAGTTTCAGTGGTCTTTGTAATGATTCTCTTGATGTTCTTATTTGCTGCTTCAACTGCCCCATTCATCTTTGGACGATACGCCACTGAGTTTGCATGTTTGATCTTAAACTGTGCACAAAGTTCGGTCATCATTTTGTTGTTCAAGTTAAGAGCATTATCTGTAATGATCCTTTCTGGTAGACCATATCGGCAAACTATCTCTTTCTTTATGAATTTACAGACTGTGGACCTCTTAATATTGGCATATGAACCAGCTTCAACCCATTTGGTAAAATAATCAATTGCCACAAGAATGAAACAATGTCCATTCGATGCTTTTGGTGTGATTGCACCAATGACATCTATTCCCCACATAGAAAATGGTCAGGGTGCTGTCATTACATGTAAAGGAGATGGGGGTACAAGAATCTTGTCTGCATATATCTGGCATTTATGACATTTCCTTGCATAATCAATGCAATCTGTGTGCATGGTAGCCCAATAGTATCCATATCTTATTATTTTTCTGGCCATGGAAAGACCATTTGCATGTGTTCCACATATTCCACTGTGTACTTCTTTAATGATGCTTCGAGCTTCGCTGGTATTTAAACATCTCAATAGCATTTGATCATTGCTTCTTCTATACATAATCTCGCCATCAAGAAAATATCCAGCAGCCATTCTTCTCAAGGTTCTTTTATCAATTTCAGATGCATTTGGTGGATAACTTTGATTTTTGATATATTGCAGGATATCATGATACCATGGTTTACCATCTACCTCTTCTTCCACACTATAACAATGTGCAGGAATTTCATATACTTGCATTTTAATTGGCATCATATCAACTTTCTTAGTTGCTTGAAACATAGCAGCTAATGTAGCCAAAGCATCTGCCATTTAATTTTCTTCTCGAGGGAGATAATTGAAGGTAACTCTCTCAAATTCTTTCACTAAATCAAGGGTAAAATTTTGATATTCCAACAATTTGGGATCTTTTGTTTCCCATTCTCCTCGCAATTGATACACCACTAATGATGAATCTCCATATATTTTGAGACGTTTAATTTTTCTTTCTATAGCTGCTTTCAATCCCATGACACAAGCTTCATATTCCGCCATGTTATTGGTGCAAAAGAACTCCAGTCTACTTGTAAAGGGATAATAAATATTTTCTGGAGAAATTAACACTGCCCCGATTCCTCGTCCCAAAGCATTAGATGCTCCGTCAAAGTAAAGCTTCCAAAATGCAGATGTATCATTTGTTCTGACTTCTTCATTCATGGATATGCACAACAAATCTTCATCGGGAAAATTGAAACTCAAAGGCTGATAATCATTTGATACACGACTGGCCATAAAATCAGCTATTACACTTCCTTTTATTGCTTTTTGGTTGACATATACAATATCAAACTCAGATAATAACATCTGCCATCTAGCCATTCTGCCTGTCAAAACTGGTGATTCCATTAAGAATTTCAAAGGATCAAGTTTTGATATCAGCCAAGTAGTATGGTATAACATATATTGTCTGAGTCTTCGAGTAGCCCACACCAAGGCACAACATAATTTTTGTATTGGTGGATATCGAATTTCATAATCGGTAAATTTCTTGCTCAGATAATAAATAGCTTTTTCTTTTCTTCCATATTCATCATGCTGTCCTAGTACACATCCCATTGAATTTTCAAAGACCGTCAAGTAGAGAATTAATGGTCTATCAGGCATTGGTGATACTAAAATTGGGGCATTGGATAAATATTTCTTAATAATATCCAAAGTTTCTTGACATTCTTCATTCCAGACTTCAGGATTGTTCTTTCGAAGTAATTTGAACACTGGATCACATTTGTCAGTTAATTGAGAAATGAACCGAGATATATAATTTAATCTTCCCAAAAAGCCTCGAACTTCTTTTTTTGTATTGGGTGGTGGAAGATCTTGAATTGCTTTTACTTTATCTGGATCAATCTCGATTCCTTTTTGCTGACCACAAATCCCAAAAGTTTTCCAGAAGTTACCCCAAAAGTGCATTTAGCGGGGTTGAGCTTTAATTGATACTTCCTCAATCTCTGGAAAAGCTTTCTCAGGTCTTGAATATGTTCTTCTTCAGTTCAGGATTTGGCAATCATGTCATCTACATATACTTCAATCTCTTTGTGCATCATGTCATGAAACAAAGTTACCATGGCTCTTTGATACGTTGCCCCTGCATTTTTCAATCAAAATGGCATCACTTTATAACAGAATGTGCCCCACATGGTTACAAATGTTGTTTTTTCCATGTCTTCAGGATTCATTTTTATCTGATTATATCCTAAAAAACCATCCATGAATGAAAACCATGCGTGCCCTGCAGTATTGTCCACCAATGTGTCTATGTGGGGTAATGGAAAGCTATCTTTCGGACTAGCTTTGTTGAGATCTCTGTAATCCACACACATTCGAACTTTTCCATTTTTCTTTGGTACGGGAACAATGTTGGCTACCCATTCTGGGTATTTAGCTGCCTGGAGGAAACCTGCATTGATCTGTTTCATCACTTCCTCTTTGATCTGCAACAACATTTCTGGCCTCATTCGTCTGAGCTTTTGTTGGACCGGTTTATATTCTGGATTGATTGGAAGCTTGTGTATCACTATATATGTGCTTAAACCAGGCATATCTTGATAAGACCAAGCAAAGATATCTTTGAACTCTTGAAGGAGATTTGTCAATTCTTGTTTTATCTGGGCTGTCAGAGTAGTACCAATTTTCACCTCTTTTATTTCTTCATTTGTTCCCAGATTCACAGTCTCAATCTCTTCTTTGTGGGGTAGAATTTGTTTGTCTTCTTTTTCTACCAATCTTAATAGTTCAGTAGGAACATCACATTCCAGTTCATCCTCACACCCATTGATTTCTTCCAGACATATAGGTTGCTCTAAATTTATCTCTTGATTAAATTTAGGAATAAACATGCTATTAACATGGTGACACCTGCAAATTTAAGTCGGACATATTTCCGAGAGAATATAGTAAATTTATGAAATAAATAAATGTAAAAATGTAAGAAAATGTAAAGAATGATTGCCATCTGAAAATTTTAAAGAAAGTTCCTTATATTTAACATAATTTCTTTTACAGGATTACAAAAAGTTTTCATATTTTTGAGCTAAACATAAAGATTAGTTCTGAATATTACTCTGCGTTAATATTAAAAACTATAGGAAGATCTTCAGTGGTCCAATTGTTGAGTGTTTATCCAGGAAAACATGGGCGAATCCTATCCAAGTATTTGCCAGTCTTGTTGTCATTCATGATCATGTTGATAAATAATCCATTCATAGCTTCTTCAACTATGTTTTGATCTTTCGTCAACTTTTCTTCTTTAAAGGCTTCAACAAGCTGCTCTTCTACATTAATTGTTCCCCCTGATCTGAATATGGTCTTCAACTGTGGGAATGACATGTGTTTCCAAAGGATTTCTCCCCCTTTCAATTTTGCCTTTCTGTCTTCACATCTTCTTTTCATCTCTTTATTCTTTTGCTGAAAATTGGGCTTAAACCCAAGCCCAAAACGATCTTTCTTCATCTTTATACTGACAGGAACTGAAATCCCTTGAAGATTCTTTCCTAAACCTTTCCTAGCTTTAGCTCCGATGCCTAAAGTTTGTTGTACCGTCATCTTTGTGCAATCAGACAATCTGGGATATGAAATTTTGCTTCCTTCTGCAATAAAGGTTGCATTTACAAATTCAAGAGCTCGGAAAGAGCATTCAAGAGCATCATCATTGGTTTCGATATATGGAACATCACTTGTTACCGACGCAATGATTTCTTCTTCAGCTCCTACGCATATTAGTTGTCCATCAACAACAAATTTCAATTTTTGATGTAATGAAGAAGGAACAGCTCCTGCTGAATGAATCCATGGCCTCCCTAATAGACAATTATATGTAGGGTGGATGTCCATCACCACAAAGTCAATATTGTACACGACTGGTCCAATTAACAACGGTATTTCCATTTTCCCGAGAACCTCTTTTTGAGTACCATCAAAGGCTCGTACCACATTCTGATAGCTCTTCATGTGTGATTGATCCACAGGCATTCTTTGAAGTGTGACTAGAGGCATCAAGTTGAGAGCGGATCCATTGTCAATCAATACTCCTGGCAACACATGACCATGACAATGTGTCGTGATGTTCAAAGCTTTTACTGACCCCATTCCGCCTTCCGGTATTTCATCATCCGTGAATGTTATGTAATTGTCAGCGGCTATATGTCCCACAATTCTGTCAAGTTTATTGAGGGATATATATCTTTAGGGATGAATGTTTGATTGAGAATTTTCATCAAAGCATTTCTATGTTCTTCTGAATTCATCAATAGATCAAGAATAGAAATTCTCGCTTGTTGTTTGTGTAGTTGTTCAACCACACTATACTCACTATGTTTCAAGAATTTCAAAAATTCTTGAGCTTGTTTTTCTGTCACAGACTCATTGAATGCTGGAGGGGATTCATCATCAAATACCTTCTGAGGTATTGACATGGCTTTTCCTTTTGCTTTCACTTGTTCTAAAGCATTGGATGTTTCGGGAGAGTAACATCTCCCACTTCTTGTAAAGAAACCGACTTCGCTCACTGCTTCAGACTTCGATGTTGTACCCAAATTCTGTTTTTTTCTCTTCTGTTTTTTCTAGAGAAACAGATCCTCCTACCATTGAAACATTGGTAGTATAATTCCAAGGTACCCTGCGGGTATCTTTGTATGGAAATGGTAGAGGAGTGTTGATAACTACTTTCGGCTTTATTGGTGCAGGAATTGCCGTAGATGATTTCACATTAATGATCACAGGATCATTTATTCTTTGATTAGGTTTAGAATCCTCTGATGAGCAAACATCATCCTCTTTTTTCCCTGGTTCTTCTTCAAAGAATTCTATTTCTTTGTTGTTCATCAATTTTTGCACCAAATCCCTAAACTCAGGACATAGTTGAATTTTATGCCCTTTCTCATGATGATATTCACAATAATTCTTGCCTTCATTCGGCTTTGGCCTGAATTGTTGTGGAATTATACCGGCTAAAGAGAGTTGTTGGAATATCCAAATAAAAGGAGATTTAATTTCAGAAATGTCAGTTTTTGCTTTCTTTCTGTGCTATTCCTGAATTGCATTCACGTTTTTATCTCCATGATTTGGCAATGGATGATTTGATGCAGATGGTGTATTGAATTCTAACTTTCCAGTGTTGATCAAATTTTGGACCACCCTTTTGAATGCCAAACAGTTTTCAATAGAATGACCCGTAATTCCTTCATGATAAACACAGTGTGCCTTTGTATCATACCAAGGAGGGAATGGTGGTTACATAGGAACCAAAGGATAGGGTCGTATGACATCTGCTTTTAACAGCGAATCATAGATCTCCGCATATGGTACTGGTAAAGGTGTAAAAGACAACCTTTCATTTTCTTTTCGAGATCCTCTGGACTCTGTTCGATTAGTGTTTGTTTCCTCTTTCTTAACCCTTGGCTGGGTTATTGTAACACTTTTCGATGAATCCTTGTTGTAAGAATTTGCATTGTTGACTTCATTCTCTTTTTTCCGGTACATAGGTCTTTTGGAACTAGACCCCTCATTTGATTCAATTTTGTCACTTTTCAAGACATTTTCAATGAGTTCTCCAGAAATGACCAAATCTGCAAAATTTCTGGTTGTATTCCCCATTAGATGATTTAAATAAGGAGCTTTCAATGTATGGACAAATATTACTGTAGCCTCTTTTTCTGACAAAGGTGGTTGAACTTGGGCTGCTGTGTCACGCCATCTCTGGGCATACTGTCTGAACGTTTCATTATTCTTTTTCTCCAAGTTTTGGAGAGTCCATCTATCAGGGACCATGTCTGTTACGTGGCGGTACTGCTCTAAGAATGCTTTAGCCAAATCTTTCCAGGATCTAATGTTGGCTTTGGTCAATTGAGTATACCATTTTAAAGCCGGTCCTGTCAAACTATCCTGAAAGCAGTGAATTAACAATTTCTCATCCTTCACATATCCTGCCATTCTTCGACAAAACATAGTAATGTGGGATGAAGGGCATGTAGTACCGTCATATTTATCAAATTCAAGAGCTTTGAACTTGATGGGGAGGATTAAGTCTGGAACCAAACTCAACTCACTAGCGTCAAACCCATAGAATGATTCAGTTATTTCCACGGATTTCATTCGTTCTTCTAAGCTCTTGATCTGTCTGGTCAATTCTTCATTTACTTTTTGTTTCTCATTCAGCTCATTCAAATCTGGGATTAAATGCTCAGTATTAAGATCCCCTATTTTCACATCTGATATAAGCGGATTTTTGCTTGAAGATGCAGGATCCACTTGTTGATCTTCATGTGGTTTGGCTTCTTGTAATGCAGATGTACGAGCATTGATTTGTATAGGTGTAGTACCAGAATGATAAATTGGTTCTGGTGGAAAACCTAGAGGATACATAGGTTCTTGGTCGAAAGATACATGATTTTCATGCATTTTTCCAATGATAGCCTGCCTTTTAAACATGTCCTCTATTTTCTGCATCATACTGTCTTGTGAATTTGCAATATTGGCTTCAATTTTCTCCAGCTTCATTCTCATTTCTGCTTGTTCTTTATTATGTTGTTCCTCAATACGTTGTATTTTATCCTCCATAATTCTCTTAGTAGCTTGTCTAGTACCGTGGTGATGTTGTATTTCTCTTTTGGCCAGAATAACTGCGATTGAAAAATCTTTTAATATTATTTTTTCCAAATTTTAATTAATGAATTTTATCCTAATAAATAAAATAATAAAATTATTCATAAAGAAAATTATGAAATGAATGATGAATGTATGCAAAATGTATGTATGCAAAAAAGGTATTGATCCCAAAAAGTTAACTGTCATAGAACAACTTTCATTGGCATACAAAAGTTTCTTTATAATAATTCATAACTACAGATAAGGCATAGCTTTCCTATTAAGCTCTATAATTTCTTTCATTAACCATGACACCTTCTTTCCGCCCTTAGAAACTGGATCAACGTGATGCTCAATTATTTTGGCTTCAACAGCTAGTTCCCCAACATATCTAGCAACTTCGCTCATTTGAACCATGGCCTCGAACACCATATTACTTCTTTCTTCACTTCTTTCAACATAGAAATCAGTTGACTTTTGCCATTGTTCATTTGTTCCTTCAAGAGTTTGCTCTAACTCAGTGATTCTGACTTGACAATTGTGCAGAATTTTTTCAAGATCTCTAATGCGTCTTCGCAGTGAAGCACTTTCCTCATTACTTTCTTTGAGATCATTAGGTCCTAGACGAATCTTTTCTTGAAACAACGATTCTTCAAGTTGTAAAATGTAAGCATTAAACTCTGAGTTTTTATTTCTAGACTGATCCAGATCTTCTTCAAGTTTTGTTCGTGCTTCTTGCGTTCTTTGATTAAGCTTCTGGATTTGAACATCCTTGTTTCTGCATCTTTGAATCCAATTGCTAGCCACTTCCTGCTCTACCTCAAGTCTGGTGTTGAAATATTTTCTTTCTAGCTCCCATTTTTCTTTTTCAATATTGTATTCTTCCATTTTTTGGCCTCTGACTTCAAGTTCAGCAATCAGCTGGTTCATTTCAGATTCAAATCCCTTGAACATGATATTTTTCTCACCTTCAAATTTATCAAAGATGTCATTCTTCATCTCTTCTAAATCTTTGGCTCGATCCCTTTCTCTTTGTATTTCATTCATGATCTCGCGGTGTTCAGCCTTGTGTTTTATAATTCGCTCTCTTCTGTCGACCTCAAAATCTTCCATTTTTTGCTTTCCTTTCTCAAGGCTTTTGAGTAGATGGCTATTCTTTCCTTTCAGATCTTCAACTCGTCTTTTCTCGATGTTCAATTCTCTGGTCATTTGTATTGTTGCCTGGCTTGATCCTGATGTTTTCCGGGATTTATATAACTCCTGATAATTTTTCTGTAATGCTCTGAATTCATCATCAACTTTTTCTTTATCTTTTCTCAACGTTGCACATTGTGATGAATGAAAGTCAATGTCAACACCCAACATAGCTTTATCTTGTCTCATTTGCTCTAATTCTTTCGACCAGCCTTCTCTTTCTGCTTCAAATTCAGCTCTCAGGATTTCAATCTCTGATGGAACCACCTTAATGCGATCTTCCATAGAGATATCCTCATTTTGATCTGGTAGAGGAATATTTTCATTTTTCCTGGCAGATCTCCATTCTTCATAATCAGGAGTTAACATTTCTTTTGCTGCTTTAGCTCAGATACAAAAAGTTGTTTTCCAAGCTGTAACGGCTTCCATGATATTTCTTTTATAATTTTTGCTGTGGAATGCGAACTCAGACGACTGTAATCCAGCAGTGACAGGTACAAATTGATGACCTTCATACTGTCTTATGACCAGAAGTGGTGCATATCCAATTCCTCCCCATAATCCGAGCAGCATTATCCAATTGTAATCTCCACATTTGTAAAAGAATTCCCTTTGGATTTGCCACGGGGCTCGCCAAACAATATCATTGCTTTGCAGATTTCGAAAGGCATTAATCCACATATCTTTCTTAATTTCTTTCGGCCATTCCTGCTCCAGAAATTCTTTTAATGGTGAATAATCCGTATTAAAGCGTCGATATGAAACTTTTTCTGTCCTCCAGAAATGACTACGGATCCAAACATATAACAACTGGGTACACCCTGAGAATCGTCCACCTCCTAGCTTTCTACAAGCATTTAACGATCTGAAGGTCTCTGCTAGGATTGCAGAAGCAGGATTAATCTTTTTCTGTAGCTGTTCAAACAAATCTACCACTGCAGCTTCAACATATCCCAATACTTTTGGGAAGATGACCATACCATACATACCCAGAGCAAATAAATCGAATCGTACTTTAATATCTGGATGACTCTGAATAAGTTCTTTAATGTTGGTCCAAGCAATGCCTTCGCTTTCGCCTTTTTGTTTTGTACGGGATGCCACCCATTCTTCTCGTACCCCGGCAATCTTTGCTAATTTAACTCGAAAGGGTTGAGTTTTAATTGACTTTGAATAGATTCGATTCTCCAAAGCCCCTTCGATATGTAACAAAGTAGTGTACTCTTCAATAGTAGGGACCAAGTCCTCTTTATTGAGGGTGAAGCAATTGTACCCTGGATTCCAGAATTGAATTAGGGCTCTGAGTAATTCATCATCAACTTCAACATAGAGCAAATATGGGATGTCTCCGTAAGTCTGATAAAACTGCAATTTTTTGTTTGAATCCCAACTTTCCCAAATACTTCGCAAATCTTGCATATCATTTCTTTTTAGCGAAACTGGAGCATAACTGGCTAAGTCAGATACATAATCATCCTGCAGACTGTCTCCTTCTTGTCTTTGTAAGTCCTCAGCCCACTGTCTTACTTCTGAGTTTAGAATTACTTGATTTGAACACTTTTTATCCATGGATGAAGGCTTTCCAATGAGACAATTAACACAAGGATCAATGCCTTTTTATCCTGTATGATGCTATGCAAACAGAAAAATAAAGAACACATAAAAAGAAATGAATTAGTTTACATAATAAAGAAATTTAATAATAACATTTACCTAAATATTTTTATTTAAACATGCTTTTTCATAATTTAAATAATTTAAATGTACATGTAATTTAATCAGTAAAGAAAATAAATAAATTAACAGGAAAGTTAGAATTCATTTCTCCTGTGTGTACACCTATTTTGGACAAAATTTCGGCATGACTTCGGATCGGAAGAGTTTCTAGGGTTTATTATATGTAGAGTTTCAGATCTAAGAATAAAGGTACCCGAATTGTCCTTGTTAGTGCCCCCTTGGGTTGCTAACCCTCAATCCTAGTCCATCACAGACTAAAATGGATCGAGTTCAATTCGAGGGGATACATTTCTCTATGCCTGACACGGAGAATAAATTCTCACGAAAACATAGAGTATATGAACCCCGAAAGTTACTTGCTAGGTCTGACACGGAGAATAAATTCTCACGAAAACGTCGCTTTCACTCCCACTTAAAAGGGATAAACTCAATTATAGAGCTTTATGTTATGCAATGCAAGTGTTGTGTGTGAGGAGAAATATTCAAACCTTTGACAGAAAAATAAATAATGAAATAAAATACTTGCAAATAAAATGAAACATATAAATATTATGAAAATAATAAGTAAATATAAAAATTTTGAAAAGAAAGAATTAAAAATTAAATATATGAACTTTTAATTTTTAATTAATAGAGACAATTTATAATTGATTTTAAAGTTTGACCAGTCCCCAGCGGAGTCGCCAAGCTGTCGTAACCGGTTTTCGTCCGGGCACGAAATTTTAAATTTGGCGGGAAAATTTATGTGAATAAATGGTTTTGAAAATAATTTGGGAGTCGCCATCGGCCTTTTGGGTTAGGTAGGTCGAATACCTAAAAATTATTTTTTTAAAAGAGTTTTAAGAAAACACCAATAAAAAAATAAACTGATCTGCGTTTATAACCAAAAATTCATTCTTTTTAATAATAAAGAGGGATTCGTGGTCGGTTACGTTTAGGGAAGGATTAGCACCCCTACAACGCCAAAAATTGGTACTTTTTAATTATAAATTGTCTCTATTATTAAAAATATTAAAAATTTAAAATATATTTAATTTATAATCCTATTATTTCAAAATTATAAAAAATATTTAAAAATATCATAAAAGGACTTCTAGGTGCCTTAAGACAGCTCTTTTCTTTGATATTGATAAATATTAATTTAAATTAAATAATATTTTAAATAATTAATTATTAAATTTTAAAATACCAGAATAGGACATCCAGTTGTATTAAGACTGTCCTTTTCTTCGATATTGAAAAATAAATATTAAAATAATTTATTTAAAAAAATTAATTATTATTTATTATATATATATTTATGAATACATAAAAATATTTAAAAATATAAACAAGTAAAATTAAAACAATAAAAATACAACTAGAACGATATATTTAAAAGCAGTAAAATAAATGAAAACATTTAAAATAAATGACTAAATTATAGTAAAAGTAAAATTAAAAACCTAATTCATAATTACTCAAAATTATAGGGATTAAACATGCTATTTCTTTATTTTATTTATTTAATGACTAAAATAAAATTATCTAAAATTCGGATATTAGAATAAAATAAATTAAAAATAGAAACTAGGGATTAAAATATTATTTATTAAAATTAAGGGATTAAATCTGTTATTTATCCTAAATATATTATTTTAATATAAAGGACTAAAATAAATAAAATTAAAATTAAAGATCTGAATTAAAAGGATTATAAACTCGATTTAGTGACTAAAATGTAAAGTTTACAAATCTTGATGACTGCGGACGGGATTTAACAATTTAAATTTGCACATATAGTCCTTCCTGAAACGACGTCGTTCAGGAAGGCCTATATAAGGTCCAAAACGGCTGGCCCGAAGGGCCAGCCTTCATTTCATTTTTTTTTCTCTCAAGCAGAGAGAGAGCCAGAATTCTCTCTGGCCTCTCTCTATATTCCCTCGCCGGAGGGAATCCGGCAGCCGTCTGCCGCCGCGAATTCTGCCGCCGACCACCGCCTCCGGTGGTCGGAAATTCCCCAAATTCACCTAAATCGTAGATCTAAACACCCTAAGACCGAATCCGGCCTTTGTTTCCCCAAAAAGACTCCTAATCGGAGTAAATCTATGAAAATACCTTCGGTATTTTCTGTTTTCCGGCGATGTTTAGTGCTTCCGACGATGGTCAAGGCTTATTTGGTAAGCTTCTCTCCTCTCTTTTTTTTTTGTTGTTGCTGTGTTGTTGTTGACTGGGATCGTTGGTAGTTTTTGTATCTCTCTCTGTTTCTGTTGTTTCCTCGTCTCTCCATTCTTCTCTGTATTTCTCTATCTTCTTTTTTTTGCTCGTAGATGGGGTGATGGCTTTATAGCCATCACCGGTGTGGCCATCGGACCGGGTAAAAGAATGCCCTTCGGTGAGTCACCGGACTCCCAGTGGTGACTCACCCCATAGCCATGGCGTGGACGGCTGGCGTTGGAGCTTCTGGAGCCTTCGGTTGGGACGTGGCAGCGGTGGAGACGGCGAGAGCAGCTG
The DNA here is from genome assembly GCF_006381635.1 of Hibiscus syriacus. NCBI lineage: Eukaryota > Viridiplantae > Streptophyta > Magnoliopsida > Malvales > Malvaceae > Hibiscus > Hibiscus syriacus. Next base: position 263,161 of record NW_024063440.1, read on the forward strand.
CGGCGGCCGCGTGGCCCTAGGGTATCATACCCTAGGGTTTGCATCTGGAGGTTCTTGGACCGTTGGATCATGCCAGATCCAACGGTGGATGGATGATGGCGGCTAGGGTTTAGGGTTACATATTTGGGTTAAATGGTTGGGCCATTGTAATTGGGCCGGTCGATTGGGCTTGTATATATTTTTTATTATTATTTATATATGTATTTAATATATTTAATAATAATAATAATGATAATAATAATAATAATAATAATAATAATAATAATAATAATAATAATAATAATAATAATAATAATAAATCAATATGGGTAAAAAATTAGTATCTTCACCATCGTTTGAGCAGAGCCTTCATAATATTCTCAAAGACACCACACCATCTTCAAAACCGTCCTCAATCGAAATTGTTCTTCAAAGTCTATACTCCTTAATCTTTGACATGTCATTTTTTTTATATAAAAGTTTAGGTTAGGGTGGGCAATTCATAATTGTCGGAGGTATTCCACGGAAGTTGCTCTCAACCTAGCGTTGGGGGCAGCCTACTACCCTATTTCCCCTTATCCCATTACATATAGGAATAGGGTCAACTAATTTTTATTTTTAGGTTAGGGTGGCTCCCCTGTCCAGGGTTAGGGCATAGCTAAGACTCAATTGAGATTTACATAGGAATTTACATATTGCCCACCAATAGTGATGATGGTAGGATTCAAACTTGATCTTACAAACTCAAATTCTTGAATCTCAACCACTTATACTAATACTCCTTGACCATTGACAACCAAATCTAATATATGATAGTTATATATGTATAGTCTATCGGTCTATTAATAAACATAATTACTCTATATTTGACACCAATAAACTAAAAACAATATTAGTCCAACTCAAATCCAATTGGACGATGCCACTAAAATCTAAATTCCCAACTGTCCTTAAAGTTAAAATAAAGTTTTTATCCAATAAAATATTCTATTTAAGATATTCTTTTTAACGAGACAAGTCCAACTAAGGTCGGATTTGACCAAATTAAATAGATTTTCGCAATTATTCATGTTACCTTTATCTCATTTTACTGTTTTACCATTTCATCTTTTATACAATTTATTTTTAATTAAGAGATAAGGTTGTTGCTCCCTCCCTTTCATATTAAAATATATATGTATGTATGTATGAATATTAAATTGGGGTATTGGTGATTGATTAATACTCATATAAATTCACTCTTCAATTTAGGGGTGTGCAAACCCGGGTTTCGGGTACCCGAAGTGCCCGGTACTCGGATCTTCGGGTAATTGATTTCTCGGCTCGTGTCCCGACCTGGATGTTGTGGCTATCCGGTAATCGAGTATCCGAATTTTACAGGTACCCGGATACCCGGTTTTTTCTTCAAATTATTAATTAAAAAATACACACATATTTAAATGTTTGAAACTTCGAATTACATAGTCCAACATCCAAACATAATTAGAAAAAAATGTTAGTCCAACATCCAAACATAGTTAAAAAAAGTTATGTTAGTATCATTGTTCATTTTTAAATATGGGTGACCAAAACAGAATCAAAACGTAACTTTAGACATAATTTTGAAAATAAAAAATAATCGAGTGACCAAACATAAATTAGATAATATACAAGTGACCAAATAAGCAGTTTACCCTAAATAAATATATATATGAATATAAGTGACCAAATAGGTAGTTTACCCTAAATAATAATCGAGTGACCAAAACATAAATTAGATAATATATAAGTGACCAAATAGGTAGTTTACCCTAAAAAAATCCCTAACCCGGTACTCGGGTAACCGGGTACCCGAAAAAATTCAATTTTGTGACCCGGACAGGTACCCGACCCATCCAGATAATTGTTTTTAGAAAATTACCTGATTTTTTAAGTTCAGGTCAGCGGATAAACGGGTCGGGTTAACCAGGTCGGGTATTTTTGCACACCCTTACTCTTCATTGTCATGTGAGGTAAAGCTTCCATCTTTTATGTTCTTTGAGTATATTTATTACATAGTTTTAATTGAAATTTAAACAAAAATCATGGTTTAAGAGTTAGTTTTTGTATTTGTAGCATATATATTTTATCATTTTCGTCTTCATAGTATTGTCGCATCAATATAACTCTTAAAGTTGTTTAGGGGCATAATCTTAACTCTCGAAGTTCATTTTTACTAACAAAACCGTTAGTCTCATACGTTTGTAGATGTCATTAATTTTCACATCAACTAATATTATTGACATGGCTTGATGATGACGTGACATTTATTAAAAAAATAAATAATAAAATATTTATTAAACAAAACGGTTAAAAAATATCCAAAATTTTAACATAATCCCTTAATCTCGTTGAAATAAATAATAAAATTTTGAGATTTTTTTTATAAATATTGTGTTTAATAAATATTTTAATTTAATCTCTTGATCTACAGTCACATAAAATTAACAATTCTATTAGTTAAAATGGTCAACGAACTTCGAGGGCTAAGATGATGCATCTAAATAATTTTAAAAGCTAAATTGATGTGAAAATACTATAGAAGTGAAAATGATAAATTATGTCTACTGTAGGGACAAAAATAACCCTTAATTAATTTAGATAGAACCAATCTAGATCATCAAAAATCTATTTTAAATTTAATCACATTCATGTTAAGTTTCACGAATTAAACTTCAAATTTGAAAACTTTATATGGATAATAAATAATCAAGTGACAACGAATTTACTTTTTTACATAATATAAATTATGATACTCATTTAAACAATATGATGAAATATAAAAATGTTATAAATAAACTTATAATATTATCATCTTTTTTTAATTTTAATTTTATTAACGTATTGAAATGACATACATCACCAGTAGGAGGGCCCGCGTAATTTTTTTATCTTTTATTAATTTAATAATTTTTTTGAAAGATTAACTATAAATTACATTATTTTTCAAATTAGTATAATTTTTAATAATTTAAAATGATTTTAAAATAATATTGATTCATAATATTTTTTAATTATTAACGACAAACGTGACAATTGTTCAAATATATTACCTCTAGACTAATCTTAACAATTTCACTTAAAATACATATCTTCCAATAAACTCCTTCAAGCCCTTTTCTATTAAAGAAAAAAGTATATAAATATCATGTAAAAAATAAAAACATGATTTAATTTAATATTCATAAAATAAATGAAAACCAGAAAGGTTAATAAAAGAACTCAATCATGTTACATTCTTTCTTGCTCACATATTTTTGTCCTTCTCTCTCTCCTCCATAGTTGTCTGCTTCTTTCCCTTACCATTTTTTTCACAACTCATTTCTTGCATCAGCTTTTTGCTTGCTTAACAATGCAGGTAAGCTTTATTTCTTAGTTATATTTCATGTCTTTTGTGTTTAATGATTCTGGAAACTGAATCTTATTTGTTGTTCTGAGTTAAAAATGTTGTCTTCGTTGGGATTCTCAGACAAGAACTGTACAAGTGAAGAACCTGTCAGATCTAGCTACTGAGAGGGAGATTCACGAGTTCTTTTCGTTCTCTGGTGATATTGAGCACATTGAAATTATAAGGTATGTTGTTATTTTCCTTTCTTTCCTGGTGTTTCCATAAAAGGGCTGGTGAATGATGAATTTGTTTGGTAGCTGAGAAAATTTGAGAAAATGAAACAAAGTTGGAATTTTGGATCTTGGGTCTTCCTTTTGTCGGCCAAAGCTTATGCTTTTTAAAAAATTGAAGTTAAAACAAAAAACTTGTGTTGAATTTTGAATTTTGTATATACTTTACTCTATGGCAACCAACCTGGAAGGTAAAGCTGCTTTGCCTATGGAGTTTTTATTTTATTTTATGATTTATTATGGGCAATTTAACATAAAAAAGTAGTGATTGTGCTGGTTAACTTGGATTGATCTGTTGTTTTATGGATTCTGCAGTGAAACTAGCCAATTAAAGACTGCATATGTTACATTCAAAGATCCCAAAGCGCTTGAAATCGCCTTATTATTATCGGTTCGTGCTTAATCCAATTGCATTGTTCCTTTTTGCTTAGCAGAGTTCCATTGATGCATGGATTTACTTTTCTTCTTGGCTTGTAATTCTCTGATATCAGTTACTTTAAGAAATCGGCTAACCTCGCAATGTCTTTAACTTCGTTGCTTGAACCGAAATTTGTGAATTTATCTCGAAAGTTGGTTGCTTGTGCCTTCTTAAAGTGAATAAAGTATTGGAACTGGTTGAATTGGAATAAGTAGCTTGTAAAGTAATGCTTTAATTGTAAAGCAATGTCAAGTTGGAAAAGTTACCTAATTTAGTAACTTTCAATTTATGTTATCTTCACAGGATGATCAATATTTTTAGAAATGGAGAAATATAATTTCCTTTTGGTTTCTGGAATATGGCTCACTAATAGTATCATATCTAATTAGATCACCTTGTGGTTTCGTCGGATGCTCCTATTGTGGGATAAGTACTCCATCGATTCCCTCCCTTTTTATCGGATACATCAGCTGTGTATGATGGGACAAATTGAAATCCTTTCCTACTTGTTTCCAACTTTCTGAACACACTGTTTAATTCCGTCAGCTGTATGATTCTCGATGTTCTCTTGTTCGGATTTTCTGCACTTGTGTTTTCTGCGTTAGTTAAGAAATAGATTAATATATCTCATTGAAAGAAGTTCAACTAATGGCATGAAGTATATAATTTACATCTCATTGAAAGAAATCTCTGTTCATTTCAAGGTAACACTAAATTCCATGAATGACAGTAGGAAGTAACATTTCCGAATCTTGTTCTGCAGGGAGCAACACTCGTTGACAAGATTGTGACCATAATTTGTGCTGAAAATTATGTACCAAAACCCGAGATTCATGTAAGTCAACTGAGAGGTTTTGCTTTCTACTTTTAATTGCATACCGAAATTCTTAATCTTATTGTTACAACCTGTGTAGGAATCAAGCGCAGCAGATGACATTCTGTCCTTTGCTCCTGCTAGGCATAGTGCATCAAATGATGAGGTACCAGTTTTGAAGTTTTTTTGCATAGAAATGTTTCCTAGCTGCACAGACTGGCTCAGCTCGGGAAGGAGACGGGAAAATATGTTGATGTGTTGTATTCTTTTTAATCTTTTTTATGCAGAGCTGGTTTATATCATATTGTGTGACTAGTTTAGCTGAACCAAGTAGATTTTGAACTTTCAAGTTTTTCACAAAAACTACCAGACTAAAGAAAATATATTCCCGAACTTTCATGCAGTCAGTAACCCTCTACCAACCACAAGAACACAAAGGATGTTAACGAAAAAGAAAAGCATGGTTTAGATTTCTTAAACCGGACTTGCCAATTCTGTTGTTAATGCTTGATATACTGAATTGCTGCCTCTCTGCCGTGATGCTTAATAATTTAGTTTATGATTTGGGTTATCGGTGTGTTTCAGCAGGACAGAATGAGTCCACCTAGCAGTGGAAGAATGTATGTTGGTAGGGCACAAGATGTTGTTGCTAGTGTCTTGGCCAAAGGTTCAGCCATACGACAAGATGCAGTTAACAAAGCGAAAGCATTTGACGAGAAACATCAGTGGAGAGCCAGTGCTTCTGCAAAGGTCATTTCGTTTGATCGGAGAGTCAGGCTGACTGAGAAACTGACTGTGGGAATTTCAGTGGTTAATGAGAAAGTAAGATCTGTGGACCAAAGGTTGCAGGTGTCTGATAAAACAATGGCTGCAATATTTGCAGCAGAGAAGAAAATTAACGACACGGGATCAGCCGTCAAATCTAGCAGGTACGATTTCTCCTTTCAGCACGGGTGCAAGTCCACTCACACTACTCTGCTTCAAAGATAATAACGAGAGGAAAAAAGGGTCACCATCCCTCTAATCGCCTTTGTCCTCATGTTTTATTCTGGACAGGTACGTAACCGCCGGGACAGCTTGGCTAAACGGTGCTTTCAGCAAAGTTGCAAAGGCTGGGCAGGTTGCTGGTACAAAAACCAAAGAAAAGTTAAACCTAGCAATGTCAAACTTGACTGCCAAGGTATGGCATTCCACTAGCACGAACCTAAGAAACAACGATCGGTCTTCCATGCTAATTACACCATTAATTTTGTTCGAGTGTAGGATGCAATTGCTGTGTAAGTCGGAGAATTTCTCGTCTTGAGGTCGCTTTACAAATTGTTATCGACACACGCATTGGATGACCTTGTTACAACGATTTATCGAGGAGGATCGAGATGCTTGTGTTAGAGTGCACAAAGTTGTGTTCAGTTTTGGGTTTCGTCGTGTGAAGTTATGCAAATGCAATGTGTTGCGTATTCCATTTGATCCTTTTTTAATTTTTGCAATATATTCTTTGATTACTAGAGAGTATTGATGTAATTTTCTCCTTTTTTTAATCTTTTGACTAAATTTGAACTTGCACTCAATCATCCATAAAAATTGTCCCAACTTATTAACCGTAGCACATTAAAATATAAGGATTAAATTTTAAATTTGAATAATTAAAGGATTAACATGATGATTTGATCAATAATTAGTTGTGTAAAAGGTGGTATATATGCGATGACTATTAGCTATTGTGAAGACAACATTATAAAGGATTGTCTAGAAGATTGTTAAAGAATTATCCTGCTTTTTTACGCTTCACACCCAATTTTTTTTTTACGGAATGAAAAGCTTGTTTTAGTTTTATATGTATTTAGAAAGTTAGATAAGCGAAAATAGACCGTTGAGATTAAATTCTTGATTTTTTAGTTAATATCTTTTTATTTCCTACTATTAATCTTAGTAGTCTATTTTTACTTAACTAACGGTCTTAAATATGAGAAAAACTAAAAAATTTTATATTGTGTTATTAAATCATATATATATATATATATATATATATATATATATATATGGGTTAGGATCCACTTACATAATGTAAAACGCTTTAGTTTTACACAGATATAAGACCGTTAGATGAGTGAAAATGCAGAGCTGAGATTAACTCATTGTTTTTATTTTCCATTGAATATTTATCATATCTTACTGTTAATCTCAATCACATATTTTCACTCATCCAACAGTCCTAAATATGTGTAAAACTAAAAGAGTTTTACATTGTGTAACAAGATCTTATCCCTATATATATAACGTTAGATCCACTTGCACCTAGTGTAAAACTTTTAACTTTACATATTTTTATGATCATTCAAACGTTGAGACTAATTCTTTGTTTTTTTTCAAGCGAATATCTTCATATCTCCTACTGTTAATCTCAATTTTTCATTTCTCTCATTCAACTGTCATAATAAGGTGTAAGACTTTTAGTTTTACACTAGGTATAATTAGATCATGCCCCATATATATATATTAGTAGATCCATAAATATTTTTGAGAGTAGACATACATATATGTTAAAAATATAAAATTTTTGTATCGATAGACAGATAAAATTGTAGGATAAACACAATTAATAAAATAATTAATTAATTAAATAAAATTTAGATTATATGCAGGGAGAGTGTGGGAAAAGGTTGGGAGATGATTGCCTTTAAATTGTGCAACTTTGGAAATGTAATTATACTTGGTAAGTTCAGGTAGATAATTATGCTTGCCTTTATATTGACCTTTTAGAAAAATCAATGGAAGGAAAGATTCAAAGAAAATCATATAAAATATCTTTTAGAGTATAAGTCATAATTATATAAGAAGAATCGAAATCAATCATTATAATTATATTTCAATCTCACTTTTTAGCCCCTAATTTCATTTTTTTTTGAAGATTTATTAATATAATATTAAATTAATTGTTCAAAATAATAGAATATATTTTTGTTCTATAAAATTTTATTATTTAATTTTAGTAAGGGTCTCGAAAATGTCCGAAACTGATATGCAAGAATATATATAAAAAAGTCCTAATCAAAGGTGTGGCTGTAAGCAAGCTTACCTTCTTTTTATATGCCAAATTAAACACCCAAAATTAACTTCCAACCAATAACATGAATCTTAACAACAAATCAAATAAGTTAAGTTAATATTAAATCTTTCCATGATATATATGTTGGCGGATCCAGAATTCTTTTAATAGAATAGATACAAATAAATTTTAGAGTGAGTATCATTAGTAAAATGAACAATTAATATAATGAAATTCGAATTTCAGGGCGGACACCCTGACATACATATAGATCCACCAATATATACATACATATATATATATATGGATTGAATCATGTCACACAATGTAAAACTCTTTTAGTTTTACATATATTTATGACCGTTAGATGAGTGAAAATATATGATTGAGATTAACAGTGGTGAATGAGAAGATATTTACTGTAAAATAAAAAAACAAGAAGTCGGTCTCAGCCATATACTTTTACTCATCCAATGATCTTAAATATGTGTAAAACTAAAGAGTTTTACATTATGAAATTTTTATTTAATTTAATTAATTTATTAAAACTCTTAAAATACTAATATTGAATATGTTTTTAGTTAGAAATTTAATATAAAAAATCATTTTGATTTTTCATGTGTCTTGGCTGACATGGTTTATAATTCTGATGATGATTTCTATCATATTACCTACAACTACAAGTGAAAACAACAGGCTAAAACAGATCATTAAAAAAACATAAGGCGATAAAAATATAACATTATCATACAATATATACCTTTCCATGAAGTTTTCAAACTAAGCCATTTCGATTCAATCAAGTTGTCACGTGTCCATTTATTTTTTTAACAATTTTTAATAATATAAATTAACGTAAAATTAAAATATTACTGTTGGTACTTGGTATATAAATATAAATAAAAATAAAGCTCCTGTTTGTTTTGTGAACAAAGACAAAGGCATATAAAATCAAATGAAATCTTGAGTGTTAAGTCCAGCACCATGCATGTGAGTATCGTCCGAAGTCCAAGCTTTTGCAAACTGTATTCTTTTATTTATTTGTTTTTTTTTTCAAGTTTTATTTACTTTTGTATACTTCTCTTCGAATTCATTCTTGAATTTGAATAAATGATAGAAATTTTTAATTTGTTTAGTTAGTCAAAGGTCCCAAGTAGTAGTGAAACTTGGTGATAGTATTTTGGGGGTCAACCTAAATTTTACAAAATTTAGAGATTTAAATTAAGATTTTAAAAATTTTAAAGGGTTTAGTTTATATTTTCCCCCAAAAGAATTAGGGTATAACTACAATTTTTGGAAAAATTCAGAGGCTTAATGAGAATTTTAGAAATTATGGGAAGGGGTTTAATTGAGAACATTAAAAAAAATTAAAAATTTAATTTGAATTTCTAAAAATTTTGGAGGGGCCAAATTGATTTTTTTTTAATTTTAAGGGTCAAAATTAGAAATTTTTTTTGTGGGGGGCATGACCCCCTCTAGTCTAGCTTATGTTCCGCCTCTGGTTCCAAGTTCAAACACCAGCAACTACAAGATATTTGAATATTCATTGTCAAATTATTTAAATTCTTTAAAATATATACTACCACTCGTAATAACCCTAGATTAATCAAAAAATAAAGTTGAAAATCTGTTCGGTTGGTAATATGTATAGAATTGGTTGTAATTACTTGAAATTATTAAAATTACTTATTTATATTCGTAGGAAATAATATTATCATAAAACAGAACATTAGTAACGACTAGTAAAGAAAATGTAAGAAAATGAGTATGATTTATGAATTAATCTATAAAGGCTTAGGTTAGTGTAAAAATCTAGAATGAGATGATTCGTACGTGAATGTAATGATATGATTCATGATATTATATGATATGTTTAAACATTGATTTATGCACATGTAATAGGATATTATGTAATGCAAGCTTGTAAAAGCATAATCAGAAGTTTTTGAATATAGATAATGTGAAGTTATGCATTAGTATGACATTATAAAATTCGATGATGAAGAAGGCTTAATGTGCACTAAAAATCAGTGAGCATTTGGTATACAATATGGATAGGTTAGCATTGTCTCATCATGAAAACACTGAATATAGTTAGCATATTATAAGATTATGAGATCTCATGCATTTGTACATTGCATAACCCACTAAAAATGTATAGTATATGGTATTCTATATAAACTTCACCTATTTAAGCATCGCGATGAAATATATTGATAATATATTTTGTTACATTTCACAAGTAAATTAAAATATACGGCTTGTCTAATTTACTTTTATATATAATATACAAATACTTTTTAATTTTATTTAGGAATTTTAAAAGTTATTAATAGATTGACTGATTCTTATATAATAATAATAATAATAATATTATTATTATTATTATTATTATTATTATTATTATTATTTAAGATAGTTTAAATTCAAGGGTAAACTATGTATTTAGTCATCCACATATTTATGATATTTTCTTTTGGTAATCCAGCTATTTAAAAAAAATAATTCCCAATGTTACGTTTTGCTTCCTTTTTTATCACCCGCCTTTAAAAAAATAATGGTGATGTTAACGTTAGGTATGATTTTGAAAAAAATAGTTGGGAGACCAAAATGGAATTGCGGGAACAAGTGAGTGACTAAATACATATTTTACCTTAAATTCAAATGTAATGTTTTAATAGTCTGTCGTGATTATAGGGTAGTATCTGTTCAAAATCTTTCTTAGTTATTAAAACGCACACACGCGCCCAATAAATATAATTGCTCGAACCCAAAATCTCTTGGGAGAACAAACATTTCCTAAATTCAAATGTACTTAAATGTGAAATGGCCTCTGAAAGCTCTCAACTCCCAAAAAGATCCCCTCTCTAAAAAAAAACAACGCCAATAAGATGAAGATGCACCTGACTCCCTCGACTCCGCCTGATGATTCCCCAAAAACTAGAATGCAATGTGATGACCTCACTCCTTCAAAAGCTCATGTTTCATACAAAGATACGGTGATCGATAATTAAGATGCTTCATCAAATGAAAACTCAACTTATCTTGAAGACGAAGATATAGATCCTATGGAAGACGACGTCACTGTAAGTGAAGTAAATGGCTTGCCCTTCATAATTTTTTCTGAAAGTGTTCAATGCTTTGCGATACAAAGCATGGACCTTACTCTTGTGGTCAAAGTCCTCGGAAGAAGATTTGGTTTCAACACCCTTCATAATCGAATATTCAACATATAGAAACTTGTCCATCCCCTCAAGTTGATAGACATTGGAAATGACAATATCTTAGTCAAGTTTGCGACAAGAAATGATTATCTCAAAGTCTTCACAGATGTCACTTGGACTATTTTTCCGACATTATTTAACAGTGGAACCTTGGTCCTTAGATTTCAGCCCCTTTCCCCAGTCGAATCATGGCCTGGATTCGGCTCCCCGGTTTTCCCATCGCATGGTACAAACAAAGCATTTTCGAAGCAATTGGGTCAAGAATTGGATCAGTAATAAAGATAAATTATCAAACTGACAAAGGTTGCAGAGGTCGCTTCGCTCGCCTAGCAGTCGGCATAAACTTGAAGAAACCCCTCATCTCCAAATTATCCATAACAGGACATATTCAAATTATTGAATATTAATTCCTTCCCCTAGTTTGTTTTGGCTGTGACACCTATGGTCACTCAAAAGATCTTTTCCCCAAGAACAAAACTACCAAAGAACCTGTGAAAACCATCAATTCTGATCCTCAACCAGTCAAACCTTCGGTTTCGGGAGAGCCTTTCGACCCTTGGATGTTAGTCGAAAAAAGACAACGATGCAATAAAAGAAAGAATCAGTCCCAATCACCCCGAAACTCAGGTATTGGTATTAATGCCTCAAGATTCAATTCAGTCTTCAATGTCTGATGAATTGCCCCAAACTACTTTCTAATCCCCCCGATCACGCAGTATCTACAAGTTAATAATCCCGTTTGTCGTAACCGGTTTTCGTCCGGGCACGAAATATTATAATTTCTGACGGGGAAATTGATGTGAATAAATGGTTTTGAAAATAATTTGGGAGTCGCCATCGGCCTTTTGGGTCAGGTAGGTCGAATACCTAAAAATTATCTTTTAAAAAAAAGTTTTTAAGAAAACATTATTTAAAAGATGAACTGATCTGCGTTTTATAACCAAAAATTCGTTCTTTTTAATAATAAAAAGGGATCCGTGGTCGGTTACGTTTGGGGAAGGATTAGCACCCCTACAACGCCCAAAATTGGTACTTTTTAATTATAAATTGTCTCTATTATTAAAATTTTAAAAATTCAAAAATATGTTTGATTTATAATTCTATTATTTCAAAATTATATAAAAAATTTATTTATTTATTTAAAAATATCAGAAAAGAACTTCTAGGTGCCTTAAGACGCTCTTTTCTTTGATATTGATAAATATTAATTTAAATAATTATTTACTTTTTAATTTTAAAATATCAGAATAGGACATCTAGTTGTATTAAGACTGTCCTTTTCTTCGATATTAAAAATAAATATTTAAAAATTACTATTTATTATATATTTATGAATAAAAATATTTAACAATAAAATAAAAATTCTACTAAAACAATATATTTAAAAACAATAAAATAAATGAAGACATATAAAATAAATAACTAAATTATAATTAAAATAAAACTAAATCTAATTCCTAATTAATTGAAATTATAAGGAATATTTATTTTCTAATTTAATAATTTAGTGACCAAAATAAACTTGTCTAAAATTCGAATTTTATAATAAATTAATTAAAATATGAACTAGGGATTAAAAAATTATTTATTAAAATTAAGGGATTAAATTTGTTATTTATCCTAAATATATTATTTTAATAAAAGGACTAAAATGAACAAAATTAAATTCAAAGACTGAATTAAAATTATTATAAATTCAGTTTAGTGACCAAAATATAAAATTTACAAGTTGGGAGGACTATGGACGGGTTTTAACTATTTTGTAATTACGCGCATAGTCCTTCCCGAAACGACGTCGTTCGGGAAGGACTATAAATGGTCCAAACCGGCTGGCCCGAAGGGCCAGCCATTTCATTTTTTTTTTCTTTAAGCAGAAAGAGAGAGAGAGAGAGAGAATTCTCTCTGGCCTCTCTCTAGATTCCCTCACCGGAGGGAATCCGGCAGCCGTCTGCCGCCGCGAGTGTCCCCGCCGGCCACCGCATCCGGTGGCCGGAAAATTTATTTTTATACTATTGGATAGATCGGACCGTCCTAAGGACGGTTCCGATGTTCTTTTTTCTTAAATGGCTCCCAATCGGAGCAGATCTATAAATATACCTTCGGTATTTTCGGTTCTCCGGCGATGTTCAGTGTTTCCGGCGACGGTCAAGGCTTCCTTGGTAAGCTTCTCTCCTCTTTTTTCCTTCTGTTTTTGTTTTTTGCTCTGTTGGGATCGTTGGTAGTTTTATATCTCTCTCTATTTTCCTTTTTTTTTTTTTTTCTTTTTGGTTCTGTCTCTGTCCCTGGTTTTTTGTCTCCCCTTTTTTTTTCTTTCGCAGATGGGTGGTGGCTTTTATAGCCACCACCGGTGTTCGTCTCAGACCGGTCCGAAGAGGGGGCCTCGGTGAGTCACCGGACTACCAGTGGTGACTCACCCCGTAGCCTTGTATGGACGGCTGGCGTTGATCTTCTGGAAGCATCATTCGGGACGTGGCAGCGCGGAGGCGGTGAGGGTTTCTGGAAGCAGCAGCGGCGGCGCTGGACGTCCCTAGGGTATAGATACCCTAGGGTTTCCTCTGGCAAATGGTGGACCGTTGGATCAAACCAGATCCAACGGTTGAGATTGAAGATGGCGGCTGGCTAGATTAGGGTTAGGAAACCCTAACTGGAAACCCAAATATTTAGGGTTTCTGGTTGGATTTGGACCGGCTCTGGTTGGTTTGTAACTGGGCCGGTCCAATTGTAATTGGGCCTGTAATTATATTTTTTATTATTTATTTATTTTAATAATATTTATATGTATTTATATATTTAATAATAATAATAATAATAATAATAATAATAATAATAATAATAATAATAATAGATAATAGTAATAATAATAATATAATAATAATAATAATAATAATAATAATAATAATATGGATAAAAAATTAGTATCTTCAGCTGCCCCTCTTTGCTCATTCTTGTGTTAACAAGAATAGGGCAAAGATGAAAAGATAATAAAAATTTTTATCCATTTGACTTTACTTTGATCATAATGGAGATATTGAATAAATTCTTCTCTCTCTCCAAATAAGTTCTTCTTATTATGAACTTTCTGCTGGGGATAATGATAACCTCCTTTCTGTGATAGAGTCATTCAAAAGGTTGAATAAGCTCTTGATGAGTTCTTCTCATTATGAACTTTCTCTAGAAAGGCTGATGTTAATCTATCTCCTTCTGTGATAGAATTATGCCAAAAGTTGAACAAGTTCTTCTTATTATGAACTTCTTCTTTCTTCTTCAGATGAGTTCTTCTCATTATGAACTTCTCCGGAAAAGATAATCCATCAATTGATGGATTCAGGTAAAAGGTTGAACAAATTCTTCTCATTATGAACTTCTTCTTCCTTCTTCAGATGAGTTCTTCTCATTATGAACTTTTTCTGGAAAAGGTGATCCATTAAGTGATGAATTCAGGTAAAAGGTTGAACAAATTCTTCTCATTATGAACTTCTTCTTCCTTCTTCAGATGAGTTCTTCTCATTATGAACTTTCTCTGGAAAAGATGATCCATCAAGTGATGAATTCAGGTAAAAGGTTGAACAAATTCTTCTCATTATGAACTTCTTCTTCCTTCTTCAGATGAGTTCTTCTCATTATGAACTCGAACTGGAAAAGCTGATCCTTCAAATGATAAATTTGAATCTTTGCTAAAATTTTTGAAATTCCTGTTAGAAATTCAACAAAAATGAATGAAAATGCATCTATTTTTGCAAATGCCTAAATATGATGCATGAATATTAAGTTGTTTGATTTTAGACGGGTGAATTGAGTATTTCTTCAATTGTAAAAACCCAATATATCTGTCTTCTTCAAATCAAAGAATGTAGATGTAGATATAATGTCACAAAACCTCTTGAGAATAAAACTCAATAGTATAGGCTCTTGAAAAGCTTGCATTCTGGCAACATGTTGATTCTGATAACAACTTATCTGATTATGAAGTGACCTTTCGAGATGATTTCACAGATATCGATAGTTCTTCTAATACCGAGAAATCTTGAATTCTGAGGAGAATAAACTGTTATACTTGACAAAAATGAGATTCTCATGGGCTGAAACTTCAATAGCCCTGAAGAAATGTGGTCCAGATTCATCAATTGCAGAATTGGCAAATTTTACATGTGCTTCTCAAATGACTAAGGCTGCTGATGTACTTCTTCTAGTAAAAGATAGGAAGTCATTATGCAATGATCCCAATTATAAGCAAAGGCAAAAACTTGGGCTATGATTTTTGGGAAAGGAATAAGCAAAAGAAGCTTGAAAAGAAACTTCATAATAAAGACGATCATGCAGTTCATCTTTTAATTCCAACGATTGGTTCTGTCCAACCAGATTAGATAACTCAAAGAACACTTCCAGAAGATGCTATTGAGCAAATTCATCTTCCAAATTCAATGATTGGTTCTGCCAAATCAGATCAGATAACTCAAAGAACACTTCCAGAAGATGCTATTGAGCAAATTCATCTTCCAAATTCAATGATTGGTTCTGCCAAATCAGATCAGATAACTCAAAGAACACTTCCAGAAGATGCTATTGAGCAAATTCATCTTCCAAATTCAATGATTGGTTCTGCCAAATCAGATCAGATAACTCAAAGAACACTTCCAGAAGATGCTATTGAGCAAATTCATCTTCCAAATTCAATGATTGGTTCTGCCAAATCAGATCAGATAACACAAAGAACACTTCCAGAAGATGTTATTGAGCAAATTCATCTTCCAAATTCAATGATTGGTTCTGCCAAATCAGATCAGATAACTCAAAGAACACTTCCAGAAGATGCTATTGAGCAAATTCATCTTCCAAATTCAATGATTGGTTCTGCCAAATCAGATCAGATAACACAAAGAACACTTCCAGAAGATGCTATTGAGCAAATTCATCTTCCAAATTCAATGATTGGTTCTGCCAAATCAGATCAGATAACTCAAAGAACACTTCCAGAAGATGCTATTGAGCAAATTCATCTTCCAAATTCAATGATTGGTTCTGCCAAATCAGATCAGATAACTCAAAGAACACTTCTAGAAGATGCTATTGAGCAAATTCATCTTCCAAATTCAATGATTGGTTCTGCCAAATCAGATCAGATAACTCAAAGAACACTTCCAGAAGATGCTATTGAGCAAATTCATCTTCCAAATTCAATGATTGGACTAAGATATCACAACACTTATTTGATGTAGAGCCAGAATTTGTAGATTCGAAGTATTTCCATGCTATTACACTGAAAAGGGCTATATTCATAATTCTGCCAATTAAGAATATATTTTCTCTTATTCTGCTTCCTCCATGTGCTGATGCTTTTCCATTGACAAAGAAATGATGGCTTTTATGGGATCCAAGAACAAAGTTGAACTGTTTATAAACATGTACAGGAAGTGCCAAATTGACAGAAAGGATCTGTAAGGCTTTTGAAGCTTATGACAATGAGCCACCTTCGAGTGTCCAGAAGTATGTTCTTGATGAGTGCTGAAAATGGAATCTAGTATGGGTTGGAAGGAATAAAGTTACTCCACTTGAACCTGATGAGGTGGAAATGCTTCTAGGTTTCCTTAAAAACCATATACAAGGATCTGTATAGAAACATGTTTCCTATTGATATCAATGTCTTGTTTCTTTTTGCTGGAATCGGTACTGCAAAGATCATCTTCTACTGTTTTAGTATATCTTTGAAAACAGATGTGCAAGAACTGAATGGTGATCGGTTGGAGCAATTGATGAGTAGATTTGGCGGATTCGACCTTGTTGTCGGTAGCACCACTTGTAACAATCTTGATGTTCATGGCTTTAAGCTAGTGATGATTTGCCTACTTTGTATTCCATGTATTTAAAAGTATTAACATAAAGTGATATTCAGAAATCTTTAAATTATTTCAAATTATGTTAATTCAATAGAAAGAATAAATTGAATTTCCAAAAATAAATTGAATCTCAAATAAATTGAACTTGAAATAGATATAATTGTATTCAAAGTTATGACAAGCATAAGAATAAAAATTCAAATGTCTCAACAAATTATAAGCATAAGTATTCTAATTAATCCAGTTGACACAATTTAGAGTAATGATGTAAGCTTTTGTCTGGAAGATCTCAAACGTTGTCAAATGCTTGTAGATGTGAAGTTTCTCCCAAACTGTCAAAATCTTAAGAGGGTTCAATTGCCAGATGCCTAATATCAACCTGCATTTGAGCTGCCTTTTCAGGTTTTCAACTCAAATCCTTCCTTTGGTTACAAGATGCCCTTTGCGGGTTTTCACCTTGACCCCCTTTCTTTTTCTTCTCTTTTTTTTTCATTTTCTATTTTTTTTTCTATTCTCTTCAAGCATAATATTTCTTGACAGAATCCGAGTTTATTGGATTTTTCAGAATTTTTCCATCCATTTCTGCCAAGATCAACGCTCCTCCGGAAAAGGCCTTTTTCACAACGTATGGCCCTTCCCAATTAGGCATCCATTTCCCACGGAAATCTTTATGTATAGGCAAGATCTTTTTTAGTACTAGATCACCTTCTTGGAATTCTCTTGGATGTACTTTCTTATCATGAGACTTCATCATCCGTTTTTGATACATCTGTCCATGGCAAATAGCTTTCAATCTTTTCTCTTCAATAAGGTTCAATTGATCAAATCTAGCTTGGATCCATTCAGATTCATCCAATTTTATTTCTCTCAATATTCGGAGCGATGGAATCTCAACTTCAATTGGTAAGACTGCTTCCATCCCGTAGACTAAAGAAAAAGGCGTTGCCCCAGTAGATGTTCGAACAGTAGTTCGGTATGCATATAGAGCAAAAGGTAACTTCTCGTGCCAATCTTTGTAAGTTTCAGTAGTCTTTGTAATGATTCTCTTGATGTTCTTATTTGCTGCTTCAACTGCCCCATTCATCTTTGGACGATATGCCACTGAATTTGCATGTTTGATCTTAAACTGTGCACAAAGTTCGGTCATCATTTTGTTGTTCAGGTTCAGAGCATTATCTGTAATGATCCTTTCTGGTAGGCCATACCGACAAACTATCTCTTTCTTTATGAATTTGCAGACTGTGGACCTCTTAATATTAGTGTATGAAGCAGCTTCAACCCATTTGGTAAAATAATCAATTGCCACAAGGATGAAACAATGTCCATTCGATGCCTTTGGTGTGATTGCTCCAATGACATCTATTCCCCACATAGAAAATGGCCAGGGTGCTGTCATTACATGTAAAGGAGATGGGGGTACATGAATCTTGTCTGCATATATCTGGCATTTATGACATTTCCTTGCATAATCAATGCAATCTGTGTACATAGTAGCCCAATAGTATCCATATCTCATTATTTTTCTGGCCATGGAAAGACCATTTGCATGTGTTCCACATATTCCACTGTGTACTTCTTCAATGACATTTCGAGCTTCACTGGTATTTAAACATCTCAACAGCATTTGATCACTGCTTCTTCTATACATAATCTCTCCATCAAGAAAATATCCAGCAGCCATTCTTCTCAAGGTTCTTTATCAATTTCTGATGCATTTGGTGGATAACTTTGATTTTTGATATATTGCAGGATATCATGATACCATGGTTTACCATCTACCTCTTCTTCCACACTATAACAATGTGCAGGAATTTCATACACTTGCATTTTGATTGGCATCATATCAACTTTCTTATTTGCCTGAAACATAGCAGTTAATGTAGCCAAAGCATCTGCTATTTGATTTTCTTCTCGAGGGAGATAATTGAATGTAACCCTCTCAAATTCTTTCACTAATTCGAGTATAAAATTTCGATATTCTAACAATTTGGGATCTTTTGTTTCCCACTCTCCTCGCAATTGATACACCACTAACGATGAATCTCCATATATCTTGAGAAATTTGATTTTTCTTTCTATAGCTGCTTTCAACCCCATGACACAAGCTTCATATTCTGCCATGTTATTGGTGCAAAAGAACTCTAGTCTGCTTGTAAAGGGATAATAAATATTTTCTGGAGAAATTAACACTGCCCCAATTCCTCGTCCCAAAGCATTAGATGCTCCGTCAAAGTAAAGCTTCCAACATGCAAATTCATCATTTGTTTTGACTTCTTCATTCATGGATATGCATAACAAATCTTCATCAGGAAAATTGAAGTTCAAAGGCTGATAATCATTTGATACACGACTGGCCAGGAAATTAGCTATGACACTTCCTTTTATCGCTTTTTGGTTGACATATACAATATCAAACTCAGATAATAACATCTGCCATCTAGCCATTCTGCCTGTCAAAGCTGGTGATTCCATTAAGAATTTCAAAGGATCAAGTTTTGATATCAACCAAGTAGTATGGTATAACATATATTGTCTGAGTCTTCGAGTAGTCCACACCAAAGCACAACATAATTTTTGTATTGGTGGATATCGAACTTCACAATCAGTAAATTTCTTGCTCAGATAATAAATAGCTTTTTCTTTTCTTCCAGATTCATCATGCTGTCCTAGTACACATCCCATCGAATTTTCGAAGACCGTTAATTAGAGAATTAATGGTCTATCAGGCATTGGTGATACTAAAATGGGGGCATTGGATAAATATTTCTTAATAATATCCAAAGTTTCTTGACATTCTTCATTCCAGACTTCAGGATTGTTCTTTCGAAGTAATTTGAACACTGGATCACATTTGTCAGTCAATTGAGAAATGAACCGAGATATATAATTTAATCTCCCCAAAAAGCCTCGAACTTCTTTTTTTGTGTTGGGTGGTGGAAGATCTTGAATTGCTTTTACTTTATCTGGATCAATCTCAATTCCTTTTTTGCTGACTACAAATCCCAAAAGTTTCCCAGAAGTTACCCCAAAAGTGCATTTAGCAGGGTTAAGCTTTAATTGATACTTCCTCAATCTCTGGAAAAGCTTCCTCAGATTTTGAATATGTTCTTCTTCCGTTCTGGATTTGGCAATCATGTCATCTACATATACTTCAATCTCTTTGTGCATCATGTCATGAAACAAAGTTACCATGGCTCTTTGATATGTTGCCCCTGCATTTTTCAATCCAAATGGCATCACTTTATAACAGAATGTGCCCCACATGGTTATAAATGTTGTTTTCTCCATGTCTTCAGGATTCATTTTTATCTGATTATATCCTGAAAAGCCATCCATAAATGAAAACCATGCATGCCCTGCAGTATTGTCCACCAATGTGTCTATGTGGGGTAATGGAAAACTATCTTTCGGACTAGCTTTGTTGAGATCTCTGTAATCCACGCACATTCAAACTTTTCCATTTTTCTTAGGTACGGGAACAATGTTGGCTACCCATTCTGGGTATTTAGATGCCTGTAGGAAACCTGCATTGATTTGTTTCATCACTTCTTCTTTGATTTGCAACAACATTTCTGGCCTCATTCTTCTGAGCTTTTGTTGAACCGGTTTATATTCTGGATTGATTGGAAGCTTGTGTATCACTATATCTGTGCTCAAACCAGGCATATCTTGATAAGACCATGCAAAGATATCTTTGAACTCTTGAAGGAGATTTATCAATTCTTGTTTTATCTGGACTGTCAGAGTAGTACCAATTTTCACCTCTTTTCTTTCTTCATCTGTTCCCAAATTCACAGTCTTAACCTCTTCTTTGTGGGGTAGAATTTGTTTGTCTTCTTTTTTCTACCAATCTTAATAGTTCAGTAGGAACATCACATTCCAGTTCATCCTCACAACCATTGATTTCTTCCAGACATATGGGCTGCTCTAAATTTATCATTGGATTAAATTTAGGAATAAACATGCTATTAACATGGTGACACCTGCAAATTAAGTCGGAACATTTCCGAAAGAATATAGTAAATTTATGAAAATAAATAAATGTAAAAATGTAAGAAAATGTAAAGAATGATTGCCATCTGAAAATTTTAAAGAAAATTTCTTATATTTAACATAATTTCTTTTACAAGATAACAAAAAGTTTTCATATTTTTGAGCTAAACATAAAGATTAGTTCTGAATATTACTCTGCATTAATATTAAAAAACTATAGGAAGATCTTCAGTGGTCCAATTGGTGAGGGTTTCTCCAGGAAGACATGGTCGAATCCTATCCAAGTACTTGCCAGTCTTGTTGTCATTTATGATCATGTTGATAAATAATCCATTCATAGCTTCTTCAACTATGTCTTGATCTTTCGTCAACTTTTCTTCTTTAAAGGCTTCAACAAGCTGCTGTTCCACATTAATTGTTCCCCCTGATCTGAATATGGTCTTCAACGGTGGGAAAGACATGTGTTTCCAAAGGATTTCTCCCCCTTTCAATTTTGCCTTTCTGTCTTCACATCTTCTTTTCATCTCTTTGTTCTTTTGCTGAAGATTGGGCTTAAATCCCAGCCCAAAACGGTCTTTTTTCATCTTTATACTGATAGGAACTGAAATTCCTTGAAGATTCTTTCCTAGACCTCTCCCAGCTTTAGCTCCGATGCCTAAAGTTTGTTGTACCGTCATCTTGGTGCAATCAGACAATCTGGGATATGGAATTTTGCTTCCTTCTGCAATATAGGTTGCATTTACAAATTCAAGAGCTCGAAAAGAGCATTCAAGAGCCTCATCATTAGTGTCGATATATGGAACATCGCTTGTTACAGACGCAATGATTTCTTCTTCAGCACTAACGCATATTAGTTGTCCATCAACAACAAATTTCAATTTTTGATGTAATGAAGAAGGAACGGCTCCTGCTGAATGAATCCATGGCCTCCCTAATAGACAATTATATGTGGGGTGGATGTCCATCACCACAAAGTCAATATTGTACACGACTGGGCCGATTAACAAAGGTATTTCCATTTTCCCAAGCACTTCTTTTTGAGTACCATCAAATGCTCGTACCACATTCTGATAACTCTTCATGTGTGATTGATCCAGAGGCATTCTTTGAAGTGTAACTAGGGGCATCAAGTTGAGAGCGGATCCATTGTCAATCAATACTCCTGGCAACACATGACCATGACAATGTGTCGTGATGTTCAAAGCTTTTACTGACCCCATTCCGCCTTCTGGTATTTCATCATCTGTGAACGTTATGTAATTGTCAGCGGCTATATGTCCCACAATTCTGTCAAGTTTATTGAGGGATATATCTTCGGGGATAAATGTTTGATTGAGGATTTTTATCAAAGCATTCCTATGCGCTTCTGAATTCATCAAAAGATCAAGAATAGAAATTCTTTCCTGTTGTTTGTGTAGTTGTTCAACCACACTATACTCACTATGTTTCAAGAATTTCAAAAATTCTTGAGCTTGCTTTTCTGTCACGGGTTCATTGAATGCTGGAAGGGATTCATCTTCAAATACCTTCTGAGGTATTGCCATGGCTTTTCCTTTTGCTTTCACTTGTTCTGAAGCATTGGATGTTTCGGGAGAGTAACATCTCCCACTTCTTGTAAAGAAACCGACCTCGCTCACTGCTTCAGACGTCGATGTGGTACTCAAACTCTGTATTTTCTCTTCTGTTTTATCTAGAGAAACAGATCCTCCTACCACTGAAACATTGGTAGTATAATTCCAAGGTACCCTGCGGGTATCTTTGTATGGAAATGGTAGAGGAATGGTGATAACTACTTTTGGCCTTATTGGTGTAGGAATCGCCGTAGATGATTTCACATTAATGATCACAGGATCATTTATTCTTTGATTTGGTTTAGAATCTTCTGATGAGCAAACATCATCTTCTTTTTTTTCGGGTACTTCTTCAAAGAATTCTATTTCTCTGTTGTTCATCAATTTTTGCACCAAGTTTCTAAACTCAGGACATAGTTGAATTTTATGCCCTTTCTCCTGATGATATTCACAATAATTCTTGCCTTCATTCTGCTTTGGCCTGAATTGTTGTGGAATTATACCGGCTAAAGAAAATTGTTGGAATATCCAAACAAACGGAGATTTAATTTCAGAAATGTCAGTCTTTGCTTTCTTTCTGTTCTCTTCCTGAATTGCATTCACGTTTTTATCTCCATGATTTGGCAATGGATGACTTGATGCGGATGGTGTATTGAATTCTAACTTCCCAGTGTTGATCAAATTTTGAACCACCCTTTTGAATGCTAGACAGTTTTCAATAGAATGTCCTGTAATTCCTTCATGGTAAACACAGTGTGCCTTTGTATCATACCAAGGAGGGAATGGTGGTTGCATGGGAACCAAAGGATAGGGCCTTATAACATCTGCTTTTAACAGCGAATCATAGATCTCTGCATATGGTACTGGTAAAGGTGTAAAAGATAACATTTCATTTTCCTTTCGAGATCCTCTGGACTCTACTCGATTAGTGTTTGTTTCCTCTTTCTTAACCCTTGGCTGGGTTATTGTAACACTTTTCGATGAATCCTTGCTGTAAGAATTTGCATTGTTGACTTCATTTTCCTTTTTCCGGTATGTAGGTCTTTTGGAACTAGACCCATCATTTGATTCAATCTTGCCACTTTTCAAAACATTTTCAATTAATTCTCCAGAAATGACCAAATCTGCAAAATTTCTGGTTGCATTCCCCATTAGATGGTTTAGATAAGGAGCCTTCAATGTATGGACAAACATTACTGTGGCCTCTTTTTCTGACAAAGGTGGTTGAACTTGAGCCGCAGTGTCACGCCATCTCTGGGCATACTGTCTGAATGTTTCATTATTCTTTTTCTCCAAGTTTTGGAGAGTCCATCTATCAGGGACCATGTCTGTCACATGGCGGTACTGCTCTAAAAATGCTTTAGCCAAATCTTTCTAGGATCTAATGTTGGCTTTGGTCAATTGAGTATACCATTTTAAAGCCGGTCCTGTCAAACTATCCTGGAAGCAGTGAATTAACAATTTCTCGTCCTTCACATATCCTGCCATTCTTCGACAAAACATAGTAATGTGGGATGAAGGGCATGTAGTACCGTCATATTTATCAAATTCGGGAGCTTTGAACTTGATGGGGAGGATTAGGTCTGGAACCAAACTTAACTCACTAGCATCAAAGCCATAGAATGATTCAGTTATTTCCACTGATTTCATTCGTTCTTCTAAGTTCTTGATCTGTCTGGTCAGTTCTTCATTTACTTTTTGTTTCTCATTCAGCTCATTCAAATCTGGGATCAAATGCTCAGTATTAAGATCACCTATTTTCACATCTGATATAAGCGGATTTTTGCTTGAAGATGCGGGATCCACTTGTTGATCTTCATGTGGTTTAGCTTCTTGTAATGCAGATGTACGAGCATTGATTTGTATAGGGGTAGTACCAGAGTGATAAATTGGTTCTGGTGAAAAACCTAGAGGATATATGGGTTCTTGGTCGAAAGATACAGGATTTTCATGCATTTTTCCACTGATAGCCTGCCTTTTAAACATGTCCTCTATCTTCTTCATCATACTGTCTTGTGAATTTGCAATACTGGCTTCAATTTTTTCCAACTTCATTCTCATTTCTTCTTGTTCTTTATGATGCTGTTCCTCAATACGCTGTATTTTATCCTCCATAATTCTCTTAGTAGCTTGTCTAGTACTGTAGTGATGTAGTATTTCTCTTTTGGCCAGAGTAAGTGCGATTGAAAAATCTTTTAATATTATTTTTTCAAATTTTAATTGATGAATTTTAACTTAATAAATAAAATAATTCATAGCGAAAATTATGAAATGAATGATGAATGTATGCAAAATGCATGTATGTAAAAACATTGATCCCAAAAAGTTAACTGTCATAGAACAACTTCCATCGGCATACAAAAGTTTCTTTATAATATTTCAGAACTACAGATAAGGCATAGCTTTCCTATTAAGCTCTATAATTTCTTTCATTAACCATGACACCTTCTTTCCGCACTTAGAAACTGGATCAACTTGATGCTCAATTATTTCGGCTTCAACAGCTAGTTCCCCAACATATCTGGCAACCTCGCTCATTTGTACCATGGCCTCGAACACCATATTGCTTCTTTCTTCACTTCTTTCGACATAGAACTCAGTTGACTTTTGCCATTGTTCAGTTGTTCCTTCAAGAGTTTGCTCTAACTCAGTGATTCTGACTTGACAATTGTGCAGAATTTTTTCAAGATCTCTAATGCGTCTTCGTAGTGAAGCATTTTCCTCATTACTTTCTTTGAGATCATTAGGTCCTAGACGAACCTTTTCTTGAAACAATGATTCCTCAAGTTGCAAAATGTAAACATTAAACTCTGAGTTTTTGTTTCTAGACTGATCCAGATCCTCTTCAAGTTTTGTTCGTGCTTCTTGCGTTCTTTGATTAAGCTTCTGGATTTGAACATCTTTGTTTCTGCATCTTTGCATCCAATTGCTAGCCACCTCCTGCTCTACCTCAAGTCTGGTGTTGAAATTTTTCCTTTCCAGCTCCCATTTTTCCTTTTCAATATTGGATTCTTCCATCTTTTGGCCTCTGACTTCAAGCTCAGCAATCAACTGGTTCATTTCAGATTCAAATCCCTTGAACATGATACTTTTCTCGCTTTCAAATTTAACAAAGATGTCATTCTTCATCTCTTCTAAATCTTTGGCTCGATCTCTTTCTCTTTGCATTTTATTCATGATCTCACGGTGTTCAGCCTTGTGTTTTATAATTCGCTCTCTTCTGTCGACCTCGAAATCTTCCATTTTTTGCTTTCCTTTTTCCAGGCTTTTGAGTAGACGGCTATTCTTTCCTTTCAGATCTTCAACTCGTCTTTTCTCAATGTTCAATTCTCTGGTCATCTGTACCGTCGATTGGCTGGGTCCTGATGCTTTTCGGGATTTATATAACTCCTGGTAATTTTTCTGTAAGGCTCTGTACTCATCTTCACCTTTTTCTTTATCTTTTCTCAACATTGTACATTGTGATGAATGAAAGTCAATGTCAACCCCTAACATAGCTTTATCTTGTCTCATTTGCTCTAACTCTTTCGACCAGCCATCTCTTTCTGCTTCAAACTTAGCTCTCAAGATTTCAATCTCTGATGGAACCACCTTAATGCGATCTTCCATAGAGATATCCTCATTTTGATCTGGTAGAGGAATATTTTCGTTTTTTCTGACAGATCTCCAATCTTCATAATCAGGAGTTAGCATTTCTTTTGCTGCTTTAGCTCGAATACAAAAAGTTGTTTTCCAAGCTGTAACGGCTTCCATGATATTTCTTTTATAATTTTTGCTGTGGAATGCGAACTCAGATGACTGTAGTCCAGTAGTGACAGGTACAAATTGACGACCTTCATACTGTCTTATAACCAGCAGTGGTGCATATCCAATTCCTCCCCATAATCCGAGCAGCATTATCCAGTTGTAATCACCACACCTGTAAAAGAATTCCCTTTGGATTTGCCACGGGGCGCGCCAAACAACGTCATTGCTTTGCAGATTTCGAAAGGCATTAATCCACATATCTTTCTTAATTTCTTTCGGCCATTCCTGCTCTAGAAATTCTTTTAATGGTGAATAATCCGTATTAAAGCGTCGGTATGAAACCTTTTCTGTTCTCCAGAAATGACTACGGATCCAAACATATAACAACTGGGTACACCCTGAGAATCGTCCACCTCCTAGCCTTCTGCAAGCATTTAACGATCTGAAGGTCTCTGCTAGGATGGCAGAAACAGGATTAATCTTCTTCGGTAGCTGTTCAAACAAGTCTACCACTACAGCTTCAACATATCCCAATACTTTTGGGAAGATGACCATACCATATATACCTAGAGCAAATAGATCGAATCGTACTTTAGCGTCTGGATGACTCTGAATAAGCTCTCTGATGTTGGTCCAAGCAATGCCTTCGCTTTCGCCTTTTTGTTTGGTACGGGATGCTACCCATTCTTCTCGTACCCCAGCAATCTTTGCTAATTTAACTCGAAAGGGTTGAGTTTTAATTGACTTTGAATATATTCGATTCTCCAAAGCACCTTCAAGATGTAACAAAGTTGTATATTCTTCAATAGTAGGGACCAAGTCCTCCTTATTGAAAGTGAAGCAATTGTACCCTGGATTCCAGAATTGAATTAGGGCTCTGAGTAATTCATCATCAACTTCTACATAGAGCAGATATGGAATGTCTCCGTAAGTCTGATAAAACTGCAATTTTTTGTTTGAATCCCAACTTTCCCAAATGCTTCGCAAATCTTGCATATCATTTCTTTTTAATGAAACTGGAGCATAACTGGCCAAGTCAAATACATAATCATCCTGCAGACTGTCTCCTTCTTGTCTTTGTAAATCTTCAGCCCACTGTCTTACTTCTGAGTTTAGAATTACTTGACTTGAACACTTTTTATCCATAGATGAAGGCTTTCCAATGAGACAATTAACACAAGGATCAATGTCTTTTATCCTGTATGATGCAATGCAAACAGAAAAATAAAGAACACACAAAAAGAAAATAAATTAGTTTACATAATAAAGAAATTTAATAATAACATTTACATAAATATTCTTTATTTAAACATGCTTTTCTGAATTTAAATAATTTAAATAAACATGTAATTTAAACAATAAATAAATTAACAGAAAAGACAAAATTCATTTCTCCTGTGTGTACACCTATTTTGGACAAAATTTCGGCATGACTTCGGTTTGGAAGAGTTTCTAAGGTTTTTTTATATGCAAGGTTTCAGATCTAGGAGTAAAAGGTACCCGAATTGTCCTTGTTAGTGCCCCCTTGGGTTGCTAACCCTCAATCCTAGTCCATTACAGACTAAAGTGGATCGAGTTCAATTCGAGGGGATACATTTCTCTATGCCTGACACGGAGAATAAATTCTCACGAAAACATAGAGTATATGAACCCCGAAAGTTACTTGCTAGGTCTGACACGGAGAATAAATTCTCACGAAGACGTCGCTTTCACTCCCACTTAAAAGGGACAACTCAATTATAGAGCTTTATGTAATGCAATGCAAGTGTTGTGTGTGAGGAGAAATGTTCAAACCTTTGACAGAAAAATAAATACTGAAATAAAATACTTGCAAATAAAATAAAACATATAAATATTATAAAAATAATAAATAAATAAAAAATTTGAATAGAAAGAATTAAAAATTAAATATATAAATTTTCAATTTTTAACTAATAGAGACAATTTATAATTAATTTTTAAAAGTTTGACCAGGTCCCCAGTGGAGTCGCCAAGCTGTCGTAACCGGTTTTCGTCCGGGCACGAAATATTATAATTTCTGGCGGGGAAATTGATGTGAATAAATGGTTTTGAAAATAATTTGGGAGTCGCCATCGGCCTTTTGGGTCAGGTAGGTCGAATACCTAAAAATTATCTTTTAAAAAAAAGTTTTTAAGAAAACATTATTTAAAAGATGAACTGATCTGTGTTTTATAACCAAAAATTCGTTCTTTTTAATAATAAAAAGGGATCCGTGGTCGGTTACGTTTAGGGAAGGATTAGCACCCCTACAACGCCCAAAATTGGTACTTTTTAATTATAAATTGTCTCTATTATTAAAATTTTAAAAATTCAAAAATATGTTTGATTTATAATTCTATTATTTCAAAATTATATAAAAAATTTATTTATTTATTTAAAAATATCAGAAAAGAACTTCTAGGTGCCTTAAGACAGCTCTTTTCTTTGATATTGATAAATATTAATTTAAATAATATTATTTACTTTTTAATTTTAAAATATCAGAATAGTACATCTAGTTGTATTAAGACTGTCCTTTTCTTCGATATTAAAAATAAATATTTAAAAATTACTATTTATTATATATTTATGAATAAAAATATTTAACAATAAAATAAAAATTCTACTAAAACAATATATTTAAAAACAATAAAATAAATGAAGACATATAAAATAAATAACTAAATTATAATTAAAATAAAACTAAATCTAATTCCTAATTAATTGAAATTATAAGGAATATTTTATTTTCTAATTTAATAATTTAGTGACCAAAATAAACTTGTCTAAAATTCGAATTTTATAATAAATTAAATTAAAAAATATGAACTAGGGATTAAAAAATTATTTATTAAAATTAAGGGATTAAATTTGTTATTTATCCTAAATATATTATTTTAATAAAAAGGACTAAAATGAACAAAATTAAAATTCAAAGACTGAATTAAAATTATTATAAATTCAGTTTAGTGACCAAAATATAAAATTTACAAGTTGGGAGGACTATGGACGGGTTTTAACTATTTTGTAATTACGCGCATAGTCCTTCCCGAAACGACGTCGTTCGGGAAGGACTATAAATGGTCCAAACCGGCTGGCCCGAAGGGCCAGCCATTTCATTTCTTCTTTTTTTTTTCTTTAAGCAGAAAGAGAGAGAGAGAGAGAGAATTCTCTCTGGCCTCTCTCTAGATTCCCTCACCGGAGGGAATCCGGCAGCCGTCTGCCGCCGCGAGTGTCCCCGCCGGCCACCGCATCCGGTGGCCGGAAAATTTATTTTTATACTATTGGATAGATCGGACCGTCCTAAGGACGGTTCCGATGTTCTTTTTTCTTAAATGGCTCCCAATCGGAGCAGATCTATAAATATACCTTCGGTATTTTCGGTTCTCCGGCGATGTTCAGTGTTTCCGGCGACGGTCAAGGCTTCCTTGGTAAGCTTCTCTCCTCTCTTTTTCCTTCTGTTTTTGTTTTTGCTCTGTTGGGATCGTTGGTAGTTTTATATCTCTCTCTATTTTCCTTTTTTTTTTTTTTTTTTTTCTTTTGGTTCTGTCTCTGTCCCTGGTTTTTTGTCTCCCCTTTTTTTTTCTTTCGCAGATGGGTGGTGGCTTTTATAGCCACCACCGGTGTTCGTCTCAGACCGGTCCGAAGAGGGGGCCTCGGTGAGTCACCGGACTACCAGTGGTGACTCACCCCGTAGCCTTGCATGGACGGCTGGCGTTGATCTTCTGGAAGCATCATTCGGGACGTGGCAGCGGCGGAGGCGATGAGGGCTTCTGGAAGCAGCAGCGGCGGCGCTGGGACGTGTCCCTAGGGTATAGATACCCTAGGGTTTCCTCTGGCAAATGGTGGACCGTTGGATCAAACCAGATCCAACGGTTGAGATTGAAGATGGCGGCTGGCTAGATTAGGGTTAGGAAACCCTAACTGGAAACCCAAATATTAAGGGTTTCTGGTTGGATTTGGACCGGCTCTGGTTGGTTTGTAACTGGGCCGGTCCAATTGTAATTGGGCCTGTAATTATATTTTTTATTATTTATTTATTTTTAATAATATTTATATGTATTTAATATATTTAATAATAATAGTAATAATAATAATAATAATAATAATAATAATAATAATAATAATAATAATAATAATATAATAGTAATAATAATAATAATAATAATAATAATAATAATAATATTAATAATAATAATATGGATAAAAAATTAGTATCTTCACCGTTGAAGGCACATCCCCTCTATTCTGTCCTCAATTAGTGTCGTTGCTCCGGTTCTTACTCAAACCAATTGAACCATTTCGAAGAATTCCACCCAAGCCTAGGGGTAAACATTCAATCGAGTCGAGTAAAAAATTTTTGAGTTATTCAAGTTGATGAGTCTTATTTTGTAACTCGAACTAGATTTGAAATTTTTTCGAGTCAAGTCGACTTTATAAAATTTGAGTAGAGTCAAGTCTAGTTGAGTTTTTGAATTTCTCATGTTTTAGTCACTCTCCTATTTTGGTCATTGAACTTTAAATTTTTCAATTTAATCATTGAACTTTTTAATTGTTCATGTTTTAGTCACTCTTGATGACATGAATTATTTTAGGGTAAATTACAAATTTGGTAATTGAACTTTACTATCTCTCATATTTCACTCATTGTACTTTAAATCTTTTTAATTTCCTCTCTAAATTTAATATATTGGGTTTTTTTGTTATCACTCGTTTTCTCACTAATGGCGTTATAAATGAGTTGTTATATAGATGCAAAATGATGTTGTTTTGGTGAAAATTTTGTTTTTTTTTAAACAATGTCATTTTAAAGTCGTTAATTATTTAACAAGTGAGTGACAAAAAACTAATGTATTAAGTTCAGTGAGAAAATTGAAAACTTTTAAAGTTTAGTGAGCAAAATAGGAGAGAGAATAAAGTTCAGTGATGAAATTTGTAATTTACCCATTATTTTATTATTATTTTAACCATGACATGGAAAATATATTAATATTTAATATTAAAATTTTTTGAATAAAAATAATTAAATTCCTAAATCCATCCCCTACCCCCAAACCCCACCGATCCCCAACTCTCACCGAAAAACTAGACTATTGATAGAAAAGAAACGATCAAGCCCCTATGAAAACACCATTGATGACCCTCACAATCTTATCCCTAAAACCTACACTCAATCTCTATATCCAACTCCAATTCAAACCCCATCCCCCACCCTAAAATTTTGTCGACCATCCCAATAACGTGAAGATCCTAAGGTGGCGTTTGATTCTCTAGAATGTTTCTAAGAGAATTGAAATCTATGAAGAAATTAGAATCTGTCATGAATTAGAATCTGAATCTGAAACCTATTTGGTTGGCAGAAAATTGAATTAGAATCCAATTCCATATTTTGTTTGGTTCGCAGACATGTCAGATGAATTTGATTTCAGTATGTAAAACGACAGAATTGCCCTTCTTGTTTTTTTGCTTAATTTTAGTTTGTTTTATAACTTACATGTAGCAATATATTATAAAATTGATAAAAATATTAAAATTTCATTTTATTGATTGATTATTCATTTCAATAAATTATAAATATCATGCTAATAAACATCATAAGTTAAAATCATCCCAATCAAAATATGTTAATAAGTTACCAAAAGATAGAACAATATTTCGATACATCCCAATCAAAGTATGTCAATTAGTTACCAAAAAATATACCAAAATGACTTACGATATGATTTTCCGTAAGTCATTTTCCGAACTTTTTCACTTCAAAGAATAAATATTCAAAATAATTTTATTTTATAAAATTAATATTAATAAAATATTTAATATCATTTTAATCAAAATATTAATTATTAAAATATTTAAAATATATTTATTAATATTTCTAATAATATAATATAACACTATTACTTTAATAAATAATTAATATAATTTATAATATTTCTATTTCAATAAATTATACAATATTAATATTTTTATTAATGAGGGTAGTATGATCAAATTTCACATTCCCTCAAAAGGATTTTAATTCCCTCATAACGGATGAAATTTACTTTCCTCTCCTTGATTCTAAGAGATTCTTGCGAACCAAACACCACCTAAATGCCAAAGGATAGAATCCCGGAAAAAGGCTGGCCCAACTTAAATGGGATATGATAGCTTCTTTATGGTCTAAAAATGAAACTTTCGGCCACAAAATCAAAATCAAAACCTTAAATCCAAATTACAACCCCCAATCATTGATAAAATTGAAAGCCTTTGGAGCAGGAGATGAGATACCTACCTTTGGAGACCTTACTACTTAATAATCGGGCAAGTGAGGGAGACAAAGGAGCTTATGAGTTGACATTCATAATAAGAGGTGGGAGGAAGGGGAGGTGGAGGAGCTATTAATTAAAGTATCGAGAAAGACCATTAAAAAATCGTTTCTAAAGTGGAAGCACCGATGAGGGTTGAGTTTGAAAAGAAATTAGTCTATTAATATGAAACTATTGTGGACTTGGATTAGGATGCGAGGGGTGTTGGTGTTGAGAGGGAGGAGGAGGAGAGTAGGGAAGGCGAAAGGATATGACTGGAACAAGGTTTGAACAATTTATTCAAATCAAACCTTTCACTGCCACTTTCATCTCTGTCGTCCATTTCATCTATGCTGCTACTTTTGTGGTTTGCAGATCGGGAAGATTTGAGTTTTCGGTTTGGGAAGTGATTTTGAGTATTAATATATGGGTTTATGGATATTATTTTAGAGTTTTGATTTTAATTTTTTTATTTTAATCGTATGTGGTAAATTTATTAATAAAATATAATATTATAATAAAATAATATTAAAATAGTCAAGTTCATCATAGAGTGACTAAAATAGGTATAATTTGAAAGTTCAGTAATTAAATTAAAATTTTTTAAACTTTAGTGACTAAAATAGGAGCGAAAAGATAGTTGAGTGATGAATATTATAATTTACATTGTAAATAATTATAATATTATGATACTATTTTATAGCAATTTAAAATGATCTTTTTTATAACCATATACAATACATATATATTTCTTCATATTTTTTTCATATGTGATATACATATATCTTACAGAGTCGAGTGACTCAATTTAAACTTGAAAACCAATTAACTAATTACTAAAAAATTGATTTATTCGAGTTATTCAAATTGTATTTTATAACTCAATTTGAACTTGAAATTTTTTTCGAGTTGAATCAAGTTTATGAAATTACAACTCGAAATTAATTCGAGTCGAGTCCTAAAAATTCGATTTTTCGAATCGAGCTGAGTTTTGCTCACCCCTATCCAAGCCACCTACTAAACTTGCTGCCAATATGCCTCAATTAAAGATCCAATCTAATAAATCCAAATTGCAAACCGAAGCCAATTAACGTTCAAAAATCGGTGACTCTACAAATTGGCATAAAGCATGGTTTTTTGGACCGGTCAGCGAACCGGCCGTGTTACCGGCTCACTGGTTCAACCGGTCGAACCGGTCAGATCGATCGAAAGAACCGTACGACGTCATAATTATATAAAAAATAAAATAAAAATACCAAAAACATTTAATAAAAAACTAAAAACATCCCCACAACTATAATACTTAAATACAACACCAAAATTCCATCATTCATTACTTGATTTACTTCTAATAAAAATCTCCAAACATTACATATTAAAATCAAAACAAAAGTTGATTAACCTTCAAAATAAAAGTCGAAATATCCTAGAAATAAGAATAAAGAAAACTAAAAAGCTGAAAACGAAAAGGCTGTAAACGAAAAGGCGAAAAACAGTTTTTTTTAACTTTTTTAATTTTTTATTGATGGCCGGTTCTTAGCGGTTCACTCCGGGTTCGGTTCGAACGGTTCACAACCGATTCAGCAGTTCCTTACGATTCACTAATAGCGGTTTCTTGCGGTTCACTAGTAGCGGTTTAACCGGGGTAGAATGAGCCGGTTGAACCGGCCGGTCCGTTCCGGTTTTCAAAACCATGGTGTCAAACCTCATGCAATCTCGGATCCACATCCAGCTGGACAATCTTCCTCCTCTTCTAACTATCAAGTAAAGAATAATGGATCTCTTCCCACCCTTAACTAGGATAAACATGCGGTGGTTAACATTACTGATGGTGATAATCCGGAGCTCCCCATTGTAAGTATGAATCACAACCCCAATACCAGTTGACTCTTTGCCCCTCAAACAAGAAACTCATTGAATGTTCCCATTCCTCTTGCTGCTCACAATGGCACTAATGATGAGATGGATATACATGTTGATGGCCATTCGACCATGGTTAAGTAACTCAACTCAACTTCTGGACTATTGTTTCTCTATGACTTCAAAAATAATCCTTCGGAAAGCCAAAGACGTGGGAATAAAAAATTTATCAGAGTTACACATCAATACCTTCGTGACTTCAAGATGGATGTTATTACTCTTTTTTTGAAACGATGATCAGTAATCTCAGAGCTGACAAAGTTATTGCTTCTCTCGGCTTTCTTAATTCTCATAGAATTAAAGCCATCAATTTCTCGGGTGGTATATGGCCATGCTGCTTTAACCACATTCAAATTGATGTTATATTTTCTCACTTTCAATTTTGTCGAAACGGGTTTCCGAAAAGAAAAGGGGTCTCGTTTCAAAATAATTTGATGACCGGTTAACGATAAAATGTGGTTTGAGGAGTCGCTACCAAAAAGTATTTGTCATTTTAAAAAAACATTCATTTTAATTAAAACAATAAATTTGCGGTCTGCGTTACCAAAATTTGAGTTTGAGAGTCGGTTACGTATGATGAAGTATTAGCACCCCACAACGCCCTAAATCAGTACCTAGTCGATTAATTAGTTGTCTTTGTAATGAAATTTACGAGTTCAAGTTTAATTTAATTTAAGATCCCTTTAAATAATATTCTTTGAATTTTAGAACGAAGCAGAATAATATTTAATTATTTCCTATCGAGAAGAATCGATCTCTCATACCTTAAAGCAATCGATTCTTACTCCAATCGAAATAAAGAAATATTAAAAATTCCATTCTAAAGTTTATTTTTAATTCAAAATAACAACACAAAATAATTCTAAGAGAGAAAATGATAATATATAATTATTTCCGATCGAGAATAAATGACCTCTCATGCCTCAAAGCAATCATTTATTACTTCAATCGAATTAAAGATATATTACTATTTCGTCTTAAAATTCAATATCAATTTGAGTGAAAACGATAATATCTAATGATTTCCAATCGAGATTAAATGACATCTTATACCTTAAAACAATCATTCCAATCAAAATGAAGAGATATCCCTATTTTGTCTTAAAAATCAATATTGACTCGAGAGAAAATGAAAATATCTAATTATTTCCAATCGAGAATAAATGACTTCTCATGCTTTAAAGCAGTCATTTATTACCCCAACTGAACGAAGAGATATCACTATTTTCAATATCAATTCGAGTGTTACTATTTTAAAATCCTATTGAAAAACACATGCAAAAATAAAAAAATATTAAAAGCATAGATTAAGCAAATACAATTAATTATTTATTTTACCAATATATAATGAGAATAAGGATGTTCAATTATTTAAATACCTCGAGATGAGACCTTAGATTCAATCTAATAGTCTTTTCTCGATGAATTTAATTAAAAGAACATGATCTTTTTCTCAATTCCCAAATTTTAAAATGGATAAGTTTTAGAATCTCACTTAGCGGGATACACCTTTATTTTAAAATTGCCGGTAATATTCTCATACGTTGAGACCATCGCTCCTCAACAAACTAAAAATGGCAAGGAACTACCCTCAATCAATTATTTGAGTTGGATCGAGTAATGCTTTATGAGGGTATCATACATTCCACGAAGCATGCCACAATATATCATTGTCTCGGATATCTTTGAAAATGACCATCCACTTCTCTTCAGTGAAATCCCCAAGCCATTCTCGAGAAAAAAACCGTCAAAGGTGAAAATCCTTCTAAGAAGACTCGTCTAGGTTCCCTCTTATCGTGTTTGAAGTGACTGAGGATCCAGACTAGTAACAGCGGTACGCACCCTATGAAACGTCCTTCTCCTTCTCATCTGCAAGAATTCATGGAATATAATGTTTCTGCCAAGATAGCCGGAACGAGATCTATATGTCTATCCAGTCTCTCGAATATGTCAACCACTGAAACATCAACGTGCCCCAGAACCTTTGGGAATATGACTACCCATAAATACCCAGAGAAAATAGGCCAATATTATTTCTTCTGTAGAGATGACAGTCAATCACTTCTCTCAGAGTGGTCCAGGTAATACACTCATTATCTCGCTTTTTTTTTATGACTCTTACGGCCCACTCTTCACTAATGA
This sequence comes from Hibiscus syriacus, assembly GCF_006381635.1. Lineage (NCBI taxonomy): Eukaryota > Viridiplantae > Streptophyta > Magnoliopsida > Malvales > Malvaceae > Hibiscus > Hibiscus syriacus. Next base: position 299,772 of record NW_024063440.1, read on the forward strand.
CGGTCATTAAAAGCAGTTTCTTCTTGAATGAATGAGTATTTAGCGGCTTGGTGTACAACTTGTCTGCTTTGAATCTCGAAATACGAATCAAGGCATGGTATTCCTCTATGGTAGGTGTCATGTCCACTCGGCCAAAAGTAAAATAGCTATAGGCGGGGTTCCAGAATTACACCAGAGCTCTAAATAGATTTCGGTCAATCGGAACGTCTAAGAGATACAAGATTTCACCATAAAGTTGATAAAAAAAACACTACTTATTGGATGCTTCCCACTTTCCCCAAATCTCATTCAACTTGCTCAGGTCATTTTGACGGACATTGATGTGTGTGTACACAATAAGATCTGGCACGTACACAGGCTGTAAATTGTCTCCACTTGTTAGCTGGGACTTCTCAGACTAACTCAGAATGTATGTGTTCTATCTCTTTTTGAATCCTTCGTTCAATATTACTAGCCTTCTATATGGACATCGGTCACGTATCAACACCATATGATGAATACTGCAATGCAAAATGAAAACAAAAGGACAATAAAAAATTTGTCAGTAATCATAAAGGAATTAATCAGACATAATATAATTTGTCGATAAAAACCTACCCCACATGCTGGCTACCCAATCATGCTTTAGTATATCCTATCCAAATAGGATTTCTACCTACATGCTTTGTTTATAGAAAATCCTAACCTCATGACATCTAGTTCACATTCTTGTTTTAAAAAATAAATCTAACCGTATGATACATTTATTCAAAAAATTAAAATTATATTATAAAAATTAAAAGGCTCAAAAAGGCTTTTCCTTGTGTACTCTCCTCATGGGATTCTAAAGATCTGGATAAGGCTCTATATGAATTCTAAGTTTACTATATGCTGGGTTCAGCTCTAAAGTAAAATATCCTCGAATCATCCTTTCCAATGCCCCTTTGGGATATTGAACCCTTAATCCTAGCCCATCACAGGCTTTTGGATCTAGTTCAACTCGCGGGAACACACCTCCTTATGTCCATACAGAGATGAAAACCATCATGAGGACCATAAGGCGTGAGCCCCATGAGCGATTCACTATCCTATACGGAGGTGAAGACTACACAAGGGAGTAGTTTCTCACTCCTACTTAAATAGGACAGAGTGGGGTTTTAGCTCATATTATGCAAATGCAGTTGTGCAGTTGTGCAGTGTGTGAGGAAAAGCAAAAAAAAAAAAAACAACACCAAATAGAAGTCTCCAAAACTTGAACAATTATTTTCTCTAAAAACACCAATAAACAAATCAATACACTATTTAGTGATTAATCAAATTACGGGCAAAAAATTTATTCAGACTACACAAGGGATAAAAAAATCAAATTAGAATAAACTTGTAATTTTTATTTGCAAAGACAATTAATTAGTTGACTAATGGCCTGACTCTCTAATAAAAGTCCCCAGTAGAGTCGCCAAGCTGTCGAAACAGTTTTTTTTAAAAGAAAAGGGGGTCTCGTTTCGAAATAATTTGATGACCGGTTAACGATAAAACGTGGTTCGAGGAGTCTCTACCAATCTTTGATTAAAGCATTTGTCATTTTAAAAAATATTCATTTTAATTAAAACAATAAATTTGTGGTATGTGTTACCAAAATTTGAGTTCGGGAGTCTGTTACGTGTGGGGAAGGATTAACACCCTCACAGTGCCCTAAATTGGTACCTAGTCGATGAATTAGTTGTTTTTGTAATGAAATTTACGAACTCTAGTATAATTTAATTTAAGATCCCTTTAAATAATATTCTTTGAATTTTAGGATGGAGTAGAATAATATTTAATTATTTACTATCAAGAAGAATCGACCTCTCATACCTTAAAGCAATCATTCTTACTCCAATCGAAATAAGGAAATATAAAAAATTACATTCTAAAGTTCATTATTAATTCAAAATAACAACACAAAATAATTCTAAGAGAGAAAATGATAATATCTAATTGTTTCCGATCAAGAATAAATAACATCTCATGCCTCAAAACAATCATTTACTACTCCAATTGAAATAAAGAGAAACTACTATTTTGTCTTAAAATTCAATATCAATTCGAGTGAAAACGATAATATCTAATGATTTCCAATTGAGGTTAAATGACCTCTCATACCTTAAAGAATTCATTTATTGCTCTAATCGAAATGAAGAGATATCCCTATTCCGTCTTAAAATCAATATCGACTCGAGAGAAAACAATAATATCTAATTATTTCCAATCAAGAATAAATGATCTCTCATGCTTTAAAACAATCATTTATTACCCCAACCGAAACTAAGAGATATCACTATTTTCAATATTTATTTGAGTGTTACTATTTTGAAATCCTATTGAAAAACACGCAAAAATAAAAAAAATTAAAAGTATACATCAAGAAAATACAATTATTTATTTATTTTACCAATATTTAATGAGAATAAGGATGTTCAATTATTTAAATACCTAGAGACGATACCTTAGATTCGATCTAACACTATTTTCTAGGTGAATTTAATTAAAAGAATATTATCTTTTTCTCAATCCCCAAATTTTAAAATGTATAAGTTTTAGAATCTCACTTAGCGGAATACACATTCATTTTAAAATTTTTAGAAGTAATATTCTCATACGTTGAGACCATCACTCATCGATGAACTAAAAATGACAGGATATTACCCTTAATCCAATTATTTGAGTTGGGTCGAGTAATTCTTTATGAGGGTATCATACATAACATGCAACAATGTATTTACGAACCGACATGCTTATTTAAACATATAAAATTAAATAACATGCTATTTTATCAAGATGAGATTAAATAAAATCTAACGGCATACACAATATGACTTAACGATATCATAAATTCCCTAACACGATATGTTACACTCAACCAACAAAAAGGACTTAAGTTATATATTTACATGCATGAAAAGACATCATATAGTGGCTAAAATAAAAAGGAATCAAATTTAAAATCCAAATCAGAAACTAGGAAAACGTTAAATTACGAAGCAAAACAATTTTGAACTTTAGAAACTAAAATTATAATAAACCCGTAACTACATGTGGGATTAAAATAGAAAGTAACAAGATTACAGGCCAAATGCGAAAATACATAAAACAAAAGCAAATCAAAATTCATGACTAAAATGAGACATGCATAAAATAAATAGGTGAAATCATTAAAAAAACTCGAGTGAGGACCGAAAGCATAAATAAACCAAAACGTACAATATTAAAGCAGTGACTGAAATATAACCCACGTGAAATTTAAAGCCTGGAATCGAAAAGTAAAACTTGTATTTGGTGACTAAAAAGAAGAGATTACAAATATTGGGTGGCTTGTTGTACAATTATCATATGCGCTGAAATCAGAAACCCCTCTTTGGAATGGTTTCGTTTTGGGTAATTTATATAACCCCCTTTTCATCCCTTTTTCCATATTCTTTCTTTGTTTCTCTATTTTTCCCCTTAGAGAGAGAATCTCTCACATCTCTCTAAGAAATCCAGCGAGGACTCTCACCGGCCACCGTGCGCCACCTACGGTCACTGTACATTGTCATCTTCTGGTGGCTTTTTGAACCCAAAAATTATGGGCAGCTTCGTCTTAATGCCCAGAGCACGAATCCAAGGTTCGATTTCCCCCAAAACGACCGAAACGACGTATATATAAGGAAACCCTTTCAGTTCCTCGTTTTCCGATGAGTATTATTCTTTCCTCTCCATTTTCTTTTTTTCCTATATTATTTGTTTTCTTTTTTTTTCTTCCCCTAAAATGGATATGTTTTCCTCTCTTTCCATTTTTTCCTTCTATTTTTTTTGTTTTTTCTCTCCATTTTCTTTTTGTTCGAATAACCCCCTTTTATGAGAGAATTGAGGGCATTTATAATCCCGAAATCATCATTTCTTCCATTTTTCTCTTTGCCTTGCGTGTTGTTTGAAACTGACTTTTTTGATATCTTTGCATATTTGGTGATGTTATGAGAGGAGTGGTGGCAGCGTAGGGCTGATGGCTGGTGGGTACGTGGAGTTATGGAAGAAGACAACATGAACGACGGTAGAGAATTGGCTCTAGTGGTGGCAGTTAGGGTTTAAAAACCCTAACAGACAGGGTTAGGATTGGGTCCGTATTTGGGCTTGCAGTTGGGTTTTTTTAGGATGGGTTTGAGCCTTGATTGTGGGTTTGCTGATTTGTAATTTGGGCATGGTCTTCCCCATTCTTGTGTTAACAAGGATAAAACAAAGACGAAGAGACAATGAGTATTCGTCTGGCCAAATCTATGTTTTGAAATCTGATCAGGGATCTGCTTTACTATTTTTTAAGGGTAAATCATATCGAGAAACATTGATTCATTCCACTGTTCTACAAGGAAGATTGAATTGAGGCAGACTTGTTTCATTGTTACTCAGGGAAGATCCAATCTGGAAAAAAGAAGGATTCGTTCCACTACTTCTTGAGGAAAAATCATATTAGGAAATGTTGATTTATTCCACTGTTCTTCAGGGAAGATTGAATCAAGACATACTTGTTCCACTGTTCCTCAGGGAAGATCAAATCTGAAAAAAGAGGGATCTGTTCTGCTACTTCTTTAAGGAAAATCAGATCTAGAAACGTTGATTCGTTCCATTGTTCTTCAGGGATGATTGAATCGAGACAGACTTGTTTCACTGTTCCTCAGGGAAGATCAAATCTAGAAAAAAGGATCTATTATGCTGCTTATTCAGAGAAAATTAGATCTGGAAACGTTGATTCATTCCATTATTCTTCAGGGAATATTGAATCGAGATAGACTTGTTTCATTGTTCCTTAGGGAAGATTAAATCTGGAAAAAAGAGGGATCTGTTCTGCTGATTTTTCAGGGAAAATCAGTTATGGAAACATTGATTCATTCCATTATTCTTCAGGAAATATTGAATCGAGTTCAATTTGCTTCTCTTGTCTTCAAGAATATCAAATCTGAAAATTAAACATTACCACTTGTTAGTATATGTTTGAGAATTTGAAAATTTCATACCTGAAAGTTTTAGATTTCAAGAAAATCTTTGAAAATTGATTTTCTTATGGAAACTTGTCTTGTAGCCACCAATTATGGGAGTCTGCATCTCTAAACATGATTATCTGTATTTGAGGTTTGAATTCTAGCTTCCACTTGTCGGGATTTTGATATCATGAATCTTTTTTTATTTGAAGATCTATAAAAACCATACGTTTATGTGTGAAATGTGAATGCAATGTAATGTATTTTCTTTTATGCAAATAATGTTCTCATGCATGCATAAATGTTGATTAAATTTTCCTTTGACTCTAAAGTAGGGAACTAGGTCTTCTTCTACTTGATCCATCTTATTTAGGGTTTACTCGGATATCAATGTAGCAACTTATAATTTCAGTCTTGCAACTTTGAAGAGCCATATGATCATCTTCTGTATTTGTGTTTTCTATGCCTCTCATCTGCATTAAATTCTCAAAAGAAATATTTCATTTCTTGAATTCTTGTTACTATCAAACATATGACCCTGATGCCCCTTTCTGTCATTGACTCAATTGCACTGCCAGAGTTATTTTTCCAAGATTTTGCTGTTAACTGATGCTCTACTGACTTGCTTTACAAGGTAAACTATGTTTAAACTCATGGTTTTCCCCTGACACTCCAAGTTGCGAGACTCATTTTCAATGTCCTCTTGGTCTGAAACTTGTTATCTCAATATGATATGGGTTTTTGGTCATGCCCCAAGTTGGGTACTCATGGATCCTCCCTATTTTGGTGCCAAAATTCATCATTGATTGGTCGCACTCTTACATTTTGGCTATGCACTGGGCTATCTTACCCTTTCAAATAAGGCGATATTCTGCTTCTTGACGGGTTACTGGCAATGTCACAAGGAAGTGTCACAAGTTCTATCCTCCAGTCCTTCTAATTTCTCAGAATATTTTCTTTCAAGACTATGGAATACTTCATTATTTTGACATCACAAATTTGTTTCTCCAATAGAGGCAGAATGGGCCTCACCCGCTTCAAGTACCTTTCACATTTGAGACTGTCATGTTTGAAAATATTTTTCTTTTTCTTTTATTTTAGAAATCAAATAATGAAAGAATTTTGTAAAGTATTACCGCTTAATTCAGGCTCACAATTGAAGCAAATCATAAACATGATTTCACATAATATAAAAAAAGATCAACATTTTTTTTAAATATTTTCAAAGTTATAGCTCTTTAACAAGCATCAAAATTGATGGGTTAGCTTCAGGTTGACTTCCTATTTTCTAAGGTTTCAGTCAATGAAGATTTCATTTCTTTCTTGATTCTTGTGAACATTATGACATACCCCTCTTTCTTGGCTTGGTATTTTAATCAGATACAAACAAAATGACACAACTAGCATATTCAATTACTAAACTTTCTAGAACACTTCTATTTGGGTTCTCTGAAATCTTCTATTTGTTCAAGCTTTCATAGACTTCCTTAGCAATGGTAATGCAGAGACATCTGTCTAAATATAAAATTCCTAATGATTGTGTGAGGTTGACTATAACAGGTGTTCCTCAACTCCCTTAGTTCATTTTACTGAAACTCGTCATTAGATAAATTTGATTTAATTTGTCATTGTTTTGTCCAGTTGATTTCAATTTTATTATAATTGCCTTTTATCGAGCTAGGTGAAGGGTTCATCTCATCACAAAGTCTTCGACTTGACAATCACAGTGGAGCAAACACCGAACTGTCAAGTATTTGAGCAATGTCATGGTTTGAATGCAATCTATTCATAAAGCCAAGGATTTTGAGTTGCCTCTATAACCAACTGCTTTAGTGGAATATCTCAGATTTTCTGTATAATTTATAATAATAATAATAATTTATTAACCTTTTGAGTATTCTGATTTAGAATTTCTTAAGCTCATTGACAATAACCTGTCATAGTCTAGGTGTCTTTGATGGTCAAACAATCCCATATTTAGAGAACAGTTCCAAACAACTGACCTATACTAAATTCATCCACTCCACCTTTCCATTTGTGAAGATCAGGATCATCACTGAACGTCCTCAATAGAAGTGTAGTCTAGTCAGTTTTAGTAGTGTAATACACAAGATATGACCCATGTTGTCTACTCCTATGCATACCTGAATACCAAGCCTCTTGATCACTTCCTCATGAGAGAATAAGGCTATATTGGTCCCTACAAGAGAAGGGTATGGTGTTTGAATGTATCTTTTGGGGTAAGATCAATGGTTTTTGTTTTATCCGTTTTCAATTTTGTCACTTTGTCAAAGATCCATAATTTAATCATTTAAATAGTTTTTAATTCAGTTGATATTCAAAGAACTACAATATTTTCAAATTTGATTCAATGTTCACCATCTTTAAAGTAGCATAAGTTCATTTAAATATCCTTACAAAAAGTTGAGAAAGTACAAAAAACAAATTCAAACAAGATGTTGCAAATGTAAGGTGCAATTGTGGTGGATAATGACCTTCACTTGTTCAATCCGAATGCCCCATTTCTCATAGATTGTTGGGTGCCCAATTGGATTACGATCTTTACCCTCACTTGCTTCCCATCTCTCGATCATTTCTTGTGTCAGGACTCCCTTGTCAACGAGCTTTTCTATCTCTTCCATCAATGGTATGCACTTATCAGTGTGTTGGCTCGCCCCTAGATGAAAATCATAAGCATTATTCAGGTCATAGCCATAAGCAGATGGGCTAGTCTTTATTCCCAAAGGCCTTGGAGTGAGGTACTGACTATTGATTAAAGGGGATAGCAAGTTAGAAATGGGCACTTGAAAAATCTTGAGGGTCTTATTTTCCAAGACATCCTTTACCTCTGCCTCACATACCTTGTTTTCCTTATTTTGCTATTTTCTTTCTTTACACATTCTTCCATATACACTTCATTTGTTTCGACCCCATCAACTCCATTCTGGGGGTTGACTCCCAACTGTTTGACCGAAACTGACTGATTATTGATATCCACCTCTATAACTCCATGAGCCAAAAGATCTTGGACTTGTCGTTTGAAGTTACCATAATTATCGATGGAGTATCCTTGGGCTTTAGTGTGATATTCACAAGAAACTTTCTCATTATACCAACTCGGATAAGGGGCAACAGAGGTTTATCCAGACGTGGAGTAATCAATTGGGCTTTTATCAACTTGGGATATAATTTGTTGTATGAAAATGAAGGAAAATTGAGTAGAAGCTCTTTTGACCTCACTTTCTCCTCACCACTATTATGTCTATCTTGAAGACCTTATGACTGACCATTGAGATGTTCATTTTGAGTGTTCAACTTTTGACTAACGTCTTGCGAGAGACATTGGTTTACAGATCTCCCTTCAACGACAAGTTTTGAGCTTTTGGGGAGTTTAGGTTTTCCATCTTCAAAGAATAACAAGTTTTGAATTTTTAATCTCCTAACCACACAACTTTTCGTAGAGTGGCACATTAATTTTTGAGACCTTTCCAATCTGGTCGCAAATAAGTATTAGGCCTTTGAGGAATAGGTGCTAGAAGGCCACTTTCGAAGAGAAAGGGTAACAAATCTGAATATGAGCCTGGGATCAGAATAAGATGTATCCTCTTATTTTTCTTCTTATTCTTTTTAGCCTTCTTTACTGGTATTTGAATTTCCTCTATGACTCCCTTCTTTGAGTCAGACTCAACTTTCATGTTAGAAGTTTCACCCTCCATTTTTGCTTTTTCTATCATGATCTCTCTCACATTTTCTATAATCATACCCGATTTTTGGAGTTGACTTGAATTACCACATTCTCAAATAGGTTCTTGATCATTTGTTGTCATCGCATTGGATGCACAACTAACATTAAGATTTTCACTTGAAGTCTTTATCTCTTCTTGTATAATAGGGTCCTCTAATGATTTCTCCCCATAAATCACTGTAACCATCATGCTCACAACTTGGACATATGTTCTCTGGATTCAGCTTGGAACTTCCTTTCTTCATCAATCATTTCTTGTTTGGTCTTTACGAGTTTCTCCTGGATTATCCCAATCCTACTAACATGTGTTAATATTTCCTTAGAACAACTTTTTATATTAGAAACGAAGTTTGGTTACAAGGCCTAAACATATCACAAATAAATATGAGCTATCTCTCATAACTGTTGTATGAACCCTAATAAATCTAAAATCTTCTGAGCTTCTTCAGTCTCGGGCTCCAATCCTTCGCTTATAGCATTAGCTTCATGTGATAAGTCAACCAAGTACTGAGCCACTCCTTGAGCATGTTGTAGATAGCTCCTGTTCCCAACGATGGTACCACTGCATAACTCCTTCATAGGGGACTATCAGTAGTTCACTTGCCCTTCTCTGAAAATCTTGAACCATGGCCTCGAGTTTATTCACACGTTTCTTCAAGTTTTCAACTTTTTCACTGTTTGAACTGCGTTCTCGACTTTGGTACCATCTCAAAGTTGTCTCTAAACTCAAGATTCCACCATTCAATTTCTCTTTTTGGGCCCGACTCTCTTGCAGTTGCTGCTTTAATGTACTTTTTTCTCTTGAAAGTAGTTTCGCTTAATGTCTACTCTGCTTAAGTTCTTCGCTGCTTTTCCTAACTTCTCTTTTTAAACTTGCCACTTCTTGTCTCCATTCAGCAGGAGACTTACTTTTTCTAGTGGCCATCTGAGCCTTGACCATTTGCTGGTATGATAACTAGAGATCATCGAAATCCAATCTGAGTTGCTTTTCTACTTTTTCGATCCGGTTAGCTCGACCCTTTTGGATATCGATTTCTAAGATTTGTAAGCTTTTCTGGTATGTCTCATCCTTCAATCTCTGTAATGTCTCCTTTCACTGTTTCCTTTCAGCCTCAAAATCAAGCCTAGCTAGTTCTAGCAGAGATAGTACAACTCTGAGATGTTCTTCCATAGGTTGTTTATTTTCATGATTGACTATAGGGATATTATCATTAACTTTGTAGCTTCTCCACTCTTCATATTAACTAGTATGCTTTCATGCATCAGTAACCCCTTTGACTTTATTCTTTTACAACTCTCCTTAGAATGCAAACTCAGACCCGGATAAATCCCAAGTTGCCATAATGATCTGTCTCAACCCATAATGAATGGAAACTAGTAAAGGAGCATACTGATAACTCTGTAAAAAGACTCAATTTCTAGTCTTTTCATTTAAGTTATTTCTTGTCTAAATAAAGTATGCACAATATTTTAGTTGCGTGTAGGTTGTATTAGTTTATGGTGGATAAGTTTTGCTTCGGTAAGATTTATTTGGTTTAACTGATGCTGCAGAGGAGAAAGGGTTGTGTGGATTATATTTGTGCAGTAAACTTACAGAGAACGAACATTTCAATCGTGACAACGTAAATTGCAAGGGCTAATGGAACAGAGAAGAACGTAATGACAGATTTATCTCGCCAAGGCAAGGTTTATCTGAAGAGTCTAAAGCGGGTATGATGAAACCACCTATGTCACATGCCAGCTGGATGGCCTCCTTCACGTGCAAGCAAGCCTTAAATATTATGACAGCAGCTTTTCCTTTTTAAGTCTGGACAAAAAGCAACGGTTATTTAAGGAATCTCCAATCATGCGTAACCCTAGGAGATTCTTCCCTATAAATAACCAGCCGTAGCCGCCAAAAAGAGGAGGCAAGAAAGAAGAGAGAAGAGCTTTACCTAAGGCGTAAGCGAGCAATTGCAGTGCTTTCTCACCGTTCACCAACCGCCCTTCCTTAGTGTCCTCTATAGCCAGACAGTAGTAGAGCAGTGGTCCGGTCTCGAGAGAGGTTGATCACCAAGATAGGCGCGTCGCTGATCAGAATTGTCACGATAGAGCCCCCAGTTTTAGGAGTCGTTCTTCCTTTGTTCTTAATCTTTTTATATGTTTGGGGTTGTATTAAACGTTGAATCTTGGATGAATTTTGATAGCACCATGACTGTCTTACTTGGTGTTAATCTTTGCGTTGCCTAGATAATTATTTTCTATTTATGAATGATGAATTATGTTTTTGCTCGTGACTGTTTTTTTTCATTGTTTAAATATTTTACCTTTACACTGTAAGAGCATCGAGAGATCGCCTAGGGTTTTGGTGAAACATGTCTTGGCAATATAAGAGCATTGAGAGATAACCTTTTGACTAGATAATGATTCTTCGATTCGAGAGAATTAAGATAGATATATGTGAACAATGGAATGGATCCGGGATGGTGATGTTCTAACTTGTCTACCTTAGAGATAAGGAGTGGGTTTCAATCGACTAAAAGGGATAGACGCTAGAGTAGGATAGACAATGCCTATAGTTCACACTGATAGTTATTGCTACAACAACACTCTGACAAACCAAGGGTTGTAGTTAACACTAAGTAGTATTACCATAGCAACTGTCTAGAATACCTAGCGATCATGTCAGGCAGTTTAAGCAAGTCATAATAATTCATTCTAGACTTAGAGTAATTGTTGTCACTACAAAAGATTAACATAAGTGCTCAGTGATAAGTCTGAATATGTGAGGTTATTTGAATTATATTCGAATCCACACTTGTCTTTACTTTATTTTGTTTTAGTAGTCTGCATATTTATTTTGCCTTGACCAAACTTTTGTGCAATCATACATTATACTATTTTCTTGCTTGTTTAATATTAGTTTTTTTGTTTGACAAGATAGTAGGAATTAGTGTGTGACAGTTAGTTCTAGTTGTGGTGAAGATAAATTTCTAAACCAATCCCTGAGGAGACGATCACTCACTCACTACTATATTACTTGCATTGATTGTGTATACTTGCACAGAATTGCTTGCCTTAGCATATACATTTACAAGCGATCAAGTTTTTGGCATCATTGTCAGGGATTGGCAGCTGATGAAATTTTTATTCGCCATAACAAGTTTTTCTTGTCACCTTATATTTATCTAGTCTAATGTAGTTTACTATTTTATTTTGTAGGTTTTTATTATTGCATGACCCTGAGATCGGCCGGTAAACCTTTGGAACCATTCGACCCTGAAGTTAAACAATCATTCAGACAAAGGTTACGTGCCCAAAGAACCAGAGAACAATTAAACCAACTTAAAATGCAAGACAACATGAGAGATCTATGACCTGATACAGCAATCAATCTACCAATTTCAATACCAAGAGCAATACGAGATCATTTGAACCCAATTCTTGATGACCTCAATCCAGGCATAGTGACACCTGAAACACAAGTAACACACTTTGAACTCAAACCAGTGATGTTTAATATGCTAAACTTTATTGGTCAATTCGATGGTTCCCCCAATGAGGATGCTAGACAGCATGCTCGTGCTTTCATTGAAGTATGTGACTCGTTTCGACAACAATGAGTACATGAAGATGTGATTAAACTAAAACTTTTACCTTACTCCCTACGCGATAGAGCAAGAGCCTGGCTCAACGGTGTTCCTTCCGGCTCAATGTAGTCATGGGCAGATTTATGCAAGAGTTTCTTACTTCGATATAATCTGCCCAATATAAATACACAGCTTCACAATGCCATTACAAGTTTTCACCAAGGAGATGATGAATCAATGTACGAATGTTGGGATAGGTACAAAAGCCTACTTCGTAAATGTGTCAACCATGGATTTCATGACTGGACGCAAGTGGTGTTGTTTTACAACGGAGTTAATGCACAAACTCGAATGATGTTAGATGCCTCAGCAAATGGCACCTTACTGGACAAATCACCCAAGGAAGCCTTTGAGATTCTCGATAGGATAGCAAATAATGATTATCAATTCCCAAATACAAGATTGGGAACAGGCAGAAAAACATCTGGAGCATATGAATTAGAGGGTAAAGATTTGGTAGCTGCTCAACTTTCTACCATAACTAATATGTTGAAAAATTTACAACGTCCTAATGAGGTGAGAGAAGTCAAGGTGACCACTCACGCATGCATATTTTGTCATGGCAACCATCATGAGAATGAATGTCCATAAAACCATGAATCAACCAATTTTATGGGCAATTAAAAATGGAGCAATAATAACCCCTATTCAAACACGCACAATCCTGGTTAGAGACAACACCCAAATTTTTTATGGAGCAATCAAGGGAATAGTAACAGTCAAGCAACGAATTACATGCCAAAGCAGAATAATTCTAACCTTCAACATTTTCAGAATCAGCATCATCAGCAGCCCTGGAAAAACAATAAAGGTATAACTTCTTCCTCTAATACTAATTCCAATACTAATTCCTTGGAGTTATCATTGCAAGAATTTATAGCCTTGACAAAAGATTTCATGGCTTCAACAAAGACCTTGATGCTCGAACATTCTGTAACAATTAAAAATCAAGGAAATTTGTTACAAAGCGAAGCCACACTTTTGCAAAGCCATAGTTCGTCTCTAAGAGCACTAGAGAATCAAGTGGAACAAATTGCTATGACATTACATTCTCGCCCACAAGGAAATATTCCTAGTGATACTGAGATAACTAAACATCATGGAAAGAAGCAATGCAGTGTACTCACACTAAGGAGTAGAAAACATGTCAACCAAAATGATAAGTTTGGAGGAGAACACCTAAAAAGTCCTTGCGATGGCATAATACAATCAGAAGACCGAGCTGAAAATTATGAACAAGATGAAGCTCCTGAAGAGAAGGAAATGAATGAAGGCCCAGAAAAGTTTTGTCCAAATAACGAGAAATTCATGGCCAAGGCCAAAGATTTCTCAGCACCAACAGCAGATGATGTGAGACCTCCACCACCGTTCCCTCAACAATTGAAGAATCATAATGATAACATCCAGTTCAAGAAATTTGTTGATGTTCTGGACCAGCTGTATATCAATGTGCCCCTACTTGAAGCCATCGAGAAAATGCCTTCCTATGCCAAGTTTCTTAAGGACATCGTTACGAAGAAAGGGAATGTAGAATATGTTGTCACGACAACAAAAATTTGTTCGACAGTAAGCAAACTCCCATCAAAACAAAAAGACCCTGGCAACTTTATAATACTATGTTTAATAGGTAATGACTTTTTAGGATGAGCTCTTGTTGATTTGGGATCAAGTGTAAACTTGATACAAAAATCCATATTCATGAAACTGTAAGGATATCAGGCCTGTACAACCACAGTCATCATATAACTAGCCGATCGGTCTTACGTGCGGCCCGAGGGTATGATATAAGAAGTTATAGTAAAGGTGGACAAATTCGTAATTCCAGTTGATTTTCTCATCTTGGATTGCGAAGCTGATGAAAACGCATCGATCATTATGGGACGACCTTTCTTAGCCACTAGAAGAATCCTAATAGATTGTGAAAAGGGAGAATTCATAATGTGAGTAGGAAAACAAAGCATCACCATCAATTTATTCAATTCCATGAAATACGTGGATGATTCAGAGGAATTTCAATGCATCAACAAAGTAGAGGAAAAGACAATCCTTGGACGCTGTGAATTTCTAAGGCTCGACGAATACATCGCTTTGTATCAGGACCCTAAAATCGATTTGCTTAAACAAGAAGATTTTGGCCCAGGTGAATTATTTTCAAATGGCGATTCTTAAATCATGGCCCTGACAAAAGAAATCTGAACAATGAATGACCAGAAAACAACAACAATGCAAGAAACAGAGGAAAGATAAAGAATCAATCGAGGCTTCTTTATAATAGATCATGTATGAAATTCGAACCCTTAGATTATGATGAAGTTAATTCTCCATAATCATCCTCACAATAAGCACCAAAACTGGAACTTAAAACTTTGCCATCATATTTGAAATATGCATACCTAAGAGTTGATGAAACTTTACCAGTAATAATCTCTGCCAATCTAACCTCCGACCAGGAGAATAGTTTGTTGAATATTTTGTCACATCACAAAAAGGCCCTAGGGCGGACAATGGCTGACTTGAAGGGAATTAATCCGACCATATACATGTACAAGATCAATCTAGAAGATAGCCATAGTACTTCGGTAGAACCCTAAAGAAGACTCAATCCAATCATAAAGAAGGTAGTCATGAAGAAAATTATAAAATAGTTGGATGCGTGAGTGATTTATCCTATATCCGATAGTTCATGGGTCAACTCGTTGCAGTGTGTGCCAAAAAAGAGTGGTGTGACCGTGGTTAAAAGCGAACATGATGAACTCCTCACCACCAGAATAGTCACGGGCTGGCGCATATGTATGGATTACAGAAAGCTTAATAAAGCCACAAAGAAAGACCATTTTCCCCTCTATTTTATCGACCAAATGCTTGATAGGTCAGCGGGAAAAGAATTCTATTACTTCCTTGATGGATACTCATGATATAATCAAATAGCCATAGAACTGGAGGATCAAGAGAAAACCACTTTCACATGCTCTTATGGTACCTATGCATTTAGTCGAATGTCGTTTTGGCTGTGTAATGCTCTAGCTACCTTCCGAAGATGCATGATGACAATCTTTTCAGACATGGTGGAAGAATGTATGGAAATATTTATCGATGACTTTTCCGTCTCAGGTGATGATTTTGACTGATGTCTCAGTAGTTTATCCAAGGTACTGAAACGATGTGAAAAAGCCAACCTAATACTAAATTTTGAGAAATATCATTTTACGGTAATCGAGGGAAAAGTGTTGGGTCACGAAATTTCATGTCGAGGCATTGAAGTTGATAAAGTCAAGGTGGAAGTAATTGCAAACCTGCCCCCATCCACCAACGTGAGAGGTGTACGTAGTTTCCTTGGACATGCATGCTTCTACAGGCGGTTCATAAAAGATTTTTCTCAAATATCTAAACCCATGTGTCTTTTGCTTCAACAAAATCATCCATTTGAATTTACTAATGATTGTTTGAATGCCTTTACATATTTGAAGAAGAAACTCTCGGCAACACCAATCATTATCCCACCAGACTGGAACGAACCTTTTGAGCTCTGTGCGATGCTAGTGACTATGAAGTCAGAGCGATGCTAGGGTAATGAAAAAGTAAAATCTTTCATGTTATCTATTATGCAAACCGTACTCTTAATGATGCACAAGTAAACTATACCACCACTGAAAAATAACTCTTAGCAGTAGTATTTGCATTCGATAAGTTTAGGCCATATCTAATAGGCACTAAGGTAATTGTTCATACCAATCATTCTGCCATTAAATATTTGATCAATAAAAAAGAAGCAAAGCCTAGGCTAATTCGATGGATACTATTAGTACAAGAGTTTGATTTAGAGATCAAGGTAGAAAGGGTACAGAAAATCAAGTGGCGGACCATTTGTCTAGGTTAGATAACAAATCTGATTGTCATGACATAACAGAAATTCAAGAGGATTCCTTGATGAGAAATTATTATTTGTCACGGCTGCGCCGTAGTATGATGACATAGTTAACTTTCTTGTTAGTGGTATTTTTCCTCCTAATTTATCTAGCCAGGGTTGAAAGAAGTTTCGATATGATGTGTGACATTACTACTGGATGAACTATTTTTATTCAAGAAATGTGGAGATCAATTAATCCGAAGATGCATTCCATAAGAAGAGCAAAAAGATATTCTACACCAATATCACTCGTCACCGTATGGAGGGCACTTTGGTGGAATGAGAACAGCAGTGAAAGTGCTTCAATCCGGATTCTATTGGCCAACCTTGTTCAAAGATGCGCATGAATTCTATAAGTCATGTGATAGATGCCAACGAATAGGGAACATATCAAAACAACATGAGATGCCATGGAAAAATATTATAGAGATTGACATGGGGAATAGACTTCATGGGACCCTTTCCCACATCATTTAGAGATTTATACATTCTCGTGGCAGTGGATTATATATCCAAATGGGTTGAAGCCATCGCAACACCTAAAATGATTTCAAGACGGTGTTAAAATTTTTGCACAAAAAAATATTCACACGGTTTGGAACACCAAGAGCCATCATTGGCGATGAGGGCACACATTTTGACAACAAATTGATTGCTAAGGAACTGAAACGATATGGAGTACGACATAGGATTGCTATGGCGTATCACCCTCAGACTAATGGACAAGCTGAAGTGTCTAACTGGGAAATCAAACAGATCCTGGAGAAAGTGGACAACCCAAGTCGAAAGTACTGGTCATCGAAGCTAGATGAAGCATTATGGGCCTATCGCACAGAGTTCAAGACACCGCTAGGAATGTCGCCATTCAAATTGGTCTACGGAAAAGAATGTCATCTACCTGTTGAACTTGAACATAAAGCCTACCGGGCCATCAAAAAGTTAAACATAGATGAATTCATACCACACGTATACGCAAATGCCCGCCTATACGAAGAGAAAACAAAACGATGGCATGATAGAAAAATATTGCCTAGGCAATTTTATACTGGAAAACAAGTACTGCTCTACAATTCACGTCTCAAGTTATTCCCAGGCAAGCTAAAATCACGATGGTCAGGACAATTCATCGTGCATCAAGTTCACAACAATGGAGAAATAGAAATTCAGAACCAAAACGACAGTTCCATCTTCAAGGTGAACGGGCAGCAGCTAAAGGAGTATAAAAGAGCCCTAGTCATGCGCAATAAATCAGCATCAGTGGCACATAATGCCCAAGAGTTTGCCTTACTTACTTGAACAATATTCGTTGCCTAGAAAATTTGAATTCTGTACATAAATAAATTCATCTATATTATGTTTTCATTATCCGTTTAGTTTAATTTTCTTTATTATTTGTAGGCACGCAGAATACATGTGGCAGTATGGGGAATTAGCACATGCATGAAAAGAAATGAACCCTAGGGTAAGAGTTTAAGTGGTAAAATTAAAGAGGGAAAGAAATATTTTCCCCAACTTTACGTCCAATCACATATCCCACATTCAATTCAAAATATTTTCCCCTCGTGTAAGGAAAAATTTACCCTGAAGCTACCCATTACTTTCCCAAAAAAATTGCCAACTCATTATTCTTCTTCATCGTGCCTCACTCTCTCTCTACCAAGCAAGAAACTTTTACTTTCTCTCAACAAAATCTTCCCCATTGCCACCAATAATTTCACCAAACCAACCAAGTACCATGGCCAGATCAAGGAAAACCCCAGCCCCAGCACCGAGCTTTGAGCGCTTCTAAATAGCAGAAGCCAAAGCACGATTCAAAATCCTCTAAAAATGACAAGTGTATTTGGAAGATTGGTTCATCTTTCCAGTAGAGGACGAAGAGACGTTTGGAGCAGAGGTAATGGACGTGATAAAGAAGCATAACTGGGAGAAGTTTGCTCGTCATCCTAAGGCCGTAGTACCAACAATGGTGAGGGAGTTCTACGTCCATCTCGAAGACCCGCCCAACCACATGGTTTATGTCCGAGGGAAGCTCTTTCGATTTTCCCCTTCAACACTCAACATATACTTAAAGTTGGGGAAAGTGGAGGAGCAGCACAAGAAATTTATGGTAGAGGCAGACCAGGAAACATACAGCAGAGTTATAGAAGATTTATGCTTTGGATGGGCCAAATTTGAAGGGAATGCCCCAACGAGGAAGAGAGTCGATCGTCGAACCCTTAAATTGATTATGAAATTATAGAATCATTTTCTCAAGGGAAAACTGATGCCAATATCTCACAACACAACTGTGCTCGTGAAGAGATTGATGCTCTTGCACTCGATAATAAATGGGAGGAAGATCGATGTTGGAGAACTCATCTTCAAGCAAATCCACAAGTGTGCCAAAAGAAACCAGGGAAATTTATTATTCCCTAACTTGATAACAACCATATACAGGAAAAAGAAAGTCCCCGATGAGCCCTTTGAGGATTTTATTAAATACAAGAGGGTATCACCAAGAACAAAGTATCCGAGCTGATGAGTTTCAATGACAACGCCCCATAGGAAAGTTTGGAGAGGGGAGCAAAATCCATTGCCGCAGCCAATATGGCTAGAGACGCATAACTCAACGTCTTTTTCAAGGAGTTTCTCCCGGTCACAACCGCCAACCTACCACCCTTCCCCAATGTTATCCTCAAATACAATATTGGCGACAGTACATTCCACGCCTCGACATCAAATATCCCCACAGAGGTCTCTCCAGAAGTACCCACAGACGTACCACCACTAGCAACCCATGTCTCACCTGTCCCAAAGGAAGGCCAGAGTGACACCGAAGAGTTCTTCAACTCCTCATCTTTCTAAACCTTTAAGAGTAGTCAAGAGAGCCCACCCAACTTCTTCTCCGATGAAGCTTTCAACCCATCCCCGAAGCATCCTGACCGTGATCCTATTCAGTCCCCTATCAATCAAGCATCACCAGTCCCAGAAGCAGCTCAAAGTCCAGCACCAGTTCCTGCACAATCGACTCCTACTGTCGAGCAACCAATTCCAGCATGAGCCTCGACCAACAAGAAGCGCATCAAGAGAACGACAGGCTGCATACTCCAGTCGTCCCACTTGACAATAGCAGTAGTAAACTCGAGTTCAGAGAGTCCCTCTCCTCCCAAATGACGCCAAGAGGGTGTCCAGTCAAGCCACCCCACCACAGTAAGTTGCATTCTATTTTTTTTTACTTTTCGCATTTACATATAGCATCATGTAGTTTTTGTTCTCATGAATTGAGGACAATGCATCCCTCAAGTTTGGGGAAGGTATTGTGTTATATTTTGCCATACTTTGTTAAAAGCAATGAATGATAATTGGTTAAAAATTTTAGTTGTCATGACATAAGCATGTTAAGATTATTGTTAGGAATGAATTAAGGATGCCCAATGATGAATGCCTGATTCTTTGAAACTTACAAAGATGATTGTAGGTTGTCCCTGCTTAAGATAATCTGTAAAAATTTTAGGAAAGAACTTTCTGATTGCTGAGACTTCAAAAATATTGTAAGGTTAAGGTGAAACTCCCTAGTGTTTAAAACTTGCAAAATAAAAGGGAAACTCGTCTATGCAAAGGCATAAACAGAAAACTTCATAAGAAATTAAGAGTAGCCAAGGCATATGGGAGAATGAAAGTAGTCACAGGAGGACTCTACCCGATTAGCTTGGGGGTGAAAGATATGTTCCCTTTCACCTAGAGTGTGGGACGATATGTGTGATGAGCTGACTCCCAAAAAAAAAGTTGATAAAAAAACTAGGAGTATAAACTAAGCCTGACAAATAATTTGATGCCTTGACAAACCAGAAGCGCTTACTTTAAGTTTTCTACTTACCTTTATGCATAGACTGGTTACAATCACGCACACACAATAGCAAGGAATCCTGACTAGAGAAGGGACTTGACTGATATGACGGTCGAACATGTTGAGGGCAAATATTTTTTTGAGGGCTAAAATCTCAAACTATATGATTTTCTTAACACTCCTTTGCCATGACCATTTTAATTTTCTTCTAGCTATTATACATTGCTTAAGGACAAGCAATAACTTAAGTTTGAGGGTGTGATAACTCCGTAAAAAGACTCAATTTCTAGTCTTTTCACTTAAGTTATTGCTCGTCTAAACAAAGTATACACATCATTTTAGTTGCATGTAGGTTGTATTAATTTGTGGTGGATAAGTTTTTGCTTCGGCAAGATTTTTTTGGTTTAACTGATGCTACTAAGGAGAAAGGGTTGTGTGGATTGTGTTTGTGTAGGAAACTTACAATGGAAGAACATTTCAGTCGTGACAACGTAAATTGCAAGGCCCAATGGAAAAAAAAATAACGTAAGGACCATATTTATCTCGCCAAGGTAAGGTTTATCTGAAGAGTCTGAAGCGGGTATGACAAAACCACCTATGTCACACGTTAGCTGGATGACCTCCTTCACGTGCAAGCAAGCCTTAAATATTCTGACAACCGCCTTTTCTTTTTAAGTTTGGACAAAAAGCAACGTCTATTTAAGGAATCTCCAATCATACGAAACCCTAGGAGATTCTTCCCTATAAATAACCAGTTGTAGCCGCCAAAAAGAGGAGGCAAGGAAAAAGAGAGAAGAGCTTTACCTAAGGCGTGAGCGAGAAACTGCAGTGCTTTCTCACCGTTCACCAACCACCCTTACTTGGTGTCCTCCATACCCAGAGTGTAGTAAAGCAGTGGTCTGGTCTGGAGAGAGGCTGATCACCAAGGTAGGCGCGGTGCTGATTATAATTGTTTATATGTTTGGGGTTGTATTAAACATTGAATCTTAGTTGGTGTTAATCTTTACGTTACCTAGACAATTATTTTCTGTTTATGAATGATGAATTATGTTTTTTGCTCATGATTATTTTGTTCATTGTATAAATATTTTACCTTGACACTGTAAGAGCATCGAGAGATCACCTGGGGTTTTGGTAAAACATGTCTTGGCAATATAAGAGCATCGAGAGATAACCTTTTGACTAGATAGTGATTCTTAGATTCGAGAGAATTAAGATATATCTACATGAACAATGGAATGGATTCGGGATGGTGATGTTCTAACTTGTCTACCTTAGAGATAAGGAACAGGTTTCAATCGACTAAAAAGGATAGACGCTAGAGTAGGTTAGACAACGCCTATAGTTCACCCTGAGAGGTATTTCTACAACAATAGTCTGACAAACCAAGGGTTGTAGTTAACGCTGAGTAATATTTCCATATCAACCGTCTAGAATACCTAGTGATCATGTCGGGCAGTTTAAGCAAGTCATAATAATTCATTCGAGACTTAGAGTAATTGTTGTCAGTATGAAAGATTAGCATAAGTGCTCAGTGATAAGTCTGAATATGTGAGGTTATTTGAATTATATTTGAATCCACACTTGTCTTTACTTTATTTTATTTTAGTAGTCTGCATATTTATTTTGCCTTGACCAAACTTTTCTGCAATCATACATTATATTATTTTCTTGCTTGTTTAATATTAGTTTTTTTGTTTGACAAGATAGTAGGAATTAGTGTGTGACAGCTAGTTCTAGTTGTGGTGAAGATAAATTTCTAAACCAATCCCTGAGGAGACGATAACTCACTCACTACTATATTACTTCATCGATTGTGTATACTTGCACAGAATTACTTGCCTTAGCATATACATTTACAAGCAATCACATACCCTACAGAACTCCATATACCTGACAATGGAACCCGATCTTATTCTCCAAACCTATACAATATGTCTGAGGATATATTTCATGAAGCACGCCACAATATATCACTGTCTCGGATATCTTTGAAAATGAATATCCACTTCTCTTTAGTGAAACCCCCAAGACATTCTCGAGAAAGAAAATCCTTCAAAGGTGAAAATCTTTCTAAGAAGACTCGACCGGGTACCCTCTCGACGTGTTTGAAGTGACTGAGAACCCAAACTAGCAATAACTGTACACACCCTATGAACCGTCATTCTCATTCTCATCTGCAAGAAGTCAAGGAACGAAATGTTTCTACCAAGATAACCAAAATGAGATCCACATGTTTTCTAGTCTCTCGAACATGTCAATCACTAATACATCAACGTGCCCCATAACCTTTGGGAATATGACTAGCCCATAAATACCCAGAGTAAACAGGACAATGTTTTCTCTTCTGTCGGGATAAAGGTCAATCACTTTTCTTAGAGTGGTCCAGGTAATACACTCACTATCTTATTTCTTTTTTATGCCTCTTACGACCTACTCTTCTCTCATGTCAGTCATTAAAAGCAGTTTTTTCATAAAGGAATGTGTATTTGGAGACTTGGTGTACACCTTGTCTTCTTGGAATCTTGGACAACGAATCAAGGCATGGTATTCTTTTATGGTAGGTGTCATGTCCACTCGTCTAAAAGCAAAACAACTATAGGTGGGGTTCCAAAACTGCGCTAAAGCTCTAAACATATTTCAGTTAGTCGGAGCGTCTAAGAGATACGAGATGTCACCATAGTGTTGATAAAACAATTGCTTATTGGATGCTTCCCACTTTCCTTAATTCTCATTCAGCTCGTTCAAGTCATTTTGAATGACATTGATGTGTATACCCAATCATATCTGACATGTACCCAAGTTATAAATTGTCTCCACTTGTTAGCTGGGAATGCTCATACCAACTCAGAGTGTATGCACTGTCTTCTATCTCTTTTTGAATCATTCATTCTATATTACTAGCCTTCTATATAGACATCGGTCACTGATCAACACCATGGGATGCATACTAAAACGTAAAATGAAAACAAAATAAAACAAAAGGACAAGAGAAAATTTGTCAGTAATCATAAAAGAATTAATTGGACATAATATAATTTATCGATAAAAATCTACCCCACATATTGGCTACCCAATCATGCTTTAGTAGATCCTACCCAAACAGGATTTCTAACCACATGTTTTGTTTATAGAAAATCCTAACCTCATGCCATCTAGTTAGCATGCTTGTTTGAAAAAAAAAATAAACCTAATTGTATGATATATTTATTCAAAAATTAAAATTATACTATAAAAATTAAAAGGCTCAAAAAGGATTTTCCTTGTGTACTCTTCTCATGGGATTCTTAAGATCTGGATAAGGCTCTATTTGAGTTCTAAGTTTACTATATGATGGGTTCGACTCTAAAGTAAAAGGTTCTTGAATCGTCATTGACGGTGCCCCCTTGGGCTGCCGAACCCTTAATCCTAGCCCATCACAAGCTTTTGGATCGAGTTCAATTCGAGGAAACACACCTCCTTATGTCCATATGGAGGTGAAAACCATCACGAGGACCATAAAGCGTGAGCCCCATGAGAAATTCACTATCCCATACATAGGTGAAGACCACACGAGGGAGTAATTTCCCACTCATACTTAAATAGGATGGAACGGGGTTTTAGCTCATATTATGCAAATACAGCTGTGCAGTATGTGAGGAAAAGCGAAAACAAAACAAACAACACGAAATAGAAGTCTAAAAAATTTGAATAATTATTTTCTCTAGAAACACCAACAAACAAATCAGTACAACTATTTAGTGGTTAATCAAATTACGAGCGAAAAATTTATTCAGACCACACAAGGGATCAAAAAATAAATTAGAACGAACTTGTAATTTTAATTTACAAAGACAATTAATTAGTCGACTAATGACCTAAATCTCTAAAAAAGAAGTTCCCAGTAGAGTCGCCAAGTTGTCAAAATGATTTTTCAAAAAGAAAAAGGGTCTCGTTTTGAAATAATATGATGACCGGTTAACGATAAAACGTGGTTCGATGAGTCACCACCAATATTTTATTAGGGTGTGATTAAGCACCCAAAAAGTATTTTTCATTTTAAAAATATTCATTTTAATTAAAACAACAAATTTGCGGTCTGTGTTACTAAAATTTGAGTTCGGGAGTCGGTTACGTGTAGGGAATGATTAACACCCCCACATCGCCCTAAATTGGTACCTAGTCGATTAATTAGTTGTATTTGCAATGAAATTTACAAATTTGATTTTAATTTAATTTAATATCCCTTTAAACAATATTCTTTGAATTTTAGGACGGAGTAGAATAATATTTAATGATTTCCTATCAAGAAGAATCGACCTTCATACCTTAAAGCAATCGATTTTTACTCCAATCGAAATATATAAATATTAAAAATTTCATTCTAAAGTTCATTATTAATTCAAAATAACAACACAAAATAATTCTTGGAGAGAAAATAATAATATCTAATTATTTCCAATCGAGAATAAATGACCTCTCATGCCTCAAAGCAGTCATTTATTACTCTAATCGAATGAAGAGATATTACTATTTCATCTTAAAATTCAATATCAATTCGAGTGAAAATGATAATATCTAATGATTTCTAATAGAGATTAAATGACCACTCATACCTTAAAGTAGTCATTTATTGCTCCAATCGAAATGAAAAGATATCCCTATTATGTCTTAAAAATTAATATTGACTCCAGAGAAAACGATAATATCTAATTATTTTCAATCGAGAATAAATTACCTCTCATGCTTTAAAGCAGTCATTTATTACCATAACCGAAACGAAGAGATATCACTATTTTCAATATTTATTCGAGTGCTACTATTTTAAATCCTATTGAAAAACACATGCAAAAATAAAACAAATTAAATTCATGCATCAAGCAAATATAAATAATTATTTAATTTACCAATATTTAATGAGAAAAATGATGTTCAATTATTTAAATACCTCGAGACAAGACCTTAGATTCGATCTAACAGTATTTTCTTAGTGAATTTAATTAAAAGAACATGATCTTTTTCCCAATCCCTAAATTTTAAAATAGATAAGTTTTAGAATCTCACTTAGCGGGATACACCTTCATTTTAAAATTCTCAGAAATAATATTCTCATACATTGAGACCATCACTCCTAAATGAATTGAAAATGACAGGATATTACCCTTAATCCAATTATTTAAGTTGTGCCGAGTAATGCTTTATGAGGGTATATACATAAAATGCAACAATGTATTTATGAACCAACATGCTTATTTAAACATATAAAATTAAATAACATGTTGCTTTATCTAGATGAGATTAAATAAAATCTAACGGTATGCACAACATGGCTTAACGATACCATAAATTCCCTAACACGATACATTACACTCAACCAACCAAAAGGACTTAAGTTATATATTTACATGCATGAAAAGACATCATATAGTGGATAAAATAAAAAGGAAACGAATCTAAAATCCAAATCAGAAACTAGGCAAATGTCATATTACGAAGCAAAATAGTTTTGAACTTTAGACAATAAAATTGTAATAAACCCGTAATTACATGTGGGATTAAAATATAAAGTAACAAGATTACAGGCCAAATGTGAAAATACATAAAGCAGAAGCAAATCAACATTCATGACTAAAATAAAACATGCATAAAATAAATAGGCAAAATCATAAAAAATCTCAAGTGAGGACCGAAAGCGTAAATAAACCAAAACGCACAATATTAAAATAGTGACTGAAATGTAACCCGCATGAAATTTAAAGCCTGGAATCGAAAAGTAAAACTTGCATTTGGTGACTAAAATGAAGAGATTACAAACATTGGGTAGCCTGTTGTACAGTTACCTCATGCGATGAAATCAAAAACCCTCTTTGAAACGACATCATTTTGGATAATTTATATAACCCCTTTCCAACCCTTTTTCCTTATTTTTTTTTATTTCTTTCTCTCTTTCTTTTCCCCTTAGAGAGAGAAGCTCTCACATCTCTCTAAGGAATCCGACGAGTACTTTAAACCGCCCACCGTGTACCACTGTCTTCTGGCGACTTTTTGAACCTAAAAGTTATGGACAACTTCGTCTCAACGCCCAGAGCACGAATCCAAAGTCCAATTACCCCCAAAACGACCAGAACGACGTAGATCTAAGGAAACCCTTTCGGTTTTCTCGTTTTCCGATGAGTATTCTTCATTCCTATCATTTTTTCTTTCTTTCCTATGTTGTTTGTTTTCTCTTTTTTTTCTTCCTCTAAGACCGAAATGTTTTCCTTTCTCTCTATTTTTTCCTTCTATTTTTTTTAATTTTTCTCTTTGTTTTCTTTTTGTTCAAAGAATTCCCTTTTTGAAAGAGAATCAGGGGCTTTTATAATCCCGAAAACATTATTTCTTCCATTTTTTTCTTTGCCTTACGTGTTGTTCGAAACTAGCTTTTCTGATATCTTTGCGTGTTTGGTGATGTTATCAGAGGAGTGGTGGTAGCGTGGGGTTGTTGGCTGGTGGTGACGTGGAGGGCTGGCACTGGACAACAGGAACATCGCAGGGGATTGGCTCCAGTGGCGGTGGCGGCTAGGGTTTAGAAACCCTAACAGATTAGGGCTAGGTTTGGGTTCGGGTTTGGGCATGAAGTTGGGTATTTTTTTTTGGGTCGGGTTTGGGCTTTGATTGCGGGTTTGCTGATTTGTAATTTGGGCTCGGGTCTGTTGGGTTGCTTGTAATAGCCTGTAATAAAAAAAACAATAATAAAATAATAATAAAGCCAAGACGAAAACGAATGTCAACAAATTTATCATAAAATCTCTGATTCAAGAGACCACAACTCCTTCCTCGCCACGATTGTCTACGCTAGCCCAAATTATCGCAGAAGGAAGTTTCTCTGGTCTTATCTCACTTCTCTTGCTTCTCATATCACTGAACCATGGCTACTCATGAGGGACTTTAGTGTCACTTTATCCCTTGATGACCACAAAGGATGCATTTCTTCTAAATCATATAATGATTTCCAAGATATGGTTTTCAACATTGGTATCATTGATATGGGCTACATTGGTCCTGACTATACATGGTACAATGGTCCTTGTTATGTTCGTCTTGGCGGAAGTTTCTGCAATTCCAATTGGTTTGACAGCTTCCCTACTTTGAAGGTTCATCATCTCCTTCGTATGAAATCAGATCATAGGTCTCTTATAGTCTCTCTTTGCGATTCTCACTATCTCAAAAAGCAAAGACCTTTATGATATTTCTATCCTGTAATTTGGAACTTTGATGTTTTTGTCTATATAGGAAACAGAAAAGACGCCTCAAGTCCGACTAAATGGTATTCAACGTTGCATCGATGCCTGGCGCACCATCTTATCAAGCTTGAATCAAAGCTTCAAAATGAGCTGGAATCTATCCTAGAACAATAAGAACTCTCATGAAAGAAAAAATATCTGGCCGTTTGGATCAAGTCCGGTGATAGTAACGCTAAATTCTATCATTCAAATGCTATTATCAATCGAAGAATCAACAATATTTATTCCCTCAATCTTGAAGATGACACTTGGTGTGATGATTCGTCCATCCTCAAAGAAGTCGAAGCGGCTTTTTTCTCTAGTCTATTTACAAATAATGAAGTTATTCACGACATTTATCCCATTACTAGCTTATTCTCAATGACTATTGATCACGATTGTGAAGCCCTCGCCTCCATCCCCACCGAAGATGAAATCAAGACAGATTTTTTCTCGCTCGGTTCTTTATAAACTCATGACTAAAGTTATTGTCCGACGCCTCCAACACATTATGCCTCAAATTATCAGACCGCATCAAACCAGTTTTGTTGCTGGGAGGAATATACCATACAAAATAATCCTTAATCAAGAGGTAATTCATTCGATGAATTCTAAGAAAGGCAAAACTGGTTGGATGGGCATCAAAGTAGACCTTCAGAAGACATTCGATCACCTCTGATGGGACTCCATCTAGAATACCTTACAAGATGTTGGATTCCCTTATGCTGTTATACGGATCATTATTCACCACATCTGAACATTCTTTTATGAAGATCCAATGGAACGACAATTTAAGCGAGGTCTTCAAACTAGGAAAAGGCATTTGACGAGAGGTCCCCGTTCCCTTCTCTGCAATGGAACGACAAGTCACTTCATCTCTCTTGCAGGCAACAATAAATCTTGGTCCCCTTTCAGATTTGTTCATAATGGTGCCTTTATTTCTTATCTCTTTTCCGCTGACGATTTAATTCTTTAAAGAAAAGCGGATTTAGATCGAGCTACCACCATCGAGAATATTCTTGATACCTTCAATTATTTTTCGGGACATATGGTCAACAAATCAAAGACAAAAATTTATTTCTCTCTTAACACCGACCCTTTGATGTGACGTTCTATAAACTCTCGTTTTGGTTTCCAAATACCATCTAAATTGGGTTCTTACCTAGGCGTCCTTCTTAGACATAAAGACATCAATTATGATATCTAACAAGGTATTCTCAAGAACAGTCAAAGACGATTAGATGGTTGGTCTCCATTCACCCTCTCATTTGTCGGTCGAATAACTCTAGCAAAGAGGGTTCTTGTGGCTATTCCCACCTATTTCATGCAATCTTTCTTGCTCCTCATCCATATCTGCGAGAAGATTGAGAGATTAGTTTGTCGCTTTATTTGGAGTTCAAATGAGGCTCCTTCATTACTCGCTTTAGTCATTTGGAATACTCCGTTATCATCATTGACAATGATCTCATTCAAGATGCAATTTCTATTGATGGGGACTGGAATTGGACTCTCCTCCATCGACTGCTACTCCAAGTGCGATCACTCTTGTCCAAGGTGTACATCTACCTTCCCCTTCAAATGACAGTGACCTTAGTTTCTAGAAAGAAGCTAAGAACCGAAAATTTTCAATCATAAGTATTTACATATGCCTTGATAAAAATTGCTGGAGCGAGAAGCATCCCAAATAGAATCTGGTTTGGAAGCTGTCTGTTCCAGAGCGTGTCTGATCGTTAATTTGGATGGTCATCTGCAACAACATTTTATCCAATGAAACTCGATGTAACCGGAGATTAACTCACGATGCATCCTGCCCCGATATGTTGTTCTCCTCTAGAATTAACCCTTCACGTCCTTCGCGACTGCCCAAACATAATAAGTTTAAGATCTTCATTTCTCCACAACAAACATCACACACATTTCTTCAATCCACACCTAAGTGATTGAATTATTTGGAACCTTACTTCTACCATACTTTGCCCTTTTTCTGAAACCCTTGGAGTATTATATTTGTTGTTGCTCTCTGGAAATTGTGGAAGAGGCGCAATACGACCATCTTCCAAGGTGAGGCCATCACTAGTTTCCAGCTTCTCAATTGGTGCTTATCTTGGGCAAATGCAAGTTTCAACAACCACAACAACAAAGCTTTCAGGAAGTTTTTTAGAGTTGATAGAGTCCAATGGCAACCCCCTCAACATGGTTGGATCAGACTTAACACAGATGGAGCAGTTTCTCTGGCAAACAAATCTGATTCAGCAGGAGGTCATGGGTTTCAAGAAGATTCTCGGCATCACTACTGTGCTTCAATCAGAACTATGGGGTGTCTATGAAGGTCTCAAGTTAGCATAGTCCTGTGGTTTTGAAAAAGTTTCAATACAAGTTGACAATGTCGATGTATTCAAGCTCTTATCATCCGACCCTTCCAACAGCCCCTACTCTCTTGTAAGAGCCATCAACGCTTTTCATCAACAAAACTTGGTTTATTGACATCAATCTCATCCGACAAGAAGCAAACGAAACAGCTGATAAAATCCAAAAAAAAAAAACTCACATCAACTGGCACCTTAACAGTTTTTGATGTAGCTCCAGCTTTCCTGTTTAAATTCCTGCACATAGACGTTCATGGTCCTACTCATGGATGACTAGTCTCAACTTGATGTAATCGGCCTCTGCCTCCCTTAAAAAAAAAGATGTACTTAAATGTGCATCACGTATATATATATATATATCCAAAAAGATAATCACGAAAAAAAATCACATTAAGGAGCTTTTAAAACTATCAATATTGTAAAATAAGGGATGGAATTCAATGTTCGTTACATTAATTGCAACAAATTAATTGTTTGTGTTTAAATCACGTGTGTAATTTGGAAGGCATTTTTGGGTGAGAAAAAACAAATGAGAAGGTAGTGGTTGTTACATCAAACACTCCCTATGACTTTTGGCCACGTGTTTGACACTTAAATTAAGAAAAGGGCAATATCGACATGAATCCTCAATATCCAATTACATGATGACAACACATCAACTAATCTGATGTGTTCAAATATAATTGGCGGAACTGCTGTCAGATTTTCTTCGGGCCTTGGAGATAATTTATAATTTTAAGTTTCAAATATTATTTAAAGTGAAAATTTGTTATATTAATAAAACAATTAACAATATGACATTAATAATAAATTATGTATGAATTATTTATGTCATTATTATAAAATTTTAATTATTTAATCATTATTTTTATTAAAATAAAATGAAATAAAATATTAAACATTAAATTTAATTAAAATTAAAAATTAAATTTATTATTAATATACTTAAAGAAAATTATGATTAAACTTTAAAAATAGATTCAAAGAAGAACATATTTTTTAATTAATTTGTGTTTAGTACTTTTTAGAACGTAATTGGAATGAATCTTTTAAAGTACCACTTTTGGACACGTGGTAGCAAAAAGTGTTACGTGGACCCAATTCTCACTACTGTCATAACGTCAAAAGAACAAGGATAAAATCGTCAATGAACATTAAGCTCCCAAATACCCAATTTGTCCGAGTCTTCAACTGTTTTTTCCTTCTTTATTACTCTCTCCTCTTTGAGTTTCGGTTTTATGCCCTTGGTTCTTTCGGTATATTCTTTTAGCTTTGCTTCTCCGTGTAGCACAAAAATTTGGAAATAAATCTTTCCTTTCTTAATTTTTGTTCAAATTTCTCTTCTTCTAACATCCAACAATTTCTCATTCAGGTTAGCTTTAAAAGATTTGATCTTTTCAATAGAAAAACACTGTCTTTTATGCATTTCTGTGTTGTTTTTTGTGAAATTTATGTAGATTTTTATTATGGGTATTTCCATTTTTTTCTTGGTGTGTTGTTTTTGGCTTTTTTTTTTGCTTTCATTAGTGCATCCGGGGATTTGGTAAGCTGCTGTTTTTTTATGTGAAGTTTTGATTTGTTGGTATGGTTTATAATGATGGGTATTGGTTAAATTTATGTGCTTTTGGATCTGGAAACTGAGTTTCCTATGATTGATCCGTTATTCTCTTTTGCTCTTGCTTCATAGTTTGCATTTTGGTTTTGTTCTAGAGATTTTGTTTGTGTTGTTTATTTAGATCAACCATTAAACTTCCTAGAAATGAATCTGTCTAAAGCCATTGTCTTCTTCCTCTTTTCTATCTATAATTCCGAGACAAATTTTGACTCTTTGGATATGAATTTATTTCACTTGCCATTTTGGTTGGTGATTGAGTTGTTTTTATGTTGATCATTCATTTTTCTTTTGTTATTATATTTCTTCTACAAGGTATTTTATGCTGAAACTTAAGAGTTTTGAATGCAGCGTATCGGTTCACTTTTTTGTAGGAGATATGTTTGTTCCTCATGAATGCTGATTAGGGGTTGGTGAATGATTGTATGAAACTGGTATGCTTTCCTAGTAACTACAGCGAAGATGATGGTGGGATGACATGTTATGTTATTGACAAACTCTCCACATAAATGGAACTAAATTCTAGAATCTAGAGCTTGTTGATTTCTTGATTAAAAATATAGACTAGATGGAATAAAGTAGCTAGGAAGTTATTACAACTTTCCTTTTGCTAACTTCTTTATAGACGTTTGGAGAATCTTTGGCTCTCGTCGTAATCTGTTGGAGGGATATTGTTAAGCAGAAGCTATCTGCTGTGCCTTCTAAACTTGAATTTGCAATAACTTTTAGGAGTATTTATATTGATCTCTGGATTTAAAGTGTTGTGGAGATGTTAAATTCACCTCAAGGGCATAAGCAGAGCCTCCAAAAATCCATGCGAAAAGTCTCATCCGGTGCCTCACATAAAGATTTGTGGCTTGCTGTGCAAGAAGGGTCCTTGCCTGATGTAGATTCAGCATTGGCGCTATTGAAGAAGAATGGAAGTAATATCAATTCAAGGAACAGTTTGGGTCTGACTCCTCTTCACATTGCAACCTGGAGAAACAACATTCCCATTATTCGAAGGCTTCTAGCAGCTGGTGCTGATCCCGATGCTAGGGTGTGTAATCCTTCTTATCCTTTTGTTGATCAAATGATTTCAAGTTCGTCGTGGATGTCGATCAACTATCCTGCTTTAGAACATTGATGATCTTTTTTTAAACATCATGAAGTCATAGAGATGTATGATGGTGCAATTAGCTTCAAGCCTCTTTTTGTGACTATTCATAATCCTTGTTCCAGGATGGAGAATCAGGGTGGAGTAGCCTTCATAGGGCTCTGCATTTCGGTCATCTTGCTGTAGCAAGTGTTCTTCTCCAGTCTGGTGCTTCTATTACATTGGAAGATTCAAAATGTAGAACACCTGTAGATCTCTTGTCAGGACCTGTCTTGCAGGTTTTTGGAAGTGAGCAGGATTCAGGTACCTGCTACTGTCTTGACATACTGGAAAGCCTCTTATTATTGTACAAAAAATAAAATCTGTGTCAGAGTATAACATAGTATTTATTTGTGTTTTTAGTAGCTACTGAAGTGTTTAGCTGGGGAAGTGGTGTGAACTATCAACTTGGAACTGGAAATGCCCACATACAAAAGCTACCTTGCAAACTTGATTCATTTCATGGCTCTAAAATCAAGTTGATTTCTGCTGCTAAGTTCCACAGTATAGCTGTCACAGCTCGTGGAGAAGTCTACACCTGGGGCTTTGGAAGAGGGGGCCGTCTTGGGCATCCTGACTTTGACATTCATAGGTAAAAGATTTCTTGTGCCGTTGCATAATATAGGTATTAGTAGCTTAATGGTGCTTCAAGTAGGAACTCTAAATTAAATTTAAGCCGTGGAAACTCTCGATATTGAATTTTGTTGGTTTAAAGTTTCCGTCATATTTTTTTCGTGGTTTTGAAGCACCATGCTGAAACTTTTAAAAGTTTGGGATAGTTTTATTTGCTATTTTTATATGGGGTATGGAAGATCATGTTAATCAACAACCTTAAAAACAATGCGAGTCAACTATGGTGAACATATTTTTCCTTCTATAATTTTCAGTGGTCAAGCTGCAGTTATCACTCCCCGCCAAGTGACTTCTGGTTTAGGGGCTCATCGGGTGAAAGCAATTGCTGCAGCTAAACATCACACTGTAATTGCTACTGAGGGTGGGGATGTGTTCACTTGGGGATCCAATAGAGGTAAAAAAACTTATGGGTTATGCTAGCAAGAAATGTTGACCATTTGAGATTATGGTTGCATCAAGTGAATTTTCGTTTTCCTATAAAAAAAAAAGTGAATTTTCGTTTGTTCTCTTAATTGATTCAAAATCACTTCTGCTTGTTGATCAGATGGCTAACATTCTGCTTTTTGTTTCATAAATCATGTGCTTATCAATTAGAAATGTTGTTTTATACTTCTTTTATTGGGCAGAGGGTCAGCTGGGCTATACATCTGTGGATACCCAACCAACACCACGGAGAGTAAGTTCACTTAGATCGCGAATAGTTGCTGTTGCTGCTGCAAATAAGCATACTGCTGTTGTGTCTACGTCTGGCGAAATTTTCACATGGGGCTGCAACCGAGAGGGTCAACTTGGCTATGGCACCTCTAATTCAGCATCAAATTACACACCAAGAATAGTTGAGTATTTGAAAGGCAAGTTCTTTGTAGGTGTAGCAACTGCAAAGTACCACACAATTGTTTTGGGAGCTGATGGTGAGGTAAGCATACCAGCACTATCGATAATTGAATTGTTCTATATTTGCACTAATATTTAAACCCAAATGCTTGGATTCAAAATGTTTACTTTTATCAGGACGAGTTCCAGCATCTTTGGTTTCAGTTTTCTTTTCACCTGTTACTGTGAAATTCAATTTTTTTTTTCTGTATGGTACTAACCCTAGTAAAACTTGTACGGCAGGTATATACCTGGGGTCATCGACTAGTCACACCTAGACGAGTTGTCATTACTAGAAATTTAAAAAAGAGTGGAAGCACCCCCATGAAATTCCATCGGAAGGAACGACTTCATGTGGTTGCAATAGCTGCTGGGATGGTACATAGCATTGCTATGACTGAAGATGGAGCATTATTTTATTGGGTTTCCTCAGATCCTGATCTTAGATGCCAACAGGTTCTATTCCTTTGTATTTGTTGTTTTTTTCTTCCGTACAAGTACATCTTATTCACTCCCCCTGGTTGAATTTGTACAGTTATATTCGATGTGTGGAAAAGAAATGGTAAGCATATCTGCGGGCAAGTATTGGACTGTGGTTGCCACTGCTACAGGTGATGTTTACATGTGGGATGGCAAACAATGTACAGACAAAACACCTGTTGCAACTCGGTTACATGGCATTAAGAGGGCTATATCAGTTTCAGTCGGTGAAACTCATCTTTTGACTATTGGTTCTCTCTACCACCCTGTGTATCCTCCCAATATGCGCAGAATTGATGAGGAACCAAAGTTGAAAGTTAATGATGAATTAGAAGAACTTGGTGAGGAATGTATGTTTGATGATTCAGAGTCAAGTAGCATAACGTACGTGCATAAAAATGACTCTGAGAAGAAGCCCATACCAAGCTTAAAGAGTCTTTGTGAGAAAGTCGCAGCAGAGTGTTTAGTAGAGCCAAGGAATGCAATTCAACTACTTGAAATTGCAGATTCTCTTGGAGCGGATGATCTGAAGAAGCATTGCGAGGTTAGCTCTTGAAAGGCCTCAAAGATTATGTGTAGAATTTTTATCTGGTCTTCATAGGATCTTCGTGTGCCTCGTGATGTTTTTGTGGAAATTTTATGATAGTATGCCGAAATTTGAACCATATTAGACCATTCAGGCTTTACCTTGATGTGCCAAACCTCGGTGGTTGAAAAAGAATAAGTAATACAAAGCTAAAAGATTCAACCCATAACACATGATTTCTTCTTGTTGTGCCTCCAAAGTCAGTGATCTATTCTGTAATTTTTCGGGCCTCCAGATCGTATCGACATTTACTTCTTGTGCTACTTGTGATATTTCTTTGTTTGGAACAATGTATGTAGTTTGCATAGTTCCAAACCAATTCTGACCTAAAAGATTATCTGTCAGATTAGCTTATAGGAATTGTGTCGATAGTTTCTTTAAGGTTTCTTGACATAAGGTTTAGCAGGAATATACTCTGACCTCAAAATTGGTCTTCTGGAATGCAGGATATTGTTATTCGTAACTTGGACTATATTTTAACAGTTTCATCACAAGCTTTTGCTACTGCTGCACCAGATGTTCTAGCTAATCTTGAGAAGTCATTAGACCTTAGATCATCTGAATCATGGAGTTACCGACGGCTTCCCACTCCCACGGCTACCTTTCCGGTTATAATTAATAGCGAAGAGGAGGATAGTGAAGGCGAGGTTCTAAGGACCCGTAATAACAAGAAGAATAAGAACCTTTTGGAAAATGAAGGAGACAGATCAGATTCCTTTCTGCAACCTAAAGATGATCCTAACGTTGGTATTTCCAAACAAGTTCGAGCTTTGTGGAAGAAGTTGCAGCAGATTGAGGTGCTTGAAGTGAAGCAGTTGAGTGGATGCATCCTTGATGACCAGCAAATTGCAAAGTTGCAAACAAGACCTGCTATTGAAAATTCTCTTGCTGAGATAGGTGTTCCGGTTGAAAGATTGCAGTTGAAAGGATCATCTTCATTTCTACCTGATGGAAAAGGAAATAAAAAGGCCGAGGTTTCGAGAAAGCAGAAGAGGAAGAACAAACAAAGGGTAGCTCAAGATGAGACAGTATCTGGTTTTAGTATTAGTGACAAAATGAAATCTGTGAAGGACTTCCCTGACATTGAAATCCCCCAAGTTTTAATGAGCAAGGTTATAGATTTCTTGAATTTATTATATGTACATGTAAATATATTTCAGAATGCATCTCTTATAAATTACTGAAAGGAAAAAGAAGGTTAAGATCACTTGAACAATGCATCATATTTGTTGAAATCTTTGTGACTTGTGACAGGAAGAAAATGCTAGGTCAGAAGGAGCTACAGCAAACGAAGCCTCCGAAGAGTCTACTTTCTTTGTTCAGAAAAAGGAGAGTTCGGTGCCCGCAAAAGATAAGGGTACTCCACAAACAGCAACCAAGAAGAAGAATAGGAAAGGTGGACTCTCTATGTTTCTGAGTGGTGCTCTTGATGACACCCCCAAACAAGTTACTCCCCCGCTGCCATCAACACCGCATAGTGAGGGCCCTGCATGGGGTGGTGCAAAGGTTTCAAAGGGATCTGCTTCACTTCGTGAAATTCAGGACGAGCAGAGCAAGCTACAGGTGAATCAGCAAACTGGAAGCAAAACCCAAGTGGAAGATCTTTCTGCTGGTAAAGGTGAAGGTAAAATCCTGCTGAGTTCATTTTTATCATCCAAGCCAATTCCCGTGGTCTCGGTTCAATCATCACAGGCACCTGATGTACAGAAAAGCACGCCTCCTTGGGCTTCTTCCGGTGCCCCTCCTCATCCGTCTCGTCTGTCTCTCAGGGACATCCAAATGCAGCAGGTATGTAAAGTACATGCATTCTTGTCTGGCTTCATAATTTATATATAGAAAATTGCAATCATTTTCTTTCTTCTTGCTTGGTATTGTTCTAATCATGGCCCCTTTCATGCTATGTATCTTCTGCAAATAGGCTCTATGCACTCTTATCTGATCGTGCAATTTTGCACGACCTATGTTTTTCATTCTGGTGCCTCTAACTAAATGCAGGGGAAGCAACTGCAGAGTTTTTCTAACAGTCCGAAAATGAAAATGTCCGGGTTTTCAGTAGCTTCTGTTCAAGGGTCACCATCTGATTCTCCAGGGATGAACCGCTGGTTCAAACCGGAGGTGGAAGCACCATCAACAATTCGTTCAATTCAGATCGAAGAGAGGGCTATGAAGG
This sequence comes from Hibiscus syriacus, assembly GCF_006381635.1. Classification (NCBI taxonomy): domain Eukaryota; kingdom Viridiplantae; phylum Streptophyta; class Magnoliopsida; order Malvales; family Malvaceae; genus Hibiscus; species Hibiscus syriacus. The sequence continues at coordinate 336,942 of NW_024063440.1, forward strand.
ACCTTAAACGCTTCTACAGCAGCGTCAAAGTTGTAAAAAACCAGTCATAAGAGAGCCAATTGATACTTGGCTGTTTCAAGTGGTACCAAGGCTTTATTTTCTCACCTCGGTGGTTAAATGTAAATTTGACTGTACAGATCTTCCAGTGCATTTAATCACCTTTTTAAGGTTAACTTCAACATAACCTCTTTTTTTTTAGATCATGGAAGATCTTTTAAGTTTTTCTTGGTCTAACTTATGAAAATAATGTTCATCTCTGGGAACTCGTTTCTTGGATTTTTAGCTCATTTTTTGTATAATCAGAAAGCAATAAATTGAGCCTTTCAACTTTATCAAATACTGAGAGTTTTCCACTAAATTTCGCGGTGCTAATTATCCCATATGATCATTAATATAAACGAATTAAATATATCTCTGTTTGCGTTTATTATTTTATTAAATGAAAATAAAAGTTTTATTTATACTCGTTTAGTTAAAACGAACTAAATATATCTAAGTTAGTATTTATTATTTTATTAACATAAAAGTTTTATTCATACTTATTTATTTAAAATGAATTAATTATATCTCTATTCGTTTTTATTCTTTTATTGAATGAACATAAAAAAAATATTTATATTCGTTTATTTAATCTAATAAACGTAATATGGTCCCGTTAAAGGACAAGAGAACGAAGTTAAACATAATAAGGTGTCAATATGAAAGTAGTTGATATTTACTTGTTAAACACAAAAGCAACACACAAAGATCTTCAAACCCTTTTCCCTTTGGCCCAAAATGGAAGAAATGATTAGTCAACAACATTGATTGGAATATTAGGATGTATGTTTTTTTCCCCTTTAGCTTTTTGCAATGAAAGGACTTCAATAGGAAAGACATGTATGTTACAAATAGAAAAGGGAAAAGGGGGTGCAAAGAAACGATTGATTAGAAATATAATGGACCCTTTAATGGAGGCAGTGGTAATGGAGGCAGTGGTGGGTTGAGTATTTGGGTGATTCTGATGTGCGACTCTTAAAAAAATTTAAAAAATGACGTAATCTGTTAAATAAGTGATCGATTAAAATTTAGATCGATTATGTTATATCATTTAATCGAAAATATTATCAAATACAATAATATATTAGGTAGCGCTTATATTGACCTATTTTCTAACTAAACAGGTATATTTAAACCGGCAACATTACAAATTTACCTATTACATTATAATTATTGGTTTTGATGTTTTTGGAATTGATACAATTTTAAATGTATCGACACTTTATGTGTGCACCTCGTTGTGCTTTCATTTTGGGAAAAAAAATATCGACACATATTTAAAGAGTGTCGATACATAATGTAAACATATTTGCTAATTAACCAGTATATTTTTACTAGTTACATTGTAAATTTACCTGTTACATAATAATTATCGATTTCGATGTTTTTAAATCGATACTTTTCATAAATGTATCGACACTTATGTGTGCACCAGTTTGAGTTCTTCAATCATAAGTTTATTCTTTAAGAAACTAAAATTGGCCTAACTTTATCCTACGTAGATAATAAGAGTATATCATAAGTTTGCGTTGAGAGATGTTTGTCAATGTTATTCTTTTGTTACTACAAAGTTTTTTTTATTTTCTTACTGGGTTTTGCTTAAAATATTCAACTTTTTGTATTAAAAAATAAAAATTCTGAAATAAAAATGATCTCACAAGCACACTTTTTTACTACCGGTTTTGTCATTTCGAGATCGATTTTGTCATATTTTTACCTGTTATATTGTTATGGATCGATACATTTTTATAAAGTATTGACACTTTCAATATATCCGGTAGCGCTTTACATGTTTTGTCATTTATAGACCGGTTTTGTCATTTTTTTACTTGTTATATTGTTATGGATCGATACATTTTTATAAAATATCGACACTTTCAATATATCCGGTAGTGCTTTACCTGTTTTGTCATTTATAGACCGGTTTTGTCATTTTTTTACCTGTTATATTGTTATGGATAGGTACATTTTTATAAAGTATCGATACTTTCAATATATCCGATAGCGCTTTACCTGTTTTGTCATTTATAGACCGGTTTTGTCATTTTTTTACTTGTTATATTGTTATGGATCAATATATTTTTATAAAGTATCGACACAAACCGACAAGCTAAGTTTGCCGGTTGCCAAATTTTTTAAAATTTCTTTATGATTTCCACCTATTACATTATTATTACTCGATATTTCCGATAGCGCTAAACCGAATTTGTTAAATATCTTTTAATGTATTCGGTAACGCCGTATATTAACCGTATATTAGTCCGCCTTTCCAGAGACAATCTCGAGTATTTGAGGAAAAAAGTTTCAAGTGTCAAAGGAAAGAGAAAATAACCTCAGTGACCAAAAATGCCTTATAATATACGATTTTAACCAACTTTTTTTGGATTTGCCAAAATGACCAACTAAATCGCAATGCGATCGATAATTCGCAACGCGATCTCCGGTATCGCAAATCAGTTTCCAAATTCGCAACGCGAACTTCGACTATCGCATTGCGATTTCCATATTCGCATTGCGATAGTCCAAGTTCGCGTTGCGATTTATTCCAAGTTCGTTGCGATAGTCGAAGTTCGCGTTGCGATTTATTCCAAATTCACTGCGATAGTCGAAGTTCGCGTTGCGATTTATTCCAAGTTCGTTGCGATAGTCCAAAATCGCAACGACGATATTTCATTTGTTTCTTAAGAATTTTCTCTAAAAAGATAGTATTCGCGCGGACGTATCGAAGACACGTATTACCACGACCACGACCACGACCACGACCCGACCAGAGACGAGACGGACGGCGGCGGCGCGCGAGAGTCTCCCTTGTTCTCTATCACTCAACATGGAAGTGGGAAAGCCAAGCCTTAAATATCATTCCCAATAGTGTTTCCAATACTATGTGGGATTGAGCATTACCAACACTTGTTCCCAATACTATGTGGGATTGAGCCTTAAATAGTGATATTATTTTTGAATGTTTTGCTTAAAATTGCAATAATCGCGATTGATTGTAGATTGACATTTAATTATGACATATTTAATCGTATAATACTAATGCAATTGGTTGTTGATTCAGTTGTTTTAAGGTGCAAGATTGTTAATTGTTTCCTGAATAATCACATTGTATTGGAAACAAGTGTTGGTAATGCTCAATCCCACATAGTATTGGAAACACTATTGGGAATGGTATTTAAGGCTTGGCTTTCCCACTTCCTTGTTGAGTGATAGAGAACAAGGGGGACTCTCGCGCGCCGCCGCCGCCGCCGTCCGTCTCGGGTCGTGGTCGTGGTCGTGGTCGTGGTCGTGGTCGTGGTCATACATGTCTTCGACACGTCCGCGTGAATACTATCTTTTTAGAGAAAATTCTTAAGAAACAAATGCAATACCACCAGTTGTTGTGATTTTGGACTATCGCAATGCGATTTACATATTCTCATTGCGATAGTCGACTATCGTATTGCGATTTACATATTCGCATTGCGATAGTCGACTATCGCATTGCGATTTACATATTCGCATTGCGATAGTCCAAATTCGCATTGCGATTTACATATTCGCATTGCGATAGTCCAAGTTCGCATTGTGATAGTCCAAGTTCGCATTGCGATAGTCAAAGTTCGTGTTGCGAATATGGAAACTGATTTGCGATACCGGAGATCGCGTTGCGAATTATCGATCGCATTGCGATTTAGTTGGTCATTTTGGCAAATCCAAAAAAAATTGGTTAAAATCGTATATTATAAGGCATTTTTGGTCACTGAAGTTATTTTCTCCAAAGGAAAATTCCAAATTTTGATGTGATAGCATTCTATTAACAACCGATCAAGTATTCTTATTTCTTTCTGTTGCGTAAAGAATAATACAAGTTAACCGCTATAGTTAATGACGAAATCAAAATTAAATATTAAAAAGGATCGAAATATTATATTAATTTAAAAAATAAAATAGTTTATTAGGTATCAACATTTAAAAATTCAGCACGAACCAATCGATTTTAGTGATTAAATTATTGTTGTTATTATTGAGGTCCCAAATTTCAGCATTACGTATGTAAGAGTATGTACTTTTATTGTTAAATAGTTGAGAGTCTTTGTACAGTTAATATTTTGTATTCACCCAAATTTATATATATAAACTAAAAATTCATAAGAAAACACCTAATTTGTATAATATTTAAACTTACACCGACTTAAATTTTTACTATACAAAAAATTTGAGAACATGAAGTTATTATTCTTTAATTATTTTTTATTTTAAATAAAATTGGTGATTTCTTAAAAAAAATAAAAATAACAACCCACATCTCAAATTTTTAAGTTTTCCTAAATTGGCTAGGTGAAGATATAAAATCAATCCACAACCAAAATGAAAAAGAAAATCCAAAATAAATATTAAACTGAATTTAAAATCAATATATTAAAAAAATCAACAAAGTGAAAAGAAAAATGAAATATGGCATTTATCCAGCAAGTGACATGTGCCTAGTAGACAGTACCTTACTTGCATGTCAAGTTGGTAGATTGTCTCCCATTGCTTGGCAACCAAACCACATAAACAAATCTTGGAAATTAAATGACTTAAGTGCAAACTTCATTCACTACCTAACTAGTAAAAGAGAATAATGATGTTTTTTCTTAGAAATCTCGATTCGAATAATTATTTTTATAAAATATATGTACGAGATTATAAATTCTAAATATAAATTATATTATTAAGAGAAATACTAAATTAAGAGAAATTATCTAAAGAAATAACACGTGTCAACATGAGAATCTTTAAAGGATTCTTTTAATCTATAGTGTAGATGTTAGTCTCGTGTTATTTTATCAATAAGATATTTTTTTATATAATATCACTCTTTTAAATACTTTTCATCTATATATTAAAAGATATATAGATTAAAATATATTAAATTATAAATCTTTTTATATATTATATTAATATTATTTAATTAAATTAAACTCCATTGATATTTATAATATTTTTATAAAACTGTTGGCGTCATTTTTTAGGTCTAAAGTTATTTAATAATAATGTTATTTTTAATAGTACACAGTGATAATAAGATAATATATGTTTAGAATTTTTTAACTAATTGATAACACATACATACCCTACAGATATAGTTCTCGAATTCAAGACTTCTAAGAAAAATAATAGTTCCTTTATCATATAAGTTTTTTTAATTAAGCTAAAGGTAATTACAAAAGTAGTATTTGTTCTAAATAATAATGATGAGTTTATGCAAAAATAATTGTCGAAACGATTTTTTACAAAAAAAAAAATTGTTTTTATTAAGTGTTTTTAAAAATCTCGTCTCGAATAATTTGGTGTTTCCTTTTAAAGTAAAATAAACGCGAATCGAGGAGTCACCAATCTTTTATTATGGTGGACACCCAAAATGGTTTGTTATTTTAATAAAATTTAATTTAAAAATTATTAAAACAACATTTTTACGGTATGCATTACCAAAAATTTGAGTTTGGGAGACAATTCTGTGTGGGGATTAGCACACCCACAGCGCCATAAATAGGTACATAGTCAATTAATTAATTGTCTTTGCAATGAAATTTACGAATTCGAGTTTAATTTAATTTAAAATTCATGTCAATAATATTCTTTGAATTTTAGAACGAAACACAATAATATTTAATCATTTCCTATCGAGAAGAATCAATATCTCATGCTTTAAAACAGTCAATTCCTACTCCAATCGAAATAAAGAAATATTACAATTTCATTCTAAAGTTCATTATTAATTCAAGTTTAAAATGCATAAACAATAATAAAATAAAATAAAATAAATTTAAGACTCCTTTTTAAACACATTCTTTGAATTTTAGGATGGAAAATGATAATATTTAATTATTTCCTATCGAGAAGAAAAGACCTCTCATACATTAAAACATTTATTTCGTACTCCGATCGAAATAAAAAAAATATTACTATTTCATTCTAAGATTCATTATTAATTCGAATGCATGAATGATGACAAAAATTAATTAAATACGAATTACCAATCCTTTTAGAAAGAAGAATGATATTCGATTATTTAAAGACTCGAGATCGAACCTTTTGTAAGTTCTAAAGATATTTTCTCAATATATTTAAATAGACGAACATTTCTTTTTCTCTCGTTCCCAAATTTTATGTGTAGTCAATTTTTAAGTTTTCACTTTGTCGGAACCATATTTCGGGTGGGCTCGGAATTGGGCTTCGACTTAGGAAAATGGATTAGGAGTCGCCACCGATCTTTTATTTTAAAACAAATGGGTAGATCAGATACCTTATTACTTACCTGATCTGCGTTTTACCAGAAATGTGTCGGGCTTGGGAGTCGTTACGGTCAATGAAAGATTAGCACTCTTGAATCGCCCTTTCGATACTACGTAATTTCCAGTTATCTTAAAAAATTATAAGTTTAAATTAAAAGGTAAAATAACGATCACAACCGCTTACCTCTAATCGATTTGAAAGTATACCCCAAAAAAATCGAGAAAAGTATTAACGGAAAAATGTAAATAAAAATAAAAATAAAAATAAATAGAGAAAAATAAATAAATAAAATAGATAAAATAAATAAAACAAATGAAAGTAATAATAATGATAATACATACATAATAACAACAAGAAAATAAAAATAAGTAAATAAATAAATAAAGAAAATATAAAGAAAATAAAATAATAAAAATAATATATATATATACAAAATAAAAGAAATGAAAAAAATATCAAAACATATAAAGATGATGTTATATAAAAACAAATAATATACCAAATAATAATAATAATAATAATATAATAATAATAATAATATAATAAATAATAATAATAATAATAATAATAAAACAAAAAAATCACCTAACACCACTAATACCACCTAACGGGAAGAAATTGGAAAGTGGGCCCTATAAAATAGTAATATATATATATATATATAATATAATCTTTAATAAGATAATTAATAATAATAATAATATATACATACATGAACGTTAGGAAAACAAAATAAATAAATAAATAAAATATATATGATAAGATATATAAAAAAGATTAAAATAAAAAAATAAAAAGATTAAAATAAAATAATATATATATATATATATATATATATATATAATGTATAAAAAATAATAGTAATAGGAAATAAGAAAAAAAATGAACAAATAAAAAATAATAAAATAATAAAAGGACAAAATTAAAAGGAAAACAAAATTAGGGGCAAATATAAAAAGAAATTCAATGTGTAAATTCGATTTAGGGGGCAAAGTAAAAGTATTTTAACTCAAAAGGACTAAATATGGGATTTCCCCTTTTTAAACAGAAACACGTGGATCACATGGTGTTGGATCGGGTCGTGAGTCAGCTAAATGGGTACTATAAGTACTACTTATATGCCAAAATCCCTCATTTCCTTTCCTTTCAAACGAATGTCCCCCCCCCCTTTGTTCATATTTCCTCTGCAATGTTCATGGGGTGTTCTTCGTTTTGAAGAACACCCGCCGTATAAACCCAGAAATGCCACCGCGCCGCCTCGCCGCCGCCGTTCATCGGCAATAATTTAAAAAAAAAAATCGAAAGCTTTTCAAAACACTTTTTTAAAAATCAAAGCGAATTTTTTAAAAATATAAACCTCGGGGGCTAGATCTACAAATGAAGATCTCGAAAATGCCCCTCCGTTCATCGGTTTTTTGTCGAAGCAAAAAACGGAAAAAGGGAGAGAAACAAGCCACGTCAAGCAAGAACCGAAGCAATATAGGTAAAAAATACCTCTTTTATTTCTCTTTGAACCGTACAAACGCTTTGATTTTCTCGTATTTCCTTTGCCTTTCTCGTGTGTATTGTGTGTGAAACTTGTTTGATTTACGAGCTTATTTATACACAAAAAATGCTATTTTTAGACTAATTTGAGTCCTAATCGAACTCTACTTGTTGGTTGTTGGTGTCCCATACATGCACGCCGGTTGGAGGCCGAAAAGGTGTGATTGTTGTGTGAAATTCGGACACGGGTGAGAAGAATCCACAGAGGAAACGACGTTGTGGGGGAGATGGGGTTAAGGTTCCACTTGGGCTACTGCTGGGCTTGTAGTTCCTTGGGCCAGCTGGTAACATGGGTCCTGAAATAATGATATATATATATATATATATATATATATAATTATAATTTAGACAAACGAATTTTAATGCATTCAGCTGCCCCTCTTTGCTCATTATCGTGTAACGAAAATATAGAAAAGATTAAAAGACACAAATTTTGTCCATATCGAATGTCATCTGTTTTAGAATTGAAATCCGATATTGAAACTGGTTTGTCAATTTAAATCACGAAATGACTCCCTCGTCGTGAGGTTGAGTCGAAACTGGAGAATTCTGAGCACGAAATCCTTCGTCGTGAAGTTGAAGATCGAACTCAGAGTATTCCTGGATCGTCTTCTAGCCCAAGATACTTCGTTGTGAAGGTGAGACTTGTCCTGAAGACTTTGGTGTTGTTGTGTTACATATGACTCCTTCGTCGTGAAGTTAGGTCAATCTGTTTGTGAAGTTGAAATCGTATATGGGCCATTCGTCGTGAAGTTGAGCCTTGGAATTGGATATCCTTTGTCGTGAAGTTGAAATCCAATGTAAATTACGTTGTTTCAATGCCAATATCCTTCGCTGTGAAGTTGAAATTGACTCTGAAACTGAAAAGTTTATTGACAGGCACTCATTCTTTGAGTTGGATATCATTCGTCGTGAAGTTGAAATCCAATCTAGAGATGGATGTTTCTTGTGTGCACGATTCCCTTCGCCGTGAAGTTGAAACCGCGGGTGGCCCCTTCGTCGTGAAGTCGAGCTTGGAATTGGGTATCCTTCATCGTGAAGTTGAAATCCAAGTAAGTTGTATTGTTCTGAGTCCAATATCCTCCACCGTGAAGTTGAAATTGGCTCTGGAACTGTGAAATTATTTGTTGACAGCCAGCCGCCCCTTCGCTGTGAAGTTGAGTTTGTGTTGTCTCGAGTCCAATATCCTTCGTTGTGAAGTTAAAATTGACTCTGAATGAAACTGAAAAGTTGTTTGTTGACAATCAGTCGCCCATTCATTGTGAAGTTGAGCTTGTGTTGTCTTGAGTCCAATATCTTTCGTTGTGAAGTTGAAATTGACTCTGAAATTGGGAAGCCCCTTCATCGTGAAGTTGAGCCTCAAATGGCATGATATCCTCCGTCGTGGAGTTGAAATCGTGGATGTGTGGGTATGATATCCTTCGTCTTGGAGTTGAAATCGCTGATGGCCCCTTCGTCGTGAAGTTGAGCCTTGACTTGAATATCATTCGTCGTGAAGTTGAAATCCAGGTATTGTGTGTTGCGGGTGGACACGATTCCCTTCGTCGTGAATTTGAAACCGTGGATGACCCATTCGTTGTACAGTTTGGCTTCGAGTTAGATATCCTTCGTCGTGAAGTTGAAATCTACTCTCGAGCAAATTATGTCGTTTTGAGTCCAATATCCTTCGCTACGAAGTTGAAATTGGCTCTAGATAAAAGCTGCGAAGATATGCATATATGCAATGTTATGGATGCAATGCTCTTAGGTATGCCTAAAATGCATATGCAATATATGTTATTTTGGCTCTGGAGAGAAATCTCGATCTTCGATTGCCTGCCGTGTTGACTCTTGATTTTGGAATCTGGAAGTTCTTGAATTCTTCAAATGTGTAAATATGATGTTCTTTGTTTCTTGATTTGGGAAATGATTTCTCGACCATCTCAAGTATCTGCCTGAGCCTTGATCGGCTTACTATTTCAATGAATCTTTGTACAGTAATATGCGATTATCTTTTGCAGAAGTAAACAAATCATTAGGTTTAAGTTCGATTCAAGATGCTCAAAAGGAATTGATTTAGAGAAAATATTGTTTTTATTCATAAAGGAAAAAAGAACAAAAAATACATGACAAACATTTTGAAAAATGAATACATGATGAAATGTGTATGAATGTCTTAGATCTTGATAATGTGGGCACTTCTGAGTTGAAAAGCCGTTAGGTGGTCTTGAACGTAGACTTTTCCAAGAGATCTTCGAAAATGCGATAATGTTCTAGAGAGTGCAACCTTTCTCCGACTTGTTGAGTTTGTAGAAGATTCAGATGTCGGGATGCTTCCACTGTGTGGATTTCTTGAGCCAATATCCAAATTGCCCTTTTGGCTTTTCAACTTGGACCCATACTTGGTTACAAGACGCCCTTTGCGGGTTTTCATCTTTAACCCATCTTATTTTTATTTTTTTTTCTTTTGTTCTTTTTTTCTTTTTTTTTTCTTTTTTTTCCAATTTAGGGTGCCTTTTTGGGTTTTCACCCTAAACGTTTTTTCTTTTTCATTTTTTTCGACTTAAGACGCCCTCTCAGGTTTTCCTCCTAAGCGAAGTATTTCTTGACTGCATCCGAGTTGATGGGATGTGGCAGTTCAGGTCCGTCCATTTCAGCCAGGACAAGGGCTCCTCCGGAGAAGGCCTTTTTCACGACATAAGGTCCTTCCCAATTTGGCGTCCATTTTCCTCGTAAATCTTTTTGAGCTAACCAAATTCTCTTTAGCACCATATCTCCTTCACGAAATATTCTCGGGTACACCTTTTTTTCATGTGCTCGGATCATTCGTTTCTGATAGATTTGACCATGATAAATGGCTTTCAGTCTCTTTTTATCTATCAGGTTTAGTTGATCATATCTGGATTGCACCCATTCCGCATTATCCAACTTAACTTCTTTCAAGACCCAGAGTTACGGAATCTCTACTTCAATGGGTAGCACTGCTTTTATTCCATAAGCTAGCGAAAATGGAGTTGCCCAGTCGAGGTTCGTACCAAGGTTCGGTAAGTGAACAAAGAAAAAGGCAACTTCTCATGCCAGTCTTTGTAAGTTTCACTTGTTTTCTCCACTATCTTCTTAATGTTTTTGTTTGCTGCTTCTACTGCTCCATTCATCTTTGGTCTGTAAGCAGTAAAATTGTGATGCTTTATGTTGAACTGTTCACAAGCAGCATTCATCATTTTGTTGTTCAAGTTTGTAGCGTTATCGGTGATGATCCTTTCAGGTATACCATACCGACATATAATCTCTTTCTTCAGAAACTTGCAAATATTGGATTGAGTAACACTGGCATATAATACAACCTCTACCCATTTGGTGAAATAGTCAATTGCCATGAGAATGAACCGGTAACCATTCGAAGCCTTCGGATGTATTTGCCCGATAACATTCATGCCCCACACAGAGAAAGGCCATGGTGATGTCATCATATGAAGTGGATGAGGTGGAACATTGATTTTATCTCCATAAATTTGACATTTATGACATCTTCTAGCATAGTTGATGCAATCACTTTCCAATGTGGACAAAAAATATCCGCATCTCATGATCTGCCTCGACATCATATGTCAATTTGCATGTGTCCCACAAACTCCGTCATGTACTTCTTCCACTATCATTTTTGCCTCTTCAGCATCGATGCACCTTAACAGGACTTGATTATGGCTTTTCTTGTACAAGACTTCCCCGTCAAGGACGTATCCAGCTGCCATCCTTCTAATAGTTCTTTTATCAGTTTCGGTGGCTTCTTCTGGATAACTTCGATGCTTGATGTATTGTAAAATGTCGTGGTACCAAGGCTTGGTGTCTTTCACTTCTTTAATTTGGTAACAATGAGCTGGGTACTCATACGATTGCATGTCAATTGGCATCATTTCAGACTCCCCGCTAACCTTGAATGTGGCTGCCAAGGTAGCTAACGCGTCAGCCATTTGATTTTCTTCTCTAGGCACGTAGTGGAAGGTGACTTCATCGAATTCTTCGAGCAGATCCAGTATTAACCTTCGATATTCCATCAGTTTTGTATCCTTGGTTTCCCATTCTCCGTGGAGCTGATAGATTACTAATGCTAAATCTCTGTATATCCGCAAGGTCTTTATGCTTTGTCCTAGTGCAACTCGAATTCCCAAGACACATGCTTTGTACTCTGCCATGTTATTGGTGCAATCGAAGTTCAGTCTGCTGGTAATGGGTAGTGATTCCCTTCTGGAGAGATCAGGATTGCCCAGATGCCATGTCCTAATGCATTTGATACACCATCGAAATGCATTCTCCAGGAATTGTCCGTTGAAGTACTTGCTTCTTCTTAGGATATAGCCATCAAGTCTTCGTCTGGGAAGTCAAAGTCCAAAGGCTCGTAATTCTCATCGGTTCTACTTGCCAAGAACTTCGATATAGCACTTCCTTTTATTGCTTTCTGGTTTACGTACTCGATGTCAAATTCTGACAAGAGCATCTGCCATCGGGCTAACCTTCCAGATAAAATAGGTATACCCATCATGTACTTCAGGGGATCTAACTTGGAGATCAGCTAAGTGGTATGATACAACATATATTATCGGAGTCTTTTTGTAACCCAGACTAGAGCACAGTAAACCTTCTCGATAGGAGGATATCTGACCTCGCAATCGGTGAACTTCTTGCTCAGATAATAGATGGCTCTTTCATTTCTTTCATATTCGTCATGTTGACCTAAGACGCACCCCATTTAGTTCTCGAATATGGATAGATACAAGAACAACGGTTTGCCTGGGATAAGGACATCAGGACAGGAGTGCGAGACAAATACTCTTTTACTTTTTCAAATGCAATCTGACAGTTTTCATCCCAAGTTACAGAGTTGTTCTTTCGGAGAAGATGAAAGATTGGATCACACTTGTCAGTTAACTGAGATATGAACCGTGCTATGTAATTCAATCTACCCAGAAAACCTCGAACCTCCTTCTTTATTCATGGGGAGGCAGATTTTGGATAGCCTTGACTTTATCAGGATCAACCTCGATACCTTTCCTGCTGACCACGAAGCCTAATAACTTCCCAGATATTACCCCGAAGGTGCACTTGCTAAGGTTCAATCGCAGCTAAAACTTTTTCAATCTTTGGAAGAGCTTTCTCAGGTTCTCAACGTGTTTATTCTCGGTTTGTGCCTTGATAATCATGTCGTCGACATAAACCTCAATTTCTTTGTGCATTATGTCATGGAACAGGGTCACCATAGCTCTCGGATACGTTGCCCCAGCATTCTTTAATCCAAAAGGCATTACCTTGTAGCAGAAAGTTCCTCATATTGTGACAAACATGATTTTATCCATGTCTTCAGAATGCATCTTGATCTGGTTATATCCTGAGAATCTATCCATGAATGAAAAGAAAGTGATCCCGGCTGTATTGTCTACCAACATGTTAATGTGAGGCAGAGGAAAATTATCTTTGGGACTTGCTTTGTTAAGGTCCCGGTAGTCAACACACATGCGTACTTTCCCGTCTTTCTTCAGAACATACACTATGTTGGCCACCCACTCTGGATACTTGGGCACTTGAAGAAAACCAACATCAAATTGCTTCTTGACCTCTTCTTTGATCTTAAGGAGCATTTATGGTCCCATTCTTCTTATATTTTTCTATACGGGTTTGCATTCTGGTTTGATAGGTAATTTATGAACTACCATATCAGTATCTAACCCCGACATGTCTTGATACGATCAGACGAACACATCTCTGTACTCTTGAAGTAAGACTATAAGGTTTTGTCTTGCTTCAACCGAGAGAGTTTTACCGATTTTAACCTCCTTTCTGTCATCTTCAGTGCCCAGATTTAAGATTTTAATCACCTCCTCAGATGGTAGTATTTGCTTTTCTTCTCTTTCTACCATTCTCAACAATTCGGTAGGCAAGTTGCACTCATCTTCATTTTCGCATTTATTGAACTCTTCAAGACAAAAGGCCGATTCAAAATCCACATCCGGATCAGAATCATCAGTGCCTAAATTATCGCCATATAGGGACCTAAAGAAATAGAGAAACGTATATGTGTGAGAGGAAAATATCCCACACAGAACAGTCATGAATTAAATTCGAAAGAAAATAGAAATGAAATACTGAAATGAAGAAGATAAACAATGAATTCAAAAAGAAATAAAAGAAAATTTGTTTGCCATGGAAAGAGAAAAAATGAATCTTTTATTGAAATTAAACAAAATAATTATTCACCCTTACAAAAGATCACCTATTGCCCCGGGTATAGGCAAATAGGGATAGTTCAAATATTACTTTGAAAGATTCTTGAAAGCCACATGTAATTCTTCCACCGACCAGCTACTAGGCATGAACCCAGGTGGTAGAGGGCATATCCCATATCTATCTTCGTTATCAACATCTTCTGTGGTTACAGCATTGATACTCAGATCTTCCAGAGCCGTTTCTAAATCTGTTGAGGTGGTCTCGAACACATAACCACCTGACTTGAATGTGTGAAAAAGATGTGGGAATACCATGGGTTCCCATTGCAATTCACTTCTGGTTAATCTGGCTATTCTTCTGTCCCGATTCTTCTGAATATCTTTCCTCTTCTTATGGTGACTAGGTTGAAAATCGAGCCCAAACTGGTCTAATTTTGAAATAAGAAGGACTGGACTAATCCTTCCTTGCAGCTGCTTCCCAAACCCCTTTTCAGTCTTGATACCTCAGCCTAGGGTTTGCTTGATCTCCTTCTTTGTGCACTTGGAGAGTCAAGGTCTAGGAATCTTCTTTCCTTCTGCCACGAATGTGGCATTCATAAACTCCAAGGAACGAAATGAACATTCTATCGCTTCTTCGTCTACTTCGATGTATGGGGCCTCCGTGGTCACACTTGACACGATATCTTCCTCAGCATTGATAATTACTAAGGCCCAGTCAATAACAAATTTAACTTTTTGGTGCAGCGTGAAGGGTACTGCACTTGCTTGATGAATTCATGGCCTTCCCAAAAGACAGCTATAGGACGGCATGATATCCATCACAAGGAACTCGACATCATAGATGGCTGGTCCGATGGTCAACGGTACTTCGATCTTACCGATTACCTCTCTCTTGGTCCCGTCAAATGCTCGGACCACGTTCTGACAGGCTCTCATATGAGAGGTATCTATTGGCAGCCTCTTTAATGCCACTAAAGGCATCACGTTCAGGGCCAAGCCATTATCAATCAATACACTTGGTAAAGCGTGCGCCTTGCAATACGTAGTGATATGTAGTGCCTTTGTTCGGCCTCTTCCTTAGGATGGAATCTCATCATCTGAGAATTATATGAGATTATCAGCTTGAATATTGTTAACCAGTCGATCTATCTTGCTGGATGGTATATTTTGTGGCACGAACGTTTGATTCAAGACTTGCAACAGTGCCTCCCGGTGTGCCTCTGAGTTTAACAAAAGTGTCAACATTAAAGTACGCGTTGGTAAATTGTGGAGTTGTTCTATGACGCTGTACTCGCTATGTTTCAAGAACTTGAGGAATTCCTTAGCTTCTTCCTCCTTTATAGGTTCATTGACAGCTAGCAAATCTTCTTTGAATGGCTCAAGTAGTATTTGCCCCACTTTGCTATCACATCCTTTGGAAGTACTCAACTGGCATTCGTATTTCCACGGCACTTGTCGATTGTCCTTGTATTGAAAGGCCGATATACTGTGATCACCACCTTGGCTGGTGTTGCTGCTATCATAATTTCCTTAGGGGTAATTATGAAATGACTACCCCTACCGAATCTTTTATCTTATGATTCTCTGGTAGCGCAAACGTCTGCTTTTGGGGAATCTTGAATTTCTTCGTAAAATTCCAGCTCTTTCCGGTTCATCATAAGCTGGACTAACGATCTGAACTCTGGACACTCTTAGACTCCGTGCCCCTCTTCCTTATGGTAACAACAATGATTACCATCCTCAATCTTCGTTGAACGTGACTGGGTTGCAAGAAGTCTCACCTTTACTATTTGGCTCCAAACCCAAACCAAATAAGCTTTAACTTCTGAAACACAAGTTTTGATTCTCTTGCCATTCTCGGTGGTGACTGCATTGATTCCAGTCTCTGGATGATTAGGCAAGGGATTCTGGGCAACAATCGGTGCTTCGAAGTTGAAATGGATCCAATTCTTGTTCCGTATTCGTTGTACAAGCCTCTTGAAAGCAAGATAGTTTTCAATTGAATGCCCCTGCACACTATCATGATATTTGTAGAGGGTGTTTTCGTCAAACAACCTCGAATATGAGGGCTTTATCTGATCCATAGAGTAGGGTGACACCGCGTAAGTGTCGAAGAGCTGTTGGTATAACTCTTTGTATGTCATGGGGATGGGATCAAACTCCTCTCTCTCCCTTTCCTTCCTTGGTTCTCTCTGAGCTTGGTTAGAAGTACCAGATGGTACAGTTGTAGTTGTTTTCGAACTTGAGATCGTAACACCTTTGTTGGCGTTGTATGTGTTGACATTGTTGATCTCTCATTCTTTGTTCTTCATGGGAGGCTTTTTATTGGAGTTATCTCCATTAATTTTTCTTTGTTTTGTGGCCAGTTCGATCATTTCATCGGCCATCACTAGATCTAAGAAAGTTCTCGATGTAATTTCCACCAGGTTCCCGAAGTAGGGTGTCTTAAGGGTCTGTACAAACATCTTTATAGTTTCCTTTTCATTCAAGGGTGGATGAACTTGCACGGATAAATCCCTCCATCTCTGTGCGTACTATCGGAAACTCTCGTTATGCTTATTCTCCAGGCTCTATAGCATAACTCTGTCTGGTCTCATATCATTGATATGCTTGTACTACTCTAAGAAAGACTTGGCTAAGTCTTTCCATGTCTTGATATGAGTTTGGCTGAGCTGGTTGTACCATCGGATAGCTGAACCGGAGAGGCTCTCCTAGAAGCAATGGATCAGGAGTTGGTCATTTCCCCCATAGCTTGTTATCTTCCGACAGAACATGGTGATATGGGCTGAAGGACAGCTGTTCTCGTCGAACTTCTCGAAATCTGGGACTTTGAATTTTGGTGGAAGCACCAAATCGGGAACTAAGCTCAGCTCTATTACATCCACCCCATAATAGTCGTGATCCCCTTGGACCATCTTCATCTGGTCTTCTAACATCCTGATCTTTTCCTCCATCTTTTTTGCTTTATCATCCTCATCAAAATCTGGTATATTGTAGTCATCCGGATGGTATTCAGGATTGGTTGTAGAAGCTTGAATCTTTGCAACAGATGAGGCTTTTCCTTTCGTCGCTAATAAGTCCCCTTGCAATCCGGGTAAGATCTCGGGTGAGACAACCACTTGTGGGGTCTGTGGTATAGTTACCCCTCAGATGTATCTACTCCGGGTACACTTGCTTGTTGTTGTAAACCAGGTAACTTAGCCACGATTTGATCGACTAAGGACTCATAGCTTCTCGCAATGGAATCCAAGGTACTCTTACTATTCTGATCCATTTTATCTTCCATTTCTTTTTTCAATTTTGCCATGTTCTCTTCGATCTTTTCGATTCTGGCCTCCATTTTTTTCTTCTTTGCTCGAGTATTGTGCGGATGATGTGTGCCTTGAGCTCGTGGAGGTAAACTTGGTGTTTGCTCTTTCTATTTCTGAGACATGTTCTGTTGGTTAATATGAATGTAAAAACATGGAAAATATAAAAATAAACATGAAATATAAAATGCAAGGAATGCAATACATGATGTATGCAATTTAGAGGCATTGATCCAGAAAAGTGTCCATTATTATAAATAATCCTTATTTAGACCAAAATGTTTTATCTTGTAAGAGACATAAAAACAATCAAAGGTACATCCGGACTAAATCCTCTAGACCTCGAACAACTTCTAGTAGGTTGACAAGTCTTTTGCCTTCATCTATCACTAGTTGAATGCCTTGTCGAACCACTCCAGCTTCTCTTGCCAGGTCATGAAGATGACGGGCTGCCTTCTGCACTTGATCCAGGAAATCTTGGATGACTGCATCTCTGGCCTTTACCGTTTGCTGTGCTTGCTCCTAATGGAAACACCACTGTAAATCTTCATCAAATGGCACAATCTGAAGTTCATTCGCTTGTTTCTTGAATCATCTACAATAGCTTCTAACTCAGCTATTGTCTTGTCATCTCTCTTATGTTGTTTCTCTAGATCAGCCACCAGGATTCTCAAGCGTTGGTTCTGATGTTGACTGTATGCTAAACGCCTCTGAGCAATTTTCAACTGTTCCTTCCAAGCTCTTTCATCAGGCCCCTCGAACTTTCTTTTCAGACTGTGAGCTTTATCTTTCCAGTATTGAGAGGTTACTTTCAACTTGGAGTTATCCTTGACTTTATCTTGATACCCCTTTCCCAAGTCTTCGAGTTCGAAATGGATTTTCTTGTAACAACCCGAAAATTTTAAAATAATATTTAATTGGAAATTGAGGTTTTAATTGAGTAATTGGTGAAAATTTGGGGACTAAATTGGAAGTTTTTAAAACTTGAAGCTTGTTTAAGAGTTAAAGAAAATTTAGGGACCAAGCCCTGAATTTACCCTAAAATGTTAGGTAAGGGCTATTATATACGTGAATTGGTTTCTGATTTCAGAAACCAATTCTTCCCAAATTCCCTCTCCCAACCTCAACTGCCGACGACAATCCCGACGCCGTCCGAATTCCGATCGTCATTTTAAAACCACCATCGTGTTCATCATCAAGCGAGGAACAAACCCTTCAATTTAATTGAAGCGAAACGCTGCCAAACGTCGTGAATTTCAAGTTAAAGTATCGACGTTTTTTTTAAACTCAATCGCCTAGAAAATCCTAAATTCATCGCCGATCGTTGCTCCTTTTACGACACCTCCCGCACCATCGTGTTCCTTGTGCCGTTCCGAGTCCGCCGGTGTCATCCTCGATCTCCGTTGACGGCGGCGCGTGGGGAGGTGGATCAGTCAAAGATTCGGCCGAGTCGAAATCGAGCTCTCCGCCGTTCAAAAATTTGAACCGATCTTTGTAAGTATCTCGAAATCGCTCAAAATAATTTTTAGAAATTTTTCCGTGATTTTTAGAGCCCCGGAGGACGTCGCACGCGCCCACACGCGCCGCCGCAGGCGAGTGAACGCTGGAAACCAGTTTTGACCGGTTTAACCGGTTTTGAACCGGTTTTGACCGGTCACGACCCGTTTACCCGTTTACCCGACCCGTTGACCCGACCCGACCCGACCCGTTGACCGTTGACCGGTGCTATTCTGGGAATTAATTCGGGTTTGGTGCTATTCTGGGAATTAATTCGAAATGGGTGCTATTTTGGTAATTTTTTTAAAAAGGGTGCTATTTGTGTAAAAATGTTTGACAGTTTGTTGACCTCCTTTGACCAGAACTTTGACCGGCTTTGACCAGCTATTAGACGACCTTTGTTTTTGACCAAGAATACCTATCCTGATAGTTTTCGACGTTCCGAATCCGTTTTTGGGGTCCGTTTTGCTAAATTCAAACCTGAAAGTCTCCAAATCATCAGTCAACCCCGTTGACTTTAATTTTGACCAAGAATTCGAAATTTCGGAAGGTCATACTTTATATTTTTCGACGTCCTGAATTTGATTCCGAAGTCCGTTTTGCCAAATTCTGACCCGAAATTCCCGAATCGAGCTTGTAAACCCAAAAGGCTTAATATTTTAATATTTTGATTATTTAAATGAGATTTGGTCAAGGATTTATTCAATAAAATATTTTATGAAGGTACTCCGTGTTTCACCTGAACAAGGATCAATTAGGTCCGGTATTATCCGTTCGTTAGATCAGCCTGAACCGCGTACTACGAGAATTACCCGTAGGTTTCTGTATATTATTTAAATAATATTTAGATTATTTATATTATGATTCCAATATGGATTTTTCCAATTCGTAGGATCTAGCGCTGCAGTAGAACGTGATCGACAGACCCAGCAATAGGCTTCCCTATCTGATTTCTCAGACTGTTACAGGTGTGTTTCCCGACAGTGTTAATTATTTCTGTTTTAAAATATACATCTGAACATTATGTATATGACATCTGATTTGCCACATATTTCTGAAATGAATTCTGGTTACGGTATTTTATACCGATCTTCTGAATATTGAATATTCGATATCTGAAATTCTGTATACTACTGACTTGTCTTCTGATTTCCGTATTTCTGTATATTATTGTTAAGCATGAACACTTTTATGTTTTAAAGATTTAATCATTGTTTTCATTCAAATACATTCATGAACATCTCCATCATTGGGGGGTATCGTTGAAGGAAGTATATCCGTAGGTTCCTCGGCTTTGTGCTCAGGGCCTTATTTGTTGTGTGGGCTGGGTGTATGGTTCTGGGGAACCTACACATTCTGTTGTGATGGGCTGGGGGTAGTGTTCATATTTTTTTTACGACATGATTGCATAAACCGACTTTACTGGAATATTTTTATCAGTATGTTTTTATATACACTGTATGGAACACACTGGGCTTTTTAGCTCATTCTGTAGTTTTTACCATTTTTCAGATAACAGCAGACCATAAGCTAGCAGATTTGGCATCAGGAGAAATCAACTACTTTATTTTGTACGAACATATATTTCTATATGTTTTTTTCGGTTATGTTTGGTGACATGTATTTTATTATCGTTTTGGACATATTTGTATTATTAATATTATGTTCTATATTATATTTATCGTCCTATAAGTGGAAAAAAAAACCTCTGAATGGGATATGTGACCACTTAGGTTTGGGTCTAACTCACAGACCGGGTCTAGGGGGTTACATTTGGTGGTATCAGAGCTTTCGGTTTTAAACACTCGGACTGTATATGGGTCCTAAACTTTGAATTTTTAAGAAATAAAAAAAAATGTCACCTTATGTTATGATTTAAAGTTTTATCGAGATCCCTGATGCTAATCTGACATATGTTTCAAATTCTTCTGTAGAGCCTTATAGATCCAACGATGAATACTGCTAGAGGTCGTAGGACAGGACGTGGATGTGGTAGAGGGCGAGTCACTCGACCTTCTGTTACGATAGATGATCCGATGTCACCACGTGATCCTCCTGTTCAGCAAGTAGATACGACTCTTTCTCATGATGATCAGTTACTCCTGTGAGAGACCCTCCCGTCACTGAAGATGAGGATTCTGAGATGAATGAAGACGCCATTAATAGAGCTATCTTTCGCATGTTTCAGAGAGCTGCTAGAGCCCCTAGTAACATGACTGCAGTGGAGATTTCAAATTCTCTGGTTGCTGCTGGTGTAGTACCATTCGAGGGTATTACTGGTGGACCTCCGACAGACGCTGAGTATTGGCTGGAGGACACAGAAAGGATTATGGATGAGATGGACCTCAGACCTGAGCAAAAGTTAAAGGGGGCCCTAACTATGTTGAAGAAAGAAAGCTTCAGATGGTGGCAATCCATTTCTGGTAGTATTCCGAGGAACCAATTAACATGGGATCTTTTCAAGACGCGCTTCCGAAGTCGCTACATCGGAGAGAGATATCTGCAGGAGCGACGCCAGGAGTTTCAGAATCTGGAGCAGGGTAATATGTCTGTTATGGATTATGAGGTTGAATTCATCCGATTGAGCCGATATGCTCCTGGACTTGTGGATACTGAGACAGATCGATGCTTGAGGTTCGAGAATGGACTCAGGTATGAAATCAGGAGTCGAGTCGCTACTCACCGAGAGAGGAATTTTGATGCTTTGGTTGAGATAGCCAAGACTGCTGAGGAAATAGAGCGACTGGGTATGGAGCATCGGAGAGATAGTGATCGAGCTCAAACCCGATTCAGGAGGCCTTCTGGTTCTGTTAATTCTTCTGCACATCCTAGCAAGAGGGGCAGGGGTGAATCTTTTCAGAGAGGTAGTGCAAGTGCCAGGCCTGTAGCATCCAGTTCTTCAGCTATTCAATCTTCTAGACCTGTTGATTCTGGTTCGCAGCCATGTAATTATTGTGGAAAACCTCATCCTGGGGAATGCAGGAGAAAATTTGGTACCTGTTTTAAATGTGGTTCTGGTGACCATTTTATAAGGGATTGTCCATTATCAGTTACTACAGTTCAGACGCCAGCTCGTACTCCCGCTCGTACTCAGAGTACTGTTCAGACTCCTGTAGGTGGTCGTACTCAGGAGAGAGCACCTGGATCGGCTAATAGAGGCCGAGCATCTCAGAGTAGGGGTCCAATCAGATCTGAAGCCAGACAACCTGCATTGGTTTACACTGCTAGACTTCGACAAGATCGAGATGGGTCTGATGTGACTGCAGGTACTGTTACTATTCATTCAGTTCCATACTTTGCATTGTTTGATAGTGGCTCTACAAATTCCTATGTATCACATTCCGTTTCTGAGGGTCTAAATATTCCTGTTGAGAATACTGAGCGTTCAGTGATAGTTCAAAGTCCCTTAGGTCAATCTATTGTGTTGGATCGTATTTTTAGAGAGTGCCCTATAGAGATCAATGGGGAGATTTTTCTGGCTGACCTGATGGAGTTACCCTTTGAAGAGTTCGATTTGATTCTTGGCGTAGATTGGTTGGACAAACATCGAGTAAATATTGATTTTGAGACTAAGAGAGCTGTTCTGAAGACCCCAGATAATCGAAAGATTGTAATGATTGGGGAACGACGGGGATTTCTGACGAATGTTGTGTCTGCCTTGGTAGCGGAGAAGATGATCAGGAAGGGTTCCGAGGCGTTTCTTGCTTATATTTTGGACACTAGGAGATCGCAATCCGATATTGAAAGCATCCGAATTGTCAAGGAATTTTCTGATGTTTTTCCCGAGGAGTTGCCTGGATTACCTCCTGATAGAGAAGTCGAGTTTGTGATTGAAGTCTATTCTGGTTCCACCCCGGTTTCAATGGCTCCTTATCGTATGGCCCCAAAGGAGCTTAAAGAACTGAAAATCCAACTCCAGGAGTTGTTGGACAAGGGATTTATCCGACCCAGTGTATCACCGTGGGGAGCTCCAGTTCTCTTTGTCAAGAAGAAAGATGGGACATTGAGACTCTGTATTGATTATAGAAAACTAAACAAACTCACTGTTAAAAATAAATATCCTCTACCCAGAATCGACGATCTATTTGACCAATTTCGAGGGGCTTCTATCTTTTCAAAGATAGACTTAAGATCTGGTTATTATCAACTTAAAGTGAAAGATTCGGATATTCCGAAGACTGCTTTCCGTACTCGATATGGGCATTATGAGTTTTTAGTGATGTCATTCGGGTTAACTAATGCCCCTGCTGCTTTTATGGATCTGATGCATAGATTGTTTCGACCTTATTTGGACCAGTTTGTAGTGGTATTCATTGATGATATACTGGTGTATTCTAGAAATGAAGTAGAACATGAGGAGCATTTAAGAATTGTTCTTCAGACTCTAAGGGAGAATAAGCTATACGCTAAGTTGAGCAAGTGTGAGTTCTGGCTCAGCGAAGTGACTTTTCTTGGACATATCGTCTCCGCTGATGGCATTCAGGTGGATCCAAGCAAAGTGGAGGCTATTCTGAACTGGAAGCAACCTAGAAACGTCTCTGAGATCCGTAGTTTCTTGGGCTTAGCTGGTTACTATCGTCGTTTCGTTGAGGGGTTCTCCCTTATTGCAGCTCCTCTGACGAAACTATTAAGGAAAGATGTTCCATTTGTCTGGTCTGAGGACCAACAAGCTAGCTTTGAGAAATTGAAGACTGTTCTAACTCAAGCCCCAGTGTTGATTCAGCCTGAATCTGGGAAGGATTTTTCTGTCTACAGTGATGCTTCTCATTCTGGATTAGGATGTGTTTTGATGCAAGATAGGAAAGTTGTCGCTTATGCGTCACGTCAGTTAAGGCCGCATGAGCGTAACTATCCTACTCACGATCTGGAATTAGCTGCTGTGGTTTTTGCTTTAAAGATCTGGAGACACTACCTCTACGGAGAAAAGTGTTATATCTATACTGATCATAAGAGTCTGAAGTATCTACTTACTCAGAAAGAATTAAATTTGAGACAGCGTCGCTGGTTGGAGCTTTTAAAGGACTATGATTTTGAGATAGAATATCATCCAGGGAAGGCTAATGTAGTGGCAGACGCCTTGAGCCGTAAGGCGATATCAGACCTCAGAGCCTTATTTGCCAACTTGAGCTTATTTGATGATAATAGTTTGTTAGCAGAGTTACAGGTTAAACCTACTTTGGCCGAGGAGATTAAGGCTAAACAACTCCTTGATAACTCGTTGCTTCCCATTATTGAACAAGTTAAGCAAGGATCGAGTTCGGAGTATACTGTGGATCAGGATGGTATTTTGTGTTTTCACGGTCGTTACTGCGTCCCTAAAGATGATGAGTTGAGACGGGTTATTCTTCAGGAAGCTCATAGTAGTCCTTATGCCATGCATCCTGGCGGGGACAAAATGTACAATAATCTCAAAGAACGCTACTTTTGGACTGGTATGAAGAAAAATATTTCAGATTTGTGGCGAGGTGTTTGACTTGTCAGCAGGTTAAGGCAGAGCACCAACATCCATCTGGATTATTACAATCAATTAAGATTCCTGAGTGGAAATGGGAGCGTATTACGATGGACTTCGTTACTGGTCTTCCTCTAACTCCTTCCAAAAAGGATTCTATCTGGGTGATTGTTGATCGACTCACCAAGTCAGCGCACTTTATCCCTATTCGAGTTAATTATTCTCTGGATAAACTGGCTAAATTGTACATTTCTGAGATCGTTAGACTTCATGGTGTTCCGTTGTCTATCATATCTGATCGAGATCCGAGATTCACTTCCAGGTTCTGGAAAGCTTTGCATGAGGCTATGGGTACTCGTTTGAATTTCAGTACAGCTTTTCATCCTCAAACTGATGGACAGTCTGAGCGAGTGATTCAGGTGTTGGAGGATATGTTACGGGGCTGTGTGATTGATTTCCGTGGTAGTTGGGAAGATTTCTTGCCATTAGCTGAGTTTGCTTACAATAATGGTTATCAGGCAAGTATTCGCATGGCACCGTACGAGGCTCTGTATGGACGTAGATGTCGTACTCCTATATGTTGGACAGAGTTACATGATAGAAAAACTTTGGGTCCAGATTTGGTTCGAGAAACTGAAGATACTGTCAGACTGATCCGTGATCGCTTAAGAGAGGCATTTGATAGGCAGAAGTCATACGCAGATAAGCGACGTAAGGATATCGAGTTTGAGGTTGAAGATCAGGTTTTTCTCAAGGTATCTCCATGGAAGAAGGTATTGAGATTTGGACGTAAAGGTAAACTGAGTCCGCGATTTATTGGGCCGTATCGTATTCTGAAGAAAGTTGGACCTGTTGCTTATCAGCTTGAGTTGCCTTCCCAGCTCAGTCGTATTCATAATGTTTTTCATGTTTCTATGTTGAGGCGATACCGTCCAGATCCAGATCACATCATTCAGGTTGATGAGGTAGAGCTGAGACCTGATTTGTCATATGAGGAGGAGCCTGTTCAGGTTTTAGAGAGGGATGAGCGAGTTCTTCGGAATAGGCGTATTCCAATGGTCAAAGTTCAGTGGAGTAATAGTAGCCCCTCAGAAGCTACTTGGGAGACATTGGAGTCAATGGAGATCCAATTTCCTCATCTGTTTTCATAAGGTAAATTTCGAGGACGAAATTTCTTGTAGAGGGGGAGAATTGTAACAACCCGAAAATTTTAAAATAATATTTAATTGGGAATTGAGGTTTTAATTGAGTAATTGGTGAAAATTTGGGGACTAAATTGGAAGTTTTTAAAACTTGAAGCTTGTTTAAGAGTTAAAGAAAATTCAGGGACCAAGCCCTGAATTTACCCTAAAATGTTAGGTAAGGGCTATTATATACGTGAATTGGTTTCTGATTTCAGAAACCAATTCTTCCCAAATTCCCTCACCCAACCTCAACTGCCGACGACAATCCCGGCGCCGTCCGAATTCCGATCGTCATTTTAAAACCACCATCGTGTTCATCATCAAGCGAGGAACAAACCCTTCAATTTAATTGAAGCGAAACGCTGCCAAACGTCGTGAATTTCAAGTTAAAGTATCGACGTTTTTTTTAAACTCAATCGCCTAGAAAATCCTAAATTCATCGCCGATCGTTGCTCCTTTTACGACACCTCCCGCACCATCGTGTTCCTTGTGCCGTTCCGAGTCCGCCGGTGTCATCCTCGATCTCCGTTGACGGCGGCGCGGGGAGGTGGATCAGTCAAAGATTCGGCCGAGTCGAAATCGAGCTCTCCGCCGTTCAAAAATTTGAACCGATCTTTGTAAGTATCTCGAAATCGCTCAAAATAATTTTTAGAAATTTTTCCGTGATTTTTAGAGCCCCGGAGGACGTCGCACGCGCCCACACGCGCCGCCGCAGGCGAGTGAACGCTGGAAACCGGTTTTGAACCGGTTTTGACCGGTTTGACCGGTCACGACCCGTTTACCCGTTTACCCGACCCGTTGACCCGACCCGACCCGACCCGTTGACCGTTGACCGGTGCTATTCTGGGAATTAATTCGGTTTTGGTGCTATTCTGGGAATTAATTCGAAATGGGTGCTATTTTGGTAATTTTTTTTAAAAAGGGTGCTATTTGTGTAAAATGTTTGACAGTTTGTTGACCTCTTTTGACCAGAACTTTGACCGGCTTTGACCAGCTATTAGACGACCTTTGTTTTTGACCAAGAATACCTATCCTGATAGTTTTCGACGTTCCGAATCCGTTTTTGGGGTCCGTTTTGCTAAATTCAAACCCGAAAGTCTCCAAATCGTCAGTAAACCCCGTTGACTTTAATTTTGACCAAGAATTCGAAATTTCGGAAGGTCATACTTTATATTTTTCGATGTCCTGAATTTGATTCCGAAGTCCGTTTTGCCAAATTCTGACCCGAAATTCCCGAATCGAGCTTGTAAACCCAAAAGGCTTAATATTTTAATATTTTGATTATTTAAATGAGATTTGGTCAAGGATTTATTCAATAAAATATTTTATGAAGGTACTCGTGTTTCACCTGAACAAGGATCAATTAGGTCCGGTATTATCGTTCGTTAGATCAGCCTGAACCGCGTACTACGAGAATTACCCGTAGGTTTCTGTATATTATTTAAATAATATTTAGATTATTTATATTAGGATTCCAATATGGATTTTTCCAATTCGTAGGATCTAGCGCTGTAGTAGAACGTGATCGACAGACCCAGCAATAGGCTTCCCTATCTGATTTCTCAGACTGTTACAGGTGTGTTTCCCGACAGTGTTAATTATTTCTGTTTTAAAATATACATCTGAACATTATGTATATGACATCTGATTTGCCACATATTTCTGAAATGAATTCTGGTTACGGTATTTTATACCGATCTTCTGAATATTGAATATTCGATATCTGAAATTCTGTATACTACTGACTTGTCTTCTGATTTCCGTATTTCTGTATATTATTGTTAAGCATGAACACTTTTATGTTTTAAAGATTTAATCATTGTTTTCATTCAAATACATTCATGAACATCTCCATCATTGGGGGGTATCGTTGAAGGAAGTATATCCGTAGGTTCCTCGGCTTTGTGCTCAGGGCCTTATTTGTTGTGTGGGCTGGGTGTATGGTTCTGGGGAACCTACACATTCTGTTGTGATGGGCTGGGGGTAGTGTTCATATTTTTTTTACGACATGATTGCATAAACCGACTTTACTGGAATATTTTTATCAGTATGTTTTTATATACACTGTATGGAACACACTGGGCTTTTTAGCTCATTCTGTAGTTTTTACCATTTTTCAGATAACAGCAGACCATAAGCTAGCAGATTTGGCATCAGGAGAAATCAACTACTTTATTTTGTACGAACATATATTTCTATATGTTTTTTTCGGTTATGTTTGGTGACATGTATTTTATTATCGTTTTGGACATATTTGTATTATTAATATTATGTTCTATATTATATTTATCGTCCTATAAGTGGAAAAAAAAAACCTCTGAATGGGATATGTGACCACTTAGGTTTGGGTCTAACTCACAGACCGGGTCTAGGGGGTTACATTTCTTCTTCTGTTCTTTCTCCAGTTTGTCTGCCCGATCTTTCTGAGTATCGGTGTTTAGCTTCCACTGATAGCGTTCAGCTTCAAGTTCTTTTACCCTCTTCTTCAGCTCATTATTCACAGCTTCAAACTCTGTCTTTTCTATTTCAAGTTCAGAAGGGACATGCCTGAGATGTTCCTCCATGGTTCGGGTATCTTCACAGTCTGCCACCAGGATGTTGTCATTTTTCCTCAATCTTCGCCACTCCACATAATCTGGAGTAAGCATGTCTCTGGCAGCTACGACATCCATCCGAAATACTTTCTTCCATGACTCGACTGTTTCCTTGATTATCTTCTTATAATTGTCATTGTTATACACAAACTCTGATTTAACTAGTCCGTATATTACTGGGATAAACTGACATGCCCCATACTGTCTAAGTGCCAACATCAGAGCATACCCAATTGCACCCCAAAGTCGAAGTAAGGTCATAGTGTCGGAATCCCTACACCGAAAAAGAACGTCACTGTAGAACAACCAGGAGGCTCTTCAGGTAATATCCCGATCCTGAAGATATGTAAAGACTTTCATCCACTTTTCCCTTGAAGCGCCTTCATGCCATTTCATAGTGATAAACTCTCCCAAAGGTGAATAGGTAGTGCTGAATCGACGGTAGGCAACCCCGTTAGTCTTCCAGAAATGGTTGTGAATCCAGACTTGAAGAAGCTGAGCACATCCAATGAACCTTCCCTCGCCAGTTCTTTGAAAATGGTTGAGAGATCGAAAGGTCTCAGCTAAGATGGCTGGTGCTGGGTTGACTCATCTCAGAAGTTGTTCAAACAGCTCCACCACGGCTACGTCAATGCACCCTAAAGCCTTCAAGAAGATAATCAAAACGTATAGACCCAGTGCAAAATGGTCTATAGTCTTCCACTCATCAGGGTGGTTCTTCATTAATTTTTTTATGTGGATCCATTCGATTCCTTCCCCGCTGTCTCTGCGCTGAGTCTGGTCAATTACCCATTTCTCGTCTACTCCTGTAACTCTGGCCAGTGCATTCTTGAAAGGCTGACTTTTGATGTGTTTAATGTAGGCTCGCTCTAGTTTGATGTTTTCACAGTGCAACAGTTTAGTGTACTCTTTAATGGTGGGCACCATGTCCTCCCGGTTAAAAGTGAAGCAACTATATCTGGGGTTCCAAAATTGAACCAAGAATCTGATTAAGGGCTCATCAGTCTTAACATGAAGCAAAAGTGCAATGTCACCGTATCGTTGGCTGAACTTCTGTTTCTGATCATTCTTCCAACTGTCCCAGATGTCTCGAAGCTCTTGCACGTTGTTCTATTTTAGGCTGATAGAGGTACAGCTAACCAGCCCTGACACATAGCTTCCTTAAAGATTGTCTCCCTTTTCCTTCTGAGTCTTCTCGGACCATAGTCGTACCTCGGGGTTTTTAATCTCTTGTATTGCAACACCTTTGTCCATTAGTTCAGATTATTTTGTATATAATAAACACCTTTTTAGGGATCAATGACCTCTTGTTATGATGCAAATACTAAGAAAACAAACACAAAGGCAAAAAGTTAGTAAAATAAATAAATAAAAAAATGACAAAAGAAAGAAAGAAGAGTAAGAGGGAAAAAACAACATGGTTAGGATAAAAATGGGGTTTTGGAGTAGGCTCTATTTCTTTATAGTCTCCCGGTTTAGGTTCTAAAAAACGGTACCCGAGTTCTCCTTGCCGGTGCACCCTTGGGCTTGCCAGACCCTTAGTCCTAAACCCACCACAGGCTTGTATGGACTAAGTTAAACTCGAGATGACACATTCCCTTATACCCATACGGAGAATAAATTCACATGCAGACATAAGGTATATGAATCCCGAAGGTTACTTGCTAGGCACATATGGTGAATAAATTCACACGAAGGCGTCGCTTTCACCCCTACTTAAAACGGGTTCAGAGCTCGGGTTTAGAGCCTTAGATAAAAAATCTTTAAGGGCTGAAATCATTAAAAAACGGTTAGTATAACTATTTACTCGAAAATATAATCAAAAGTAAGTAATAAGGATCGAAATGTTACCTTAAAATTTAAACTTACCCTTTTCGTTAAAAAGACAACTGGAAATTACCTTAGCCTGAATCACTTACCTATCCCCAATGGAGTTGCCAAGCTGTCGGAACCGTCTTTCGGGTGGACCCGAAATTGGGATTCGACTTAGGAAAATGGATTAGGAGTCGCCACCGATCTTTTATTTTAAAACAAATGGGTAGATCAGATATCTTATTACTTACCTGATCTGCGTCTTACCATAAATGTGTCGGGCTCAGGAGTCGGTTACGGTCAAGGAAGGATTAGCACCCTTGAACCGCCCTATCGGTACTATGTAATTTCCAGTTGTCTTAAAAAATTATAATTTTAAATTAAAATGTAAAATAACGATCCCAACCGCTTACCTCTAATCGATTTGAAAGTGAACCCCCAAAAAATCGAGAAACGTATTAACGGAAAATGTAAAAAAATAAAAATAAAAATAAAGAGAGAAAAAAAATAAAACAAATAAAACAAATGAAAGTAATAATAATGATAATATATACATAATAACAACAAGAAGAAAATAAAAATAAATAAATAAAATATAAGGAAAATAATATATATATATATATATATATATAATAAAAGAAATGAAAAAAAAGATCAAAACATATAAATATGATGTTATATAAAAACAAATAATATACCAAATAATAATAATAATAATAATAATACAAAACAAATCACCTAACACCACTAATACCACCTAAGGGGAAGAATTGTTTTTTAAAAAACAATTTTCGAAAGCTTTTCAAAATCATTTTTTTAAAAATCAAAGCGTATTTTTTAAAAATATAAATCTCGGGGGCTAGATCTACAAATGAAGATCTCGAAAATGCCCCTCTGTTCATCGGTTTTTTTTAAGCAAAAAACGAAAAAAAGGGAGAGAAACAAGCCACGTCAAGCAAGAACCGAAGCAATATAGGTAAAAAAATACCTCTTTTATTTCTCTTTGAACCATACAAACGCTTTGATTTGCTCGTATTTCCTTTGCCTTTCTCTTGTGTATTGTGTGTGAAACTTGTTTGATTTACGAGCTTATTTATACACAAAAAATGCTATTTTTAGACTAATTTGAGTCTTAATCGAACTCTATTGTGTTGGTTGTCGGTGTCCCATACATGCACGCCGGTTGGAGGCCGAAAAGATGGGATTGTTGCGTGAAATTCAGACACGGGTGAGAAGAATCCATAGAGGAAACGACATTGTGGGGGAGATGGGGTTAGGGTTCCACGTGGGCTGCTGCTGGGCTTGTAGTTCCTTGGGCCAGCTGGTAACATGGGTCCTGAAATAATGATATATATATTATAATTTATAATAATATTATATATATATAATTTATAATTTAGACGGACGGATTTTAGTGTCTTCACACTTAATGGGATACACTTTCATCTTAAAATCGTCGGAAGTAACTTTATTATACGTTAAGACAATCACTTCACAATGACTTATGAAAAAGTATTACCTTTAATCCAATTATTTGAATTGAGTCGAGTTATGCTTATGGAGGGTATCATACAAATTAATCAAAATAAAACCTAAGTCTATATGTACAAACGTAAACACATGATACTTAGACAAACAAAATAACACTATATATTCATAAGTAACCTAATATAATATACTACTTAATACATAACAATTATATATATATATATATACCAACGTAATACAACTTATATAGGAAGTTAAAATAATATACAATAAATTTTGAAATATGATAGATACTATGCATTACATACTAAAAATATGTGATAATTAAACAATTGAACACAAACAAAATAATGTAAATATATTTTACACATATATGCAAAAGCTTCATGAATCAATATATGTATACTACACTGTATAATATATTTAATATATAGTATTTTAAAAAATTTAAAATTCTCTTTAAAAATATATAACAAGCATATTTATAAAACAAATAAGGACTAAAATGATTTGTATATATATAAAATATGATTAATCCGAATTTATGCAAACAAATATATTGACACATCACTAATACGCTAATAAAATATATATACATATATTAACAAAACAGACCATGATATCCAGGATATATAAAAAAATAACCTTATGACCACAACAACAAAAACAGTAAAGATCCAGGATTAACAATGCAAATAATACAAAATAGGATATTGGAAATGTAAATAACCCAAACATAACATCAAGGACTAAAATATAGACATGTAAAATTAAGCATTAAATGTAAAACAAATATAAAACTGGAATAACAAAGCTCAAGAGACCAAAAAATAAAGCGCGTAAAATAAAAAGACAAATTTCAAAACGAGAGCTAAATTAAATTAATTCAAAGATTGGAGTATTGCAAACATGAACTTCCCATGACTAAAACAGAAATTTGCAAACATTGAAGGTTAAAATAGCTATTAACCCGAACACCCAAAATACACATCCAGTCCTCCAGAAAAGCGACGTTTTGTAAGGGATATATTAACCTTAGTTTAAGGCTAAAATTTCCCTAAACACTTCATTTCTTTATTTTTTTTTGTTTTGTTTTAAAGAGAGTTTTTAAAACTCTCTCAACTCTTCTTCACCGGAGAGGAGTACCTCCGGTCGTCGGTGTTCTCTGCCGCCACTTAGGGTGATAGGAGAAGAAACAAACACCCAAAATGCTCTTCTCTTCTTCCTAATCCCGAAATCAAGACCATTTTCCCTAAAACTCAACCAAAATGACTAGATCTAAGTTTATACTTTTCGAAAACAAAGAAACCCTGTGTCTTTTCCGCTTCATGGTAACCGATAATGAAGGTAAGCTTTCTATTCTTTCTCATTTTCCTTTCAGTTTTGATTTGGTTCTCTGTTTTTTCGAATTTTCTCTTTTTCTTCTGTTTTTTTCTTTTTTTCTTCTATTTTTTTCCGAACTGAACTGAATCCCTTTTCTTCTACTTTTTTTGTCTTTTCAAATCGAACCCCTTTCTACTATCATGTTTTTTCTTCTTCTTCTTTTTCGAACTAAACCCCCCATCCCTTCTCTCTTATGCTACTGCATGTTATATTTCCTCCATTTTGCGTGTTTGGTGAGTCTAGAACCGAGGGGCATGATTTCCCCTAAACCCATATTCAAATATCTAGATTTTATGGGATTTTGAATTTTTTTAATGGGTTTTGGTTGATTTTTTACTGTAAATGATGTTGTTTGACTTGTTTTGCTATAGATGACGATGGTGGAGCAATTGAGGATGACCTTAGCAATAGTGGGGTCGACAGTGGAGGCTTTGGCAGTGACGTGGTGCCAGTGGAACCATTGTTGGTGGCAGCGAGAATGCTTGGAGACTAAGCAGCTAAGGTTTAAGAAAACCCTAACACATATAGGCTATTGGTCCTTCATTCTTTTAGGTTGGTTTGTATTTTGGGCTTGATCTGGTATTCGGGTATTATTGTACCACTAAGGCCGATTGGCCCTTTTGTAATTGGGCCTTATAATAAAAATAAAAATAATTAATAATAATACTAATAATGATAATAATAATAGTAGTAGTAGTAGTAACAAAAGATAAACAATTAAAACCCAGAAGAAACTTTGGAAATCGTTTTTTTACTTTTCAAAAATTTCATTTTCTGAAAATACTAAATGAAAAACTTTGAAAATTGCTTTCTCATTTTTCAAATTACATCAAAGCATCCTGCCAAAAGGTATTATAGATGGCCCGAAGGACTTATCATCTTGCTCGAAAGACTGACAGATGACCCAAAGGATTTAATTATCATGCTCGAAAGACTTATTGATAGCTCGAATGACTTACCAATTTTGAAAATATTTTACTAGGTAAGAAACTTTGGAAATCACTTTCTTACTTTTCAAAAATTTTATTTTCTGAAAATAATAAATGAGAAACTTTGAAAATTGCTTTCTCATTTTTCAAATTATATAAAAATAGCTTAATGGTGGGTAACATGCCTTATTTCAAAGTAATGCTTCTTCTGTGGATTGGGCCCCTATGTTCTTTAGGTTTTGCCTCTCTAAATATGATTCCCTGCATTTAAGATTTTAATTCTAGCTTTCACTTGTTGGGATTTTGACATCATGAATCTTCTTTTTTCATTGGAAGATCCGTAAAAACAATGCATTTATATGTGAAACGCGAATGCAAATAAATGTATCAATGTAATGCATTTTCTTTTATGCAAATGATGTTCTCATGAATGTATAAATGTTTATTCAATTTTCCATTGACTCCAAAGTGGAGAAGTCGGTCTTTTTCCACTTGATCATTCTTCTTTAGGTTTTACTCAGATATCAGTGTAGCAACTTATAATTTTAAGCTTGTGTTTTTGTAGAGCCATATGATCATCTTATGTCTTTATGCATTCTTTGCCTCTTGTCTGCATTAAAGTCTCAGAAGAAATGTTTCATTTCTTGAATTATTGTTACGGTTAGAAATATGACCTTGATGCCCCTTTTTGATATTAACTCAATTGAGCTATCAGAGTTTTTTTTCCAGGACTCTACTGTAAATTGATGCCCGAATGGTTTGCTCTACAAGGTAAGCTTTTCTCAAATTCATGTTCTGCCCCTGACACTCCAAATTGTGAGGCTCATTCTCAATGTCTTTTTGGTCTGACCCTTATTATCTCAACATGATCTAGGTCTTTGGTCATGCCCCAATGTGGGTACTTTCATGACTCATCCCTATTTGGGT
This sequence comes from Hibiscus syriacus, assembly GCF_006381635.1. Lineage (NCBI taxonomy): Eukaryota > Viridiplantae > Streptophyta > Magnoliopsida > Malvales > Malvaceae > Hibiscus > Hibiscus syriacus. Next base: position 371,558 of record NW_024063440.1, read on the forward strand.
GCCAAAATTTCATCATTTATCAAAATCACAAGCCCGTCTTATTAATGCGATTGCCTGCTTCATGATCCATTACTAATGTTGATGATGTCACAACAAAGTATGAGAAGTTTTGTTCTTGAGTCTTTTGATCTTTCAAACTTCATTGTTTTGAAAGAAAATGAAGAATGTTTTCATGTCTCCTATATCATTTATTCTTCTTGCTTTGGCTCTTTTTCTTTCCTATCACTTTTTCTTTTAAGGTAGAACAAGTCTCATCATATTCAAAGACCTTTTTTATTCTCAAGAGATTGCCCTGTTTGAAAAAGTTTTTATTCCTCTCTCAATTTTTCAAAATGTGAAAATGTTTGACGGAGAATTTTTTAGAACTGGTGCACCATGCAATGGGCTCGCAATTGAAATAAATAATAAAACAAGAGTTCATTGAGTATCAAACAAATTAATTACTCTTTTGATTCTTTAAGAATTATATCCTTTTGACAAGTGCCAATATTAATGAAAAATTTGAGGTATAGGTTGATTCTAGAAAGGTAAAGTCTATCAGGTTGGCTTTTTTATTGTAGCATATCTGGTTTTTAAGTGTCCACTGACTTGAGGAAGTGGTTGTTATGTTCATCTTCTAGAGATACTCATAAGTTCAAAACTCTCAGGAACACATTTGGGATGTGGGGTGCTTCATCAAGAGATTTATAAGACCGCCTCTTATGTCTTAGTTGCTCAATTTAATATTCGAGTCGTCCTTTCAGGTTTTCAACTTGAATCATCCTTTGGATTCAAGACGTATTTCAAAATTTTACGTCTTGAACCCCTTGTCATTTTTCCTATCATGCATTAAAGATTTTAGAAAACTCTTTGCAAATAAAAAATAATCCTGAAAGGTGGAATGAAATATGAAGATAGTCTCTTTTGCTTAGGACTCCATGTATAATTAGAAGAGACTTTTTAGACACGTAATGTAGACTACGGTTCATGGTTACAAAATAAAGGAATAATAGGACCAAATAAATGTTTAAAAGGTGATCGAACCAAGGATCAATTCATTCTGATGCCTCCAATCTTGTCTTTTATTTTCATTCTTTTTCTAGATCCCTCTAGACTGCCCATTTTTAGGTTTTCACCCTAGAGTTCATCTCTATTTTCCTATATCTTCAGTATTTCTCACTCTTCTTGTTGAATATATATCTTTGAACCATTTGTAATTGATCAATTTTATGGCTTGAGGCTCAATGAGTCATTCATCTTGAAGTACTTGATTTGTTCTCTTTATTTTTCTTTTTTTTTCCTTTACTATCTTGAATATGAATTTATTGGATAAGTTTAGGACTTTAATTGCTTTGAGCATCTTCTTGTCTTCTTTATTTCTTGCATTTGGAATTTCTTTCGTTGTTCTTGAATGGAGTTGATCTCCGAGCACTTTGCATTTGATCTATCTTATGGTGTCTTGTTATTTCTCACTTGATTTCACAAAGGATATGAATCGACGGTCTTCACTCCTACGAAAAGATTTCCTTCACCTTTACCCTTAGTGTGGAGGGTGACCCTTGTTTAGGGTTGAATTAGAAGGATATTGAAAGAAAGCTGTTCATTATTTCATACACAGAAGTCCTTGCAAAAAGATGTATCCTTAGGGGATGAGTATTCATAATTACCTTTTATTTACATGAAAACAATGTAATTAATACATGATAGAATTATTTAAATCATTCCCTTTATTTCTTCTTCTTCTTGCTTCGAGCATGGTATGCTCCAATTATTTGAGCTTATCTTCAAAAACTTGACCTCTGATGCCCCATCTCGTCTCTTCTTGCAGGAAGATTCGTGAACAAATGAAAGTTTTGCACCTAAGGCCTTCAAGTTTTACTGTCATAAAAAATAAGGGTTTTATGTTTAAAAAAACTATGATGTGACCTTGTTGCCTCAAAGAGAGGCAAGGGTACGATTTTGAGTTCTTCAAAGAGAGGTAATTGTGTGACTTTGGTGACTCAGATAGATGTAGTGTCATAATTTGGTTTTGGTAGTGACCATGAATTATTTTAAGTTAAAAAATTGAGTAATTATGCCTTTGCCTTTGGTAGTGATCATCTTATGTCGTTTGTAAGGAAGTTTAGATGATGATCGAAGATGGAGGTAACCACTGAAACATGGTGGTCGGTGTAGGGAGTTTCGGAACTCTCTCCGTTTGAGAAGGAGATGAGAAGGAGGGGTTTAATGAATATCATGTGTAGTATAATTTACCTTATTGACGCAGTAGATGGCCGGAGCGAAGAGTGACCACGGAGGAGGCTGTCGATATTCGGGCGAGCGTTGCACAGTGGGGGCTCTCGGCGACATTCATGTGAGTTTGAGAGAAAGGGGTTGAAAATAATTTTGATGCAGCTGAGTTGTAGTTTAAAATTAGGTTAGGAAATATGTTAAGTAGTATATATATTACAAGATTAGGGTAAAATTAGGTTTTAGTCCTCCTAGGTTTAGCATTTATTTACACTTTAGTCACATGTAGGGTTTGATTTCAAATTTACCTTTTTTTTATCTTGATTTTGTTATTTTCCAAATTTAAGTTTTAGTTGTAATTTTCGGGTTATTTGAGCTATGAGTCATCACATTTTATTTTTAATTCATTTTGGTTCTCAAATCAAGGTTTACAAGTTTACAATTTTATCTCTTTATTTTATGCGCATTTAATTTTAGTCCTAAATGTTAATTTCTTTGATCTTTGTTGTTTAGACATTATGATTCTATATTTTTGCATGATTCTTTTTAGTCCTACATGTTGATTTATTTACTTTCTGTTGTTTAGACATTATGATTCTATATTTTTGCATGTTTCTTTTTAGTCCTACATGTTGATTTATTTACTTTCTGCTGTTTAGATATTAGGATTCTATATTTTTGTATGTCTCTTTTTGGTCTTGTGTATGTTTAGGGTTTATTCTAATTTTAGTCCTTTATGATGGTGGTTTGTTTTATTTCAGTTTCATTGTTTATTCATATGTCCATTTCAATTATTATTTTGTTAGTATTTAAGGTAGTAAAGTTCGGTTTAATATGATTTGGTCCTTATTTCAATAAGCATGATTATTTTTTGAAATTTGCATTTTTAATTGTTATGTTTTTATTTTTGCATTTAAGTCACATTTGTGTATTACATATTAATATATATATATAGGTTATAATGTATAGTTATAAAAGATGCATATAATTTTTGGTATTAAAATATTATTGCATGATAATTTTTCATATATTATTTATTAATTTGATAGTCATTTTTTATTAATTTCTGCATGACATCCTTTTTGTGCCATTTGCATGATATCCTCACGTGCATAACTCGACCTATCATTAAATAATTGGATTAAGGATAATACCCGTAGATTGTCTTAACTTATTAGAGATCCGCTGTTGATAATTTTAAATTAAATTGTATCCCATGAGGGACACCTAAAAAATTGGTTCTTCACTTAAAATTTGGGAACGAAAGAAAAAGAAATGTTTGATTATTTAAAATTTTCGAGAAAAGATTGTTAGAACTTATCTAAGATTTGATATCGATGTTTTTAAATAATCAAATATTCTTCATCTTTCTAAAAAGGCTTGGTAATTTAATTTAATCTATTTTGGTTCATTTGAATATTATAATGAAATTTTAATATTTCTTTATTTCGATTGGAGTAAGAATTAATTATCTCAAGTTATGAGAGATTTATTTCTTCTAGATAGGAAATAATTTAATATTATTATATTTCATTGTAAAATTCATATTTTGTTGTTTTATGGGATCGTAAGTCAAATTAAATTCAAATATGTAAATTTCATTGCAAAGACATTAATTAATCGATTAGGTACCGATTTAGGGCGTTGTGAGGTGCTAATCCTTTCTCACGTGTAACCAACTCCTGAACTCATTTTCTAGTAACGTAGACCTCAATTTGTCGTTTTAATTAAAATTATTTTTTATTTAAAATGGCAAAATATTTTTAGGTGCCCAATCACGCTCTAATCAAATATTGGTGGCGACTTCTCGAACCATACGTTTTTATTTTTAAAAGAAATCTCAACTTTTTCGAAACGAGAGTTTTTTTAAAATCATATTAATTTTTAATTAAAAATTAATCATAAAGAGAATAAATAAAAAACGGTTTGTTTTTAAAATATCACTTTAAGAAAAAAATCATTTTGACATTTAGACAAAAAATAATAATAATGCAGATGTCCATATGGGGCAACCCTCCCAATCCAATTTACTCTCAATTTGCTTTATTTGTGAACATAGGAACTTGAACTCTTAACCTTGCTTAAGAAAACTAGTGTTTCATCCCACTAGACCAACTAATTACTAGTAGATTAGACTTAAACTTTAATGTTTAAAGTTTGAGTTTGACCAAAACATATCACCTCTTAATTTTTTTTTGGGTTGCCCTTCCAGTTTCCCAAGCTTTGCCTTGATTAATCTAGACCGATTCGTGTGATACACCTAGTTTTGGAAGGTGCGTCTCCCAACGAAGATTTTCTACATACAAAAGACATCAAACTCGAAACTTGCTTAAGTGATATAAATCTATTTATCACTTTAACCAACCCATTAATATATCACCTCTTCATTTTATAATATAATATTATTCTTTTATTTTTATATCAATATGAAAACTTTAATAATATTATACTGTATATATTAAAAAATACGTTATGTGTTTTACGTTTACAAATTTAATATAAAATATATGAAATGACTAAATATATTAGATTGTAAACAATAAAGTTTTTTTTTAAAAAATTATGAGTGAATTTAAATTAATCACTTGAATAATGTTAATATTATACATGAATCTGTAGATCTAATTTTTATTATTACCACATAAGCAAGCATAAATTTGGAGCAAAACTGCACTTCAAAATAAAGCAATGTGAAGGGAACTTATTGAAGGATAATTAGTACTATAAGCAAGCCTCTCGCCTAACACATTAGAACGTTCCAAACAAGAAAATGATCACAATCAATAGGTTGGTTCAAGTGGTAAGCAGCTTGATATTGTTAGAAGTGTAAATGAACAGAGCGTTTGATGAAATATTCGTGAATCATTCGTATAACGTTCGTTTATGTTCCTTCGTTAAGCTAAATAAAAGAGTATGAACAAAAAAATTATGTTCATTTAATAAACGAACAAACACGAACGAAGGTGTGTTCGATTCGTTTATTAAATGAACAAGCTTGTTTATGAGCTCGTCTATCAACTCGTTCATTTATGTTTATAAACAATCTCGTTTACCCGGTTCTCCTCATTCTTTTATTTTATTTTTTACATTTTAAATATTGGTGAAGGTAGGGACTAAATTGAATACATGATAAAAGCTTAATTTTAAACTGTGAATTTTGAGTTTAAGCACTAGTAGTGTAATTTTACCATTTTTTGTAGCTTGCAGATTAAAGGATAAACTAAAAATTTAACATATAAATGAACGCTAAATGAACATGTTCGTAAACATTAAACGAACACGTTTGTGAACATATAAACGAACACGTTCACGAACATGTCCATGAACAATAAACAATTGACAAAAACACTTTCAAAAATAAACAAAAGAACATGACATTAAAAATTTAAACGAACACAAACCAAGCATGAACACCTTAAAAAATAAACAAACGAACATGAGCATAACCTTATTCGTTCAAGCTTTGTTCATTTACACCGCTACATATTGCTTAAACAGGTCTCAAGTTCGAGATCTTGTGTATGCAAAACAAATTCCCGATAGGAGACTCGTCCACCAAAATCATGTGTATAATACAAGTCGGTCCAGATTAATCAAGACAAAACTTTGAAATACCGGGACAGAAAAAAAATGGTCACAGTAAAATGATGGCATGAATGGCCCATCTGAATTGAAATAGTACACATGGAAATGATGGGTACTGTTTATTTAAATAAGATGGCCTTTAAGTATTGGTGTTAAGGGTTACCCTACCCTACATCACATGTGTAAAATTTCAACAATGCAATATTAAGAAATTATAAGAGACTTGAAATCATGAGCTTTTAGGATCAAGTATAATGAGTTTGAGACACAACAGCAATATTTAGGGATTGTAGGATTCAAAAGAATCTAACAGTTCCTTGGAAGCTAAAAAAAGGGGTTCATTGCCATCCCCGTGGCACAATTAAGTAGACATGCCAACGACCAACGAAATAGTTATTAAATGAGATATTTTTCAATTTCAATTTAAATAATATAAAAAACGCCACTAAAGTTACCGTGTTGTGGCGGTTGGTATGTAAATGTCACTATATTTTAAAATTAGTGGCGTTTACTTCCAAAACGCCGTTGTAGAACAATTTTGTTGTAGTGCATGCGTAGAAGTTGGACACATTTTCTCTTATATCAAACTTCATGCATTGTAGGGACATCTTTTTTCCTTTCAAAATTATTAAATTATTTTATCTTTCACATTAAACATATACTTATTGTAATCGCCAATTTTTAGCTGCCAGTAGCTTCACCCACAAAAGCAACCCCTCCAAGTTGGCAGCTCCACCACAACAAATTCCAGCAGCTTCACCCACAAAAGCAGCCCCTCCACGTTTCAGCAAGCAAAAGCAGCCCCTCCACGCGCATCAACAGCAACCACACATACAAGGAGAAAGAAAAAATCATCTTTGATTCTTCTTTTGTAAACTGGGCTATAAAAACCCCAGAACAATATGTAAAACAAACAGAAAAAATCATGAGAAATAGAGGAGAAATCTAGCAAAATACACAAAGAAAATCAGAAATAAAAAGCACTACAAAGGTTATTTTTACATTTGGTTTTATTTTTCCAGCTTTATATTTTATTTTTATTTATTTTTGAAAAAAAATAAGTTAAATAAATAAATAAATAACAGAAAATAGAATAGTTGGAAACTTTGGGGTGTTCTGCGTGTGAAATAGAGAGGAAGAAGATGAGTTTTAAGTTTATAAAAATTTTGGGTAAATCACGCGTGAGGTCACTGATCTTTGGAAGTTTATTACTTTATTCATTTAAAATAAGGAAAATCACTAAATAATCACTATAATTTAGGTGCATATTTACACTTTAGTCCTTGATTTCTCTGTTTTTTTAATTATTCTAAAATTAGCTACTATATTTTTATTTTCTTTTATTTTGATATCTTTTCTTTATTTTATTATCATTTTAGTCATTAATTTAGGGGATAATCATAAGAGTTGTTTCCAAAATTCGTTGGTCGTTATTTCTATCCCTTTTATTTCACTAACTTTTAATATGACCTCCTAACTTTATTTCTATTTATTTTCGTCCCTATTTATAGTAATATTTTATGCCCTTTTTGTTTATTTATTTAAGTTTTTATTTTTTTAATATTAATACTTTTATTTTATGCAATTTTAATTTAATAATTCATTAATTTTATGTCTTTATTCTTTATTTTATATTATAGCATTTAAATTTCTATATTTTTATTCTAATCTTTATTGTGACAAATATATCACAATACTTTTATTTCACTTTATTTTCTATTCATTTTATTTTAGTCCTATGAATATATGAAAAATTCATAAGCATACTTGATCAATTTCATAATTTGATTAAATATAATATTTATTTTTAAATATTAAGAAATGATTGTCTTAACATAACTAGATGTCATATTTTAATATTAAAAATAAATAAATGTTTTGTTAAAAACCTAAAAAATAAAATATGTTTAACTTAATTATATTTATTTTGATATTTAATTTTATAATTTTCTTATAATTTTCTTTAAATAAAATTATGCGGTTAAATATGGAATAACGTGATTATAAATTGGAAATAAATATAAATTTGTTAAATTTGCAATCATAATTTGATTAAATTATAATATTTATTTTTAAATATTAAGAAATGATTGTCTTAACATAACTAGATGTCATATTTTAATATTTAAAAATAAATAAATGTTTTGTTTATAAAAACCTAAAAAATAAAATATGTTTAACTTAATTATATTTATTTTGATATTTAATTTTTATAATTTTCTTATAATTTTCTTTAAATAAAATTATGCGGTTAAATATGGAATAACGGGATTATAAATTGAAATTAAATATAAATTTGTTAAATTTATTGCAAAGACATTAATTAATAAACAAGGTACCAATTTTAGCCGTTGTGGGAGTGCTAATCATTCCCTACACGTAACCGACTCCCGAACTCATTTTCTGGTAAGCAGACCCTTTTCGTGTTATTTTAATAATATTTTTATAAATTTTATTAAAATAACATAGCAATTTTGGTGACCAATCACACCTCGATAAATGATTGGTGGCGACTCCACAACCTGTGTTTTATCTTATACCAAAAGAAAAACACTTACTTTTTCTAGACGAGATATAGAAAGATTATTTTAATAACCATTTCTTATAAATAGTTGTACTAATTGGTTTGTTAATATTTTCAGATTTAATGGTGTGTTTTTAGATTTAAAGATTATAGTTGTGTGTTGTACATTATTTATTTCTTTTTATGTTTTTCCTCACATACTGAGCACTGCATTCATGACATGAGCTAAACCCCCGCTCTTATCATATTTAGCTTGAATGAGGAACTACTCCCTCGTGTGGTTTTCACCTCCGTATGGGATAGGGGACCATTCTTTGAGCCCACACCTTATTTTCCTCGTGTGGTTTTCACCTCTGTATGGACATAAAGAAGTGTGTTCCTTCAAATTGAACTCAGTCCGAAAGTCTGTAATGGACCAAGATTGAGGGCTTGGCAGTCCAAGGGGGCACCAACAAAGGACAATTTGTTGACCTTTTTTACCTTAGAGCCATAAATCTGCATATAGTAAACCTAGAATTTCAGTCTAGGTAGAATCTGGCCCAAATAATTCTCGTAAGGTTAGCACACAAGGAAAAGCATGTTGAGTCTTTTAATTTATTTAAGTATTGTTTTATTTTCTGAAATAAATACATGCGAACTAGAAATCATGCGGTTAGGATATTTTTCCAAACAAAGCATGGAACTAAAAAGCATGAGGTTAGGATGTATATAATATTTTCCTTTTCATTAAATATTATTAACTACTTTTCTTATCTTTGTCTATTCTGTAAATACATTTTATTTTCTACTAACTTGTTTATATTGATTTCTTTTGCTTGCATTGCATAATCATGGCATAATCAAGGGTATTGATTCAAGAGTGGTCATCAAAATAAAAGATTTTCATTATGGACAAAGGGTTTCATGATCAAGTAAACTATAACGCAACCAAGGAATGGCATCCTGAGGAAGCTTCGAGGATAGAAGAGAGCTATGTACCCAATGATCGTATTTCTGTCAAAGAGCAAAAGGAGATACAAGAAATAAGAGAGCAAATGTCCAAGATGATAGATAGAATGTCTGTTTTGGCCAAAAGAAAAGAGATTCCTACGCAAAAAGAAAGAGAGCTCAATGAACATAATCCTGCAATCTCATATATACAAGGGACTTCTGATCCTAACCAATTTGAGATATCACACATAATCATTATTCGTATCAATAAGTTGTCTGGAGATATCAAGGAAATGGTGACAACTGTAGAAGTTCCCATAGATGAAAAGAAGTCATGCAATAAGAATTCGTTGGTATTTAAGAGTCTTTTCCCAACATCGGAAACTCAAGATCAATCCAAGATGAAAGGTGGTTTTCATTTTGATGATATCCCTATATCATATAAGGATTTGTACGAAAAACTACTAGAAGTGCGAGAGGTAGCTCTACACTATGTGAAATAGTGGCAACCTCCATATCCGAATTGGTATGACATCAATGTTCATTGTGAATATCATGCCGGAATTCAAGGACATTCCATTGAGAATTACACCTCTTTCAAGCATCGAGTTCAAAATTTTTTGGATTATGGAATTTTAGAGTTCAAGATAAAGAAGCGACCTAGTTTGGTTACTGATTATCTTACCAGGTTGATACCAAAGGTATTCAAAGGTAAGAGTATTAGTGAGTGTATTCAAAAGGAAGAAGATCTGTAGAAATATGAGGCTCAAGTTCATCATTTGAAAATTGAAAATATTAAATTGAGTACAAAAATGGAAACCATACGTGAGGATTTCCAAAAGATTAGTCAAACCTTTCAAAAGGCTAGTTTAGGAAATACCCTAGACGAGTGGATAACATGTGTCATTAAACTGAAAAAGAATTGCAAGACACACGAAGGTCTAGCCAAGAAGTTTTCTCATGATTTTTGGATTGCAAAATAAATGTTCAATACAACCGTCATCAATTTGGAAAGATGTCAAGTCGAAAATCAGATGTTGAATAGGTCTATTATTATTATGGAAGCTTCATATCAACGCCATAAGCAGGAAAATGATGTTGAACTAGAAGCCATTAAAGCCAAGAATAAGACATTGATGAGAATTATAGATGATTGTAGAGATCTTATACAAGGGCTTCATAACCATAAAGATTCTTTTACAAGAGAAAATGAACAATATTGTCTGCAAATCCAAGAATTAACATGCAAGATGAAGGAAAAAGACAATGTCATAAAGGAAGTTGCTGCCCAGGAAAGCAATGTGGCTCATAAACTGATTGAATTAGCTAGCTTTACGCAAGAATTAAAGCAGATTGACAACTCAACACCTGAGCATGAGGGGAAGATAATTTGGCTTTTGAGGGAAATAGAAAAACTGGGAGTTAAAGCTATCCCTTATCTGTAAAGTTTGTTTGATGTATCGAAACATTTGTGTTCAATGAAAGTTGTTTTAAAATAATCACTCTCGAATAACACCTTTTGCATACATGCATTTGCATTGCATAATTTGCATTCCCATTTTTGCATTTTCATATTTGCATCACATTTATTTATTTTAGTATTATTTCATGAATTAATTATAAGAGCGTGTAAATAATTCATGAAAGGTTTTGTAACAGTTAAACCGAGATCATTCATTCAGATTACCGTATCATCATAGAAACAATGGGGCAATCTCGCGAGGGATCACAAGATTAGTTGTCGGAACAATTGATTGGGTTACAACAAGATACGAGTAATGAAACATTGGGATCTCTACAAGATGGATCAAATCATATCATCCAAGAAATGGAAACTAAGATTGCTGATGAAGAAGATATGACGTTAAAGAGCAACATACTATCAGATTAATGCATCGAGAATGATAACATACCCTGGGGCATCCCACCCGAACCTAAAGAATAGCCTCAGTAACTATGCACAACATGAGGAAGGATTCAAGAAGGTGGAGGAAGCAATCAGAGCTATGAAAGGTGTTAATGCCTCCCACAAAGAACTAGTAGCAAGAGAGCTCAGTTTGGTTCCAGATTTGGTTATTCCCCATAAATTCAGGATATCTCATTTTGAGAAATATGAAGGCATCAGTTGTCCCCTAATCCACTTGAGAATGTTTTACAAAAAAATGGAAGGGTACCTAAATGTTGATGATTTGTTAATTCACTCCTTCAATGATACCCTCGTTGGGCCAGTAGTAGTATGGTACAATCATTTGAAACGAGAGCATATTAAGAGATGGGTTGATTTAGCTAATGTATTTTTGGGACAATATCGATATGTTAAAGGCTTAACTCCTAAACGTAAGGATCTTCAAATGATAAGGATGAAAGCCAATGAAAGATTTAAAAAATATGCCTTAAGATGGAGAGGAGTGGCAACATAAGTTCAAACTCCCATGATAGAAGAAGAGATATCATATATGTTTCATGATTCCCTTCCAGCTCTTTTTTATGGGTTAATACTGGAAAGTTTGAGGGATAAATTTAAGTATCTTGTGACAAGCGGAGAATTGATTGAAAATGCATTCAGAGACTGAAACTTAAAAGTCACATCCAAAAACCCCCTGATAAAAAAGTGAAAGCTGATGATGTGAATGAATGGCGTATCCAGAATCCCCGTATCTACAAAAGAAAAGGAGTAATTAGTGGTTTAGACTGACCAAAGAAAATCTCACAATCAAGAAATACTTTGGAGGTATTCCAAACTTCTATCTCAGATCTGTACCCTCATTTGAATGAGAGTCAATACATCACATCAAGGCTAATGAAAGTGTCACCAAGCCCTTCTAATCATAGCTATGATCAAGATAGTGTTTGTGATTTCCACTTAGGGGTACTTGGACATTCTACGGGTAATTGTAGGTCATTGTTAAAGGAGAAAGAGATGCTTGTTGATAATGGGACATTGATACAAGAATTAGTGGAACAATGGATGACAAGCTCAAGATTGGCATCAAAGCATGATTAAGTCAATTGTCATAACATTGGATGAGTAATGGGGCATCTTGATCAAAAGAAGAGATCATTTCATCAGTCATGAAGTTTTATCTTATTTTTCAGCATCTTGTTTGAACATGTTTTTGTTTCTTTCTCTGCCTTTTGGTAATAAATAAATTTGTATTGTTTCTAAGGTTATGAGCAAGAAATCAAATTTTAATCTTGAAATTTTTAGTATCAAGTAAATTAAATATTCTTTTAATTTTTCAAGAATTATAAATCTTTGGCAAGTGGTAAAATTAGACCTCTCATATTCCATACAATTACCTTATCTATTCTTGGTCCTTATCAAAACCAAATCCTGACATTAGATTTATCTAAGACTCTGAAGTAATATCTCTACCTATTTTTGAGACACCAAATCTAGATGTTTACCTTCTTGGGTAGAGTTGATTGGTTTTCCACCATATACATGACTTCAAAACTCACACAGTTGTCCTTCATACTTGTGAAACCAACAAACCTTAAAAGAACCAAACTTTCAATTATCTGTGAATCTTCCTGTAAGAAGAAACGAGATGGGGCATCATGTACCAACTTGTCGAAGAGAATTTCGAGTAATTGGGGCATGCTCGAAGTAAGAAGAAGAAAAAAAGGAAAAAAGAAGGATTGATTTAAATAATTATATCATGCATTAATTACATTGTTTTCATGTAAATAAAAGTTAATTTTGAATATTCATCCCCTGGGGATACCTCTTTTTACAAAGGTTTCTTTGTATGAAATGATGAACGGCATTCTTTCATTTATCTCTTCGCAAAAGGAGAATAATATATCATTTGTTGTCCCCATTTGAGCCTGAATGATTTTTCTTCTGATTCAACCCTAACCAAGGATCACCCTCCACATTAAGGGGGTAAGGTGAATGATATCTGCTCACAGGAATAAAGATCGTCAATCTAGTTTTATTACAAAGACAAATCTCCATGAAGTAAAGAGAGTTTTGAACCACAAGGAAAATCAACTATAAGATGCTTAAAGATCAAATCCAATCAAGAATAACGAAAGAATTTTTGAAATGCAAGAGAAAAAAGAGGTTCTCAAAGCAATTGAAGTCCTATACTCATCCATCAGGAAAAAAAAGAAAAAAAGAAAAAAGAAATTGAATCAAGGTGGGTGACTCATTGAGCCTCAAGTTACAAGGCTGATCAAGTGAAATCAGTTCAAAGATTCATATTCAACAAGAAATGCAAGAAATATTATAGATATAATAAAATGGAAATGAATCCAAAATTGACAGTATAGAGGGAACCAGAAAAAGAAATGATCCAAGTCAAGCAAGACAATATTGAAGGCATCAGAATGAATTGATCATTGGTACAATTACCCTTAAACACTTGTTTGGGCCTATTTATCTCTTTCTTTCATAACCATGAGCCCTTTCCTACGTTACGTACCTGAAAAGTCCATTCTAATCATACATAGATCTCTAAGTAAGAGAGACTATCTTCAGATTTTATTCCGCCTCTCAGGATGAATTTTTATTTACAAAAATTGTTTTTAAAATCTTTGATGCATGATATGAAAAATGATAAAAGGGGGGTTCAAGATGTAAATTTTCTAAATAACATCTTGAAACCAAAGGAGGATTCGAGTTGAAAACCTGAAAAGGCGGCTCGAATATTGAATGATGCAACAACGACAAAAGAGACGATCTTAAGCTCTTGATGAAGCACTGCACATCCCAAAAATGTTCCCGAGAGTCTGGAACCAAGAAGTATCTCTATGAGATGAGCATAACAACCATTTCTTCAAGTTAGTGGACGCTCAAAAAGACATATGTGCTAGACCAACCTGAGAAACCTCACTTTACCAGAATTAACCTACACTAAATCATTTAATAAATTTGACACTTGCCATAGTACTATGATTTTTGAATGATTTAAAAGAGTAGGTGATTTAGTTTATATTCTTTGAACTCATGCTTATGATTTGATTCAATTGTGAACCTGTAAGGGGCAATATTTTACAAAATTCTTCCATTCTTTGATAAAGAAAGGAGGAAAAACATTTTCAAACAAGACAGTCTCAAAGGAGAAAGGTCTTTGAAGCAAGTTGACGCTTATTCTCCCTCTATCAGAGAAAAAGAATAAGAAATGCCAGAATAATGAAGCACTTCATATTCTTGAAAGTAAGTGGTTCAATAAGCCAGAAAGTCTAGAGAATTGCACTTGTAAACACTCTTTTGTGACATTATCAGCAATTCATCAAGAAGGATTACCCTATTAAAAAAGGACATATATCCCAGTGCATAGCAAAAAGGGCAAGAATGTGACCAAATCAAGAAGGAGATAATCACCTCATTCAGAAGAGACACATATCTCAGACATTTCTGTCAGATGGATTGATTACTTCTTAAATGTTTGTGGCGACAACATGAAGAGAATCCCTCAAGTTACTTAACAACATTGTTGTTTAGTAACAATGGATTGAAAGCATTCAAGAATAACAGATTTGGTCACGAAGAGAGCTACAAGTACTCACAATGAGGCATTATCAAAGTTGTACCTCGTAGGAATCATGAGATTCAAATTCAATGGACATTGAGAGTAAACCTTTTGACTTGAAGGTTGGATGTATTTTTGAAGGTCCATATTATCTATCTGGGGCATATTGAAGGCTCACATCAGCATAAAAAAGATATAAGTTATCCATGTGGGTATCTTAAAGGCTCATACCAGCATGAAAAAGATAGAAGTAATCCATATGAGGCATCTTGAAGGCTCACACCAGAATAAAAAGGTTGGGATATTTTGAAAGTCCATTTCAACTAGAAATAGAATGTTGAGACATTTTGAAGGCCCATTCCAATCAATCAGAAATGATTCATGAGGGGCATTTTTAAAGGCTCATATCAACAAGAAGTAAACACTGGGGCATGCTAAAATTCCATATCATCCTTCAGAAAGATCATTGATTTGAACAAATATTTCCAATGATACAGAAAGGTATGAAGAATGAAAATGGTGAAATAGTGACAATGGAGATGACCATATATGATCATTTTGTTCATCATACGGTTGCATTATACTGATAATTTCACCTACATTGATGCTGACAAGTTAAGGTATCCCACTTGTATTCCCAATGAGCTTTGTTCTTAAGTGACGTCTTACAAAATCTCTGAATGCTATGCAAAGAGCTTCACTGAAAAAAATATGGGCAGAAGTCACATGAAAAGAACTAGGATAAATTCTCCTTGTGATGTGTTTTAAAAGTCAAATCAGAATAAACACTATTATCCCATTGATATTTGCTGAATTTTGGCATATTTACATCTACATTCTCCAAAGATGATAGATTCTCATTTCAAAAATGAAAGCTTTATTAGATTTTCACACAAGTTCAAGGACAAAATGGGGACACTGAGGTTATAATTCTGACAGCAACAAGAGCTCCGTAAATGAAACATTTCTTCTGAGACTTTAATGCAAATTGAGACAAGGAAGACACAAAGATACAAGTTGATCAGATAGTTCTTCAGAAATGCAAGCCTGATAGCATAAGTTGCTACACTGATATTTGGAGGAAACCCTGGAAAGGAATTATTAAATGGAAAAAGATTGAATTCATTACTCTAAAGTCAAACGAAGATTAAATCAACATTTTGCATTCATAAGAACATTATTTTCATAAAAGATCGTGCATTACATTTGATTGCATTTGCATAAATACATTTTTCACATGAAGATGCAGGGACAAAGTACCTTACAAATGTAAGGTAGAATTCAAATCCCAAATACATACATGTTAGGAACATTTAAAGAATAGATGAACGCAATCCACAAATGAAACATTATTTTGAATTGGGGCATGATACCCAACCAACAAGTTTCTCATTTAATCTTTTTTAGAAAATGAAATTCTTGAAAAGTAAGAAGTTTCTTACCCAGTAAAGTGTTTCCCCCAAATTTATAAATCCTTCGGGTCATCTGTTAATCTTTCGAGCATGATGCTTAAAACCTTCGGGTCATCTGTCAGTTTTTCGAGTAAGATGATAAGTCTTTAGGGCCATCCGTAAAGCCTTTGGGTAGGATGTTCACATATGATTTAGGCATGAAAATGAGATAGCGATTTTCAAAGTTTCTCATTTAATGTTCTATAAAATCAAATTCTTGAAAAATAAGAATTTTCTTACCCAGTAAAGTATTTCCCACAAATTTGTAAATCCTTCGGGTCATCTGTTAGTCTTTCGAGCATGATGCTTAAAACCTTCAGGTCATCTGTCAGTCTTTCAAGCAAGATGATAAGTCCTTAGGGCCATCCGTAAAGCCTTTGGGTAGGATGTTCATATATGATTTTCGCATGAAATTGAGATAGCGATTTTTAAAGTTTCTCATTTAATGTTCTAGAAAATCAAATTCTTGAAAAGTAATAAGTTTCTTACCCAGTAAAGTATTTCCCACAAATTTGTAAATCCTTCGGGTCATTTGTTAGTCTTTCGAGCATGATGCTTAAAACCTTCGAGTCATCTGTCAGTCTTTCAAGCAAGATGATAAGTCCTTAGGGCCATCCGTAAAGCCTTTGGGTATGATGTTCACATATGATTTTCGCATGAAAATGAGATAGCGATTTTCAAAGTTTCTCATTTAATGTTCTAGAAAATCAAATTCTTGAAAAGTAAGAAGTTTCTTACCTAGTAAAGTATTTCCCACAAATTTGTAAATCCTTCGGGTCATCTGTTAGTCTTTCGAGCATGATGCTTAAAACCTCCGGGTCATCTGTCAGTCTTTCGAGCAAGATGATAAGTCTTTAGGGCCATTCGTAAAGCCTTTGGGTAGATGTTCACATATGATTTTTGCATGAAAAATGAGAAAACGATTACCAAAGTTTCTCATTTAATATTCGAGAAAATTAAAACCTCCGGGTAATTCAAAAAGCCTTCGGGTCATCCTAAGACCTTCAGTGCAGGATGTTTTCAAAAAACCTTCAGGTCATCCATAAGACCTTTAGTGCAGGATGTTTTCAAATGAGATTTTAGAAACCAATCCTTCAGGGGTTTACTAATTATCTCAAAATGGCTGTTAAAGAAAGTTGAGCATAACAAAAGAGGTTCCTTGACAACTAAGAAACTAAGCCTTAGGGGGTTTCTTGATTTATAGAGTTCGTAATCTAAAGAACTCGTCTGAAGAAACTCATAATCTGAAGAACTTATTCAACCTTTTGCTTGACTATATCACAGAAGGAGATAGATCAACATCGTCATTTCCAGAAGGAGTCCATAATAAAAATAACTTTTTCAACCTTGCCTCGATTCATCGTATATAGAGGTGAATCAACGACACCTCACTTGAGACGTCAACATTCCCAGTGAAAGAGTTCATAATGAGAAGAACTTATATATCAGAAGTTTGAACCATTCAAGCTAAAAATGGTGCTTTATATCTTTGCTCCATTCATGTTTCACATCAACGAGCAAAGAGGGGCAACTGTAATCACCAATTTTTAGCTGCCAGTAGCTTCACCCACAAAAGCAACCCCTCCACGTTGGCAGCTCCACCACAACAAATTCCAGCAGTTTCACCCACAAAAGCAGCCCCTCCACGTTTCAGCAAGCAAAAGCAGCCCCTCCACGTGCATCAACAACAACCCCACATACAAGGAGAAAGAAAAAATCATCTTTGATTCTTCTTTTGTAATCTGGGCTATAAAACCCCCAGAACAATATGTAAAACAAAAAGAAAAAATCAAAAGAAATAGAGGAGAAATCTAGCAAAATACATAAAGAAAATCATAAATAAAAAGCACTACAAAGGTTATTTTTACATTTGGTTTTATTTTTTCAACTTTATATTTTATTTTTATTTATTTTTGAAAAAAATTAAGTTAAATAAAAAAATTAAGTTAAATAAATAAAAAAATAGAAAATAGGAGAGATGGAAACTTTAGGGTGTTTTGCGTGTGAAATAGAGAGGAAGAAGATGAATTTTAAGTTTATAAAAATTTTGGGTAAATCACGCGTGAGGTCACTGATCTTTGGAAGTTTATTGCTTTATTCATTTAAAATAGGAAAAATCACTAAATAATCACTAAAATTTAGGCGTATATTTACACTTTAGTCCTTGATTTCTCTATTTTTTTTAATTATTCCGAAATTAACTACTATATTTTTATTTTCTTTCATTTTGATCTCTTTTCTTTATTTTATTATCATTTTAGTCATCAATTTAGGGGATATTCATAAGAGTGGTTTCCAAAATTTGTTGGTCTTTATTTCTATCCCGTTTTTTTCACTAACTTTTAATATGACCTCCTAACTTTATTTCTATTTATTTTCGTCCCTATTTATAGTAATATTTTATGCCCTTTTTGTTTTCTTTATATTTAAGTTTTTTTTAAATATTAATACTTTTATTTTATGCAATTTTAATTTAAGAATTCATTTAATTTTTATGTCTTTATTCTTTATTTTTTATATTATAGCATTTAAATTTCTATATTTTTTATTCTAATATTTTATTGTGACAAATATATCGCAATACTTTTATTTCACTTTATTTTCTATTCATTTTATTTTAGTCCTATGAATATATATGAAAAATTCATAAGCATGACTTGATCAATTTCATAATTTGATTAAATGATAATATTTATTTTTAAATATTAAGAAAGGGTTGTCTTAACATAACTAGATGTCATATTTTAATATTTAAAAATGAATAAATGTTTTGTTTATAAAAACCTAAAAAATAAAATATGTTTAACTTAATTATATTTATTTTGATATTTAATTTTTATAATTTTCTTAGAATTTTCTTTAAATAAAATTATGGGATTAAATATGGAATAACGGGATTATAAATTGAAATTAAATATAAATTTGTTAAATTTATTGCAAAGACATTAATTAATAAACAAGGTACCAATTTTGGGCGTTGTGGGGGTGCTAATCATTCCCTACACGTAATCGACTCCCGAACTCATTTTCTGGTAAGCAGACCTTTTTTGTGTTATTTTAATAATATTTTTACAAATTTTATTAAAATAACATAGCAATTTTGGTGACCAATCATATCTCGATAAAGGGTTTTTACCCTGAATAAAACGTTGGGGGCTAAAATGGTCTAGAGTAAAATAATAAGTATCAAAGTGATTATTTAATCAAATGTTATGAGTCTTTTTGTCCTAAAATGAGACGTTGGGGCCAAAATGACTATTCTAGTAAACATTGGGGCTAATTTTGATATTATGCCACTGTAGAATTATAAACCAAAACATAAAGTATTCCATCACTTTACACTGTCAGGAACACACACAAATAAATAAATAAATAATAAATAAATAATGATTTAGTTATTAACTAGGTAATGAGTGGTCCTATCATGCGTTTCTATTTTTCTTGCTATGGAGAGAGATACCTTATCTTTGTTTATTATATTATGCATAATGCATTTCTTTTGCCTTGCAAGGCACCTCAACTTTAGCCCATACTTTATCATATGTTTTCCTCCCATCAATCAATTATTTATATAAACATCAAAAATAATATTTCATTTCCATATCTTGCATTAAATATAATATGCTCTTTTTTTTAATAGTATGATGTGATTATAAAATATTATATGTTCAAGATTTTTCTTCGTCAGTGAAAATAGACACACATGCAAACACATCTGTTCGAACTCAAGACCTCAAAGAAAAACAACACTCACTCTATTTAACTACACATGTCACTTAATGATTTCAAACTATGTTTTTAATGTGAATGCAAAAATTAAGAAACAAATATCTTTCACATAGTCTAAAATTTAAAACATAAATGAATACCATTTTCTTCAATTTATAACTTCATTCATAATAAAAAGAAAAAGAAATGAATAACATGAAATTAAAATTAAAAAAAATCATTATTCTCAAACCAATAAACTTACCTAATACACCAAAACTTATATCTTCCTATAAAATCAATACTATCTAAACAATTATCATCATTAAAAATAACCAAAATATCATTAAATAACTTTTCAATTTAAAAATTACTCATAATAGTGGTTAAAGAAATTTGAGATCTGAAAAAGAATATTAAGCTATAAAATAAATAATAATATAATAAAATGACTAACATATTGTCATCTTATCAGATCCAATGAAGATATAATTCTGATTTTCCTCAATGTTTGATAGCTGTAATTGGTTTTACAGAAAACCTTTTCCAGTGTTTAATAGATGTAATTGATTTTCCTCAATGTAATTCATTTTCTTAGTTCCTTTGTATTTTATGTAAAATGTTTTACCATCTGATTTTTCGTAAAATATTTTCTTAACTTTTCACTTCAAAGTATAAGCACTCAAAATAATATTTTTTTATTTAATATTAATATAATATTTTAATATCATTTTAATTAAAATATTAATTATTAAAATATTTAATATATATATATATATAATATAATATTAATAATTTTCTATTATATTTTCAATATTATATTAAGAGAAAATCGCCTCAGTGACCAAAAATGCCTTATAATATACGATTTTAACCAACTTTTTTTGGATTTGCCAAAATGACCAACAAAATCGCAACGCGAAATAAAAATCGCAACGCGATCCCCAGAATCGCAAATCAGTTTCCAAAATCGTAACGCGATTCTTGAAAATCGCAATGCGATAGTACAAATTCGCATTGCGATTTTCAAGAATCGCAACGCGAATATGAAAATCGCAACGCGAACACATAAATCGCAACGCGTATCCGTAAACCGCAACGTGTATCCGTAAATAGCAACGCGTATCCGTAAATCGCAATGCGTATCCGTATATCGCAACGCGTATCCGTAAATCGCAACGATAATCCGTAAATCGCAACGAGAATCTGTAAATCGCAACGATAATCCGTAAATCGCAACGAGAATCTGTAAATCACAACACTGAAATTTTGGGTATATAACTACGCAACAGCAGCAATCATAAACTAAATCCCTAAATCGCAACTCATTCCATCTCCATCTATCACTCTCTCCGGCGACATCCGTTCCTATATCCAACGACATCCTTCCCAATCCGGCAACAGGTTTTAGTTTCGCAGCTCGTCTGTTTAGTAAATTAATTTACAACCATGAAATCATCTAATGTTGATCATGTTTGGATAGATTTGTGTTTTGGAGGGTCATGGGATAGTGTTCATGGTGTTTTACAATATATGCCTTTACCCATGAATCTTCAACTAAAATTGTCTTTACAAAAGTTAACTTATGAAACTCTAATGCTACGTGTTTCAAATAAATTGAATTTAGAGCCCCTAAGTGGATTTAGGCTATCTTATCAGAGAAATGGTAAAGTTTATTTGTTAACCGACAATGAAGATGTTGAACGATTCATTGCTTACATTAGTGTTTCACAAGATGATGTTACATTGTATGTTGTTGAACCTAGAAGTAGTATTGTTGGGTCAGTAGCGGGTAGTAATCAACTAAGTTTTTCTCAAAACCCACAACCTTTCTCTAATCCAAATCCCAATCAACTTTCAGCACCAAATTCCGGTTTTCGTATGACCAGTTAGACGATGATGAGCCAACAGAAAAAATTGTGAGTACTAGTCAGTATTCGAAATTTGGTCTTGGTCAATATCCGGACTTTGATATTGGTCAATACACGGATTTTGATGATGTTTCAGAAGAAGAAACATACCCTGCGTGTAATGATTTTGATATTGGTCAATACCCGAATTTTGATGATGAAACAGCCGTTGCCGAAGAATGTATTGTTGATGATAATGAGGAGGAAGTTACGACTGTGAATGAACATGTTGAACATCCATTCTGTAATTCATATAATCCTGAAGAAGAAAAAGAAGAAGAAAAAGTCCCCGAAGAAAAGAAAATGCCACGGGCGTATAACTGGAATATGCCAGAATTACTTCAGATACCGGAAGAAGAGTTGGTAAAGAAAGCAGTTGATTGTTACACAAAAGTTATTCGTATCAAGAAAGATGATTGTTTTGATACAAAGGAAGACTTGAAGATAGCTTTGTATACGAAATGTGTGGAAGATGGCTATCAACTAAAAGTTAACAAATCAAGCAAAGATCGTTTCGAAACAAGGTGTATGATTGACAAAAACTGTACGTGGCGTATGATTGCAAAGAGAATAAAAGATTGCGAAATGTTTCAAGTTAGGACTTTTATTGATAAACATACATGTTCAAGAACCCAAGTTTTTCCTCACCATAGACAGGCAAACAAAAAGGTGTTGGGTGGTTTTCTGGCTGAGTTAATGTTTTTGAATGGCAGGGTATATCGGGGACATGAAATTATGACTGACATGAATGCTCGGTTCAAGATTAGTATATCATATTCTCAAGCTTGGAGAGCCAAATGTTATGCCTTGGAATTGTTGAGGGGGTCGCCAGAAGCATCGTTTGCCCAACTGCCGGCTTATTGTCACAATTTAAAGCTGAAAAATCCTGGGTCGGTAACTCATATCAAAACAGATAGAGATGGACACTTTGAGTTGCTGTTTATCGCATTGGTGCTACGGTTAGTAAATCAATATAATTTTGTTGACTCATTTTTGTTAGTTACATGCATTTCACATTTAAATGATTATATTTCTTGTGTATATTATTTTGTAGATTCGTTCGTTTATTACTTGCATGCGCCCAGTTATTATAGTTGACGGAGCACATTTGAAAGGTCGATACCTTGGAGTAAACTTATTAGCAGTAGCCATGGATGCTAACAATGGGATATTGCCAATAGCTTACGGGGTTGGCAAATCTGAAACCTCTGATTCATGGACATGGTTTATGGGGCATCTTAGGGATTGCATAGGTCCTATTAGCAATCTGACAATCATATCCGATAGGGCAAACTCAATTGACAACGCTGTTAGAAGGTGTTTCCCAGATGCTTTTCATGGACTTTATGGTGTTCATTTGTATAGAAATCTAAAATCAAGGTCTGCTGGTATAAAAAAGCACAAATGGACATACTGGAAGGCTGTAAAAGCTTATCGGGAAGTGGATTTCAATAAGCATAAAAATTGTTTAAGACGTGTTTTGCCTCAGTGTGCTCAAACACTAGAAGATGTCGGGTTTGAAAGATGGTCAAGAGTACATCAACTTGGAGCAAGATATGGTTTCATGACGTCTAATAGTGCAGAATCAATCAACGCTCTAAGTCGTCATTCCCGGAAATTACCCATTACTATGTTAATGGAGTTTTTTCGAGCCTCTATTCAACAGTGGTACTACAAGAAAAGAAACCATGCAAGTATTATTTCTTTGAATTCGTAACTTATCATATTTATATATTTTACTAAGTATTGTTTATTTAAATTTACAGGAACATTGGAACATCGTGTTACACCATGGACTGAAAAAAAGATAACCAAACGTGTTGTGAAGTCAACGTCATGGAGAGTTGAACCATGTTCAAACACTTTGTTTCAAGTACTGGATAATAACTTAAATGTCGTGGCCTCTTTACCGGTCGCCTATCATGAGGTGATGGTGGAGAAGAGGCTCGATGATGTGACGGGATAGGTGATGGCTCTCGTTCTAGAGGTGTATAGTCGGGTCGATCGGGTGATGGCTCTGGGTGAGGTGATGGCTCTCAAATTGGAGGAAGTGGATGCTGCTCATCATCCGTGCCATCAAAAAAACTCTGACTAGCTTGCCACCAATCAGTGGCAAGCTCTTCCTCCGTGGGTGTCAGTCTTTGTAATGGAATGTTGGCCTCCTAACAATATAAAAACTCAAACAAAGTTAAACGTCTACTATTAATAACTTGTTTATATATTATATGAAAGTATTTGTGTTAACTTACATTATTTATTGTCGCATATGGTATTAAGTCTTCCCAATCCAACAGATTTTTCCTCTTCCAGGAAATAGCCCTGGGAATATCATTTGACGTTTTTATTGCATATGTACGCATGCTGGGGAAAGCCTCGAATATCCAAATCTACAAATAATATAATAACAAAATTAGTAATTGTTAAATAATTAATTATAATTTTAGAAACATTATATAGAAATTCTTACCTTAAAGGCCCAAACAAAGCCTGACAAAGTGTATTTCGACCCATCGCCACGCAAACTTTTGCGGTCATCAAAGGCAGTAGACAACTTAGTCCAGGTAGCTTTCCATATATACGAACCCCACGGAAACAGATTCCATGCATTCAGGTCCTCTACCAATATTATTAGCTCCCGAGGAATAGGTTGTCTGGCCTCTCTGTCTAAAAAGCCGGCATACACAAGTAGTAGAAGGCATACTCGGACAACATCGACGTCATCCATCCGAGTGAAACCAGCTTTCTTATTAAACAATTTCTTCAGGTCGTCGACGTGTAGGTTCGGCTTCTCCATTGACTCATCCGGAAAAACCCGGGATAACCATGATGGGCGGGCGATATGACGAGTGTACCGGCCTATATCATCGTGTCCGAATCATAGACCAGTGATTAAGCAGAACTCCTTCCGCCCAAAACAAGTATACGCTGGTGGAAAATGAAACCATATCTCTTCCTCACCACGTTGTATACTGTCGGGTATATTTGATGTCATGGTCTGAAGCCACAAATGGGTCAAATTAGCATCTCCACCCAGATGCTGTACTCTCAGCCATGGCCCGAAGCAGGTTTCCTCAAACAATTGTCTTTGTGCAGGTGAAAGCTTCGAAGCAATTGTAGTGGCTAGGCTAACTTTATTCCTTAATGTCAATGAAGCCGAAAAAAATTTCTACAAAAACAATAAACATACCAAGTTAGATATACCAAAAACTACACTGTGAAGATATACCAAAAACAATAAACATAAAAAGTAGTAGTTTATTCTTGAAACTAAAATTTGCAACACTGTTTTGTCTTTTGGTTGAAATGAAAATCCCAACGAGAGAATGACTGTCGCAACGAGAGAAATGAAAATCGCAACGAGAGAATCGCAACGCGAAATGAAAATCGCAACGAGAGAATCGCAACGCGAAATGAAAATCGCAATGCGATTTTGGTTTCGTGTTGCGATTCTCTCGTTGCGATTTTCATTTCGCGTTGCGATTCTCTCGTTGCGATTTTCATTTTTCTCGTTGCAGATAGTCATTTTCACGTTGCGATTTTCATTTATCTCGTTGCGACTCTTCTGCAAATTGAAACTTGAATGGATTGCATTACTTCAACCAAAAGACAGAACAAAGACAAAGACAAATACTAACTTGAAAATCGCAACGAGAGAATAGCAACGCGAAATGAAAATCGCAACGAGAGAATCGTAACGCAAAATGAAATCTAAGTGAAATGGTTAATCTATTATTAAAATGACCAGTAAACTTATCATCAGTTTCAATATGAAAAACCTACAATAATGCAAAATTTTCAAAATAAAAATAATTAAAAAAACTAACCCTCGGAGGTTGATTTTCCATTTCTGAATATTGTGAGGGATTTCTGACCGTGAATGGTTGTGAGGGATTTCGCCGGAGATGGGGACGGAAATCTTCGGAGATGGGGACGGATTTCGTCGTAGAGAGTGAGAGATGGAGATGGGACTGAGTTGTGATTTTAGGTTTTAGGTTATGAGTTGCGATTACGGGATTTTGTCTTAATATTCGTTTTTGTAATTTGAAAATAAAATACGCGTAGCGATTATAATGGCGCTTTAAAAATCGCGTTGCGATTTACGGATACGCGTTGCGATATACGGATACGCATTGCGATTTACGGATACGCGTTGCGATTTACGGATACACGTTGCGATTTACGGATACGCGTTGCGATTTATGTGTTCGCGTTGCGATTTTCATATTCGCGTTGCGATTCTGGAAAATCGCAATGCGAATTTGTACTATCGCATTGCGATTGTCAAGAATCGCGTTGCGATTTTGGAAACTGATTTGCGATTCTGGGGATCGCGTTGCGATTTTTATTTCGCGTTGCGATTTTGTTGGTCATTTTGGCAAATCCAAAAAAAGTTGGTTAAAATCGTATATTATAAGGCATTTTTGGTCACTGAGGCGATTTTCTCTTATATTAAAATACTCAATTAATCATAATAATATAGGATATTATATTTTAAATTTATTAATATATAATAAATTATTAATACAATTAATATAGTTTATTATTTTTAAAAAAATAATATTATTAAATTATTAATAATGAGTAATATTATTTTATAAATTTAGTATTAATATAATATTTTAGTATTATGTTAATAAAATATTAATTATTAAAATATTTAAAATATATTTATTAATAATGTAATACAATAAGTTATTTTAATATTGTAATAATATACTCAGATATATAATAGATCATGAATATAATCAATACTATTTAATATTTTTATTAAAACTATTTTTGAATAATTAATAAAGTGTAATATTATTTAATATTATAAAATATTTTAATAATATTTATTATATATTTATTTTAAATTACATATTAATTATTAAAATAGTTATAATATATTTATTAATAAAGATATTAAAAATGATATTTTAACAATATTTTTTACGTAAAAACTATTGACTAAATTAATCTAATATTTTAAAAATAATAATTTATTATATTTTATATTTATAATATGCAAATTTATCAACTACAAATGTTTTACATAGCATCATCCATACATTATAAAATATTTTCCAAAAATTGTTTTTCAATTCATTTTACATAAATCAATTTTCAGGTAATTCATTTTACGTAAATTATTTTTCGTAAAATTAATTATAATATATCAAACAATAGTGAAAAATGATTTGCATAATATCAACAAAACACCGTAAAATAGTTTCTGGAAATTGTTTTATAGAAAATGTAATTCATTCTACGTAAAACAATTTTCAGGTAATTCATCTTACGTAAATTATTTTCCAGAAAATCAATTACAGTGTAAAGATAAAAAAATTATACGAAACGAGAAAAAAACTTTATTTATTTTTATAAGAACATAAAAACTTATTAAAAAAGGAAAAAATTATAAATCGGCAAAATAAATTATAAAATTTGTAAACTAGATACATAAAACAGAGGTCATTGATGATTGAATCATTTGTCACTAAATCAAAACTCAAATCGACTAGATAATCATACTAAATGTCTTATTAATTATTTCAATTATATTTTTATAAATATAAAATTCCAAATGCAGTTAGATATCGATTGTGTATGGTTTCGAGTTCGAGTTTTTATCTATACAGAAAATTTATGTTGAAAGACTTATTTATTAAAATTAGATGTGCAATGCAAGTCGGTCCGAATTAAATAGGAGAAAACCTTGAAACCATAAAAAAAAAAATCAGTGGAGGCCCGAATTCGTAACCTCCTGAGTTTCCGTATGCTCTTTGATCTCTCATAAAGAGAAAAGCCATGGAAGAAGACAACACCATTCTTCCAAAAACCAACAGCTTTTTTTCATTATTTTAAGCTTATAGTGACCTGTCTATCATCTTCTTTTTCACATTTCATTTCTTCTTTTTTCTTCCCTTCCTTTCCTTGTGTCTCCCCATTCTTAGATATTACTATAACTATCATTCATCCATCTCATCTCATTTGTTTCTTTGAGCATGAGAGAAAGAAAGAAAAAATAAAGCAAATAACTTCAGTTTTCTCCCCTCTTTTTGCAGCCTTGTTTTGATTGTTTGAATCATGATTAAAAGAGAGAGAGAGAGAGAACTGGTTAGGATAATTGAAAGTAGAGAGAAAAAAAGGGTGTTTAGAATGAAGTTTGATACAAGGCCCTTCTCTCTCTTTCTGTCCTTTAAGTTGCTTGATTTGTGTATTCTACCTGTTTGAGAATATGTCACTATAATAAAAAGAAGAGGTGTTTTGTTGAAGAAGAAAAGAGGGTGCATGGAATGAAGTTTGATCCAAGATCATTTGGATTTCTTTTTAATTTCTTCCTTTTAAGTTGTTAATTAATTGTTGTAACTTAAGGGATTTTGATGATATCAATGGATCTCGGACCAGGCTTCATTCCTCACACCATTCTTTTCCATTGCTTCACCACCTCAAGCCATCAAACCAAGCCCCTTGTATCCATCTCCAATCCAGGTTTGAAAGAACTTTATTCTCATTTTTGCAATGTTTTTTCTCGGAGATATCTGATTTTTTTGCATATTTAGTTTCTTTGATGTTCTTGTAGAATTAATAAAATTAGCTGACCCTTATTCTCATATGTAATGGGCGTAAGGGGAGGTAGGATAGTAGGTTGCCCCCAACGTCAGGTTGAGAGCAACTTTCATAGGAGACCTCCAAATTATGAAATACCCTCCGTGGGACTCGATCCCACGACCTCCAGGTTAAGAACCTTGTGCTCTACCAACTGAGTTGGATGGTCATTTCCTTGTAGAATTAACAATAACCATTTTTTTGATTTACAAATGTTTGTCCGATTCAATCTTAAACACACATGTAATGTATACAATATAATACCATGTTTTCTTTGAGACTAATAATTGCATTTGATTCATATTCGAGTCTTTTCCATTTTCTTGCTTTGGAATATTCCAAGACAAATGATGTAGGACAATTTCGTATATGAGGACAAGTGAATCATTTGTCTTTTACATTAGAGAAAATAACCTCAGTGACCGAAAATTCCTTATAATATACGATTTTGATCAATTTTTTTTCGATTTGTCAAAATGACCAACAAAATCACAATGCGATCTCTAAATCGCAACGCAATCTCCAGTATCGCAAATCAGTTTCCAGATTCGCAACGCGATTCTGACAATCGCAACGCGATTCTGACTATCCAACTTCACTATTTCTAGGTTCAACAACATACAATGTAACATTATCTTGCGAAACACTAATGTAAGTAATGAATCGTTCAACATCTTCATTATCGGTTAACAAATAAACTTTACATTTTCTCTGATAAGATAACCTAAATCTACTTAGGGGCTCTAAATTCAATTTATTTGCAACATGTAACATTAGAGTTTCATAATTTAACTTTTTTAATGACAGTTTTAGTTGAAGATTCATGGGTAAAGGCATATATTGTAAAACACCATGAACATTCTCCCATGACCCTCCAAAACACAAATCTATCCAAACATGATCAACATTAGATGATTTCATTATTGTAAATTAATTTACTAAACAAACGAACTGCGAAACTAAAACATGTTGCCGGATGGGGAAGGATGTCGTTGAATATAAGAACGGATGTCGCCAGAGAGAGTGATAGATGGAGATGGAATGAGTTGCGATTTAGGGATTTAGGTTATGAGTTGTTGCTGCTGCGTAGTTATATACCCAAAACATTTGTGTTGCGAAACTAAAACCTGTTGCGAATTTGAAATTCAGTGTTGCGACAGTCAGAATCGCGTTGCGATAGTCAGAATCGAGTTGTGATTATGTATTATGGCGTTGCGATAGTCAGAATCGCGTTGCGATTATGTATTATCGCGTTGCGATTATGTATTATCGCGTTGCGATTTACATATTCGCATTGCGATTTTCTAAAATCGTAACGCGAATTTGGAAAATTGCAATGCGATAGTCAAAATCGCGTTGCGAATCTGGAAACTGATTTGCGATATTGGAGATCGCGTTGCGATTTAGAGATCGCATTGCGATTTATCTAAAAATATATGAGGATGTGAAATTGAACATACTTAAATATTTTAATTTTCAAGTATAATTATGTTTTATATATGTTGTGGACATGGTTAGTACTAATATATATTTTTCTTTAATTTCTCTTCCATCTGGATGCTGCTCCTTTGTTATTTTTGAAAGAGTGTGAACAGCTTGGTTTTGTTTGTTTGTTTTGCTAAACATTCTTATTTTTTTTATAGAGATATTAGATGTATAATTTACTTATATATTTAATATTAGTTTAAATCTAATATTATTATTTTCGAGAGGTATAGTTAATTTCTCTAAATTATCTCTATAAATATAATATAGACTTGATCCAAAGCGTTTCTGTAGGCAGCCCTGATATTATATTTGATCCAACTCTTATGGGGTTTGGTTGGATTGAATAGAAAATTCAGTATGGGCTTCCTTTCAAGCTCTTTAAGGCAGAGCGTATTGATTCCATATTAGGAAGTTTCTAAATTCTGATATCAAATAATCTTGGAGGCTGTTTGTTTGTCTCTTAATAGAACCATTCAGCGCTGAATGCTGAACTGTTCAGTATTTATCGTGTTTGTTTCGCATCTCTAAATGATTCAGTGCTGACTAATTCAGCAAAACAGTGTTGAATTATTCAGCACAAAAGTACATTCTGAATCATTCAGAGCCAATTATCAAACAGCATGTCACATTAAGAGACAAACCATTCAGAGCCTCTGAATTATTCAGCATTTGAATTATTCAGTGATTAATCATTCTGAAATAAACAAATAACCCCTTAGTTGTTAAAGAAAGTGTTATTTAAAAAAAATATTAGGTTCAAGCAGCTGCGTTTGAATGTCTGTACATTGTCAATGACTAAAAAACGTTCTGATCAAATACAACATTATAATCACTTTAAACTATTAAAAAAAGTAAAATATGCAATCCATTATATGCCAAAAAACATAATTGATTAAGATGAAGTTCATTTGTTAACTAATTGATTTTCTCTATTTTTAAGCCCTTGAATTAAATTTGAATACACAACTTGCATTCGTAGATAATTTTCTCACGATGTTTAGCTCTATTTTTGTTTGTTCATAGTCTTTCAGTAGTTTAATCTAATATTATGGTTTATTTATCATAAAAGTAGGATCTATTTATATCTATCTAAGTTCGATTTTTTTTTTATGAATTTTTTACATTTTTCTTATGAGACCCACCGGACGATCCACTGGCGCCGCAATGGTAAATGGGAAGAAGGTGGGGCCCACAGAGGTGATCTAATGCTGCCACGTGGATCGGAACACAGAGGTAACCTTGTCAATTCTGATGCATACACCGTGGCTCCGAATCCATACGATTTCGGATACTTTGGATCCATATAGAACGAACAGTATACGTGGAAGGTGTACGATCCATGTACAGTGTTGACAATAGGCTTGTTTGATAGTTGGGGGAGTGTTGGACATCAACGGTGAAAAAGAAGTCACGCGTCCTGATTTTCGTACGGGTAAATTTTACAAAGATTTGTATCTACGTTAGAAACGGGTAAAGTTTACAAAAATATGTATCTGATGGTTATGTTGGATAATAGCGAGGTACAAAGGTAGCTGTAAGGTTTGTTCGTGTAGCTCCGACACTTGATTTCTTACACATGTACTCCTGGCCTTTGCTGCCGTTGTTGCACCATATCAAGCCTTTAGGAAAGGCCCAACAAGAGATACCGAGGGGCACGACAATGAAGATCTTGGCCGCATACTTGTCACGATCTGAGTCGTCACTGAGGAGTGAAGTGGAACGTGACATGCTCGATGCGGACTCGCACACATTCAGCATGCGAAAAGTACGTGCAAATTGATCAATGATAATCAATGTGTTATCATATTTGATCGACATTATACGATGGGTAGAGAACACACATAGATGGAAGAATCCGACAGCTACGTAACTCTAGTGTGGTTCCTTGATTTAATCTTTCCTACATTAGTTTTCTCTGTGTTTGTGATTGGAATTTGAAATTATAGGTTTAAATCAAAAGATAAACTACCTTACTTTTGTCCTAAAATCTCATTAGACGGATAATGTCGACCGTGACGACTGACGAATTTGATGAAGAGTTTGATACAATGCCGATCATCCGATCACCGGGCGTTATACGTACGAGATACAACAAGTTACACGCGATCGAAGCACGTGTGCAAAACATATTGGGTGATTTCGCCTCGCAAGGAGAACGTGTACAAGCGTTGCAACGACCATTTTCGTGGGATTATGTTTGATGGTGGGATTCGTGCTATACTAGGTGCCACCAAAGATGGTAGCAACGGCATTTGGATTCTACTATTTCCGGCATCCTCTGTTCCGAGACCAGATGCCGTCCCCGGTGCTTAACTTCTTCCGAAGGCTTCCATCTTTTTCCGCAAAATCATGTAGGGTTTGATGGGGGGGGGGCAGTTATTGTTTTTCCTTTAGAATTTTGTTATATAGTTACATATGCAAGATATAGTCTAATAAATTAGCATTGTACGATAAACATGAGTATTAATGCATTTGAAAGCCAAGATTATCCAACTTTCTTATCGTACACTAACTTGAAATTTTAAGAATCTACTATAACATAACATTCTCACCCTGTAGTAATTTGTCAAAGTTTTCCCATCCAGTTCCTTGGAGAAGAACCTTCTCATGTAGTCATGATATATAAACTCACGGTATCGAGGCGGTTTCTCCGGCGAAGTAAGCTCGGAAAACGGACCATACAAGGCATCCTTGGCACTAGGATTGTAGAAAACCGCGATCGACACACGAGGTTCGTCGGAAGGATTAGCCAGAACTCTATGCTCCACACTTATGTACTCATCATTTGATAGAATCTGAAAAATTGCAGCAAAAAACAACTTCAAACACCGGAATTCATGGCAACAAATAAAACTAGCATATGCTCTCGTTACCTGAAGAACATCTGCAATGTTTATAACAAGAGCACCGTGAACCGGTTCGACATCGACCCAGTCTCCTTCATGCTTGATCTGCAATCCACCAATGTGATCCTGCAGCAACAACGTCAACACTCCTGGATCGGTATGCGATGCGATGCGATGCCGACCGTGAGATCAGGCTGAGGGCAGGGGGGATAGTAGTGGCCGACCATCAATCTTGCATCTAAACACGTAGTATTCTTCAGCCTATCCGTGTCCAATCTAGGGATGAGCACTCAGTCCGAACCCGATCCGATCGGATTTTTTTAATAAAAAATTCGGGTTCAGGTCGGCTCGGTTTTTTAAATGTGATATTTAAATCGGGTCGGATTCGGATTTAGGTGAAAAATACCCGATCCGACCCTGTCCGGCTCAAAAAAAATATAATTTTACCTTATATATTTAAGAATAATTATAATAATATTCCTCTATATATAATCTTTTTTAATTAAGTCACTGTTTTTATTGAATAAAAATATTTTTTTATTATTTCGGGTCGGGTTGAGCTTCTAAGTCATATATTCGAGTCGGATTGGATGAAATCTTGTTTTGATTGGGTCGGGTCGAGTCTCGAGTGGAGGCTCATTTATTCTCGGGTCGGGTCGGATGGACCCATGCCCATCCCTAGTCCAATCCCAGCCCTTCCGACAACAGCCCCATCAACAGCTCTCCTAATGTTTCTGAATTCTTGCTCCATCGGACCACCTCGTCCCTACAAACCTCGGGAATGTTCTCGAGCTCTGGCAGCGTTGGTGCTAGCTTCATCTGGATTGTGTACCTATCATTCCACCCAAAATTTCAACTCACGTTGTAACAAATCTATTAACAGTCCATAATTACTATATCAACAATTCCAACAATTTTTTTAATGTGGTATTTTGAAATTTTTTTCTTTAAATATATATTTATTGAGTAGTTGAATATAAGTTTAATACACATGCACTATCATTGTCGTATGAAAAACACTCATATAAAAAGACGTATGAAAAAACACATTATATGAAAAACACCCTTAAAAGTTCACAATTTACTATGTGGAGGCAACACGGACACACATTTGATCGAAATGAAAGGAAAAAAATATATAAGATAAATTATTATACGAATTTTTTCCAAAATAACAAATGCACACATTATATGTCAAAGATATAATTGTACAAGCACAACACAAGGCAAGCATTAAGTGTATATTAATCTTATGTATAATCACTCAATAAATAAATGTTTAAAATTTCGAATTTCAAAATCCTACATTATTTAAATATAACATTTTAAATATTTTGAACGGTTGAACATAAGATTAATACACGCACACTATCGTCTTCGTTCAGCTTGTACTCATCTAATTACCTATCTTCGACAAGCATCAATGCATATTTATTTTTTAAATAAAATTCGTATAATTTTATTCATATTTTTTATCTTAAATTTTCTTTTTCTTTCGTTTCAACTCAACTTTAAAAGTTCTGACTGAAAGAACATCATGCAGAAAAACTCCTTTTGAAAAAATATTTTCTAGAGAAAAAAAGTGTCTTTGTTTTATTTGACATAAAAAATATTAATTCAAAAAGTAATAAAAAAATAAGTGTTAGAATGAGACATAATTTTTAAATAAATGATGTTTGAGTAAAAATTATTCAAAATGAATTTCGGATTTTTTATTCAGATAAAGATAACTCAGTTCTATAAAGCTCGAACTAAGGATAGACTTAGAGGGAGACGGACGTTCCCTCTTAAAAATTTTAAATTATTATATACTTTAGATATTTTTTTGTCATATTTTCTATTGAAAATAAATTTCACCTCCTAAAATTTTATAAATTTATTTTTTTCTAACATAAAATTATTCGTCCGTCTTAACTGAAATTAATTCATAGAATTGATAAGACAATTAAATCAAACGTTATAAAAATAATAACGGTAAAGTATAGTAATGGTCACTGAACTTTTCTAAAGCTTTCATTTAGGTCCCCAGCTTTTAAAACTTGCAATACAATCCCCCAATATTTAGTCTGTTTGCAATATGATCCCCCAACATTTAGTCTGTTTGCAATATGATCCCCGACCGTTTGACGTTGTTACACTGTCGTTAGTACGTTTACAATATGGTCACTAAACTTTTCAGGCACTTGCATTTAGGTCTCCCAACTTTTAAAACTTGCAACACGATCCTAAATTTCATTATAAACCCCAAATTCCTTTTCGATCTCGAATTTCCTTTTTCGCTTCTCACTTCTCATTTCCAGCGTAACTTTTCAGTCGGGGATGCATAGGAAATTCTAATCTAACTTTGAATTATGTGGAGGTGTTAACTTGAATAAGGGTTCATTGAAAAAAGACCCGACCAAGGGACTATCGGGACCATCAACGATTTAAGGTGTAATGTTAGATACAAGTCATCTCAGGTGAAGCATATATGTTCGATGAAATGCTTGTGAGAAAAAATGGGGTTAGAAATGCAGAGTTGACAAATACTACAAAGATGAACTAAGTATCATTGTTGAAAGTCACCAACAAAGCTGGAATTAGTTTGTATAAATGGCATATAATAATTTCTTCATTTAATCCTTATGCTTAAAGATTTTCCAACAGATGATCAAATATAATGAAATCCTAAACAACACATTCATATCTCGTTTGGTTTTTGTTCTTCAATTTTCCGCCATGTAAAATTATAAACCCAAGCAGCGCTCTGTCTTTCAGCTTTTTATTTACAAAGAAAAAATGGAGGAAGAATTGATGGAACACAACACTGATTGCGTTTATTTCTTAGCCTTTCCCCTCACTTGCAAGAATGTATTTATTTTCTCTTTTGGGCTATCCAAAAGTAAACTTTTCCTCTTTCGTACTTTCCCATTTTTAGCTCGCATTGTGTGTTTTTTGTTGAAATTTTTATGTTTCTGGAATTTCATGTCAATGATTTGGATATTCAATGTTAGTTTTGAAAGAAAACCATCTAATTTTCTTTCTTTCTCCTTAATCAAAACTTTTAGTACTCCTTATGAAAGATATTCAGTCCATCAGAATAGAAGTGAAATAGGGTCTTAGGCTAAATTTTTTTTATCTTCTTGTTTGGTTTTTCTTTAAATCAGGGAATTGGTTGTGAGTATCGACATAGATAAATTTCCATGCTCAATCCGAGAGACTGCTGGTACTACTTTACTGGGAATTGTATTGATCCGACCTGTGCTTTTCAGCGTCCTTTGAGCTCGTATTCTTTTTAATAAGTTCATGTTGATTATGGGATTGATATATCGTGAATGAATTAAATTTTATTACATGTTTTTGGAAATTTTACAATTGAATTGTATTGAATTATAGCTTTAGAAGATAAGTTTGTACGCACGCAACTCGAAATGCATCATGACAGAATAGTATCTTTGGAGTAGCTACTTAACCCTGTCATGATACCCTTTCGAGTTGCGAAAGAGACTGAAAGGTGAATACACTGTTTGAAATTTCATTATATTTGATCATTTGTTGGAAAATCTTTAAGCACAAGGATTAAACGAAGAAATTATTATATGCCATTTATACAAAATAATTCCAGCTTTGTTGGTGACTTTCAACAATGATACTTAGTTCATCTTAGTAGTATTTGTCAACTTTGCATTTCTAACCCCATTGTTTCTCACAAGTATTTCATCGAACATATATGTTTCACCTGGGATGACATGTATCTAACATTGCACCTTGAATCGTTGATGATCTCGATAGTCCCT
The DNA here is from genome assembly GCF_006381635.1 of Hibiscus syriacus. Lineage (NCBI taxonomy): Eukaryota > Viridiplantae > Streptophyta > Magnoliopsida > Malvales > Malvaceae > Hibiscus > Hibiscus syriacus. The sequence goes on from NW_024063440.1 coordinate 408,055, forward strand.
TGGTCGGGTCTTCTTTCAATGGACCCTTATTCAAGTCAACACCTCCACATAATTTAAAGTTAGATTAGAATTTCCCATGCATCCCCGACTGAAAAGTTACGCTAGAAATGAGAAGAGAGAAGGGAAAAAGGAAATTCGAGATCGAAAAGGAATTCAGGGTTTAGAATGAAATTTAAGATTGTGTTGCAAGTTTTAAAAGTTGAGGGACCTAAATGCAAGCGCCTGAAAAGTTCAGTGACTATATTGCAAACGTACTAACGGCAGTGTAACGGCGTCAAACGGTCGGAAACCATATTGCAAACAGACTAAATGTTGGCGGACCATATTACAAACGGATTAAATGTTAGGGAATTGTATTGCAAGTTTTAAAAGTTGGAGGACCTAAATGAAAGCTTTAGAAAAGTTTAATGACCAGTACTATACTTTACCCAAATAATAAATAGATTGAGTTGGAAGTAAACCTCCAGCTAGCGGCTTTAGAGTGAAACAGGTCAACGTTGGAAAAAAAGTTGACACCGGGTACCGTCTCACGGGTATAGAATTTGGCCTTGACGTCGGTCGGCTGCTCGTGGAAAGGCTCTGATGGAACCGATCATACAGTCCAGAACTTGCACGGAAACTCCATGGTTATTATTATAATATATAGTAATTTTGTTTTTTTATATTATATATCGATATTATTCCCTACACTAGTCGTGGAAAAAGATATTACATGCAAAATTTTAATATCGTCATGCGTCTTATTTATTAATTCTAAACCTTAAATTTTAAGCTTTAAATTTTACACCATAAATCCTAAAATTGCAATCCCTAAATTCTAAATAAAACACATAACAGTATTAAAATCCTATTTGTGAAGTATTTTCCCCATCATGCCTAGGATAACATTTTTTTATGTAATCATTAAATAAAATAGCTAAAATAAATTCTTTTGTTCAAACCTTAATTGCGATAAAATTTAATATATAAAAAATACAGTAATTCCTTTTTTTCTAAATCAAATTCCGTATGAAATAGAATAAAAAAACCACTTTCTTTATACATGAAGAAATGACCATCCAACTCAGTTGATAGAGCACAAGGTTCTTAACCTTGAGGTCATGGGATCGAGTCCCATAGAGGGCATTTCATAATTTGGAGGTCTCTTACGAAAGCTGCTCTCAACCTAGTGTTAGGGGCAGCCTACTATCCTACCTCCCCCTTACCCCATTACATATGGGAATAAGGGACAACCATTTTTCTTTATACATGAAAGGTTTATTATAAAATTAGTATATGAATTTGACAAATTTTAAAGAATAATAAAATTAGTTCATGAACTTGAAAGCTGTTGAATCATCAACCAGAAGGCGTGGCATCTTTAGACTCCCTAAGAAATTGCAGTGGAAGGAGATGTTTTTTTAAATTGTTTGTATTGCTTAGCTTCACTCTTGTTCCCGATTCCATGAGCTCCTTGATGCTACGATATGTCTTCCGATGTTTTCGGCTGTCTCCGCAGTACAAAAACATCCCGTCGAGGTATCATTGACTTTGCAGTAGCAAATTGATGTCGGCAAAACTTGAAGATGTTATGGCAACAACAAATGAATTACTTAGAAATCAAGTTGAAGATATTGCCGCAAAAATTGAAGATAAGATTGCAACAGCTAAGAATTTCACCACGACAAGGAAGTTTGAGGTGACAATTCTTGTAACAAATTAGGCGGTTATCTAACACTATAAACAAGTATCATAACTTTAGTGTAATGCAATATGGTGAGAAGAAATAACAATACGAGAGAGTGTGTAAAGGTTAACAAAGCTTTTTATAGCAAAGTTTGTAAAACTAGCTGAAGCTAGTATTTGTATTTGTCTTGTGATTCATATTAATATATTATGTGAATTATAAAATCTATTGAGTGCCCACTTACAATTCCAACTAATTGTATCAGAGCTTGGTTCGAGTTCACTCATATATTCCTTGTATTTGTTTGTAGCCTTTGACAACTAGTCTCGTTTTTTATTTCTCCACTTTTCATTCTTTATTGGTCTTCATCTTGTAAACCCATTTGACTCTAATTGAGTTATGGCTTTCTGGTTGGCTTGTTAACTCTAACGTATCATTTCTTTCTATTTATGCAATTTCTTCATCAATTGCATTCTTCCACTTGTCATCGTAAACCGCTTCTTCATATGTTATTGGATCACTGTTCGCAAGTAATTAGAAAAGTGAAACATTTTGTAATTCATAATTATTATGCCTTTCTGGTATCATTTTTTTCTCTTGTAGATCTTCGAACTTCTGTGAAAGATACTTCAGGATTTTTTGTTATATTGCTTCCACTAATACTGTTGCTTGATGCTGATGGTCCATTTTGTTGAGGACCATGATCATCATCTTGTTAATCTTGATCAATAAGAATTTAATCATATTTGTTGAACCATGTTTTATAATATTTTGAAATAACAAATTAAGGCAAAATGTTTTTGGACTTGATTGAATTTGTTCAAAATTTTCAAAAATAATTCAAAGTCCATTAAACTAGAATTTGAGTACAAAATTATTTTCTAGGTACGTAGTACCGATACAGTTTTTACAGTATCGATACTACATGAACATTACTGATACTGTTCATATGGTACTTATGCCAAAAGGTAAGAGAAGTATCGATACTCTATAAGAAGTATTGATACTGCCAGTGTTTTCCAAATTGCTCAAATTTCATAATGCAAAATAGGCACCGATACTCAAGGGGTACCGATACTACTTTACACAGTAGTATCAATACCATGAAGCATAGTATCGATACTGGTCAAGCCCAATGGTCTTTAATGGCTAGTTTATTTAAATATTACAAAGGTAGTACCGATACTCATTAAAGGAGTACCGATATTCCCTGTGCTAGGCAGTTTTATTTTGCATAAAATTAATCCCCAACGGATAGAAACGACCACAAACTCATTCGAACATATAAAAAACAAGTTGAGGACACTTGAAGAAGGTTGGAACACCTATCCAAACAATCAAACACAAGAGAAGAGCTTTTTATTCCTATTTTGTTTCTCTTATAAGTAGTTGTGTTTGGAGCTTATAGAAAATCTTTTAATTGTTTTCTTGAGAGCATAAATATTTATAAACACCTACCTTAGTGAGGTTTTTCTTGTTTACTTCTTTTAACCTTTTGTAAAAGGGGATTGATTCTAGATTAGTCTGTGAAAAGCTAGAGAGTTGTAAAGATCTCTCTTTATCCTGCAAAAAGAAAGAACAAATTAGTAAATTTGTTAGAAAATCCTTAGTGAGGAGCTAAGGTAGTGGATGTAGACTTGGTTGAGAAATCGAACCACTATAAATCCTTGTGCAAATTGTCTATCTCTTTTTCCTCATTACTCCATAAACTCAAATAGCCAATTCACCCCTCTTGGTAATTATTCAGTTGATCATTGAGCTTCATCGAAATCCTAACAATTGGTATCAGAGTTTGACTCATTAGAAGGTCTAACAACCTTGAGACGATCCTTGAAGAAGCTCTATCCATTTTCGACACAACCGAAAAGATGACTTCCATCTCCGGCTCGTTCTACATGGAAGACTTCCAACCGATCGACAAGCTTTCATACTTCAATGGAGCCAAATACTATCATTGAAAGAAATTAATGAAGTTATTCATCCAATCTAATGATCTTGATGCATGAGAGATGATCGAGAATGGCTACTCGTCTCTAAAGAAGAAGACGGATGAGTGGAGTGCCTAAGAACAGAAGAAAACTCAACAAAATGCCAAGGCCATACACATGTTGTTTTGTGTAACACCCATTTCCAGTATACGTTTCCATACACAAGTCAAAGATGTCACATGACTTTTTAAAAACATTCAACCATTTGTAAAACCCATAAAATTTTGTTTTGAAATTTAAAACCAAAACATTTTAATACAACAATAAAACAGTCGTTGAAACATATTACCAAAGTTATCATTTTAAATACATTCCAAAGCATTTTTCTTAATTTCGATTACATGCCAGAAATTTTCAACATAAACATGATTGTCCTATTGTTACTGATGAGAGTCAACCTTAGATTGATGATAACTGCTGCTACTACTGTACTCCTTACTCGGCTAGTCTCTGCATTTACCTACGCGTGAAATCAACACACATTAAGTATTTACTTAGTGAGACATATTATTGTAAAAAATTGCAATTTATACATAAGTATCTCATAACTATTTAATGTCGAATTAAATCGCATACTCCATAAGGATCATTTAAATCTTTCTCAGTTAAACCAGATTTCTTCTATACAATCATCGAAATTATTCTTAGTAAAACCAGCATACCTATTGTCTGCGATTTGTGACTACTATATATGGTCGCCAAAATATGTGCAAGTATACACAATTGAACAAGTAATACAGTGATGAGTGAGTATCGTATCCATAGGGATTGGAGGAAATTAATAAGTTCAATCAAAGCAATCTATTCTACCTAAGTATTGTTAGTGATGACATGTACATATGAGAATATTGTGACAAAATGAAATGGATGTTGTGGAAATGAAATGATGATAATATGGTAGCAAATGGATATGTCATGGCAAATTATATTGTGTTTGGTGCAAACAAACCAAAATGTAAAGGTTGGATTTGATTACTAGGACTTTAACTTCCTCACACGACAAACTACTATGGGAATGAATGATAGGAGTCACTTGGGAAATTTAAGTCTACTTTCAAAATGGTCTTACTTCTATGCCTTATCTGCCCGACAGAGTTTACTAAGAGTGCCCTAAGCTATCTCTCTAGTTAAGGGACTCGATAGATTGAAGATGCCTTGGCAAACCGATTAGCGTTAGCTACTGCAGTGATCCTATTGGTCTAGATAACAGGATATGTCTCGACAATACCTTTTTGCGACAACATTAACATCTAACCTCTCGATCATGCACTACTCCTTTTAGTCGACTGAAATCCTAGCCTTATCTCTAAGGTGGATTAGGCCTAGTTACTATCTAGAACCCCTTACTTATGTGGTTCCTCCCTAGTTTATGTCAAATACTAAGGATGTGCTACTTAGTCATTCTCTCGAACACTAAGTAATCTCCTAAGGAATGTCTACTCTCATAGCTCCTACAACCTTAAGGTATTAAACTACATAACAAAACAGATAATAACATTAAAAAACAATCATTCATTAAAGTAAATCTTAAATATACAAAATAAACTCCCACCAAATAAGACTAGTTCATGGTGGGGTTCGAATATATCAAGAAAAAAACAAGTTAATTCGTTCCTCACAACCCAAATGATAAAAATGAAAGCAAAGAGCAATGTGAAGGAGGAAAAGCCTTTGAATTGCACTGCCAGAGCTTCCCTCGGCCACCACGAACTGTCCCAGCGAGCTAGCTTCTCTCGGATGCCTAGTTCGCCACTCCCTCCAGCTTGGCAACGAAGGAATACCATGGCAATTACGATTGATGGAAAAAGGAGAGACCTTTTTCTCTTTGAATTTAAGCTCAAAACGGCGTGTGTCAAAGTCCCTTTGCAAAGTAGCTTCATTTCCTATTTATAGGGGGAATAAACCTAGGAATCTATGTTGAAATTCCTAGGATACCCCAAATCATGCTTCATTCACGTAAGGGTGAGCAGAGGTGGCAGTGGTCCCCCTAGGAAGCTGGAAATGGTCAAGCCTGAGAGGTTGGTTGAGTACCCGACAAGACCAAGCTACATCAGGGTGTGGTCTGGCAGGATCAGCAGCAGCAGGGAGTGGTCCAACAAGATCAGCTGCAGCAGCACGTGGTCCCCTCTAGGCAGGTGTCTCATCACGGGTAGAGATCACATGAAGATAGGAACAACTGGCTCTAAAAATATCTTCTTTCATTTTGTTCGCTCTCAAAATGACAACCGAGTCGACATTTGCATTCTGGTCAGCAGTCTCATCATGTCATGACATTTCCCTTTTTTCTTTTGCTTCCTCCCAAATCTTGCACATCACCAAACAAATACCTTCCCCATAAAGTAGCACCGTTTATAAAATAAAATGTTGTGACAAACATAATTCCACCACATGCAACTATATGCTCATAAATGCATCTATATGATCCTAAATAGGCTCTTAGATAGTCAATAACTTAAGTGAAAAGGTCCAAAATATGACCTTTTTACAGAGTTATCAAACCCCCACACTTAAGTTATTGCTTTTCCTCAAGCAATGGATATTATTAAGCAACATAAAAATACCATTTCAAGTTCAGAAGTAGAATAGCTATATGAGATAAAATTTCAGTCCTCAGAACATTTGGCTTCAACATGCTAGACTAGTTTGAGAAATCAATTACTGTCCCCTAGGGAAAGATCCTTTGTGTGGGTGTGTGCGTGTTTGTATCAAGTTCATGCTTAACAAACTTAAAAATTTTCTAAGTAAGCTTTCTTGTTTTTCCATGACATTACTAAATTTTTTCCCACATTGTTATCTTTTCTTTCATTAACTATGATACGAGGGGAGTCAACCCATCACACATACCATCCCACACTCTAGGTGAAAGGGAGCATACCTTCCACCCCAAGCTAGTCAGGTAAGGTCATCCCATAACTACTTTCATTTACTCATATACCATAGCTGCCATTTATTTATATGCAATTTCTAGGCAATGCCATGGCATAGGGGAGTGTCCCCCTACAGATATGTCGAAGCATTTATTTAATTTCATTTTTTTTCAGTATGGGGTTTTCATCATTCATTAGCAAAGTATTATGCCACGACATTCAAGAATTATCTTATAAAAATTTCTAAGTTCCTTAAGTGTGGAAAACATACAATCGTGTATTAAAAGGTTTCAAAGAAGCAAGTCCTGGAGTTGGTTCTTTTATCCTCAATAGTCATGTACATTCAATTCTAGCCATAAAGAGTTCATCATCATCTGGCATCCTTAATTTATTCCATAAAACTAATTCTAACAATTACTAATGTCATGGCATATTCATTATACTAATACTATCATGCAATGACTTAGGAACCCTACCTCCCCTAACTTGAGAGAAGCATTGTCCTCAATGCTTACTAAAAACTAAGGTAAAAATAGACTACATTCTATGAAATGTAATACAAGGCAATGTACCTCGACTTCATGCTTGTGGTGGTGAGGTGGTCGCGCGACGTGTGTGCTTTCGCAGTTGTATGGAGCTGGAATGTTTAGAGTCTAATGTTGGTGCAACTTTTTGTCTTGTTGCTGCCAATTTCTTTTTGCTTCCACTCGTACATTCATCACATGCCGGCTGTGTGGACCTTAATTATGCAAAGAAAAATAAATTAATCACTTAATATAAAATTGAATAAAATAGTAGCCAAGTAAAGTGTTATTTATGCACATGAGTAAATCTAAAATGTAACGGTATCTTCAAGATGCTTAGCCAGTTTTGACATCGTGCAAGAGGAGTGCAGATTTGTCACGCATGGGTGGGACTCCTTGATAAGCATTCAAACGCTGGCCATTGACTTTGAAAATGGATCCATCATCCATATTCTTGATATCCACAGCACCATGAGGGTAAACATGGTGTACTTCAAATGGTCTTGACCATTGTGACTTCAGTTTTCCAGGGAAGAGCTTAAGCCACATGTTAAACAAGAGCACCTACATGCCAATATGAAAATGTCATGGAAAAAGAATTCAATCATGCCACTTCTTTGTTTTTTCTTTTTAAAGCTTGGCATTTTCATATGCTTGTGCTTAAAACTCTTCTATTTCATTCAGATCGAGTAACCTTTGCTCCCCATCTAATTGTACACCGAAGTTCAGCTTTTTAATCGTCCATTATGCCTTATGTTCTAATTCCACAGGTAGGTGACATGCTTTCCCATATACCATCTTGAAAGGTGACATTCCCAGAGGTATTTTGAATGCCATCCGATAAGCCCAGAGCGCTTTGTCTAGCTTCGGGGACCAATCATTCCTTATAGGGTTCACCACTTTCTCTAGGATTTTCTTGTCGATTGGATACTTCAACTTGTCTATTGGTTTGTGGGTAATATGTCGTGGCAATCTTATGTCGCACTCCATATTTTTGTAATGACTTGGCAATAAGCTTGTTATCAAAATGAGTTCCCTCATTACTGATGATGGCTCTTGGTGCTCTAAATCTGGTAAAGATATTCTTGTGAAGAAATTTGAGCACAGTTTTAGAGTCATTCCTCGATGTGGCAATCGCTTCAACCCACTTGGATACGTAGTCCACAGTAAGCAAAATATACAAGTCTCCAAAAGAAGATGGGAAGGGTTCCATGAAGTTAATGCCCCATACATCAAAGACCTCGATCTCTAAAGTATTTTGCAATGGCATTTCGTGTCGTCTGGAAATGTTCCCAGTATATTAGCATCTATCACATGTTTTGCAAAACTCGTGAGCATCCTTAAACAGTGAATACCAGTAAAAGTCTGATTGGAGGACCTTAGCAGAGTCCTCGCTCCTCCAAAATGCCCTCCACAGGGAGCTATGTGGCAATGGTGTAGAATGTCTCGTTGCTCCTCTTCAGGGACACATCGTCGAATCATTTGATTGGCGTATTTTTTAAACAAATACAGTTCATCCCAAAAATAAAACTTGGCATTATTCTGGAACTTCTTCTTTCCCTGGTTTTTTTAATTCATAAGGAAAACTACCACTAACAAGAAAATTAACAATGTCGGCGTACCACAGGATTGTCGTGGCATATAAAATTTTCTCATCATAGAAATCCTCTTTAATATAAAAAATGTCATGGCATTCTGAAATGTTCTCTAGCCTAGATAAATGATCTGCAACCTGGTTCTCAGTACCTTTCCTATCTATTACCTCTAAGTCAAATTCATGCAGTAGTAATATCCACCTAATAAGTCTAGGCTTGACATCTTTCTTGTTCACTAAGTATTTTATATCTGAGTGATCAGTGTGAATAAAGGCTTTGGTGCCAATCAAGTATGGCCTAAACTTGTCAAATGCAAATACCACGACAAGTAATTCTTTCTCAGTGGTAGTATAGTTCAATTGTGCCTCATTCAAGGTACGACTAGCATAATATATAACATGAAAAATTTTACCTCTATGTTGCCCAAGAACAGCTCCCACAACAAAATCACTTGCATCACACATTAACTCGAATGGTGACGTCCAATCTGGGGGAACCACGATAGGTGGAAAGATAAGTCTTTATTTCAGCTCATTGAATACGCCATGACAATTTTGATCGAACATAAATGGTTGGTTTTGTTGAAGTAGGGTACATAAGGCTTTGGATATCGTGGAGAAGTACTTGATGAATCTTCTATAAAACCCAGCATGTTCAAGGAAACTCCTAATGCCCTTGATAGAAGTTGGTGGGGGTAGCTTCTCGATCACCTCGATTTTACCTTTGTCTACTTCAATGCCATTTTTCGAGATCTTATGTCTTAGAACAATGCCTTCGGTCACCATAAAGTGACACTTTTTCCTAGTTCAACACTAGATCGACCTCCTCACATTGTTTGAGTACCTTTGCCAGATTGCCGAGGCATTTTTCAAGGTCATCTCCAGATACAGAGAAATCATCCATAAAGATTTCTAGAAAATCCTCAACCATGTCAAAAAAATATGGCTTACATGCAGCGTTGAAAGGTTGTCGGGGCATTACAGAGTCCAAAAGGCATTCTTCGAAAAGCATAAGTGTCATAGGGATACGTGAACGTTGTCTTCTCTTGGTCCTCTAGTGTGATGGCAATTTGATTATACCCCGAGTATCCATCCAAGAAAGAGTAATATGCATTTCCTGTAATATCCCAAATATTGTGTAAGGGACTTTATTGAAAAGATTTCAAATTTGGGGATTTAATTGAATAAATTCTAAAAGATGTGAAAATGATTGGGAATAGTATTTTGAACTAAATTGTATAAAAAGATAAATAAAGAGGGCATTTTGGTCTTTTAGGAGGGAAATTAAAATATATCCCTATTAGGGATTTAAAAAGGGTAAAAAAGAGGAAAATGTATATATCTATCTATCTATCTCTTTTCTCTTCTTCACTGTGGACAAACTCTCCCCATAGCAAAGGTTAGATTTCAATTTGGTGGTTTATCCTTTTATTTTTGGTTAGTTATTGAAGCCTTGAGCATGATAGAAGCTTAAGAAAGGATTAGATGTGATTAAAACTATGAGATAAGGCAAATATTAGAGATTTAAGAAAATGGGTTTTTAAATGATATGTTAATATATGAGTGTTTATTGAGGTTTATTGGCAGAAGTGACTTATCATAAAGGTAAATGAAAGATTAAAAGCATTGGATGAGTGTAAAAACAAGTTAGAAATTTGGGTGTGATTCTTAGAATCAAATGCTCTTGAGGAATACTAGATGTTTTAAGTAACTAAATGAAGGAAAGTTTGTATGGATAAGTAGACAAGAGTTAAGTAGCATTGTCGGGTGTAAATATAAAGAAATTTGTCTCCATTTGGCTAATAATCGGGTTAAAAAGTAGAAATTATAGGCAAGGATATCAGTACTAATAGAATAATACCGATACTATAGGCTAAAATAGGATGAATTAGTTGAGTAGTATTGATACTTATTCAATCAGTATCGATACTGACAAGGTAGTATCGATACCATGTTAAGGGTATCGATATCAAGCAACATCGAACCTAAAATTAGTATCGATACTGGAAGGGAGTATCGGTACCATAGTATAGAAATATCGGTACTAGGCTAGTAGTATCGATACTATAGAGCCAGAAATGTTAAAAATAGGCTGATATTGGTATAGAAAGTTAATGATATGTTATTTTGAGTATGGTTTAAGTATAATGGTTAGGAAATATACTAACATTGGGTATGGTACATGTTTTAATGGATGCTTGAGTAAATCGGAACCAAGCTACCGAGACAAATAAAATTAAGGGTAAAGGCAAAGTACTGAAGTAATCAGCCTTACGTTTTGGATACTTAGCGAGGAAAGTCAGGTGAGTGCGTTTAATTATGTACGTACATGCTAAAATAGTAATAGTGTAGAAATTATTAATTTATGAATGGTTATTACCAAATGGCACTAAGTGTGTAAAAATGTTAAGAAATTCATACTAAGTGTATGAATTTCCTTATGGGGCACTTCGTATGCTAAAATGTTAAGAAATTCATACTACGTGTATGAATTTCTGTATTGGGCACTTCGTGTGCTAAAATGTTAAGAAATTTATACTAAGTGTATGAATTTATATATTAGACACTTTGTGTGCTAAAATGTTAAGAAATTCATACTAAGTGTATGAATTTCAGTATTGGGCACTTTGTGTGCTAAAATGATAAGAAATTCATACTAAGTGTATGAATTTCCGTATGGGAAATATATGTGTATAAACATAAGAAATTCATAATAAGAAAATGGATTTTTATATTGGTAATGGGTATACAACCACACAGATTTTAGTAATGGTTGATAAATGATGATATCAGCACTGGCGATGCAAATTATAGAATACTTATTGAATTGAAAGATCCCTTGAAATGAAAAGTTTAATAAAATAATGTGTGTTTATTTCACGCGTAGGTGGAATACCAACTAAGTGCAACTCACGGAATTCATCATAAGTTGATGAACTACCTTATAGGCACTATGTTTGCATCTTAATAAATGAACATGAATAAAAAGTTGGTAAATTGACATGTGAGCACTAAGGGTGAAAATGTATAGGGTTATAATAAATTAAAATAAAGTTAATTAATAATTAAAATAAGTATTAGAGTAGAAACGATTTCAAAATAAAAGATCAATGGCCTAACTGTGCATTTGACAGAAAGGTATCAATTATGCCAGTTAGATGAAAGGCTAAGTAAGTGGCTTTTAGGCCTAACTATGCATTTAAAAGAAAGGTGTCAATTATTCCAGTTAGACGAAAGGCTAAGTGCCTTTGAGGCCTAGCTGTGCATTTGACAAAAAGGTGTCAATCATGCCGGTTAGATGAAAGGTTAAATGCCTTTAGTAAAAGACTAGATGTATAACAATGTATAATGGTATATAAAAGGCATGAAAGGATGCCCTAAATAAAATATATAATAGTGTATAAAAGGCATGAAATGATGCCCTAAATGGAATGTATAATAGTATATAAGAAGGCATGAACGATTGTTATAAATGAAAATGCATAATGGTGCATTATAAGAAGGAATGGATGTTTTCAATGAAAATAAAGAATAATAGCTAAAGAGATAATTGGAAAAAGGAAAAATATAAAGAGAGATAGGTATTTTATTCATACTAAAAATAATTAAGGTAATTGTGTATGGAATACAGTTTAACTGAGGAGGAGGATCCTTAAACAATATACGATTTAGTATGAACCAAATAAATATTACATACTTATGTATACATAAAGATTTCTTAAAATATTGTGTCTCACTAAGTAAATACTTAATGTGTGTTGCTTCTACATGTAGGTAAAAGAAGACACAAATCAAATAAGGAGTGCAGAAGTAGCAATGAATATCATTAATTAAGGTTGACCTTCATCAGTAACGGTAGGACAATCATGTTTATTTGGAATAATTTTTTGCATGTAATCGAATTAAAAGAAAAATGATCTAGAATGTATGTAACGTGGAATTTTGGTATTATAGTTCAATGATTGTTTTATAATTATAATTAAATGTTTTTAATTAAGAATTTTCGAAACAAAATTTTAAAAAAACAAAATGCTTTAAAAGTGATGTGACATTTATTTTTTGTGTACGAAAAGGTATACAAGATATGGTGTTACATTTATTGGTATCAGAGCTACATGTTTAGCCGATTCTTGGTCGAAACCGAGTTTAATTGAAATGAGAAAATGGATTGCATGCCATTAAGATTGTTAAAGTTACTGATAGGTGTCAATTAGAGTGTGATTGATGTCACTCCTTATTAACTTGAGTGATTTTCTTAAGTATGCCATAATAGATGTCGGAAACTAAGGAAAAAGGTAATAAAATATATGTTATTGAAAAGAATGTCGAGATAAAAATCGACCCAAGAGAATTCGACATGATTTTAGTATCATGCCGAAAAAGAGTAGAAGCTGCTGGGGATTTTTCTACATTTGTGGAATCTATTAAAAAGTTTGAATGGTTTACAAGAGAAGTTGAATCAGATGAAGATCCAGAGGAGATTTTGAATATAATGATGATTCCAAAATTTCTTCAGGTAAGCTTAATTAATTGAGAAATATTTAAGTGAAACATTAAGTTGTTCAAAGTGTTGTTAATTTGAGTAAGAGGAAAGGAGTCAGCTATAAATACATTGACCGCTAAAAGCCTATAGAAAGATGAATTATTATAGGATCAAGTGATTATGAGTTTGTTTAAGAGTAAATTTAGTTACTAATGTAATTTTTGCATTAACTGTTATGAGGCTATTGCTGTAAGTTGTCAAGTCTTATTATTTAATAATGTGGATAATTAGACTTTCATAGTCGAGAGATAAAATGTTTCAATTGATTGAGAATAGTTTAAATGGATAAGGAAAGTTACACGGATTTTCTCAAGAAGAAAATGAAAGATTTTAAAATAAAAGTATTCTAGTGGGTCATGGTGTAAAGATGAGTTGGGCAGGTAGTAAACAATTGATAAAAATTCCAGGGGTTATGTTCCCGGTGAACTTGATGAAATTATCATTTGATGAGTTAAAATCATATTGAATATAAGTTGTCTGTCTCTAGAGACTATTATTTCAGAAAGATGCAGAGGGTATGAAAATTATAATTTTTAGTGAGAAAGTAAAATCATCGCTCAAGGTGATATGGATAATGATTATGAAGAAAATGATGTCAGAAATATCTATATATATAACTTTTTATGGTTAATATGATAGATACTCAAATAATTAAAGTATAAGTGTTTGATAATTTCACAAAAAAATTGGGAATTTATAGATGTCTTTTTTAGGTAAATTTATTGAGAGTTATCTTGATATCGAAAGGTTGAATTCAAGGTTAATAGTTATTAATGTATTGGACATGTTTCTACGATTTAGTATTAAATGACTTAAGTGAGTAAAGAGAATTAGAGACTCAATTATAAGAGTTGATTGATCAAAGTTTTATCAACTCGAGTATTTCATCTTGGGAAGTATGTGTGTTATTAGCGAAAAGAAAAGATAAATCTATGTGGTTATACATAGATTTTTTACAATTAAATAAGACTCTTCGAGAGAAGAATTTGTTTTCCAAACTATTAAAATGTGAAACTTTATTTAGCAAGGATGATTTTCTTTAACCATGTTGTTTCAACATAAAGTATAAGAGTAAATCTTAAGAAAAACTCATGTTATAGTAAATTAGAAACTCTCAAAGAATAATCCTGAAGTATAGATTTCTTTGGGGCTTGTTGTTTACTATCGAAGGTTATTAAGAAACTTTTCGACGTTTGATTTGCTGTTAACCAAGTTTTAAGGGAAAATGTCTTTTTTTATAATGCAAAAGGGTCAAGAGAGTTTTGAAATACTAAAGAGGTTTGTTACGGAAATACCAGTATTTATACAACTTGAATTGGTAAATATTATGTAGCTTTTACTAATGCATCTAACAACGGTTTAAGAAGTGTGCTTATGCACAAAGGTAAGGTTATGGCATATGCATCAATAAAGTTAAAAACTCACAATGGGAGTTATCTACGCATGATTTAGAGTCGGTCGTAGTTGAGTATCTTAAAAGATTTGACTTATAATTTGTATAGTGAGTGGTACTATCGTTGTGTTAATTACAAAAGTCTTATGCTGATCTAAAGAGAAAAGTTAGTGAGTAACAAGAAAGTGGTAAAGTTTTCTGAAAGTTTCACTTTGGAAGTAAGTATTGCGATTGTGATTAGATTGAGAATTATTGAATATAGATTTTATCAGTTAACTGAAAAAGAACCAATATTGGTATGGATTAGAGAAATCCAGAAATCGCATAAGTAAAACGATTCCTCTAGTTGTAGTAGTGTGGTAAACGCACAAAGTTTTTTTAAATTCAAAGACTAATTTTCTTAAGGGAGAGAATTGTAATACCCAAAATATAGTATAAGTGACTTTATTGAAAAGATTTCAAATTTGGGGATTTAATTGAATAAATGCTAAAAGATGGGAAAATGATTGGGAATAGTATTTTGAACTAAATTGTATAAAAAGATAAATAAAGAGGGCACTTTGGTCTTTTAGGAGGGAAATTAAAATATATCCCTATTAGGGGTTTAAAAAGGGGGAAAAAGAGGAAAACATATATCTCTCTCTTTTCTCTTATTCCCCGTGGACAAACTCTCCCATAGCAAAGGTGAGATTTTAATTTGGTGGTTTATCCTTTTATTTTTGGTTAGTTATTGAAGCCTTAAGCATGATAGAAGCTTAAGGAAGGATTAAATGGGATTAAAATTATGAGATAAGGGAAATATTAGAGATTTAAGAAAATGGGTTTTTAAATGATATGTTAATATAAGAGTGTTTATTGAGGTTTGTTGGTAGAATTGACTTATTATAGAGGTAAATAAAAGATTAGAAGCATTGGATGAGTGTAAAAACAAGTTAGAAATTTTGGTGTGATTTTTAGAATCAAATGCTCTTGAGGGATACTAGATGTTTAAGTAACTAAATGAAGGAAAGTTTGTATAGATAAGTAGAGAAGAGTTAAGTAGCATTGTTGGGTATAAATATAAAGAAATTTGGCTCCATTTAGCTAATAATCAGGTTAAAAATTGGAAAATCTGGGCAAGGGTATCGGTACTGATAGAACAATATTGATACTATAGGCTAAAATTAGATAAATTAGTTGAGTAGTATCGATATTGATTCAATCAGTATCGATACCGATGAGGTAGTATCGATACCATGGTAAGGGTATCGATATCAAGCAGCATCGAACATAATATTGGTATCGATACCGGAAGGGAGTATCGGTACCATAGTATAGAAGTACCGATACTAGGGTAGTAGTATCGATACTATAGAGCCAGAAATGTTAAAAATTGGCTGATATTGGTATAGAAAGTTAATGATATGTTCTTTTGAGTATGGTTTAAGTATAATGGTTAGGAAATATACTAACATTGGGTATGGTACATGTTTTAATGGATGCTTGAGTAGATCAGAACCAAGCTCTCAAGACAAATAAAATTAAGGGTAAAGGCAAAGTACCGGAGTAATCAACCTTTCATTTTGGATACTTAGCGAGGAAAGTCAAGTGAGTGCATTTAATTATGTACATGCATGCTACAATAATAATAGTGTCGAAATTATTAATGTATGAATGGTTATTACCAAATGGCACTAAGTGTGCAAAAATGTTAAGAAATTCATACTAAGTGTATGAATTTCTGTATGGGGCACTTCGTGTACTAAAATGTTAAGAAATTCATACTAAGTGTATGAATTTTTGTATTGGATACTTCGTGTGCTAAAATGTTAAGAAATTCATACTAATTGTAAGAATTTTCGTATTTGACACTTTGTGTGCTAAAATGTTAAGAAATTCATACTAAGTGTATGAATTTCCGTATTGGGCACTTTTTGTGCTAAAATGATAAGAAATTCATACTAAGTGTATGAATTTATGTATGGGAAATATATGTGTATAAGCATAAGAAATTCATCATATGGAGATGGATTTTTATATTGGTATTGGGTATGCAAACCATACAAATTTTAGTAATGGTTGATAAATGATGTTATTAGTACTAGCAATGCAAATTATAGAATACTTATTGAATTGAAAGATCCATTGAAATGTAAAGTGTAATAAAAGAGCGTGTGTTTATTTCACGCGTAGGTTGAATACCAGCTGAGTGCAACTCATGGAATTCATCATTAGTTGATGAACTACCGTATAGGCACTATGTGTGTATCGTAATAAATGAACATGAATAAGAAGTTGGTAAATTACCATGTGAGCACTAAGGGTGCAAATGTATAGGGTTATAATAAATTAAAAGAAAGTTAATTGATATTAAAAATAAGTATTAGAGTAGAAATGATTTCAAAATAAAAGATCAATGGCCTAAATGTGCATTTGACAAAAATGTGTCAATTATGCCAGTTAGATGAAAGGCTAAGTTCATTTGAGGCCTAACTGTGCATTTGACATAAAGGTGCCAATTATGTCAGTTAGATGAAAGGCTAAGTGCCTTTGAGGCCTAACTGTGTATTTGACAGAAAGGTGTAAATTATGACAGTTAGATGAAAGTCTAAGTGCCTTTAAGACCTATTGTTCATTTGACAGAAGGTGTCAATTATGACAGTTCATTTGAGGCCTAACTGTGCATTTGACATAAAGGTGCCAATTATGTCAGTTAGATGAAAGGCTAAGTGCCTTTGAGGCCTAACTGTGTATTTGACAGAAAGGTGTAAATTATGACAGTTAGATGAAAGTCTAAGTGCCTTTAAGACCTTATTGTTCATTTGACAGAAAGGTGTCAATTATGACAGTTAGATGAAAGGCTTAGTGCCTTTGAGGCCTAACTGTGCATTTGACAAAAAGGTGTCAATTATGTCAGTTAGATGAAAGGCTAAATGCCTTTGAGGCCTAATTGTGCATTTAGCAGAAAGGTGTCAATTATGCCAGTTAGATGAAAGGCTATGTGCCTTTGAGATTTAGCTGTGCATTTGACAGAAATGTGTCAATCATGTCGGTTAGATGAAGGTTAAATGCCTTTGAGTAAAAGACTTGTTGTATAACAATGTATAATGGTGTATAAAAGGCATGAATGGATGTCCTAAATGAAATATATAAAAGTGTATAAAAGGAATGAAAGGATGCCCTAAATGGAATGTATAATATTGTATAAGAAGGCATGAATGATTGTTATAAATGAAAATGCATAATGGTGCATTATAAGTATGAATGGACACTTTCAATAAAAATAAAGAATAATAATTAAGGATATAATTGGAAAAAGGAAAAATATAAAGAGAGATAGGTATGATATGCGTACTAAAACTAATTAAGGTAATTGTGTATGAAATACGGTTTAACTGAAGAGGATTATAGGATCCTTAAAGAATATATGATTTAGTATGAACCAAATAAATTTGACATACTTATTTATACATAAAGATTTCTTAAAATATTGTGTCTCACTAAGTAAATACTTAATGTGTGTTACTTCTACGAGTAGGTAAAAGAAGAAACAAATCAAATAAGGAGTGCAGAAGTAGCAATGGATATCATCAATTAACGTTGACCCTCATCAGTAACGGTAGGACAATCATGTTTATTTGGAACAATTATTGGCATGTAATCGAATTAAAAGAAAAATGCTATAAAATGTATGTAATGTGGAATTTTGGTATTATAGTTCAATGACTATTTTATAATTATACTTAAATGTTTTTAATTAAGAATTTTTGAAACAAAATTTTAAGGGTTTTTAAAAGACAAAATGCTTTAAAAGTGATGTGATATTTGTATTTCGTGTACGGAAAGGTATACGGGATATGGGTGTTACAATGCTAGCTAGTTGATCCAGCATTTAATCGATGAACGACAAAGGGAAATGATCCTTCTTGGTGGCCTTGTTGAGTTTGTAGTAGTCTATGTATATTCGTCACCCAGTGAAAGTGTGTGTTGGAAGTAGCTCCATTTCGTCACTTGTCACCATGGTTGTGCCTCCCTTCTTTGGCACAAATTGGATGGGACTTACCCAAGAACTATCATAGATGGGGTAAATCACTCTAGCATCAAGCCACTTGAGAATTTCTTTCAACACAACTTGCTTCATGATTGGGTTTAATCTTCGCTGCGGTTCTATGGATTTGTCATGGCATTCTTCCAGAAAGATTTTGTGCAAACAAATGGTTGGACTTATTCCCTTCAGATCCACCATTGTCCATCCTAATGCTCTCTTGTGCTGTGAAAAAAATACTTAGCAGACTACATTCTTGGTTAGGAGTAAGGGCAGAGGAAATAATCATAGTTAAAGTTTCATTACTACCAGATAAGCATATTTAAGATGTTGTGGAAAATTCTTTAACTCTAGGGTACGAGCATGCTGTAATGAGGGCTTATAAGGAACAAACTCTTTAAAATTAAGAGGTTCAAAATGCATACCTGGGCTAGGTATGAGGAAGCTAGCTTGTTGCTCATCGAAAGAATAATCATTAGGGTCTTCGGCTTTAAGTCTTCAAATAGCCTCTCATCAGTTTCCAGTTGAATGAAAATGTCATGGTAAAATTGATCTGCATCTCTTGCGATAAATGAATCCACTTCTAAAATACTATGGCATTCTTCAGAATCATCCATTTATTTGAGAGAACGGAAGACATTCACAGTGACACACTACCACTCTCATGGTCAGCTCACCCTTCTCGCAGTTGATAAGAATACGACCGGTAGCTAGGAAAGGTCTCCAAAAAATAATGGGTGTTGTGGCATCAACCTCATAGTCCATAATCAGACAGCCTACTGGAAATAAGAATTTGTCAACCCGTACAATAACATCTTCAATTCACCATTTGGGATGAATATGTGAACGATCTGCTAATTGCAATATAATAGAGGTGGGTCTAGCATTTCCTATTCCAAGCTTCACGAAAATTGACTTAGGCATCAAGTTCACGCTTGATCCAAGGTCACATAATGTCTTTCTAACATATTTGTCTCCTATCGATCATGGAATGATAAAACTGCCTGGATCATGTCTTTTTGGTGGCAGCTTGTTTAAGGAAGAGCAATATTCTTTTTCCGTGGCAATTGTCTCATATTATTCAGCCTTTATTTTCTTGGTAACAATCTCCTTGATGAATTTAACATATGTCGGCATTTGTTCCATAGCTTCCAGAAAAGGAACATTGATTTGAAGTTGACTCAGAATGTCAACAAATTTTTTGAATTGAATATCATTGTTATGCTTCTTCAGTCTTTGCGGGAATGGAGCTGGGGGTCTAACTTCCTGTAGTAACAGAGTATGAACAGTATTTGCCTTGGCATTTTTGTTTGCTCCCTCAGTCATTTTACTTGATGAACCCTCATCCTTATCATATTCCACTAGAGTTTCTTCTAGAAATTCATGCTCGTCTTGCACAGTTAGAGGGGGTAAATCAGTCTTCGGTCTTCCCCAAACTTGTCTTCTACGTTGATTTGGGTACCACTCCGTAGAGTTAGTACATTGCAGTGTTCTTTTCCATAATGTTTTGTGACTTCAGTGTCACTCAACAGATGTCCTGGTCGTCGTTCTTGTAATGTTATGATAATTTGACCAACCTGACCCTCCAACGCCCTCAGAGATGAACTGTGGCTCTGAAGTAGGGTTCATTGATATTCGATAGAGGTCGCGTGGTCTTCAATCATAGTCTTCATAGTTGCTATGAACTCTTGTATTGTGGCCTCCAAAGAACTTGTGTTAGATAAAGATGGCCCTCCCTTGTGAGAATTATGCCATGGCATATTCGTTTGAAAAGCTTGGGAGTCATTGAAATGATACTTCCGAACTGGTTGATTAACATTTCTAGTTCCTTGATTTTCCCACGAAAAGTTTGGATGTTGACGCCATCCAGGATTAAATGTGTTAGAGTAGGGGTTGTTATTATCTAGATTGTAGTTTCCCACAAAGTAGGGGTTGCCTTTACTTCTCTCACCTCACTTGGTCTTTGTGAATTCTTCAACATATTGGTGATAGCAGAAATTTGGGTGGACATCGAATCCTTAGTGTCTAGCTCGAATGCTCCATATGATTTTTGCCCAAGTCCAAGCCTTGTAGATGGAAATTGATAATCGTTGTTGGCAATCCTATCTAGAATGTCAAATGCCTCTATAGGTGATTTGTCAAGTAATATCCCATTTGCTGAGGCATCTAGCATCATCCTCGTGGGTGCATTAACTTCATTATAGAACATCATCACTTGCGTCCAATCTTGAAAACCTTGATTCAAACATTTACGAAGCAATCCTTTATACCGATCCCAACATTCATACATTGATTCATCATCAGCTTGACGAAAAGAAGTGATGTCGTTCCTCAGTTGGGTGTTCATGTTCGGAGGATTATACCGTAGCAAAAAAAATTTCACAGATCATTCTAGGACTCCAATGAAACCGCTAGAACACCACTCAACCAAGCCCTTACTCAATTGTCCTATAGGATTTAGCATATTGAAAGTGACACAATTCCAAGATTTAAGTCATCCAAGATAGGGTTTAAGTTATCACGAATAGCTATATTCCCATCATTTGAAATAGCCTCACCATTCAAATCTCCTTCATGACTTATGCCTTGATTTTTTATTTGATACATATTTGCTCATTGAGAACGTATTCTTCGCCTAAACAACCTATCAATCTCAGGTTGAAGTGGTTCTAATGGCTCGTTAGAATGTATTATGGTCATACACCAAGAAAAAACTTGAAAAAGATAATGAAAATAAAAAGTAAAACTATATAAAAAAATAAACAAGTAAAATACAAATGCTATGTCAAAACTAATTAACTTCCAGTTGTCAATCCCCGGTAACGACGCCAAAAACTTGTCTGTGATTTTTTACTACTATATATGGTCGTAAAAATATGTGCAAGTATACACAATCGAACAAGTAATGCAGTGATGAGTGAGTATACACAGGGATTGAAGGAAATTAATAAGTTCAATCAAAACAATATATTCTACCTAAGTATAGTTAGTGATGGCATGTACATATGAGAATGTTTTGGCAAAATGAAATGGATGTTGTGGAAATGGAATGATGGTAATATGGTATCAAATGGATATGTCATGGAAAATTATATTGTGTTCGGTGGAAACAAACGAAAATGTAAAGGTTGGATTTGATTACTATGACTTTAACTTCCTCACGCGGTAAGCTACTATGCGAATGAATGATAGGAGTCACTTGGGAAATTTAAGTCTACTTCTCAGAATGGTCCTACTTCTATGCCTTATCTGCCTGACAGAGTTTACTAAGAGTGCCCTAAGCTATCTCTAGTTAAGGGACTCGACAGATTGAAGAAGTCTTGGCAAACTGATTGGCGTTAGCTACTGCAGTGATCCTATTGGTCCAGATGACAGGATATGTCTCAGCAATACCTTTTTACGGCTGAATTAACATCTAACCTCTCAATCATGCACTAATCCTTTTAGTTGACTAAAATCCTAACGTTATCTCTAAGGTGGATTAAGCCTAGTTACTATCTAGAACCCCTTGTTTATGTGGTTCCTCCCTAGTTTCTCTCGAATACTAAAGATATGCTACTTAGTCATTTTCTCGAACACTAAGTAATCTCCTAAGGAATGTCTACTCTCATAGGTCCTACAACTTTAAGGCATTAAACTCCATAAACAAAACATATAATAACATACAAAAACAACCATTCATTAAAGTAAATCTTAAATATCCAAAATGAACTCCCACCAAATAAGACTAGTTCATGGAGGGGTTCGAATGTATCTAGCACAAAGCAAGTTAATCCGTCCTTGCAACCTAAATAATAAAAATGAAAGCAAATAGCAAAAGAGAAGGAGGAAAAGCCTTTGACGTGCACTACCAGAGCTTCCCTCGGCCACCACGAACTGTCCCAGCGAGCTAGCTCCTCTCGGACACCTAGTTCGCCACTCCCTCTAGCTTGTCAATGGAGGAATGCCACGGCAATTACGATTGATGGAAAAAGAAGACACATTTTTCTCTTTGAATTTAAGCTCAAAACTACGTGTGTCAAAGTCCCTTTACAAAGTGGATTCATCTCCTATTTATAGGGGGAGAATAAACCTAGGAATTTTTGTTGAAATTCCAATGATACCCCAAATCATGCTTCATTCACGTGAGGGTGAACAGAGGTGACAGTGGTCCCCCTGGGAAGTTGGCAATGGTCCAGCCTGGGAGGCTGGTTGAGTTCCCGAAAAGATCAAGCTATAGCAGGGTGTGGTCCAGCAGGATCAGCAGTAGCAGGGCGTGGTCCGACAAGATCAGATGCAATAACGCGTGGTCCACTCCAGGTAGGTGTCTCTCCACGGGTAGAGATCACGTGAAGATAGGGATAACTGGCTCTAAAAAATCATCTTTCATTTTGTTCGCTCTCGACCGAGTTTACATTTGCATTTTGCTCAGCAGTCTCATCATGTCACGACATTTCCCTTTTTCTTTTCCTTGCTCCCAAATCTTGCACATCACCAAACAAACACCTTCATCATAGAGTAGCACCGTTTACAAAATAAAATGTTGCGACAAACATAATTCCTCCACGTGCAACTATATGCTCCTAAATGCATCTATATGATCCTAAATGGGCTTTTAGACAGTCAATAACTTAAGTGAAAAGGTCCCAAATATGACCTTTTTATGGAGTTATCACCTATCCCTCCGTATATTTTTCCCAATTATTATTTATTTACCCTATGTACTTTAAGTGAGAAAGTAATGTGACAATTGTTGTTTTGATGTCAAAATAAATTCCTTTTTCTCAATTAATAAATAAGGAAATACATAGTAAAGATAAATAAGGTTCCACAGGAACTTAGAAAATTCCAAATTTTTGTCCGAATTATTTAAACCTGGCGTGGTACAGTAAATAAGGGGGTTTTGGTAAAAAGATATTTAAATAATAATAAAAGTGATTTGAAGTAAAAATAAAGAAAAGATTTTAAAGTTGAAAATGAATATGGTAAAAGAAGCCTCAAGCCTCTCTTTGACTCAATTTCCTTCAGATCATCTAATTAGATTTTCACTACGGGATTCATGTCGGTTACTTTGTTTACAAGGGCAATCCCTGTGATTCTATTTTGTATACCGAATACACAATTGTCATAGATCAATTACTGTTTAGGTTTGTGAAGCCCGACTCAGATTGTTGCTTCAATAACCACTAATTTCGATCTCAATTCCCTCTTGGTAAAGCTATCTCGCCAAGTGTGTTCTCAGGAAGTCGAATGTGCTTTCAATAAGCCGATCCTTCCTCCCACACATTTAATCGTAATAACCTCTTAACCAAAGTCAATCTTTGATTTTAAAAACTATTTTGATTTTGAAAAATAAGCGCATATATTGGGAGAGATATTCCAAAGTTATTAAAGGACTTTTTCAATTCTCCCGTTGGAATTGAGTCAGCGCTTAAGCTCTAGGCTTATGAGAAAATTACCTAAGCATGACAAAAGTCATACTTAGCATATTTAAAAACAAAGCTTTAAAATAAAAAGAAAACCCGAAAACTTGAAAAACAAAATAAAAAGAGAATTTTAATAAAACTAGAAAGGAGAAAAAGATTGTAAACTGAATTGTGTATTTAGGCTTACCACAAAAGGGTATTTATAGCCTCTAAAAACCTTGAGATAAACAAAGAAATTAAAATAAAAATAATCCTAAAGATAATTGTGTTTTCTAATTCAAACTTAAAATAAATCTCCTAATGTAACTCTGCCTATCGTCCATCTTCTAGAAGGCGCGCTAACTAGATCTTCTAGAAAATTGCCGCTAACTGGACCTTCTAAAAACTGCACGTCATATCGTGTCATGTCTAAAGTCGTGCCCATGTCTCCAACCGTGACAAAATAATAAAAAAATGCAGAATACGCTCATTTTATCACTAACTTTGGAAAATAAGGTCCTGCACGAAAACAAGCATAACACAACCAAATCAGTAGCAATAAATCCTTAGGATCAAAGAATTAACGAGCAAATACTACCGATTTTGAACACTCATAATAATGTACATGTATTACACCAAAGTGCCAATTAGTCATTTATCTTTTATAATTATCATGAGTGGCATATTAGACGTTGTTAATACACCGTTATATATTTTCATTTGTGGAATCCTTTCATGTCAATTATGCATTGTTATACATTTTCATTTATGGCATCCTTTCATGCCAATTATGCATTATTATGCTTTTAGTCCTTTACTCAAAGGTATCTAACCTTTTATCTAACTGACATAATTGACACCTTTCTGCCAAATTTACAGTTAGGCTTTTAGTCTTTTACTTTAGAACAGTTCCTACTCTAATAATTATTCATAATATCAATTAACTATTTAATTTCATTACAATTTCTGTAGTTTTCACCCGTAGTGCCAATATGGAAATCCACAACTTACTATGAATTACGTGAGTTGTACACACAGTGCCAATACGGAAATTCATAAACTTATTACGAATTTCTTAGGTTTACACACACAGTGCCCATACGGAAATTCATTAACTTATTATGGATTTCTTAGTTTTGCACACAAAGTGCCCATACGGAAATACATAAACTTATTATGAATTTCTTAGTTTTGCACACAAAGTGCCCATACGGAAATTCATAAACTTATTATGAATTTCTTAGTTTTGCACACAAAGTGCCCATACGAAAATTCATAAACTTATTATGAATTTCTTAGTTTTGCACACAAAGTGCCTTTACGGAAATTCATAAACTTATTATGAATTTCTTAGTTTTGCACACAAAGTCTCATTTGGTATTCACCATACATATATTAAGCGACATGTATCTATGACTATCATAACATATAAATACATAATAAATACACTCACCTGGCATGCCTCGCTATTATATCCAATATGCAAATCCAACTACTCAGTAACTTTATCTTTTCCATTTCAGTTTGCTTGACTCGGGAACTTGATTATGATCTACACAAGCATCCATTAAAGACACACACCATACCCAATATTAGTATATTTCCTAACATTTATACTTTAATAATACTCATAAGTACTACTATTTAAACTTCTATAACAATTTCAGCCTATCCTTTAATTCCTGTCTCACTAGTATCTGTACCCTTACCATGGTATCGATACTTCTATACTGTGGTATCGATATTCCCTTTCAGTATTGATACCATTTCTACATTCTGGATCCATGGTATCGATACCTTTCTCCTAGTACCGATACTTCTATACTAAGGTATCGATACTCCCTTTTCAGTATCGATATTGTAACACCCATATCACGTATACCTTTCCATACACATACAGAAGTCACATCACTTTATAAAAATGTTCGTCATTTGAAAACCCGTAAAATTTTATTTCAATTTGTTCAACTACAAAATATGATATTTCTAAAAGCAATATACTAAAACATTCACTTAATTACATTACAAAATATTTACCATAGTTTAATTACATGCCAACTAAGTTCTTAAATTGAATAAGATTGTCATAATATTACTGATGAGTCAACCTTTAATTGATGAAAACTGTTGCTACTGCTACACTCCTTACACATTAATCTTTTCCGTTACCTACGCGTGAAAGGAACACACGTTAAGTATTTACTTAGTGAGACATAATATTGTAAGGACATTACAATTATATGGCGATATCTTATAAATATTGAATAATAATTTAATTTCATCATTCATAAGGACCAGTTAATCCCTCCTCGGTTGAACCATAATTCTTTCATACCATCATGGAAATTATTCTTATTATGTCCATCATACTTATAATTTTATATATTTTTCTTCCTTTATTCATTATTTTCCCTGCGTACATTAAATGTGGAAGTACTATACATGTATTGCACCAAGATGCTAATTGATCATATATCTTTTATAATCATTATGGCGGCATCTTAAATATTGTCAATACACCGTTTTGTATTTTCCTTCGTATCCTTTCATGCCTATTATGTTCTGTTTACGCATTCTTTTATAACATCCATTCATATTAATTATGCATTGTAGCACATTATATATAAATAAATATCATCCCTTCATATCATTTATATACCATTCATATCACAATACATGATAATTCCTTTATTCTTTTACCCCAAAGGTATTTAGCTTTTCATCTAACTTGCATATTTGACACTTTTCTGTCAAATGCACAGTTAGTCCATTATTCTTTTACTCAACAGTGTTTAACCGTTCATCTTTTGCTCAACAGTGTTTCATCGTTTATCTGATTGGCATAATTGACACTTTTCAGCCAATTTCTCAGTTAGGCCTCAAAGGCACATAGCCTTTCATTTAACCAGCATAATTGACACATTTTTGTCAAATACACAGTTAGGTTATTAATCTTGTATTTTAGAACAATTTCTACTATAATAATCATTCCTAATATCAATGAACTATCACAACTCATCATAAATTTTATAGTTTACATTGGTAGTGTTAATACCGTCATTTCTTAACCCTTACTATAATTTAGGTGAATTTCATAAACCTATTATGAATTTCTTAGTTTTTGAACTATTTGCATCATCCATAAGGATTAGATGAATCCTTACTGTTGAAACCAAACTTTTTTTTATAATTCTTATCATAAACATCCTTAGTACGACCAACATATTTTTTTCTTATACATTTTCTTTTTATTTTTCTGTAGTAATTCTTCGTTAAATTTTATTTTATTTATGGCATCCTTTTATGCCAATAATGCACCCATATGCATTATTCTTTTATGCCGATAATACACCCATATGCATTTCAGCTATGGCATCCTTTTATGCCAATAATGCACCCATATGCATTATCCTTTTATGTCGATAATGCACCCATATGCATTTCAGCTATGTCATCCTTTCTTGCCAATAATGCACCCATATGCATTATTCTTTTATGTCGATAATTCTCCCATATGCATTTCAGCTATGACATCCTTTCATGCCAATAATGCACCCATATGTATTATTCTTTTATGTCGATAATGCACCCATATGCATTTCAGCTATGACATCCTTTCATGCCAATAACGCACCCATATGCATTATTCTTTTATGCCGATAATGCACCCATATGCATTTCAGCTATGGCATCCTTTCATGCCAATAATGCACCCATATGCATTATTCTTTTATGCCGATAATGCACCCATATGCATTTCAGCTATGACATCCTTTTGTGCCAATAATGCACCCATATGCATTATTCTTTTATACCGATAATGCACCCATATGTATTTCAACTATGGCATCCTTTCATGATAATAATGCACCCATATGCATTTCAACTATGGCATCCTTTTATACCAATTTAATTATGAATTCGATTTAGAGCAGTTCATACTCTAAAATTCATTCATAATATTTTTCCATACATATAAAAATAACATAATCAATATTATAAAACATATATAAATTTTAACATTCTAATTTGAATATTCTTCCTCTTATTTACTTAAAACAAGATACTCACCTAGTAATCACCGCTAATAAAGTGTAGAGACTTTTGACTAATCATCGACTTTATCTTTCTTAGTTTTTGAACAATTTGTATCATCCATAAGGATTAGATAAATCCTTATTGTTGAAACCAAACTTATTTTTATAATTCTTATAAAAAACATCCTTCGTAAGACCAACATACTTTTCTTTCTTATACATTTTTCTTTTTATTTTTCTGTAGTAATGCTTCGTTAAATAACATTTTATTTATGACATCCTTTCATGCCTTAATGCATCCATTCATTCATTTTATTTATGACATCCTTTCATGCCAATAATGCACCCATATGCATTATTCTTTTATGCCGATAATACACCCATATGCATTTTGGCTATGGCATCCTTTCATGCCAATAATGCACCGATATGCATTATTCTTTTATGTCGATAATGCACCCATATGCATTTCAGCTATGGCATCCTTTCATGCCAATAATGCACCCATATGCATTATTCTTTTATGTCGATAATGCACCCATGTGCATTTCAGCTATGGCATCCTTTCATGCTAATGATACACCCATATGCATTATTCTTTTATGTCGATAATGCACCCATATGCATTTGAGCTATGGCATCATTTCATGCTAATAATGCACCCATATGCATTATTCTTTTATGTCGATAATGCACCCATATTCATTTCAGCTATGGCATCCTTTCATGCCAATAATGCACCCATATGTATTATTCTTTTATGTCGATAATGCACACATATGCATTTCAGCTATGGCATCCTTTCATGCCAATAATGCACCCATATGCATTATTTTTTTTATACCGATAATGCACCCATATGCATTTCAGCTATGGCATCCTTTCATGCCAATAATACACCCACATGCATTATTCTTTTATGCCGATAATGCACCCATATGCATTTCAGTTATGGCATCCTTTCATGCCAATTTAATTATGAATTCGATTTAGAGCACTTCATACTCTAAAATCCATTCATAATATTCTTTCCATACATATAAAAATAACATAGTCAATATTATAAAATATATAAATTTTAACATTCTAATTTGAATGGTCTTCCTCTTATATACTTACAACAAGATACTCACCTGGTAATCCCTGCTAATAAAGTGTAGAGACTTCTGACTAATCATCAACTTTATCTTTCTCCCTTTTCGTGCTAGATTCAAGAGCTTGGTTCCAATCTACACAAGTATCCATTAAGTACACATAACATACAAATGTTGGTATTCTCCTTAACCTTGTACTTTAAGAATATTTAAAATATCATTATCTCAATTTCTATAATAATTTCAACCTAATTGGCGGTTCCAAGCTCAATAGTATTGATACCACTACCCTGGTACTGATACTTCTATACTATTGTATTAATATTCCCTTTTGGTATCGATACCAATTTTAGTTTCGATGTTTCCTAGTATCGATACCCTTACTATAGTATCGATATTATCATACTATGGTACTGATATTATCATACTATGGTACCGATACCCCTTCCGGTATCGATACCAGTTTTAGATTCGATGTTTACCTGGTATCGATGCCCTTACCATGGTATTGATACTACCTCTTCAGTATCGATACTACTCAGCAATTTCATCCCATTTTAGCCTATAATATCAGTATTGTTCTATCAGTATCGATACTCTTGTCTAGAGTTTCTTGTTTTTACCCCGACTATTACACAAATGAGGTAAATTTTCGTTAGGATTGCCTCCTATAATACTACTAAACTCTTCATTACTTAAACATACTAACTTTCCCTCATTTAGTTACTTAAAACATCTAGCATCCTTCAATATCATTTGATTCTAAGAATCACACCACATTTTCTAACTTGTTTTTAAACTCATCCATTGCTTCTAATCTCTCATTTACTTCTTTGACAAGTCAAAACTACTAACAAACATCAATAAACACTCATATCTTAACATATCATTTCAAAACCCATTTTCTATAATCTCCATTATTTCCCTTATCTCATAGTTTTAATCTCATCTAATCTTTCCTTAAGCTTCTATTATGCTCAATGCTTCAATAACTAACCAAAATTACAAGGATAAACTATCAAATTGAAATCTCACCTCTGCTATGGGAAAGTGCTTTTCCACGGGGAAAAAAAGAAAAGAGAGAGATGGCTTTTGGTAATTTCTTTTCCCCTTCCCCCTTTTTCTTTATTATCTTATTACAATTGAATTTTAAATTTATTTACCCCTAAAAGGACTAAAATGCCCTCTTAATTCATCTATTGATACAATTTAGTTCAACACATAATTCCAAATTATTTTCTCATCTTTTACCATTTATTTAAATAAATATTCAAATTTTAAATCTTTTCAACGTAGTCCCTAACCTGATATTTGGGATATTACATATATCGTTCATCTATTTCCCCCAAATTTAAAACTATATTATACATACTGTTCTTCCAATACCGATATTCTTACCCAGATTTTCCATTTTTCAGCCAGATTCTTGCCCAAATTTGGTCAAATTTCTTTATGTTTACTCCCAACAATACTCTTAAACTATTCTTTACTTATCCCAACTAATTTTCCTTCATTTAGCTCTTTATAACATCTAAAATCTCTCAAGAACATCTCAATCCAAGAATTATATCACTTTTTCGAACATGTTTTTAATCATACCTAAAGCTTTTAATCTCTTATTTACTTTTTTTGACAAGTCAAATATACAAATATAACATCAATAAAAACTCATATTCCAACATATCATTCACAAACCTTTTTTCTTCAATCTTAAATAATTCATCCCTCTCTTAGTTTTAATCTTATTTAACTCTTCCTTAAGCCTCTATAATACTCAATGTTTTAAAAACCAACAAAAAACGAAAGGAAAATATAGCTAAAAGAATCCTTACTTTTGGCTATGCGGGAGAGCTCTTACACGAGAAAGAATGAGAGAAGACCACTAAGTGTTTCTACTCTTTCCCCCTTTTTCCTATACTTTAATACCCTATTAAAATGAATTTTAAAATCATTTCCTCTTAAAGGACCAAAATGCCCTCTTTATTCTTTCATTGTTACTAATTAGTCTTAAACACTATTTTTAAATCATTTCTTATCCTTTATCCTTTATTCAATTTAATCTTCAAATTTTATATCTTTTCAATAAAGTTACTGACCTAATATTTGGGGTATTACAATTCCCCCCCTTAAGAAAATTCATCCTCGAATTTAAAGTCTTTATGTTTTTACCACAACACTTCAACTAGATGAATTGTTTTATTACGCAGTTTCTTGATATTTCGAGTCCATATCCGCATTAGTTCTTTTTCATAATTCAAATATGATCTATAATTAATAAGCAACAACACTTGAAAACATTATAAGTCTTGTCTGTTTCGGAAGGTAAAAGCTAGCTGATAAAATCTCATAAGGTTTTAAAAAAAAAATTATCGGCCTCAATCCAAATCGCAATACTTCCTTCCAAGGTGATACTTTCAGAAGAACTGTATCACCTTTTTGTTATTCAATCTCTTTTCTCTTTAGATCAGTATAAGACTTTGTCACTCGGAAGCGATCTTAAAAATTATCTTGGGTAACTTTCATTTTTTACTCAATTTCTTTCATTAATTTAGGTCCAACTAGATTTCTATCTTTTAACTCAAACCAATTTAAAGGAGTTTAACCCTTTTCTCTCATATAAAGCTTCATGTAAAACCTTCTTGATATTCGATTAATAATTGTTACTACATGCAAATTCTTCTAAAATCAAATATTTTTCCTCTAATATTACGTCAGACATTTTGTTAAAATTTTTGTGATGGCTCTTTTTAAACCAGGCCACCCAACCGACTCTTTAAATCTTGGTACCTCTTGTTCCACTTGAATGCATAGTCAACAGACTTAATGCCGCATAAAGAATATCTTTTAAATTTTTTAATCATCAAGAATACAAAGTCTCTCACGATAATACTAACATCAGTCAAATTTTGACCTCAAAAGTCATTAATCTCTTCATTTTCTACTTATAAAATTCTTATCAAGAAATTTTCTTCTTTCCTTTATAATTCTCTTATCAGATTTAATAAAAATATCGACTTCATCTTTAATTCAGCCCACAATGCCATTTCCATTCAACATAATCACCCGTCCATAGCTCGTAAAACTGCAAAAGGTTTCTGACCAAGTACCTCTGTAATAACATTGGCCTTTCCTGGAAGATAATCAATGATCACTTCATAATCCTTTAAAGGTTATGTCTATCTTTTCAGTCTCAGGTTCAACTCTCTTTAATTCCACAAGTACTTTAAGCTTTTGTAATTAGCACAACTATAGTATCACTCACCATACAGATAATGGCGTCAAAACTTTTAAAGAAAATTCGACTGTTGCCGACTCTAAATCATGCGTAGGGTGATTTCTTTTGTGCGTCTTTAACTTATCGAGGTGTATGCCACAACCTTACCTTTTTGTATAAGCACACTTCCTAAGCCGTTGGGATATCCATTAGTAAAAACCACATAATCCTTATCCTACTCAAATTGTATAAACACTGGTTTCTCTATTAAAATCCTCTTTAGCATTACAAATCTCTCTTGACCCTTCTCCATTCTACAAAAGGCACATCTTTCTTTAAAAACTTGGTTAGCAACAAAGCTAACGTCAAAAAGTTCTTCACTAACCTTCTATAATAACCCGTAAACCCCAAAGAAATCTGAACTTCAAGATTATTCTTTGGGATTTCCAATTTACTACAACATGAGTTTCTCTTAGGATCTACTCTTATACCTTATGCCAAAACAACCTAACCAAAAAAAAATCATCCCTGCTAACTAGAATTTCACATTGGAATAGTTTGGCATATATGTTCTTCTCTCGAAGAGTCTTATTTAGCTGTCAAAAATTTATGCATAACCACATAGATTTATATTTCTTTTCGTTAATAACAAAATTACTTCCCAAGATGAAATACTCGGGCTGATAAAACTTTGATCAATCAACTTTTATAATCAAGCCCCTAATTCTCTTGACTCACTTAAATCATTTGATACTAAATCATAAAATCATGTTGAATACCTTAATAACCATCAACCTTGAATTAAACCTCTCGATCTCGAGGTAACTCAAAAAATTTACCTAAAAAGAAAACTATAAATTCCCAAATTTTGTGAAATTATCAAACAATTCTACTTTAATTATTTGAGTATCTACCACATTAGCCATAAAACCTATATATATATATATATATATTTCTGACATCATTTCTTCATAATCATTATCGATATCACCTTGAGCGATGATTTTACTTTCTCTCCAAAAATTATAATTTCCATACCCTCTGTATCTTTCTGAACTAATCGTCTCTAGAGACAACCAATCTATACCCAATATGATCTTAACTCATCAAATGATAATTTCATCAGATTCACTGAAAACATAGCCTCTGTAATCTTTATTAAATGTTTACTACCTGCCCAACTCACACTTGTACCATGACCCACTAGGGTTTATTGTTATCATCTTACTCGAGATTGAGTTGAATAGAATACTTTATTTTAAAATCTTTCATTTCCTTTTTGAGGTAATCCATATAACTTTTCTGGATCCATTTAAAATATTCACGAGCAATTGAAATATTTTATATCTCAACTATGAAAGTCTACTTATCCAAATCATTTGATAAGAAGACTTAACAAATTTGTAGCAATAACCTCATAATAGTTAATGCTAAAATTACACTAGTAACCAAATTTACTCTTTTTCCTATCATTACGAACTTGACACTTTTCCAAGTTCTTGAGAATTAATCTCGATTTTAAATAATAATTCATTGAAGTATGGAATGGGTATAAAATCCATTTTCACAAATTACCTTATAAAAGTAACTCTATTAGGTCCATAAAACTTACCATTTATTCTTAAACGAACTCATAATCAGTTGATCCACAAATAACTTATCTTTCTATAAACTTTTAGCAATCAATACATTTATCGCTTACTCATATCCTCTTACTCAAATTAACAATATTTTAAACAATTTAATGATTCTCTTAAATATTTCTCAATTATTTAAGCTTATCTGAAGAAACCTAGGAATCATTACTAAATTCAGAAATCCCCTCTAGGTCCTTATCCGATTCAACTTCTCTTGGGTCAATTTTGATTTCGACCTTCTTTTTTATATTATCTACTTTCTTACCTTTGTCCTTAGTTTCCAACATCTATTATGGCATACACAATAATAACATTCAAGTTAATAAGGAGTGACATCAATCACACTCTAATTGACACCATATTAGTAACTTTGATAATCTTAATGGTATGTAATACTTTTTCTCAATTCAATTTAAACCCGATTACGGCCGAGAATCGGCTAAACCTGTAGCTCTGATACTAATAAATGTAACACCCATTTCCAATATGCGTTTTCGTACACAAGTCATAGGTGTCACATGACTTTTTAAAAACATTCACCCATTTATAAAACCCATAAAATTTTGTTTCGAAATTTAAAACCAAAACCTTTTAATACAACAATAAAACAATCGTTGAAACATATTAAAGTTATCGTTTTAAATACATTCTAAAGCATTTTTCTTAATTTCGATAACATGCCAGAAATTTTTAACATAAACATGATTATCCTATTGTTACTGATGAGAGTTAACCTTAGATTGATAATAGATGTTGTTACTGCTGCACTCCTTACTCGGCTAGTCTCTGCTTTTACCTATGCTTGAAATCTTAGTTTTGCACACAAAGTGCCATTTGGTAATCACCATACATATATTAAGCAACATGCATCTATGACTATCATAACATATAAATACATAATAAATGCACTCACCTGGCCTTCCTCGCTATTATATCCAATATGCAAATCTAACTACTCAGCAACGTTATCTTTTCCTTTTTGGTTTGCTTGACTCGGGAGCTTGATTACGATCTACACAAGCATCCATTAAAGACACATGCCATACCCAATGTTAGTATATTCCCTAACATTTATACTTTAATAATACTCACAAGTACTAATATTTAAACTTCTATAACAATTTTAGCCTATCCTGTAATTCATGTCTCAATAGTATCGGTACCCCTACCATTGTATCGATACTCTCTTTCAGTATCAATACCATTTCTACATTTTGGATCCATGGTATTGATACCTTTATCCTAGTATCGATACTTCTATACTATGGTACCGATACTCCCTTTTTAGTATCGATACCGTTCATCTATTTTCCCCAAATTTAAACATATAGTATCGGCACTGTTCTTCCAATATCGATACCCTTACCCATATTTTCCATTTTTCAGCCCGATTCATGCCCAAATTTAGTCAAATTTCCTTGTTTTTACTCCCAACAATACTCTTAAACTCTTCTTTACTTATCCCAACTAACATCCTTTCATTTAGCTCCATATAACATCTAAAATCTCTCAAGAACATCTCAATCCAAGAATCATATCACTTTTTCTAACATGTTTTTAATCATACCTAAAGCTTTTAATCTCTTATTTACTTCTTTGGCAAGTCAAATATACTTGTAAACATCAATAAAAACTCATATTCCAACATATCCTTCACAAACCCATTTTTTCAATCTTAAATAATTCACCCTTCTCTTAATTTTATTCTTATTTAACTCTTCCTTAAGCCTCTATAATACTCAATGTTTCAAAAACCAACCAAAAACGAAAGAAAAAGATAGCCAAAAGAATCCTTACCTTTGGCTATAGAGGAGAGCTTTTACATGGGAAAGAATGAGAGAATACCACTTAGTGTTTTTTCCTTTTCCCCTTTTTCCTATACTTTAATACTCTATTAAAATGAATTTTAAATTCATTTCCTCTTAAAAGACCAAAATGCCCTCTTTATTCTTCTATTGTTACTAATTGGTCTTAAATACTATTTCTAAATCATTTCTTATCCTTTATCATTTATTTAATTTAATCTTCAAATTTTAAATCTTTTCAATAAAGTCACTGACCTGATATTTGGGGTATTACATTTTGTGCATTTAGTCCCGATGTCTATGAAGGATTTTATTCTTGTTCAAATACCAAGGAGCTTTGGAATAAGCTCGAAGGACTTCATGGTGACAAGAATGAAGAACCACCAAAGGTAGTGTGCTTAATGGTTCTTGAAGAGCATGAGGTATCTTCTAACTCTAGTGAATCTAATTCATATTCTTTTAAAGAGCTACAAGATGCATACGATTAATTAATTTTGGAGTTTGAGACCATGAACTCCAAATACAAGAAAATGATTTCAAAACTTAAAGTTGAAAACAATTTTATTTTGAAAGCAAAAGTTAATTTTGAAATACAAAACAAAATTTTAAAAAAGGATTTAGAGCCTTCAAAAATGAAAATTGAAAATTTTGAAAAGTAAAGTTTTGATTTAAATGTTAAGCTTGAATGCTTAACAAAAGAAAAGGAAATCATTTTAAATAATTCATCTAATTTCATAATGACAAAACGCTTACATTGTCATTATCATGGTCACAAGGAGCATACTTGTCCTTTAAAGAAAAAAAAACATTTAAAAATAAACAAGTATGGATTCCTAAGGGAACAAGGGCCATTGAAACTAATGTTCAAGGATTCAAAGCAATTTGGATACCAAAATCCAAATAAATGTCTCTTGTAGGTGTGTGAAAGCAATTATGATGAAAGTGAAGATATTCAAATGCTCTAGCCACACTTGGTATGGAATATGTAACCTCTAACCTTAAAGTTTTTTGATTTTGTAAATTGGTTGCCTATTGATTTTTAAGTATGCATAAGTTTTGATCTTAAATTATTATGCATTGCTTTTCATCTCATGTAGGTTGAAAAGTGTATTATGATGGACATTTTAAAGTTTTAATGATTTTTATAATTTTTAATTCATCATAATGAATTTTGGTCAAATTTGATTTTAATGCATTGTTTTTACAAATTTTAATTGTTGACCTTAATTTAAATGTTTATACATGTAATTTATTGCAAATGATATCTCTTTAACCATTGATATCAAGTTTTCAAATGCATAACATTTTTGGATAGCTTTATGTACATGCACTTAAATACAACAATTGGTATTGCATAAAGTATATTAGACTTGGATATATTGAATTTCATGTGCTCTAACATGTTTGTTCATCTTTGTTGAAATTCAATTTTTTTAAGTGTCAAGCTTTTAAAGTCAATTTTTTATTTGGAATGCTTTTATTGAGGGGCAGCTTTGATTTTTCAAATGATTTTATGCTAAAATTTATCACTTACTCTCCATTGTTATTTTTGAAATTTAAAGTTGAATTATTTTTATATAACAAAAAGGGGGAGAAGTATAGGTTTGAAAAATTCAATTTCAAGAATGAAAAAGGGGGAGCTTTAATATTTTCCAAATATTGCTCTTTTTCAATAAAGATTTTATTAAGGGGAGTTTTGCCAAAATAATTTTTCAAATATTTTATTATATCAAAAACGGAGAGATTGTTGAACCATGTTTTATAATATTTTGATATAAAAAACTAAGGCAAAATGTTTTTGGACTTGATCGAATTTGTTCAAAGTTTTCAAAATAATTCAAAGCCATTAAACTATAATTTGAGCACAAAATTGTTTTCTGGGTACGTAGTACCGATACTGTTCTTACAGTATCGATACTACATGAACAATACCAATACAAAAAGGTAAGAAAAGTATCGATACTCTATGGGTAGTATCGATACTACCAGTGTTTTCCAAATTGCTTAAATTCCAGAATGCAAAATAGACATCGATACTCAAGGAGTATCGATACTACTTTACACAGTAGTATCGATACCATAAAGCATAGTATCGATATTGGTCAAACCCAATGGTCTTTAACGGCTAGTTTATTTAAATATTACATAGGTAGTACCAATACTCATTAAAGGAGTATTGATACTCCCTGTCCTGGGCAGTTTTATTTTGTAGAAAATTAATTCCCAATGGCTCCCAAACATCCCCAACGGCTATAAACGACCACAAACTCATTCCAACATATAAAAACAAGTTGATGACACTTGAAGAAGGTTGGAACACCTATCCAAGCAATCAAATACAAGAGAAGAGCTTTTTATTCCTATTTTCCTTTCTCTTGTAAATAGTTGTGTTTTGAGCTTATTGAAAATCTTTTAATTGTTTTCTTGTGAGCTTTAATCTTTGTAAAAACCTACCTTATTGAGGTTTTCTTGTTTACTTCTTTTAACCTTTTGTAAAAGGGGATTGGTTCTATCTTAGCTTGTGAAAAGATAGGGAGTTGTAAATGTTATCTCTTTATCCTACAAAAGGAAAGAACAAATTAGTGAATTTGTTAGAAAATCCCTATAATTAGCTAAGGTAGTGGATGTAAACTTGGTTGAGAACTCGAATCATTATAAATCCTTGAGCAAATTGTCTATTTATTTTTACTCCTTACACCTTAAACTCAAAAAGCCAATTTACCCCCTCATGGCAATTATTCGGTTGATCATTGAGCTTCATCGAAATCCTAACAATATTTATCTTCATAAAAAAATAGCCATACAACCTTCTTTTCTTCTTTGCTTCATCTCTAGTGTTATGTTTCATCAAACTTGATATCTCTTGAAATTATTACCTTCCTGGTAAAAGGATTATATAGCATGTAAGCTTTATATGGATTGAAACAAGCTCCAAGAGCGTGAAATACAAGAATATATGAATACTTTCAGAAAAATGAGTTCATGAAGAGTCCATATGATCATGCCTTATATACGAAGAAAAATGAAGATGGTGATATCATGATCGTGTGTATATATGTGGACAACATGATTTTCATGGGAAACAATCTAGGTATGTTTAATGATTTCAAGAAAACTACACTAAAGAATTCAAAACAACATATATTAGTGAAATGTCATACTTTCTTGGAGTTGAGGTGAAGCAAATGCAAGATGGGATATTTATATCTCAAAAGAAGTACGCGAAGCAAATTAAAAAAAAATTCAGAACGGAAAATTGCAAGCTATTAGCCACTCCAGCAAAACCAGACATGAAATTAAATGTGAATTCAATAAGATAGCTAGTGAATCTGACGTTGTTTATGAGAATAGCTGGAAGTTTAAGGTATCTGACTATCATACAACTAGACATAATATATGTTGAGGGATTAGTAAGCAAATTCATGGAGAAACCGAAATAAGATCATTAGATTATGACATATAATTTTGTGATATGTTAAATATGCGATTGATCATGGTTTATTCTACACACATTCACAAAATTCGAAGTCAATTGATTATTCTGATAATGATTATGTGGGAGACTTAGATGACCAAAAAAGAACTTCTAGATATCTATTCCACATCGACTTTGCAGCATTTTCATTGTCATCAAAGAAGCAACAAACGGAGGCTCTTTCGACACATCAACAGAATACATAGTAGTTGTAGTTGCACTTGCCAAACAATTTGGTTAAAGAATATTTTGAACGAGCTAAATTTGGGATAAGAAGAACCAACTACAATTTAAGTCGACAACAAATCTAAAATATCTCTTACCAAGAATTTAGTCTCTCATAGTCGAAGTAAGCATATTGATACAAAGTATAACTTTATACGAGATCAGATGAAGAACAAAAATGTGAAGTTAATTTACTTCAAAACTGAAGACTAGTTAGTAGATATTTTTATGAAGTCATTGAAAGTAGATGTATTCCACAGACTTAAAGGAAAACTTCATATGAAAAAATCCAATTTGAGGGGGAGTGTTAGAAATCAAACCAGATTTTTTCGACAGTAAACATTTGGGAAAATATGATGGAAACTCTAAGTCGGTAAAGCTATAAATTAATGAAGCTAGTGGAAGAAAAATCATTAAATCTGCAACAGCAAATTAATATAAACAAAACTTGAAGATGTTGTGGCAACAACAAAGGAATTACTTAGCAATTAAGTTGAAGATAATGCCGCAAAAATTGAAGATAAGACTACATCAACTAAGAATTCCACCATGGTAAGGAAATTTGAGGAGATAATACTTGTAACAAATTAGACAGTTATCTAACACTATAAATAAGGGTTCTAGCTTTAGTGTAATGCGATATGGTGAGAAGAAAAAACAATACGAGAGAGCGAGTGTGAAGCTTAACAAAGCTTTTAATAGTGAAGTGTGTAAAACTAGCTGAAGCTAGTATTTGTATTTGTCTTGTGCTTCGTATTTATAAATCATATGAACTATAAGATATATCGAGTGGCCATTTATGCTTCCAACATCTTAGAGACGAAGCATTTTCCCAGTTTCTGATTTCACACAACACTGATTCCATTCTTGCTACCTCCTGACTAATGAAATCGGGTTGCTCTATCCCAGGAATAAGAAGTCTCATTTCCCATGGGATGCTCCTGGTTGTGTCTCATCTAATTCGATACTCTGAATGAGAGTATCGGTATTGAGAGGATTTTCTACACTTCGATAACTATTTTGGTATCGATACTATGGGTAGGTATCGAGACTACCAGAGGGGAAAAAGGGTTGATAGCCTTGTTGTTTAATCAGGGAACTCAAAGGGAGAGTTAGGAGCGCCCTAATCTTCAACTAAAATTTACAAGCAAAAACATTAAACAATAAATATGTTTGTGTACAAGAACTTTGTGAAGTAAGATTTCACTAGACTTATGTCTTGTTTGATACTCAGGAAACGATGATGACACCAAGTTACTGTATATGAAGATCATCTTATTTGTATGAGAAATATTCGAATATATTCAAGTCAGTGTTGAATCACTTAAAGTGCTAATCGAGCGTTGCTATGATGTTGTTTAACTTAGAGACGTTCAGGATACTCTAGAGGAGTAGACTAGCTGGATATACATTTATGATATTATGTGCCCCGTATCTCACCCTAGGTACTTGGTAATTAGTACCATTTTCATGGAAGATTCGGATACTGTGTAACCCATATCTCACCCTAGGTACTTGGTCATGAGTGTTATTTAGATGGAAAATTCCGATGATGTGTGACTCATGTCTTATCCAAAGTACTTTTTTGGTATGTTAGAGGGGTGTGAACATGTGATTTTGTGTGACCTCGGACTACATATGGTTGTGTGTTTCACACCTACATATGGTTGTGTGTTTTGATGTACCTATGTTGTTAATAAGTATACATGTTAACTTGCTCATATGATGAATTCATGTAGTATAGTAGAATTATTTGTGTGGCCATGAGTTTGTTAGCTTAGCGTTCGAAATGTGTTTTCATTCGCAGGTTCATGGGGGACCTGAGGAACATATCATCGAGTTCAAGTTTCTAGATCGATCAAGCTACCGAATTACGTCTTGAGTATCATTAGTGGGTATGTACTATTCATTAACCTTATGTGTATTCAAGTTGGAACTCTATTTTGATATACTTGATATTATTTTTGGATGTATTATTGGAAGCTCCCCTTTGTAAACTTTATGCACTTGCATCTTCAAACTCATGGATTTATTATGATTACTATGGTTATGGTTACTTATATTGGTTATTGATTTAAAAAAAATGGTTAACCACTTCGGTGATTTTGTGTCACTTTAATCCTCTGGATTTGGGTTGGTTTCGGATTAGGGTGTTACAATGTCAGCACCGTAAACCACCACGTCAGCACCGTGAACCACCACGTCAACACATTAACAATCAACAATGGAAAATGTTAGTCAAAGGGTCACATTGGGTTTATTTTCTGAGTTGGATGGTTATGTTGGATGCAAAAATAATTTGAGGGCTACATTAGTTTTTTTAGAAAAGTATAAGGACCTCATATACATTTTTGCATTTTTCTTTTTAATTTTATTATGATTATAATTTTTTAATACTTATTATAAAAAAATTAAAAATAAATCAAAATTTTATTTTATTTTTAATATTTATTATTTTTTTACAAAAAAGTTTAGGTCAAGAGTGGCTCCCCCAATCTAGGGTCAGATCATACTTGTACCAACACTCGTTGGCATTTTTAATATTTATTATCTAAGCGTTTGATTTAAGTTTTATTTTTTATATGTATTTTATTGCATTTATTTTTTAGTATTAATTACTATAAAAGGTTTTTTATATTATATTTTTTATGTTTTTCTATTAACTTTTTTCAAATAATTTTATATGATATTTTTTTGTACAATTCATACATGCATCATGAATAAATTAAGAAAAAGTGTCGAAATAAACGCATACTTACACCAGTGTAAGTATATATATCTCCAAATATTTTGGTATCTAGAAATAAACACATACTTAAAAATATTGAAAATATATATATTAAATTATTTATGTAAAAATTTTATAATAAGTATATATACCAGAAATAATAGAAAAATATATTTTTATGAACTTTTATATAAATTCTTTTATTTTAATATTGAGAATTAAACTTGTTATAAAGAAAAATTATCTCAAGGACAATTTGATAAAATATACATTCTTCATATCTTATGTTTCTTCAATTAAACATTGTAATCTTACATTTTTGTTAAACAAATGACCTCTAATTGTATTATCAAAAGTAATCTTATATCTCGTGAACTAAATGACCTCTAAAGTTAATCGGTTAAAATTGTCATGTGGAATATTTTAATTGGCTAATTGTTTTAACCAAATAAAAAAACTTGAAAAATAGAGGTAACTTTTGAAAGTTAAGGAAGCAGAACGTCCTAGAAAAATTTAGGAAATAACTTAATACAAAAGATATAAAGGGACAAATGAACCTTAAAGCCTAATTATAATATTTTGATAGTTCGAAAGCAATTTGATATCAAACTCTTATTTCATAATTTTAAAAGTTCAATCCCTTACGTGGGTAATGTCTAAATGATCAAACTAATTATCAAATTCTATATATTAATCATAACCAATCAACCATCCATGTGAAATTATAATCCAGAAAATTATCAAATTCTAATTTATATCGTGTGCTGATGGTGACTTTAATTAGATTTAATTAATCCATTGAATGAAATAATCACGATTAAGGTCACTTTCATATTTGATGAAAATTAAATTTTTGAACTATTTCTTTGGTCACTGATTAGATAATATCATTTGAAAATAAATAAAGGTGAAAATTGAAAAAAAAAATGGATTAAATTAATTTGTTTTTATAAGAAATTGATATGTTTAAAACTGGTTAAATTGTTAAGATAACACATTTTTATTCTTTCTTTATTAAAATAGTATTTTAAAAAAATTATTTTTTTCAAATTGACATCCATTTCTTCCACATAGGTCGAAGGCGCACCTGCATGACAACGTCTTTTGAAAGGCTCTTCCTTATGTAAGTGTCTTTGCTTCCTATGTGATAGAAATGAGTGTCATTTTGAGAATTAAAGATTTTTTTGTGGATAAAAAAATTTAGGGTAAACTATATAAATGGTCACTGAACTTTTAGGGTGTTTGCATTTTGATCGCCCAACTTTTAAAACTTGCAATATAATCATCAAATTTTTAGTTTGTTTTC
This sequence comes from Hibiscus syriacus, assembly GCF_006381635.1. Lineage (NCBI taxonomy): Eukaryota > Viridiplantae > Streptophyta > Magnoliopsida > Malvales > Malvaceae > Hibiscus > Hibiscus syriacus. The sequence goes on from NW_024063440.1 coordinate 451,559, forward strand.
AGTAAAGTTCATGATGTTACTTCCCATTAGTTTTATATGACGTGACACATTACTATTATTTTTTAGCTTAATAAAATAATCCTTTTAACCCATTTCAAACATAAAAAATTTTCCCCACCTAAAATTGATCGAAAACTCTAAAAATCAAATTTATCTTTCTCTTATTCTCTTTATTTGATAATTCATGTTCATAAACGCTTCATTTTACATGTTGAACATCAAATTTCAAATTCATGTTCAAATTCCAGCTTACCAAAATGAACTTGAACCAGTAAACATAGGGAAAATAGAATCTCTAAATCCTAAATTACTCTTTTCTTAACCCAACATAATCATGTACCACAAAACCCCCAAACAAACCACTAAAATCACTTGCTAAAACCTTCTTCCTCTCTTCATGGATGTCATCTTCCTTAACAAACCAACGATAACAGTATATGAACATAGATTCAATAGGGGATCATACCAAATAAAAAATTACAATTTCTTATAAATACACTCCCATTGTTAACACACCCAAAGAACCTCATTCCAAAATTAATATTCATCCAAGCTGTGAGTAAGGTAGTTGACATTCTGCAAAAACATGTTGGGATTATAGTTCATGTCTCCATTGCTAGCTTTGATTGTTGATCAAACAAAGAGAATAAGAGAAAGGAAAATTTGACTTTTAGGGTTTTCAGTCAATTTTGAGTGAGTAAAATTTTTCAGTATGCTGAAATGGGTTAAAAGAATTATTTTTATTAAGTTGAAAATAACAATAATGTGCCATGCCAAGTGAAACTAACGGGAGGTAACGTCAGAAACCTTATGGAAAACGAACTAAAAGTTTGGTGACTATATTATAAGTTTTAAAAGTTTGGTGACCAAAATGCAAGTATCCTAAAAGTTCAGTGACTATTTATGTAGTTTACCCAAAATGTAAAAGGCATTATTTTAATAATACAACCAAAGTTTGGACAAAAGATTAGGTTAATATCGTGCCCAGTATTTGAAAAAAATATAATATTATATGTTTGAAATGTTCTCACGTTTTCTTTTTGATGAATTGCGCGATTGTATTCCATATACGTCTTAGAAAAGTACTTTCATTTAATAAATAAATAAAAAGTATAAAACGCCAACAAAAAGAAGAAAAGACGGTGGATAAAATTATAAAATATGAAATAAAATCACATTATTAGGAGATTTGATTGATTTTGTAACGTAAACATATGACATGGGCTGTCGACAATTCTATTTATTTTATTTTGTGATTTCTCCAATGTTCGTTCATCATCATGCTGGTCACTATTTATTTTATATAAAAAAATCATGTTCATCACTAATTAATATTTAGGGTAAATTTATGTTTAGTACCAAAGCTATTAGTTTTAGTCTATTTTATTATCTAATCTTTCAATTTTTTCAAAATCATATCTAACATTTAGTTTTTGCTTCATTTTTAGTATCTCGCTGTTAAAAACTTAACTGCATTTTTTATGGGTAAATTACACCATTCATCACTCAACTATCTTTCCACTCCTATTTTGGTACTAAAGTTTAAAAGTTTTCAATTTAACTACTTAACTTTCAAATTGCTCCTATTTTAATCACTCTAATTTATTTTATTAATAAATTTTGTGACATGACATTTTTTTATTTTTTTTATTAATATATAATTAAAAATAAAAAATAAAATTGAAAATTGAAAATTAGAGTGGTTAAATTAGGAGTAATTTAAAAGTTAAGTAATTAAATTAAAAAAATTAAACTTTAGTGACCAAAATAGGAGTGAGAAGATAATTGAGTGATGAATGATGCAATTTACCCATAAAAAGATGCCACGTGCAAATCACCCGTTAAGTTTTTAACTGTGAGCTACTAAAACGAAATAAAAACTAAAAGTTAGGTATGGTTTTGAAAAAATTGAAAGTTTATGTACTAAAACAGACCAAAACCAATAGTTTAAGTACAAAACGCGTAATTTACCCTATATTTATTTATTAATAATATAATTAAATTTTATATTACGGTTAGTTAAAAATTACTTCAATAAGTTAATATAAATTATTTATCATATATTTGTAATTATTTATCAGAAATATTTTTTATAAATATATTTTTTTTATAAAAAGATTTTCATTTGGATACAATAAAATCTTTCAACTTAATAAAATCTTCAATAAGATCCCGTGTCTATTACTATCAGATTTTATATTTTCTTTTTTAAGACAACCCACCCAAGCACATAAAAAAATGGAGACAATTGTCACAAAGAAATTCATACATGTTAAATATAAAGATATGAAATTTTTTCTTAAAAATTACATTTAACATCAAAAGAACTCAGTAACCTTCATAAAAGTTTTTTGTTTTTATCGAACGAAACGTTTTATGAAATGATAAAGGAATAGTGAGCGAAACAAACTATTTGACACTACTTTATTACATAATTCTGATTAAATCGAGAAACAATAAACCTGTTCAAAAGACAAATTCCTACATCCAAGTTGCATGGAAGCCACAATAAAATGGAATAATGAAGCTTAATACGGACGGAGTAAGTCAGGGAAACCCGGGCATCTCGGGCGCAGGTAAAATCATGAGAACAACTACTAGTAGGTAGATTATGGGGTTCACGACGCACCTAGGCATATGCACAAGTGTAGCAGCTGAGCTTCATGCCACAAGAATTGGATTAATGCTTGCATGGGAACTTGGGTGTAGAGCTATTGAGCGTGAAGTAGATGTCCAAATAGTTCTAAACTTACTTGATGATGAGGACGTTACGGTGCATCATATGGGGGTAATCATCTAGGATATACAGAATTTGAGAGCTCGCAATTGGGTGTTAATATTCAAACATACTTTTCATGAAGGGAATTTTTGTGTCGATGCGTTTTCGAAGATGGGTTGTAGCATTGAGCAAGAGTTAATGGTATTTGAATCACCGCTGGTTAAGTTCACGTCATTCCTGGATGTAGAAGCTAGAAGGATTTCGTTCCCCAAAGGATTTATAGTAAGTTGGACATGTTTCGTCTTATTTCTCGCTGTAACAATAAAAAAAAGCATTATACTAAAAAAATTATTCCCTTAATTATATAGTGTTGTTTTATTAAGTCTCTCAATTATTCGAAGTTATAAAATGATCATCTGACTATAAGGCATTTCTTTGTTGAATTTTTCGATTATTAAAAATTACAAAATGATCATCTGACTATTTATATGTTCCAAACTCTCTCTGTTCAGTTCAAAAATTGGCAGTCGACTAAACTAGACATTAACTTGCTGATCGAGATATGATAAAATCATATTTTTATGATGTCTGTCGGCACCGCCGTTCTTTTCAAGAATTGGTTTTACAACATATTATTTCAAGCATTGACTCGACGACATAATATAGATTTAGACTCAATGGCATAATGTAAACATTGACTCGATACACAAAATACATCTCAAAAATCAGATTTACCATATCCCAGTGAACATATTAACGTCCAGCTCAAACAATCACCAATTTTTTTGTAACTTCTGATAGTCGGGCTTAACAAAATTCATCTTATAATCGGGGGACTATTTTGTAACTTTCAATAGTTGAGGGATCATTTGTTTACTTTACCCTAAAAAGTTTAGATGACATGGAAGAAAAGGACAATTGTTGACGTCATCTTGATTACATTGTTATTATTTTATTATATTTAGATCAATTTATTAAAAAAATAATGATTTAAATAAACATAATAAAAATTTAAATACTATAATAATTAAATTGGTTAAGTTAAGAGGGGCGAAATGTTCTATCAAATTTCTTTTCAAATTTGTATTGAATGAAGAGAAATCTTTTTAAAGATAATGATGCTGATATGGGTTATTATATAAAATATGATGGATGGGCCGAAAAAAAAAGGGTTTTAAAAATGAATGAGTAAACGAAGAGATTTGAATTTTGTTGGAAGTTGAAATTTGGAAGCAATCTTTTTATAAATAGCAATTTTCCTCGTTTTCATATCCCAATCAGCCATATTTCAGTTTGATCAATCTCTCTCTTAAATCTCGGTTTGTGTCTCTTTTCAAGAAGCATAAGCCATTGGAATTCTGTTTTTTTTTTCTGTATGTTTCTAGCTTATGAAATCTTCATTTTCAGCTGTTTGCATTATGTTATATTGATTTTGTCATGGCGTCAGAGTCGAAGAAAAATTATGTTGTTCTAATTTACTGGATTTTTCTTCTTCTTGAAAACCAAACATGTATTTGCCATTGTTATCAAACGGAAAACGAGCTTAGCTCATCTCTTTTCTTCCCCTTTCTTTTTTCTTAATGGGTTTCTTTCATGTAATTGGATGCTTTTTTCAAATTCAATACGTAGATTTCATTGCACTTCTTTGTTGTTTTTAAGTTGTTTCGTTGGATTCTACAGGATTGTTCTATTATAATCTCAGTTTTGGCAATAAATTTGATACCGGATATTAATTAAAGTGGTTATTATTGTTCACCTACCTGTTTCTGCTATATTTTGTCAAATGAATATAGTTGAAGGTCATTTTCCTTTTTTTTTTTTATTTTGGTCTTATAATGGATGTTACAAGTACAGCTTTTATTGCCTAAATTTGGGATTCTAAGCGCAAAAAATTTATCTCCTTCAGATTTGAAGAAAATCAGGATGGCAAGAACAAGGATTCCCGTCTTACCGATGGGACTAGTGCTTTGGTGCTGCTTGAATATCCCAGCAAAATCAGAATATATGAAATATAAAGATCCGAATCAGCTGATACCTGTCCGAATTCAGGACTTGCTTGATAGAATGACATTAGAGGAAAAGATAGGACAAATGGTCCAAATTGATCTAAGAGTTGCTTCCGCTGAGGTGATGAAAATGTACTTCATTGGTGAGCAACATCCATCACACTCTCCTTCAATAAAGTGCACCAAATGAAGCAATTCTCGAGTGAGCAATAATAGACTAAAAAGGGTATGTTTTGCTTTGTCAGGAAGTATATTGAGCGGAGGTGGGCATGTCCCGGCTCCACAAGCTTCTGCAGAAGCTTGGATAGACGTGATCAATGACTTTCAAAGAGGTTGTTTATCGACCCGGTTAGGAATTCCGATGATCTATGGGATCGATTCTGTTCACGGAAATGGAAATGTTTACAAGGCAACTATTTTTCCTCACAACATTGGTCTAGGTGCAACCAGGCATGTAGATGCACTGTAGCTGTTTGGTTTTAGTCTCTGGATATGCTTAAGAGTCTAACTATAATTTCACTTTTTTTCTTATAAACCAGGGACCCTGAACTTGTTAAGAAAATTGGGGCTGCAACGGCACTTGAAACCAGGGCAACTGGCATTCCATACGTTTTTTCCCCTTGTATAGCGGTAGCTTTAATTTTCCATTTCCTGTTTTTCTTAACCTAGAGAAGAGAGTTTTTCACTTCTGATTCGTTTACTACTTTTTTTTGAACAGGTTTGCAGAGATCCAAGATGGGGTCGATGTTACGAAAGTTACAGCGAAGATCCCCAGATTGTTCAAGACATGACAGAAATTATACTCGGATTACAAGGAGACATACCTACTCACTCTACTAAGGGCGTTCCATTTGTTGCTGGAAAGTAAGCAATTCGCAAACTACACAAGTTAAACTGAATTTTGGATTTAGACATGATCTTTATTTACATAGTTAACTGCATATAACACGAAGTCGTGAGTTTTGGTCACGAAGTAACAGTTTTAACATTGGACCAGATTTGAGGTAAATGTCGCGAACAAGTATGTTTATCCCTTTTTGGAAGATCGTACACTTATATTCATGTTTAAATATGTGTCGTACACGGGTATTTTGGAGAAAATAAAGAGACTGAGCAACACAGATCTTATTCCTTGTTGCTTGTTATTGTTGAATAAGACTTTGGTGAACATGTGTTGGCTAAGTGATGGTGCCCATGTCTTTACAATATTCATATTGAAAATTAATGTTCTTCTGTACATGAATTCCACTCCTTACAAAGAGCAAACAGAAGTAGAAATATAGGTCCCACTTGCATCCACAATACAAAGTTTGACTGCTTCTTGTAATTAACTTGGTTGGCCTCAAATCTTATCCAGAACATATTTGTGGGTTCCAAGCATTTATTTCTGAATGGAAATAATGTATAGATACCTATACACAAATCTTGAGCTTTTAGTGCTGTTACATGTTGAAATTATATCTTATTTTATTGTAAGGTAAAGGATGGTCATTTTCTAGCTTTCTAATTGCAGAATTTGTGTCCCTTTCTTGTTTTGGTATGAAGGAAAAAAGTTGTGGCTTGTGCTAAGCACTATGTAGGTGATGGTGGAACAACCAAAGGCATGAACGAGAACAACACGGTGATAGACTGGCAGGGTTTGCTCAGCATTCATATGCCAGCTTATTATACTTCAATCATGAAAGGCGTTTCAACGGTCATGGTCTCCTATTCAAGCTGGAATGGGATTAAAATGCACACTAATCGTGAGTTAATCACGGGTTTCCTCAAGAACACACTTGGTTTTAAGGTATAACTCTTTCTCATAGTACCGAAATCATGTTTTTGGGTCACTATAACTATGTTACTTGGACTTAAGGGTAAGTCTCCTAATAGGTGTCTGAATATGTGCAGATATGAATACTTTGAGAAAAAAATGAAAAGTCCGAGTAACATAGATCACTGGTATTACCTTACAAAAGAACCTGGGAACATAATATTGATTTTGTACAATGTCTCAGGGCTTTGTCATCACGGATTGGGAAGGTCTTGATCGGATAACAACTCCACCGCATGCAAACTATTCATATTCAATTCAAGCTGGAATCCATGCAGGCATTGACATGGTTAGAGTTTGCGTAAAGGTTTCATTTTCATCTGTTTTTAAAGTGTTGGATCTTCTATTAATGTTAACCAATTTCAGGTCATGGTTCCATACAACTATAAAGAATTCATAGACGGGCTAACCTTCTATGTAAGAAACAATATGATCCCCATGAGCCGCATTGATGATGCAGTGGCGAGAATTTTGCGAGTTAAGTTTGTAATGGGCTTATTTGAGAACCCTCTAGCAGATAACAGCTTGGCTGACCAACTAGGAAGTCAGGTTAGTTTATTAGCCATGTTGCTCTTTAAACCAGTGAATAAAAGACTAGGCCAATAGTTGAACTGTAAAAACCAGTTTAATTCAGCATTTTTCCTTTTTTACTGATTGAATTGGTTTTATGCCAATTTTTTGAGTCCATGGTTCTTAGTGTCCTATGAGATAAGACAGATCATCCAATCTCGATTTTACCGGTCCAACAGACTGATCTGGAACACTTTTTTAACTTTAAAGATTGACATGGTCATAATGCCCTAAATTTTAATTACCAATTAAACAGGAACATAGAGAGTTGGCTAGAGAAGCAGTGAGGAAATCGCTTGTTTTGCTAAAGAATGGCCAGTCTGAGGATCAGCCATTGCTTCCCCTACCTAAGAAAACATCAAAAATACTAGTTGCTGGTAGCCATGCAGACAATTTGGGCTATCAATGTGGTGGATGGACAATCGAGTGGCAAGGGTTTAGCGGAAACAACCGTACAGTTGGTATTTCTCGACCTTCTGCAATATATTCCTGGCTTTTATAAACCTTAAGCATTAACCATTGCAATGTCTCTTCTTATGAATAGGTACAACAATCCTATCTGCCATCAAGAACACAGTTGCTTCAAGCACCGATGTCATATACAAGGAGAATCCTGAGGCTGAATTTGTCAAGTCCAACGACTTCTCCTATGCCATTGTCGTAGTAGGGGAACATCCGTACGCAGAAACAGAAGGTGACAGCTTGAATTTGACAATTGCAGAGCCAGGTCCAACCACAATCAGAAATGTCTGTGGAGCCATCAAATGCATTGTTATCCTAATATCCGGTCGCCCTGTTGTGATCCAACCTTACCTTGCCTCCATAGATGCTCTTGTTGCTGCCTGGTTGCCTGGAACTGAGGGTCAAGGAGTTGCAGATGTCCTATTTGGTGACCACGGTTTCACAGGCAAGCTACCTCGTACCTGGTTCAAGACGGTCAATCAACTGCCGATGAACATCGGGGATCCACATTATGATCCGCTATTTCCATTTGGGTTTGGCCTTACTACTGAACCAACTAAAAGACTAAGCTATGGGAATCCATTCTTAAGGTTTTCTCCTTTTTTTAATTAGTTTTCATCATCATGTACATTTGTTGTACAAATAGCTTTAGCTTTAGCAATTCTTGATATACACTCCAAAACTTGTTTTCTTACTCCAAAATTGTACGCGTAAATTAAAATATTTTATAATTTTATGAATACTACGAGGAATAATTCTAAACATATTATTTCAAAATTAAAAAAATGTTAAAACTAATACATTATAATTTTATTAAAAATATTTTTTTTGAATATCTTTAACCCATTTTTTTAAAATATTTTTAATATACATCTACTCTACTATACTACTTGCAGTTCATAAACGTAAGCATACTAAGCGGTATAAACAGAGAGACATAAATATAATCATGCAATGTTATGAACGACCACATTTTATAATTTACATAATAAAGTTCTTATTGACATGCGTGTTTCGTCTAGCATCAGTTACTATATCACATACACGATAATCACAATTTCACACAATAACACATTTATACAATAATGACAACCGATATTACATAGAGATTATGTAGCCTAGATAGAGAATCACAATATTACATAGAGGTTAGGTAGTCTAGATGATAATAAAATATATTTTTGAGTTAAAATAAGAAAAATATATATTAAAATAAAAAAAATATTTTTTAATTAAATTAAGAATACAATATATTTAATAAGTTAAGTTAAAATAACATATTTTTTTAAAAGTTAATATTTATATGTATATAATAAGTATTTATAGACTAAGGTACAAATTATATAAAACATGTTAATCTTAAACCAAGCAATGGTCTTGATTTGGTGACTAGGTGCATGTTTAGTTTCCACATATCACAAGTTCAAATCTCTTTAACTCCAATTTATAAATAATATGAATTTAATTTTTCAATCTGATTTGAACTCCAATTTATAAATAATATAAATTTAATTATTCAATTAAATAACAACTTAATTGTCGAATTTTTAACAGAAAAACATTATTTTGTATATTTTAATAGTCAAAGAACTTAACATAATACCATCCAATAGTCAGATTATTTGAGTAATTCACCCTAAAATGTAATTGTTTTAGGGCCATTCCTTTTCATTCAATCCAATTCAACTTTTTTCCCCATTTATTCTAATAAAAAAATAAATAAATGAAAGAGTTTTAAATTTTGATGGAGGTAGAAACTTAGCAATCATTCGACACATACGAACTTTTCCTTGTTTTGATTCCCCATACACCCACATAACATTTTCAACAGTCTCTCTCTTAAATCTTTTTTTTTCCCTCTTTTCAAGTAACAGAAGCCACTGGATTTCTTTTTCCTGTATGTATCTAACTTATGAACTCTCTTTATTTTCAGCTGTTTGCGTTATGTTATATCGATGTTTTTTTTTTTGGAGGGGGGGTTCCCTGGAAACCGAACATGTCGCCATTGGGATTCTTGTACTTATAATTGAAAGCTTTTGTAAAATTCAATACGTAGTTTCCACTGAGCTTTTTGTTGTTTTTGAGCTGTTTAATAAATGGGTCCTCTGCCATTCTTAGCTCCACTGTACTGGGCCATTTGATCCTTCTCTTCTGGTACACTTCCTTTTTTCATATATCTTCTTCAGAAGCGATCACCTTTCCTGAATACTACTGGATTGCTCTATGATATCTCAGTATTGGCAATAAATTGATCAAATTTGATACCAGATATCAATTAAAGTGGCTATTATTGTTCACCTACCTGTTTGTGCTACTTTTTGCCAAATTGCATTGTTTCTCATGAATGTAGTTGAAGGTCAATTTTTCGTTTTTCTGTACTTGGTTGCTTATAATGGATGTTTACAACTTTTATTGCCTAAATTTGGGATTCTAAGTATGCAAATTTTCTTTTTTATCTGGAGGAAATTGGAAGAAAATCAGGATGGCAAGAACAAGGATTCTTATCTTATTGGTGGGACTAGTGCTTTGGTGTTGCTTGAATATCCCAGCAAAATCAGAATATATGAAATATAAAGATCTGAATCAGCCGATACCTGTCCGAATTCAGGACTTGCTTGATAGAATGACATTAGAGGAAAAGATAGGACAAATGGTCCAAATTGATCTAAGAGTTGCTTCCGCTGAGGTGATGAAAAAGTATTTCATTGGTGAGCAACATCCATCACACTCTCCTTCAATAAAGTACACCAAATGAATCAATTTTCGAGGGAGCAACACTAGACTAAGAAGGGTATGTTTTGCTTTGTCAGGAAGTATATTAAGTGGAGGTGGGCATGTCCCAGCTCTACAAGCTTCTGCAGAAGCTTGGATAAACGTGGTCAATGACTTTCAAAGAGGTTGTTTATCGACCCGATTAGGAATTCCGATGATTTATGGGATTGATTCTGTTCATGGAAACGGCAATGTTTACAAGGCAACTATTTTTCCTCACAACATTGGTCTAGGTGCAACCAGGCATGTAGATGCAGCATAGCTGTTTGGTTTTAGACACTGGATATGCTTCAGAATTTAACTATTGTTTCACTTTTTTCTTATAAACCAGAGACCCTGAACTTGTTAAGAAAATCGGGGCTGCAACGGCACTTGAAACCAGGGCAACTGGCATTCCATATGTTTTTGCCCCTTGTATAGCGGTAGCTTTAATTTTCCAGTTCCTGTTTTGTTCATCTTAACCAGGAGAAGTGTTTCTCACTTCTGATTCTTTTACTACTTTCTTTGAACAGGTTTGCAGAGATCCAAGATGGGGGTCGATGTTATGAAAGTTACAGTGAAGATCCTCAGATAGTTCAAGACATGACAGAAATTATACCCGGATTACAAGGAGATATCCCTACTAACTCTCCTAAGGGTGTTCCATTTGTTGCCGGAAAGTAAGCAATTTTGCAAACTACATAAGTTCAGCTGAATTTTGGATTTAGACATGATCTTTATTTACATAGTTGACTAGATATAACAAAGATTCATGCTTTTCCTTTTCATGCTGTAATAACAGCACAAATGTCAATCTTTTAGTCTTGAAGTAATAGTTTGGCAATGGACCTGGTGTTTTTTATTCTATGTCACCTGGATTTAAGAATGTGCTGGGTGAAATATGTCCGTAGTGAAATATGTGTCGGTCAAGGGTATTTTATAGAAAATTAAAAGACTGAGCAACACAGGTCTTATTCCTAGTTGATTGTCGATGCTTAATGAGAATTTGGTGAAAGTGCGTTGGCCAACTGATGGTGCCCATGTCTCTACAATGTTCGTTTCTGAAAACTAAACTATTATACTTCTATTTTTGTGGGATACATAAATGATGTGTACATGAATTCCACTCCTTATAAAGAGCAAAGAAAAGTAGAAATATAGGTCCCACTTGCATCCACAATACAATGTTTGACTGCTTCATGTAATTAACTTGGTTGGGCTTACATCTTATTCAAAACATATTTGTGGATTCCAAGCATTGTTTTTTTTCTGGGGAAACTAATTTCTCTTTCTTTTTCTCCCTGTTATGGAATGAAGGAAAAATGTCGCGGCTTGTGCTAAGCACTATGTAGGTGATGGTGGAACAACCAAAGGCATAAACGAGAACAACACGGTGATAGACTGGCAGGGTTTGCTCAGCATTCATATGCCAGCTTACTATAATTCAATCGCAAAAGGTGTTTCAACGGTCATGGTCTCCTATTCAAGCTGGAATGGGATTAAAATGCATACTAATCGCGAGTTAATCACAGGTTTCCTCAAGAACACACTTGGTTTTAAGGTATAACTCTTTCTCATAGGACTGAAATCAAGTTTCATAGGTATGAATACTTCAGAAAAATGAAAAGTTACTTTACAAAAGAACCTGGGAACATAACATTGATTTTTGCACAATATCTCAGGGCTTTGTCATTACGGATTGGGAAGGTCTTGATAGGATAACAACTCCTCCGCATGCAAATTTTTCATATTCAATTCAAGCTGGAATCCGTGCTGGCATTGACATGGTTAGAGTTTGTTTGAATTTTGAATTCATTTTCATCTGTTTTTAAAGTGTTGGATCTTCTATTAATGTCAACAAATTGCAGGTCATGCTTCCATACAAACATAAAGAATTCATAGATGGGCTAACCTTCCATGTGAAAAACAATATCATCCCCATGAGCCGCATTGATGATGCAGTGACGAGAATTTTGCGAGTTAAGTTTGTATTGGGATTATTTGAGAACCCTCTAGCAGATAACAGCTTTGCTGACCATCTGGGAAGTCAGGTTAGTTTATTAGCCATGTTGCTCTTTAAACCAATGAATAAGAGACCAGGTCAATAGTTTAACTGTAAAAACCAGTTTAATTAAGCATTTTATCATTTTTACTGATTGAATTGGTTTTATACCAGTTTGTTGAATCCATGGTTCTTGGTGTCCTATGAGATAAGACAGATCATCCAATCTAGATTGAACTGGTCCAACAGACTGATATGGTCCTCTTTTTTAACTTTAAAGATTGACATGATCATAATGCCCTAATTTTTAAGTACCAATTAAACAGGAACATAGAGAGTTGGCTAGAGAAGCAGTGAGAAAATCGCTTGTTTTGCTAAAGAATGGGCAGTCTGAGAATCAGCCATTGCTTCCCCCACCTAAGAAAACATCAAAAATACTAGTTGCTGGTAGCCATGCAGACAATTTGGGCTATCAATGTGGTGGATGGACAATCGAGTGGCAAGGGTTTAGCGGAAACAACCGTACAGTTGGTATTTCTCGACCTTCTACAATATATTCCTAGCTTTTATAAACCTTAAGCATTAACCATTGCAATGTCTCTTCTTATGAATAGGTACAACAAATCCTATCTGCCATCAAGAACACAGTTGCTTCAAGCACCGATGTCATATACAAGGAGAATCCTGAGGCTGAATTTGTCAAGTCCAATGACTTCTCCTATGCCATTGTCGTAGTAGGGGAACATCCGTACACAGAAACAGAAGGTGACAGCTTGAATTTGACAATTGCAGAGCCAGGTCCAACCACAATCAGAAATGTCTGTGGAGCCATGAAATGCATTGTTATCCTAATATCCGGTCGCCCCGTTGTGATCCAACCTTACCTTGCCTCCATAGATGCTCTTGTTGCTGCCTGGTTGCCTGGAACTGAGGGCCAAGGTGTTGCAGATGTCCTATTTGGTGACTACGGTTTCACAGGCAAGCTACCTCGTACCTGGTTCAAGACGGTTGATCAACTGCCTATGAACGTCGGGGATCCACATTATGATCCATTGTTCCCATTTGGTTTTGGCCTTACTACCGAACCAACTAAAAGGCAAAGCTATGAGAATCCATACATAAGATTTTCTTCCTTTTTCAAATAATTTTCTTCATCATTTACGTTTGTTGTAATATTCTTGATTTATATTCTAAAATATTTATATAAAAATTGTAAAGTTCCTTTACTATTAATTAAAGGAAATTTTAATATTTGAATTAGATTATTAAGAGTTATATAACAATTTGACTCGTGGTTTAAGTGATATTTTTTTATTTAAGTAATAATTAAATAAGTTTCTTGTATGAAATGACTTCTAAATCCTTGGAAATTTACAATCAATTAAGCCTCTCAAATTGAGAAATGTTTTATCATACTTAATAGGGTTATGGGATGTGATAATTTCTTGGGGAAATTATATAAATGGTCCATCGACTATAGAAGGTTGTTTTATTGAGTCTTTCGACTATTAAAAGTTACAAAATGGTCTCCCGACTATAAGACGATGTTTTTTTGAGTCCCTAATTATTAAAAGTTACAAAATAGTCGACTATTCATATGTTCCAAACTGATCCTTTTACGTTAAAAAATTATGGGCGTCTGAGTTAGATGTTAACCTGCTCACTTGGATATGATAAAAATCTAATCTCAGTGTTTGAGTTGTATTTTGTCGATTGAGTGTAATACCCCAAAAATTTAGATAATGACCAAAATGCAAATTTTGAAAGTTTGATGGTCAAAGTAGAAAATTTGGGAAAAGTTTAAGGAATTAAGTGGTAATTTTCCCAAAAATAATTTTATTCCATAAATGGATTTATTTAGTGATCAAATTATAAATTTGGTAAAGTTTTGGTGACCAAAGTAGAAATTTTGAAAAGTTTAAGGACCAAAATGTAATTTTGGAAAACATTATAAATGGGTCACGAAAATAAGAAAATAAAATATTATTTTCACAATTTTAAGATGTTGGAAAATAATATTTAATGGTTTAATTACATGTTTAATTTGAACTATTTGATTAGAGTGATTAAATTGTAATTTTTTAAAAATTGCAAGGGCAAATCGGTAAACTAAGATATAATTTGTTTATATTTGACTTATGGATGAAGATAAGGTTCAGGTGATATGATTTGGAAGATGATAAGGATAGGAATTTTGGTTTTATGGTAATTATGAAGTTTCATTAAGGGTATATTGGTATTTTCTCAATTTAATGAATTTAATATTCATTAAATGATAATTTAAACATAGATAAGCATGAAAAATATCTGAAATTTCATGCCAAAGTGTTCATCTCTTCTCCATGGACGTGAGATATACCAAGGTAAGGGAAAAATATTTGTTTTCCATTTTTGAGTCGATTCCTTTGGAATTCGGGTTTTGCCGTGAAATCGGAAAGTGATCTACGCGAAAAACGCTATCATTTAGTACAAATATTTCTTTCTAATCTTACTGGATTTCAAAGATCCCAAATCTAAGGGTTTATGTTCATGATAGGATTCATGAAATTGATGATAAATCTTGATGATTTAGTGGCTGTAGATACATTTTCAAGCTTGATTTGTGGTTAAAACATGTTCAATCTTTCTAGAGATTTTTACGTAAAATTCGGCCAAATTATAAGTTGGAGAACTTTGTGTTCTGATGAAAGTTGATTAGGGATTTGATTGTAGAGATGTTAAATGGTTGATTGAAAGTTGATTTTATACTTGAATCGAATCAAAACCATGAAAAAGTAGTTTTAAAGGATAAAGTATTGATCATGGTGTATCTAAGTGATAAAATGGTGAAGAACCATTTTATGTAATTGAAAAAGTTGGTGTCAATGTTAAAAGGAATTATTAAGTGTTAAATACTTGGTAGAAAATGAGTTCCAAGTATATTATGGAGTTGTTATGGGATGTGTTTATGTTAATACAATACTAACATATGTATCGTTATGAATTTGTGATTAATACAGATTGTGATTGATTTGTGATCGAAGCAAGTCAAATAGAAAAGGGTTTATTGTGGACAATTAGTGAGGAACATATTGTGGATTATATAAAGTGTCAAGGTAAGTGCAATACATGCATGAAATTATACATAGATGTTTTATACATTATCAGGAAGACTTGCGATAAGTCGACCTTGTTTATATCAGCATGATATATGTCATTTTTATAACTTTGACATGACATTGAAATGTCACGGTATGAAATTAAAATGTATTGATCATGAAAAATGTGATATTTTACCATGAATGTTTTCAGGTATGAATTGCCCAATGTTAAATATTGGTAATATACTTTGCCATGGATAGATTGAATAAAATAGACTATATGCCCAAGTAAGTCATTAAGGGACAGGGTATAGTTGGCATGCCATAGAGTATAGCAGCTGCAGGTTTATAATAGCACTATAGTGTGAAAGGGCACTAAGTGCGGAAAGGTGGATACGACCTTATGTATCATGTCCGGATTAGCACTATAGCGTAAGCTTAGTGTAGGTGGTGGGCACGACCTTATGTGTCATATCCGGATTAGCACTATAGCGTAAGCTTGGTGCAGGTTTAGCACTACGGTGCAAGTATTTTACTCGAATACTCAGGGTCCTCAGGGTTTTATATTGGGCTATGGGCTATGGTTTATGGTTTATTGGTTAATAAATGGTAAGTATGAAAATAAGCTTACGAGCTTATGGAATAAATAACAAGTATATGGGAAATAATTTTTATATTCAGTTATAATATTTTGATCATGGTAAAATATTGGATATGCTGGTAACATTGTATTGCAATGTTTATTATTTTAATTACCTCACTAAGTATATACTTAGCGTGTGATGATTTTCACACGTAGGTAAAAAGCCAGTAGTGGAATAAAGAGTTCAAAGCGACATCAAGTATCGAGAAGTATATTTCAATATCGGTAAGACATCCTAAGATGTAATGTTGACTTTATTAGTGGCATGTAATTATTAATGTTTTATTTGCTTTGTTGAACAAATTTGGAAACAAAATGGTAATTTTATGAGTTTTATATATTTTGCTGAAATTACTGTAGTAGTACTGTAGCAGTGCATCGATACACATTTTTTATTCAAATTTTTGGTGCATCGGTACACTGTTCACGTATTGTAGCAGTGTATCGATACACTGTTTGCGGTACAGTTCATCACTGTTCACGGTACTGTTCATCACTATTCATAAAAAAATAATAAAATCTTTTGCCTTAAATTTGTTATAACAAATCATAATTCATATGATATGATAATTTTGATAATATCATTTACCATTTTAAGAAAATAAAATTTAAATCACCTTTGAATTGAAAATGGTTTTCGAAATTCGGTGACATCTATAATCTGTATAGGTATAATTATACGGGTTATGGGTGTTACATTGAGTCTCTGTTTACGTTATGTCGTCGAGTTAGTGCTTGAAACAATATGTCGTCGAGTCCGTGCTTAAAATCAACGGCGATGTCAGTAGACATCATTCAAATATGATTTTATCATATCATATTCAACAGGTTAACATCCAGTTCAGATGAATAATCAGATGATCATTTTGTAATTTTTAATAGTCAATAGACTCAACAAAGTAGTGTCTTATAATTGAGACTATTTTATAATTTATAATAGTTGAGGGACTTAATAAATAAAACCCTATAATTGGAACCATTTCTGTATTTTACCTTAAAATTTTATTGGTTGTTAATATACTAAAGTGACAACATTTAATTAATTGAATTTAATTTTTTAGAAAATTAAAGAACTCAAAAGAAAATCTTAAACCTTATAAAAATTGTAATAATTCTAAAAAGGATAAACTGCATAAATGGTTATTAATGTTTAAGTAAATTTCTCTTTTTTCCTGTAACCCCCTAGACCCGGCCTATGTGTTTCGACTAAATCTAGTGGATCACATTATGATTATTAAAGACATTTTCCGAAATCGTTATTCCATCAATATGAAATCACATTATAAATAACATGGAATTATAAACAAATTATACTATCAAAATCCAACTCGTAAATATAGTACCAATAAATAATAATTTAATTTAAAACATGTCTTCAAATTCAAAATCACAATAAACCGAGCAGTAATAGCAAAAAAGTCATCATTATAAAATCTGATATTTAAAATAAGGTCCATGTCACCAAAATAAAGTCAACTTGCAAGATAAAAACATTACAATCTGATTTACTTCAAGAGATATGTTGATCCTCCAAGTCCTCGAACCGAGGTATCTAACCAACAGTATCTGAAAGGGGGAAAACATTTTCAAAGGTGAGCTAGGCTCAATGTGTCCCAACATTTTCATAAAATGTCAATAGGTACAAATCATAGTCCAGTAATCTCACAAATTCGTAAAAGAGTTTAACTTTTGAAAATCATAGTTTAAACCCTTTTCTGGTACACCATCAGTAGTTCCCAAAATTATTTTCCATATAGCTTACTTTATGCACATAGCAAAAAGAAAGCCGACTTAAGGATAGCTCTGAAGCTTGTATCCTTAAGCCCAAGTCAATAAGTCCATATAGCTTACCCTAACACACAGCAAAGGAAAGCTGACCTAATGAAACATCTTGGGGCCCTCAAGAGTCACATTAGGCCCAGTTAGCTTGATCAGAGCTATTCCATCGTAATTCAATTCAAAAATTCAATTGCACCGTGACATAAATTCCATAAATCCAAAAACATGGTAATCATATACCATTTCAAAACAAAAATTAGATAGCAACCATATTCCATAAATTGTCACATTAAATTGGTGCATCCATAAAACAATAACCAATGAATTCGGTGTACCACATATTAAAACCAATAAAACAGTTCAATAATAAGTAGGGAACACACCTCGACAATAGATTCAAATAGCAAATCTACTGATTGCTGGTTTCACCACGCTCTGCTACAGTTTTCGAACGGGTGAATACTGGCACACGTGGTTTAACTGATCTAGAAGAGCTGGGTCGAGCTGTCGAACGATCCGGAGAGTCTCTTGTACCTTCAAACAATAATATTTATCAGTCCCAAATCCTATTTAATTGTTCAAAGCTAAACTTCTTAAGTATATAAGCATTTGTCGGGTTTGACTATCAATTTAAGGTATTTCGAGTTTGAATTTGGCCAAACGGATTGCGGAATCGGAATCAGGGCGTCGAAAAACATAAAGTATGACTTTTCGAAAATTCAAATTCTTTGTCAAAGTCAAAGTCAACCACTTTGACCATCGATTTGGAGACCTTTCAGTTCGAATTTGACAAAACGGACCACGGAAACGGATTCGGGACGTCGAAAACTATCAGGATAGGTATACTCGGAAAAGATTAACGATCGTTTAATAGCCGGTCAAAGCCGGTCAAAGTTCTGGTCAAAGGAGGTCAACAAACTGTTGAACATTTTACACAAATAGCACCCTTTTTAAAATATTTACCAAAATAGCACCCATTTCGAATTAATTACCAGAATAGCACCAAAACTGAATTATTTACCAGAATAGCACCGGTCAACGGTCAACGATTGGGTCGGGTCAACGGGTCGGGTCAACGGGTCGGGTCAACGGGTCGGGTCGGGTAAACGGGTCGGGTCGTGACCGGTCAAACCGGTCAAACCCTTAAGAAAACCGGTTGAACCGGTCACTCACTCGCCCTACGGGCGCGTGTGGAGCGTGAGGTGTCCTCTGGGGCTCTAAAAATTACGGAAAAATTTCTAAAAATTATTTTGAGTGTTTTCGAGATACTTACAAAGCTCGGTTCAAATTTTTTGAACATCGGAGAGCTCGAATTCATCAAATCGGGAAGTTTGACCGGTTCACCTCCCCACGCGCCGCCGCCTCCTGAGAAAAAGGGGAACACCGGTGGACTCGGAATGACACAAGGATCACGATGGTGCGGGAGGTGTTGTAAACGGAGCAACGATCAGCGGTGAATTTAAGATTTTTTCGGCGATAGAGCTAACAAAACCGTCGCTACTTTGACTGGAAATTCCCGACGTTTGGCCGCGTTTCGCTTCAATTAATTTGAAGGGTTTGTTCCTCGCTCGATGATGAACACAACGGTGGTTTCAAAACAACGATCGGAATTCGGACGGCGTCGGAATCGAGTTTGGAAGTTGTGTGCGTGAGGAAGGATTTGTGAAATTGATTTCTGTTTTTCAAAACAGAAATCACGCATATAACAATTGCTTGCCGACACTCCAAGGTTAAATTCAGGGCTTGGTCCCTGAATTTTCTTTAACTTTAAAACAAGCTCCAAGTTTTAAAATCTTTCAATTCAGTCCCAAATTTTTGCCAAATTTTCACAATTAAACCCTCAAATTTCAATTAAATATTATTTTGAAAATCGGGTTGTTACAATTCTCCCCCTCTACAAGAAATTTCGTCCTCGAAATTTACCTTATGAAAATAGATGAGGAAATTGAGCCTCATTAACTCCAATGTCTCCCAAGTAGCTTCTGAGGGACCTCGATTACTCCACTGAACCTTGACCATTGGAATACGCTATTCGAAGAACTCGTTCATCTCTCTCTAAGATCTGAATGGGCTATTCCTCATATGACAATCAGGTCTCAGGTCTACATCCTCAACTGAATGATGTGATCTGGATCTGGATGATATCGCCTCAACATTGATACATGAAAGACATCATGAATACGACTGAGCTCAAAAGGCAACTCAAGCTGATATGCAACAGGTCCTACCCTCTTCAAGATACGAAATGGTCCAATAAATCTTGGACTCAATTTACCCTTACGCCCGATCTCAATACTTTCTTCCAGGGTGAACTTTTAAAAAGACTGATCTCCCACTTCAAATTGTATATCATTCCTTCTTTGATCTGCATAAGATTTTGCCTATCAAATGCTCTTTCAGACGGTCACGGATTAATCTGACTGTGTCCTCCGTCTCTCGCACTAACTCAGGTCCCAACGTTTTCCTATCACCAACTCAGTCCAACAGATCGGAGTGCGACATTTACGCCCATAGAGTTCATAGGGTGCCATACGAATGCTGGTCTAATAACTGTTTGTAAGCAAATTCAGCCAACGGCCAAAAAGTTCTCAACTACCATGAAAATCGATACGCAACCCCAACATATCCTCCAGAATCTGAATTACTCTCTCAGATTGACCATCATTGTGGATGAAAGGATGTACTATAATACAATCTGTTCCAAAGCCGTATGTAACGCCTTCCAAATCTCGAAGTAAATCTCGGATCTCGATCAGAAATAATAGACAATGGAACACCATAACATATCCTCCAGAATCTGAATTACTCTCTCAGATTGACCATCAGTTTGTGGATGAAAGGATGTACTATAATACAATCTTGTTCCCAAAGCCGTATGTAACGCCTTCCAAAATCTCGAAGTAAATCTCGGATCTCGATCAGAAATAATAGACAATGGAACACCATGCAATCTGACAATCTCTAAAATATACAATCTTGCCAGCTTATCCCAAGTATAATTTACTCGCACAGGAATGAAGTGAGCTGACTTTGTAAGTCTGTCAACAATCACCCAAACTGAATCTTTTTTCGAAGGAGTCATAGGCAAGCCAGTAACAAAATCCATAGTAATACGCTCCCATTTCCATTCAGGAATCTTGATAGGCTGTAACAAACTGATGGATGTTGATGTTCTGCCTTAACTTGCTGACAAGTCAAACACCTAGCCACAAAGTCAGATATATCTTTCTTCATACCAATCCAATAATACCTCTCTCTCAAATTCCGTAAGGTAGTCTGCCTCAACTCAGCATCATGCACACAATATCTACCTTTAAAGCATAAAACTTCATCCTGATTAATTGCGTAATCTGAGTTTGTCCCCTGCTCTACTTGCTCAAATATGGAAAGCAAGGAGCTATCAAGGGACTGCTTAGCTTTGATCTCATCAACCAAGGTCGGCTTAACTTGCAATTCTGCTAACAAAGTGCCATCGTCATATAAATTCATCTTGGCCATTAAAGACCTCAACTCTGATACCGTCTTTCGACTCAAAGCATCTGCTACAATGTTAGTTTTACCAGGGTGGTAATTAATCACACAATCATATCCTTTAGAAGCTCTAACCAGCGACGCTGTCTCAAATTAAGTTCCTTCTGGGTCAGAAGATACTTTAAGCTCTTATGATCCGTGAAAATGTAACACTTCTCTCCATAAAGATAGTGTCTCCAAATCTTCAAGGCAAAAATTACTGCTGCCAACTCTAAATCGTGAGTAGGATAGTTACTCTCATGCGGCCGCAGCTGACGGGATGCATAAGCCACCACCTTACTTTCCTGCATTAAAACACAACCAAGTCCTGAATGTGAAGCATCACTATACACTGTAAAATCCTTCCTGGACTCTGGTTGAATCAACACCGGTGCTTGAGTCAAAACCGCCTTTAATTTCTCAAAGCTCTGTGTACCTCGCCCCAGTCAAACGGCACATTCTTCCTTAACAACTTTGTCAAAGAAGAAGCAATGATCGAGAAGCCCTCAACAAAATGTCGATAATAACCAGCCAAGCCCAAGAAACTACGGATTTCAGATACATTCTTAGGTCGTTTCCAATTCATAATAGCCTCTATCTTGCTGGGATCAACCTGAACACCTCGCGCAAAAATAATATGCCCCAGAAATGACACTTCTTGAAGCCAAAACTCACACTTGCTTAGTTTGGCATATAGACGATGCTCTCTCAAAGTCCGCAGAACGATCTTCAAATGCTCGTCATGCTCTACCTCTGTACGAGAATAGATCAGAATATCGTCAATGAAGACCACCACAAATTGATCCAAATATGGTCGGAACACCCGATTCATCAAATCCATGAAAGCTGCAGGAGCGTTCGTCAAACCAAAAGGCATCACTAAAAATTCATAATGACCATATCTAGTGCGAATGGCCGTTTTTGCAACATCAGATCCTTTAACTTTCAATTGATAATACCCCGAACGAAGATCAATCTTAGAGAATACAGTAGCTCCTCGCAATTGATCAAATAAGTCATCAATCCTGGGTAGTGGGTATTTATTCTTTACCGTCATCTTATTCAATTTCTGATAGTCAATACATAATCTTAGCGACCCATCCTTCTTTTTCACGAACAGAACTGGAGCTCCCCATGGTGAAGTACTATGTCGGATAAATCCTCGATCAAATAATTCTTGCAATTGGACTTTCAACTCCTTAAGTTCCTTTGGAGCCGTACGATAAGGTGCCATAGAAATAGGTGAAGATCTCGGATAAGTCTCAATCTCGAACTCTACCTTTCTATCAGGAGGTAACCCAGGCAACTCCTCCGGAAAAACATCAGGAAACTCGCTAACTGTACGAATCTCCTCGATCGTGGACAATGCACCTTTGGTGTTCAAAATACAAGCAATGAAGGTCTCATATCCCTTCCGGATCATACATTCAATTTTCATCGCTGAAACTATATTGGAGAGATAACCACGTCGTTCACCAATTAACACAACAGTCCGACCATTTGAAGTCTTCAGAGTAGCCCGCTTGTATTCGTAATCCAGCTTTACCTTGTGTTTATTCAACCAATCCATTCCAAGAATTAGATCGAACTCCTCTAAAGGAAGTTCCATAAGATCAGCGAGAAAAATTTCTCCCTGAACCTCGAGAGGACAACGCCGAAATACTTTATTCACTAATATCGCTTGTCCTACTGGACTTGTAACTGTAACAGTATTTTCAGTGTTCTCGATCGGAATCTGAAGGTTTCGAGATATTGAGCTCGATACATAGGAGTGAGTGGAGCCATTGTCCAATAATGCAAAGTATGGGGTAGAATAAATAGTAAATGTACCTGCAATAACCCTCAGGCTCATCTCTATCATCACGACGTCTAGTTGCATAAACTAAAGCTGGCTGTCTAGCCTCAGAAGCTGTTGGCCCTCTATTTTGCTGAGGTCGGGCTCTACTGTCTCTCCTGGACGCTGATCCTCGAGTCTTTCCTTGACTACGATCTCTAATTGGGGTTTTTACTGTAGTCTGCGAACGCACAGGAGTTTGGGTAGTGGTCTGCTCAAACGAAACTAGCTGAGGACAATCCCTCCGATAATGACTACTAGATCCACACTGATAGCAAAGACCCATCTTCTTACGACACTCTCCTGAGTGCTGTTTACCATAATACTCACAAAGGGGCCCATTATAATACGACGAGTAACCGCCTCGACTGCCAACTAACGGTGAGGATGCTGCAGGCCTGAAACATGTATTGCTTCTTTGAGGGGCTGAAGTACGAGTCCTCTTCCCGGACTGTGCTGATGACTCCATCGGGCCTGAAAATTTCTTAGATCGATCTTGATCAACACGCTCTCTACTAGAAGTTAAAACCTCCACCTCTTTCGCATCTTTGGCTCTGCCCAACCAGCACATCAAATATCTCATCCTGATGGGTTACAACTTGCCTACGCAGCTCGTATCTGAGTCCAAGGGCAAATTTACGACATCGATCTCTCTCCGTAGGTACCATACTAAATCCATACTTCAGCAACTTCAATAATTCGATCTCATATTCAGAAACAGTCATGTCTCCCTGAACCAGGTCTTGAAACTATTTTCGTCTCTGAGCTAAGTAGCGCTCTCCCAGAAAACGGCTCTGAAAGCGATCCTTAAAGAAATTCCAGGTCAAACGATCGGTAGGAACACTACTGGTCACTGACTCCCACCAAGTATAGGCATTGCCATCTAACATCGCCACAGTTCCCTGATATCTCTTAGTTGAGTCCAAACCCAACTGATCCATGCGTCTCTCTGTATCCTGGAGCCAATCCTCAGCTTCAGTAGAAGCTCCACCTATCTGTCCCCCAAAAGTTCTAACTCCATTGGCAATCAAAGTCTGCGAAATAAGAACCTCAGATACAACACCAGTAGCTCTGACTGCTCCCTGTATTAACTGTAGAAATTGCCTACCAAAATTCTCATCCAAAGTAACTCTGGTAGACTCTGACTCAATATCGGTCGCTCCTATTATCGGTGTAGTCATGCCAATACCAGCGGCAGGAGGCAGATCCGTTGGGTCGTAGGAGCATGATCACCTATCGGAGGTGGGGGATCTACCCGTATCTCATCGATCGGATCTGTGAATCTAGCCACTCGACCTCGTCCACGGCTAGTTCGACGACCACGTCTAGCACTCATTTTGATGGATCTCAAGTTTACTACAGAAGATAAAACTTAGGGTTAGATAAGCACTTGGAGTCTCAAACATAGTTAAAATCTTAATAACTTTGTGACATGGCCTTAGTAACTCGTTTTGCAAAATATTTCAAAACCGTATTTTTAATGTGGACTCATATACAGTCCGAGGGTTAAAAACCAAATGCTCTGATACCAATTCCTGTAACCCCCTAGACCCGGCCTATGCGTTTCGACTAAATCTAGTGGATCACATTATGATTATTAAAGACATTTTCCGAAATCGTTATTCCATCAATATGAAATCACATTATAAATAACATGAAATTATAAACAAATTATACTATCAAAATCCAACTCGTAAATATAGTACCAATAAATAATAATTTAATTTAAAACATGTCTTCAAATTCAAAATCACAATAAACCGAGCAGTAATAGCAAAAGAGTCATCATTATAAAATCCGATATTTAAAATAAGGTCCATGTCAGCAAAATAAAGTCAACTTGCAAGATAAAAACATTACAATATGATTTACTTCAAGAGATATGTTGATCCTCCAAGTGCTCGAACCGAGGTATCTAACCAACAGTATCTGAAAGGGGAAAAGCATTTTCAAAAGGTGAGCTAGGCTCAGTGTGTCCCAACATTTCCATAAAATGTCAATAGGTACAAATCATAGTCCAGTAATCTCACAAATTCGTAAAAGAGTTTAACTTTTGAAAATCATAGTTTAAACCCTTTTCTGGTACACCATCAGTAGTTCTCAAAATTATTTTCCATATAGCTTACTTTATGCACATAGCAAAAAGAAAGCCGACTTAAGGATAGGCTCTGAAGCTTGTATCCTTAAGCCCAAGTCAATAAGTCCATATAGCTTACCCTAAGCACACACCAAAGGAAAGCCGACCTAATGAAACATCTTGGGGCCCTCAAGAGTCACATTAGGCCCAGTTAGCTTGATCAGAGCTATTCCATCATAATTCAATTCCAAAATTCAATTGCACCGTGACATAAATTCCATAAATCCAAAAACATGGTAATCATATACCATTTCAAAACAAAAATTAGATAGCAGCCATATTCCATAAATTGTCACATTAAATTGGTGCATCCATAAAACAATAACCAATGAATTCGGTGTACCACATATTAAAACCAATAAAACAGTTCAATAATAAGTAGGGAACACACCTCGACAATAGATTCAAATAGCAAATCTACTGATTGCTGGTTTCACCACGCTCTGCTACAGTTTTCGAACGGGTGAATACTGGCACATGTGGTTTAACTGATCTAGAAGAGCTGGGTCGAGCTGTAGAACGATCCGAAGAGTCTCTTGTACCTTCAAACAATAAATATTTATCAGTCCCAAATCTTATTTAATTGTTCAAAGCTAAACTTCTTAAGTATATAAGCATTTGTCGGGTTTGACTATCAATTTGAGGTATTTCGAGTCTGAATTTGGCCAAACGAATTGCGGAATCGGAATAAAGGCGTCGAAAAACATAAAGTATGACTTTTCGAAAATTCAAATTCTTGGTCAAAGTCAAAGTCAACCACTTTTACCGTCGATTTGGAGACCTTTGGGTTCGAATTTGACAAAACGGACCACGGAAACGGATTCGGCACGTCGAAAACTATCAGGATAGGTATACTCGGAAAAGATTAACGATCGTTTAATAGCCGGTCAAAGCCGGTCAAAGTTCTGGTCAAAGGAGGTCAACAAACTGTTGAACATTTTACACAAATAGCACCCTTTTTAAAATATTTACCAAAATAGCACCCATTTCGAATTAATTACCAGAATAGCACCAAAACCGAATTATTTACCAGAATAGCACCAAAACCGAATTATTTACCAGAATAGCACCGGTCAACGGTCAACGATCGGGTCGGGTCAACGGGTCGGGTCAACGGGTCAGGTCGGGTAAACGGGTCGGGTCGTGACCGGTCAAACCCTTAAGAAAACCGGTTGAACCGGTCACTCACTCGCCCTACGGCGGCGCGTGTGGCGCGTGAGGTGTCCTCCGGGGCTCTAAAAATTACGGAAAAATTTCTAAAAAATTATTTTGAGCGTTTTCGAGATACTTACAAAGCTCAGTTCAAATTTTTGAACGTCGGAGAGCTCGAATTCATCAAATCGGGAAGTTTGACCGGTTCACCTCCCCACGCGGCACCGCCTCCGGAGAAAAAGGGGAACACCGGTGGACTCGGAATGGCACAAGGAACACGATGGTGCGGGAGGTGTCGTAAACGGAGCAACGATCAGCGGTGAATTTAAGATTTTCTCGGCGATAGAGCTAACAAAACCATCGCTACTTTGACTGGAAATTCCCGACGTTTGGCCGCGTTTCGCTTCAATTAATTTGAAGGGTTTGTTCCTCGCTCGATGATGAACACAACGGTGGTTTCAAAACAACGATCGGAATTCGGACGGCGTCGAAATTGAGTTTGGAGGTTGTGTGCGTGAGGAAGGATTTGTGAAATTGATTTCTGTTTTTCAAAACAGAAATCACGCATATAACAATTGCCTGCCGACACTCCAATGTTAAATTCAGGGCTTGGTTCCTGAATTTTTTTAACTTTAAAACAAGCTCCAAGTTTTAAAATCTTTCAATTCAGTCCCAAATTTTTGCCAAATTTTCACAATTAAACCCTCAAATTTCAATTAAATATTATTTTAAAAATCGGGTTGTTACATTTCCCTTTGATGTTTCAAAACTAACGATTTGATTACGAGCATTATCGATTTATAACAAATTTGTCACTTACCGTTAACAACCGTTATTGGGGGTGATGAAATGTTGGTTTGGCATGTTAACTCGACTGACTTGACATCGTTTTGCTACAAAAGTCATACTTTATTACTCAAATTTCATTTGAAATTGAATCAAAGAATTTTGAGTTATTTAAGTTGACGAGTCATATTTTATAATTCAAATTTCGTTTAATTTTTTTAGTAAACTCAAAATTCGTTTATGAAATTCGAGTTGAGTTAAGTCGAGTTGAATTATTCAAGTTTCTGTTTAAATTTGATTGTAAATATTTATATTGTTATGGTACTAATTGATTCCATTTTAAACCGCTTTCTATACCCATACACGATATAAACACATATTTTTTTCACTTGTGATATAGATATGTTATGCAAAGTTGATGGACTCGACTCGAACTTAAAATCAATCCACTAATTACTAAAAATTGAATTATTCGAATTCTATTTTATAACTAAACTTTATTTGAATTTTTGACTCAGGTCGATTTTATAAAATTACGAGTCGAGTCAAATCAAATCGATTCAAAAAATTTAATTTTATCGAGTTAAATCAAATTTTGTTCACCCGTAATATTAGCTAATGGAGATTATGTTGCTGGACAAATATCAGATTTAGATAACTCTTCTTTTCTTGTTTAATGTTCTGTAGAGATTAGTATATTTTCTTGTTTGCACATGAAATTTTTATTTATGACCAAGTTCTTGGTTGTTTTTGTTGTTCACACTCTTAATAGTGACCAAATCGTTAATTTTGAAACATGGTGGGGAGAAGAAAAACTTACTCAACCATTAATAATCATTTATGTAATTTACCCTTCTAAAAAATCTAAGAACTTCATTAAAATTATATTCCTCCCACTAAATTTGTCCCTCATTTAATTTTTATGGTTACTTTTTATATTTAATCATAGTTATTTTAAATAATTAAATTTTATAAAACATATTTAAAATTATTTATTTAAATATTTTAACATATATTTTTTATTAATAATAAAAATAATAATAAGTCAAAATTAAAAAAATTTGACCATAGAATGGTCAATAAAGAACAATTTTAATAGGTAAGGGGGAGTAAAAAAATAAAAATCTAAAATTAATAACACAGTATAGAAGTATTCAAAATTATTCTTAATTATAAATAACTGTATAAATTGTAGCAATTATAATTTAAAAAAAAAACTGTAAGAGTTTCTAAAAATATATTGTAAGCACTGTTTTCTTTCGGGTAGTATTTGGTAAAATAACAAGGGACTTTAGTATTTTTCTGTAACATAAATAAGTCGTTGATAAGAAGTTGCGAATGCTAAAATATAAAGGGTAAAGTACACAAATAGTCCTTCGACTATAGAGTAATATTTTTTGGATCCATTGACTATTAAAAGTTATAAAATGATCATTCGACTATTTCCCCAACTATTAAAAGTTACAAAAATGTCACATGACTATTTAGTATGTTCCAAACTCGTCATTTTTCCGTTAAAAAAATTGACGACATTCTGAGCTGAATGTTAACCTGATGACTGAGATATAATAAAATCTAATCTCATAATCTAAAAAAATTATCATATCTCAGTCAACAAGTTAACATTCAGCTTAGAATGTTGTCAAATTTTTTATGGAAAATGACTAGTTTGGAACATACTAAATAGTCATGTGACATTTTTGTAACTTTTAATAGTCGAGAGACTCTATAAATCAACACCTATAGTCAAATAATCATTTTGTAACTTTCAATAGTTGAAGGACTCAACAAAGCATCATCTTATAGTAAGGATTACAAGCCGACCGGATATCATCTCTTAAAAAGTAACCGAAGTTAGTGATAAAAACACGTAAAGAATCAAATCATAAACTGCCTTTAATTGTATGATTTGCTTTAAAATCTTGCCAAAAATTAAGGGATATAAATTCTTAAACAAATCTATTAAAGCTGATGTGTGAAACCAAAAATGGTTAAGTGAAATAAATGTTTGCTTATCTGCCACATCATCTCTAATTTGAATCTCTGTTATTCTTTCCTATGGTTAATGCAATTGCATATGCAAAAATTAAGCTAATATTCTTGTATAAATACCACACCCTTTTCGTCTTCCATCTTCAAACAAGTCTTTTCATTGGATTTCTGGGATTTTCCTGTATGTTGTTATAGTTCTAAGTGAGCATCTGCTTATTGTTGTTTCATTCTTGAAGGGAAATTATTGGAGCATTAGAATGGAAAGACCAAGAATTGTTCCCATCTTTTTTATGGGAATTCTGGTTTGGTGTTGCTTGGCAGCTTCAGCAAATGCAAGTACCGATTACATGAAATATAAAGATCCGAAACAGCCGTTGAATGTTCGAATCAAAGACTTGATCGGAAGGATGGCATTGGAGGAAAAAATTGGACAGATGGTCCAGATTGAACGTAATGTCACTACAGCTGAGGTGATGAGAAAATATTGCATCGGTAATCCTATATACTCGGACTTCGATAAAAAAAAATCTTTCTAGTACACCGCCCCGGCCATGGACGTCTCTAAGACTCGAGGGTGAATGAATTTGATTTTTAAAGGTAGTTTGTTGAGTGGAGGAGGTAGTGTCCCAGCTCCACAAGCTTCACCAAAGGACTGGATCAACATGATCAATGAGTTTCAAAGGGGTGCATTGTCAACCAGATTAGGAATTCCAATGATTTATGGGATTGATGCCGTTCATGGCCACAGCAATGTCTAGAATGCTACAATTTTTCCTCACAACATCGGTCTCGGTGCTACTAGGTCCGAATACTCGGTGAAACCTTGTGAAGTTTCAGAATCTAGCTAGTAATTATAATTAACATTGATTTTCAACCAGGGATTCTGAACTAGTCAAGAGGATTGGAGCTGCAACAGCTCTTGAAGTCAGAGCTACCGGCATCCAATATGCTTTGCACCTTGTATCGCGGTAAATATTCCCGAGCCAAGTTAAACATCCGAATGAATATGCTTTTGCACCTTGTATCACGGTGAATATTCCACTATATTTATGACAGGTATGTAGAGATCCTAGATGGGGCCGATGTTACAAAAGTTACAGCGAAGATCTGGCGGTCGTTCAAGCTATGACCGAGATTATACCTGGGTTACAAGGAGACATCTCTCCTAATTCTCCCAAGGGTGTTCCATTTGTGGCTGGAAAGTAAGCATGTTTTTCAACCCATTGTTGAGGCATGTTTAAGTAATATAAAATGCTGATTTTTGTCTTTTCTTCCCTCATTTGGTATCCAGGAATAATGTTGCTGCTTGTGCAAAGCACTACGTAGGTGATGGTGGAACAACCAAAGGAATCAATGAGAACAACACAGTGATTGACATGCATGGTTTGCTTAGCATTCATATGCCAGGCTATTACACTTCAATCATCAAAGGTGTTTCAACAGTCATGGTCTCCTATTCAACCTTGAATGGAGCTAAGATGCACGCTAATCATGACATGGTCACCAACTTTCTTAAGAAAACACTTCGTTTCAGGATACCGATCTCGTTATCTTCGCCTCTAGTTAGCCACACCGAAGAACTCAAAGCATTTTTCATGTTGTTTAATGTATGTTCGAAGTTGTTTCAGGGCTTTGTCATCTCAGACTGGCAGGGTATTGATAGGATAGTTCTCCACCCCATGCTAACTACACATATTCTATTCAAGCTGCAATCACTGCTGGCCTTGACATGATCATAGTTCCATACAACTATACAGAGTTCATTGATGGACTAACCTACCTGGTGAAGAATAGTTTCATTCCGATGAGCCGTATCGACGATGCGGTGAAGAGAATTTTGCGAGTTAAGTTCATGATGGGTCTGTTTGAGAACCCACTAGCAGATGAAAGCTTGGTTGAGTATCTTGGAAGTCAGGTTAGCCATTTAGCCATGTTGCTTTACAATACCAAGATGATTTTTGTATCCTGACTCCTATGTTATCCTACAAATTCAACAGGAACACAGGGAATCGGCTAGGGAAGCAGTGAGAAAATCATTTATGCTGTTAGTGAGAAAATCATTTATGCTGTTAAAGAACGGAGAATCTGCTGATGCTCCATTGCTTCCCCTTGCCTAAGCAGGCATCAAAAATACTAGTGGCTGGTAGCCATGCAGATAATTTGGGTTACCAATGTGGTGGATGGACAATTGAGTGGCAGGTACTAAGTGGAAACAAACTCAAGTGGTAACAAAATACTACTATACTTCTTCCATTAATTACATTTATTGTCTTGTTTCGATTTGATAAAGAAGCCTACACAATGCCCTTTTCATGGACAAGGACTACAATCCTCACTGCCATCAAGAACACAGTTGATTCAAGTACTGAAGTTGTATACAAAGAAAACCCCGATTCCGAGTTTGTCAAGTCCAACAATTTCCCATATGCCGTTGTTGTAGTAGGACAGCATCCATATGGAGACACAAGGAGACAGTTTGAATCTGACCATTCCTCACCCAGGGCCAAGCACAATTACAAATCTTTGCGGAACCGTTAAATGTGTTGTTGTAGTTGTATCTGGTCGTCCTGTTGTGATCCAACCTTATCTTGCCTCCATAGATGCTCTTGTTGCAGCATGGCTTCCGGGAAGTGAGGGTGAGGGTCAAGGCGTAGCCGATGTATTGTTCGGAGATTATGGCTTTACTGGCAAGCTTTCATTCACCTGGTTTTGTTGATCAGTTGCCACATTATGACCCCCTCTTCCCATTAGGGGCTGGCCTGACCACAAAACCAACCCAAATATACTAGCCAAATATTTTCCATGGGATATATTGTGGAAATCAAGGATTTAGAGTAGTACTTGGTAAAAACGTTTTAAGAGTAACTACATTGATTGAGGTTAAATTGAGATATTTCAGTAATAATTTATTGACTAATGGTCATTTTAATCTCTTTTAGTGGAATTGGTAAGTGGCTACATGATGCATTCTGGTTCAGTTTTGAAAGACATGATTCCATAATGTAAATATAAATCTTCTGAACTATCATAGCATTGAAATCTCATGAAGTTCTCTTCTAAGGATAGATCAAAATGATCAATTGTTCCCAGTACCGCTAACTGGAATTATTCATTATTATTGTATTCTTGTAATTATTAAGTTCCACTAAACTTCTGTCATTTTCACATCAGAGGGATGGAGATATGATCTTTGAGAACATTTGATGTGTATTATTAGAAAGAAAAACTGAAAATGTAACACATACTATAGTGTATACCACAGTCCGTCCATGTCTGTAATTACACAGCAATTTCAGTAGTCTTGTTCTCAGCTTCTTTAGTCTTGTTATACCTTCAGCACCGGAGGTATTGTTACGGAATAACAGACCTTTATCCCACGTACGACCTCTCAGTAAGTAGATCCGACACTACACTCTCACGATGCATCTCCGACCACCTACCACACTCCTTGTTATTATCTATCAACTCGATAACCGATAGATGGGCTGTTCGACATGCTAAGGAAATAAATCTATTATGACCCTAGCATTGCTCGCCAAAAGACACCATGTATCAATGCATAATAAATATAAGCAAACACAATCATGTACTTGCAGAAAGAAATCTTATAATTCTTGTTCCTAAGCATCATGTCATGGTGAAAAGCATGTATGCTGCTCGTTCAAAATGAGCAGATGCATGAAAAAACAGATCACCATAGGAATGAAGTTGCATGGAAGATCACATATGGTAAAATGAAGAGAGTTTAATATTTATAGTATTTTGTTGATTTGTATAGAGATTTGATTTCATTATTCATTTTGCTTCTTTAATGGAAATGACAAGATGCATATTTATAAAAGAACAAAAATGCAATTAATCCATAATAAAAGAATTGTCATAACAGAACCATCTAATTGACATCCTTTCTCTATGCAGATTTACACTCTTTTAACAAGAGTAAAGAAACAAAAGGTAAATAAACTTATGTTTCCACTGTTCTTATGTTAGAAAACTTTGATGTGTAAGCCATATAAATATAACTCATTGGCTTTCTATGACTGGTTGCTTGAATGAATCTACCTTATTTGTCTGAAAAAGATTATATAGGAACTATGAATTAAAATCATGGTTTCAGTTGTTACCCTGTGTCTCTGAAAATATTCAGTCCAGAAGAATTTCAACGTATGCTTGATTCCCTCGGTTGATGGTATAAAGAGGAATGTGTCGACTGTAAATCCAATTAGTCATTAGGATCCCATTCTTCATCACGATCGATCAGTGACATCATGCTACTCGTGTAATCGGGATCATCACGTTCTTGCTGTTCGACCACATCAGTATCGTCCTCAGCAGATTCAGTGTCGTCGTTTCTAACCCCTACAGCCCCACTTGACTGCATCCATTTGGGGCACTCATGTTCATCTCCATATAAAACCCTGCCATCTTTGCCTTTTACTGGTTTCGTGTTTTCGAGAGAAGAAATTCTACAAGCGCACTCAGGAAGTGGATGCGATAGGAAAGAGTTTGGCTTTGACAACAGTGATTGCCGGATGAGGCCTTCTTTGCTCAAACTTCTGTTGAGATGTTCCTTAACTGAGAGCGTCCAATTACGGATGGGATGGTACATATTATCATGGGTACTGTTGAGAAGTGCAGCAATAGTTTTCCTGTTCGAAGAAAATACAAAAGACAGTATCAGACATTCTCTTCATTGCCATTAAAAAGTGCTTTTATTAATTCCCAAAAAAAGAAGATCATGAATTTAGCTTTCTGCATATCGAACCTGTCTGGTCGATAAGTTCTTGAAGAAGCCCTCTCGTATAACCTCTGTCCCATAACCAGCCCTGAGAAATCCGGCCATCCGCTACCATCGTTGTTAAAACCGGGAAAGAATGCATCTGCTTCCACAGATACTATATAATCAAGGGCATCCCAAAGTAACCGGTGAGCTTGTCTCCTAAGATCCATGGGTGACGGGCTTGGTTCTTTGTCAGTCTCAGTAATCCAAGCATACCAGCCTTCTTTCTCATGTGGATATATGCGCCTCTCAGGAGGTGGAGGAAGTGGCCGGGGCCGTGGACCAGCCTTATTCCACTCTTCTTTAAGTTCTGCCTCATTTTTTGGATGGGGTACTTTAAATGTATCTGAAGGAAGAGGTGTTTCAGGACCAACCAAGTCTGATAACTCCGTCTTGCTGCACAACGAAGTCCGATCCACCAAGTTTGCAAACATAGCACGTAGAGGGATCAGAAGACGTTGACCACCGAAAGTTTGAGAACCTGCCAAGTATATAATTGTTTTAGAAGGATAGCCCATAGCAAGAAGAAGAAGTCCAACCTGCAAAAGTTAGGGATAGACAAATATAAGTGAAGCACAACAATTCATTGCTACAGTCACTAGACATCCTTATGTTGTCTCAATGACAGACTAACCTTAAGCCCTTATTAGGCTATAAATTTAAAGGGTTAGTTTGGATTTCCTAATTAATTAAAGGTAATATATTTTGTAACCATAAATAATCTAGTTTGGTAATGTTATAATGATATTTTCCAAGTTGCTCTTTATATGTGTCCCTCTCATTCTCTCGCTTCCGTTTCCCATCTCTTTCAGTCCTCAGTTTTCTCCATTGTATTTCTCCTCCTGTCCTACGTAACATTTATCTTCACTGAATATGTATGCGGTGACAGTGAATTGTATTTGTCACATACCTCTTCAGGCATAAGAGGACACGAGCCATTTTCTCTGCGCAAGTGTGAGTCAACTTTTAGTTCGTCAGTAAGGATCCCCTGCCTGATCATCTGTGCCCTTCGGTATTGTATAAGCTCTGTATGAACATCCTACAAGCATCAAACTGCAAGGTGAAATGAAAATTCCATAGAGCCAAACAAATATGTCAATCGAATTCCTCTTTATTCTTTTGTTAACTATGCTTCCGAAAAAATGATGCAACTTGGACTAGACAAGGATGTCAGAAAGAAGAGGTGTAAACAATGGACCTGGAAAAGTTCAGCACAGCCATGATATGCCAAGGTGTCCCTCACTAAACCAGGATGATACGCTAGGAAAGGTTGTCCCCACGCGCGTAGTCTGCAGGTTAAAAGAGCTTGGACTCATGAATAGCAGGCATATGATATTTGTGTAATTACAGCTCCAGACTCATTAACAAATGGAAGATCAGTAGCACGATGAATCAGATAAATCTCGGTCGAGCAATGTATTACTTTCGTAATATTTTTTACTCGGTGGCAATTATACCTCTCCACCATTCGGCGGCCAAGGATCTGAATTTCAGGACGAAACTGGAGAGCATGAAAGGCAACCCTGCATCTAAGCCTCTGAAACTCGGACATACTCGGTGGAAGAATTGACTGAAAGGTGTAATGTTTCAGAAAAAGTGTGAACCGCATGTACATTAATGTACACTTATAAGACTTTGAATTACCTGCAAGCACGCTCCATCTGTAATAATCAACCCAACAACCTTGGCTTTCTTTAATTTTGGTAAAATTTCTTTGATATAATAATTTGGAGAAGCTGAATTTTTGGGCTTGTAAATAGGGAAGCCATTGTTTCTTCTTGCAGCCTTGAAATGCTCAGGTAGGCTTTTTACGATATTCACGTCATTTTTAAGTGATGCAATGAAATGCTCCTCGTTGTAAAGATAGGAAAAACTCTTGAACTTATAACTGTATAATAACAAAAGAGGGTAAGAATATATCATATTAGGCCAGATAATGAATTACGAAAACAGAAGCAGCCATACCTGATTTGTTTTGAACGAGTACTTTCTTGTATCTCTGGAATTACAAGAGTAGCATTTAGGAGCCTGGATATGGTGACAAGATCACAGATCTAGAGATTTAACGAAAATGTTATAAATGGACAACAAGGTATAATAAAAAAGATAACTTTAATGGATCTAATAGATAGTACCGAAGATTTTATCTTCTCGAATCCTCCAAATACTTTTGCATAGATGAAACCATTACTGTTTTCATTTGGAACTGTTAAAAGAGAGATGATCAGTCACTAGTTAACAGACTAAAAGAACTATAAGTGGCTAGTCAAGTATCAAGCATCAAGGACAAAACCAAACAACATATTACACAGACTTATCTCGAGATAGTTCTTTCTGTATTACACATATGTACAAAATCTCAACCTTTCCTTGTTCTTATGGAAAACCTATTAACAATTATCATAGTTACAAAATTTTAGCAATTCTTTAGATTGTCTGCCCCTATCATGTTCCGGTTTTGTCATAGACCTAAACTTAAACAAACAAAGATAAACCCATGTGCATCATTCATCTTCATTACCAAAATGAAACTCCTCATCTTCCTCTCAATCAACCATGAATTTTCGTTCAGATGTTGGTCCAGGAAACATGATAATTAAGAAGGCTGAAGAGATGGTCTAAAGTACAAGTTGTAGTAAGAATCACCAGCTACACAACAAGATCTATCATTACTACATTTTGAAACTTTATGGATTCAACAAAGCCCCTTAATGAAAAAGATAGGGACATCAAAAATTAAAGTTTTGCAATATTGAAGCATAAATACACAATTAAGAAGTTTAAGCGAAATCGAATACCGGGATAGTTGTTCCTTGGGTTTGCATATGGCTGCAAAGATTCCAGAGACCTGACAGAACCCCATAGCCTCTTATTTATGACACCCTTCAACATACAATAACAAAAATAAAGATCATCAAATCGACATAATCACATGCAAACAAATGCAGATAAAACATTTGGAATCCGAATCCGAAATCTGAAAAGACTTACAGGAGATAAAATGTTAGAGAAATCATGGCTCAGAGCATCTTTTGCGCTATACTGGACTAAATTCATACTTGAAAACTTTGTCATTGAAAGATGAGCCACCATCGATCCCAATGATAAAGTCAAAACAAATAATGCAACCCATTTTATCTTAGATTTGAACACCATCGTGGCTCATAAAAGGAAATTCACTTGCTGGATGTTGAATTTAACACCCAGTTCACCCTATCATCCAAAAAAATCCAATAAATGTATCGAAATTTCGAATAAAAACGAATTAAAACAAATCAAACAGTATTATAATATAATTAAAAAAATAATCCTTTTGTTACCTGGATTGTAGTATAAGCTCCCAGTGAAGAGAACCCAATCTTCGAAATCCAATAAAATCAAGATTTAAACTTTCTTGTCCATGTGATTTCTTTGAAAGAGAAACAGGGAAGAGGGAAAAGGGCAGAGTTCAAATCTGAATAGGAAGCAAAGGATCTGATGCTGAAGCTTGAGGACCCAGATTGAGATTTAAGATGGATTTGTCTCTTTGGAAAGGGAAACTATAAAAAAATGAAAAATTTCTGGGAAACAGACAGAAGAAATAAATAAATAAATAAATAAAGATCGTTAGTGGTGCATATGGAAGCGTAAATCTGAAACAAAGGTTAATGTTTTTTCATATTTTTGTGTCAGTGAAGTGTGAAAAGAACGGAACACAACAGAATAGAAGTGAATCAAGTGGTATCTTTCACCGGAAGTACCAACCAAATCTATTCTAAGAGCACCATTTTTCGGGTTCGTTTAAACTAGTAATATTTTAATTTTGTCAATTTTAACACTAACGTTTAAGTTTAATTGCAATTATGTCACTCAGTAGTTAATGACGTAACGGCACGATGACATGACACCTTCGCGCCGTGACGTTGCTGCCTCACCAAAACGACGTCGTTTTAACATGACTGTGTTGGTGTTAAAAAAACCTCAAAACGACGTAGTTTTGTTTGAGAAAAATTAGTAAATAATGTGTTTGAAAGGATTTGAACACATAACATTTTAAAATAAAAATTAATACTTAACCACTATGTCAAATTAAATTTTTTGATATAATTCTATAAACATAATATACATAATATGAGTCAACATTCGAAAAGTTATTTTCTACAAAAACTCATGAAATTATTAAAATTCCCAAATAAACACATTAAATTCCAAAAAATCTAAAAAAACTCCTAAATTCCTAAAAATCCCAAAAAATCATAAAGTTTACATAATAATTTGGAACTTTCAGTAAACTACTATAATTAAACTTAAAAATCATTCTGCAAATTTTCAAAATAAAAGGAGCGGAAATTATACGTCATTTTAAACAATTTCAGTTCATGGACTAAATTGCACATTTTGTAAAACTGGGCAGAAAACAAATTCCAAACAACACATTGTTTTCGACTTAAAACACGAGATTAACCCTCCTAATGATCGGAAAATTAAATCTAATCACTTATAATACTTTACCAATAATTTTAACACATTAAAATTAAATTAGAATCATTAAAACAACATAAACATTCAAGATTTTCATGTTATTCAATATACTTTAAACACAAACACTATTGATGACACTTCTGTTATTGACTCCAAATGAGCATTTATAACATGTTTCGTAGGGAATTAAATCAATAACACAAGTTCAATGTATCAAACTCTTCAAATATATTATGTTATTTACTCCCTAATTTTTTTTTTGAATTTTTAGGAATTTAGGAGTTTTTTTTGAAATTTTATGGAAATTAAGGTGTTTTTTTTGAAATTTTAATAATTTCAGGGGTTTTTTTAGAAAATAACTTTTCAAATGCTGACTCATGTTATATATATTATGTTTATAGAATTATATCAAAAAAGCTAAGTTGCCATAGTGGTTAAGTATTAACTTTTATTTCAAAAGGTTATGGGTTCAAATCCCTTCAAACACGTTATTTACTAATTTTTCTCAAATAAAACTATATCATTTTGAGGTTTTTTAGCACCAACACAGTCATGCCAAAGCGACGTCATTTTGGTGAGGGAGTCACGTCAGCAACGTCACGGGGCGGAGGTGCCATGTCATCGCGTCGTTACGCCATTAACGGCGGAGTGACACAATTGCAGTTAAACTTAAACGTTAGTGTTAAAATTGGTAAAATTGAAACGTTGCTGGCATAAACGAGCCCGAGCCTAAAGGTGAGTGGTATTTGACATAGATTACCTTTTTTTTTTTATTTTGTCTCCGTTCTTCAGTTTTATTTATTTTTAATGGAATCAGGGTAAAGTACACAGTAATCCATCAAAATTGTTTTGTTGAATCCTATGACTATTAAAAATTATAGAATAATCCTTTAATTATAGGTGTTGTTTTGTTAAGTCTTTCGATTATTAAAAGTTACAAAATAGTAACTCGACTATTCAAATGTTCCAAACTCGTCATTTTCTGTTAAAAATTTGACGGTCGTCTGAACTGGACATTAATCTGTTAATTGAGATATGATAAAATATGATCTCAAAACCGTTTGAGATGTATTTTTTGGATTGACCCTCCGTTTATATTATGTTATTGAGCCAATGCTTGAAACATTATTTTTTCGAGTCGGTGTTTGAAAGCAACGGTGGTGTCAATAGACATCATTAAAATATGATTTTATCATATGTCAATTAGCAAGTTAACATCCAACTCAGACGACCATCATTTTTTTTAAAAGGAAGAGGACGAGTTTGAAACATATAAATAGTCGGGTGACCATTTTGTAACATTTAATAGTGGGGGATTCAACAAAACAACGCCCTATAATTAAGGGACCATTTTATAACTTTTAATAATTGTGAGTCTTAACAAAGCAACATCCTATAGTCGAAGATCATTTGTGTATTTTATCCAAGGAAAAGTGTGAGAGAAAATTAAAGTTCCATGATATTTAATTTTTTTAACTAATCCATGATCATTTAATTATAGGTGGATTTTAATTTAATCAATCAGATTATCTAACTATTTATCATCAATATTTGACGGAATAGTTGACATGACCGTTAACAAAATTTGTATATTTACACATTTAGTCTTTATTACTTACACATTTTATCAATTTGATCTTAATTTTAAATTAAATCTTCCAATAATACAATGACATGTTTAATTAGATAAATTTTCTTCTAATTAGATGATAAAAATTAATGAAAAATAAATTAAAGAAAGAAAAAGATTAAAAGGATTTAAACCTTAATAATAAGGGGAAGAACTAACGTATTTTTATCACTAGGCCAACACATATATATGATAAATGAGTTAGAGAATATGTTATATAACTCATATTTTGTAACCATATGATTAATAAAAAAAATAAAGAAATGTGTTAGAAACTATATTTTTGATATAACAAATAAGGAAATTTTTTTTTTTGATTTAATTGAATTTATTCAAAGCTTTCAAAAATAATTCAAAGTTCATTAAATAATAATTTGAACACAAAATGTTTTTCTAGGTAAGTAGTATCAATACTGCATGAATAGTATCGATATTATTCATATAGTATCGATTCCAAAGATAAGAGTAGTATCGACATTACCTATGATTTTCAAAGTTGTTCAAATTCCAGAATGTAAAATTTGTGCTGATACTTTAGGAGTATCGATACTACTTTACATAGTAGTACTAATAATGCAAAACATTGGTATCGATATTGGTCAGCTTAATAGACATTAACGACTAGATTATTAAATATAACAAAGGAAGTATCGATACTCCAAACTCGAGTATCGATACTCCATGTGCTGGACAGTTTTATTTTATAGCTAATTAAGTCCCAACAACTCCAAACTTCCTCCAACGGATAAAAACGATCACAAGCTCATTCATACATATAAAAACAAGTCAATGATACTTAAAGAATGTTACAACACCTTTCTAAGCAATAGAGATCAAAAGAAAAACTCTTTCGCTCTTTATTTTCCCTTTTCTCTTGTACATAAGTATTTGAGCTCATTGCATATATTTTAATTGTTTTTCTTGTGAGATAAATCTTTGTAAACATCTACCTTGTGATATTTTCTTGTTTACATTTCTTATCATTAGTAAAAGGGAAGTGGTTCTGTTGAGTTAATCGTTTGACGAATCGGCTAAGAGGGGGTGAATTGGCAATAAAAATTTTGGTTGAAGCTTTTGCAGAAAATTGAAAATAATTGCACAATGATTTAGAGTGGTTCGACTTTCTCAACCAAAGTCTATGTCCACTACCTTAGCTATCCACACTAAGGATTCTCCAACAAATTCACTGATTTGTTCTTTCTTTTGAGGACAAAGAGTAACCTTACAACTCCCTCAAGAGTTATACCCCAAATTCTTGAGAACACTCTCTCCCAAAGAGAAATACACAAATTTGCAAACTTACAAGAAAACCTCACAAGGTAAGATGTTTGCACAATTCTAGAACAAAGAAAGAACACTAAAAAATGAATACAATTGAGAACAATAAGTGTTCTTGAAAGAAAAATGAAAATTGAATGAAAATTTGGCTTGAAATGCACAAACTTGAGGTTTGATGCTTTCTCTTTGATTCTATTGCTTCTCTTCTTAATTGTTGTTGATCAATGGCTCCTAAGCTTGTTTAAATACTCCTTGGATTACTTATGAACGTTAGAGATCATTAGTGGAGTCAATAGAGCCGTTATTGTGTGAAAACAATTAAAAAATAGTTGGGAGCTTGTGTGCATCGATGCATAGCCAAGGTGCATCGGTACACTATGTGTAAAATTCAAATATTTTGACCGTTATAAGAGTTAGTGTATCGGTACATTAGAGTTTATCGATACACTAATTATATTCGATGTTTCAAATGAGCCTGGAGTGCATCGATGCATGGTCTGTGCATCGGTACACAAAATGCATTCGATGTTCAAAATATTCAAGAGTGCATCGATGCATGGCTTGTGCATCGACACACAAAATGCATTTGAAATGGGTATGCATCGATGCATCAATGTAGTGCATTGATACATCACTTTGTAAATTTGATTTTTGGCTCAATTTTGGTTCAAAATACTTTGTGAAAATTATTTCAAAAATATTTTAAGTATAAAATACAATTTTTACACTTAGTAAGGATTAAAATTGAACTTTGAAAAACTTGGAGTAATATTTTGATATTTGAATAATTGAATCGAATATACTTTGAAAATGATTTGTAAAATCTTAAATTCATTTAAACTTAATTTTTTATATCGAAACATCAAAATATTTTCAACAATCTCCCCCTTTTTGATATAACAAAATATTTGAGTAATTTTAAGATTTTTCAAGAAAATCATTTTTGAAATCAATTTTTAAAATTACTCCTCATTACTATATTCTCCCCTTTTTTGTTAAATAAAAAATACTCTATAAAACGTTTTTAAACAAGATTTTTGAAAAACTTAGCCAATTGATTTTAAATAAATATAGCTTAAGCTGCTAAGATCACAATCAAGAGAAAGGTTAGCCATTAGTTTCATAAATCAATATTCATAATCAAATGTGTAATGGTAAATTGGTCATATTGCAACTAATATGTAAATGATGCAAAAACTAATAAATATTAAGCTCAAATTGAAAGTTCAAACCAAACCAAATATATATATATATATATATATATATATATATATATATATATATATATATATATATATATATATATATATATATATTAAGTTCAATCATCCAAAACATTCAAGTTTAAACAACCAACATCCATAACAAATTCAAACATCCAAAACAATCCAAAAACATCAAAATGTTTAGCAATAAGTTCTAAATCCAATCCAAGAAAACTAAAACAAGGCAATGTTTAATCCATAAGAGGATCGAGGAGGAGGATAACGTGTTAGCATCTCGAGTGTGAGCGCATCTAAATGTTTGTTCATCTCCCGTTGTTGAGCCTCCATAGCAGTGAGATGGGACTCAATGGATGCAAATCGTAGATCAAATGTCTCCAAGAATGATCAAAAGTATGGAGGCACTTGATCCTCTTCTTGTGTCGGCTCATCGTCAGGAACTTCATCGTCAATATCTTGCATAAGTTGTTGAAGTTTTGGATCATCGTCTGCTGCCGGTGCTGGAGGAGGTGGAGCTCGTGAAGAACTAGCTCCCGGAGTTTTCTCAGGGGATCGAACCCATTGACCAGATTCCTTATCCTTTTTCTATCCCGATTTCTTTAAGGAAATAAGATTGAGTTGGTTTTGGAGAAGGATGGGAATGTCAAGAGTGACCCTAAGACCGAGTTTGACAAACAAGTTACTGAGAAGACAGCCGTAAACTAAAGTTTCTACATTCTTAGAAGGGACAGTGTTTACGGTATCTACTAACTCACTAAAAAAAATTTGTGGAAGATTTAGTTTCTTGTTATGTTGGATATAATGTATCCACCATAAATCTATGACTCTAAGAGTGGAATACCTACCTCCGGATGGTCTAAACCACCAAGAGATCATCAAATGAAGGAATCTGTCGTGATGAGTTCTTAGGGTACTAACACTATCCTTAGACTTATAGGGTGTTGCCACAGTCTCCGTTTCATTATATAAACCTAAGTTATCTAGTCCAAAATGGGTAGTTATTGTGTCGGAGTCAATAAAAACGAATTGACCTAAAAGATAGGATCGAATTCCTATGGTTTCGATTTGGAGCTCGTTTTGGACACATACCGCATTGGAATAGAAGATGCAGACTAATTGGTAATAAACAATATGTTTGAGTTTAAAGAGTTTATCAAACTTCCAGGATTTAAGAGTAGGAAATATTGAAAATCCATATCTTCCATAGCTTGAATCGAAGGGATACGCTCTTCCCAGATT
Organism: Hibiscus syriacus; assembly: GCF_006381635.1. NCBI lineage: Eukaryota > Viridiplantae > Streptophyta > Magnoliopsida > Malvales > Malvaceae > Hibiscus > Hibiscus syriacus. Next base: position 495,409 of record NW_024063440.1, read on the forward strand.
TTGTATAACTCAAAACAAGTACAGTACCTATGGTAGAGATCTTGTCTACGACCAGGCATATTGAAGCAAGAGTTAAGAATAGTCATGTTTGGGTCATTCGGGTTTGGATTTGGATTAGGAGGAGGAATAGGAGGTCGGTTTTGACTCGAACGACTAGACGATGTCCTAGGTCATTTAGGATTAGACATGGTTTATGAAATAGGAATAGGATATGATAACCTGCAAATTTGAAACACATGTATGCAATTCAATCAATCCCAAAACTCAAATAAGTCATTATTATTTCAAGGTTCAAGTTTTGAAAAACTGTTTAGAAAATAATGTTTTAAAATCATAATACGTATAGTTTTCATGAAAACAACATACTTGAATCAAAAACATCAATGAAAACAATAATCTATAAAATTTGTATATTTCGAAATTTTTGATTTTTTAAAATTTTTTTGTGTTTTTGATGAAATTGATTGTAGAAAATAGTTTCTAAACACTAAACAATCAATGCCCGATATTTAATTCAACCTAGAACTAATCAATACTAGTCCTAGGTTCAAAAAAATAAAACTGAGGTTTTTTGAAATATTACCTTGAAAATTTGGATTTTGTGGGAATGAGATGTTGTTTGTACTAAATTAATGATAGTAGCAGGGTTTGGAGTTGAAATGCAAGAGAATTTTGACTTAATTAGTTGGTTTTGAAGCAATTTTGAGAGTAGGGTGAGAGAAGGATGTGACGGTAGAGTGTATAGGAGTTAAAGGTTTTGAAAGAATAAAGAAAATTAGGTATTAAAACCCAAAAATTCGACGAGGGTATCGATGTACAGCAGAGTGCATCGATGCACATTCAAGGAATGCATCGGTGCACCTTCATGGTGTATCGATACACATTCAAGGGATGTATCGGTACAGTAACTAGTGTATCGATGCAAAAAGTACAAATATGTCAAAAACCCATTTTAAATACTTAAAATGCTAAATTAATTTGCTCTAATGGTATTGACAACTCATATTACGAAAATTAACTATGATATCCTTAAACATAATTTGAACATATAATTAATTTTGACTAAGAATCATAAACTCCCCCTAACTAATAGTAAAGAATGCAAAAATAAATTTAAGTAATTTTTTTATTTCTAATTAAAAGTGCTAAAATTATTTTAAAACACTAAGTGAATATAGGTCAGTTAAACCTAATTCTCTCCTAAGTGTACCAAATCTTTCTTTATCTAAAGGTTTTGTAAAAATATCCACTAATTGATGCAAAGTATCAACATATTCTAGAACTATATCTTCTTTGATCTATAATGACATGATTTCTAATTTCAATGTGCTTAGTTCTAGAGTGTTGGATGGGATTTTTAGTGAGACAAATAACACTAGTATTGTAACACTTGATAGATATGGTACTAACTTCAATTCCATAATCTAAAAGTTGTTGTTTCATCCATAAAACTTGTGTACAACAACTACCGACTGAAATGTATTCCGCTTCAGTGGTAGATAATGCAACACAATTTTGTTTCTTTGAAAACCATGAAATCAACATATTTCCTAGGAATTGGCAAGTATCAGAGGTGTTTTTCCTATCTATTTTGCATCCTCCATAATTCGCATCAGATAAGACATGCAAGCTAAAGCTAGAGTCTCTAGGATACCAAAGTCCTAAACTAGGAGTGTCCTTAAGGTATATAAAGATTCTCTTAACATTTAGTAAATGTAATTCCTTAGGGCATGATTGAAATCTAGCACATAAGCAAACACTAAACATAATGTCCGGTCTACTTGCGGTTAGATAATGCAATGAGCCAATCATGGATCTATATAATTTAACATCCACACATTTACCTCATTCATCTTTGTCAAGCTTTGTTGGTGAGCTCATTGGAGTGGTATGAGGTTTCCCATTTTCCAATCCAAATTTCATGAGCATATCATTGACGTACTTGACTTGATTGATGAAGATGCCATATTTTCTTTGCTTGATTTGGAGTCTCAAGAAAAATGAGAGCTCCCCCATCATGCTCATCTCGAATTCACTCTGCATTAGCTTAGAAAATTCTTGGCAAAGAGCATCATTAGTAGAACCAAATATTATATCATCAACATAAATTTGAACTACTAATAAATCTTTATCTTTATGTTTTAAAAACAATGTAGTGTTAACCTTCCCTTTTGAAAAACCTTTTTCAATTAAAAAAATTTGACAATCTTTCATACCAAGCTCTAGGAGCTTGTTTTAAACCATAAAGTGCTTTTTTCAATTTAAAAACATGATCTGGAAATTTTGAATCTTCAAAACCATGAGGTTGTTCCAATACACTTCTTCTTTTATCAAACCATTTAAAAATGCACTTTTAACATCCATTTGATATAATTTAAATTCATTGAAACATGCAAATGCTAATAACATTCTAATTGCTTCCATCCTAGCTACGGGAGCGTATGTTTCATCATAGTTTATTTCTGCTTCTTGAGTATAGCCTTGAGTAACAAGTCTAGCCATGTTCCTCATTATATTACCACTTTCATCTAGCTTATTCCTAAATAACCATCTAGTACCTACAATAGATTTATTACTGGGCCTTTCAACTAATGTCCATACTCTACTTCTCTCAAATTGATTTAACTCTTCTTGCATAGCCATAATCCAATGTTCATCATTTAATGCTTCTTTAATATTCTTAGGCTCTATGCATGAGATAAATGCAACATAATTACATATATTTCTATGAGAAGATCGAGTTGTTACTCCTTTGGATGGATCACCTATAATTTCACCATCCTTGAGATAGTTGTATTCTCTTGGGTAAGAGACTTCCCTTTTTTCAATGGTTGGATTCTTGAGAACATCATGAGTTTCCTCATCTTTCGTTTCTTTCTTTGATGATGGTTCTCCAACGTCATGCCTAACGTCATTAGCTTTTATAATACCTACATCATCATTCACACAAGAATCCTTCCTCGGAAGGGGATTATCATCGAAAACAACATGTATAGACTCTTCTACCACTAAAGTTCTTTTATTAAATACCCGATAAGCTTTATAATTTAAGGAATAACCCAGAAAAATTCCTTCATCACTTTAAGCATCAAATTTGCCAAGATTTTCTTTACCATTGTTTAAAACAAAACATTTGCATCCAAAAGGATGAAAATAGCTAATGTTAGGCTTTTTATTTTTGAAAAGTTCATATGGAGTTTTCTTCAAAATTGGCCTAATCATTACTCGATTAATAACATAACCAGCGGTATTTGTGGCTTTCGGCCAAAAATATTTTGGGAAATTGTTTTCACAAAGCATGGTTCTAACCATTTCTTCTAAAATGTGATTTTTCCTCTCAACAACTCCATTTTATTAAGGGGTTCTAGGTGCTGAAAAATTATGGTTAATACCATTAGAATTACAAAACTCAGTAAATCCAAGATTTTCAAATTCAGTACCATGATCACTCCTAACACTAGTTATGGAGTAACCATTTTCATTTTGGATTACTTTTGAAAACGTGATGAATTTTTCTAATGCTTCATCTTTAGTACTTAAGAATAGGACCCAAGTATATCTAGAATAGTCATCTACCAATACAAAGCAATATTATTTTCCATTCAAGCTAATAGTCCTAATTGGCCCAAAAAGATCTATATGGATCAATTGTAATACTCTACTAGTTAATACATCATTAATGGAATTAAAGGAACCTCTTCCATGTTTTCCTTTAGCACAAGCATCACAGATTTTATCATTATCAAATTTTAGCTTTGGCAACCCTCTTACTAAATCTCCTTGAATTAATCATTGTAAAATACTCATGCTAGTATATCTTAGTCTCCTATGCCATAACCAACTATCATGCTCATCCTTAGCAACTAGGCATAAATTAGTCATATTAATAGAATCTAAATACTCCATGTAAATGTTTCCTATTCTATGACCAACAAGCATAATCTGATTAGATGCAATGTCAATGACTTTACAACCATTTGTTTCAAATAAGACATTGTATCCTTTATCACAAAATTGACTAATACTCAATAGATTATGCTTTAACCCATTCACATATAAAACATTTTGAATTTTTATGGAAAAGGTATTACCTATTGTACCTATACCTTCAATGTGACCTTTTAAATTATCACCAAAAGTCACTTCTCCTCCATTTTTTTCATTAAGCTCGATGAACCGGCTCTTGTCTCCAGTCATATATCTTGAGAATCCACTATCAAGGTACCATGAGTTTGAACTTGTTTCTCGTGCCTTGTAGCAATTCTCCTTTCCCTACAAATATAGATTAATTTTTTATTTTTGGTACCCAATTTCTTTTGGGTTCATATTCATTAGTCTCCAAAATTATAGTCCCCTTAGGTATCCATTTGTGTAGGATATCCTTATCTTTAGTAGTAATGAGTTCTTTAGGAGCCCATACACTTCTAATGATTTTTCCATTAGAGGTTCTTTGGGGGCCTCTATGATTGTAGTTTCTAAAACTTTTTCTAACAAAGTTGGATTTTGAATTTTCTCATTTTTCAAAATGTTTTGTTCCAACTTTATTAAAAGAAGCTCTAAGATCATTTATTTTCTTTTGATGATCATCATGAACTTTTGAAAGTAAGTTATGCAAATTAGTATTTTTCTTTTCAAAATCTTCAATTTTGATTTGCAATTCTTTAATCTTACTTTCAAGATCATTATTGGTTTTGGACATAAGACTATTTTCATTTTTCAATTTTGAAATATCATTTTTGTATTTTGAAAATAAAGTCTTATAATCCGAAGCCAACCCATTAAAATCCTCTAATAACTCATCATAAGATAAATCATCTGAATCAAATGAGTTAGAGGTTACCTGAGAGTTTTCCCCGATGGCCATCAAGCATAAGTTTGCTACTTCTTGTTCCTCTTCATCGGAACCTTCATCATCACTCCATGTAGCCACATGAGCCTTGTGCTTCTTCTTGGATTGACCATTTTTCTTCAATTATGGGTAATCGTATTTGACATGACCCGACTTTTTGCATTCGTAGCAAACAATAGGATCTTTCTCCTTCGGTTCATTTTTGAATTTTCTTTCTCGGTTGGGCTTCATCAATTTTCTAAACCGTTTGGCAAATAATGTCATTTCCTCATCATCGTCATCTTCATCCGAATCACTCTCATCTTTTATGGATTTGAGATCAACTCCCGCGTTCTTCTTTTTCTCCTTCTCATTCTTTGTCTCGTCAATCTTCTCGAGGTCTACCCCATTTTGAAGCATCATTTCATGAGTGAGGAGATAACCAATTAACTCTTCGAGAGTTAAAGACTTCAAGTTTTTAGCCTCGATGATTGTTGTCTTCTTTGATTGACAAGATTTTGGAAGAGAGTAAACTAACTTCCTCACAAGCTTTTCGTTTAGAATGATCTCTCCATATGATTTAAGACCATTGACAATCGTGGAAAATCTATCCGTCATAGCTTTGATATCTTCATACGGTTTCATCCTAAAATTTTCATAGTTATGAGTTAGAAGACTAATTTTAGATTCTTTTACCTCATCTGTGCCTTCATGAGTGACTTAAAGTTTATCCCATATCTCCTTGGCGGTTGTACAAGATGAAACTCTCATGTATTCATCTGGTCCAAGAGCACAAAAAATAATGTGGATAGCCTTTGAGTTGAGCTGGAACATTCTTATCTCTACTTCACTCTGCAATCTTGAATGAGTGGAAGGAATGGAGTATACATCTTCTATGATATTCCATGCACCCATGTCACTTGCTTGAATGAAGTACCTCATTTTATTCTTCCAATAAGCATAATTAGCTCCATTGAAGAAAGGAGGCTTGTTGATAGGCATAGAATCAAGATCGAAGTCGGAGTTTAAAGTGGAGGCCATTGATGACTTGAATATCGATATAAATCTTCCCGAATCGACTCAAGAGGTGATTAAACCTTCAAATGAGTGAGTCTCTGATACCAATTATTGAGTTAATCGATCGACGAATCGGCCAAGAGGGGTGAATTGGCAATAAAAATTTTGGTGGAAGCTTTTTGTAAAAAATTGAAAATAATTGCACAGTGATTTAGAGTGGTTTGACTTTCTTAACCAAAGTCTTCCACTACCTTAGCTATCCACACTAAGGATTTTCCAACAAATTCACTAATTTGTTCTTTCTTTTGAGGATAAAGAGTAGCCTTACAACTCCCTCAAGAGTTATACCCCAAATTCTTGAGAACACTCTCTCCCAAAGAGAAATACACAAATTTGCAAACTTACAAGAAAACTTCATAAGGTAAGATGTTTGCATAATTCTAGAACAAAGAAAGAACACTAAAAATGAATACAATTGAGAACAATAAGTGTTCTTGAAAGCAAAATGAATATTGAATGAAAATTTGGCTTAAAATGTACAAACTTGAGGTTTGATGCTTTCTCTTTGATTCTATTGCTTCTCTTCTTAATTGTTGTTTATCAATGGCTCCTAAGCTTGTTTAAATACTCCTTTGATTACTTATAAACGTTGGAGATCTTTAGTGGAGTCAATAGAGCCGTTATTGTGTGAAAACAATTAAACAAAACAGTTGGGAGAGTGTGTGCATCGATGCATAGCCAAGGTGCATCGGTACACTATGTGTAAAATTCAAATATTTCGACCGTTATAAGACTTAGTGCATCGATACACTAGGGGTGTATCAGTAAACTAATTACATTCGATGTTTCAAATAAGCATGGAGTGCATCGATGCATGGTATGTGCATCGATACACAAAATGCATTCGAAATGGGTGTGCATCGATGCATCAATGTAGTGCATTGGTACATCACTTTGTAAATTTGATTTTTGGCTCGATTTTGGTTTGAAATACTTTGTGAAAATTATTTCAAAAATATTTTAAGTATAAAATACAATTTTTACACTTAGTAAGGATTAAAATTGAACTTTGAAAAACTTGGAGTAATATTTTGATATTCGAATAATTGAATCGAATATACTTTGAAAATGATTTGTAAAATCTTAAAATTAATTTAAACTTAATTTGTTATATTGAAACATCAAAATGTTTTCAACAGGTTCCAGTTTAGCCTTTAAAAAACTAGGGAATTATAAAGGCTACTCTTGAGCCTAGAAAAAGAAATAACAAAGTAGTAAATTTGTTAAAAAAATCCTTAGTGTGGAGCTAAGGTAGTGGATGTAGACTTGATTTTGAAGTCGTACCACTATAAATCATTGTGCTAAATTGTTTATCTTGTTACTTCCACACCCAAAATTTTTAAAATGCCAATTCACCCCTTTTGGCACTTTTTCGGTTGTTTACTAAAGTCTCAACAATATTAAAAATTGATATCAAATCTTAATTTATTAGAAGGTTTAACAATCTTGAGATAATCATTAAAGAGCTCTATCAATTTCTGACTCAATCGAGAAGATAACCTCGGCTTCCAGCTCGTACTATCTTGAAGATTTTCACACCATCACAAGGCCTTCTTACTTTAATGGTGCTAGCTACTCCTATTGGAAGAATACGATGATGTTTTTTTGTTCAAGCCACCGACCTTTCGGTTTGGGATGTCATTGTAACATCCCCAACCCATATCCGACCCGGATCCGAGTCCGAGATGTCACATTGATTTTTCAAAACTTTGTTCTTTATAAATCCACAAAATATTAAATTCATCACTTATGAAAATGAGTACATTACATTAATAAATACAATCAAATTGTTTTCTAAAGCCAATTAGAGCATATTCAACTCAAAACTTGTAACTACATGCCAACTAAATTGTATAAACAAAATATATATATTCAATATGTTTCTGATTTGATCCTCGTAAGGAAGATGCTGACATGTCTTGCTCCTCACTACTTCATTTCTCACTTTCCAAACCTACGTGTGAAACATTCACACGCTAAGTCGATGACTTAGTGAGACATATAAAACATGTAATGTAACTATACTCATATCAATGCATAAATAATTAATACTTTCATCTCATACAAAAGCATATATAATTTCATATAACCAATGCACACATATACATATATCATTAACATGATTATCAGTACTTATATTATTATCATTCATATTTCTTAGTCACACTCTCTTGTACTTAACAATATACACATCATAAAACAGATATATCATTTCCATTATTACCAATCTGCACATTAGTCCTTATAATTTTATATTCTTATTCGTAATCATCATATCATGCATTACACTACATCATAGCACATATATCACTTTCCAACAAAACAGACATATGATCATACCAAGTTTATTCATATTATTCTTTAACTTAGCCCATTTACATATGTGAGAACCAAAGATATGAGAGTACATAGAGGTTGTACACATATGCTGTCACCACAGCTCATATAATTTCCCAATAGGGGCACATAAAATTTCTCCCGAAAGACCACATAGAACACATATGTCCCAAAGGACCACGTAGAAACCTCGACTCTTGGCATGCCAACTATACCCCTAGCTCTCATAACACATAACATGGGCATTATTATTTATTTCATTTCATATATACACATTCATATAAGCTTATAGCTTCTTTTCACATATACATGCAATCACGTAGCTTCTTTTCATGTAGTTCATGTCGTTTTTCACATGATTTCATATTCATATGTCACTTAGCTCATATCACTTTGCATGGTTTCACATAAACATATATGTCCTATCTTATTCACATAGATTTCCCATATAACTAATATAATATGATTCATATATCACATTCATATCACATGATCCCATTTCATATAACACTTCTTGTATTCATATAAACTTATATTCACATATTTTATCAACATAAAATCATACAAGTTATTATCACATAACTCATAGCTACCTAATTTATCACACAACATGCATTCACATGAATCATATATAAAGATGTATTTAACTTCTAGATATATATATATATATATCCATCTACTCATAACCATCATATCACAACTTGCTTGTATCTTTGTACTCATGTAATCTAATGTTGGAATTAGACTCATCGCAAGTCTTGATTCTCTAACATAACATATACTTACTATCATGTACTCACCTTAGCCTTGCTTTATTCGAGTCAATACTAACACTTTATCTCTCTCTCTTGACCGTTTCTAATTCTTCGATTGCTCCGGAACAGAGTTACGTTCAATATCTACATAATCATACATCGATACATATCAGTATTCCAATTATCATACTTTAGTCTTTCATTTCTTAAACTAAAAGAAAGGTTTATTTCCATTTTCTCTTTGAAGTGTATCGGTACATTCCTTAACGAGTATATCGATACACTACCTATGTATCGATACACAAATTACATTCGAAAGTTTTCCTGTTCATAGGGTATCAATACACTCCTTAATGTATCAATACACTTTGAACGTCTTCCCAGATTTTACTCTTGATGTATCGGTACCTATAGAATGTGTATCGATACACACCAGCCCAAAAATCCATTTTAAGAATGAAAATCACTTCATTCTAGCTCAATTGTGTCATATTTTAATCCCTTTTATAACCTTAACTCACATACACCTACTTAAACTAATTAATACTCAACTTGTTCTAAATTAGTTTCTAATACTTTGAATTCCTTATTTTGACTGATGACAAGTCAAATTTAATCTCAAACTAAGAACCCTCTTCTAAGATTTCACTTATTTCCTCTTTTTTTAATTCATTATATTCTCTTCATCTTATTATTTCAAGATAATTTAAGCTTTCCTTAAGCTTAATTATCACCTAATGCTCAAAACCAAACTTGAATTTCAACTAATTATCAACTAACAATAAAACTTACCTTTACTTGGAGGCCTTCATGTAGGAAGAAGAGAGGAGGAGAAGATAACTCTGGAAGTTTTTCCTTTATTTTCTTAACTCTCCACGTGTATATAACCCCTAAAGGGAAGAAATAAAAATATTTATTGCAAAACAACCATTTTACCCTTCTTTCTTTCCATCCTTACTAATCAATCCTACTCATATAATTTCCAATTAAATCCCTAAACTTTTCACGTATTCCAAAATTGAGCACAAAACGTTCAAAATTCACATTTTAGTCACTAACCCTGATATTTGGAATGTTACAGTCATCACTGATGGTTCTCCTACCTCTCCAAATAATAGGTTAGAATGGGTAAGTAAAGATAGAAAGCTTACCCAACTCAATGCCAATGATATATACATCCTCTTTTGTGCTATTGGTTCGGACGAGTATAGTAGAATATCTTCTTGCTCTAATGCAAAAGAGATTTGGGACAAGTTGGTGGTAACTCATAAAGGGACAAGATAATTAAAGAAGTCCAAAATTGACATTCTCACTCTCAACTATGAGAACTTAAAGATAAAGCCCGATGAAGAAATAAAGATGAAGTCTGATCAATTCACATCCATCATCAATGGACTCAAGAATTTTGGGAATGTGTATCCCAATGAAGAATTAGTGAGAAAGATGCTCTCTTCTTTACCAATGTCATGGGAATGAAAGACAACCACCATTAAAGAAGTCAAGGATTTATAGATGCTCATTCTTGATGAACACATCGAACATTTCTAACTCATGAGATGAGACTCCAAAGAAAGAAGAAGATGACGAAGAAAAAAAAGATAAGAAAAAGAATGAGGCATGAATAACTTTTCTGGTCTACTAGTGAAAGTGGTTAAGACTCAAGTGAAGATGTGGATGAAGAATAAGAGATGACCAAGCTCTTAAAAAGATTCAAAAGGTTCATAACTTCCAAAGAAAAAGAAATGAAGTATGAATCGGGCAAAAAGAAGGGTCCCCCAGTGTATTTTGAATGTCAAAGAATGGGACATGTCAAGTATGATTATCATTTCCTAAAGAAGAATGAACCTAGCAAAAAGAATGTATTTGTGGTTGTTGAGTGATGAAGATGAAGTAATCAATCTTTTCCGTATTACTATTTAAGAAGATTCAAAGGTATCTTCTAACTCTAGTGATTTAAATTCTTATTCTTTTAATGAGTTACAAGATGCCTATGATGAATTGTTTTTGGAGTTTGAGACCATGAACTCCAAATACAAAAAAATGATTTCTAAGTTTAAAAATAAAAATATTTTTTAATGTAAAAATATATTTTGAAAATAAAATAAAATTTTGAGAGAAGATTTAGAGTTTTTAAACACCAAAATTGAAGATTTTGAAAAAGAAAATCTTGATTTGAAAATTAAGCTTGAAAACATAATCAAAGAAAAAATCATTTTAAATAATTCATCTAGCTTATTAATGGTAAAATGTTCACTTTGCCATTATCATGGTAATAGTGTACATACTTGTCCTATCAAAAATAGAAAATATTTTAAAATTAGATAAGACTGGGTTCATAAAGGAACAAGAGATATTGATACTAACCCTCTAGGACCCAAAGTAATTTGGGTACCAAAATCCTAATGAATGTCTCTTGTAGGTGTATTGGAGCAATGAAGTGAAGTACCAAGACATTTAAATGCTCTAATCACACAAAAAAGAATGATGGATAACCTCTAAACTTAATGTTTATTGATTTTGTATATTGGGTGCCTATTGATTTTTTATACATGCTTGAGTTTGTTAGCTTAATTGTTTACATGTTGTTCGTTATCTCATGCATGTTGAATATATGTTATGATGGACATGTTTTAAAGTTATATATTTTTATCAAATTTTCATTATAATGTTTGTTTTTGGTCAAGTTAAATTTTTTTTGTCTTAATGATTCTACTTTCTTTCTTGATCTTAATTTGAATGTTTATGCATGCACTTTCACTTACAAATGACATCTCTTTAACAATTTATACAAATTTTTAAATGCATAACATTTTAGAGTGCTTTATGCATATGAGTTATAATGCCTCATTTCTTGATATTTCATCAAATATGATTGACTTGGATTTATTGAATTTCATGTGCTACTAATGTGTTTTCTCTATAATCTTATTGAAATTCAATACTCTTTTAAGTGTTAAATTTTTGTACCAAAACTTCTCATGGAATGCTCTTATTGAGGGGGAGCTTTGTTTTTCAAATGATTTTATGGTAAAAAAAGTTTACTCTCTATTGTTATTTTTGAACAAATAAAGTTCAAATTATTTTTAATATAACAAAAAGGGGGAGAAGTATGGTTTGAAAAAAAATCAATTTCCAAATGAAAAAAGGGGATCTTTAAATATTTTCAAATATTTTCTCTTTTTCAATTTTTTTCTAAGAGTAATTTTTGCCAAAAACTATTTTTCAAAAAGTTTTGTTATATAAAAAATGAGGAGATTGTTGAACTATATTTTGATATAACAAATAAGGTCAAAATGTTTTTTTACCTTAATCGAATTTACTCAAAGCTTTCAAAAATAATTCAAAGTCCAATAAACAAGAATTTGAACACAAAATATTTTTTTGGATATGTAGCACTAATATTGTGTGAATAGTATCGATAACTTTCAAACAATACCAATACCAAATATAAGAGAAGTATTGATACTCACATGATCGTATCGATACTACCTATGGATTTCAAAGTTGTTCAAATTTCATAAAGCAAAATTGGTACCGATTTTCTAAGAGTATCGATACTACTTTACACAGTAGTATCGATACTACAAAACCCTAATATTGATATTGGTCAAGTCCAACAGTCATTAACGGATAGATTTTTAATTGTAACAAAAAAACCAATGATACTCCTTGTGCTAGACAATTTTATTTTGTAGCTAATTAATTTCCCAACGGCTTCAAACTTCCTCTAATGGCTAGAAACGACCACAAGCTTATTTCAACATATAAAAACAAGTCAAGAATACTTGAAGAAGGTTACAACACCTATCCAAACAATATAGATAAAGAGAAAAGCTTTTAACTATTTATTTTTCTTTTTCTCATGTACATTTCTTTTTTACATTTCTTATCCTTTATAAAAGGGGATTGATTCTAATTTAGCCTTTGAAAAACTAGGGAATTGTAAAGGTTACTCTTGAGCCTAGAAAAAGAAAGAATAAATTAGTAAATTTATTAGAAAATCTTTAGTGTGGAGCTAAAATAGTGGATATATACTTGGTTTAGAAGTCGAACCACTATAAATTATTATGTCAAATTGTCTATCTTATTACTTCCACACCCAAAATTTTCAAAAGACCAATTCACCCCCAATTGGCATGCCTCAACAATCCTAACAAAATGAAAAAGCTAAGAGGATTCAAACTTGGGTAATGAAGGAAAAAACTAGTATGTTTTTACCACTAGGCCAACACATATTTAGTATATGAGTTACATAATATATTATATAACTCATATTCTAGGTAATACCATAAACAATGAAAACAAAAGTATGCAAGAAAAGAGTCAGACAAACATGAGCATTGATAGGAGACTAACACACTTTTACCACTAGGCCAACCACTATATTTGATGTATGGATTACATTATATGTGATATATGGCATTTTATAAGAAATGTCATAAATTATGGAAACATAAATGTTTAAGAGATGACTCAAACCTAAATAATTTGGAAACTATGAAAACACCTAAACCACTAATATTAATCTAATTATTAGTTTATGATTAATACATTATATATATTAAAATATAAATAATATAAAATTTAAAAATAAAAATAAGTCTAATATAAAATATTAATAATATTAAGTTCAAAACTACTATAAAAATATAATAAAGCTCTTTATTCAAATAAATTATCTGAGACTGAGAGCATAGAGCATTATGACGAAGGTTTATTCTACTTCAATTAGAGAGATAGAAGAGTTAAGTGAAGAAGAGAATAAGATGTTTGAAATTAATGCTAAGATTGTGCATATTTTATTTTTGTACTTGGTCTTGACGAATACGAAAAAGTTTCATCTTGCTCTAATGTCAAAGAGATTTGAGATAAACTAGAAGTCGCTTATGAAGAAATCGATGACAAAAGAGAAACTCAAATTAGTTTTCTTAATCATAATTATGAGAACTTCAAAAATGAAATAAGATGAAGATATTAAAGCTGTGAATGTAATACCCCAAACATCGAGTCAGTGACTAAAGTGTAACGATTTAAAATTTAACGGTTAAATTTTTATAAATTGAAAAGTTAAAGGATTTATTTGGAAATTTTTTACTAGGACCTATTTTCAAAGATTGAAGAATAGAAGGTCAAAGTGGTCTTTTGGCATGAAATGAATTTAAAATTCATTTTTAAAGGTATTTAAACATGTGAGGAATTAAAGAAAAGGAAAAAAAATCTTGAGACTCATTTTCTCTTCTCCTTTTCCCCGTGAACCTCCATGCTAAGGTAAGTTACTATTTCAAGTTAGTTTTTCTTTCGTTTTTGAGTTGGTTTTTAATCCTTGGGGTGGTATAGAAGCTTAAGGAAGCTAAAGGATTGAAGAATTATTGGTCAATTAGTAAAATGAGTTTTTAAAGGAATTGATGAAATTTGAATAGTTAAAGATTTTTAAGGGTATAATTGACTTGTTAAGGATCTGATTAAGGTATTTAAAGTATTAGAAATGAGTAATAACATGTTTTAATTATAGGTATGATTTTTAGTTTTAAGTATTCCATGGAGAATTTTGGATGATTAAAGTGGATTAATGGAAGTAAGTTGTGTGGGACAAGTGTTATTGAGTTTAAGGGCTTGATTGGAACTTAAAGTATGAGATTTAGGTGAGTTTTGGGTAAATTTTGAAGTGGAATGGGTGAATTATGGGCAATGTATCAATACTGGAAGAACATTATCGATACCATATGAATCAGATGAACAACATCGGTACTAAAGGTGTAGTATTGATACTGGGGTATCAATACTTAATAAAAAAGGAATTTTAGAATGCAAAAAAGGTATTGATACTGAAGTGAGTATCAATACCATAGAAGGGAAGTATCGGTACTGAGAGTAGAGTATCGATATTGTTCAACTTGAAAAAGGGAATTTGGTGTTTCCTTTAGTATATGAAAATGTTGATTTGGTAATAACTATGTGAGATTCGGTATCCATTTTGGTTATGTTCATATGTAGATTTTGATCAAGTGTAAGTACCAGACGACTCGATGTAGTAAGAGATTTAGCGAAAGTGAAAATAAACATTGCTTAAGGACTTAAGTGAGGCAAAGGTGAGTGCATTTTAATTATGCTTTCAAAGTATGGAATGAGGAAGACTTGCGATGAATCAACCTCAGCTGATTTGGAAAGAAATTGTTTTCAAATTGTTTTATTATATATATTTTATCATGTTTTGTTAAATGATTTCTTTAACTGATTTTGAGTATGAATTACCCAAACTATTTTATATGCTAAGTTCTTTATATCACATGTGAGATATTTTTAATTATATAGATTATGTGAATGATTTATATGGCGAACAATAAATGATTTTGAATTAAGCCAATGTAAGATTATATGATATATGTGAATATGTGTTAAGTGAATGTGTGTTATGT
Organism: Hibiscus syriacus; assembly: GCF_006381635.1. Taxonomy (NCBI): domain Eukaryota; kingdom Viridiplantae; phylum Streptophyta; class Magnoliopsida; order Malvales; family Malvaceae; genus Hibiscus; species Hibiscus syriacus. The sequence goes on from NW_024063440.1 coordinate 510,822, forward strand.
GAAATAAAATACTATGAGAACAAGTTCTATGTGAATGAATGATAAACTTGGATAATGCTACGTGAAAATGTCTATGTGAATATATGCTAAGTGATTGTAGTTTATGTGAATAAAAGATACTTGAATAATAAATTTGAAATAATTATATGAAATAAGCCCAAATTATATTTTATGAGAATTAGAGGTATAGTTGGCATGCCAAGAGTCGAGGGTTCTACGCGGTCTTTCGGGGACAAATTCTACGCAGTCCTTCGTGACAAATTTCTACGCGATCCTTCAGGACAAATCTATGTGGCACTTCAGTGCATATTATGAGTGGCACTTCGTTGCAAATTATGTGAGCAGTGGTGACTGCATTTAGTGCACAACATCAAGGTACTCACATACCTTGAGTTCTCAGTGATATACGTTGGGCTAATAAAACAAATTGATATAATTTGAATAATGAGTAATAGTATAAAATGTTCATGAAATGTCTATTGGTTTCTATATGAAATGTTTTCAAGGAAATGTATAATCAAGTGTCGAATAGATATAAATTAATCAATGTTTAATAATATATGTTATAAGTTATGGAGAGTATGGTGTTATTGTTCTTAATGTTTCTTTTAAAAAATTTACATAAATGTTTTATTGCTTTATTATACTCATTATGCCTCACTAAGTCAAAGACATAGCATGTGATTGTTTGCAAATTATTGGTATGTACTAAAAATGTGTAAGTCATAGATGCTCTGATATGTATTTTAACTATGTTTCATTAAGTTTTGCTTTCCTAGTCAAGTTTAGTCACATTTTAATAGAGTCAAAACGTTTGAAAAGTCAATGTGATAACTCAAATTTGTATCCGGGTCGGGTACGGGTTAGGGTGTTACATTTATTGGTATCAGAGCTTAGGTTGAGTCAATTTTTTTAAATAGACCGGTCGATCGACTGTAAAAAATATTTGGTTTGTACATGACAACAAAATAACAAAGATCTCTGATTTGATAATGTAATGAGTATGTTGTCCTTGTTAGTATAATTAAGTGATTAGATATTAAAAAGATGTCAGACTATGAGGCCTTCCGAAGTGAAACAATATATAAAATTATTGAAATAGTAGCAATTCACCTACCCAACTAGACAAGGTGAAAAACAAGCACCTCATGAGTATTTTTTCCCAACGTTGGACGCGATTTTGAAGCGTTTTCAATCATCTACTTCTTCGATTCCTAGGATAAATGTTGTTAAAATAGATAAAAAGTTTAGGAGCACCCAAGTTTAAGGAAGGAGATGAGAAAGATCCTATTTCTGCGGATATTTGACTAAATAATGAGAAAATTTTGTTGGATGGTCTCCACTGTTCTGAAATGAAGAAGTTTGATGGAGTAGTCTCACTACTAAGAGGTCAAACATGGGTATGATGGATTAAATGTGATAAAGTGAGTAAACATGTTCCCTAATGGGATTTTGGAAATAACTATTATGAAGATATTGTTCTAGGGTTGTTAAGCTTTCTTAATGGATGAAGATGATACTCAAACTTTCATAGTTAAGTTAAAAGATATTTTCACTGTTTGAGAGTATCCAATTGTGTATCTGTAAGGGTTACCTAAATTATCTCTATAATGAGATGTAGAAAGAAATATGAGCTATGAAATTAGGTGAGTTTTGGGTAAATTTTGAAGTGGAATGGGTGAATTCTGGGCAAGGTATCGGTACTGGAAGAACAATATCGATACTGGAAGAACAATATCGATACCATATGAATCAGATGAACAACATCGATATTGAAGTTATAGTATCGATATTGGGGGTATCAATACTATAATAAAAAAGGAATTCCAGAATGCAAAAATGGTATCGATACTGAAGTGAGTATCGATACCATAGAAGGGAAGTATCGATACTAAGTGTAGAGTACCGATATTGTTCAGCTTGAAAAAGGGAATTTGGTGTTTCTTTTAGTATATTAAAATGTTGATTTGGTAATAACTATGTGAGATTCGATATTCATTTTGGTTATGTTCATATATAGATTTCGATCAAGTGCAAGTACCAGACGACTCGATCTAGTAAGAGATTTAGTGAAAGTGAAAAGAAACTTTGCTTAAGGACTTAAGCGAGGCAAAGGCGAGTGCATTTTAATTATGCTTTCAAAGTATGGAATGAGGAAGACTTGCGATGAGTCAACCTGAGCTGATTTGGAAAGAAATTGTTTTCAAATTGTTTTATTATATATATTTTATCATGTTTTGCTAAATGAATTCTTTGAATGATTTTGGGTATGAAATACCCAAACTATTTTATATGCTAAGTTCTTTTTATCACATGTGAAATATTTTTAATTATATAGATTATGTGAATGATTTCTATGGAGAACAATAAATGATTTTGAATTAAGCCTATGTAAGATTATATGATATATGTGAATATGTGTTAAGTGAATGTGTGTTATGTGAAATGAAATACTATGAGAACAAGTTCTATGTGAGTGAATAATAAACTTGAATAATGCTACATGAAAATGTGTATGCGAATATGTGTTAAGTGACTATAGTTTATGTGAATACGTGTTAAGTGACTGTAGTTTATGTGAATAAAACATACTTGAATAATAAATGTGAAATAATTATATGGAATAAGCCTAGAGTATATTTATAAGAATTAGGGGTATAGTTGGTAATCCAAGAGTTGAGGGTTCTACGCGGTCCTTCGGGACAAATTCTACGTGGTCTTTCGAGACAAATTTCTACATGGTCCTTCGGGACAAATCTATGTGGCACTTCGGTGCAAATTATGTGAGAAGTGGTGACTGCATTTAGTGCACAACCTCAATGTACTCACATACCTTGAGTTCTCAGTGATATATGTTGGGCTAATAAAACAAATTGATATAATTTGAGCAATGAGTAATAATATAAAATGTTCATGGAATGTCTATTGGTTTCTATCTGAAATGTTTTCAAGGAAATGTATAATCAAGTGTCAAATAGATATAAATTAATCAATGTTTAATAATATATGTTATAAGTTATGGAGAGTATGGTGCTCTTGTTCTTAATGTTTCTTTTGAAAAATTTACATAAATGTTTTTTTGCTTTATTATATTCATTATGCCTCACTATGTCAAAGACTTAGCGTGTGATTGTTTTCACACGTAGGTTCAGAGACATCAACATAGTAAGCAAGGACAGGACATCATATCTCTAAAGGATATCATATTCGAGTGAATTAAATAGTATGTGATTTGATTATTTGCAAATTATTGGCATGTACTAAAAATGTGTAAGTCATAGATGCTCTGATATGTATTTTAACTATGTTTTATTAAGTTTTGCTTTCCTTGTCAAGTTTAGTTACATTTTAAAAGAGTCAACATTTGAAACGTCAATGTGACACCTCGGATTCGTATCCGGGTCGGGTACGGGTTGGGGGTGTTACAATGAATGATAGATTCTTCATTATTGTTGAAGATCGTAAAGGATACAAAAAAGTCATCCATGATGAGAAACTTGTAAGGAAAATGATCTATAATCTTACTAAGTCATTTAACTCATGAGCTGATGGAAAAGAAAAAGAGAAAAATGGAGAAGGAAGAAGTGAAGAAGAAGAAAGTTAAAGTTGCTCTAAAATTCACCTAAGATGAATGATTCGAGTGAAGAAGTGAAAAATGACAATGTTTACTAAAAGATTCATAAAGACTAATAAATGAAGTATATTTCAAATGAAAGAATGCTTCAAGAATGACTATAAGGAGAATGATCAAATTTGAGTGCTCACAATTTGAAGAAGAATGAGTATAGTATAAAGAAATACAAGACACATATAATTACATGGAGCGATGAAGTGTCCTCCGATTGAAGAGTAACAAGAAGTAGTCAACTTTTGTCATGGTCATTGAAGATAATTCTAAGGTAACCTATTTTTTAGATGGCATCTTAAGGTAACTTTTAATTCATCTATTTCAAATTATTATAATTTTGATAAATTGCAAGAGACATGCGATGAATTATCTTTAAAATTTAAAGTTATATTTTCAAAACACAGAAGAATATTTAAAAATTGAAAAACGAAAATAAATTTCTTTCCAATACTAATAATGAACTCAAAATTAAGTTTAAACATACAAGTCAAAATTGATGGATTTTGCAGAGGAACCTTTAATTAATCTATTGTTGACTGAGAAGGAGGCTGAAGAGGAAATTTTGCAGCGTTTGAACAACCTGGTCAAAGAACGAAACTACAATAACGAAAGAAAGACGGCCGCACGATCATCGGCGAATGATACCATATTAAAAAACAGACATTGATGGTCGGACGTTGAACTACAAGTGATCGAAGTGTTTAAAGAAAGTGAATAACGGCTAAGGTTAAATGATATTAACCAAACACATCAAAGAAGTTTTATTATTGATTGAAAGAAAACGAATATCCTAACAGAATATGACCTAACTAATTAATAAACTAATTGCTAGTCTGTGGGCAAGGCAGCTTATAAAAGAAGGAAGGGTAGGTCGAGGCGAGTGAAGTACGTAAATCTAACCTTCAACCATGAAATTACCACACCTTTCATCTCCAGTTTCCTACTATTTCCTGTTGCAACTCAAATAACACTCACTTTCCATTCATTTACGGAAACGGATACTTCTTTTCATTTTATTTTCTTGAACTTGCCATTGATAGCAGAGTAATTTCGATGCTGATCGACACAGCTCTGACTATCTGCGCCGACGGGATTGATCCACAGCTTCAAATCTCCAGGTTAGTTCGGTAGGCAATCACACACACACAGAGGTTGGTGTTTATATAGATAAAGCTTAATTGCATGCTGACACTGTTCTTCAGTTTCTTATATACAATTTTCCTTTGAAAACAGTGTTATGATGATAGTGAAGCTAAAATAAAGTATATTTAGAAGTTTAGTATGTTTTGATATATACATAGTGAGGAGTTTATTTAAGGCATAAGATTAAAATTAACCTTTTAACATTTTGATCCTTATCTTTTGTTCGAGTATTTTATCCTCAATGTTTCATTTTAAGGTAAAAAAAACCTATACCTTTTGGTTGAATAGTCGCATTGGCCTTTATTATTTTTTTCGAACATTTGACTCTTAATGTTTTATTTTATGACATTTTTTTTTATTTTAGAGTGTTAGCCGTTTGTTAACTAAATGTTTCTATCAATAGAGGTATTTTTGGCCCTAAAATAAAATATTGAAACTAAAATACTTCAAAAAAAATCAAAATGAATATTTTAATAAAGATTGAGGATTAATTTTAATATTATATCTTTGTTTAATTTAGACATTGGCGCTAATGATAAGATGTTATAAGTATAGGCTTCGATGTAGCAAACATGAATTTATATATTGATAATGAATTATTCATTAAATTTTGTTAAAACATCATAAAATAAAGTATAAAAATAAAATATTTAATTATTTTAATTTATTAATAAATGACATTAAGAAGGGAATAACATATATAAACTTATAAGTTATCTTCTATAAAAATAAATAAATAAATATATTATTAATATATTAAATATAATTAGAGACGAAGGATGACAAATCAAAGAAATTTGATCTTAAAAATTTTGAAAATATAATAATGATTTTTTAGGATAACAACAAGACAAGACCGATAATATTATTGGTCACATGATTTCATTATAAGAAATAAGAATAAAGACTTCATCTTAGATATTTTTAATGTCTTATCTGTCTCAATCTTAATTCAGAGTCAGATATGTATAATTATCCTTGTATCGACCTCAAATCTAAATTTATATTTTAAAAAACTAATTTTTCAATATCGAAACATATTTAATTTTCCAAAAATCCAAACAAAAGTACCAATTATTTCCTACAAATCACACATAATCAACAATCAGTAAACTAAGACAACAGCCACGAGTTACTCAGATAAGAAATAAAGGCAGGATATAAAATGAAAATGGAAGAGACGTAAAAGATAATTAAAAATGAAATAAATGTGGAAGATAAGAAATGGAGAATGAAGTGAGGCGGCAAGACAATGAGAAAAAACAGTAAAAACCATAATTAAATAATATATGTGGGTATGGACCAAGTGATCTAAGTTGAGCGATTTTTTATTATCCTTTAAGATTATGAGTTTAAACATCAATGATGAAAATGAAAACTTTTCCAAATGTAAGTGACCATTGGCATAGTTTACCCTTATTTTTTCTTTGGCACATTGAGATTTAGGAGGCAAAATAAAAAAGAGAGGAATTTACACCTATGACCCTAAACCCCTAAAACTTGACACCATGGCCACCGATCAAACTCACCTCCACCTCGCCAGCATCTTAGGCCCCGATCTCACCCACTTCGAAACCCTAATCTCCCCCCAACGACCAGCATTCCCAGGCCGAGTCCCTCTTTCAACTCACCAAACAGACTCACCCTGACGCCTTTTCCCTATCCCTCTTCCGTGTTTTATCCTCCTCGTCGAGCCCCGAACTCTGCACCCTCTCCGCCGTCCTCCTCCGAAAAATCCTAACTCCCATCGCGGATTACTCGTTTCTATTTCCTCTCCTCCTCTCCTAGCTGAATCCACACGCGCCGCCATAAAATCGTGCTTTTATCATCTCTCCAAACCGAACAATCGAGAGCTAACGTGAAGAAACTCTGTGATACAATTTTTGAACTCGCTTCTTCCATCGTTTCTATTGGAGGCTGGCCGGAACTATTGCCATTCCTCTTCCAATACGTGAATTCAAAGAATTCGAATCTTGAAGAATCTGCTCTTTTGATCTTCTCTCGATTAGCTCAAAATGTTGGAGAAACGATGCAAACCCTAATCCCTCATTTAAACACCCTCCATTGTGTTTTCTTCAATTCTTTATTGAATCCGCCAAGTTGTAACGTCCGGATTGCAGCTTTAAGCGCTTCAGCCAGATTTATTCAATGCATTTCAAATGCCAAAGATCGGGACACTTTCCAAGATATGTTGTCGTTGATGATGCAGACGTTGACCGAAGCTTTGAACTCTGGATTAGAAGCCACGGCTCAAGAGGCTTTGGAGTTATTAATTGAGTTAGCCGGGACTGAGCCCAGGTTTCTAAGGAGGCAGATAGTTGAAGTAGTAGGATCGATGTTGCAAATTGCGGAGGCGGACAGTTTAGAAGAAGGAACACGCCATTTGGCGATTGAGTTTATTATTACGTTGGTAGAGGCGAGAGAGAGGGCTCCAGGGATGATGAGGAAGTTACCGCAGTTTATAAAGAGGTTATTTATGATGTTGATGAATCTGTTGGTGGATATTGCTGATTAACCGGATTGGCATAACGCAGAGACTGAGGATGGGGATGATGGGGAAACAAGTAATTATGAAGTTGGTCAGGAGTGTTTGGATAGATTGGCGATTTCATTAAGAGGGAATACGGTTGTCCCAGTGGCTTCAGAGTTGTTTCCAACATTCTTGTCTGCTCCGGAGTGGCAGAAGAGACATGCTGCTCTCATTGCACTCGCTCAAATTGCTGAGGGTTGTTCCAAGGTTTGAATTGTGAAGTTCCAAGTTAATAGTTTGATCATATTTAACGTGCGATGTATGTTTATTCTCTTTGGGTCTTGTATATCGCTTCTTGCTACCTATTTAATAATGATAAGACTTCATTAGAGGGCTTAATGTTTTTTATGTTTTGTTCATTCTAGACATGGTATTTATAATTTGAGTGGATTTGGATTAATATGGGTTCTGCGGTTATCTTGATAAAGAATTTCTTTATCTCTATGTCCCTTAACCAATGGGGCTGATGTTGATTAAATTGTAATGTGCTTCATTATTTATAAACGGGTTTTGCATGTGTCTTTTTTGTTGGCAGGTGATGATGAAAAATCTAGAACAGGTAATTTCAATGGTAAAGTCATTAGGGTGTTCATACCATTTATTAACAAGAGACCGAAATATAAGGTTAGTACATTTGCGTTTGTTCATTTTGCAAGCAAGGAGGATATGTGCAATGCAATACAGAAGATGAATAATGTCATGGTCGATGGGAGGAGAATATTTGTGATAATAGCTAAATATGATAAGATAACTGGGACGAGGAGTCGGAAAGGTGATAGAGGTGAGGGCTCAAATAGTGTTGAAACAGGAGGGTTGAAGGTTAGAAGACCGTCTTCTCCAGTTGAAGTGGTAGGGAAGATGGAGTTGATGAATAGGTTTCTCGATGGAAGGACTTATAAAGATACGATATTTGGGGTGAATAAAGATCCAGAGGGTGTTCAAGAGGGTAGTCATAAAAATAAGGAGGTGAAAAAACCTATGGAAGTCTTTATTCCGGTGGAGGAAAGGGTATGGTTGAGATCATCCCTTACTGGTATTTACAAGGCGATTTTTGAAGTGGACTTTGTGCAGAAAGCCATATGGAATGAGGGTTTCAAAGCTAAGGTGGTAAGGTGGGGCTTTGCAAAGAATGCTTGTCTGGTAGTTTTCCAGTCAGTAGAGGAGAGAACGATTGCGATGGAAGAAAAGTGAGAAGCTTTGTCTTTCTGGTTTGAAAGATTGGAGCCTGTTTCGGATGATGGGAGTATCCCCTTTGCTTATTGTGCAATCTCCATGATAGGAGTTCCATTAAACTGTTGGTCGGTCCCTTTCTTTACCAGTTTGGAATCCAGATGGGGTAAGTTAGTGAAGATTCAAGAGGAAACTGCCCAAAGAGTGGACTGTAGAGTGGCGCATATGCTTCTCAGGGTCGAGAGTCCATTCGATATTCCAGAACATATCATCATTAATACGTATGGGAGGAAGTTCATGATCAAAATTAAGGTTGAATGTTTTGAGGACTTTTTCCCTGTGCTAACAGATATGGCTGAAGAAGATGTTTCAGAGGATCTATGGGAAGAGAACTCTCAGGACTGGAGCCAAGAGGATGTTCAGGTTCGGCAGGAAGGGCAGGTGGGTTTACATGTGGTGTCAGATTCCCAAAATAGGGTAGAGGAATAGGTTCGAGGTTTCCAACAAAGCAAAAACATAGACATCGAGGGGGTTTAAATTTTAACATAGGTTCAAAAAATACTTTTTCGATTGACTTGTGTAAGGAAATGACACCTGCAGGAGATGTCCCCATTCCGCAGGATAAGTCAAAAGAATTTAATGAAGGGAGAGAAGATGGGAAGAGTATGGGAGATGCTTCCTTTGGGCATGACAAAGTTGACTGGGATAATGGGCTGTAGAGAGGCCTGGAAAGGAATGTGATAAGTGGGCTGGATCAAGAGGGTGTGAGACTAAGTAAGGATTATCATATTTCTATAGCAAACAATATTGTTGAGCATTTTCGGGCTCCCCTGCAGTTTGGGCCTGTATAGTCATCTCAACACAAATTCTGGAAAGAGTGTGTCCGTTAGTAAAGCGGAAAGAGGCTTTTATAATCGTGTTTATTCGAGATCAAGGATAGGGGGAGTTAAGAGCTGTGTTGGTACAAGTTCAGATTATGTCTATACAAATGAGGCTGAGGGAGGGGTAGAGGCACTCGAGTGCTGGAATATAAGTAAATTGTTGGGGGTTACATTTAGAGGGGAAAAAAGCATTCATGAACAGAGCAATTTCGTTTGTTAAGGAGAGAGAATTACATGGGGGAAGTTAAGGGGTATAGGCTTACAAGGTTTTCGATTGTTATAGATGATCAATTGGAAATTAATGTCTTGGAATGTTAGGGGTTTAGGTAAGAGGGTAAAAGCTAGAGTTGTAAGTAGGTTTGTTGATGAGAAGAATCCTTTAATTTTATTTATTCAAGAATCAAAAATTGAAGTTGTGAGTCATTCGTTAGTGAGGAAAATGGGAGGAAAATTTTGACTGGTTCGGCAGTATCATCAGCTGAAGGTTCTGCTGGAGGATTAATTACATTATGGAATGAAAAGGAGTTTGATGTTCAGGAAGAGGTCATTCATAGGAAATTTGTGGCAGTAAAAGGAATTATGGAAGAGTTATTAGGGACTTGTTGGTTCATAAATGTGTATGGTCCAAGTGTGAATTTAGAAAAGGAGCTGTTTTTTGAGGAGTTGTTATCCTTTTTGGAGAATGTAGATTGTCCAGTTTGTCTTGGAGGGGACTTCAATGTTGTTCTGTCACAGGAAGAGAAGGTTGGAGGTGCTGTGAATTCGGTTTCAATGAATGTGTTCAGAGACTTTGTGAGTAAAGCTAACTTGGTATATTTGCCTTTGTCTGGAGGTCGAATTACATGGTGTAACAATAGGGAAGCTCCAACTTTTGTGAGATTGGATCGTTTTCTAGTGGATCATAGATTTTTATCATTATTTCCCATGATAAGCCAAATCCTGCAAGCAAGGTCTATTTCAGATCATAATATGATTTTGCTGGAAAATAGGGGATGGAATTGGGGTCCTAAACCGATCAAGATGTTTAACAATGTCATGGAGGAGGATTGGTTTGGTGAGATGATGGAGGAGTTGGTTAATTTATGTAAATTAGAGAAGAAAAAATCAATCTCCAGTGTACTAAAAGGGGTGAAGGAAGCAACGAAGAGATGGTCAAGGAAGGGTTACCTAGAGCTTCCCGAAAAAATTAGTAGGTTGGAGAAAGAAATTCAAGAGATAGAATTAAATATGCAACAAGGCCTTCCCATGGTGTCTATAAAATAATTAGTGGAAGCAAAAAAAGAACTATGGGACCTTTATAAGAAAGAATAATCGATTTGGTTACAAAAGTCAAGATTGAAGTGGAGTTTGGAAGGAGACAAGAACACAAGATTCTTTCATCAATGTGCTGGAGGTAGAGGAAGGAGAAAATGTATTAAATCCCTCAAAGTGGACAATAAAGTCACTTCTAATACTAGTTTAATTAAAGCTTCGGTTGTGGAGTTCTTTAAAGGACTGTTTAACCAAAAAAATACATTGGAGGTTGAGGAATTGGATTTGGAGTTTTTAAAACTTTCGAAAGAGAAAAGTATGGCCCTTGTGAAGCCATTTATTAAAGAGGAAATTTGGAAAGCAATTGCTAATTCGGATAGGAACAAAGCACCTTGACCTGATGGACTGAATTTAGGGTTTTTTAAGAAATTCTGGCCAAGTCTGAAAGAAGTTATGGTGCTATTTTTTAAGGAGTTTTATGAGGGGAAGGAATGGGACATGGAGGTGAATCATTCTTTTATTTCTCTTATACCTAAGAGGGTTAATTCGGAGGGGCTAAAATATTTTAGGCCAAATAGCCTCTTTGGAGGGTTTTATAAAATTCTTTCAAAGGTCTTAGCTAGAAGGTTGAGCTTGTGCATTAATGACGTTATAAGTCCGTCATAATTTGCATTTATATCGGGGAGACATATTATGGATTACCCGTTTATTGCAAATGAAAGTATTGATTTTTTGAGAAAAAAGGATTGAAAGGGGTAGTTTTTAAGGTGGACTTTAAGAGAGCTTATGATTCGGTGGATTGGGTGATTTTGATGAAAATAATGAGTAAAATGGGGTTTAGAGATAAATGGCGTTCTTGGATTTATCAATATGTGTTAACTATTGGGGACCAAAACCTTTTCGATTATATAACTATTTGTTAAAGGAAGACGGGTTTGTTGAGTTGTTTGAAAATTCATTGTCTACGGTGAAGAAGGCGAATGGTCGATGGGGTCTATTTTCTTTACTTCGAGGAACAAAGCAGAAGATCAGGGATATGCCTTTTTTGACTCAAAAGGGGATTTCTGAAAAAAAATTCTCAACTAGAAAACTTGATTAATGATTTGGAATTCAAATTGCAAGAAGGAGGGATTTCCATTCAAGAAAGGGATTTGTTGATTCTGTCCAGGAATGAATTATGGAAGTTGCATAGGAGGGAAGAGAGTATTTGGTTACAAAGATCAAGATTGAAGTGGATCAAGGATGGGGATAGGAATACAAAGTTTTCCCATTTAATAGCATTAAATAGAAATAGAATGAATTCAATTTTGGCCCTGAGAGTGGCTGATGAAGAAATTTCTGATCCGGAGAAGCTGAAAAAATTTGTCTTTGAGTATTTTAAGGAGAACTACAACTCTAAAAATACGCTGGAGGTAGAGGTCATTAATCTCTATTTCATGACATTATCAGAGGAGCAGAAAAATGGACTAGAGGTACAGTTTTCAGAACAAGAAGTTAGGGAAGTAGTGTTTCACTCGGACAGCTCCAAAGCCCCGGGTCCAGACGGCTTCACGATGGGTTTCTTTAAAAACTTCTGGCCTATTTTGAAGGATCATTTAATGAAGTTTTTGGATGACTTTCACAGAGGGATGAGTTGGGAGCATGGGGTCAACCATGCTTTCATTACTTTGATTCCTAAAAAACTCAACCCTGAAGTTATTGAAGATTATAGACCAATTAGTCTTGTTGGAAGTTTGTACAAAATTATCTCTAGAATCTTATCGAGGAGATTGGTTTCTGTTATTAAAGTTTTGATCAGCCCATTACAGTTCGCCTTTATTCTGGGTAGGCAGCTCATTGATTGCGCTTTTATGGAAAATGAATCTATAGATTACTGAAGGAAGAAAGGAAGGAAAAGAGTTATTTTTAAAGTAGATTTTCGCAGAGCCTTTGATTCAGTGGAATGGCCAATTATATTGAGGTTATTGAAGATAATGGGTTTTGGAGACAAATGGATTTCTTGGATGGATTACTATATTTCTTCTGCTTCATTTTCAGTCCTAATTAATGGTTCCCCTACTCAAGAATTTCAGATGGGCAAAGGGCTGAGACAAGGTTGTAGTCTATCTCCTCTTCTTTTTAATATTGTTGGTGAGCTATTGAACTTAATGTTGAGTAAGGCTACTGCCCTTGGTCTTTTTGAAGGATTCAATATTGGTATTGAAGAGAATCTTTTTAAGTTGACTCATCTGCAGTTTACAGACGACTTAATCTTATTTTGAAGAGATTCCTCAACTCAAATTCTAAATTTAAAGAGAGTATTGAGGGTATTCAGTTTAATTTCAGGGCTTCATCTTAATCTATCCAAGAGTAAATTGTTTGGTGTTAACGTGGCAGAGGACAGATTGAAAGATTTAGCACTGGAAGCAGGTTGTGGGGTGGGATCTTTTCCTATGACTTATCTAGGTCTTCCGATAGGAACAAAGAAAAATTCAGAGTTATTGTGGGAACCAGTTTTACAGAAAGTTTTCATCAGATTAGCAGGTTGGAAAGCTGCTTCTTTATCGTTGGCTGGAAGATTGGTGTTGATAAAATCGGTATTATCCTCCTTACCTATTTTTTACCTCTCTATTTTTAAAATTCTGTTTAAGGTCAATCAGAAAATTAACTCAGTATTGGCAAGATTTCTTTGGGGTGAAGAATTTGACAAGAAGAGGGTTAATTGGGTGAATTGGAGTACGGTTTGTCAACCATTGGAAGAAGGAGGCTTAGGAGTATTGGACTTGAGTATGATTAATAGAGTTTTGCTATGGAAATGGGTTTGGAAGTATGCAAATGACAAAGACTCTCAATGGAAAAAACTGATTTGTTGTATTCATAATGTCAGTATAGAGTCTCTGTCTATAGGCAAGGCTGTTTCTCTTCAAGATTCATGGGTTTGGAGAGGTATTCGGAGTAACTATGAGAAAAAGGATGAGATTGGGGATTGCTTGAGATCTAATTCGAATATCCAAGTGGGGAATGATAGGTCAATTGATTTTTGGAATGATATTTGGGTTAATGGATCTACTCTTAAGATTCAATTTCCTAGAATCTTTGCTCTGTCGACTAACAAAAGGGGAAAATTGGTTGAATTTGGTGGATTTGTAGCTAATGGTTGGGTTTGGAACATTCAGCTAAGGAGAAATCTTTGTGATTGGGAATTGGATCAGTGGCTTTCCTTAATGCTTTTGATTAACAACATAACACCGAATGAATCAGTGGCTGATTTTCTGGGGTGGTCGGGGAAAGGGAATGGTTTGTTCTCGGTAAAATCTTGTAGAATGACTATCTCAAGTAGAACTGGAGGACATTTTCAATGGAAGAAATGGGTGTGGTCTGGATTAACTCCTCCTCGAGTAGAAACATTTCTATGGTAGTTTACTCATCAGAAATTGACGGTCAGAGTGGAATTGAAGAAAAGAGAGGTCAATCCTGAAGATGTTTTGTGCCCTTTTTGCCAAAAATATGAGGAATCAATTCATCATCTGTTTTTTTCATGCTCGGTTGCAGAGGAGTTGTGGTATAGATTTTTAAGGTTTTGGGATATCTCTTCGGTCATGCCCCAAGATCCTCCTTCCTTTCTTTACTCTTGGTCTTATCTAAGGGAGTGTTCTAATATTTGGAAGTTCATTCTAGGTTTTTTTTTATGGTCTATTTGGAAAGCTAGGAATGTAGTGGTTTTTGAAAATTGGACATTAGATAATTCATCCATATTCTTCATTTCCAAGTTTAGGTTGGCTAAATGGTTTTTAGCGAAATTTCCTCATGTTAATATTCAGGTTGACTTACTAGTAGGGGATTCATCGCTTGCAGACAATTTGCCTATAAAATCCTACAATAAGAAGAAGGTTCTTTACTGGTCTCCGCCTCCTTCGGATTTCTTTAAATTCAATGTTGATGGAGCTGTAAGAGGTGATGGGTTGCAGGGAGGTATTGGAGGAGTCTTGAAAGATTCAGAATGTTCTACTTTATATACTTTTTCTTTTTCGGTGGGACCTGGTCCTCCTATGTTAGTTGAGCTGAAAGCTATTAAACAAGGGATTGATCTATTCATTTCTTGCGAATGGGGTTTGAAGGGAAGACCAATCCTTGAGACAGATTGTAAAACAGCAGTTGATTGGATTTTGTTGCCATTTTTTGCCCCTACTTTTTCCAATATTTTAGTTGGGGAAATTGGGGGCTTAGTTTCTGGTAGGGGTATTATTGTTAGATGGATTCCTAGGACATGCAATTGGGAGGCTGATAAGCTAGCTAAAGAGGGTATTGGTTGATGTTTGAGCTTTATGGTTGTTTTGGTTTGTATTATATTTCGGACAGTTTATTTAGTAAGCTGTAATCTTATGTAATCATGGTTTATTAATATAATGAGGTACTCTTTTCCTCCTTCCGCTAATTGCCTTTCACAAGAGAAAACTATGAGGGAGGTTTTTAATGAGACCTCCTATTCCTAAAAGAAATGTGTGTTAACTGCTTCCATTTCGATTTTAGTGAACGGGATACCTACGGAGAAAATTCAAACTACAAGAGGATTAAGACAGGGTTGTTCGCTATCTCCTATGTTGTTTAATTTGGGAGGTGAGTTGTTGCACTTGTTGTTGGTTAAAGCAGTGGACAAGGGGCTATTTTCCGGTTTCAAGCTAGGTACTCATCAACGTTCCTTCATGATATCATTTTTGCAATTTACAGATGATCTTATAATTTTTAGCAAGGCAACTATTCGTGATTTGCTGAATGTTAGAAGGGTGCTATTAAATTTTGAATTGTTGGTGGGATTGAAGTTAAATCTAGCTAAGAACAGAATATTTGGAATTAATGTTGAGGAGGAGGTGTTAGCTTCTTGGGCTAAGGAAATTGGTTGTTCAATGGGATTTTTTCCATCAGAGTACTTAGGTTTATCGTTGGGGGCCAAGAAGAACTCGTTTGCCTTGTGAGAGTCGGTTGTACAGAAATTCTATAACAGTTTGGCTGGATGGAAGGCTAAGTCTTTATCGTTGGCTGGAAGAGAAATTTTGGTGAAATCTGTGTTGTGATCTCTTCCCATTTACTTCCTTTCTATTTTTCGGATCCTAATTAGTGTGTTCAACAAATTAAACTCTATCATGGCATCTTTTCTATGGGGAGGTTTCGACAGAAAAAAGGAACATTCATTGGGTGAATTGGAAGTTGGTGTGTAAGCCAAAGAGGTTAGGGGGTTTAGGGATTTCGAATTTGTTTCTCTTGAACAAGGCTCTTCTGGGGAAATGGGTATGAAAATTTGCTTCAAAAAAGAGTTATTGGTGGAAAAAAGTTGTGTGTTGTGTGTACAACTTGGATCTGAATTCTATGATGATTGGGAATACTTAGACAGCACGTGTTTCTTGGATTTGGAGATGAGTCGTTAAGAACTTTTCTAGTGATGAATTTGGGGATTGTCTCAGGAAAAATATTTGTTTGAGAGCTGGAAATGGAGAATCAGTGGAGTTTTGGCATGATGTATGGCTGGGTCTGGTTCCTCTTAAAGATCGGTTTCCGAGGCTTTTTGCTCTTTCGAACAATAAAGGGGGTAAGGTTGCAGAGTTCAGGCTGAATAATGCTTCGGGATGGGTGTGGGATATTCAAGTGAGAAGAAACTTGGTGGATTGGGAGGTTGAGCAATGGTTGCAGCTTATTTCCTTGTTAAATAGTACCACTTTGTCATTATTAGAGGAAGACTGTTGGATATGGTTAGGGAATGGAGAGGGTTGTTTTTCAGCTAAATCATGCATCAAGAATTTTTTTGATCGGGATGGTAATGACGGGAAGGATGGTACTTGGGAAAGACATGTATGGGCAGGGGTAGCACCACCCCGAGTGGAAACTTTTTTTTGGCAACTTGCACATCAGAGAGTGGCTGTTTAAGAGGAACTGTTGATGAAAGGAGTGGCTGAGATTGATGACCCTTTATGTCCGATGTGTGGGAAGTGTGAGGAGTCAGCTTCACATCTGTTTTTGCACTGTGAGGTGGTATGGGATTTTTGGTATAGATTCTTGAATTACTGGAATGTTTCTTTTGTGGTAATTTGATTGATTTTATAATTTTGTGGGATGACTTAGTTCCGAGCTCCACAAATTGGAAATTCATTCCAAGGGTGGTGTTGTGGTCGGTTTGGAAGTGTAGGAATGAGATAATTTTCCAAAAAGGGAAGGTGGTTCTTTCTTGCTCAATTTAGAATTGCTTCTTGGTTTGGAGCTAGATTTAAGGATGTTCATATTCCTTTCGACTCCTTAGTGGGGGATATAAAATTAGCAGATTTAGCAGGAAGACAGAAAAAAGGGGTGTTCTCCTTCATCTAGGTGGGTACCTCCTCCGGAAGGTTCATAAAACTTTATGTAGATGGTGCGATGGCTAAGGGATGGGATAAAGGAGGAATAGGTGGACTGATTAGTGATTGTAGAGGTATTGTGCTTGGTTCATTTTCAGAGAAGGTTGGGGGCGGTCCTCCTATACTTGTAGAGCTATTGGCTATCAAAAGAGGGTCGATTTTTATTGAAAAAGCATGATCTATTCCAAGTCAGAGGATTATCCTAGAATCAGATTCTACTAGTGCTTTGAAGTAGATTAAAAATTCGGATTTAGGTACCCCTTTGTTTCAGTCCTTGGTGAGAGATATAGCTACTCATGTGGAATAACAAGGTATTATTACAAGGCATATTCTAAGAGCTGCTAATTGGGAAGCGGATGAGTTAGCTAAAGCTGGTATAGGTTGATTAATAGGTTATGTGTTGCGGTTCTTAAGGTGCTGTGTTTTGTTTGTATTTCTGAAGGGTGTTTTGGTTTAAGTGTTATGTAATCAGTGTTATGTTGTAAGCAGTTAGTGGTTAGGGACTGGATGTGTATTATTTTTCAGATTAATAAAATTCAGAGGCACTCTTTTCCTCCTTCCTATGTTCTTCATGTTACTAATGTAACATGTAGGTTATAAAGGGGTTTTAATGAGGCCTAATCTTCTATTAAAAAAAACTCTTTTTTAGTCTTCCAAATACTGGAAATTAGGGTTTTAGAATCTACATATTATACTTTAATAAAATGGATGTCCCTTGTTCCCATATGTAATGGGGTAAGGGGAAGTAAGATAGTACGATCCCACGACCTCAAGGTTAAAAACCTTGTGCTTTACCAACTGAGATGGATGGTCATTTCACATATTATACTTTAATATGCTGTTAAAAATTTTGGTTGGACATATTTTCAGTAAACTGTCAGATCAAAACTAAAAGCAGTTTCTAACACTCAATGGGCTTTTTCCTTTTCCGATTTTGGTTATGAGCCATTCAACTATTTCCTTTTATACTGCAAGGTTATGGAAGTCTTGATGTCACTGCAAGGATCTCAAATGGAACCGGATGATCCAACAACAAGCCATGTTACAGGTATGTTCTGATAAGTAAAGAAACTATTTTGATAATTGAATGAGATTTTGTACTTTCTGTGTATTGATTGCTTTTCTTGCTGGTCCTTAATTTTTTTTCTTCCTTACATGAGTATTGTCATGCCCCCTCTAGCTTCAATCTGCCCAGCTTAAGCCTGATTTAACAATTACATCTGCAGATTATGATGCTAATATTGATGATGAAGATGACGAAAGGTTTGCAATTCGTTTCATATGATCTTAACTGTTGAATTTAGTGCCTTGGTTTGAATGTCTTTTTATGTGTTTGTGCTCATTTCTCCTATGTTATTTGCACATAAGTTTGTTAATCCAAAATTTAAAGTTATATTTATTTCTCCTATGCACATAAGGTTGTGATATTGAGGCTGATAAACTAGCAAAGGAGGGGATTGGGTGATGGTGTAATCTGTTTTAGTTGGTTGGTTTGTTTTACAGACAAGGTGATAGAGGAGTGTGTTATGTTTTATGTATTATGTAGGAGCTTCTTTTGAAGTCTTATGTAATTGGTTTTTCATTAATGAATTGAGGTACTCTTTTCCTCCTACAGCTAGTAGGTTCTTGCCTTACGGTAAAGGACTACTAAGTAGGAGGTTTTTAAGGAGATCTCCTATTTCTTATCAAAAACTTTTCCTTGTCATTTATCAGTAATATAACTGTGCAGTTTGCCTTTATGAGCACTTAGAAAATCTCATTCTTGGATATCAAAAGTAATTTCAAGATGTCTTAGTTAAATGCACTTCATTTCTTCTTGAACTCCTACGATATCTTTTAAAGTTCCATTACTAAAGTGTTTCTTTTGAGTTTTAAAAGTGTTTACGGTGTTTGTTTATTGCTTTTTCTGTTGGCTGCAGCATTGAGACTATTACTCTTGGTGATAAAAGGATAGGGATCAAAACTAGTGTCTTGGAAGAAAAAGCTACAACTTGCAACATGTTATGTTGTTACGCTGATGAGTTAAAGGAAGGATTCTTCCCATGGATTGATCAAGTTATTTTTATTTTTTGGCATTTTCTATTTTAGACTTTGCATTAGAAGTCTAAGTTGTGGGTTATGAACCTGCTTGAAACAATGTAGGTGGCTACTACCTTAGTTCCCCTTCTAAAATTTTATTTCCATGAAGAAGTTAGGAAGGCAGCTGTTTCAGGTATGACTGTCCTTTTTCTCCCATTGTTTTTACGTTCTTTTTCTGCACTGCCTCACCTGCATTATTAACGGTATCTATCTACTTTTTTAGCCATGCCAGAGCTGTTACATTCAGCTAAACTAGCTGTTGAGAAAGGGCAATCTCAAGGTTGAAATGGAACGTATATAAAACAGTTGACAAATTACATAGTACCAACTTTGGTGAAGGCTATACACAAGGTCATATTTTTGTTTGGGTCGTCATTTTTTCCTTAGATGTTACACATGATTACTACTTTATGTTCTGGAAATGGCATAAATGTTTATATATAATTTTAATTTCCTTGCAGGAGCCTGAGGTTGAAATTTGTGGGAGCATGTTGGATTCCTTGAAAGATTGCATAGAGGTTATCATCCATCATCTGCTACAAATTTGCATACATGTTTTTTTGTGCTTTCATATGGAACTTTTGGTGTATTTTTTTTATAGAAATATGAGGCCTCATTAAAAACCTCCCTCATAGTGATTCCTTTCCCGGAAGGAGGAAAAGAGTGCCTTAATTTATTAATAAAGCAGCATTACATAAGACTTAACAATTACACCAGAAAACATAAACTACAAAAATGAATAAAACAACCGAAAACCAAAACATTACATTCACCCAATCCCTTCCTTTGCTAAACTATCTGCCTCTCAATTAGAAGCCCTTGAATTAATTATTTTGCTAAACTTTTGGTGTATTTATGGAAATTGTTCTTTTGTGATCATGAACGCATTTGAATTAATTATGTTTCTACAACTGTACCTTCAACTGCTTGCAAGACTTTGGCGGGTATGGGTGTAGTGCCTGTGGTGATATCATGATTTGAAAATTGTTTTATATTCTATGCCTCTTCTATGAGTCTCTATTATCTTATACATGCCTGTTAATTTTTTCCTTAAATACTTTAATGACACCTATGATTAATCATCCAGCCGATTCTTGAAGTTATTAGAAATTTCTCCATTCCTAATGTTTGTTGTTCCCCGTGCATGCTAAACCAGTTGGTCTAGTGGGATGAGACATTAAATCCCTTAAACAATGCCCAGGGTTCGAATCTTGTCATTGTAAATGGAGCAAGCAGGGTTGGGAGGGTTGTCTACATAATTGACCTCTGCATTACTCAATTTGGATTAGTCGGCCAATGGGTTGGATACCGTGGTTAAACAAAAAAAAAGTGTTGGGTATTGATGGTTTTGAAACAATGAGTTTTTTAAAAAAAGGCAAAGGAAATAGAAAAATGAAAAGAAAAAAATTTTGTTACATGAATGGTTGTAATAACCATCACATGAAGTGGAAAATAATAGTTCAAAACATCTTGAGTGCTAAATTAGGGATATTATCAGCCATGTTTTCTAGATTTTTGTGTTGTCAAGTGCACAAGTTTGTTTTTTCATTGTGGTTTAAACATATATTCTTTTTTTTTGGTTGATAAGGAGAGCAAAAGCTCTAAAACTAAACGACTAGGAACAACTTAGGCATAATTCTATCATTTGGAGGTTTATTCCGACTGTTATTTTCTGGTCAATCTGGAAGGCAAGAAATCTGGTTATTTTTTAAAATGGAAAATGTGACAGTTAAGTTCTGTATTTTATCACTAGATTTAGATTGGCGAAATGGTTCTTAGCTAAACATCCTTCGGTTCAGATTCAGACAGACCTTTTAGTAGGGGATCCTACGAGGGCAGATTCTTTTCTCATTACTTCTGGTCCTAAGAATGTTATTGGTTGGTCTCCTCCTCCAGCGGATATGTTTAAACTCAATGTTGATGGAGCAGTGACTGGCGATGGGATGCAAGGGGGTATTGGTGGTGTCTTGAAAGACTCTTTCAGTGGCTCTTTAGCTTCCTTCTCTTCTGCAATAGGGTCTGGTTTGCCTATTTTGACTGAACTGAAAGCTATTAAAGAAGGATTGGGTTTTTTCTATTCTTCAAATTGGGCTAAGAAGGGAAGACTTATTATTGAGAGCGACTGCAAATGTGCAGTGGATTGGATTTTAAAGCTGCAACCTGCCCCTTCATTTTTCAGTGATCTGGTGGAGGATATTGAAGCTCTTATTACTGCTAAGGGGGTCGTTCTTAGATGGATTCCTAGGAGCTATAATTTGGAGGCTGACAGGTTAGCTAAGCAGGGGATCGGTTAAGTGTAACAGGATTCTTGTAATGTTTTGTGCTTTTTCGATGGGTTTGTTGTGGTTGATCCTTTGTAATAGTATTGTAGTTTGGGAATCAGGACTCACCCTCTGATCTAGGGTACTGCTGTGTCGGTTTTGCGTAGGTTTCTGTTATAGTTTTGGTTTGCTTTGGGTTTCGAGCGCTTTATGTTGTTTATGGTTTGATGGGGGTGTGGTCCTGGTTGTTTCTTATGTATTTTATGTTGTTGAATAAAATCCTAAGGCGCTCTTTTCCTTCTTCCAATGATTAAGGAGCTTTCTCCAAGCTCCATTAATTACGAAGGGGGTTTATAACGAGGCCTTCAATTCTTATAAAAAAAACAAATAAGATGGCATGATTTATTTCCTCTTTTTGATTTTTATGGTCGCTTACTCAAATACTGTGGATGGTATTATACTAATCTTTTGATTTTAGATCTTTCATGGACCACTCTATTTCGCTCTCCTCTTGGAAGTTGAATTTTATGATAACGACCTCTTTCTCTCTTTGACAGATTTGTGGACCATTCCTTGATGAGGGCCAAATAAGATGCATTGTTGATGAGATTAAATAGGTAATCATTGCTAGTTCAACTAGAAAATAAGAAAGAGCAGAGAGGGCCAAAGCAGAGGACTTTGATGCAGAAGAAGACGAAATGCTTAAGGAGGAAAATGAGCAAGAAGAAGAAGTTTTTGGTCAAGTATGTTTATATTCCTAATGGATTCTTGTTTATCAGCTGATATATATATATATATATATCTTGGTACTAGATTGTAGTGCTCTAATATTTGTTTGCCTTGTATCTTCTCTAAATCAAGGTTGGTGAATTGTTGGGAACTTTGATCAAAACATTCAAAGCATCATTCTTGCCATTGTTCCAGGAGCTTTCATCTTACATAACCCCTATGTGGGTGAGTTTTCTGTCATTATATTTCATATTTACATGTATGTGAATTGGTGGTATACTAATGCTCTCAATTTATTACTATCTTTTCTTCGAAAGAAAACGATAGAGTTATTACTGCATCAACAGAGATGTTAGCCTATTACCTTACTGATTAATTTACTGATTATACAGGGTAAGGATAAAACAATAGAAGAAAGGAGAATTGCCATCTGTATATTTGATGATATTGCAGAGCACTGTCGTGATGCAGCTCTTAAGTAAGCACTTCAATACTTAACTATCATCAGAATGCCAATTCTTGAAGTCCTTGTAGATATTTATGCTGAATGTTGTGGACAGGTATTATGACACTTATCTTCCTTTCCTTTTGGAGGCATGCAATGATGAAAGCCCTGATGTTCGACAGGTTTGTCATTTTATTATTGATAGTTGTCTTGTGCTTCAGGCAGTCTAGATTATTGAGAATATATGTGCTTCATTTTTTCAGGCAGTTATTTTGGGGGTTGGTTTATGTGTAGAGTTTGGTAGATCGGTGTTTAAACCTCTTATTCAAGGTTGCTGCACACTTGCATTACTACCTTTTTCCTTTAAGTAGTTGTCTCCTTAACTTTAACAAAAGGATATTTTTTTTTTAATTTTCTTCCTTATAGAGGCCCTCTTCAGGTTGAATGTTGTTTTTAGACATCCTAATGCTTTGCATTCAGACAACATGATGGCTTATGACAATGCTGTTTCAGCTCTTGGGAAAATATGCCAATTTCATCAGGATAGTATAGATGTTGCTCAGGTATTTGTATCTTTGTGCAATATTTTTTCTGTACATCTTTTTTTTTTACAATCAAATTAATTATTTTGCTCGATCTGTGCACTTCATTGTTAGACTGGTTGATGTTCATATTCATATGACTTTGTCACAGCTGAGATTTGTGATTATTATGGAGAAATATTTCTTGCATGGCTCATTATTTCCATTGCATTAGTATTGTACCTTTAATTTTCCCTATTGTAATGCAGACAGTCCTAGACTGGAATGCATTTCTGGGATTCCAGTTTCAATCAGTATTTTTCTTAACTAGCTAAGATGAAAAGAGTTAGGAATTCTGCCTTTCTATACACAGTGGCTTAACTACCTAACAAGTCCTTAACTAAAAATGTTGAAAATCCTTGAATTAAAGGACTGAATCTTCTTCCTTACTTTTAGGAGTTAACCTAGTGTAAATATGTCTTTAATTGTTGTTCTTAATTTTTAGAGATATTTTCATATTTTTTGTACTAATTCTTCCTTTAAAGTTGTAATCTGCTGTTAGAGAAATACATAATCATTATTTTCTCAAATCTGTTCATGGTATCAGAGCTGTAGGGATATTTCTGATCCATTCTACTTCTTTAGTTTTTTCTCGTGTCTTGTCTTTCTATCATGGTAAACATTGTAAATATTTATGATTCTGAGACTTCACAAGTAACTCAGAATGTCAATAAAGCACTGTCTCATAGTGATGTTAATTCGTCCCTCACAATCACCAATCACCGATTAGATGGGAAGAACTTTTTACAGTGGTCCCAATCAGTACTCATGGTGATTTGAGGCCGTGGGAAACTAGGATATATCAGTGGAGAAATTCCACGTCCTCCCCTTACTGATCCTACGTGAGAACTCAATAATTCTATTGTCATAGCCTAGCTGATCAACTCCATGGAGAGTCACATAAGCCGAACCTACCTCTTATTCAAGACTGCAAAAGAAATATGGGATGCAGTCAAGGAGAATTATTCTGATCTAGGAAATGCTTAAGTTTTTGAAATCAAGCTAAAATTAAAAGACATTCAGCAAGGAACTCTTGAAGTTACACAGTACTACAACAACTTAAAAGTCTTATGGGAGGAACTCGATATGTACTCTGAAGTGGATTGGGGTGAAGACTTGGAGCACACCAAGTTCATGTCACATCTCAATAAAGAACGACTCTATGAGTTCCTAGCAGGGCTGAACTGAGACTTGGACGAAGTTCGTGGCTGTATTCTGTGTAGGACCCCTCTTCCAACCATTGGAGAAGCATTTGCAGAGGTTCGGAGAGAAGAAACTCATCGCCGAGTAATGATGGGAGATATCAAGGAACCAAAACCTGTGACCAATTATGGTCATAATCCTACTGAATCATCTGCCCTGGTCTCAAGGGGCCCTCAATCTCAAAAGAATCGAGCAGGGAATGATTCAAAACTAAGTCGCTCAAGGATCGACTTTGGTGTAGCTACTGTAACCGTATTGGTCACACAAAGGAGAAATGTTTCAAGCTCCATGGTTATGCTGGTACAACAAAAATTATTCAGAAGGAAAATAAGGCTCTTTTATCCTTGGGCAGCTCATCCACTGTGACCCATGTACCTACTGAAGCCGTTCAGGATGTTCGCCTAACAAAGTCCCAACTTAAAACTCTTCAAAAGTTACTTGGTGCACCAATAAGCCATGGTTCCTTGGTTGTTCATGGTATTGCTTTTAATATTACTTCTGAATCTAGTTATCATCCATCCTGGATTTTAGATTCGGGAGCATCTGATCACATGACATGTAATTTATCACTATTTCATACGTATGCCCCCTGCCACAACCAATCTCGAATTCGGATAGTTGATGGTTCATACTCATCTATTGCTAGAATTGGAGTTGTTCGACTCACTAAGGACTTCTTGCTCGAGAAAGTTCTTTATGTCCCTAGTTTATCTTACATTTTACTGTCAGTAAGTAAACTTACTGAAGACAAGGTTGTTTGTGCTGAATTTTCTGCTGATGGTTGTATTATACAGGAACATAAATCGGGAAGGATGATTAGCACTGCTAAGGTTGATGATGGACTCTATATGTGGGATGACTACAAGGACAAGAATAAAAAAGGAGTATTTGCTCTCTCTGCTTCAAACGAGGACACTGTCATGATGTGGCATCGTAGGTTAGGACATCCAAATTTATTGTATTTGAAGCATTTGCTTCCTATGTTATTTCGAAATAAAAAAATCAATTCCCTAAAATATGAAATCTGTCAATTGTCAAAACATATATGTGTTCCTTATCCTTTGAAGCTTTATAAACAATCCAAACCTTTCTCCTTGATTTATAGTGACCTATGGGGGCCAAGTCGTGTTAAAAATATCATTGGTGCTAGATGGTTCATAACCTTTATTGATGACTATACTAGAGTATGTTAGGTTTACCTTCTAAAAGAAAAAACAGAAAAACCAAAAGTATTCTAGAATTTCCACTCCATGATCCGAACCTAATTTGACTAAAACATACACATGCTCATCACTGATAATGGAAGGGAGTATTTCAATTATGTTTTAAGCCCCTATCTCTATGAACAAGGCATCATTCATCAAAACTCTTGTCCTGACACACCTCAACAAAACGGGATCTCAGAAAGAAAAAATAGACACCTACTAGCTATTGCTCGAGCCTTACATGAAAGTTCCAAAATACCTATGGGGGGAGGTTGTCCTTACTGCATGTTATTTAATAAATCGTATGCCCTCTAGAGTTCTTAATCTCCAAACTCCTTTACATATCCTACAAAAAAAACTTCCCCCTATTTCGTGTTCTTATCCTACCAGCCAATATATTTGGTTGTAAAGCCTTTGTACATAATCACCAACCTAATCAATCCAAACTTGATCCCCGAGCACACATATGCGTCTTTGTTGGCTACTCATCCACACAAAAAGGATACAAATATTACTCACCCACCTTGCACCGCATATTTGTCTCTCATGGTGTCATGCTTTTTTGAAAACGAACCATATTTTTCTTCCACTCATCTTCAGGGAAAGACTCTTAGTGAAGATGAGACACTTCATACTCTTCTTATTATAACCCCTGAGCCTATCCTTAACACCACTGTCACACAAAATTCTAAGGATGACCCTGTCCTCATAACACCAGATTTGAGTGTTCCACTGGAGAGAAATGAACTTCCCAGCGATGAAATCCCCATTGGAAGTAAGCTTCAGCAACCTAATCCCTCTGAGAAACCCCAGCTACAGCCTCCAGAAATCATTATTTATTCTCGGGAACATTTCCCTCCTAAAAATGACATAGCAGCAGTGCCAAATTCATCCAACTCCGAGGACTATCCAGTTCCAGATCAATCTCTTGGTTCGTCGAATATGAACCTTCCTATTGCTGTTCGTAAAGGCACAATAACTTGTACTCAGCATCCAATCTCTCAGTTTGTATCCTATGGAAATTTATCTAAAGCTTACAAAACTTTTGTAACTAATATTGATAGTGTAGAAACTCCAATAAATGTGAAAGAGGCTTTGAAATCAACCGAATGGAGAAATGTTGTTTTTGAAGAAATGAATGCTCTAAAAAATAATGGGACATGGGAAGTTACAAATCTGCCAGAAGGGAAGAAAACTGTGGGTTGTAAATGGATTTTCTCCTAAAAAATCAAGCTTGATGAGAGTATTGATCGGCACAAGGCCTGACTTGTGGCAAGAGGCTTTACTCGAACCTATGGTCTCGACTATGATGAGACATTTGCCCCCGTTGCAAAGCTTAATACTGTTCAAATGTTCCTTTCCTTAGCTGTCAACCTTGATTGGCCCTTAACACAACTTGATGTAAAAAATACATTCCTCAACGGAGACTTGAGCGAGGAGGTATATATGGACTTTCCACCATGTTTTGAAGAAGAAAAAGGGAGAGTATGCAGATTAAAGAAGTCACTATACGGACTGAAATAGTCCCCAAGAGCTTGGTTCAGCCGGTTTGCCAAGGCTATGACCAGCAGGAATTACACCCAAGGGCAAGCAGATCATACACTATTTTACAAACATTCGGGAAGTAGGAAATACTCTATTCTTATTGTCTATGTTGATATTATTCTAACAGGGGATGATTCGAGTGAGTTGATGAAACTAAAACACTTCCTCAGCATAAACTTTGAGCTTAAAGATTTCGGGAATCTCAAATACTTCCTTGGCTTGGAAGTAGCACGGACAAGGACAAGCATTTCTATTTCCCAACGAAAGTACGTTCTTGATTTATTGGCTGAAACTGGCATGTTACGTTGTAAACCTGCCGAGACCCCAATGGAGTTCAATTCTAAGCTAGGCAATGATGATGATGAGGAAGTAGACAGGGGGAGATACTAGCGACTTGTGGGAAAACTTATTTATCTATCTCACACCCGACCTGATATTGCATTTGGTGCGAGCGTCATCAGACAGTTTACAGGATGCTAAGGTATTTGAAGAGAACACGGGGAAAAGGTCTACATTTCAAGAAAAACACCAGTCGTGACAAAGAACTTTACACTGATGCAGATTGGGCAAGATCAGTGAGTGAAAGACTATCTACAAGTGGTTCTTATAGCTATGTGTTGGGCAATCTTGTGACATGGAGAAGTAAAAAATAGTCTGTTGTGGCTCGTAGCAGTGCAGAGACAGAATATCGAGCTATCTCATGGTATATGTGAGGGAATTTGGTTACAAAGATTAATGAACTTAAAGTATCCTATGTTAAACCTATAAAGGTATAATCAAGATGATGTCAGTATAGCACATAACTCAGTTCATCACGATCGTACTAAACAAGTGGAGATAGATCGTCATTTCATCAAAGAGAAGGTAAATTCAGGAGAAGTTTGTATCATCTATCTTCCAACTAAGCAACAAGTTGCAGACTTGCTAACTAAAGGTCTGAGTAAGAACATGTTTGAAGATTTTATTGGCAAGCTAGGATTGATAAATATCTACACGCCAGCTTGAGGGGGAGTGTTGGAAATCTCAGAATTAAGGGACTGAATCCTATTTCTTATTTTTAGGAGTTAACCTAGTGTAAATATGTTTCTAATTGTAGTTTTTAATTTTTAGGGATTCTTTTCTATCTTTTGTACTAATTCTTCCTTTAAATTTGTAATCTGCTGTTAGAGAAATACATAATCATTATTTTCTCAAAAAAGTATGTTGCCATGGCCACATTATGAATACAAGAGAAGGGAGAAAAAGGGAGGTGGTGGTGACTTTTTTAACTTTAACAATTATTTTGTGAGTTAAAATGAGAGATTGGAGCTTTTTGATAGTAGTGGCAATTGTTAAAAAAATGGGAAAGAGAGTGAGATAGAGAGCGTCAAAGAAGTCAAAAAATCGGTCTTCCTCCGGTGAGGTATAGACAGTGTTCGTAGATAATCTGAGTTGAAGTGTGTCAAGGAGTGCGTTGAGGGAGTTGTTTCAGTATCATGGGTCTGTTAGCAGAGTCTTCATCCCGAATGTTTTGGATAAACCAAAATACAAAGTCTATATGTTTGCTTTTGTCCAGTTTGCTAATGAGAAGAGCATGGTGAATGCAATCGCGAAAGTTAATGGATCGATGATAGATGGGAGGAAAGTATCAGTGGGGTAGCTAAGTATTAGAATCCGCGTAGAGTATCAGCAATGACAAGTAGAGTTCAGACAAAAAGAAAAAGTCATATGGTAAGGGAAAAGGTAAAAATAGGGTAGGAAATGAGACCTTGAGTAGTGTAAGAGATGATAGGTCTTACAAAAAAGTGTTGATTAAGAACAAGAGGTTAAGGGAATGCCAAAAGTCATGGGAGAACAAAGGGGGGTTCAAAAGTAGGAACAAGAATGAAGAACTTATTTGAGATGCATTTTCCTACGAAATAGCAAAGTGGATGAAGCGTTAATTGACGGGAATCATTAAGGCTTCGGTTGAGTTGGAACTGGTTCAGAAGGCTTTGCACAGTGATGGTATTGATGTAAAGTTGGTAAGTTTGGGATATGCTTGGAACTCTTACATTATAATCTTTCAGTCGGTTGAAGCATTATATGAGATATGGAGCAGTAAGAAAGATGAACTGTCATTTTGGTTTGATTGGGTGGCACCGCTTCTTGATGAAAATGGGATTCCAATGGCGTACTGCTTGGTTGATTTGTTTGGAGCTCCTCTTCTATGTTGTCAGGAATCCTTCTTACAGAGGTTAGTTGAAAGATGGGGAACGCTGGTGGATATCCTGGAGGCAATAATGAACATAGAGTATTTTTCGATAACAAGATTGTTTTAGAGTGGCAAGCCCGTTCGATGTTCCAAAGATGATCACGTTTGGAGCATATGGAAGATCTTTCAAAGTCAGAATCAGAATTGGGTCAGTTTTTCAGAAACAGTGTTATCTTCGAGAGAAAGAACAATATGGTTTTTTAGAGGATCACTTTACCAAGGAATCGTGGGAGGAGAACCTAGACAATGGAAGACATGCAGTGCTGGCTGAGGGAGAAGAAAATTCGAATGAAGAGTCCCAAAACAGGGTTATCGCGTGGCTAGAAGATGGGAGGATAACTGGTGTTTCAGAGGATAGCAGGAGATAGAAGTTATTATTGTTGGGTAAGGATAACGAGATAATTAATGGAGGGGGGACAGAGTGTCTTGAACATACAAAAGGTTTAATTGGGGATTATGTGGGCCTTGGGTTAAGGGAAAATGTGGATTTAGCCTGTAACGAGCAGGCTCAATCAGAAGAAGCGAGTGAGCCAAGGTCGCACGTTTCCAAAATTGTTCCTGCAGGGCTAGTAATTAAATTAGCCTATGGGGAGTTCAGAAACGAGGTTGGAGACATGGCCCAAATCCCTTTAGCGGTTGAGGGGGATGGGTTTGGCATAATGGAGGAGATTGATTTACTTCCTAAAAGCGGTGGAGCAGATGGGTTAAGAGAAAGCAGTGGGTCTCCACTCATGGAAAATTATAATACTTTGAGAAGAAATGAAGAGGATGGCAAGGTCAAAAAGAGGTTATTCGAAAGAGTCTACCGCAACTCAGGGGAAAATAGACAGATGCAGGTCAGAATAGTGAGACAATTCGGTGAGGTTTCAAGAAGCTAATGAGGAATTAAATACCACATGGGAGGTGAGTAAATTGCTGGGTATAACATTTCGTGGTGGGAAAAAAGCCTTTGCAAGGAAATTTGAAGAGACGAGTAAAAGCAAGGTTGTGGAAGGTGGGATTTGAGCCCCATCTTTGCAGGGGAAAGTCGAACCATTTATATATGTCAATTTTTTCATGTGTATCTTGGAATATCATGGGTTTGGGAAGGAAAGAGAAGGTAAGGACAGTGATGAGCTTGATTTTAAGGAGGAAACCAGTTATAGTGTTTCTGTAGGAGACGAAATTGGAGTCATCGAATCAGGCTTTATTGAGGAAGCTTGGTGGGAAAAAGTTGAAAGCGCTGGCTTCGTCCCCTTCAGAAGGGGCAGCGGGGGGCTTAATTAGTGTCTGGGATGAAAATTGGTTTGAGATAGAACAACAATTTATCTTCAAACGTTTCTTAGCATTTAAGGGAAAAATAAAGGATAATGGTGGGTATATACTATAAAGTCCCAGCTTGGATGTAAGCTCGTCAAAGTTGATTCTAGGAAGTATCTTGGTAAGCACATCGGCCAGCTGCTCATGAGTAGAAACAAAATTAAGCTTAACTGTTCCATTTGTTACCTTCTCAAAGGTAAAGAAATGACCTATCACTATATGCTTTATTCGGTCGTGCTGTACTAGATTCTTGGCAATGCAAATGGCAGATTGATTATCACAACTAAGATCAAAATCCTCACTGTGATTCATTTGAAGTTCTTTTAGCAACCGTTGAGCTCGAATATCTTCACAAATTCCTTGTGCCAAAAAGGACTTAAGTTCAAAATCCTCACTATGATTCATTTGAAGTTCTTTTAGCAACTGTTGAACTCGAATAGCTTCACAAATTCCTCATGCCAAAAAAGCCTTAAGTTTCTGTATTTTCAAGTAATCATCACCCGTGATGATTATATCATTAACATAAACAATCAAAATAGCCTTTTTATTTTCTGAAGAAGTTTTGGCAGACATAGTATGGTCAGATTGACATCCAAGATAGCCAAATTTCAGTATAGCTTTAGTAAACCTATCAAACCAAGCTCTAGGTGATTGTTTAAGGCCATATAGGGATTTCAGAAGCTTACATACCTTGCCTGGACTAGAGTTTGTGTTTAATCCAGGAGGTTGTTGCATATACCTCCTCTTAAGAAAGGCATTCTTAATGTCAAGTTGATGGAGAGGCCAGTCAAGATTTGCTACAAGTGATGACAAAATTCGCACTGTATTGAGCTTTGCCACTGGAGTAAATGTCTCCTAATAATCAATCCCATAAGATTGTGTGAAACCCCTTTCTACCAGACTAGCTTTGGACCTCTCAATGCTCCCATCTACATTATATTTCGCCGTGAAAACCCATTTATAACTCACTGCCTTTTTTTCTCGGAGGTAAGTCAGGTAAGACCAGGTCTTGTAATCTTCGAGTGCCTGAATTTCCTCTTCAACAGCCTTTTTCCACCTCGGATCCTTTAAAGCTTCATTTATAGATTTAGTAATATGCACTTGATTAAGTTTAGCAGTAAAGGCTTTGAATGAAAGCATCAATTTTCTATAGGCAACATATCGTTGTATAGGATAAGCAGTGCACTTTCGGACACCTTTTCTCTGAGCAATTGGTAGATTAGATGTATCAATTATAGGAGCCGTGTCAACACTTAACGAATTCACACCTTGCTCATCATGTAAAGGAATTGGAATCGGGGCCAATTCTTGAGCTGTCCTAACTGGTGTAGCAACACGTGGAAAAAGCCTTTTCCTCCTTGTATAGACTCTAAATTCCCTTTGTTCAAGTCGAGTTGCTGAAGGAGTGTTTTCAGGTGTAGGAGAATTTGGTTCAAGTTGGAGTACGGGTTGGGTTAATTGTGATATAGAAGCAGGGTCATCAAGAGGTAACTGTATTGTTTAAGGCTGAAATTCATCCCAACACCTCCCTTGAATTTTAGAAGCTTAGAAATAAGGCTGAAATTTGTGGAATGTAACATCCATAGAAATGTATAATTTTTTAGTGATAGGAGAATAGCATTTATAGCCCTTTTTAAGAGACAAATACCCTAAAAAATCACACTCGACAATCCTAGGATCGAACTTACCCCGAAATTGTCTATGGATGTGAACAAAGACAGAAGATCCAAAAATTTTATCGGTAATGTGGAAGCCATAGGTTTGAAAAAAGAAAACTGCTGGAGAAAGACATCTCTCGGTGTTTGGATGCCTATAACATGACTGAATAGGTGATTTATAAGATAGGTGGCAGTAAGTAAAGCTTCTCCCCAAAACGATTTTGGAACATTTGAAGAAAAAAAAGCAGAGAACGAGTCACCTTTAAAAGATGTTTGTTTTTTTTTGGCTCTGCAACTCCATTTTGTTGTGGAGTGTTCACACATGAACTAATATGGATAATGCCCTTTTCTGCAAAGAATGTACCCAAGGTATTTGTGAAATATTCAGTCCCGTTATCACTCCTTAGAATGTTAATTTTAGAAGAAAATTGGGTGTGAACTATCGTATAAAACGCCTTAAAAATACTCTGTTTCGGATTTTTGTTTCATTAAATATGTCCAAGTGGTCTAAGAATGGTCATCGATAAAAGAAATGAACCACCTAGCCCCAGAAATATTTTTAACCATAGATGGACCCAGATGTCACTATGGATAAGAGAGAACGATTGAGATGGTTTATATGAAGATGGAGGATAGGGATTCCGTTTATTTTTTGCCAACTCACATATGTCACAATGAAAAGAGGATGGATTTTTACTAAGAAATAATTTTGGAAACAATCGTTTTAGATAATGGAAACTAGGATGACAAGGCGAAAGTGCCATAACAGGATTTCATTTGAGTTTAAGCTAGACATAAGAGAAGAAAAACAAACATGATTGTTGGTGCAACTTGATAGAGCTTGTCTTTTAGGAGGAGATTGACCTTCAAGAATGTATAGTCCACCACACAGATCAACACTGTCAATCACCTTCTCCGAGTTCAGTTCCTGAAAAACACAACCAACAGAACTGAATTTAGTACGACAATGAAGATCAATGCACAACCGACTAACAAATAACAATTTGCTCTGAAGATTTGGAACATAGAGAACATTTTGAAGCATAAGACCACTGTTTACAAACATGGATCCAACACCCTGAACAGAAACTAAAGTTCCATCAGCAGTCTTCACATGTCTTTGAATGGTTGGCTGTGAAATCGTTAGAAACAGGCTGTGGTTTCCTGTCATATGATCAGTAGCACCAGAGTCGACTATCCATGAAAGTAGCGTAGAATTTGAGTGAAATGTGAAGTTACAAAAATATGTTGCAGATGCAGAATTGGTTTGGGTTGAAGAGTGTCCGCTGAATTAATTTTTTGAGATCCACAAGCTGCTGCGCATTGAAGCTGGCTGAATTTTCTGCGGTGGCTGAATTTTTTGCAGTGACAGCCATCGTGAAGGGTTTCTTCTTTTTTTTTAATTTGATTTAGGAACGTACCCTAGCTGATACCATGTAGTTTGAGGAAATAGAATTCTGATTTCTATTTCTAAACTGGGTTACAGAAAAAGAAGAGAGTCCCCATCCTTTTAATAAGAACCTCTTTTGTATAAGAAGTCTAACCTAATTCAATTTCTATTTAAAATTTAAATTAGAGATAAATTAGGAGATTTATCCTAAACTAACTAACAAATTATTTACAAATAATAAATAAATCTTATATACAATCTACAGCTACAATTCCTGGTTCTTCGCCTTTCTAATAAAAAAGTTCTTGTAATAACCTCAATTTTCTCTCTGATAATTGCCTATTCAGTTCGATGTCCTGTTAGCGAGGTAGATAGAAAACTAGCTACTTTATCATGCCATTGATCTTTCCATTGTGTAGATTGTCCCAGCTTGGTTAAGTTGCTTACCAATTAAAGGTGATCTGATCGAGGCCAAGCTTGTTCATGACCAGCTATGTTCCATGGTTGAAAGGTATACGATTATAGAGTTATTGGGACAGTCTGTGAAAAGTTTGTCTCTGATAATTTGTTTAATTCATTTTTCCTGATACTTCTCACTGCAATTTAAAAAAAAACAATTGCATCTGTTATCAGGTCTGATCAGGAACTTTTAGGGCCCAACAATCAATATCTTCCCAAGATTGTTTCTGTTTTCGCAGAGGTATCATCTTTACCATATTTCGACTGTTTGTTCCTTTTGTTCTAGGTTATCGTTTCCATCGTTGTTTATTTGTAAATTTATGATATATGTTCTATGTGCTGGTACCTTTTGCTCTAGGTTATCGTTTCCATCGTTGTTTATTTGTAAATTTATGATATAGGTTCTATGTGCTGGTAAAGATCTGGCAACTGAGCAAACTGCTAGTAGAATGATTAATCTGATACGACACTTCCAGCAATCATTACCCGCATCGACACTGGCATCAACCCGGTCATCGTTGCAGCCACAGCAGCAGCTTGCGTTGCAATCAATACTGTCATCTTAGTTATGGTGTCCTTGAGGAAAGCTTCTGCCTCTTGTATTCTTAGCCTTCTACAATTTCTGGGTAGGGTTTATTTTTGTTCCACCGTTATTTTAAATTTCATATGATAGACGGTAAAAGAGGGTTCTGTTGGTGAGTAATGTTTTCATCTACTGATTAGCATGTTCTTTAACTTCTCTGGCACCGTTTTTAGCCGATGAAGGTGCACTCAATTAATGGGATGATATGTTGATTATTGAAGGTTGAAGAATATAGCAAAGTTTTGGTATATAATGTGCATAATAGAATGTGCCGAAATTAGGAAGTGTGAGGTTCTGATAAGGGTATATTCTTGCCCCAGTTTTGGTGTGAAACTATTTTACAAGAAATATGAAACATGATTTCAGTAAACATTTTTTTTTCATATATTTCTGTTTTTTTAATTAGTTTTTAGTGATGTAAGAAGATAAAAACAAAGGGAGCTTGCATTGCATGATATTGATGGCATAAGGTGATGTTGATTAGTATTTTAATGAGTAGGTGCACATTCTGAGTTAAGTAGAGCAATGGGGTTTACCTTTTGGATTCTAGAGAATTATCTGTAACCCCTCCAAATGGCAAGCTTTGGGGCGCTCTTGATTTTTTATTTTTTTAATTGCGTCTTAAATTGACTTGAAACTCTCGGGAGATCAAGGGGGTAAGGCAATGACTA
This sequence comes from Hibiscus syriacus, assembly GCF_006381635.1. Taxonomy (NCBI): domain Eukaryota; kingdom Viridiplantae; phylum Streptophyta; class Magnoliopsida; order Malvales; family Malvaceae; genus Hibiscus; species Hibiscus syriacus. The sequence goes on from NW_024063440.1 coordinate 546,128, forward strand.
AGCAACAACCCCCTTTGCCCAAATTTTGAGGTTTTGTATGACCAAAAATATTCTTTGGTTGACAATTACATTATTGTCCTCAAAAAGGTTGACTTTGTCTTGTAATGAACATTGAAAAGAAAAAAAAAAGATTCTATTTTGTTTCAAAATCAGAATTTTGGAGATGGTTAAAAACAAGTGGATCATCTCAACGGATTTGTTAATTTTGATATACTTGCTTAACCATTTCAGAGTATTAAAATTAAAATTTAATGGATTAAGTTTTTTAAGATTTAAATAAATTGAAATAAGTTTGTTTATATAATTATTTAAAAGAATCATTTTTAAATGTTTAATCAACTTATGATATGAGCAAAATTTGGTTGAACCCAGCAGGGATAAGGTATTTTGCCGACTCTGACAAGCTTTTTCAATTTCTTATTGGTTTAATATTGCTCTATTAAAACCACAAGTTGTGGAAGGGGCAGGTAAGACATTGCAGTGAAAGTCAAAAGCAAGCATAAGTAGGCTGAATTAAGACAAACACAAGAAAACACTGTGGGATGGTTATCTAGATTTCTCATACAAATCTCAAACATATAAATCCCCTTTGTCCATTGACAATCAACCAAGTCGATGCCTTGTAAAATCTTTTGTTCTCTAAATCCCTGCTTATTGCCAATGGAAATACAGTTCCAACAACAGCAGCAGCCGCAGAGATCAAATAGCAAAGGAGGCAAACTCAAGGGAAGACATAAAAGCAACAATAAAGTTAACAAGTTTGTTGGTGTAAGACAAAGACCTTCTGGTAAATGGGTAGCTGAGATCAAAGACACAACAAAGAAGATCAGGATGTGGCTCGGCACCTTCGACACTGCTGAAGAAGCCGCTAGAGCTTACGATGAAGCCGCTTGCCTTCTACGCGGCTCCGATACTCGCACCAACTTTGTTACTAAGGTGTCGTTTGATTCTCCTCTTGCGTCTCGGATCCGGAATCTTCTTAACAGCAAAAAGGAAAGTAAGGAAATAAATGTTTTAGTCTCAGCTCCCACCCCAAGTTTTAGCCCCAGCAGTAGTATTACCACTACTAGTGGCGGTAGTTCTTCTAATTGCGATGGAGGCTTCAGTAATGAGAATTATTCTCCTATCGAAATCGTTCAAGATACTCAGCTCTTCGATGATGCATACAAACCTGACATGAGTAACTGCACAAGGGAATTCAAGTCTGCATTTTCTGAACCAGACTTTTCTTATACCAATGAATCAGGGTTTGATAGGTTTCTTTATACACAAGAAATCATGAATTTGCCCAAGAATGTTGTTTTGTCCGAGGAAACAGGTTCCGAGTTGACAGAATTCGAGAGGATGAAAGTCGAAAGGCAAATCTCAGCTTCACTTTATGCTATGAATGGACTGCAAGAGTGTATTGAAACTCTCCATGATCCTGCTGAAGCCTTGTGGGATCTTCCACCATTATGCTCTCTGTTTTCTTGAATTCTTGAAAATGATCTTCATTTTGATCTTTCCTTCCATTTCTTCTTGTTAAATCAAGAGAGTATAAGATTTAGGTTTAAATGCATGTTGTTGTAGGTTACAGAGACAAAAATAACAGGCAGAGATTAGAGATGATCTCCATTTTGTAAAATGTCAACTATTCCTTTGGAAAGTCTCATCCATCTCTCAATACAAAAATGTCCAAGCAATCATGCTGATTTAATTACGACTTCGTATCATTCATTTTTTTATGCCAAATGGGGTTAAGATATTTCAATCATGCTTATCAACCAGTGTATATCATAAATCATGCTATGCCCACTTCACTAAATCTGGTATAAAAATTCAGTGCCACCATAATGTGATGATCGGACGGTTTGTACAAGGTCCGGGAATGAGTTTACAGTCATATGGCTGACAGGCTATATTGGTCACGATTTGAGCTTCATGGAGGCAAGTCACAGCCTGCAATTCAAACTGAGGATGGGATTTTGGAGTTAGCTCACACCCTATGGGATTACAGCCCGGAGAATCGAGAATTTTCTGATAGTTGGGTGACTAATGATAACCTTGTTTTCATGTTTACTAAAATACATGCTTAGAAAAAAAAACCTTTATCGCAGTTTTGAGCTCTATTTTTCACTGTTGCAACTTGAATTATGGTCAAGCTGTTCATGTAGATGATAAGGATGTACCAAAGAGACCCAGACTGGCAAGGGAGGGTCATCAAGACATCAACTATTAAGATAGATGAAGATAAGGTTCTAGTTATAGTGTCATCTATTCTCTTTACAGAAATCATTGATGAGTTCCAATGGGACCTACTCACCAACCTAACACAATTTTGATTTTTGTATTCTAGATATTTTGTGGATGTTCATCTGCATGTTATATTTAGACACTTCAAGTTTATAAGAAAATCGATTGATTTCGTTGTTACTCGAGTCCGGGATGAGGTTAGGTGCGAGTATGTTTAATTTTACCGTGTCTTTTTCTTCATGGTTTTGGACTATACCCTGTATGAATGTCTGAGAATGTTTTGGAAATGAGTTCTTTAAGGAAAATGAATCAGTATTGTAAATTAACTTGATCGAATCATCGAACACCATGTTACGTCACAAGGTAGAAGCTTTTTATTCGACGTTGAGAGGTTACTATCTCAAGGTGCAGAGCCAGTAAAAACATGGAAAGACAAATTCAATAAATGAAGTACAGGGACTAGCTTACAACAGTAAAAATATAGCTGACGAAATGAAATGAGATTGAGGTACATCATTTGATGAAATATGGATCTAGTAATCTTCTGGTTCTTCTTCATCTTCACCACCTTCTGCCCCGACTTCCTCATAGTCTTTCTCGAGCGCAGCTAGATCTTTACGGGCTTCGGAGAATTCACCTTCCTTCATTCCTTCACCTACATACCTGTGAACAAACGCTCTCTTGGCATACATGAGATCAAACTTGTGGTCGATTCGGGAGAAAACCTCGGCCACGGCTGTGTTGTTGCTGATCATGCACACCGCACGTTGTACCTGAGCAAGATCACCTCACGGTACCACTGTGGGTGGCTGATAGTTGATACCACACTTGAAACCAGTAGGACACCTGAAAAAGAGATACACCAGAACCATTTAGAAGGCAAAATTCATGTTTTCCCCTTCAAACTGAATTGCAAGTGATGTCTACTAACCAGTCTACAAACTGAATCGTCCGCTTAGTTTTGATGGTGGCAACAGCAGCATTGACATCCTTCGGTACGACGTCTCCACGGTACATTAAACAGCACGCCATGTACTTGCCATGCCTTGGATCACATTTAGCCATCATGCTTGAGGGTTCAAAAACAGCACTTGTAATCTCAGGAACCGATAGCTGCTCATGGTAAGCCTTTGCAGCTGAGATTACAGGTGCATATGATGAGAGCATGAAATGAATACGAGGATACGGCACAAGGTTAGTCTGAAACTCTGTAACGTCCACGTTATGGCACCATCAAACCTCAATGAAGTGGTTAAAGAAGATATGATTTGCGATATCAAGGAGTTCAAGTTCGTATACGTCGGCCTTTCAATGTCTAAGGATCTCCTACATATATCATATATAGCTTCATTGTCAAGAAGCACTGCAACATCTGTGTGTTCAAGGAGAGAATGAGTCGAGAGCACGTTACTGTAAGGCTCAACGACAGCAGTTGAAATCTGTACGGTTCGGCATAATGATTCAAGCATAGGGAAAAACCAGGGCACTAGATTATCTCAAACAATTCCTTAAAGTATTCAGGGAATTACTTGAGGAGAAGGGTAGACGGTGAAGCCAAGTTTCGACTTCTTTCCGTAATCGACTGATAAGCGCTCCAAAAGCAATGAACCAAAACCAGAACCAGTTCCACCACCAACAGCATTAAACACCAAGAACCCTTGCAGACCAGTACAGTTATCAGCCAATTTTCTTATCGGCCGAGGCAGAAGTCCACAATCTCCCTACCAACTGCAGCAAACATCATCAACGACAAAGAAACTTAACGGAGCGAACAGATCTAATAAAATTGTCATCTAGGAATTGCAGAACAGATGGATGTACCTGTCTAATGTCCTCTAGCAAAGTTGTTAGCAGCATCTTCCTTGCCAGAAATAAGTTGCTCTGGATGACAGAGTTGTCTATAAGTCCCAGCTCAAACTTCATTAATGACAGTGGGTTCTAGATCGACAAATATAGCTCTCGGCACATGCTTCCCGGACCCGGTCTCGCTAAAGAAGGTATTGAAAGCATCATGGCAAACACCTACGGTGGTGTCACTGCAATCAAACACCAGAGATGCATTGAGAATCACTTTAAATGATATACCTTTACTTCAATTCATACCAAATATCCCATTGACATAATCATACCAAATATCATAAGGATGATGATGATGATGACATGAAAGATGCAAAACATACATATACATGAACTCACCTAGGCATCATGCCATTAGGTTGAATTCCATGTTCAAGGAAGTAAAGCTCCCAACAGGAATTCCTATATGAATGCTAATCACTTCTCTCATCTTCTTTTTTCTTTCAAAACAACCTTTCTATTTCTTCAACCTTTTTCTGTCTTATGAAGGAAGAATAATGGAAGAGAACGAAATGGGGTATTAAAGAATCTCGAAGAAGTATATTTAATTGAAAAAAAAGACATGAAATTATTGACGAGTTAGTTGGGGTCCCTCCATTTGTAGCCAACTGTGAACCAGTTTGGCTCCCTTGTCTCTTCTCTCATGCTCCAACTCTTTGGAATTGGACACCATTTTTATTTATTTCCTTTTCTTTTTCATGTTTATTAATAAAATATCTTCATATATATATATATATATATATATATATATATAAGCCTTGTATTATTTAATTTGGCTCATACACCTTTATAAACAGTGAAGGACAGAGAGATGATTCTTCAGCTTCTTGCAATTAAAATATTTGCATGGATATAATAATAACAATTGAGGGTAGTTGAACTTATTATCTTTTAGTTTACATATAAAACTATATTTTTTTTAGAATTAAAACTAAATTTTCAAGGGTTAATTTTGTTCATATAGTAATTTAAATAAATAATTTTATCTTAAATTTTAAATTATATAATAGTTTTAATTCTAAACTTATTTAATTATAGTAATTTAGTTTTTGTATCGGCGTTAAACGTTATAATACCAACATGATAGTTCACAATATTAGTGTGACAATTCACCTATGAATGATGCGTGATAAAGAATTTAATTGGTTTTTTAATCTTTAAGGAAAAAATAAGAATTTAAAAAAATTTAAATTTTTAAAAATATATAAAAATTTTAAATTTTAAAAAATATTAAAACGAAAAACTATTAAAAAAATTTAAAAAATTGGAGTATAAGTTAAATTTATTTTTAAAAATATTATACATTATAAAATTATATATTATAAATTATTAAAAAAAATATTTATAAAATATTGATATGAACAGTATAACGCATAAAGTTAATGGTAAATGGCGTAGCATTCAAAAGTTAAAAATATAAAGGTTTAATGTAAAAATAAGTGTCTAAATTATATCAAAGTTAATTTTAAGTATCTAAAGAATTTTTCCTAAAAATAAGTGTCTAATGTTTCCGACATTATACTTTTAGGTGTTTACCATTAAATTTGGACTTAAGTGACACGTGTCAGATTTATAAAAAAAAATTAAAAATTATGTAAAAATTATAAAAAAATTAACATGTACCACTCAAAGCTAAATTTAACGGTGTTAACGGTTTAAATACTTAAAAATATAGGGTAAATATATAAATAGTCCTTGAATTTTTAGGGCATTTGTATTTTGGTCACCCGACTTTTAAAACTTGCAATACAACCATTGAACTTTTAATCATTTTCAGTAAGGTCCCTGTAGTACTCACCCATTAGGTTTTGTTAATGTGACACTTATCTGCCGTTAACCCCTTTCTCCTTCTTCTTCTTCTTCTCTTCCTCCTCATCCACCTTCTTCTTCTTCGTCTTTATGGAGGAAGGACGACGACGAGGAGCCATGACTGACTGGTTTTGTTCAGAACGGTGTGAATACTTCAACGATGGTGGCAGTGTGGCGAACGGATAGCCTTATCGACCTGAAATAGATCGAAATAGAAAAGGGGATTTGAGGTTTTCTGACAAGATTCGAGACCTTCTCCATAGCGAATGTAGATGAGTCTCAATGAGTGGCTAGTGAGGTTTTGGTTGGAATGGGATGGCTCCTAATGGTACCGACTGTGACGATCATCGATGATTGGTGTTTGAACGGGTTTCTCGCAATTTGGGACAAATGGTGGATGGTGAGTATGAATCGAGGGTCGGTGTGTAGTCGGGAGGCAACGTCGGTAACGATGGTGATGGTGGTGTGACTCACCGCTAACTGGAGATGGGGTGATCAAAGGTGGGGTGAATGGGAGGAGAAGAAGAAAACAAAGAAGAAGACAGGGGGAGAGGGGTTAACGACAGTTAAGTGTCATGTCAGCAAATAGTTACGGTGACCGAAAGTTAAATGATAAAAATGCAAGCGCCTTAAATGTTCGAAGACTATGTATATGCGTTACCAAAAAATATATAATGTTGAAAACGTTAAACACTTATTTTAACTAAATATTTTTAGTTACTTAAAGTTAATTTATGTACAATTTGTACTGATTTTACGTTAAGCCAAAAATAAACTCGACACTGCTTCCTTTAGTCACGAGAGTTTCTGTTGTGAGACGGTTAAAATATGGCTAAAAAATGATGTGACTGATTAAATATGTGACTGATTAAAAGCGCTACTGAAAATGTTATATGTTTTCACCGGAAATACTAATTGTGTTAGTAATAATGGTAATAACAAGGAATATTATCGTTGTATGTAAAACGCGTAAAAAAATAAACTTTAACATAACCGATTAGTTACTGGAAATATTATCAACCATAATAACATAACAGGTAACACTTATTTAATGTAATAGGTAGCACCTGTTTAAAGCTGATGGGGTAGAAATCTAACGATAACAAAATATGTTTATTACTTAATTTGTTATCAATATTATCAACATATTAAGTAGCGCCTAAAATATTATCAAAGTTTAAGCTGGCGGGGCTTTAGATATTCGACGATAACAAAATATTTAATTACTTATTTTGTTTCTAATATTATCAACATATTAGGTAGCGCTTAAAATGTTACCAAAGTTTAAGCTGATGGGGCATTCGAAATCACACAACAACAAAATAAGTTAATTTCTTATTTTATTATAAATAAATATTAACATATTAGGTTGCACTCAATAATGTTATTTTGAATAAAGAATTAGGTTGCAATATGAAATATTAAAGTTGTGTTTAATGATATCGGTAGGATTAAATATATTACGTATCTTTAGATGTCAATTATTTTTAAAATAAACATCGATACTACTATGATCTGATGGTCGATACTTTAGCAAATATCAATATCATCTATGATTTTCCACATTTTATCATTTTAGAAACTTGTTAATTTGAAGAAAAAATTAAAATGTTAAGATTGAAAATAACTTATTTACAACAACAACAACAAAACCCCCATATGTAATGGGGTAAGGGGGAGGTAGGGTAGTAGGCTGCCTCTAACGCCAGGTTGAGAGCAGCTTCCGTGGAAGACCTCCGGCAGTCAGAAACTTAAAGATAGAGATAAAATGCAATGCATGTATAAATAAATAAATACATAGTTGAACATTCTACATATGCAGTCTTTATATGCGTATGTAATGAGAAGTACGAATTCAAGAAAATTATTAATACCCGGCATCGATACTTTAGAATTTTAGAACTTTAATGTTTGTTATCGTTATGGAGACTTTAACATTTGAAAAAATTGATGAATGTTAAAATATCGATAATTGATATCTAATGTATCGATATTTTTGAAAAAATTGATGAATTCCACCCCTCACATCAACTACAAGTATTAATACTTTCAAATTTCAAAAAAAATATTTCAAATGGTTAAGTTGTATATATTTTACCGTTTACATTATTATTAACCTTTAAACAAATCGATAGTTAGTTTAACATTATAGGTATCACTTATTTAACGTAATAGGTAGCGCCTATTTAATATTTAGGTAACACCTATTTTATTTTACCGTTTACATTATTAGTAACCTTTAAATAAACCGGTAGATATTTTAACGTAATATGCAGCGCCTATTTTATTTTACCGTTTATATTATTAGAAACATTCAAACAAACTGGTAGGTAGTTTAATATAATATGTAGCGTCTATTTTATTTTAATCGGTTAAGTTTTAAATATAAATATCAATACATACAATATATGTATAGATACTTTTTTAGGATAATAGTTGGACATAGCTTACTGTCGAAACAATATCCATACTTTTAGAGTAAGTATAAATACAAAAGCTATACAATTTATGTTTCAAAATTTTTAATAGTTTTTCATATTTTTCACCTACAACATTAATTTAATAATTTCATTCAAACAAAAAATTTATTTGATTATTTAGATCTTTTATAAAATATTATTTTGAATTTAAATTTAACAATTTTAACTAAAAATAATAATAAATATGTAATATCTATGTTTATTATTTTTAATTTAATAATAATATATACTATAACATAAAAATAAGTCATTAAACGCTTATAATTACTAAATTAATATATTAAAAATCATTCAAAATATAACCCTAAATTAATATTTTTCACAATGAAATAAATATAAATACTTATATATATATATATATCAGTATTTATTGATAAATAAAATTTACCGATTCCCAAAATTTTAATAGATTATTATGTTTTCTACCTACAATGAATGGCAAAACTTCCACGATAATGCTTTGGGAAAACTTTATTTCGCAAAATAATGTTGTAATGAGATTATTTCCCCAAATGGGGCATTTTACACATGAAACATGATCTCTCGGTATCTTTACCAGATTTCTCGGCGTTCTTCAGGTTTGCGAGGGATATGTCGGCGTCTTCAACATAATTTGCATGCAAAATGGATCTCTAGGCATCTTTAACACAATTTGCATGGAGGCATGGAGGTCTAGGCGCCTTTAACACAAGTCATGGAGGTCTAGGCATCTTTAACACAAGTCATGGAGGTCTCGGCGTCTTCAAATTCAAACTTGGAGGGCTCGACATCTTCAACACAATTTCCATGCTCGTTAGATCTCTCAGTGTCTTCCATTGGTTTGGCAGCCATATATTTTGGAACAAAACGAGGAAACCAAAGGAATATAATGGGTTTTAACAATGAGAATATGGTTAATGATTTTAGTGCAGCTTGGTCCCATAAAACAACACAAAACAAAGTAAAAGTAAAAGCTTGCATGTGATAATGAGCAATAATCCATCGAAAACATAGCACAAAATAGCATAAAACAAAGCAAAAGCAAAATAAATCATACATTTTAGAAAAGTTAATCAATAATGGGAAATAATGTAGAGAAAATTTTGCATGGGTTCGAGCTGGAAATCACTACATGCATGTGAAGTAATAATAGTTTCGTAATAATGGACCAAAGATGATTTATAAATAGAGGATAGTGGGAGGAGGGAAGTGTGAGTTCGGGGAGAAGTTAGAAAGAAAAGAAGAAAAGCTTGCATGTTCGAGAGTTCTTGCGGGGAAAAAAGGAGAAAAAAGTTTGAATAAAGGAAGAAATAAATCAAATATGTAGTAAGTTTTATGTAATTTTTATAATGCTTACATTATGTACATTTTAAATAGAAATTAATTAGATAAATGTTTTTTGATTTTAGAGAATGAACTATATTTTTTATTTTGTTAATGAGTAGGTTTAGTGGTTGGTGGTTATTAATTATCCATTAATATCCCGGTAGGTTGGTGTTACAGGTTATTAATTATCCATAATTATGAATGTAATTTATTCTGAATATTTTTATTTTAATGTGTAGAGAAAATGAGCAATAAATTTTTCACGATTGTCCATTACAATGGACATATGATGGAAAATGAGGTCGGGGTTATTTTTCAGTCTGAAGCACCTATAAATATGATGTTTAAAAGGGACATCACATTTGTAGAGATGAAGGCGATGATAAAAAGAAAAATTCGTGCTAAAGTTGATAGTTTAAGGTACAGATTTATGGTATGTCCCAATCTGGTCAGGTATCCTGCAGTACCAGTTGAAGAAGATGATGATATTATAACTATGGTTGAATTACATGACTCAACAAATATTCCAATTATTGAGTTATTTGTTGAGTTGTGTAATATATCTAATGTGCCTGGGTCATCGAAAAATGTGGTTGGAACTTTATCTCAAATGGGTTTCGAGAAACATTTTGATAACCCAACATATAGGTCGATGAACAGCTTTGTGGCGATGTTGGAAAGTGCAAATGAAGTTGGTGGAACATCTGGAGGCGCACAATATGACGCTAAAAATCGATGGTAAGAAATACTTGAAGATTACAGTGAAGATGAAGAAACTAAATAACCTCATTTGGTTGAGGATGACGTCATGTTCGATGGTGATGAAGCTGATATCAATATTGGTGAATATCTGACACCGTATCAACCTACCCCTCACATTTAGAAGATTGATTATGAAGCAATGAGGACACCTGAATTTCCGGAGATGCCACATTTAACTGTAGGATACGTAATTGAATCGTCCGATAACTCTGGTGAATTTTCAGTTTGGAAGCAATATAAAGGAAAAAAAGCTACACTAGCAATTAAAGAGTATTGCATAAGAGGCCACGTAGATTGCAAGGTTGTAGAGTCCAACCAGAAAACTTTGTACGCGAAATGTGTTAAATATGGGCCTGTGTGTAACTGGCTGATCAGAGTGTCCAAAATATAGAGGCAAGATGCTTGGGTCATCAAAAGGTACAATGGTCCACACACATGTTTGCAAAACTCTATCGAACAAGGCCACCGACTATTGGACTACGATGTAATTTGTCAATATATGAAGGTTTTTGTTGAACAAAATCCAAGGATCCATTGGTCGGTGTTAGCTGTATCTATTCGAGAGAAGTTCAGATACAATGTAAAATACAAACTCGTATGGCATGCAAAAAATAAGATAATGAGGTTGATATATGGTGATTGGGATACATCATACAATGAGTTACCTGATTTGTTACGAGCTATGAAACAATTCATACCTGGAACCATCGTGAAGTCTCAGACCATGCCTGCATACAACCGAGAAAGTCAACTTGTTCTAGGGAAGAGAATGTTTCATACTCTTTTGGTCATTCAAGTCATGCATAAAAGGTTTTCCATTTTGAAAACGTATGGTCCAAGTAAATGGTACATGGTTATACGATCAATACAGACATATATTATTGATATCAGTTGCGCAGGATGGTCAATGAAATATATTCCCAATTGCATTTGTCATCGTTGAATGAGAGATGATAAAGGCTTGAGACTTCTTTCTGACTAATCTACGTAAGTATGTTGTCCGAGAAGAAGGAGTTTCCTTGATATCTGATCGAGGAACATTCCTTTTGGCAGCAATTGAACGACCGAGTAGTCGTTGGACACCTCCACACGTGTATCTCGCATATTGTATCCGTCATATTGGTAAGAATTGTATTGAGAAGTTTCATAACGGTCGTATTCGTAGGGAGATAATCAGCATGGGTTTTATTTTCAACATTTGTACCCATTTATGTGTTTGTTTATAAATTGACTTTAACATAATATCTATTTTAAAACAGGATATGAACTACGCCAACCAAATTTCAACAAGAGATTGGAGGATTTAAAGGCCATAGATGAGCGTGTTTGGAACTGGGTGTCGAAAATCGAACGAGAGAAGTGGTCGCAAGCATACGATGGTGGTCGGAGATACGGACACATGACTACAAACCTTGTTGAGGCCATTAATTCAGTACTAAAAGGTACACGTCATCTCTCAATAATGAGTGTGGTGAAAGAGACATACTTTAGGTTAGCTAAAGTTTGGTTTGATAAAGGGAAAGAGATTGAGTGTCTGATAAATCGAGGTAAAATATGGGCTCTAACGGTGGTAGAAGCAATGAAAGCAAATGAGCGTATGGCAACCTCAATGTTTGTTCATGACTTCGATCGAATTGGACATACTTTTATTGTCATCGCATGCATACGTCGCAATGAAGAAGCAGATCGAGAATCATTTACTATTAATTTACGAAAAAGATGGTGTGATTGTGGTCACTTTCAGGCGTGGAGATATCTGTGTGCTCATGCAGTCGCAACATGTATGCATACTGGAATCAATTCATACACTTATGTTGATGAGTGCTTTCACCTACAAAGGATATTAAATATATACATCCATGAGTTTAGACTGATACCAAATGAATCTTATTGGGAGAATCGAGATCATGATGAATGGTTGCCAAATCCACAACTTCGTAGAAGTCCGACAGGTCGACCGGAATCTACTAGTATTCATACCAGTATGTATATCCATATTAGAGAGAAAGGCCAACCGAAAAGATGTGGATTATGTAGAGGTGAAGGTCATTCAAAAAAAATGTCCAAACCTTCCACGGTACATGCCTCAGCAATAATCTTATTATTTTATAAATTTGTTAAATAATTTTTATAATTTTTTAGATTATATTTGATTCAATTACTCAAGTATATATACATATTTATTACTAAACGATTCGAACTGAAATGGTAAAATTTAATGATTTAATAATAATGATTTAATCATTATTAAATTTTAACTTTAATGATTTGATACTAATTATTAGTTAACTTACATGATTTAATTATAATGAGTAGTTAACTTTAATGATTTGATACTAATTATTAGTTAACTTTAATGATTTAATAATAATAATTTTACTTTAATGATTTAACTTTACTGATTTAATAATTATGAATTAACTTTAATGATTTAATAATAATAATTTAACTTTAATTATTTAATAATAATGATTTAATAGGCAAATCAACCGATAATACTGATTGGAATGTTCAATTACTTCAATTTGATACAAATAATTTGAATAATGATTACAACTCTTGACGGCGTCGGGGTGTTGTTGAGTAATAATGTCGAGGTGCATGTCGGTTTCGTTGTGGTCGTTGCACTTGTTCAGGACTTTGTTCATCATAACCAACATGCTCATTCATCAGGGCATAGGTTATGGTGTTGTAAATATATGCCCACCACCAATATGCTCTCCCATCTGAGGAGTGTAGGGCGTAACACCAGAATCACCAACCACTTGATTAAATGATCTTGTGTGATCAAAAGATTCTGGTGGGATATTATACATTGCCTCTTGTTCTGCTCCACGGTTAGAAGAACTGCCACTCCCACTCCCAGTCCTTATTGGTTTCTCGGGTTAACCAAAATTTTTTGTATACTCTATAAATTGTCATCTTTCTTTGTTCGTGGTCAAGAACGGCTTTCCATGTTCTAAAAAAAATTCAAGTAATACGAACTGTGTAAGTCAAAGTCATCCGCTTGTATGGGAGTGAGCGTTGGCAAGTATGAACCCCTGTTGTTCCAATGATTGATATGGTTGGCATGCCTCACCGACCAATCCTCACTAACCCTACCCCGCCCATCTAATCGATAGAGAGCGTCATGATTTTCTGGAATGACTGTAATAGGTTGGTGGAAGCCGAACTGCCTCAACACTCTATCGGCAAAATGGAACTCCACAAATGCATTTGATGTTAATCTTAAACCTAAACTCTTTCACGTTATTATACGCCAACCCCGTTCTTTCTATTTTATGCCTTCATCTGTATACCAATCAAAATAAAATTCTGTAATTATTTATCATTTACAAAATATTATTTATTTAATTTAAGATAAAATATTTTAAATCAATAAAATTACCTTCCGGCAAGAGGAAAGTCAACTGCAGTTTGACTAATCGATGTTAACCATGGAATTCTGTACCACGCCCACGATTGTAATAACATCATGCATCCACCGATTTCATTCGTATACACATCATTTATAAGTAATGACTCCTTGCACATCTCGCGATACAAGAACGCCAATATTGCCGATCCCCAGTTATACTGACGGGTCATAAAAAAGTTCTCCAAAAACGGAAGATATTGTATATGGACAAGATTACTGGATTTATCCGGCATCAAGATTATGTTGATCAACCGTAATATATATGCTCGAGTTGCATATATAATGTATTGCTCACTACAATGAGGATCGAGCTTAAACTCATTTGCCAACCAGGATAATCTCAATAATGACCCTTTTGCTATATCTTTGTCTGGTACCTTCCCAAGGTAACGCTCACATATTGCAAACACGTCAAGATCAATATTTCCCACCATTGTCATTCCATTTGTAGGAACCCTGAGTTGTAAAGCCACATCCTCCAAAGTGATCGTACATTCACCACATGGAAGATGAAAAGTATGCGTTTCTTTTCTCCACCGTTAAATTAATGCACTTATCAAACCGGGGACCAAACGAAATTCTCTTACAAAAGCAATATCATAAAAACCAACTATTTTCAAATTATCAACAATACGTTGATCTGGCATCTCACAGTTGATAAGTCGAGGACGAAGGACTCGTTGTTCGTCATCCTACAATTTGTTAATCAATATAATTAGAATTAATTCACCGTTCTCAAATAAAAAAAATAAGTCGATCATATTATCAGTTCTCCCAAATGACTCGAAATGTGTCGACCATCTAGCCTCAAAAGAACATTTTCTTCTACCATGTTTCAACAAATCTAGACAAAAAATTTAAATATTACACTAAAATATTACATTGTTTTATTCAAATAATCAATTGCATGTTATATACTTTAATAAAAAAAATAAACATCAAATATAAAACGATCCCTAATTACTATTTGGTTCTTAACATTTTCAAACTTTGTAATTTAATCCCTAAATTTATAAATTCTTTCAAATTGAACCAATTAAGCATACTAATACTAAATTCCATCATAGTATACCAACTTTTAATAATTTACTCTTATTCCTTAAATTTCTCAAATTTTACAAAACGGTCCCTAAAACTTTACAATGTTCCAAAATGGTCCAAAGCTTATTTCAAATTATGTAACAACATATAAATCATTATTTCAGTGTGTAACAACATATAATCACAAAATTAATAAACTTATGAAACTAAAATTATGAGATTAATATGAAACACTAAACCTTTAAAACAAGAATAAAATGAGATCTAGGGCTTGAGTTTAAATTACCTCAATTTTTCGACAAAGATGATGGTTAAGCTCTGTGATCTCTTTGCTTCTATTGATCGATATCTCCCTCTCACTGCTTCTGTAATTGAAAGCTCACAATGAATTGCCTAAAGCCCCGAGCACTCTTATAAACACATTCAGAACCCATCCCGTGCATGTATTATTGGACCTATATGTGAAGAAGACGCCGAGATTTCCATATCCCATGAAGAAGACGAATCCTTACCCTAATACGAAGAAGACGCCGATAAATCCTTACCCTAATACGAAGAAGTCATTGATAAATCCTCTAATAAATCAAACAATTGCATGCATGATACAGACGTACAAGCCCCCCATATGCATACGAGCTTTCTCTGCTCACCCAGAAACATGCAACAACATCTCCGTGCTCACCCCGTGATTTCCCACGTCCAGTCCCACACGCACAGCTCCCACATTACTGAAGACGCCGAGAGTTCCTATAATGAATTCAACACCACTGAAGACGCCAAGAGTTCCTATAATGAATTCAACACCACTGAAGACGTCGGGAGATCACATGTCGGCTGTAGCAAACACCCCATTTAGAGAAATAATCGACTGAGTTGATTATTTTAGGAATTGAACATTCCAAACAGCATTATCTCTACAATTTTGCTTACAATGAACATGTCAACATTTTCAGTAGCACTTTACAAATTTATTAAGAGAAAATAACCTCAGTGACCGAAAATGTCTTATAATATACGATTTTAACCAATTTTTTTTGGATTTTCCAAAATGACCAACAAAATCGCAACGCGAACTCTAACTTCGCAACTCAGTTTCCAAATTCACGTTGCGATAGTCGAAATTTGCAATTCCAAATTCGCGTTGCGATAGTCGAAATTCGCGTTGCGATTTTCCATTTCGCGTTGCGATAGTCGAAATTCGCGTTGCGATTTTCCATTTCGCGTTGCGATAGTCGAAATTTGCGTTGCGATTTCCATTTCGCGTTGCGATAGTTGAAATTCGCATTGCGATTTTCCATTTCGCGTTGCGATAGTTTCCGCGCGGACGTGTCGGAGACACGTATTACCACGACCACGACCACGACCACGACCACGACCACGACCACGACCACGACCCGACCCGAGACGAGACGACGGCGACGGCGGCGCGCGTGAGTCCCTATTATTCTCTTTCACTCAACAAGGAAGTGGGAAATCCAAGCCTTAAATACTCATTCTTAATAGTGTTTCCAATACTATATGGGATTGAGCATTGTAAGTTGCATGCATTGACTATAAATGCAAGAGCAAGACTTTTATCTTGAATGAATGAACATCGGCAATGGAAGGTCGATGATTATTGGTTAATAAATCTTCGGAGGGTAGAGGAATTAGTTACTGCATGAGGCACTTTGCACTTGGAAAAAAGGTAGAAAATAACCGAAAACCAAGTTGTGAAGATCCTTTTGTAAATATTTGTATGCATGAGGGGAACATATGAGTAGAATTATGAATAAAGCATACCGGTAAAGTAAACTTACTTTCTCTCCAAATTATCTACAATCTTGTTTTCTTGAGTGCAATCATTCTCTAGATCAATCACTTCAATCTCTTTACAGTTATTTGCAAGCCTATTACCTCCAGCAGAACCATTGGAATTATTCATTGACAAGTCTATACCAATCGTTGCTACTTCAATTTTGGTTTCTGGAGCAGACGAGTACATGATAATTGGATCATTATGGTGACATTCAAGATAAAAGTATTGCTCTTGCATTTATAGTCAATGCATGCAACTTGCAATGTTCAATCCCACATAGTATTGGAAATACTATTGAGAATGAGTATTTAAGACTTGGATTTTTTACTTCCTTGTTGAGTGAAAGAGAACAAGGGCCGTCGCCGCCGCCGTCTCGTCTCGGGTCGGGTCGTGGTAATACGTGCTTCCGACAAGTCCGCGCGGATACTATCTTTTTTGAGAAAATTCTTAAGAAACAAATGCAATACCACCAGTCGCGTTGCAATTTTGGACTATCGCAATGCGAAATGGAAAATCGCAATGCGAATTTCGACTATCGTAACGCGAAATGGAAAATCGCAATGCAAATGCGAATTTCGACTATCGCAACGCGAATTTGGAAACTGAGTTGCGAAGTTGGAGTTCGCGTTACGAATTTAAGATCGCGTTACGATTTTGTTGGTCATTTTGACAAATCCAAAAAATATTGATTAAAATCGTATATTATAATACATTTTCGGTCACCTCATTTATTAATTATCTCATATTAGTCCGCCTTTCTTAGAAATTCCCCAGTCACTGCCCTTCTCAACTTGACATAACCTCGCCGTCCTTACTCTTGCCGCGCCGCTCAGCCCTTGCGGAACGCTCCTCGACAGACCCGTCGCGCCCTCCCCCTTGCCCTCCTCCCAATCGCACGGCCCACCCTCACGACCACCGTCCTCAACGCAGATCATTGCCCTACTACCGCGACTCACTCTTTTCTTGTCCAAGTTGACAGTCGCTACTCCGTTCAGGCAACATCCTCCTCTCTCTCTCTCTCTCTCTTTTTCATACACACACATATTTTTTTAATTTATTTGAAGGAAACTCAGACCCCTCCCTCTCTCCAAGTTGTATAATTAATGTTGCTTTGATCCTTTTTCAGTGAAAGCTTTTGTAATAATAGGAATTACTAATGATTTTGGTTTGAAGTATTCGATTTATTTAGAGATAATTTTGTTGTTTTTCTTTCTGCAAATATGTTAGCTCTGTAATTGATTGATAAATGTGAAAAATTGATATAAAAAAGGTTGTGAAAAAATTGAACAAATTTAAACAAAAGTCGTTCGTTGGCTTCGGTTTGTTGAAGAACTCGGTTCAGTTTCAGTTTCTCAAAAATTGAAAGTCGCTTTGGTAGGTTTTTGGTTTTTCTGCGCCAACCTGACTGATTGCTCACCCCTAATATTTATGTTTAAGTTGCTCGTTATGTTATAAGTTATTTATGCTTAAGCTGTTTGGTATTTATTTTTGTTCCATTTTAAATCAAAAGGAAATACATTGACAATGGGATTACCAAATGCGAGTGCGGACTTGTCGACTGAAGTGGAGGTAGATGCTTTCAGACGCCTCTTTCCTCTTCGTTTCTTTGAGAAGCATCTTTTAGAATCTATACGCCCTGATGCTCGACCACTTGGAAGAGCAAGAGATACAACCATTGCCCTTGGTTAGTAAAGGAAGAAAAAAAGAAACTATGAATTATGAAACTTTTCTGTGGCATAATTTTTCTTCATGCTTGAGCTGATTCCTTTAATATCTAGGGGCTGTTGCATCTGCTAATGGTTCGGCCCTTGCAAAAATTGGTTCAACTGTAAGTTTATCACTTTCTCTTACTATATGCTGCTTTATGTTGCCAAGCAGTTAAGCCTAAAGTTAATAATTTGTTTCTTGTGTTGCATAGACGATGTTGGCTGCTATCAAAATGGAAGTCAGGACCCCTTCAATGGAAACTCCTGATGAGGGTTGTATAGGTTAGCTGCCATAAGTTGCATGCTTTACTATCTCTCTTTCTCTTCTCAAAACATGTCTTTTTTCTCTCACAATTTTTTCGTAATTTTCCCCCTCATTTTCAGCAATTGATTTCCACATGCCTCCAATTTGTTCTCCAATTTTTAGGCCTTGCAGACCATCTGAGGCAGCACCAGTTGTGGCAAAGCAATTATCTGACACTATTTTAAGGCATGCCAATTTATTCCCTAGATTGTTTATTGCTGCTGAGATGTATCCTATTCTAGTCTGTTAATTTACTTGTAGTTCTGATCTCTATTTGTGCTTTGATTCTTTAGAATGCAGAGGCTGTACTGTAATTTATTATTGGATAAACTATGTATTTAGTCACCCACCTATTCCCGCGGTTCCGTTTTGGTCACTCAACTATCTTTTTTTCAAAAGCATACCTAACGTTACGTTTTTGTTCAGTTTTGATCACTCGCTGTTAAAAAATAAAAATAACTGCTGACATGGTATATTTTAAAAAAAAATCAATGATTACATGACATTATCTTATGGTGACACGTCAGCATCACCGTTAATTTTTTTAATGGCGGGTGATCAAAACGTAATGTTAGGTATGTTTTTTTGAGAAAAAAAATAGTGGGTGACCAAAACGGAATCGTGGGTGGGAATTGTTGGGTGACTAAATATGTAGTTTACACTTTATTATTTTGTCTTGGTGTGGATTCAATTCTTCATCTCCATATTTACTTACGATTACTGATGTGGTTAACTGAGTATTTAGTCTTGAATATTGAAACTTTGAGCTCCCTCTTTTATCTCTTTCTACTCGCTGAAGCACACTGCTCAATTATTTTATCTTAATTTGTTGGTGGTTTCATATCCTTTGATGCTCTTTACACTTATAAATTGTTCTACTTTAAAGCTGTTACACTTTGATTCATTTTTCTTTATATTTATGTTCTCAAACATCTTGTCACATGTGTAACTACAGCTCTGGCATGATTAATTTGAAGGAACTGTCCTTGGTTAGTGGAAAAGCTGCTTGGATGACCTATTTGGTAGGTGCTTGTGGTTTTAAAATGTCTTAACTATCTGTGTAAGAGTTTGAACACAAACCATCTAGTATCCAAGCAAGAAAATATGAAAATTCAAGTAGTGTCATAGTGCCTTTGTTAACCTTGAATATGGAAGCAACATAATATTCTTTTATTTTCAGGACATTTACTGTTTGGATGCTGATGGTGCTCTTTTCGATGCTGCATTACTCGCAGCTGTTGCTGCCTTTTCTCATTGTAAGTTTTTCACTCATGCTTCTGAATATAATAATACTTGCTCGAAACAACTTTCCCCTTCCATGAAATTGCAAATGGAAGGGAAAAAAATTGTAATGGTGAAATCCTTTATTCTTTTTAAGAGAGAAATTTATATTCCACCTAAGGAATTCTTTTTAAGACAGGAAGCAAGGTCAACTATATGTTGTCTGTAATCTGTTTTTCTAAAATGTCACGGTTGAATAAGAAGCTTGTCTATCTTCCTATTCCCTTGCAGCTTTAATATTGAATAGATTTGTTTTGGAGTGTCTAATACTTGGTGTTTGTTTTTGCCATAACTTCTCTGGTTACACTTTAGAGTGATGCAAATTTTGTTTTGTGTTGGACCGTGATATACTCTGGATTCAAATTCAACTCTGGTTCTTATAAGTAAATTTATTCTATTTGTTTTAATTTTATGAAAAAAAAATTACAGTGGAAATCCCAGTAGTATCTCTCAATGACGATGGAAAAATAGTTTTATCGGAGGAGCAAGGACTATCTGACAGGGAGCCCGTCAATAAGGAGAAGAGAAAAGTGAATCTGGGTGGCATTCCGTTTTCACTGACATGCATACTCCACAAGAATTACATTTTGGCAGATCCTACTGCCGAGGAAGAGTCTATTATGGAAACATCTGTGACTATGGTTTTAGATTCATCAAGTCAACTTGTGTCGCTTTATAAACCAGGTGGAGCAGTTCTAGCATATACATCAGCTATCCAGGTCAGTTGAATTTTAATTCTTTGCGGCACAGTAATGTTTTAAGTAAATGTAGAAGCGTTTGCCGATGCTTTCAAAGAATAATACATTTAAGTTCTTGGTCTTACTCTTATCATGGGATATTTTTCGTCTTTAACTTTAGAAGCCGCCTTGCACTCTGATGTTTGTATGATTTGTTTTCGTACAAAGTGTTGTTTTAAAATTATAATGAAGAAATGGGGGAAAAGCTGATACAAAAATGGTTTCCATGGTTGCAGGACTGCATTGCATTAACACGGCAAAGAGTGAAGGAGCTTCAGAAGGTTCTAGAGGAAGCCATTTCCGGCATGGAGGTTGATTAATCTTGCTGTTAATGGTTTTGTTTATCAGCCAAATTTTGCAATTAATGTTGGTAATTCTGTGTTTGAATCATTATGGATGGTTCTGTTGCATTTGGTGAATAACATTATTAGTTCAGGGAGTGGTTTTTGGAGGGATCAATTCTGGTATGCCAAAAGTGGCAACTTTTGTTTATTGCCTTGTCATATTTTATCTCTGACTTAATATAAAATTAAGTACCCAAACTATACCACTTTTTTTTTTTAAATGGTGTTTAATTTTTTTTGTCAATCAAGATGTTTACGTTACCATGAGGTGTTTGATTTGTAACGACAGTTTTAAAAAGATCATTATGTGACACGTGTTATATTCTGATAGTTTTGAAATTTTGATTCAATTTTTAAAAAAATATTATATATCAGAAAAAATAAAATTTTCTATTTTACTCAAAATACCCAAGAATTCATAAAGTCCCTTATTTTAATTCTTGTTAATCTGGTTGTCGATCATACCCATTTGATGTTGAACGACTATCCATTCATTGTCGGCCACCCAATGATCAACTATCACTATTGTTATCATCTCACACATCAAAATTCTCAAATTCTTAAGTTTAAATCCCTAATCCTCGAAACCTCAATATGGTTTGAGCTCTCTCTCAAGCACAATAATCTTGGAAAAAGATCAAAGACTGGGGGGAGGACGAACAATGGGGGATTTCTTAAGAAAAAATGTTTCCCCCCTAAAAATAGCACATCTTTTATTTTTTTTAAAATAAAATTTTTATAGGATTTTTAGTGGCTATTGTGTTTGGGGTATCTAAGTGGTAACGTTTGTAATGTTAAGTACTTAGATTGATCGAAAAAAACAGGCACTATTTTAAATAAACTAATATAATTTAGACATTTATTTTCAAATTAAGCCTTTTTCTATAGCCGTTGTGATTAGAAGCCTATCTACAACTCAAGTCCTCTTTCAAGCTGATTACTGCCTAAATTCCAGCTTATTGTCGCTGTCTGTTTGTAGATGGAGTTGGGCTTGAATTCATCAATTGAGATGAATTTCACGTTTAAAAGTATTCTATTTAAATTTAATAATATAAATTCATTTTTATATGTTAAATATGGTAATGCACAGTACAGGAAATGTGAACGGTAGAGATCGAGGGCTCTTTTGAAGTTAATTAAAAATTGGGTAAAATACACAAATGATCACTAAGTTATCTTGGAATCAGTTTTTACCACTGAAGTTTGAAGTTATAAAATAATTATTAAATATTTTTTAACTATTACAAATTAGTTACTATGCGTTATAAATAGTGATAAAATTTATAAATTTAAAAGATTATTTTATAATAATTTGATAAAGTTAAATGATCTCTATAATCGTATGAGAAATTTAATAATTATTTTATAATTTTTAAAATTTTAATGATTGAAAAGATAATTTTAATATAAAATAGTCATAATTTTATTATCTTAACTTGACTCGAAAAAAATTCTAAATTTTAATCGAGTTATAAAATTGAATTTGAATAACTTAAAATTTTTAGTGATTAGTAGATTTCTTTTTGAGTCCCTCAACTCTCTATGATATATGTATATCATATATGCATAACATATATGTATATCACATATGAAGAAATATATATGTATTGCATATGATTATAGAAAACCATTTAAATTGGAATCAAATTGTATCATAATATTATAAATGTTTAGAATCAAATTTAAACAGAAACTCGAATAACTCGACTCGAGAAAATTTCAAATAAAGTTTGAGTTATAAAATAGTACTTGTCAACTAGAATAACTTTGAAATTTTTTGACTCAACTCGAACGCTCGCACTTAGTTGCATCTGCTTATCTTTAGCAAGGAAGGGCTACAAATGGAAGAACCACTGCATAAATCAGTATTAAGATTAGTAGCTTTTGGAACCAACATTACAGATTTTACAGCAACCTTCTCACAATACTTGTCAAAGAGATGATATATCCCTGAACTGGCATCTATATTAGACCTGTAGTGAATTTGCATGCGAAGCATCATAAGAAACTTTAAAGGTAGTCGAAAGATGTTCCATGTTGAGAATTTTCATTACTTTCAGGCACAAAAGCATTTGTACAATCAACTCATTAAGATCACTAACATGGCAGGGAAGCTTTGCAAATGTCATCATTGATGCTCCTACACCACCTTCAAATTCTCAATATGAATGTATGAAATACATAGTGTAACACCTTCAGACCGATGCGGATAGCCCATCCAATTCGGGGTGTCACATTAGGGCCACCGGAGCGACCCACTGTAAAATAACAGAAAATTTAAAACTTTATTAAAACATGTAACTTAAAATGATTTATCAATTTTCAGAAATAAAACAGGTTTTCAGACTCGTGTATAAAACAAAATACAATTACATGCCCCCTAATCACATGTACCATTCTCTGGAAGCAACACCGGAAGAACTCCCATACTGATGACGATAGTTGCACTGGTATAATTCTTTTAACCTGCAATGTTGAGTAATACAGTGTTCTTTGGAAAGCCCAGTAATACAAAACTACCAGATGATGTTGAAGAACGTGCAGATACAGATAAACATATATTTCCTTATTGGTTCCGAACATCTACAGATTTTTATGCTGAGCAGAGATCTTACGGATATTTCAGGTAGTAACATGTAGTCATCAGTTCAGATGGAAAATATTTCGAATGTCTAGGTTCAGGAGACCATAATATGTTTTCTAGTGTGTTCCCATAAAAACCAATAAAAAGATACAGATCTTTTAAAACACACATATATATATATATACCCCATCCGTCACGTACAAAATGTGTAGGTTCCCCATAACCGTACAACCCCGTCACGTCTAGTAAGGCCTTGAGCACACAGCAGAGGAACCGGTAAGTAAGGCCCTTAGCACACAGCCGAGGAGCCTCCAGGTATACTTCCTCCAATAATACCCCCAAATAAAACATGTTCCGTCCATAAACGGATATATCAAAAATCAAAACATAATTCATGTCAAGTATCATATCAAAATCCATGTTAAATATCATATCAAAATCCAAGTCAAGTATCAGATCAGAATCCATGTCAGATATCATATCAGAATCCATGTCAAGTATCAGATCAGAATTCAAATCGAAAATCAGATAAAATATTCATGTGAGTAGGGAATACACCAGAATTTACAGATATTATCCAAAGATTTTGGATAATCTTAACAGGTAGAGGAACATGGATCTTCAATATACCGATAGAATGTCGAAATTTAGAATCACTATAGGAATAGTTCAATAACTAAAGGAATCATCAGTTATTCAGAATATAACTTGAGCTGATAAGGAAGAAATGAAGATTCAGGACATTTACAGTCGATGTCGATCTATCGGATTATTGAAATAACTCAAGTTTAACAACTCCCAAAACTAATGCATATTGACCGGTCTATTCGTTGTCCTACCAGGTATTCACTCATTAATACCAACAATTATTGTCCATAAATCAACTTTTGAGTCATCACTGAACATATCTTAAGGAGACAAACATATATTCTAATGGTCTTTATTTTATTTTCACGCTTCCACGATACCATGAAATACTGACGTACTTGATTTATGGTTTATAATCCATAGGGATGATACATCATATAAGTTCATACGAGTTTCCAGGCTTATCCTAATCACTTACTTAATCCTCGGTCATTGAGGTTACTTAGTTCATTTAGCATTCAAGTTCATTCCAGTTACTTCGAGATTTTTTAGAGTAATTCACACGTTCTTGAATTTCAGATACATGTTGTACTTCCATTCCATTCAATTTGGTCTTCATGGTTGATTTGTCGAAAAAACATCCAATTCTTAGTACTGAATGCGATCTAGAGTTGAGCTGAGCTGAATACTTCCAAAATTATCATCGAGCCAAACTTGAGAAGACGAACACACATTCAAGTAATATCTATGCCATTCAGGTATTGACATAGCTTTAGGTTGATCTACTCACTTAAATTGTGTTCCATTACTTTTAAGGGTAGTATAACACCCATATTTACTTGGATTCCTTAATTAATTCAAAACATTTACTTAGTATAGGTTATAAGGGTATTTTGGTCATTTTGGTGTTCAGTTTTATTCCAATCATTACAGAGCTCGAGGATATCCCATCATTCCTGAGCTTGGTGATATTCTTGGGTCATTTCCATTACAGGGGTATTCCGGTCATTTTATAGATCTAGTGTACTTCAATCCTTTCTTTCCTTCCAATCTTATTATTAAATTCAAACTTATCATTTATTTCAGTCCATTCAAACAATTCTGACAAAAGAATACTCCCGATAAATTGTTCTTCAGGTATTTACTCATAACTCGGATATTTTCGGGTCAAGTGCCTTATCATATTTTTACCAACGGAATATCATGAATTTTTCTGTACAAAGACAGAATCTTAACAATCAAATCCGTAATTTATTGAGTTAATTATGAATCCTCAAAATACTTTCTCATTCAGGGTCAACTCGGACTATTTTTACCTTTCAAGGGCATTTTCGTAATTTCTTAACCAAATAGTTTCAGTATTAACTCTTAACGAACATACTTATAATTTAGAGATTCTATGGTTAATTGCTTCCTCGAACATTCTCTAATCTTGAAATGATTCCTTAACAAACTTCTAGTATCTGACATAAACCCTATTGAGGTTAAAAAACGGTTATCCATAATTTCCAAGTAAAACTAACATTTTTTATGCACATCAATAGTTTTATCAGATCAATATGTATTTTCAGATTTATTAATCCACTACCAGGGACAGTTCTTGTCATTTTACGACATAAGGGTAATTTTATAATTTTACCTAATCGAAATATTCTCATAATTTATCATCTAATTACCTTTAATGAGATAAATTATAATCTACATATCCATAGTTGATTCCTTTATCACTTAATTCCAGAACTTGTAATTTAATTCCATCTGTCCTCCAATTTCTTATAATAGTCATCTGAGCTATATTCAGTTACCTACGTTCTACTGCATTCGTATCGATTGTAGAACTTCATTAATTACACATATGAGACCAAATATTTCCATTCATGCATTTACCAATACCAACATGTTCTATAAAGCATAAAGAGGTAGTAAAGTATTACCTCGATTTTCGTGTAATACTGATCGACCATTAAATTCCATTCAAATGCCCTCGAACTTGAAATCATCTTCCATAATTCCTCAGATGCATATCAATATAAATTACATAAAAAACGGAGCTTAATTCCGAAAAATAGATCGAATCGGGTGATAAATCAGTCAAAAACAGCTTACGGGTTCGAGTTTGGCAAAACTGACTTCGGATTCTGATTTAGGACGTCGAAAAACCTAAAATATGACTTTTCAAAATTTTTGACTTTTTGGTCAAAGTTAAAGTCAAAGGGTTTGACTGGCAATTTCGAGGCCTTCAGGTCCGAATTTTGAAAAACAGACTTCGGAATCGGACTTAGAGCGCCGAAAAATGTTAGGATAGATATACTCGGTCAAAGTCAAAGGTCGTTTAACGCCCGGTCAACACCGGTCAAAGTTCTTGTCAACAGTGGTCAACGCCGGTCAACGGTCAACACAGGTCCACAGTCAACAGTCGACCGTTTTACACAAATATCACCTAATAGAAATTAATTACAAAAGTAGCCACCTTCTACAAATATTTACGAAACTAACACCTGAAATTTACACAAATAACACCGAAACAAAAATTAATTACAAAATTAACACCAGACGATTCCCACTCTCAAGGGGTGGCGCATGCGGCGTGTGAACAGTAACACAGTGTCGTAAAATTCCTGGAAAAATTCCTAAAAATTATTTTAAGGCATTTTGAGACACTTACCAAGCTCGGTTCACAATTTTAAACAACGGAGAGCTCGATTTCAAAACGTTGGAAACTTTGACAGTCTCACCCCTCCACGCGCCGATGACGACGGAGAAACGGAAGACACTGGCAGACTCAGAACGGTTCAAGGAACACGATGGTGCAGGAGGTGTCGAAAATGGATGGCCGGATCATCTTGAATCGACGAAAAACTAACGGAAATCGAGTTAAAACCGATGATACTTTCGATTGAAATTAACGACAAATGGCGCCGATTCACAACAAGAGGTTTGAGGGATTTTTTTCCTTCGATTAACAATGAACACGATGGTGGTTTCGGTTCGTCGATCAGAGGTCGGACGGCTAGTAGATCGGAGAAATGAGGGTTGATAGAGGAGGAAAACTGAGAAATATGCGCAGAAAACATACGGGAATGAATTTATAATTCATCTGATAAAAAATGGGTAAGCCATGAGTTTAGTAACTGAACTTTCTGCACTTCTTAAAATGGTCTGCCAACTTTACGATTTTACAATTTAATCCCCAATTTCTTTCAAAAATACCAATTAAATTCAACACTTTATAATTTCTTAATTTTAGCCCCTAAATTGGGGTGTTACACATAGTTTCTCAATAAAAATTTAGTTACCATCCGGTTTCCAAGCAGTGGCGGATATAGAAATTAAAAAATGATGATCTAAAAATTTTAATATTTTTTCCAACAAAAATGAGTATGTAAAACTTTTATTTGTATGCAAAATTTTTATTTTTTCTCCTTGTCTTAATATATCAACCAATATTTAAAAATTTATCTAAAACAATGGGTATGCACTTATTGTAGATGCTCGATTTGTCCGGGATCTTTTCTGAAGTTGAATTGGATTTATTATCGTTTATATGATTAATGTTTGGTTATATTTATATATGATATATGAGCAACTAAGCAATTATAATGAATGTTAAGCAATTAAAATACATATGAGTATACTAATTAAATGTTTTATTACAGGGCCTATACCAAATTACAACCAGCTGGACCGAAGTGGCCCAAAAATCAAAATAATCAGGCTTGGATGTTCAAGCCTGTTTGAAGAACCCTAAAACCGTTAGGGTTTCCAACTTATGGATCCAGCCGCCGCTTGTCCTGGACCGTTGGATCTGCTTCTCATCCAACGGTCCAGATCAAAGACCACTAGGGTTTCTGGTCAGGGTTCCAGCGCCGTCAAGCTACCACCGTTGGATCTGGCATCAGGATCCAACGGCTCACAACGTCCCAAGCATCCCGAGCCAGCTGCAGTCTCACGTGAAGCCAACTCTGCTGCCAGACCACGCACGCCAACCGGACAATAGCTCGGCTCCCCACAGCTGCCGCCCGTGATCTGCTCTCACCAGTGCCCTGCAAACACACGAAACAAGAAGCAGAACGAGAGGCACGGAGAAATCGAGGAGAGAAAACCAACAACAAAAAACAGATATAGAGAGTGACCAAGGTTCAAAAAAGAGGAAAAAAAAAACCATCAAGGATCATCAGCGAGAGGAGAGAAAACAGAAAGGGAAAACACACAAAAAAGAAGAAGGAGAAAACAACAAAAAATACTCGAACCAAAAAACGATCAGCAATCGGAGAGCAAAAACAACAAAAGGAAAAACGAAACCCTCACCTCCTTGAGTGAAAGAGTAACCATCACCACCATTTGAAAGTCGAACCCCGTTGGGTCACCAAGGGTAAGCTATCGATTATGCTTTTGTTTCAGTGTTTGGTTTCATCGGGGTCTATGGGGGCTAGTTCTGGGTAAGTTTGGTCATGTTCGGGGTTTGGGGTACAGTTTTAACTCCTTAACGGAGTCTGTTGGCCACGGTGGTTGGCAATGGGCTTCGTGGTTGTGATATTTGGGTTGTGGGTTTCGTAAGAGTGAAGGTTTAAGGCTAGAAAGGAGAGGAGGCTTTCATCGGGGTCTTCGTTGGGGTTTTCGGGAAGTCTGGTGTTAGTCTCGTGATGGGGTTGAAGTTTTCTGGTAGGGGTTTGTCTCGGTCTTAGACGGTGGCCGTGGAGATCTTTGGGTTTTCTGGCGATGGAGGCTTTGGTTTTCGGGGTTGCAGAGGGAGTTTGAGAAGAGTGGTGAGGGGTTGTCTAGTTTAGGCTTGTTTTGGGTTGACCAGTTGGTCTAGGTGGTCGTCGGGGTAATGGTGGCCACCGAGGACTGGTGGCCAGCCGGTGGCGTTGAGTGGTGAGGGCGAAGTCTCGGTTGAACCAGATGAAGAATCGAGAGAGAGAGGATGAGAGTGAAACGGCGGGTTTGGTGAGGCTGAAGAAGAAATGAGATTAGGGTTAAAAAATCTACCATTTGGTTTGTTATAACGCCAAAACGGCGTAGTTTCACGGAGGCATGAAACGGTAACGTTTGAGGCTAGGGGAGGAGAACCGAGTTTTAGGACGTTGGGCTAACAGCGGAATAGGTCCTTCCTCTTTTGTTTCATTCCATTTTGGTCCTTAAACCGAGCTTTGTGGGAATTTTAATCTTACCTCCTGGTTTCCAGAGTGTTTTATTTTGGTCCCGTATCATGTTATGGCCATTTTCTTTCCGTTTTTTTTGCATTGGATATGTAATTTGAGAAGCTTTCAATTTGATCCTATGCAATATTTTGGTTATATTATGTTTGCAGTACCCAGAAATGAAAATGTTATGAAAAAGGTTGTTGTTATTTATTTTTTATGTTTTAGTCCTTTAATATTTTATGCATGATTGTTAGGTTAATTTAGATTTATTTTAAATATATGCATGTATATATTATTTCAAGCATGTTGTTCATACGCACGTAGGTGTAATTTATTTTTATGAGCATGTTTGAATTCGTTCACTTTAATCGCATATTTAATTATTTTTTGCATTAACATCACTTCGTATAATTTTTGCATGATATCCTCATATGCATAACTTGACATTATTGCATAATCGGAATTAAGGGTAATGCCCTTTTAATCTAAAATTATCAGAATGGCTTTCCTTAACTTACAGGGAAGGTGTTTTGACGATTTTAAATTAAAATGGTATCCCGTCAGTAACGCCTAATTAAATTTGGATATATCATTGTAAAATTTGGGAGCGAAAGAAAAGGAAATATTCGACTATTTAAACTTTTCGAGAAAAGGTCGTTAGAACTGAACTAAAGATCTGGTCTCGATATTTTTAAATAATCGAATATTCTTTATCTTTCTAATGACTTGGTAATTTTAAATTAAATCTATTTTGTTGCTTTGAATGTTGCAAATTTGCATGTTTGCCGTTTAAAGGGATCATTAATCAAATCAAATTTGAACTTGTGAAATTCGTTGCAAAGAAATTAATTAATCGACTTGGTACCGATTTAGGGCGTTGTGGGGGTGCTAATCCTTCCCCACACGTAACCGACTCCCGAACTTGGATTTTGGTAACGTAGACCGTAAATTTGTCGTTTTAATTAAAATTAATTTTTATTTAAAATGACAAAATGTTTTTGGGTGCCCAATCACATCCTAATCAAAGATTGGTGGCGACTCCTCGAACCTTATATTTTACCGTAACGGAATTTCCAATTTTTCGAAACGAGAGGTTTTCTAAAATGGCATCGTTTTTAATTAAAAATTCAATTGAAAAGAGAATAATTAAAAATGACGCGGTTTCCAAAATCACCCTGCCGTTTAAAAATCGTTTCGACAGCTTGGCAACTCTGCTGGGGACTTTTTAGAGAGTCAGGCCGATCGTCGATTAATTAATTGTCTTTGCAAACGAAATTTATAAGTTCGCTTTAATTTGGTTTTTGATCCCTTGTTTGTTTGAATTGTTTTATTTACATCTTAATTTGTAATTTGGTTAATGAATAAATAGTTGTACTAATGTGTGTTCTACATGTTTCAGTTTTCTGACCTTCGTTTTAGTCTATTGTTTTTCTTGGATCGAGGCAAAGGATTATGGGTTTCCCCTCACTGTCGTTACAACCATTTCGATATTTAGAGCCTTCTTACTGTGCTCTGTCCCGTTAGGTAGGGGTGAAAGCTACGCTTACGTGAGAAAAATTATTTTTCTCCGCATGGGCTTTAGCTAGTAACCTCTGGGGTACATGCCTTATGTTTACGAGTGAAACATTGAGTTTCCTCGCATGGACATAGGGAAATGTATCCTCTCGAAATTGAACTTGATCTGTTTTAAGCCTATAACGGGCGAGGATCGAGGGTCTGGCAAGCCCAAGGGGGCACCAGCAAAGGACAATTCGAGGACCCTTTTAGAAATACTGAAACTCTGCCCATCTTATGTTGAATCTCTGTCCACAGACACAAAGGGGAAACTCATTCTAACTTTTCCCTCGAATTTATTTTTTTTGCAAAAAGTATGCGAACTAGAGATCATGTGGTTAGGTTTATTTTCAAACATGCATGTGAATTAGATACCATGCGGTTAGGATTTTTATGAGTAACAAAACATGTGGGTAAATATCATGTCGGGTAGGTTCTACTAAAGCATGATTCGGTAGACGCCATGTTGGGTAGATACCATGTGAATTAGGTTTAGGATGTATATATTTTCTATCTTCATGTTGTTTGTTTATTCTTTGACTATTCATTGTATATACTAACACAGTTTTATTTTTGTTTGTGTTTTATTTATTACCGCTGCATTGCATCATCATTCATGAAGAAAGGTGTTGATTCACAAGGTGGTCATAAAAATAGAAGGCGGTCATAAAATGGACAAGAGCTTTCATAACAAGGAAGTGGATAACGCAGAAGTGAGGTCGTGGTCCGAGGAAACTCAGAGGAAGAAAGGCGACAGTTTGACTGAAGATTACATATCAGTACTACCAGAGGTTGCTCCGGTCAGTCTAAAGCAAAACGATTTGCAAGAGTTACGCGAAATTTGGGAAAGTTGGAATTCTGAGGTGAAATACTCTTTCTGGCAAAAGTATGGTGACATCGCCCCTCTGTTGTACGTGAAAGTAAACGAACCCCTAATCAAAGCTCTCGTCCAGTTTTGGAATCCCGCATATAGCTGCTTCACTTTCAACAAGGAAGACATGACTCCCACGTTAGAAGAATACACCTCCTTGTTTCATTTCGAGACGATACACTTGGACCGTATCTACTCAAAAGCCTCAAGGACCCAATCCTTTAAGAGCAAGCTCGCAAGGATTACTGGGATGGGAGAGAAGTGGGTTGCTGATCGAATCCAAAAGAAGGGAGAGTCCGATTGCTTCCCTTGGTCATGCCTCAAGGAGCTTATCGTCAAGCATAGCGATATCGAGAAGAGCATGGAGATGTTCGCCTTGGGAATTTATGGTTTGATGATTTTCCCGAAAGTTCTTTATCACGTGGAAGCCGCAGTGGTCGATTTATTCGAGCGTTTGGAAAGGAAGGTAAACCCTGTTCCTGCAGTTTTGGCTGAAACATTCAGAGCACTTAGCAGTTGCAGAAGAGCTGAGAGTAGCCGCTTCACCGGGTGTGTCCAGCTGCTTACTGTTTGGATACGCAGTCACTTCTGGAAAATTGACCGAGAGTATAGTCGACGGTTTTCTACGGCCTATTCACCCTTAAAAGATTTCCTCACTAAAGAGTGGCCAGAGCATCTCACCAGGAAAGATTGGGTTTCACTCTTCAGAAATTTACAGGAACATGATATAGTGTGGCGTGTCCCCTGGTTAGCTTTTGTGGATGTGTTGTACAAATGCGGGGATTCCGATTGGGTAACCCTATTAGGGTTATGGGGTAGAGTAGGTTATGCGCCACTGATGGTACTAAGGCAATTTGGGGCACGCCAATTCGTCCCAGCTACATCCGGTCTGAAGGCATCTGAATTTGTGTACTGTGGAGATCATTACAAGAAGACTGCTCGTGCAATGTCAGAGGCGTGGAAGTCAACCTTTAGAACTGATTTCATAGCGGCTGAGGTCATGCTGACACCAGATTACGTGGCATGGAGGGCGGTGCGAAAGAATGATATCCTTCCGTTGGCGGATCGCGACCAAACAATTCCTTTGGAAGTACAGTTTAAATACGTACCGTCTAAGTTGGAGATACTGAAGAGTGAATTTGAAGCGGAAATCGCTAGGAAGGAAGCGGAGTGTGAGGCCCTTAGACAAAAGAATTTCATGTTGGACATCGATAGGGGATTCTATAATACACAGTTTGAGCTTATGCGCAAGAGAAAGGATGAAGTGGAGGCCAATCTCACTAGTTTACAGAGTGATTACCAAAAGATGAGTCGAGCACGGGCAATTGCTGGCCTCGGGAGAACTTCAGAGCAGTGGCGGTTAGAGCTCCGGGCTGAGAGGGATCGTCGAGTTAGAGACGTCAGAGCCGAGAGAGAGCACCGAGTCAGAGAATTAGAGACAGAGAAGAAGAAAAGAAATCAAGAACTTGAGTCCGAGAGAAGGTCCTGGGTTAGGGCACTGAATAGCGAAAGGACAGAGGCTAAAGAGTTAAGACAAAGGTACACCTTGAGCAAGAAGCGAGAAGAAGAATTGCATGCTAATATTGAAGAACTCAGAATGAAGGCAAATAACATGCAACTTGAACTTGAGGTTAGAAAGCAAAGAATCGACGAGCTCGAAACTGAGAAGAGGCAAAGCAAAGAAGAGCTAAAATTAGAAAGGCAACATCGGGAGAATGTGCTCCAAGGCAAACAGGATGAAGTATTCCTCTGGATACAGAGGTGCGGAGCAAAGAACGAACGGATAGAGGTACTCAATCAAGAGATGCACGAAATGGAATCAAGGCATGAGGAAGAGTTAGCTCGAGCCAAGGCAAAGAATGAAGAGTACAGTGCCTACGTTATACAGCTTGAAAGTTCCTTATCTGCAGAAAACAGTCAGCGTCGCCAAGTGGATCAAAGGGTTAGCCTCGAGGAGAACGCTGCTTTGCAAAAGAAGATTCATGATTTAGAGGCTGCCTTACGAAGCTGCCAGACACAAATCGCTGGTCTCGAGCGCACCGTCCAAGGCACCAGACTGCAATGGCAAAACTCAAACGATCACTTTAGAGACTGGAAGACAAACGTGAATCACGTGATCCGAGAGACCATGAATCAGTTAAGTGGCGTTGCGAGGCAGTTGGGAGAGATGGACCTCCAAGCAAAAGTCATCCAGAGCTATGCCAATCAAGCATCAGGCGTAGGAAAGAGGGTCGATTGGCTTGTCAATCAAATAGTAGAGCTGAACATGAGAGCTAGGCCATTTCTGTAGTGGACTTTTCTTGTAAAAATGATGCTTTTGGTCCTAAATGAAAGTTGTTCTAAGACTGATCGCGTCTTATGAATCAATGCCTTTCTGCATGCATTTGCATTTTACTTGCGCGTTAAGTTTTGTATTGCATTTTTATCGCACTTTACATAATTTGCATTCATCCTCAAAGCATTAAAATTAACAATAAGGGATACATTACAGAATACTGGGAAATTTCAAGCATCACTATAACACAAGGAAGGCCATGGATGATAAGATTGCTCAAATAGAAAGAACTCAATTACAGTTGCAAGATGATCTGAGGAAAATGCAAGAAGAGATGCTTAAGGCTCAAGAGGATATGTTGTCTAAGTTGGCAAATATGCTGGGAGGGAGAAATCCAGAGCACGGAAAGGCCCATGAGCAAACAAGTGAAGAACCACTTTACCCCCAGGGTTACCCCGGTACAGTCTCCGAATACCCAAGGAACATCTGTCCATACCAAAGTACACATAAATCCTGACGGCATTGCAGTGAATCCGCAACCTGGATCTTGTTCGCATCCCGAAGAAAACCCATATCACCAGGTCCCGGACCTTGATGAAGAAGCAAAGAAGAGCGAAAACAAGTTGTTGCAGGAGCAATATAAGCAGCTAGCAAATGAAGTACAAGCTATGAAAGAAGATACCAGCTTGTATGGTCTCGACGCTAAGGAACTGAGTTTAGTTCCTGATCTGGTCCTACCTCCCAAGTTCAAAACTCCTGACTTCAAGAAATACGACGGTACCCAATGCCCTTCTGCCCATATCACAATGTTCTGCAGGAAAATGACTGGTTACGTAGGGGACGACCAGCTGTTGATCCACTGTTTCCAGGAAAGCTTAGTAGGCTCAGCATTGCGATGGTATAATCAACTAAGGAGAGTTGATGTCAGGACATGGAAAGACCTGGCCAAATCTTTTCTCGACCAGTATAAG
Organism: Hibiscus syriacus; assembly: GCF_006381635.1. NCBI lineage: Eukaryota > Viridiplantae > Streptophyta > Magnoliopsida > Malvales > Malvaceae > Hibiscus > Hibiscus syriacus. The sequence continues at coordinate 581,189 of NW_024063440.1, forward strand.
CATGTGAAGGACGTCAGGCCTAACAGAATGGTGCTGCAAGCAATGGAGAAGAAGCATAGTGAAAGTTTCAGACAATATGCTCAGAGGTGGAGAGAGGTAGCAGTACAAGTCCACCCACCGTTGGTAGAGGAAGAAACGAACCTACTTTTTGTTAATACCTTGAAGGCTCCATTTTTCTCACATTTTGTTGGTAATCCTTCTCGAAGTTTTGCTGATATAGTTACGGCGGGAGAAATGATTGAAATGGCGATCAAAAGCGGGAAGCTTGAGGGAGGAGATTCTAGCAAGAAACAACCGATGAGGAAGAAGGAAAACGAAGTCAACAAAATAAGGCAGTATGATTCCCATAATATCACAGTGTCCCGACCACAGGGAACGGTAGCATCACCCCAAATGGACAATAGGCAAGGGGCAAGAGATCCAAGGAGAGAGAGGCCTCAATTTGATCCGATTCCCATGACTTATAAGGAGTTATTCCACGAATTATATGATCGACATGTAGTCTCACCTTATCATGTGGACCCTATACAACCCCCGTATCCCAAGTGGTATGATGCTAGTGCTAAGTGCGAATACCATGCAGGGGTTTCCGGACATTCTATTGAAAATTGTCCCGCTTTCAAAAAGGTCGTCCAAGCTCTGAGAAGAAGAAACGTCATCAATTTCGGTGACAGTGAACAGCCAAACATAGCCCAGAATCCATTGCCAAACCATGCAGGAGCCGGGATTAATGCAGTCGCTGAAGAGAAAGGAAAAACGACTGTAAAAAATGTTAGGGAGGTGATGTCACCCATGTCTTGGGTGTGGCGCCAAATGGTCAAGGTAGGACTATTAAAGACTAATCTGCCACGTGAACATTTCAATAACGAAGAGATGTGCCACTACCATAACTGCACAAAACACAGTATACAACAGTGTTCTGATTTCTTAGGGCTGGTACAAGAGATGATGGATAGTAAGGAAATCGAGTTCTTCAAAGAAGGGGCTGAGAAAGAAGAAGCGGAAGTTTACGCCTCTGAGGGATCATCCAATGAGGTCTATAGTGCTAGTTGTCCCCTCGTCATTACTCCCAAGAATCGAGTGGCTGAGAAGGTAGCTCCAAAGGTGATTATTACACCTCCCTCTCCGTTCCTGTACAAAGACAATAAACAGGTACCCTGGAGATATACTTGTCAAATAGGAGAGGTGACAAAGCAACAGGAAGAGGTAGATGAAGTGGGACACATGACCAGGAGTGGTAGATGTTATCACAAAGAACCTGAGAAAAAGATTGCTGTCGAGAAAGGAAAAAGTATCGATGTGCAGATAAGAGAAGATGAACCCATCGTCAATGAGCCAGTAACGGAGAATGAAGCAATGGAATTTTTAAAATTTCTGAAACATAGTGAATACAGTATTGTTGAGCAATTGCACAAGCTGCCTGCCCGTATTTCTGTCCTATCACTTCTTCTGAGTTCAGAGGCTCATCGTAACGCCCTGTTAAAAGTTTTAAACCAAACATTTGTCCCGAAGGAGATACCCACAGAAAAGCTGGACCGACTAGTTGCCAACATCCAGGCCGATAATTTTTTATCTTTTTCTGAGGACGAGATCCCTTCTGGGATTATTGGCAATCATAAGGCCCTACACATCACAGTTAGGTGCAAAGGGCATGTTCTATCCAGAGTACTGATAGATAACGGTTCGGCGTTAAATGTGATGCCCTTGGTGACCCTGAAAAAATTGCCAGTGGATAGCACCCTGATGAGAAGCTGTCAAAGTGTGGTTCGAGCTTTTGATGGAACGAAGAGAGAAGTTCTAGGCAAGATTGATATCCCTTTGACTATTGGCCCGGCGATATACGAAGTGGAGTTTCTTGTGATGGACATCATGCCTACATACAACTGTTTATTGGGAAGGCCCTGGATTCATCAGGCCGGTGCGGTTCCGTCAACGTTGCACCAAAGGATAAAATTTGCAATGGATGGGAGGCTTATATGCATTTATGCTGAGGAAGACATTATTGCTTCAGTTTCTACTACTGCTCCATACGTTGAAGTGGAAGAGCAAGCTGTTGAATGTTCTTTCAGATCGTTGGAATACGTCAATGCCATGTTTGCGGCAGAAGGAAAGAAGATCCCGAAGCCTAGATTGTCAAACTGCACCAAAATGGGGCTTAAGCTGACTCTTGGAAGAGGAGCAAAAACTGGCAAAGGGTTTGGACGTCGGTTGCAAGGACTGGTGGGCCCAATCTACCCTGTAACTAAAAGAGACAGGTTCGGTTTAGGGTATCAGCCAACTTTAAAAGAAAAAATGAGAAGCATCAAGAAGATTCAGGAATTGAGAAAGGCAAGATTGACTGGTGAGGACCCAAGCTGGGAGCCCATGACATTCCCGCCATTGAGCAGCATTTTCGTATCAGGAGGATATATGTTTCAAGGGACTTTGGAAAGCAGTAAAGGGATAGTTGAGAATGCCTTGGAGGACTTGGGCATTAATGTCATAACCAATGAGGAGTTCAAAGAAATGAGAGCTATGGGCATCTACCCTGCGCCACTGGGCTTTGTGTTGAACAACTGGACTGCGGAGGAATTGCCTGTAGTTTACAGATCTTTTGCAAAGTAATACACTAGAACTCTTCCCTATTGTTCATACCCTGGGACAGTAGTTGATTTGATGTAAAGGGTTAAGTTGTGTGTCTTTACTTGCTTTCAATAAAAGATGTGTTTTGTTAATTCCCGAATGGCAAACACTTCCTCATGCATTTTTGTTTGAATATACATATATTTTTCTATTTGTTTATATGGGAAAATATTCTCCCATATGTATATATGTATATATGTATATATCTTCTTTTCCGTTATCCTTTCAGGAACTCAGATATCAATAATACGAATGCTAATGACTCTGACCCGGAGATTGATCTCGAGATGCCCATATGTCAAGGGGAAATCGAAGGTTGTGATGAGGATGAGGGATGTGAACCACCCTCAGAATTACTAAAGATGGTGGAACAGGAAGATGAGCAGATCCTGCCTCACGAAGAGCTTACAGAGATCTTGAACCTGGGTACAGATGAGGATAGAAAGGAAATAAAGATTGGTACCACCCTGTCTACTGAAGGGAGGCAAGGCTTGATAGAATTACTTCAAGAGTTCAAGGATGTATTTGCTTGGTCATACGAGGACATGCCAGGGCTGGATACAGAATTGGTTGTCCATAAATTACCAATAAAGCCTGATTGCAAGCCCGTACAACAGAAACTGAGAAGAATGAGACCCGAGATGCTGCTCAAGATTAAAGAAGAAGTGAAGAAACAATTTGATGCTGGGTTTCTCACAGTGGCCAAATATCCTGAGTGGGTAGCAAATATTGTCCCAGTACCAAAGAAGGATGGGAAAGTACGAATGTGTGTCGACTATAGAGATCTGAATAGAGCTAGTCCAAAGGATAATTTTCCTTTGCCACATATAGATACGTTAGTGGACAATACTGCTGGAAATTCCTTATTCTCATTTATGGATGGTTTCTCTGGCTATAATCAAATTAAAATGTACCCTGAAGATATGGAGAAAACAACGTTTATCACTATGTGGGGGACGTTTTGCTATAAAGTCATGCCGTTTGGATTAAAGAATGCAGGGGCAACCTATCAGAGGGCCATGGTGACGTTGTTTCATGACATGATGCATAAAGAAATTGAAGTCTATGTCGATGATATGATTGTCAAAGCCAAGACGGAGGAGGAACATGTCGAGAATTTGAGGAAGCTCTTTCAAAGATTAAAGAAGTGCCAACTAAAACTTAACCCAAATAAGTGTACTTTTGGGGTGACATCGGGAAAACTGTTGGGATTCGTAGTGAGCCGAAAGGGAATCGAAATAGATCCCGATAAAGTAAAAGCCATTCAAGATTTGCCAGCCCCAAGAACACAGAAAGAGGTTCGAGGATTTTTGGGGAGATTAAATTACATCGCTCGGTTTATCTCGCAGCTGACCGAAAGATGTGATCCCATATTCCGCCTTCTTCGTAAGAATGATTCAGGAGAATGGAGTGAAGATTGCCGAGAGGCTTTTGAGGCAGTAAAGAGATATCTTTCGAATACTCCGATCCTAGCGCCACCTATCCCAGGAAAGCCTTTAATTCTTTACTTGTCTGTTTATGACAATTCAATGGGATGTGTGTTGGGGCAACATGATCAAACTGAGAAGAGGGAGAGGGCTATCTACTATCTCAGTAAGAAGTTCACTGAGTGTGAGGCCAGATACTCACCAATTGAAAAATTGTGTTGTGCTTTAGTGTGGGCTACCAGAAGACTTAGACAGTATATGTTGTATCATACTACCTGGCTCATATCTAAGCTGGACCCTTTAAAGTATCTAATGGGGGTACCTGCATTGTCTGGAAGGTTAGCCCGTTGGCAAATCCTGTTGTCCGAATTTGATATCCAGTATGTAAGCCAGAAGGCAGTTAAAGGGAGCGCCATAGCAGAATTCATTGCGAGTAGAGCTTCAGAAGAATATGAACAATTGAATTTCGATTTCCCGGATGAGGATTTAATGGCTATCTCGGAGGAAGAAACAATTGCTCTTGTCGGTAAATACTGGAAGATGAACTTTGATGGTGCTTCAAACGCCTTGGGGCATGGGATTGGGGCAATCTTGGTCTCACCAAGTGAAGAGCATTATCCTTTTACCAGTCGGCTTAATTTTGATTGTACAAACAATATGGCTGAATATGAGGCTTGTGTTATGGGTCTTAGAGCAGCTATTGAACTCAAAGCAAAAATGCTGAAGGTATATGGGGATTCAGCTTTGGTAATTTACCAACTCAGAGGTGAATGGGAAACCAAAGATCCCAAACTTGTGGAATATCGTAAATTGGTTCTGGGACTTATTGAAGAATTTGAAGAAGTGACTTTCAATTACCTCCCCAGAGAAGAAAATCAAATGGCGGACGCCTTGGCTACTTTGGCAGCAGCCTTTAAGATGAACGAGCATTCAAATATGATGCCTATTGAGATGAAGGCTTATGAGTATCCAGCCCACTGTTTTAACATTGAAGAAGAAGATGATGGAGGACCTTGGTACTATGATATCTTTCAGTATATAAGATATCAAAGTTACCCCGAACAGGCAACTGAGAATGACAAAAGGACCATTAGAAGAATGGCAGCAGGGTATGTGCTTAATGGTGAAATCTTATATAAGAAAAGCATGGATCAGGTCTTATTAAGGTGTGTGGACACTAAAGAAGCGAAAATGATTCTTGAAGAAGTACATGAAGGAATATGTGGCACCCATGCTAATGGTCATGTAATGGCCAGACAGATTATGAGATTTGGGTATTATTGGTCAACTATGGAAACTGATTGCATAAATTATGCCCGAAAGTGTCACAAGTGTCAGATTTATGGGGATAGAATGCACACCCCTCCTCATCCGTTGCATGTGATGACAGCTCCGTGGCCGTTTTCTATGTGGGGCATGGATGTTATTGGGCAAATTTTTCCGAAAGCGTCAAATGGTCATCGCTTCATTCTGGTAGCAATAGATTATTTCACCAAGTGGGTAGAAGCAGCTTCCTATGCAAGTGTTACCCAGTCAACGATATGTAGGTTCTTGAAGAAGGAAATCATCTGCAGATATGGCTTACTGGAGAGAATTATCTCTGACAATGCATTGAACTTAAACAACAAGATGATGAAATCTGTATGTGAGCAATTCAAAATAAAGCATCATAATTCCACGGTTTATCGCCCAAAGATGAATGGGGCAGTGGAGGCGGCTAATAAGAATATTAAGAGGCTTATAGAGAAGATGACTGAAACTTATAAAGATTGGCATGAGAAGTTGCCATTTGCTCTGTTTGCCTATCGGACTTCTGTACGGACGTCTACTGGGGCAACTCCGTTTTCTCTAGTTTATGGGATGGAAGCTGTCCTCCCTATTGAAGTGGAAATTCCCTCGCTCCGGGTTTTATCAGAGGTGAAGCTAAATGAGGCAGAATGGGTACAGGCCAGATATGACCAATTGAATCTGATTGAAGCAAAGAGATTGAAGGCTATTTGTCACGGTCAGGTATACCAGAAGCGGATGATACGAGCACATGATAAGAAAGTTCGCCCTCGAGAAATCCACGAAGGAGATTTGGTGCTCAGGAGGATATTGCCCATTCAAAAAGATTTCCGAGGGAAATGGATGCCCAAGTGGGAAGGACCCTATGTTGTCAAGAAAGCTTTCTCTGGGGGAGCTCTGGTCTTAACTGAGATGGATGGGTCTGAATTACCTCATCCAGTGAATTCTGACGCAGTTAAGAAGTATTTTGCTTGAAGAAAAAAAGAAGAAAAAATGAGTGAAAATGAAAAAATGAAAAATAAAAAATAAAAAATGAATGAAAAAAATGAAAAAATGAGGGTTCAAGATGAAAACTCGAAAAAGGGCGTCTTGAAACCAAAGTCCGATCGAGTCGAAAACCCGCAAAGGGCGATTTGAGTTTTAAATTCAGAGTTCATGTATGGTGGAGGATCTGAATTGTTTTTGGGGAGTAGGAAGATCTCCTGACATGGGTAACGACAATGGCCATTGGGGTTGAGACCAAAGATCAATGAGTCTCGGTGGGGACAACCAGAGGAGGAATTGAATGCACGTGAGATTCAATATTGGTTTATGGCATCCAATAATGGGAGATTTTGGGGTCCAGAAAGGGTTTCGCACTCTTAGGTGTCATCACCATTTTGGAGGTCCTTTTGACAGAAGCTACACTCGAGTCATTCTGACGGCGTGCCAGTTCAAAAGCATTTGTGTTATTGATATTTGAAGACACCTATCCTTTTGTTCTTTTCCGATTAAAAGTTTGTCATGTAGTTGCCTAAAAATTCTTCGCCATTTATATAAATAAAGAGATATTTTCCCTTCTTGATTTCCCTTTTACAAGCATCTAATTTTGAGAAAGTTAAAACGCATAGCTTAACTTGTGGTACATGAGATCATTTTGTATTATTATGCAAAAGGTTCTGGAAATGCATGTATTCTGAAGCTAGCAATGGTTTTACCCATAAGCTTGTATGGTTGGGAAAAGCTAAAACTTTGGAATTCATAGAAAATCACAGCCATTAATAGATGACCCAAGGATGTTGTCATTTATCAAGAAGATTGGTCAGGGGTACTGGCAGGCCTCAAGAAAGAAAGAAGTCAAAGTCTTGTCAAGCCAAAAGTTATAGTATTGAGAGTATCAATTGGGGTGAACTGGTGAAATGCTCTATGCCCAAAGTGAAACCGAGTTCCACTGAAATCAAAGGGGATAGTATTCTTTCGAAGAAGAAAGTGGATTAAATTGCATACATCGTAGGCATAAATAGGATCATGACATTGCATGATTATTTTAAATGTTTGCAGATTTCCCAACGATAATTGAAGATTGATCGAGTCTTATACTCTCTGAAGAAATAGGGAGCAGACGCGATTGTTGAAGATTGTTCGAGTCTTATACTCTCTGAAGAAATAGGGAGCAGACACGATTGTTGAAAATTGTTCGAGTCTTATACTCTCTGAAGAAATAGGGAGCAGACACGATTGTTGAAGATTGTTCGAGTCTCATACTCTCTGAAGAAATAGGGAGCAGACACGATTGTTGAAGATTGTTCGAGTCTCATACTCTCTGAAGAAATAGAGAGCAGACACGTTTGTTGAAGATTGTTCGAGTCTCATACTCTCTGAAGAAAATAGGGAGCAGACACGATTGTTGAAGATTGTTCGAGTCTCATACTCTCTGAAGAAATAGGGAGCAGACACGTTCGTTGAAGATTGTTCGAGTCTCATTCTCTCTGAAGAAAATAGGGAGCAGGCACGATTATTGAGAATTGTTCGAGTCTCGTACTCTCTGAAAAAAATAGGGAGCAGACATGATTATCGAGAATCGTTTGAGTCTTGTACTCTCTGGAAAAATGGGGAGCAGACACGATTGACGAAGATTTTCGAGTTTTACTCCCTGAAGCAATAGGGGATAAAACCAGTTTTATGGACGTTGCAGTGGAGCCGATTAATCTTTTGAATTTCTCATAATCGGACAAATTTGATCATCTAGTGATCTTTGCTATATTCTCGTTGCACGACAATGAGCAAAGAGGGGCAGCTGTAGATGCTCGATTTGTCCGGGATCTTTTCTGAAGTTGAATTGGATTTATTATCGTTTATATGATTAATGTTTGGTTATATTTATATATATATGAGCAACTAAGCAATTATAATGAATGTTAAGCAATTAAAATACATATGAGTATACTAATTAAATGTTTTATTACAGGGCCTATACCAAATTACAACCAGCTGGACCGAAGTGGCCCAAAAATCAAAATAATCAGGCTTGGATGTTCAAGCCTGTTTGAAGAACCCTAAAACCATTAGGGTTTCCAACTTATGGATCCAGCCGCCGCTTGTCCTGGACCGTTGGATCTGCTTCTCATCCAACGGTCCAGATCAAAGACCACTAGGGTTTCTGGTCAGGGTTCCAGCGCCGTCAAGCTACCACCGTTGGATCTGGCATCAGGATCCAACGGCTCACAACGTCCCAAGCATCCCGAGCCAGCTGCAGTCTCACGTGAAGCCAACTCTGCTGCCAGACCACGCACGCCAACCGGACAATAGCTCGGCTCCCCACAGCTGCCGCCCGTGATCTGCTCTCACCAGTGCCCTGCAAACACACGAAACAAGAAGTAGAACGAGAGGCACGGAGAAATCGAGGAGAGAAAACCAACAACAAAAAACAGATATAGAGAGTGACCAAGGTTCAAAAAAGAGGAAAAAAAAACCATCAAGGATCATCAGCGAGAGGAGAGAAAACAGAAAGGGAAAACACACAAAAAAGAAGAAGGAGAAAACAACCAAAAATACTCGAACCAAAAAACGATCAGCAATCGGAGAGCAAAAACAACAAAAGGAAAAACGAAACCCTCACCTCCTTGAGTGAAAGAGTAACCATCACCACCATTTGAAAGTCGAACCCCGTTGGGTCACCAAGGGTAAGCTATCGATTATGCTTTTGTTTCAGTGTTTGGTTTCATCGGGGTCTATGGGGGCTAGTTCTGGGTAAGTTTGGTCATGTTTGGGGTTTGGGGTACAGTTTTAACTCCTTAACGGAGTCTGTTGGCCACGGTGGTTGGCAATGGGCTTCGTGGTTGTGATATTTGGGTTGTGGGTTTCGTAAGAGTGAAGGTTTAAGGCTAGAAAGGAGAGGAGGCTTTCATCGGGGTCTTCGTTGGGGTTTTCGGGAAGTCTGGTGTTAGTCTCGTGATGGGGTTGAAGTTTTCTGGTAGGGGTTTGTCTCGGTCTTAGACGGTGACCGTGGAGATCTTTGGGTTTTCTGGCGATGGAGGCTTTGGTTTTCGGGGTTGCAGAGGGAGTTTGAGAAGAGTGGTGAGGGGTTGTCTAGTTTAGGCTTGTTTTGGGTTGACCAGTTGGTCTAGGTGGTCGTCGGGGTAATGGTGGCCACCGAGGACTGGTGGCCAGCCGGTGGCGTTGAGTGGTGAGGGCGAAGTCTCGGTTGAACCAGATGAAGAATCGAGAGAGAGAGGATGAGAGTGAAACGGCGGGTTTGGTGAGGCTGAAGAAGAAATGAGATTAGGGTTAAAAAATCTACCATTTGGTTTGTTATAACGCCAAAACGGCGTAGTTTCACGGAGGCATGAAACAGTAACGTTTGAGGCTAGGGGAGGAGAACCGGGTTTTAGGACGTTGGGCTAACAGCAGAATAGGTCCTTCCTCTTTTGTTTCATTCCATTTTGGTCCTTAAACCGAGCTTTGTGGGAATTTTAATCTTACCTCCTGGTTTCCAGAGTGTTTTATTTTGGTCCCGTATCATGTTATGGCCATTTTTTCCGTTTTTTTTGCATTGGATATGTAATTTGAGAAGCTTTCAATTTGATCCTATGCAATATTTTGGTTATATTATGTTTGCAGTACCCAGAAATGAAAATGTTATGAAAAAGGTTGTTGTTATTTATTTTTTATGTTTTAGTCCTTTTAATATTTTATGCATGATTGTTAGGTTAATTTAGATTTATTTTAAATATATGCATGTATATATTATTTCAAGCATGTTGTTCATACGCACGTAGGTGTAATTTATTTTTATGAGCATGTTTGAATTCGTTCACTTTAATCGCATATTTAATTATTTTTTGCATTAACATCACTTCGTATAATTTTTGCATGATATCCTCATATGCATAACTTGACATTATTGCATAATCGGAATTAAGGGTAATGCCCTTTTAATCTAAAATTATCAGAATGGCTTTCCTTAACTTACAGGGAAGGTGTTTTGACGATTTTAAATTAAAATGGTATCCCGTCAGTAACGCCTAATTAAATTTGGATATATCATTGTAAAATTTGGGAGCGAAAGAAAAGGAAATATTCGACTATTTAAACTTTTCGAGAAAAGGTCGTTAGAACTGAACTAAAGATCTGGTCTCGATATTTTTAAATAATCGAATATTCTTTATCTTTCTAATGACTTGGTAATTTTAAATTAAATCTATTTTGTTGCTTTGAATGTTGCAAATTTGCATGTTTGCCGTTTAAAGGGATCATTAATCAAATCAAATTTGAACTTGTGAAATTCGTTGCAAAGAAATTAATTAATCGACTTGGTACCGATTTAGGGCGTTGTGGGGGTGCTAATCCTTCCCCACACGTAACCGACTCCCGAACTTGGATTTTGGTAACGTAGACCGTAAATTTGTCGTTTTAATTAAAATTAATTTTTATTTAAAATGACAAAATGTTTTTGGGTGCCCAATCACATCCTAATCAAAGATTGGTGGCGACTCCTCGAACCTTATATTTTTACCGTAACGGAATTTTCAATTTTTCGAAACGAGAGGTTTTCTAAAATGGCATCGTTTTTAATTAAAAATTCAATTGAAAAGAGAATAATTAAAAATGACGCGGTTTCCAAAATCACCCTGCCGTTTAAAAATCGTTTCGACACTTATCCCATATCCGCCCATGTTTCCAAGTGACACCAAATCTGGGAAGGTAGCCATTAGAAGTGAATTGAGATAAGCTTTCAAAAAGGATGGCCCAGAGGTGACCTGGAAATACCACCCCAAATTGGAGATTTTGAGTATAGATAGCAATGTTTTAGATGTATAAGCTTGCTTCACATGCTCAGATTTTTGGTTTATATATTCTAGTTTTATTTACTTAAATTATCTCTACAATAAGATGTCGACCAAATTAAATCTCAATAATTGAGATAATTTTATTTTTAATAGTAGAAATAAAAATTAAGAAAATCCTAAAAATGTAAAAAAATGGAATTAATTTACTAAGGTGGAATAATTACTATTAACCAAAGGAATACTAATAGTAAATAAATAGAATAAGAGAAAGGGAAGCAATTGTAGAAGATAAAGAAATGGAAGGTGGTTCTAGAGGAACACTCAAAGCTGTGGCTCTCATCACAGGAGACAACAACGTTAGAGGCTCTGTTCACTTCACTCAAATCCCAAACGGTTCTTTCTCTATGTCTCTTCATCTTCTGAGACAATTTGATTTTTAATTTCTTTTGAGGTTAATTTAGTTTTATATGTATTTGACTTGTAAATATTTATGCATATAGGGATAACCCATGTCCAAGGAAAGATAACAGGCCTGTCTCCTGCCCTTCACGGCTTCCATATCCATGCCCTTGGTGATACCACCAATGGCTGCAATTCCACTGGTATCTCCAACTGTTTTTTCAACTTTTTTATCCAATCCCCTTTGATTGCTTTGTTTGTTTGTTTGTTTTTTTCCCATTTATGGTGCTAAGATGACTGTTTTTCTTTGATGAAGATTGTGTCTTTTTAACTTATGCAATTGGTATAAATTAGGTTGACACCATTTAGTTTAAGATGGGGTTTTCCTAGCACAAATCTGTTGAATTTAGGTTGATGGCATTTTTCTCTAAGGTAGGGTTTCCCCCCTTTTTTGGGGTCTTTTCTGATAAAGTTTCAACATTTGTGTTAAATTTCGGTTAAATTTGGGTTTATTCAATTATTTCATTAAATAGTTTCTTTTCCCCTATAAAACATATGATGATTTTTGTTGCCTATGCTCTTTTTTTTCTGAACTTTAGGGCCTCATTTTAATCCATTAAAGAAGGATCATGGAGCTCCAAGCGACAGAGAGCGCCATGCTGGTGATTTGGGTAACATTATTGCCGGCCCTGATGGTATATGCTGTTTCCTTCATGTAAATGAGTTTTCATTTGATATGTCATTATTTGTGAATGGTTTATGGTTTTTTATGATTATAACTCAAATGTCTCCATTGCAGGGGTCTCTGAGGTTTCAATTAAAGATTGGCAGGTAAGGCAGCTTGGTGATTCTCTGATTCTTAGAAGTTAGATGTTTCTATTTTCTTTGTTTATTTGGTGGCCCGTGACAACGAATCGATTTTGTTCTTTGGACCAGTGGTGTGCTTATCAAGTTCATTTGATTTTCTTACTCTTGTGCAGTTTTGGCTTCTTGGAGATTGAATTTATTGTACTTGGCTATAATGATTTTTCTTCTTTTTGTTTCAATTTGCAGATTCCACTTGGTGGACAGCATTCCATTTTAGGGAGGGCAGTTGTTGTGCATGCTGATCCTGATGATTTTGGCAAAGGTGAAATATTCTTTTTTTTTAACAAATGATAAGTTGTTTCTCACATCCGATGTTCGTTTTCAATTATCGCACATCGTACTCCCCCACGACTAATTTACAAACCGAATCGAGAACAAAAAGTATAAAAGGGTTCAGCGACTTAGCTTCTGATGATGTCCTGAAATGTTTTAGGACACTGCTTCTGTTGCCTTCCAATAGGCTCCTCCAACTTTTTAGCTCTACTCTTTCTTGTCTGACATAATTATTTCTCTTTGTGTGATGATTTTTTTTATTTTGACTAAATATAATAACTAATGCAGGTAGACATGAACTTAGCAAGACAACAGGGAATGCCGGTGCAAGAGTTGGATGTGGTAAATATTTAGTTCGACACGAATGAATCGATGGATATCGAGATCTATTTCTGTATGTGTGTGGATCTAACATTTGATTCATTGACTTTGAGCAGGTATCATTGGCCTTCAATCATCTGTTTAGAAGTAGTGTTGCAGTTAATATGTTATCTGGCAAAACCTGTGAACTATAATCTTCTGGTTCAGTTTATGTATCTCAGTCTACTTGCAAACAAATTTGGGATGGAGATCTAAAGCCCATCTGTAATTTATATGATCAATATGAAAGGTACTTCTGCTAATGGGACTTTGCTTACTTTCTTTGAGTAAGGTATTTTTTTTTTCTGAACTAGGATAGGGAAATTTCTTTTTTCTTTTTAAGAGACATGCATCAGAAATTTTAGGAAGTTAACTATTATCTTATAAAATTTTAAGAGACGAAAATAAATTATCAATACTTAATATAAATAAAATATTTAAAATATATGATAATTTAACATTTTCAAAGGATATCTTTCAAAAATAAAAATAAAAATTTAAGGGAAAATTACACTCGCCCACTCTCCCCTTGGTCTATCCTTGGGTGGTTGAATATTATAAAGCTAACTGTATTGGAGACTATGATGTACGATGATCGACAATTAGGTATATTCAATCTTAGAATAAGAATAATATCATGGTGTAGTAAGAGATAACTGATAACTAATGATATCATTATTGAACACCAAAATAGAATATCTATAGACAACATCAGTGACACAAGAAAATATGCGATTGAAACAACTAATGAAAGATTTTTATCAGGCAACAAATTATCAAATAAGATTTCTTTGTTAGCAGAAATTCTGATATTTCATGTAAATGACAAAACATATAGAAGTGCATTTGAAGACAATAGTTTTTTTCATTTTGTTTATTATTATTATTATTATTATTATATTATTATTATTATTATTATCTATTATTATTATTATTAATAAATATTATTAAATAAATATTACAGGCCCATTTTATAAATCTGGAAGCCCAATAGATGACCCAGTTACACGACCCAAAGATATCAATAGAACCGGCCCAATCAATTCCAGGCCCAACTCGGATGGCCCAACAGATAACCCAAACCCTTTAGGGTTTGTATCATTCCTGCTAGGGTTTCTAACCCTAGCGCCGCCGCCTCCAGATGCTTCCAGCCGCCCCACGTCCCACTCTGTCGACGCCTCCAAGCCAGATGGTCCAACCAGCCGCTGCCGACGTTCTACAATGCCACGATGCCCGTCGAAGCTCCCAGGAGAGTCATTCCAACCGTCCACGCGTCCCGTTCTTCAGTGAGTCACCACAGGTTCGGTGACTCACCAGAACTCATCTCTGGAACCGGTCCGACGAGAGCCTCGATGGTGGCTATAAAAGCCACCACTCCTGCAAAAAAGAAAAAAAGGACAGAGAGCAGAAAACCACCACGAACAGAGGCGAGAGATCAAAACAACAAGCCAAATACCACATCAACAAACAACCATTCAAAAAGAAAAACAAAGAGAAAAGAGAGAAACTTACCACGTCCATCAGAGTCCTCCAAACCGCCGTCGAACCGAAAATACCGAAGGTATTTTCCTTAGATATAGGAAATATTAGAGGGTTTTAGGAGAAAAGGGCATCATATTTGGCTTTAGGGTTTAAAAATGAAGGATTTGGGTTAATTTGTAAAATTCCGGCCATCGGTCACGGTGGCCGGTGGGAGTGTCGGTGCCGGAAAATGGCTGTCGGCCGGTGGCCAGTTTTCTTTCTTGCCAAGGAAGACAAGAGCTTTTCTTTTTAGAGAGAGAAGCCAAACCAGAAAATGAAAGAAACTGGCCCAAGGAGGCCGGTTTTTGGATTTAAATACCCTCCCTGAACGACGTCGTTTTGGGGAGGGGCATGTCTGTAATTTAATAAGGGTAAAACCCTTTCCGCAGTCATTCAAGTTTTATAAATTTACATTATGGTCACTAAAATCAACTTATATGTCTTTTAATTTGGTATTTCAATTTTATTTTTTTATATTATCGCCACTAATTATATATGCTTATATATATGTTTAGGGTTAAGGTTAAATTGCATTATTAATGTCTATATTATATTAATGTTTCAAATTATAGTTTTAAGTTTTAATAACTTTTATGTTAAACCCCGAAATGACTAATTAAGGCTAAATTACATTATTAGTACATATCTTTTAAATAATTCGAATTAGGATCTTTAAGTTTTATATTTTATATCGTTTTTATTTATTTAAGTTAATTTTATAATTTTTATAATTTTATTTTGTTTTATTATTATTTTTGATATATGTTTAAATTATTATTTTTATTATTATTTTATTAGTATTATCTTAAGTCATATAAATATATATATATATATATAATATTTATTTATTTATCTTATTTGTTTTCTATTTAAATCATATTTTTAAATTTAATTTTATAAATTACTTAAAAAAATAATAATCATATTTTAATATTTATATTTTTTTAATATTAAGAAATGGGATGTCTTAAAGCACCTAGAAGTTCTTTTCTTATATTCTTAATAAAAATAAATATTCTATTTTTATAAATTTATACTAATTTATTTTAATAGAAATATTTTATTAATATTTATTTATTTTTTAATATTAAGAAATGAGCTGTCTTAAAGCACCTAGAAGCTCTTTTCTAATATTTCTAAATAAATAAATATTATATATATATATATATATATAATTAATAGATTTTCTTAAAATTATAAATTTGAAATAACAAGATTATAAATTAAATATATTTTTGAATTCTTAAATTTCCAATAATAGAGACAAATTATAATTAATGAGTACCAATTTTGGGCATTATAGGGGTGCTAATCATTCCCTAAACGTAACCGACCACAAATCCTTTTTATTAATTTTTTTTGTTATACGAAGATCAGTTTATCTTTTAAATTATGTTTTCTTAAAAACTATTTTAAAAGATTGTTTTTAGGTATTTGACCTACCTAACCCAACAAGGTCAATGGCGACTCCCAAAATATTTTTTAAATCAAAATCATTTATTTATTCGTTTTATTTTTCCCGCCAAGTAAAAATTCGTACCCGGGCAAAAATCAGTTACGGGCGACTCCACTGGGGATTCTGGTCAAGCTTTTAAAATCAATTATAAATTGTCTCTATTAATTAGAAATTAAAAATTCATATATTTAATTTATAATTCTTTCTTTGCAAAATTTTTATATATACTTATTATTTTCATAATATTTATATGTATATTAATTTTTAATATTTTTATTTTATTTTCAAGTATTAAATTTCATTATCTATTTGTTTGTCAGAGGTTTGAACATTTTTCCTCACACACAACACTTGCATTGCATAAACATAATCTCTATAATTGAGATTTGTCCCTTTTAAATGAGAGTGAAAGCGACGTCTTCGTGAGAATTTATTCTCCGTGTCAGGCATAGGGAAATGTGTCCCCTCGAATTGAACTCGATCTGCTTAAGTCTGTAATGGACTAGGATTGAGGGTTTGGCAGCCTAATGGGGCACTAACAAGGACAATTCGAGTACTCTTTACTCCTAGAACTGAAACCCTGCATATAATAATCCCTAGAAATTCTCCTAATCTAAGACAATACTGAAATCCTGTCCATAGGTGTACACAAAGGAGACATAAGTTCTAGCTTTTAATTTATTTAATTTATTATTTTTCTCTCTGAATAAATGCATGTGAACTAGAAATCATGCAATTAGGTTAATTTTTCCAAACAAAGCATGGAACTAGAAAGCATGAGGTTAAGATTTATACTTTGATAAATATGATCTTTTATTTCCATTAATTGGTACTAACCAATTTATTTTTTCATTTCTCATTTTTATTTTTCATACATATTGTTTGCTTTAAATTTGTTTATATTGATTTCTTTTGTTTGCATTACATGATCATGGCATAATCAAAAGTTATTGACTTGAAAGACTGTTCATCAAATTAGAAAGAAATCATAAATGGACAAAAAGTTTTATGATCAAACAAAATATGATGCAGCCAAAGAAAGACATCCCGAGGAAACTCCGAGGATCGAGAGGAGTTCTGCACACAAAGATCCTGTTGTATTAATACCAAAAGTAGTACACAAAGATCCTTCCAGATTGATACCAAAAGCAGTCTATGGTAAAAGCATTAATCAAGGCATTTAGAATAAAGGATGTTTTTATGAAGCTCAAGCATGTTATTTGAAGGACCAAAATAAGAAATTGAGCACAGAAGTGGAAACCATGCATGAAGATTTCCAGAAGTTCAGTCAAGCCTTTTAAAATGCTGGCATAGGAAACACCTCAAAAGAGTGGATCACAGGGGTCACCAAATTGAAAAAGAACTGCAACATATATGCATATCTTGTCCAAGAACTTCTTGAACACAAAGGTTATCTTACAAAGGAAAATGAGCAACTCCGAGAACTGATACAAAAGATGAAAGAGAATGTCCTGGAAGAAGCTACAGTCCATACAAGCAATATGACCCATAAGCTAATAGATTAACTTGGCTTTAGAGAAGTTAGGAGGGAAAGTTATCCCCTATATGCTGAAGTTAGGACTGAAAGTTGTCCTTTATATGTAAAAGTATTGTTTGATGCACGGAAACTTTTGTGTTCAATGAAATCTGTTCTAAGATGATCACTCTTTAGTAACACCTTTTCATACATGCATTTGCATTTTGCATCTGTACATTTTTACGTTTGTATTTACATTTACATTTACATTTTTAAACTTACATCATGCATTAAAACATATTTAATTAAATAATAATGTTTATTTATTTTCAATATAAAAGAAAATGGTAGTCTTAATATAACTGGATGTCTTATTCTGGTATTTTGAATAATTTACATTTACATTTTTACATTTGCATATTTGCATTTTGCATCTTTGCATTTGTACTTTTATGTTTGCTTTTGTATTGCACAATTTGTATTCTTATTATTACATTCATATATTTACATTTACATTTGAATTTGCATTTGGCTTTTTTATGTCATAATACATTAAAACATTCATTCATTAAAATAAGGATTTCAACCGAAGTGATCTTGGCTTTTCCTTGAAGCAAGAACGCTTAGCACGACACAAGAAAAATGTCTAAAGAAACTGAGGATAGGCTAACCAAATTAGAGATAGAGCAAAAAGAGATGCAGGAAGAATTGAGGAGCAAGTTGGCACAAATCGAAGCTAATTCTCAGATCGATCTACTGAACAATATGAAAGAAATGATTGAGAAGCATTTGACATCTGGAAAGAGTCTTGTTGAAAACTCCACAAATCCTCCGGGTATTACACCTGTTCACATTCCTGAGCACACCTCTGTACGTCAGGAAATCCAATCACCAGTTTACTTCACTGTTAAGAACCAACAATATCAGGCTGGAGTTTCGTTCCCCACTGACTGTCTTACTGCTTCTGGGTTGAAGTCAAATGAATTTTGTACTGATAATGAGATCTCTGACCCAAATAAATTAATTGAAGAGAAAAAACTCATCCAACAAAATGTAGAAGAGGTGATAAAATCTAGAGAGACGATTGAGTCATTTTATGGGTTTGACGCCAAAGAGTTAAGTTTGGTCCCCAACCTAGTTCTCCCACCAAAGTTCAAAGTTCCAGATTTTGAGAAGTATGATGGGACCACATGCCCTTCATATCATATCACTTTGTATTGTCGTCGCATGACTGACTATGTGGAGAATGAAAAGTTGTTGATCCACTGTTTCCAAGATAGTTTATCTGGGTCTGCATCCAAATAGTATAATCAGCTAAAATGCACTCAAATACGTTCTTGGAGGGACTTAGCTCAAGCCTTTTTGGGTCAATACAAGCACATGACGGATAATGCCCTTGATCGATCAATGTTGCAAAACATGAATATGAAATGCAATGAAAGTTTTCGACAATATTCACAACGATGGAGGGACGTTGCTTCTCAAGTTCATCCACCATTAACTGAAAGGGAGTTCATTACTTTGTTCATCAGTACATTAAAATTCCCCTATATTAATCACATGATAGGGGTTGCCCCTAATAATTTCTCTGACATCATCATAAGTGGAGAAATGATCGAAATGACAATCAAGAATGGCAAGATAAGAGGCTATGACAATACTGACATCGAGAAAGAAGCC
Source organism: Hibiscus syriacus (assembly GCF_006381635.1). Taxonomy (NCBI): domain Eukaryota; kingdom Viridiplantae; phylum Streptophyta; class Magnoliopsida; order Malvales; family Malvaceae; genus Hibiscus; species Hibiscus syriacus. Next base: position 600,326 of record NW_024063440.1, read on the forward strand.
GAGGTTAATACAGAGATATCTTATTCAGTTAAACATGGTGCCAAACCTTATAGAGTGGTCAAGAAGAAAAAGAATGTGCAGGGTTTTCAATTTCCTCCCTTCCACTATTCGAGTGAAAAACTGCATTAAAAAATGCTCTCAGCCAGATTAACTACTCCACGACTTGTTCCACCATAGTGGCCTCCAAATGAGAATTGGACCTATAAGGAGGTTCCTTGGATAAATCAAACTGGAATTCCAAATTTTTCAGCTAAGGTTCCTGGTAGCCATGAGGGAAATTTCCAAGATCCTTTAGAGCAAGCAATTAAAAAATATAAGGTAAAAGAAGGGGTTAAGGTTCAATGTTAAGAAATCGTTACTTCAACAGAGACTAATGTGACCAAATCCTGTGAAGAATATCGGGCGCAAGAAAATCAAAAGGCTCCCATGGATGTAATTCGAGATTGGCCCATAGGTCTATGAAAGAATGGAACATATATAACCCAGAAGACACATCAGATACCTATATCATATTTTTTGAAAACCAGTAAGGCAAGGGGCAACTTAAGGAGTCTAGTTAATACTACCCTAGTTGTAGCTGAAATGAGCTTCCAGAACCCCCTCGATCATAGGAGAGCATTTATTCGTTTAGAACGATCAAAGAAAGTGATAATCTCTCGAGCGAGAAAAACTCTGAAGGTGTTTCAAGAATCTATCTCAGATCTGTACCCTCATTTGGTTAAAGGTTAATACATTACACCAAGATTGGTAAAAGTGCCACCAAAGCCTTATGCCCATTGCTATGATCAAAATAGCTTATGTAATTTTTACTTGGGAGTATCTGGGCATTCAACAGGGAATTGCTGGTCATTGTTAAAAGAAATAGAGACGCTCATTGACAAGGGAGTCTTGACACAAGAAATGATCAAGAAATGGGGGAAAAATAAGGATGAGAATCCTGAGCCAAGTACACACTCAACATTCAAGGAATGATAGAGGCATGATAGATAACAAGTGGAAGTAGTTATCTACCACTGTAGTACCTTTCATTTTCAGCATCTTGTTTGAACTTATTTTTTGTTCCTTTCTCCGCCTTTTGTACAATAAATAAATTTTGGTTGTTTTTATGGTTATGAGCAAGGAATTAAGTTTTAATCTTGAAATTTTTGAGTATCAAGTAGATTAAATATTCTTTTAATTTTTCAAGAGTTATAGATATTTGGAAAGTGGTAAAATTATATCTTCCATGTCTTATCCAAAGCCAATCACTTGATCCTTACAAAACCAAATCCTGACACTACGATTATCTAAGACTCTCTACCTATTTTTGAGAGACCAAATCCAGATGTTTACTGGTTCATGATATTACTTTCCACCACATACATGACTTCATAAGTCACACTTTTGTCCTTCCAAATATAAAACCATCATAAACCAAATGACCTCAAAAGAACCAAACTTTCAATTATCCGTGAATCTTCCTGCAAGAAGAGACGAGATGAGGCATCATGGATCAACTTATCGAAGATAATTTCGAGCGACTGGGGTATACTCAAAGAAGAAAAAAGGGATTGATTTAAATAAATATATCATGCATTAATTACATTATTTTCATGTAAATGAAAGTTAATCTTGAATATTCATCCCCCTGTAGATACATCCTTTCACAAAGACTTCTATGTATGAGACGACTGAACTTTGTGCAAAGTTTAAGCATGCAAACTCAGTGACATATTGCCTAAAGATGAATGGGGTAGTTGAAGGAGCAAATAAGAACGTTAAGAGGATCATTACAAAGATCACTGAAACTTACAAGGATTGGCACGGAAAGCTACCTTTTTCTTTATATACATATCGAAATACTGTTCGAACATCACTGGGGCAACACCTTATTGTTCAGTCTTACCAATTTGAGATACTATCACTTTGTATCTTGAAGGAGTTAAAATAGGAGGAGGCTGAAGGGATCCAAGCTCGATTTGATCAATTAAACCTTATTGATGAGAAGAGATTGAAAGCTATTTACCATGGGCAAATGCATCAGAAACGGATGATCACAACAAGAAAGTACATCCAAGAAAGTTCCAAGAAGGTGATCTAGTGTTTAAAAAGATCTTACCTATACATAAAGATTTCTGTGGGAAATGGATGCCTAATAGGGAAGGGTCATATGTTGTAAAAAAGTGGGCCTTTTCCGGAGGAGCATTGATTTTGGAAGAAATGAATGGGAAATTTCTGAGAAACCAAATAAACTCAGATTCTGTCAAGAAATATTATACTTAAAAAAAGGAAAAAAAAGGAAAAAAGGAAAAAAAGGAAAGAATTGAACCAAGATGAGTGACTCATGAAACCTCAAGTTAAAAGATTAATCAAGTACAATTAATTCAAAGATTCATATTCAACAAGAAGCGCAAGAAATACTAGAAATGAATGAATCTTATGGAAAAATCCCCAGCAAAGCAGATCCAAGGCAAGCAAAGCAAGATTGAAGGCATCTAATTAGAAGAGAATATCTTCATAATTCATTCCGCCTCTCAAGATTGATTTTTATTTGCAAAAATTTGTTTTTAAAATCTTTAATGCATGAGATGAAAAATGATAAAAGGGGGTTCAAGAAATAATTTTTTTAAATAAACATCTTAGAACTAAAGGAGGATTCGAGTTGAAAACCTGAAAAGGCGGCTCGAATATTAGATGGTGTAACAACAACATAATAGACGATCTTAAGCTCTTAATGAAGCACCACCCATCCCAAAGATGTTCATGATAGTCTAGAAACAAGAAGTATCTCCATCAGATGAGCATAACAACCCTTCCTTCAAGATAGTGGAAGCTCAAAGAAGACATATATGCTTGACCAACCTGAGAGACCTTACTTTACCAGAATCAACCTACACCTTAAATCAGTCAATAGTTTTGACACTTTCTATAGAATTATGATTTTTGAATGATTTAAAAGAGTAGTTAATTTATTTGATGTTTATTAATTTCATGTCTTATGATTTAATTCTATTGTGAACATGAAAAGGGCAATACTTTACAAAATTATGTCATTCTTCAATAAAGAAAGGAGAAAAAACATTTTCAAATAGGACAGTCTCATATAAGGAAGGTCATTGAAGCAAGTTGTTGCCTATTCTACCTCTATTGAAGAGAGAATAAGTCAGGCCAAAATGATGAAGCACTCTTGAAATAAAGTGGTCTGAGAAGCCAGAAAGTTTGGAGAATTGAACTTATGATTCTTTCCTGTGACATTATCAGCAGCTTATCAAGAATGATTACCTTGTTCTAAAGGGAGATGCTGAAAGCCCATTTCAACTAAACCTTTCCATGGTTCGGGAAGAGTGGGATATGTAAGTGTGTATCTTGAAGCAGCAGAAGATGGCAGTCACTTTAGCAGCCATTGCAAGAAAAGGCGCCAACAAAAATCTTCTAGTTCATCACAATGATGTTTATTTCTTCCGGTAAGGTTGTTACACGGAACGCCACCAACAAAGAGTTTGAATTCGACAAATCTACTCATCAATTGCTCCAACTGATCACCATTCAGTTATTGCACATTTGTTTTCAAAGGTATGCCAAGACAGTAGAAGGTAACCTCTGCATCACTGATCCCAGAGAAAAGAGACAGGACATTGATACCACATGTGAACATGTCCTTAGCAGATCCTCCTCTTCGTGTATGGTTTTTAGGGAAACCTATAAGCATTTCCACCTCATCAGGCTCAAGTAGAACAAATTTATTCCTTCCAACCCATACCAGATTTCATTTTCAGCACTCATCAAGAACATACTTCTGGACACTCGAAGGTGGATCATCGTCATAAGCTTCAAGAGCCTTACGAATCATTTCTGTCAATTTGGCACTTCTTGTACATGTTTTTAAACAGTTCAGCTTTGTTCTTGGATCCCAGGAATGCCACCATTTTGTTGTCAATAGAAAAGCATCATGTATAGTGCGTGGAGAAAGTAGAATAAGAGGAAATCTATTCTCAATTGGAAGATTATGAATATAGCCCATTTTCCGTTCAGTAGCACAAAAATACTTCGAATCTACATATTTTGGCTCTACATTGTATAAATACCGTGACATTTCGGTCCAAACACCAAATAGAGCAAGTGCCACATTCTCGTAGTAGAAATGAGGTGGCCCAATAACATCTTCTGAAAGTGTTCTTTGTGTTATTTGATTTGATTCTGTAGGAACCCCAAAACCAATCATTGGATATGGAAGATGAACTGCATGATCGTCTTTATTAAGAAGCTTCTTTTCAAGCTTCCTCTTCTTCTTCCTCTTCAAAAAAATCATAGCCTGAGTTTCACATTTTCTTGTAATTGGGATCATTGCATAATGGCTTCCTATCTTCTATCGGAAAAAGTATGTCAACAGCCTTAGCCATTTGAGTATCACATATAAAATTTGTCAACTCTGCAATTGATGAATCCGGACCACATCTCTCCATGGATATTGAAGCCTCAGCCTCTGAGTATCCCCATTTTCGTCAAGTATAATAGTTTATTCTCCTCATCAGAATCAGAATTCAGGATTTCCTCGATATCAGAAGAACTATCAATATCTGTGAAATCATCCTGAAAGATCGCTTCATAATCAGATGAGTAGTTATCAGAATCAATATGTTGCATGGAAAAATATATTCCAGAAATAGCCTTCACTGAAAACAAGGTTCACTGTGTCAGTCTAGAATGAATTACCAAGTGACTTACACCATTCTGTCCAATTAGATCCCTCCAGATCCAAAGAATGGGCACCTCATTCAGAAGAGGCACATATCTTAGACATTTCTGTCAGAATGATTGATTACTTCTTAAGTTTGTAACAACATGAAGAGAATTCCTCAAATTACTTGATAACAATGTTGTTTTGTAATATCAGAATGAGAGCATTCAAGATTAACAAATTTTGGGCACGGATAGAGCCACGAGTACCCGCAATGGGGCATTAGAAAAACTGGACATCGTGAGGATCATGATACTGAAATCAAACAAACATTGAAAGTGAGCCTTACAGTTTAGAAGGTTGGGGGCATTTTGAAGGCCCAATTCAGACAGATCCATGTGGGACATCTTGAAAGCCCATTTCAACCAGAAATAGAATGGTGGGGCATTTTGAAGGCTCATAGTAATGTGAATATTTGGGCATTCTTGGAAGCTCATCTCAACAAGAAGTAATGTTGAGCACTTTAAAAGATTACTTCAGATAGATCCATGTGGAGCATTTTGAAGGATCAAATTAACAAGAAGAAAATGATGGGGCATGCTAAAAGCCCATTTCAATCAGACATTGGAATATTAATTCATTTCGAACATTTGTATCAGTAAATTCTGGGTCATGCTGAAAGCCCATCTCAATCAGAATCAAGAATGTTGGCACATTTTGAACATTTATATTATAAAATATTAGGGCATACTGAAACCCCATATCATCTTGCTGAAAGATAATTGATTTGAACAAATATTTCCAATGAGGCAGAAAGGAATAAAGAATAAAAATGGTGAAACAGTGACAGTAGAGCTGACTGTACATAATTGCTTTGTTCATCAGGCAGTTGCATTAGGGTCCTGGTATTGAACAAATATTTACTCTGCAAGTATGGTTTCAAATACCCAATCTTCTTAACCATCTGTCATATAACAACGTGTTCTTTGTTAAGCTACATCACAGTTGCATGGATAAAGATGATCCCCGATGAGACCATTCGATCCAGGGTTCAGTTCTTCAAGATCTCGGCTTTGAATTTGATATTTTGTGTGTCGGTGATGATTGGAAATATTTCTTTGAGATTCTTGACAATTAGTTTCAATCATGTTGTTGAGGCTACAAAATCGTTTTTCACATCAGTTTTGCCTACTTGCTGACATTGAAGGAGTCTTGACTTATCAATAATTCCATAGAACTCCTTCTTTACATATAGATGATGTGTTTCTACTTCCTACAACACTAATTATGGAAGAAAACGTGATCGATACCACAACTGGAAGAATGTGTTGTCAAATGTTATACGAGCATTTGAGCAGAAGCCACAAGAAATGATGAATGTGTTATCAAGTGTTTTGCGAACCAGTAATTATGGTGCTGAGCCAATGTTGCAATCATATGGCATTTCCATTTATGGATCCGAGATGAAGTCTGTCTTCTACAACACCAAACTTTAAAGTGAAATAAAGATTTTTTCCACAAAAGGGAAGCATAAATTTTAACAACAAACTAGTGGAGCCAACTAATGATGAACGACAGGTTGTTGTTAAACATCTTGACATGATATGGTCCAAGTTGCCTTATTCAAGATCTGATTAGATGTGGAGACATGAAAAGAATTAGGATAAATCTTCATTGTGATGTATTTCAAGAGTCAAATCAGAACAGATTCTATTCTCCTAATTAATCTCTGCTGAGCTTAACATATATACATCTACACTCTTCAAAGATGATGGATTTTCTCTTCAAAGATAATATATTCTCTTTTCAAAGATGAAAGCTTTATTGGATTTCTACGCAAGTCCAGACAAAGAAAGTTGGTTTTATCCAGACAAAATGGGGCATCAAGGTTATAGTTCTGACTACGGTAATAGTTCCATAAATGAAACATTTTCTTCTGAGACTTTAATGCAAATGAAGCAAAGAAGACACAAAGATTGCTCTTCCAAATCAGAAATGCAGTTTGAAATGACATTTTGACCAAGTGAAGGAAGACCGAGTTCACCACTTTGAAATCAAATAAAGATGAACTTAACATTCATGCATCATATCTAGACATTTGCAAATAGGGGCATTTTCATTCATTTTATCCATGTTGAATATTTGACAGGAATTTCAAAGATTTTAGCAAAGATTTGAATCCACCACCCGATGGATTAGCATTGCCAGACAAAGTTCATAATGAGAAGAACTCATCTGAAGAAGGAAGAAGAAGTTCATAATGAGAAGAACTTGTTCAACCTTTTGTTTTAATTCATCACTCGATGGATTAACATTGCCAGGTAGAGTTTATAATGAGAATAACTCATCTGAAGAAGGAAGAAGAAGTTCATGAGAAGAACTTGTTCAACATTTTTCTTTAATTCATCACTCGATGGATTAACATTGCCAGGTAGAGTTCGTAATGAGAAGAACTCATCTGAAGAAGGAAGAAGAAGTTCATAATGAGAAGAACTTGTTCAACATTTTTCTTTAATTCATCACTCGATGGATTAACATTGCCAGGTAGAGTTCGTAATGAGAAAAACTCATCTGAAGAAGGAAGAATAAGTTCATAATGAGAAGAACTTGTTCAACCTTTTGCTTTAATTCATCACTCGATGGATTAGCATTGCCAGAGAAAGTTCATAATGAGAAGAACTCATATGAAGAAGGAAGAAGAAGTTCATAATGAGAAGAACTTGTTCAACCTTTTGCTTTAATTCATCACTCGATGGATTAGCATTTCCAGGTAGAGTTCGTAATGAGAAGAACTCATATGAAGAAGGAAGAAGAAGTTCATAATGAGAAGAACTTGTTCAACCTTTTGCTTTAATTCATCACTCGATGGATCAGCTTTTCCAGAGAAAGTTCATAATGAGAAGAACTCATCTGAAGAGGAAGAAGAAGTTCATAATGAGAAGAGTTTGTTCAACCTTTTGCATGACTCTATCACAAAAGGAGATAGATCATCATCAACATTTCCAGAATTGTTCATAATGAGAAGAACTCATCTGAAGAAGGAAGAAGGAGTTCATAATGAGAAGAACTCATCTGAAGAAGGAAGAAGGAGTTCATAATGAGAAGCTTGTTCAACTTTTGCATGACTCTATCACAGAAGGAGATAGATCATCATCAACATTTCTTGAAGTGTTCATAATGAGAAGAACTCATCTGAAGAGAAAGAAGAAGTTCATAATGAGAAGAATTTGTTTAACCTTGCCTTAATTCATCACATATGAAGCCAAATTAACAACCCCTCTTTTAAAGATCAACATTTCCAGAAGGAGTTCATAGTGAGAAGAACTCATCTGAAGAAGAAGAAGTTCACAATGAGAAGAATTTGTTCAACTTTTTGTTAGATTACATCATAGAAAGAGATAAATTGTCATCCCCAGTGGAAAAATGGAAAAGTTCATAACGAGAAGAACTAATCCCAAAGAAGAAGAACTTTTTCAACATTGTAATCAAGTGAAGTCAAATGAAAAAAACTCATTGTCTTTTAGTCTTTGCCTTATTCTTATTAACACAAGAATGAGTAAAGAGGGGCAGCTGAAGACAGTAGTTTTTTTTTTCATTTTGTTTATTATTATTATTATTATTATTATATATTTTTATTACTATTAATAAATATTACAGGCCCATTTTACAAATCTGGAAGCCCAACAGATGGCCCAGTTACACGACCCAAAGATATCAATAGAACCGGCCCAATCAATTCCAGGCCCAACTCGGATGGCCCAATAGATAACCCAAACCCTTTAGGGTTTGTATCATTCCTACTAGGGTTTCTAACCCTAGCGCCGCCACCTCCAGATGCTTCCAGCCGCCCCACGTCCCACTCCACCGACGCCTCCAAGCCAGATGGTCCAACTAGCTGCTGCTGACGTTCTATACTGCCATGACGCCCATCGAAGCTCCCAGGAGAGTCATTCCAACCGTCCACGCATCTCGTTCTTCAGTGAGTCACCACAGGTTTGGTGAATCACCAGAACTCATCTCTGGGACCAGTCCGACGAGAGCCTCGGTGGTGGCTAAGCCACCACTCCTGCAAAGAAGAAAAAAAAGGACAGAGAACAGAAAACCACCACGAACAGAGGCGAGAGATCAAAACAATAAGCCAAATACCACATCAACAAACAACCATTCAAAAAGAAAAACAAAGAGAAAGGAGAAAAACTTACCACGTCCATCAGAGTCCTCCAAATCGCCGTCGAACCGAAAATACCGAAGGTATTTTCCTTAGATATATGAAATTAGAGGGTTTTAGGATAAAAGGGTATTGGATTTGGATTTAGGGTTTAAAAATAGAGGATTTGGGTTAATTTGTAAAATTTTAGCCATCGTTCACGGTGGCCGGCGGGAGTGTCGGTGCCGGAAAATGGTTGTCGGGCGGTGGCCAGTTTTCTTTCTGGCCAAGGAAGACGAGAGCTTTTCTCTTTAGAGAGAGAAGCCAAACCAGAAAATGAAAGAAACTGGCCCAATGAGGCCAGTTTTTGGATTTAAATACCCTCCCCGAACGACGTCGTTTTGGGGAGGGGCATGTCTATAATTTAATAAGGGTAAAACCCTTTCCGCATTCATTCAAGTTTTATAAATTTACATTATGGTCCCTAAAATCAACTTATATGTCTTTTAATTTGGTATTTCAATTTTATTTTTTATATTCTCGCCACTAATTATATATGTTTATATATATGTTTAGGGTTAAGGTTAAATTGCATTATTAATGTCTATATTATATTAATGTTTCGAATTATAGTTTTAAGTTTTAATAACTTTTATTTTAAACCCCGAAATGACTAATTAAGGCTAAATTACATTATTAGTACATATCTTTAAAATAATTTGAATTAGGATCTTTAAGTTTTATATTTTATATTTTAATCCCTAATAGTTTGATCTTTTTTATTTATTTAAGTTAATTTTATAATTTTATTTTGTTTTATTATTATTTTTGATATATGTTTAAATTATTATTTTTATTATTATTTTATTAGTATTATCTTAAGTCATATAAATATATATATATATATAATATTTATTTATTTATCTTATTTGTTTTCTATTTAAATCCTATTTTTAAATTTAATTTTATAAATTACTTAAAAAAATAATAATCATATTTTAATATTTATATTTTTTTAATATTAAGAAATTGGCTGTCTAAAGCACCTAGAAGTTCTTTTCTGATATTCTTAAAAAAATAAATATCCTATTTTTATAAATTATACTAATATATTTTAATAGAAATATTTTATTAATATTTATTTATTTTTTAATGTTAAGAAATGAGCTGTCTTAAAGAACCTAGAAGTTCTTTTCTGATATTTCTAAATAAATAAATATTATATATATATAAATTAATAGATTTTTTTTAAAATTATAAATTTGAAATAACAAGATTATAAATTAAATATATTTTTGAATTCTTAAATTTCCAATAATAGAGACAAATTATAATTAATGAGTACCAATTTTGGGCGTTATAGGGGTGCTAATCATTCCCTAAACGTAACCGACCACGAATCCTTTTTATTAATTTTTTTTGGTTATACGTAGATCAATTTATCTTTTAAATTATGTTTTCTTAAAAACTATTTTAAAAGATTATTTTTAGGTATTTGACCTACCTAACCTAAAAAGGTCAATGGCGACTCCCAAAATATTTTTTAAATCAAAATCATTTATTTATTAGTTTTATTTTTCCCGCCAAGTAAAAATTCGTGCCCGGACGAAAACCAGTTACGACAGCATTATTATTATATTTGCGATAAAATCCTTGAAGAAGAGATCAAGATGACGCCAACAAAAGATAGATGAGTAAGTTGCAGACATATTGACGATGAGTCTTGAAGATATTAATTTTTTATCCATATTATTATTATTAATATTATTATTATTATTATTATTATTATTATTATTATTATTATTATTATTATTATCATTATTATTATTATTATTAAATATATTAAACATATATATAAATAATAATTACAGACCAATTACAACTGGACCGGCCCAGTTACAAACAAACCAGAACCGGTCCAAATCAAACCAGAAACCCTAAACATTTGGGTTTCCAGTTAGGGTTTCCTAACCCTAATCTAAACCAGCCGCCTCAGCTTGCTGCCGTTGGATCTGGCAAGATCCAACGGTCCAGATGGCTCCAGAGGGAAACCCTAGGGTTTGATACCCTAGGGCCACGCGGCGCCACCCCCGTTTCCACGCGGCTGCCGACACTTTCTCGCCGCCTCCGCCGCTGCCACGTCCCAAATGAAGACTCCAGAAGATCAACGCCAGCCGTCCATGCCATGGCTACGGGGTGAGTCACCACTGGTAGTCCGGTGACTCACCGAGACCCCATCTTCGGACTGGTCCGATGGCCACACCGGTGGTGGCTATAAAAGCCACCACCCCAACCTGAAAAAAAAGAGACCGGAGACAGAAAAAAAAACCAGAGGGACAGAAAAAAAAAAAACAGAGAAAGAAAAAAAAACTACTAAACCAACGATCTCAGTCAAACATCCAACAACCAAAAACAGAAGGAAAAGGAAGGAAAGAAACTTACCGAAGAAGCCTCGACCACCGGATCTCGTCAGAACCTTCGAAATATCGAAGGTATTTTTGTAGATTCGCTCCTATTAGGAGTTTTTTAAGGGAAAAGAACACCGGGACCGTCCTTAGGACGGTCCGATCTATCTATTAGGGTGAAAATAAATTTTTTCAGCCACCAAATGCGGTGGCCGGCGGTTGCATTCACGGCGGCACACGGTGGCCGACCGGTGACCGGCTTCCCTCCGATGAGGGAAGCTAGAGAGAAGGCAGAGAAATTTGTTCTCTCTCAGTTAGAGAGAGAACAGAAATGAAAAAATGAAGGCTAGCCCTTCGGGCCAGCCGGTTTTGGACCATATATAGGCCTTCCCGAACGACGTCGTTTCGGGAAGGACTATGCGCGTAATTATAGAATAGTTAAACCACGTCCGCAGTCATCCCAATTTGTAAACTTTACATTTTAGTCACTAAATCAAATTTATAATCCTTTTAATTTGGTTCTTTAATTTTAATTTTATTCATTTTAGTCCTTTATATTAAAATAATATATTTAGGATAAATAGCAGATTTAATCCCTTAATTTTAATAAATAATATTTTAATCCTTAGTTTATATTTTTAATTTATTTTATTATAATATCCTAATTTTAGATAATTTTATTTTAGTCACTAAATAAATAAAATAAAGAAATAGCATGTTTAATCCCTAATACTTTGATTAATATTGAATTAAGTTTTTCATTTTACTATAATTTAGTCATTTAATTTATAAGTTTTCATTTATTTTATTACTTTTAAAATATATGGTTTTAGTGGTATTTTTATTGTTTTAATTTTATTTATATTTTTAAATATTTTTATGTATTCATAAATATATATATAATAAATCTGGAATAAATTTTTTAATGTTTATTTTTAATATCGAAGAAAAGGACAGTCTTAATACAACTGGATGTCCTATTCTGATATTTTTTAAACAATATTATTTAAATTAATATTTATCAATATCAAAGAAAAGAGCTGTCTTAAGGCACCTAGAAGTTCTTTTCTGATATTTTTAAAATATTTTTATAATTTTGAAATAATAGAATTATAAATTAAATATATTTTTGAATTTTTATAATTTTAATAATAGAGACAATTTATAATTAAAAAGTACCAATTTTGGGCGTTGTAGGGGTGCTAATCCTTCCCTAAACGTATCCGACCACGAATCCCTTTTTATTATTAAAAAGAATGAATTTTTGGTTATAAATGCAGATCAGTTCATTTTTTTATTGGTGTTTTCTTAAAACTCTTTTAAAAAAAATAATTTTTAGGTATTCGACCTACCTGACCCAAAAGGCCGATGGCGACTCCCAAATTATTTTCAAAACCATTTATTCACATCAATTTCCCCGCCAAAAATAATATTTCGTGCCCGGACGAAAACCGGTTACGACAGCTTGGCGACTCCGCTGGGGACCGGTCAAACTTTTAAAAATCAATTATAAATTGTCTCTATTAATTAAAAATTAAAAGTTAATATATTTAATTTTTAATTCTTTCTTTTCAAAATTTTTATATTTACTTATTATTTTCATAATATTTATATGTTTTATTTTATTTGTAAGTATCTTATTTCATTATTTATTTTGTCAGAGGTATGAACATTTCTCCTCACACACAACACTTGCATTGCATAACATAAAACTCTATAATTGAGTTGTCCCTTTTAAGTGGGAGTGAAAGCGACGTCTTCGTGAGAATTTATTCTCCGTGTCAGACCTAGCAAGTAACTTTCGGGGTTCATATGCTCTATGTCTTCGTGAGAATTTATTCTCCGTGTCAGATATAGAGAAATGTATCCCCTCGAATTAAACTCGATCCACTTTAGTCTGTGATGGACTAGGATTGAAGGTTAGCAACCCAAGGGGGCACTAACAAGGACAATTCGGGTACCTTGATTCTTAGATCTGAAACCCTGCATATAAAGAACCTTAGAAACTCTTCCGATCAGAAGTCATGCCGAAATTTTGTCCAAAATAGGTGTACACACAGGAGAAATGAATTCTGACTTTCCTGTTAATTTATTGTTTAAATTACATGTTTATTTAAATTATTTAAATTTAGAAAGGCATGTTTAAATAAAGAATATTTATGTAAATGTTATTATTAAATTTCTTTATTATGTAAACTAATTTATTTTCTTTTTGTGTGTTCTTTATTTTTCTGTTTGCATTGCATCATACAGGATAAAAGACATTGATCCTTGTGTTAATTGTCTCATTGGAAAGCCTTCATCTATGGATAAAAAGTGTTCAAATCAAGTAATTCTAAACTCAGAAGTAAGACAGTGGGCTGAGGACTTACAAAGACAAGAAGGAGATAGTCTGCAGGATGATTATGTATCTGACTTGGCCAGTTATGCTCCAGTTTCACTAAAAAGAAATGATATGCAAGATTTGCGAAGCATTTGGGAAAGTTGGGATTCAAACAAAAAATTGCAGTTTTATCAGACGTACGGAGACATCCCATATTTGCTCTATGTAGAAGTTGATGATGAATTACTCTGAGCCCTAATTCAATTCTGGAATCCAGGGTACAATTGCTTCACTTTCAATAAAGAAGATTTGGTCCCTACTATTGAAGAATACACAACTTTGCTACATATAGATGGGGTTTTGGAGGATCTAATCTATTCAAAGTCAATTAAAACTCAACCCTTTCGAGTTAAATTAGCAAAGATTGCTGGGGTACGAGAAGAATGGGTAACATCCCGTACAAAACAAAAAGGAGAAAGCGAAGGCATTGCTTGGACCAACATTAGAGAACTTATTCAGAGCCATCCAGATATTAAAGTGCGATTCGATTTATTTGCTCTGGGTATATATGGTATGGTCATCTTCCCAAAAGTATTGGGATATGTTGAAGCTGCAGTGGTAGATTTGTTTGAACAGCTACCGAAAAAGATTAATCCTGTTTCTGCAATTCTAGCCGAGACCTTCAGATCGTTAAATGCTTGTAGAAGGCTAGGAGGTGGACGATTCTCAGGGTGTACCCAGTTGTTATATGTTTGGATCCGTAGTCATTTCTGGAGGACAGAAAAAGTTTCATACCGACGCTTTAATACGGATTACTCACCATTAAAAGAATTTCTGGAGCAGGAATGGCCGAAAGAAATTACGAAAGATATGTGGATTAATGCCTTTTGAAATCTGCAAAGCAATGACATTGTTTGGCGAGCCCCGTGGCAAATACAAAGGGAATTCATTTACAAATGTGGAGATTACAACTGGATAATGCTGCTCGGATTATGGGGAGGAATTGGATATGCACCACTTCTGGTCATAAGACAGTATGAAGGTCGTCAATTTGTACCTGTCACTGCTGTATTACAGTCATCTGAGTTCGCATTCCACAGCAAAAATTATAAAAGAAACATCATGGAAGCCGTTACAGCTTGGAAAACAACTTTTTGTATCCGAGCTAAAGCAGCAAAAGAAATGCTAACTCCTGATTATGAAGAATGGAGATCTGTCAGAAAAAATGAAAATATTCCTCTACCAGATCAAAATGAGGATATCTCTATGGAAGATCGCATTAAAGTGGTTCCATCAGAGATTGAAATCTTGAGAGTTGAGTTTGAAGCAGAAAGAGAAGGATGGTCGAAAGAGTTAGAGCAAATGAGACAAGATAAAGCTCTGTTGGGGGTTGACATTGACTTTCATTCATCACAATGTGCAATGTTGAGAAAAGATAAAGAAAAAGGTGAGGATGAATACAGAGCCTTACAGAAAAATTACCAGGAGTTATATAAATCCCGAAAAGCATCAGGACCCAGCCAATCGACGGTACAGATGACCAGAGAATTGGATATCGAGAAAAGACGAGTTGAAGATCTGAAAGGAAAGAATAGCCGTCTACTCAAAAACCTTGAAAAAGGAAAGCAAAAAATGGAAGATTTTGAGGTCGACAGAAGAGAGCGAATTATAAAACACAAGGTTGAACACCGCGAGATCATGAATGAAATGCATAGAGAAAGGGATCGAGCCAAAGATTTAGAAGAGATGAAGAATGACATCTTTAATAAGTTTGAAGGTGAGAAAAATAGCATGTTCAAGGGATTTGAATCTGAAATGAACCAGTTGATTGCTGAACTTGAAGTCAGAGGCCAAAAGATGGAAGAATCCAATATTGAAAAGGAAAAATGGGAATTAGAAAGAAAAAATTTCAACACCAGACTTGAGGTAGAACAAGAAGTGGCTAGCAATTGGATGCAAAGATGCAGAAACAAAGATGTTCAAATCCAGAAGCTTAATCAAAGAACGCAAGAAGCACGAACAAAACTGGAAGAAGATCTGGATCAGTCTAGAAACAAAAACTCAGAGTTTAATGCTTACATTTTGCAACTCGAAGAATCATTGTGTCAAGAAAAGGTTTGTCTAGGACCTAATGATCTCAAAGAAAGTAATGAAGAAAATGCTTCACTGCGAAGACGCATTAGAGATCTTGAAAAAATTCTGCACAATTGTCAAGTCAGAATCACTGAGTTAGAGCAAACTCTTGGAGAAATGAATGAACAGTGGCAAAAGTCAACTGAGTTCTATGTGGAAAGAAGTGAAGAAAGAAGTAATATGGTGTTCGAGGCCATGGTTCAAATGAGCGAAGTTGCCAGGTATGTTGGGGAACTAGCTGTTGAAGCCAAAATAATTGAGCATCAAGTTGATCCAGTTTCTAAGTGCGGAAAGAAGGTGTCATGGTTAATGAAAGAAATTATAGAGCTTAATAGGAAAGCTACGCCTTATCTGTAGTTATGAACTATTATAAAGAAACTTTTGTATGCCGATGAAAGTTGTTCTATGACAGTTAACTTTTTGGGATCAATGTTTTTACATACATGCATTTTGCATACATTCATCATTCATTTCATAATTTTCGCTATGAATTATTATTTATTAAGTTAAAATTCATTAATTAAAATTTGAAAAAATAATATTAAAAGATTTTTCAATCGCAGTTACTCTGGCCAAAAGAGAAATACTACATCACTACGGTACTAGACAAGCTACTAAGAGAATTATGGAGGATAAAATACAGCGTCTTGAGGAACATCATCATAAAGAACAAGAAGAAATGAGAATGAAGTTGGAAAAAATTGAAGCTAGTATTGCAAATTCACAAGACAGTATGATGAAGAAAATAGAGGATATGTTTAAAAGGCAGGCTATTATTGGAAAAATGCCTGAAAATCCTGTATCTTTTGATCAAGAATCTATGTATCCTCTAGGTTTTCCACCAGAACCAATTTATCATTCTGGTACTACACCTATACAAATCAATGCTCGTACATCTGCATTACAAGAAGTCAAACCACATGAAGATCAACAAGTGGATCCTGCATCTTCAAGCAAAAATCCGCTTATATCCGATGTGAAAATAGGGGATCTTAATACTGAGCATTTGATCCCAGATTTGAATGAACTGAATGAGAAACAAAAAGTAAATGAAGAGCTGACCAGACAGATCAAGAGCTTAGAAGAACGAATGAAATCTGTGGAAATAACTGAATCATTCTATGGGTTTGACGCTAGTGAGTTGAGTTTGGTTCCAGACCTAATCCTTCCCATCAAGTTCAAAGCTTCTGAATTTGATAAATATGATGGTACTACATGCCCTTCATCCCACATTACTATGTTTTGTCGAAGAATGGCAGGATATGTGAAGGACGAGAAATTGTTAATTCACTGCTTCCAGGATAGTTTGACAGGATCGGCTTTAAAATGGTATACTCAATTGACCAAAGCCAACATTAGAGCCTGGAAAGATTTGGCTAAAGCATTTTTAGAGCACTATCGCCATGTAACAGACATGGTTCCTGATAGATGGACTCTCCAAAATTTAGAGAAAAAGAATAATGAAACATTCAGACAGTATGCCCAGAGATGGCGTGACACTGCGGCCCAAGTTCAACTACCTTTGTCAGAAAAAGAGGCCACAGTAATGTTTGTCCATACATTAAAGGCTCCTTATTTAAACCATCTAATGGGGAATGCAACCAGAAATTTTACAGATTTGGTTATTTCTGGAGAACTCATTGAAAATGTCTTGAAAAGTGGCAAGATTGAATCAAATGATGGGTCTAGTTCCAAAAGACCTACTTACCGGAAAAAGGAGAATGAAGTTAACAATGCCAATTCTTACAGCAAGGATTCATCGAAAAGTGTTACAATAACCCAGCCAAGGGTTAAGAAAGAGGAAACAAAAACTAATCGAGCAGATTCTAGAGGATCTCGAAAAGAAAATGAAAGGTTGTCTTTTACACCATTACCAGTACCATATGCGGAGATCTATGATTCGCTGTTAAAAGCAGATGTTATATGGCCTTATCCCTTGGTTCCCATGCAACCACCATTCCCTCCTTGGTATGATACAAAGGCACACTGTGTTTACCATGAAGGAATTACGGGTCATTCCATTGAAAACTGTTTAGCATTCAAAAGGGTGGTTCAAAATTTGATCAACACTGGGAAGTTGGAATTCAATACACCATCTGCATCAAATCATCCATTGCCAAATCATGGAGATAAAAACGTGAATGTAATTCAGGAGGAGAACAGAAAGAAAGCAAAGACTGACATTTCTGAAATTAAATCTCCGTTTGTTTGGGTATTCCAACAACTCTCTTTAGCCGGTATAATTCCACAACAATTCAAGCCAAAGCAGAAGGAAGGCAAGAATTATTGTGAATATCATCAGGAGCAAGGGCATAAAATTCAACTATGTCCTGAGTTTAGGGATTTGGTGCAAAAATTGATGAACAACAGAGAAATAGAATTCTTTGAAGAAGAACCAAGGAAAAAAGAAGATGATGTTTGCTCATCAGAGGATTCTAAACCAAGTCAAAGAATAAATGATCCTGTAATCATTAATGTGAAATCATTTACGGCGATTCCTGCACCAATAAAGCCGAAAGTAGTTATCACCACTCCTCTACCATTTCCATACAAAGATACCCGCAGGGTACCTTGGAATTATACTACCAATGTTTCAATGGTAGGAGGACCTGTTTCTTTAGAAAAAACAGAAGAGAAAATACAAAGTCTGAGTACAACATCGACGTCTGAAGCAGTGAGCGAGGTCGGTTTCTTTACAAGAAGTGGGAGATGTTACTCTCCCGAAACATCCAATGCTTCAGAACAAGCGAAAGCAAAAGGAAAAGCCATGGCAATACCTCAGAAGGTATTTGAGGATGAATCCCTTCCAGCATTTAATGAGCCTGTGACAGAAAAACAAGCTCAAGAATTTTTGAAATTTTTGAAACATAGTGAGTATAGTGTGGTTGAACAACTACACAAACAACAAGCGAGAATTTCTATTCTTGATCTCTTGATGAATTCAGAAGCACATAGAAATGCTTTGATGAAAATCCTCAATCAAACATTTATCCCCGAAGATATATCCCTCAATAAACTTGACAGAATTGTGGGACATATAGCCGCTGACAATTACATAACGTTCACAGATGATGAAATACCGGAAGGCGGAATGGGGTCAGTAAAAGCTTTGAACATCACGACACATTGTCATGGTCATGTGTTGCCAGGAGTATTGATTGACAATGGATCCGCTCTCAACTTGATGCCTTTAGTTACACTTCAAAGAATGCCTCTGGATCAATCACACATGAAGAGTTATCATAATGTGGTATGAGCATTTGATGGTACTCAAAAAGAAGTGCTTGGGAAAATGGAAATACCGTTGTTAATCGGCCCAGTCGTGTACAATATTGACTTTGTGGTGATGGACATCCACCCTACATATAATTTTCTATTAGGGAGGCCATGGATTCATTCAGCAGGAGCCGTTCCTTCTTCATTACATCAGAAATTGAAATTTGTTGTTGATGGACAACTAATATGCGTCAGTGCTGAAGAAGAAATCATTGCGTCTGTAACAAGCGATGTTCCATATATCGACACCAATGATGAGGCTCTTGAATGCTCTTTTCGAGCTCTTGAATTTGTAAATGCAACCTTTATTGTAGAAGGAAGCAAAATTCCATATCCCAGATTGTCTGATTGCACCAAGATGACGGTACAACAAACTTTAGGCATCGGAGCTAAAGCTGGGAGAGGTCTAGGAAAGAATCTTCAAGGGATTTCAGTTCCTATCAGTATAAAGATGAAAAAAGACCGTTTTGGGCTGGGGTTTAAGCCCAATCTTCAGCAAAAGAACAAAGAGATGAAAAGAAGATGTGAAGACAGAAAGGCAAAATTGAAAGGGGGAGAAATCCTTTGGAAACACATGTCTTTCCCACAGTTGAAGACCACATTCAGATCAGGGGGAACAATTAATGTGGAACAACAGCTTGTTGAAGCCTTTAAAGAAGAAAAGTTGACGAAAGATCAAGACATAGTTGAAGAAGCTATGAATGGATTATTTATCAACATGATCATGAATGATAACAAAACTGGCAAATACTTGGATAGGATTCGACCATGTCTTCCTGGAGAAACACTCACCAATTGGACCACTGAAGATCTTCCTATAGTTTTTAATATTAATGCAGAGTAATATTCAGAACTAATCTTTATGTTTAGCTCAAAAATATGAAAACTTTTTGTTATCTTGTAAAAGAAATTATGTTAAATATAAGGAACTTTCTTTAAAATTTTCAGATGGCAATCATTCTTTACATTTTTTTTACATTTTTACATTTATTTCATAAATTTACTATATTCTTTCGGAAATATGTCCGACTTAAATTTGCAGGTGTCACCGTGTTAATAGCATGTGTATTCCTAAATTTAATCCAGTGATAAATTTAGAGCATCCTATATGTCTGGAAGAAATCAATGGTTGTGAGGATGAACTGGAATGTGATATTCCTACTGAACTATTAAGATTAGTAGAAAAAGAAGACAAACAAATTCTACCCCACAAAGAAGAGGTTGAGACTGTGAATTTGGGAACAGATGAAGAAATAAAAGAGGTGAAAATTGGTACCACTATGACAGTCCAAATAAAACAAGAATTGATAAATATCCTTCAAGAGTTCAAAGATATCTTTGCCTGGTCTTATCAAGATATGCCCGGTTTAAGCACAGATATAGTGATACACAAGCTTCCAATCAATCCAGAATATAAACCGGTTCAACAAAAGCTCAGAAGAATGAGGCCAGAAATGTTGTTGCAAATCAAAGAAGAAGTGATGAAACAAATCAATGCAGGTTTCCTACAGGCATCTAAATACCCAGAATGGGTAGCCAACATTGTTCTCGTACCAAAGAAAAATGCAAAAGTTCGAATGTGTGTGGATTACAGAGATCTCAACAAAGCTAGTCCGAAAGATAGCTTTCCCTTACCCCACATAGACACATTGGTGGATAATACTGCAGGACACGCATGGTTTTCATTTATGGATGGATTTTCAGGATATAATCAGATAAAAATGAATCCTGAAGACATGGAAAAAACAACATTTATAACCATGTGGGGCACATTCTGTTATAAAGTGATGCCATTTGGATTGAAAAATGCAGGGGCAACATATCAAAGAGCCATGGTAACTTTGTTTCATGACATGATGCACAAAGAGATTGAAGTATATGTAGATGACATGATTGCCAAATCCCGAACTGAAGAAGAACATATTCAAAATTTGAGAAAGCTTTTCCAGAGATTGAGGAAATATCAATTAAAGCTCAACCCCGCAAAATGCACTTTCGGGGTAACTTCTGGAAAACTTTTGGGATTTATAGTTAGCAAAAAAGGAATCGAGATTGATCCAGATAAAGTCAAAGTAATTCAGATCTTCCACCACCCAATACAAAAAAAGAAGTTCGAGGCTTTTTGGGAAGATTAAATTATATATCTCGGTTCATTTCTCAATTAACTGACAAATGTGATCCAGTGTTCAAATTACTTCGAAAGAACAATCCTGAAGTCTGGAATGAAGAATGTCAAGAAACTTTGGATATTATTAAGAAATATTTATCCAATGCCCCAATTTTAGTATCACCAATGCCTGATAGACCATTAATTCTCTACTTGACGGTCTTCGAAAATTCGATGGGATGTGTACTAGGACAGCATGATGAATCTGGAAGAAAAGAAAAAGCTATCTATTATCTGAGCAAGAAATTTACTGATTGTGAAGTTCGATATCCACCAATACAAAAATTATGTTGTGCTTTGGTATGGACTACTCGAAGACTCAGACAATATATGTTATACCATACTACTTGGTTGATATCAAAACTTGATCCTTTGAAGTTCTTAATGGAATCACCAGCTTTGACAGGCAGAATGGCTAGATGGCAGATGTTATTATCTGAGTTTGATATTGTATATGTCAACCAAAAAGCAATAAAAGGAAGTGTCATAGCTGATTTTCTGGCCAGTCGTGTATCAAATGATTATCAGCCTTTGAACTTCAATTTTCCCGATGAAGATTTGTTGTGCATATCCATGAATGAAGAAGTCAGAACAAATGATGAATTTGCAACTTGGAAGCTTTATTTTGACGGAGCATCTAATGCTTTGGGACGAGGAATCGGGGCAGTGTTGATTTCTCCAGAAAATGTTTATTATCCCTTTACAAGTAGACTGGAGTTCTTTTGCACCAATAACATGGCAGAATATGAAGCTTGTATCATGGGATTGAAAGCAGCCATAGAAAGAAAAATCAAATTTCTCAAGATATATGGAGATTCATCTTTGGTGGTGTATCAATTGCGAGGAGAATGGGAAACAAAAGATCCCAAATTTTTGGAATATCGAAATTTTACCCTCGAATTAGTAAAAGAATTTGAGAAAGTTGCCTTCAATTATCTCCCTCGAGAAGAAAATCAAATGGCAGATGCTTTGGCTACATTAGCTGCTATGTTTCAGGCAACTCAGAAAGTTGATATGATGCCAATCAAAATGCAAGTATATGAAATTCCTGCACATTGTTATAGTGTGGAAGAAGAGGTAGATGGTAAACCATGGTATCATGATATCCTGCAATATATCAAAAATCAAAGTTATCCACCAAATGCATCGGAAATTGATAAAAGAACCTTGAGAAGAATGGTTGCTGGATATTTTCTTGATGGAGAGATTATGTATAGAAGAAGCAATGATCAAATGCTATTGAGATGTTTAAATACCAGCGAAGCTCGAAACGTCATTGAAGAAGTACATAGTGGAATATGTGGAACACATGCAAATGGTCTTTCCATGGCCAGAAAAATAATGAGATAT
This sequence comes from Hibiscus syriacus, assembly GCF_006381635.1. NCBI lineage: Eukaryota > Viridiplantae > Streptophyta > Magnoliopsida > Malvales > Malvaceae > Hibiscus > Hibiscus syriacus. The sequence continues at coordinate 622,784 of NW_024063440.1, forward strand.
GGATACTATTGGGCTACCATGTACACAGATTGCATTGATTATGCAAGGAACTGTCATAAATGCCAGATATATGCAGACAAGATTCATGTACCCATCTCATTTACATGTAATGATAGCACCCTGGCCATTTTCTATGTGGGGAATAGATGTCATTGGGGCAATCACACCAAAAGCATCGAATGGACATTTTTTCATCCTTGTGGCAATTGATTATTTTACCAAATGGGTTGAAGCTGCTTCATATACCAATATTAAGAGGTCCACAGTCTGTAAATTCATAAAGAAAGAGATAGTTTGCCGGTATGGCCTACCAGAAAGGATCATTACAGATAATGCTCTGAACCTGAACAACAAAATGATGACCGAACTTTGTGCACAGTTTAAGATCAAACATTCAAATTCAGTGGCATATCGTCCAAAGATGAATGGGGCAGTTGAAGCAGCAAATAAGAACATCAAGAGAATCATTACAAAGACTACTGAAACTTACAAAGATTGGCACGAGAAGTTACATTTTGCTCTATACGCATACCGAACTACTGTTCGAACATCTACTGGGGCAACACCGTTTTCTTTAGTCTACGGGATGGAAGCAGTCTTACCAATTGAAGTTGAGATTCCATCGCTTCGAATATTGAGAGAAAAAAAATTGGATGAATCTGAATGGATCCAAGCTAGATTTGATCAATTGAACCTTATTGAGGAGAAAAGATTAAAAGCTATTTGCCATGGACAGATGTATCAAAAACGGATGATAAAGTCTCATGATAAAAAAGTACATCCAAGAGAATTCCAAGAGGGTGATCTAGTACTAAAAAAGATCTTGCCTATACATAAAGATTTCCGTGGGAAATGGATGCCTAATTGGGAAGGGCCATACATTGTGAAAAAGGCCTTTTCCGGAGGAGCATTGATCTTGGCAGAAATGGATGGAAAAATTCTGAGAAATCCAATAAACTCGGATTCTGTCAAGAAATATTATGCTTTAAAAAAAAAGGGAAAAAAGAAAAAGGGGGTCAAGGTGAAAACCCGCAAAGGGCATCTTGTAACCAAAGGGAGGATTTGAGTTGAAAACCTGAAAAGGCGGCTTAAATGCAGGTTGATATTAGGCATTGGGCAATTGAACTTTCTTAAGATTTTGACAGTTTGGGAGAAACTTCACATCCACAAACATTTTGACAACGTTTGAGATCTTCCAGACAAAAGCTTACATCATTACTCTAAATTGTGTCAACTTGATTAATTTAGAAATACTTATGCTTATAATTTGTTGAGACATTTGAATTTTTATTATTCTTATGCTTGCCAAAATTTTGAATACAATTCTATTTATTTCAAGTTCAATTTATTTGAGAGTCAATTTATTTTTGGAAATTCAATTTATTCTTCTATGAATTAATATAATTTTGAAATAAATTAAAGATTTCTGAATATCACTTTATGTTAATACATGGAATACGAAATAAGCAAATCATCATCATCTTAAAGCCATGAACATTAAGATTGTTACACGGGATGCTACCGACAACAAGGTCGAATCCGCCAAATCTACTCATCAATTGCTCCAACCAAGCACCATTCAGTTCTTGCACATCTGTTTTCAAAGATATACTAAGACAGTAGAAGGCAACCTTTGTAGCTTTGATTCCAGCAAAAAGAAACAAGACATTGATATTACTGGGAAACATATCTCTATACAGATCCTTGTGTAGGGTTTTTAGGAAACCTAGAAACATTTCCACTTCATCAGGTTCAAGTGGAACAACTTTATTCCTTCCAACCCATACTAGATTCCATTTTCAGCACTCATCAAGAACATACTTTTCGATACTCAAAGGTGGCTCATTGACATAAGCTTCAAGAACCTTACAGATCCTTTCTGTCAATTTGGCACTTCCTGTACATGTTTATAAACAATTCAACTTTGTTCTTGGATTCCAAGAAGGCCATTATTTCTTTGTCAATGGAAAAGCATCAGCACATGGAGGAAGCAGAATAAGAGAAACTCTGTTCTTAATTGGCAGAATTATGAATATAGCCCTTTTCAGTGTAATAACATGGAAATACTTCGAATCTACAAATTCTGGCTCTACATCAAATAAGCATAGTGATATCCTAGTCCAAACAATTAAATGAAAGATGAATTTGTCAATAGCATCTTCTGGAAGTGTTCTTTGAGTTATCTGATCTGGTTTGGCAGAACCAATCAGTGAATTTAGAAGATGAATTTGCCAATAGCATCTTCTGGAAGTGTTCTTTGAGTTATCTGATCTGGTTGGACAGAATAATCATTGAGTTTAGAAGATGAATTTGTCAATAGCATCTTCTGGAAGTGTTCTTTGAGTTATCTGATCTGGTTTGGCAGAACCAATCAGTGAATTTAGAAGATGAATTTGCCAATAGCATCTTCTGGAAGTGTTCTTTGAGTTATCTGATCTGGTTGGACAGAACAATCATTGAGTTTAGAAGATGAATTTGTCAATAGCATCTTCTGGAAGTGTTCTTTGAGTTATCTGATCTGGTTTGGCAGAACCAATCATTGAATTTGAAAGATGAATGTGTTCATAGCATCTTCTGGAAGTGTTCTTTGAGTTATCTGATCTGGTTTGGCAGAACCAAACAATTAAATGAAAGATGAATGTGTTCATAGCATCTTCTGGAAGTGTTCTTTGAGTTATCTGATCTGGTTTGGCAGAACCAATCAGTGAGTTTAGAAGATGAATTTGCCAATAGCATCTTCTGGAAATGTTCTTTGAGTTATCTGATCTTGTTTGGCAGAACCAATCATTGAATTCGGAACATGAATGTGTTCATAGCATCTTCTGGAAGTGTTCTTTGAGTTATCTGATCTGATTCAGTAGGAACCCCAGAACCGATCGTTGGAATTGAAAGATGAACTGCATGATCATCTTCATTAAGAAGCTTATTTTCAAGTTTCTTCTGCTTCTTCCTTTCCAAAAATCATAGCCCAAGTTTTTCCTTTGCTTGTAATTGGGATCATTGCATAATGACTTCCTATCTTTTACTAGAAGAAGTACATCAGCAGCCTTAGTCATACTATTGAGTTTATTCTCCTCATCAGAATCAGAATTCAAGATTTCTCGGTATTAAAAGAACTATCGATATCTGTGAAATCATCTTGAAAGGTCACTTCATAATCAGATGAGTTGTTATCAGAATCAACATGTTGCCTGAATGCAAGCTTTTCAAGAGTTTATACTATTGAGTTTTATTCTCAAGAGGTTTTGTGACATTATATCTACATCTACATTTGTCAAAGATGATAGATTCTTTGATTTGAAAAAGAAAGATCTATTGGGTTTTTACAATTGAAGAAATATTCAATTCACCAATCTGAAATCAAATAACTTAACATTCATGCATCATATTTTAGGTGTTTACAAAAATAGGTGCATTTTCATTCATTTTTATTCTTGTTGAATTTTTAACAGGAATTTCAAAGATTTTAGCAAAGATTCAAATCTATCATTTGAAAGATTAGCTTTTCCAGAGGAAGTTCATAATGAGAAGAACTCATCTGAAGAAGGAAGAAGAAGTTCATAATGAGAAGAATTTGTTCAACCTTTTACCTGAATCCATCATTTGATGGATCAGCTTTTCCAGAGAAAGTTCATAATAAGAAGAACTCATCTGAAGAAGGAAGAAGAAGTTCATAATGAGAAGAATTTGTTCAACCTTTTACCTGAATCCATCATTTGATGGATCAGCTTTTCCAGAGAAAGTTCATAATAAGAAGAACTCATCTGAAGAAGGAAGAAGAAGTTCATAATGAGAAGAATTTGTTCAACCTTTTACCTGAATCCATCATTTGATGGATCAGCTTTTCCAGAGAAAGTTCATAATAAGAAGAACTCATCTGAAGAAGGAAGAAGAAGTTCATAATGAGAAGAATTTGTTCAACCTTTTACCTGAATCCATCATTTGATGGATCAGCTTTTCCAGAGAAAGTTCATAATAAGAAGAACTCATCTGAAGAAGGAAGAAGGAGTTCATAATGAGAAGAATTTCTTCAACCTTTTACCTGAATCCATCATTTGAGGGATTATCTTTTCCAGAGAAAGTTCATAATGAGAAGAACTCATCTGAAGAAGGAAGAAGAAGTTCATAATTAGAAGAATTTGTTCAACCTTTTACCTGAATTTATCAATTGATGGATTATCTTTTCTGGAGAAGTTCATAATGAGAAGAACTCATCTGAAGAAGAAAGAAGAAGTTCATAATAAGAAGAACTTGTTCAACTTTTTGCATAATTCTATCGCAGAAGGAGATAGATTAGCATCAGCCTTTCTAGAAAAAGTTCATAATGAGAAGAACTCATCAAGAGCTTATTCAACCTTTTGAATGACTCTATCACAGAAAGGAGGTCATCATCATCCCCAGCAGAAAGTTCATAATAAGAAGAACTTATCTGGAGAGAGAGAATAATTTATTCAATATCTCCATTATGATCAAAGTAAAGTCAAAATGGATAAAAAAATTTATTATCTTTTCATCTTTGCCCTATTCTTGTTAACACAAGAATGAGCAAAGAGGGGCAGCTGAAGATATTAATTTTTTATCCATATTATTATTATTATTATTATTACTATTATTATTATTATTATTATTACTATTATTATTATTATTATTATTATTATTATCATTATTATTATTATTATTAAATATATATTAAACATATATATATAAATAATAATTACAGACCAATTACAACTGGACCGGCCCAGTTACAAACAAACCAAAACCGGTCCAAATCAAACCAGAAACCCTAAACATTTGGGTTTCCAGTTAGGGTTTCCTAACCCTAATCTAAACCAGCCGCCTCAGCTTGCTGCCGTTGGATCTGGCAAGATCCAACGGTCCAGATGGCTCCAGAGGGAAACCCTAGGGTTTGATACCCTAGGGCCACGCGGCGCCACCCCCGTTTCCACGCGGCTGTCGACACTTTCTCGCCGCCTCCGCCGCTGCCACGTCCCAAATGAAGACTCCAGAAGATCAACGCCAGCCGTCCATGCCCTGGCTACGGGGTGAGTCACCACTGGTAGTCCGGTGACTCACCGAGACCCCATCTTCGGACTGGTCCGATGGCCACACCGGTGGTGGCTATAAAAGCCACCACCCCAACCTGAAAAAAAAGAGACCGGAGACAGAAAAAAAAAACCAGAGGGACAGAAAAAAAAAATAGAGAAAGAAAAAAAAACTACTAAACCAACGATCTCAGTCAAACATCCAGCAACCAAAAACAGAAGGAAAAGGAAGGAAAGAAACTTACCGAAGAAGCCTCGACCACCGGATCTCGTCAGAACCTTCGAAATATCGAAGGTATTTTTGTAGATTCGCTCCTATTAGGAGCTTTTTAAGGGAAAATAAATTTTTCCGGCCACCAAATGCGGTGGCCGGCGGTTGCATTCACGGCGGCACACGGTGGCCGACCGGTGACCGGCTTCCCTCCGATGAGGGAAGCTAGAGAGAAGGCAGAGAAATTTGTTCTCTCTCAGTTAGAGAGAGAACAGAAATGAAAAAATGAAGGCTGGCCCTTCGGGCCAGCCGGTTTTGGACCATATATAGGCCTTCCCGAACGACGTCGTTTCGGGAAGGACTATGCGCGTAATTATAGAATAGTTAAACCACGTCCGCAGTCATCCCAATTTGTAAACTTTACATTTTAGTCACTAAATCAAATTTATAATCCTTTTAATTTGGTTCTTTTATTTTAATTTTATTCATTTTAGTCCTTTATATTAAAATAATATATTTAGGATAAATAGCAGATTTAATCCCTTAATTTTAATAAATAATATTTTAATCCTTAGTTTATATTTTTAATTTATTTTATTATAATATCCTAATTTTAGATAATTTTATTTTAGTCACTAAATAAATAAAATAAAGAAATAGCATGTTTAATCCCTAATACTTTGATTAATATTGAATTAAGTTTTTCATTTTACTATAATTTAGTCATTTAATTTATAAGTTTTCATTTATTTTATTGCTTTTAAAATATATGGTTTTAGTGGTATTTTTATTGTTTTAATTTTATTTATATTTTTAAATATTTTTATGTATTCATAAATATATATATAATAAATCTGGAATAAATTTTTTAATGTTTATTTTTAATATCGAAGAAAAGGACAGTCTTAATACAACTGGATGTCCTATTCTGATATTTTTTAAACAATATTATTTAAATTAATATTTATCAATATCAAAGAAAAGAGCTGTCTTAAGGCACCTAGAAGTTCTTTTCTGATATTTTTAAAATATTTTTATAATTTTGAAATAATAGAATTATAAATTAAATATATTTTTGAATTTTTATAATTTTAATAATAGAGACAATTTATAATTAAAAAGTACCAATTTTGGGCGTTGTAGGAGTGCTAATCCTTCCCTAAACGTAACCGACCACGAATCCCTTTTTATTATTAAAAAGAACGAATTTTTGGTTATAAATGCAGATCAGTTCATTTTTTTATTGGTGTTTTCTTAAAACTCTTTTAAAAAAAATAATTTTTAGGTATTCGACCTACCTGACCCAAAAGGCCGATGGCGACTCCCAAATTATTTTCAAAACCATTTATTCACATCAATTTCCCCGCCAAAAATAATATTTCGTGCCCGGACGAAAACCGGTTACGACAAGTCTAAATGGATCAAAGATTAAAAAATATAAAGAAACACTCGAAATTATTTATAAAACAATTGTGGAGAGAAATCGAGAGGGAATGTTAAATATTCATCAACTTCTTTCTTTCTAGATAATTCCTAATAATTATCTAGATATTATTATTTAAAATAGTATATGTCAAGAAATATACATAAAATAATTTAAATATTTATAATATTTAATATTATATCTAGAATTATTCATAGAAGAATTTAGATATTTGTAAAATTAATATAGTTAAGATATTGATACATGTGAACAATTTAATAGTCACTAAAATCTATAAATAAAGACGAAAGTTTTCATTATTATTATTGTGCAAAAGTGTGTAAGAATGAGAGTTAATTAAATAAAAATAATAAACTATGAGCCTGTTAACATGTAACCATCTTTTTCATATATTAAAATTTGAGTGAAAATTGATATTATTGTCGAGATTTAAATAGCTTAGAACACTCTCAAGGAAGATGGCTTAGAACTCTCTCAAGGAAGATGGATCTCTAGTTATCTTCACCTCGATTCCACCTGATCTTCATTGTATCCTTCACAGAGATACTTATGGACCGTCATATTTACGGATTAAAGGTTGATGTAATCCTTTAGCCTCCCTTTTCATTCAAAATAATAAGAATAATAATAACTTAGAGGTACCATATGATATATAGTATCTATATTGAAAAAAAACATGTCACAACTTATTTCCCGATCATTTCGCAATGCATTCAGCCTCATATAATTTTGTTATCTTCTCCAACTTAATTATTTTATAACCTATCAGACACGTCCTTGTTTTAGAGAACAACGCGGCTACAAACATGTAAACAAATCATGCATCAGCCGAAAGAATATAGAAGCTGAAATTAAGCATTACGATGATAATTAGAACGGATTATTATATTTAAAACTAGCATTTATTATTATTTATAACCTAAAAATAGGGACAAAACTAATATATACATGGGAGGGGTTGTGGCCCCCAATCAGGCAAAATGTTTTATATTTAATTTATATATGTATTTCATATATTTATGGAATTATTATGAACTGTTCCCTATACTCAAAAAGAAGTTATATTTTATTCTTTTTGAGCTGAAATCATGACTCCGTCCTTATTAAAAAAATTTCAAAATCACACGCTACGATATCGACAAATAGTTTACAGGATCAACCAAATAAAAGATTATTACAATATTTAAAGCTAAGTTTGACTTAAATAAAGGTAGCAATAAATAGCATCTGCTAGCAATGAGCTATGTAGACCATGACATTAAATCAAATTGATATTTTTACATTTTCTATTTCATAGCAAAATTCTTAGATTAATTGTCGATTGTGGTTCCACCTCTTAATTAATCAATAAAGTTTAAAACAATCTAATCAAGTATTTAAAGTTAAGTTACGTATCAATTGAATTCTTTCATTAGTTTTGGAACCAACTCAAATATAACGTGAAAATATATTTAAAATGCGGACAAGATTGTAAATGCATATACTTATTGCATTAACAGTTTGAATATGACATATAATAGCTTTCTTGGAATCCATTTATGTTTTAAATTTTTAATGGGTCATCTCTAAATTGTTCATATGATATATATATATACACACTTATAATTTGATCCATTTTTTTTAATTATACCATATGTTCTATAAAAAATTATACTCTATTTCAAATTCAAATTGAATCTTAAAGCTTAAATTGGCGATAGATTGATGAAAATAGAAATACAATACTGATACTTTAAATACTTAATTAGAAAAAAATTAAATATTCTATTCTTCAAAAACATGACTAGTATCATGATCGCTAGGGTTTGCATGGAAAAAGCAGCCGATGAAGACCGAACAACCAAGAAAGCTCGCTAACTGGATGAAGAACCACTAGACGCAGGCGGCCATGCCCTAAACCGCATGGAAATTGACACCAGAAAAAAAAAACTACTGTGGGACAGAGCGAAGTACAGAAGTGGATAACCAAGAATATCGAATCTCCTTCGGGCGAAACCATGAAAACTACAACGCCTATGTCTTGTAAAGAGCCTCTCATGGGCAATACTACTATCCCTCCAACAATGGAGGAAGATTCCATTGAAGACGATGACATTGAAGTGCTGGAAGGAGTCGTTACCAGAACCATCATAGATAGCCTGGTCTCTGTCAACTTCTCGGAAAGAATACAAAATCTAATGGAAAAAAGCATCAGCCATGTAACCCCTAGACCTGGCCTGGACGTTATGCCCAAATCTAGGCAGTTACATATCTTATTCAGAAATTTCTTTTCATATTTAAAATAACATTCAAATCCATATACAATATAATATGAAATTGTCATAAGAAAAGTTCATTAGATAAATGTCCATATATCAATATATATGTATCAGAAAAATCGTAAAAAACATATACATAGAAAAATATCGGTAGTACATATATATCGAGAGAAATAAAAAACAAGTGTCACCAAAGTATAACAAAAAGGTATATAGAGAGATACAGTGGTACAAAAATAGGAGTAATCAGTCCTCCTGATGCCAAGTCTACTAGCATAAAGGTATGTTGTTATCTGAAAGGTTTAAAATATACGGACTGAGCTAAAAAGCCCAGTGTGCTCCTTGGCGTGTATAAAAAACATTCATATAAAAATACTTCAGTATAAATCAGTTTATCAAACATGATTTAAAAATATGAACATTACCCCCACCCGATCACCAGAATGTGTAGGTTCCCCAGAACCGTACACCTACCTATACACCCAATAAAGGCCTTATACATTACCATAAAGACCTCCGGTAAGGGCTTACCCTGTGCACAAAGCAGAGGAGGCTACGGTAAGGTTTTACAAGTCATAAACTAGGCCTGATATACTTCCTCCAATAATACCCCCAATAACATTAATAAACATGTATGTATTCGAGTGAAAACAATAATTAATCCATTAAAACATGAAAATGTTTCCTATTCAGAAATCAGGTACAAGAATATCGTAACCAGAGATCATATCAGAATTATGCGGTAATTCATATATCAGATAAACAATATTCAGAAAATTGGGTATTGTCTCGTAAAAATATTTAGTATCCTCAGAAATCTAAAATAGTTCAGGTAGATAGTTTAAAACAGTAATGTAACACCATCATGAAACACACATGTACCAGTCTGAGTAATCTGGTAGGAAAGCCTACTACTGAGTCTACCGATCATGATCAGTGACAATGTTAGATCCTACGAATCGGAAATTCTATATCAAAATCCTAATATGAATAATAATAACCTTTATTTAAACAACTTACAGACACCAACGAGTAACTCTCGAGGAACACAAATTGTGCGGAACTGAAAGACGGGAAACACCAAATCTAGCTGACCCTCGATCAGGTGAAACACAAGTACCTTCATAAAAATATCTTATTGGATCAATTCTATAACCAAATCTCAAATACATAAGCAAAAATGCTAAAAATACTAAGCATTTTCGGGTTAACGAGCTCGATTCGGAGCTTTCGGGTCAGAATTTGGCAAAACAGATCGTGGAATCGAACTCAGGAAGTCGAAAAACATAAAATATGACTTTTTGAAAATTTTGATTGATCAAAGTCAACGGTTAACGGTCGGTCAACAATCAACAGTAGGACCGAGTCGGGTCAGACACGGGTTAGTGAGTTGGGTCAGTGGGTCGGGTCGGATCGGCCTATTTCCACGCAGTCCACCAAGCGATAGAATTTCTCCACGTGCAGGGCTGGCGCGTGGGGGCGTGTGCATGGCCTATGAGGGTTGGAAAAGTTTTGGAAAAATCCCTACTCGTGTTTTAAAGGGTTTTGAGACACATACCAAGCTCTATTCACAATGGTGAATGGAGGATAGCTCGATTTCGAAACGTCCAAAACTTAATCATTTTCACCCCTTTACACGTTGGCGGCAACGGAGACAAAGTGGACACCGAAGAACTCAAAACGTGCAAGAAACACAACGGTCCATGAGGCATTGAAAACGGAGCAAAAGTCGGCGACGAATCGACGATCAAATGCTTCTTTCTATAAGAGAAAATGTTTGCAAATAGAGAAAAATTAGTTTCCAAATGAAAACGTTCTATATTTAGGGTTATATAAACCCTAAAAAGAAAATGAAAAATTCATGCCATATGTCCTTCAGTTTTTTATAATTTCTAAATTTGTATCCGGATTTAATCAAAATTTCACTTTGATCTCTGAATTTAATTAAAGATTCAATTTAGTCATCAAAACAATTTTAAGAAAATTTTAGGCCCTAATTTGGGGTGTGACAACTCTCCCCCTTAAAAAAATTTCGTTCTCGAAATTTACCTGATGGAAACAGATCCAGAAACTGAGCCTTCATTAACTCCAATATCTCCTAAGTAGCTTCTGAGGGTCCACGATTACTCCATTGAACTTTGACCATCGAAATATGCCTATTCCGAAAAACTCTCACCCCGATATAAAATCTGAAGGGCACCTCCTCATAGGACAAATCAGGTCTCAACTCTACCTCCTTAATATAAATGATGTGACCTGGATCTGGACGATATCGCCTCAACATGGATACATAAAAAACAATATGAATACGACTAAGCAGGGCAGGAAACTCAAGCTGATAAGCAACAGGTCTGACTTTCTTTAGAATACGATACGACTCAATAAATCTCGGACTCAATTTACCATTTCGTCCAAATCTCAACACTTTCTTCCACGGAGATACCTTTAGAAAAACCTGATCCCCAACCTCAAACTCAATATCCTTCTGTTGCTGATTTGCATATGACTTCTGCATATCGAATGTCTCTCTTAGACGATCACAAATCAATCTGATAGTATCCTCAGTCTCTCAAACTAACTCTAGACCCAAAGTATTCCTATAATGAAATTCGGTCCAACAGATAGAAGTACACAACGACGTCCATATAGAGCCTCATACGGTCCTATGCGAATACTTCCCTGGTAACTGTTATTGTAAGCGAACTCGGGTAAAGGCAATAAATCTTCCCAACTACCACAAAAGTCAATCGTACAACCCCATAGCATATCCTCCAGCACTTGAATCACTCGCTCAGATTGACAATCAGTCTGCAGGTGAAAATCTGTACTGAAATTCAAACGAGTACCCATAGCCTCGTGCAAAGCCTTCCATAACCTAGAAGTAAACCTTGGATCTCGGTTGGAGATGATGTACAATGGAACACCATGGAGTCTAACGATCTCAGAGATATACAATTTAGCCAACTTGTCTAAAGAATAATTAACCCGAACATGAATAAAATGAGCTGACTTGGTGAGTCGATACACAATCACCCAAATAAAATCCTTTGTGGAAGGAGTTAGAGGAAGACCGATAATGAAGTTTATCGTAACACACACTCACTTCCACTCAAGAATCTTAATAGATTGTAACAGTCCTGACAGATGTTGGTGCTCTATCTTCACCTGTTGACAAGTCAGACACATTGCCACAAAATCTGAAATATCCCTCTTCATTCCACTCTAAAAGTTTCGCTCCTTGAGATTCTTGTATAATTTGTCCCCACCAGGATGCATGACATAAGGACAACTATGAGCCTCTTGAAGAATAGCCTGTCTTAACTCATCATATTTAGGGACACAATAACAACCATCAAAGCACATAATACCATCCTGATCAAAAGTATACTCTGAACTCATTCTCTGCTCAACCTGTCCAATCATGGGAAGTAAGGAGCTATCTAGGAGTTGTTTAGCCTTAATCTCCTTGACCAAAGTGGTTTTAACTTGGAACTCTGCTAACAGGCTTCCATCATCAAACAAACTCAAACTAGTAAACAAGGCTCTCATATTAGATATCGCCTTACGGCTCAAGGCGTCGGTCACCACATTAGCCTTCACTGGATGATACTCTATCTCACAATTATAGTCCTTTAGAAGCTCCAATCAGCGACGCTGTATCAAATTCAACTATTTCTGAGTAAGCATATACTTTAGACTCTTATGATAGGTATAAATATAACACTTTTCTCTATAGAAATAATGTCTCTAGATCTTTAAAGCAAAAACTACGGCATCTAACTCCAGATCATGAGTGGGATAGATGCGCTCATGCGGCTTTAACTGATGTCACACAGAAGTGAAAACCTTCCCATCTTTCATCAAAACACATCCTAATCTAGAGTGAGAATCAACACTGTAGACAGAAATATCATTCCCAGACTCATGCTGAATCAACACTGGCTTGATTCAGAATAGTCTTCAATTTCTCAAAGCTAGCTTGTTAGTCTTCAGACCAGACAAATGAAACAACTTTCCTAAACAATTTCGTCAGAGGAACTGCAATAATGGAGAAACCCTCAATAAAATGATGATAATAACTAGCTAAGTCCAAGAAACTATGGATTTCTGAGATGTTCTTGGGTTGCTTCCAGTTTTGAATAGCCTTCACTTTACTCGGATCCACCCAAATACCCTTAATAGAAATGACATGACCAAGAAATGTTACTTCAGTAAGCTAGAACTCACACATCTCAACTTGGCGTATAACTTATTTTCCCTTAGAGTTTAAAGAACAATCCTTAAATACTCATCATGCCCTGCTTTAGTTCGAGAATACACCAATATATCATCAATAAACACAACCATAAACTGGTCCAGATAGGGTCAAAACACCCGATTCATCAAATCCATAAAAGCAGTAGGGCATTAGTTAACCCAAATGACATCACTAAAAACTCGTAATGCCCATAATGAGTACGAAAAATAGTCTTTGGGACATCAGAATCTTTCACCTTGAATTGGTAATAACCAGACCTCAAGTCTATCTTCGAAAAGATAGAGGCCTCTCGAAATTGATCAAACATATTATTGATCCTAGATAAAGGATATTTGTTTTTAACCATGAGTTTGTTCAATTTCCTGTAATCAATACAAAGTCTTAATGTGCCATCTTTCTTCTTGACAAAGAGAAATTGGTCTCCCCACAGTGAAACACTAGGTCGAATGAATCCCTTACCCAATATTTGCCAGGAATCTACGACGTTCCCCGATCATCACAATCTTCTGGTTATCCAAATTCTTCATAATAACTCTCTTGGTCATACAATCGAGATTAACTCGATGCTTGTTAAACCAATCATACCAATAATCAAGTCAAACTCCTCCAAAGGTAACTCCATCAGGTCGATCGGCTAGAAACATCTCCCTATGGATCTCTATAGGACACCCTCTAAAAATACGATCTAACTCTATGGCCTGAACTACGACCTCTAGAAGCACTCATCGAACTAGAATCAAGAATCTAAAATATATTTAAACTCATAAAATAAGGTGACATAGGTTTTGAAAATATAAAAAATATCATGAAAATCCAGATTTTAGGACTCATCCACAGTTTGAGTATTTAAAACCGAATGCTCGGATACCACTAAGTGTAACCCCCTATACCCAGCTTGGACGTTATACCCAAATATTGGCGGTTACGTATCGTATTCAAAGATTCTTTTCATTTTTTAAACAACGTTAAAATCCATAAACAATTTAATATGAAATTGTCATAAGAAAAATTCATACGATAAATGTCCATATATAAATATATATATGTATTATAAAAACCGTATAAAATATATACATAGCAAAATACTGGTAGTACATATATATCGAGACGGACAAAAACAAGTGTCACCAAAATATAACAAAAAGGTATATAGAAATATACAATGGTAAACAAAAAGGAGTAATAGGTCATCCTGATGCCAAGTCTGCTATTATCTGAAAGGTTTAAAATTTACAAAACAAGCTAAAAAGTCCAGTGTGCTCCTTGCGGTGTATAAAAAAACATTCAGATTAAAACACCCCAGTATAAATCAGTTAATCAAACATGTTTTAAAAATATGAACACTACCCCCACTCGATCATAAGAATGTGTAGGTTCCCCTGAACTGTACACCCGGTAAGGGCCTTATACATTAGTATAAGGACCTTCGGTAAGGACTTACCCTGTGCACAAAGCAGAGGAGCCTGCGATAAGGTTTTATAAGTTATAGATTAGGCCTGATATACTTCATCCAATAATACCCCCAATAACAGTAATAAACATGTATGTATACTAGGGAAAAGATAATTAATCCATTAAAACATGAAAATTTTCCACATTAAGAAATCAGGTACATAAATACCATAACCAAAGATCATATCAGAATTATGCGATAATTCTATATCAGATAAACATTATTCAGAAAATCGGGTATTATCTCCTAAAAATATTTAGTATCCTAAAAAATCTAAAACAATTCAGATAGATAGTTTAAAACAGTAATGTAACACCATCAGGAAACACACATGTAACAGTCTATGTAATCTGGTAGGAAAGCCTACTACTGAGTCTGACGATCACGATCAGTGGGAGTGCTAGATCCTAAGAATCGGAAAATCTATATCAAAATCATAATATGAATAATAATAACCTCTATTTAAACAATTTACAGAAAACTACGAGTAACTCTCGAGGAACGCGGATCGTGAGGATCTGATAGACGAGAAACACCAGATCAAACTGACCATTGGCCAAGTGAAACACAAGTACCTTCATAAAAATATCTTCTTGGATCAATTCTATAACCAAACCTCAAATAAATAAGTAAAAATGCTAAAATACTAAACATTTTTCAGGTTAACGAGCTTGATTCAGGGCTTTTGGGTCAAAATTTGGCAAAACGGATCGCAAAATTGGACTCAGGATGTTGCAAAATATAAAATATGACTTTTCAAAAAATTTGAACTTTTGGTCAAAGTCAACAGTCAATAGTCAGACCGGATTAGTTCGGACACGGGTCAATGGGTTGGGTCGGGTCGGATCGGTCCATTTTCAAGCAGTCCACCAGGCGGTGGACTTTCCTCACGCGTAGGGCGCGTGCAGGGCCTCAGAGTGTCGAAAATATTCTAGAAAAATCCCTACTTGTGTTTTAAGGGGTTTTGAGACACTTACCAAGCTCGGTTCACAACAGTGAACAATAGAGAGCTCGATTTCGATACATCAAAAACTTAATATTTTTCACCCTTCACATGCCGAAGGCAATGGAGACAAAGTAGACATAGGAGGACTCGGGACAACGCAAGAAACACAATGGTGCAAGAGGCATAAAAAACGGAGCAACGATTAACAACGAATCGATGATCTAAGGTTTGCTTCTACAAGAGGAAATGTTTGAAAAGAGAGAAAAATTAGTTTCTAAATGGAAACTTTCCAGATTTATGGTTATATAAATCCTAAAAAGAAAATGGCAAAATCATGTCATAGGTCCTCCATTTTTTGATAATTTCTTAATTGGATCCAAATTTAATCAAAATTTCACTTTGGTCCCCAAATTTAATTAAAAATTCAATTTAGTCCTCAGAAAAATTTTAAAGAAAATTTTAGGCCTTAATTTGGGGTGTGAAAACTCTGTCCCTTAAAAGAAATTTCATTTTCAAAATTTACCTGATGGAAACAGAAGCGAAAACTGAGCCTCCATTGACTCCAATGTCTCCCAAGTAGCTTCCAAGGGTTCACGGTTATTCCATTGAACTTTGACCATCGAAATATGCCTATTCTGAATAACTCTTTCGTCTTGATCTAAAATCTAAAGGGCTCATCCTCATAGGACAAATCAAGTCTCAACTCTACCTCTTTAATCTGAATAATGTGACATAGATCTAGACGATATCGCCTCAACATGGATACAAGAAAAACATCATGAATGCGACTGAGTTGGGGAGGTAACTTAAGCTGGTAAGCAATAGGTCCGACTTTATTCAGAATACGATACGGAGTAATAAATCTTGAACTCAATTTACCCTTACGTCCAAATCTCAACACTTTCTTCTACGGATATACCTTCAGAAAAACCTGATCCCCAACCTCAAACTTGATATCCTTTCGTCGCTAATTTGTATATGACTTCTACCTATCAAACGCTTCTCTCAGACGATCATGGATCAATCTGAAAGTATCCTCAGTCTCTCAAACTAACTATGGACCCAAAGTATTAATATCATGAAATCCAGTCCAACATATAGGAGTACAACAACGACATCCATATAGAGCCTCATAAGGTGCCATGTGAATACTTTCCTGGTAACTGTTATTTTAAGCAAACTCGGGTAAAAGCAAGAAATCTTCCCAACTACCACAAAATTCAATCACAAAACCCTATAGTGTATCCTCCAGCACTTGAATCACTTGCTCAGACTTACAATCAGTCTGCGGGTGGAAAGCCGTACCGAAATTTAAACGAGTACCCAGAGCCTCGTGTAAAGCCTTCGAGAACCTATAAGAAAACCTCGGATCTCGGTTGGAGATGATGGACAATGGAACATCGTGGAGTCTAACGATCTCAGAGATGTACAATTTAGCCAACTTGTCTAAAGAATAATTAATCCAAACAAGAATAAAATGAGATGACTTGGTGAGTAGATCCACAATCACCCAAACATAATCCTTTTTGGAAGGAGTCAGAGGAATATCGGTAATGAAGTCCATCGTAATACACTCCCACTTCTACTCAAGAATCTTAATATACTACAACAATCTCGATAGATGTTGGTGCTCTGCCTTCACCTGTTGAAAAGTCAGACAGCTCGCCACAAAATCTAAAATATCCTTCTTCATTCTACTCCAAAAGTATCGCTCTTTGAGATTCTTGTACATTTTGTCCCCATAGGATGCATGGCATAAAGACTACTATGAGATTCCTGAAGAATAACCCGCATTAACTCATCATCTTTAGGGACGTAATCATGACCATGAAAGCACAAAATACCATCATGATAAAAAGTATATTCTAAACTTGTTCTCTGCCTAACCTGACAATCATAGGAAGTAAGGAGATATCTAGGAGTTATTTAGTCTTAATATCCATGGCCAAAGTGGGTTTAACTTGTAACTATGCTAACAGGATGTCATCATCAAACAAACTCAAATTGGAAAACAAGGCTCTCAGATTGGATATTTCCTTATAGCTCAAGGCGTCGATCACCACATTAGCCTTCCCTGGATGATACTTTATTTCACAATAATAGTCCTTAGAAGCTCTAACCAGCGACGTTGTCTCAAATTCAACTCTTTCTGAGTGAGCAGATACTCCATAATCTTATTATCGGTATAGATATAACACTTTTCTCCATAGAGATAGTGTCTCCAAATCTTTAAAGAAAAAACCACGGAAACTAACTCCATATCATAAGTGGGATAGTTGCGCTCATGCGACTTTAAGTGGAGTGATGCAAATACGACAACCTTCTCATATTGCATCAAAACACATCCTAATCCAGAGTGAGAAGCATCACTGTAGACAGAAAAACCCTTCATAGACTTTGGATAAATCAACACTGGGGCTTGATTCAGAATAATCTTCAGTTTCTCGAAGCTAGCTTATTGGTCCTCAGGCCAGACAAATGGAACATCTTTCCTTAACAGTTTTGTCAGAGGAGCTGGAATAATGGGGAACCCCTCAACGAAATAACGATAATAACTAACAAAGCCCAAGTAACTACAAATTTTTGAGATGTTCTTGGGTTGCTTCCAGTTCAGATAGCCTCCACTTTACTCGGATCCATCCGGATACCCTCAGCAGAAATGATATGTCCAAGAAAAGTCATTTCGCTAAGCCAAAACTCACATTTGCTCAACTTGGCTTATAATTTATTTTCCTTCAGAGTCTAAAGAACAATTATTAAATGCTCATCATGCTCTGCTTTAGTTCGAGAATACACCAATATGTCATCAATAAACACAACCACAAACTGGTCCAGATAGGGTCAAAACACCCGATTCATCAAATCCATAAAAGCAGCAGGGGTATTAGTTAACCCGAATGACATCACTAAAAACTCGTAATGCCCATACCGAGTATGGAAAATAATATTTGGGACATCAAAATCTTTCACCTTGAGTTGGTAATAACCAGACCTCAAGTCTATCTTCAAAAAGATAGAGGCCCCTCGAAATTTGTCAAACAGATCATCAATCCTTGGCAAAGTATATTTGTTTTTAACCGTGAGATTTATTATAATCAATACAGAGTATTAATGTCCAATATTTCTTCTTGACAAAGAGAACTGGGGCTCCCCACGGTGAAACACTAGGTCTAATTAATCCCCTATCCAACAACTCCTGGAGTTGGACTTTCAGTTTCTTAAGCTCATTTGGGGCCATACGGTAAGGAGCCATCTAAACTGGGGTAGAACCGGAATAGACTTCAATCTCAAACTCAACTTCTTTATCTTGCGGTAATCCTAGTAACTCCTCAGGAAATACATAAGGAAAATCCTTAATAGTCTGGATGCCTTCAATGTCAGATCGGGAACTCCTAGTGTCTAGAATATAAGTAAGAAATGCCTCGGAACCCTTCCTAATCATCCTCTCAACTACCAATGACGACACAAAATTTGTCAAGAATCCATGACATTCCCCGATCATCACAATCTTCTGGTTATCCGAAGTCTTCAAAACAACTCTATTGGTCGTACAATCGAGATTAACTCAATTCTTGTTCAACCAATCCATACCAAGAATCAAGTCAAACTCCTCTAAAGGTAACTCCATCAAGTCGGTCGGCTAGAAAGATCTCCCTATGGATCTCTATAGGACACCCTCTAAATACGATCTAACTCTATGGCCTAACCTACGACCTCTAGAAGCACTCATCGGATAAATATACAAGGCTCTACAGAAATATTTTAAACCTAAGTTAGACTAGAATCAAGAATCTAAAATATATTTAAACTCATAAAATAAGGTGACCCTAATGTGACACCACAAATTGGATCAGGCCACTCGCATCGGTCCGTGGGTGTTACAGAGTTATTTTTCAACATATATTGCATTATACTTATCTCATATATATAATTATACACATAAAAATTTTGTGAAATTTTAAAATGGAAACTTTATCTCTTCCCACCCTATTTTTATTTTAAAATTTTAGTAAAATTTTAAAATAAAAACTTTTCTCTTCTATCTTCTCTTCCTACATCATTAATAATGATTTATGATTATTAATATTTTAAAATCATTTTATACAATTTAATGTATAATCTAATAAAATTAAAGATAAAATATACATTTAGTACCTAAACTATCAGTTTTATTTCGTGCTGGTACCTAAATATTCATTTGTTTGAAAATCACGCATAACATTTACTTTTTATTTTGTTTTGGTACCTCGCGTTAAAAACTTAGCAAAATTGTTAAAAATGATACTTTTTATGGGTAAATTACACCATTTATCACTCAACTATCTTCTCACTCCTACTTTGGTAACTGAAGTTTAATTTTTTTCAATTTAATTACTTGACTTTCAAATTACTCTTAATTTATTCACTCTAATTTTCAAATTTAATTTTTTTATTTCAATTATATATTAATAAAATAAAATTAAAAATTAAAAAAAATATTAATTATAAACTAAATTAGTGTGATTACAAAATGGGCAATTTGAAAGTTGAGTAGTTAAAATGAATTTTTTTAAATTTTAGTGACCAAAATAAGAGTGAGAAGATAGTTAATTGATGAATGGTGTAATTTACCCATAAAAATGTCACGTGCAACAATTCCATTAAGTTTTTAACGACGGGGGTACTAAATGAAACAAAAATAAATGTTAGGTATGATTTTGAAACAAATAAAAGTTTATGTACGAAAACAAAACAACACTGGTAATTTAGATACTAAATGTATAGTTTATCCTAAAATTAATAACTAATAAATAAATCATTTAGAAAAATAATTTAAATAACATAGTTAATAATTTAAAGTTATTATTATTAGTGGTGCAAAAATATAAATAGTTTATTGATTGCAATTTACACATATAAAAAGTAAATTTTTTAATCTAATAATAATATTTAAAATTATTATTCTATTGGTCATAGTCAATTATGTGTCTTAAATGATGAATAACTATTTTTAATATAACTATCGATCATAAATTATTAATTTAATTAAACTTTTTAATATATTTATAGATTACATTATAAAAAGTAAATTTATTTATTTAATAACTATAATTAGTCATGTGTCTTAAATTATGAAAAATCATTTTGTCAGTTGTCATGTAACCCCCTAGACCCGGTCTATGCGTTTCTACTAAGTCTAGTGAATCACATTCATGATTCTTAAAGATATTGTTCCGAAACCATTATTCAATCATGGTAAAATCACATTATAAATGACGTTTATGAAATTATATTAATTTATACTATAAAAATACATCTCATAAATATAATGAAGAAAAAAACAAATTAATTTAAACATGTCTTAAAAATCCAAATTTACGATAACCCAAATATAAACAGCAAATGAGAAATCATTATAAAATTCAATACTTTAAAATAAGGCCTATGTTACGAAAATAGTGTCAACTTAAAAGATAAAACATTACAATACGATATACTTCAAGAGATATGTTGTTCCTCCAAGTGCTCAATCAGGTGAATCTAACCAACAATATCTGAAAGGGGAAAATATTTTCGAAAAGTGAGCTAGGTTCAGTTTGTCCTAACATTACTATAAAATCATGATAGATACACTAAACAAATCATAGTCCAGTAAATCTCATAAAATTATACTGCAGTAAATCTCATAAAAGAGTTATCCTAAGGGAACATCTTAGGGCCTAAGAGCCTACCCAAGATAGATTTTAGGGCCGTGGGGCCTACCTAAGAACACATCTTAGGGTCGCAGGGCCTACCCGAGAATGATCTCAGGGCCGTAGAGCCTACCTAAGAGTCACATTAGGTCCGTAAAATTTTCCAGCTTGATCAGGGTTGTACTTTATAAATTCGTATTCCAAAAATTCAATTGCACCGTGACATAAATTCCATAAATCCATAAACATGGTAATCATATACCATTTCAAAACAAAATCAGATACCAGTCATAATCCATAAACCATCACATTAAATCGGTGCATCAATAAAACAGTAACCAAAGAATTCAGTGTACCACATATTAAAACAAATAAAACAGTTCAGTAATAAATAGAGAACACACCTCGATAATAGGTTCAAGTAGTAGATCTACTGATTGCTGGTCTCACCACGCTCTGCTACAGTTTTCGAACCTAATTTATAATAACACTATATTACTAATGGGTAACATAATTAATCTCTAAAATCATAAAATTTAAGGGTTAATACTGGCACACGTGGTTTAACTGATCTAGAAGAGTTGTGTCGAGCTGTCGAACGATCCGGAGAGTCTCTTGTACCTTTAAACATTAATAATTTATCAACCCCAAGTCTTACTTAATTGATCAAAGCTAAAATTCTTAAGTATATAAGCATTTTCTGGGTTTGACTATCAATTTGGAGGATTTCGAGTCTGAATTCGACCAAACGGATTGTGGAATCGGAATTAGGACATCGAAAAACATAAAGTATGACTTTTCGAAAATTCAAATTCTTGGTCAAAATCAAAGTCAACGGGTTTGACTGATGATTTGGAGACCTTTGGGTTCGAATTTGGCGAAACTGACTTCGGAAACGGATTCGGTACGTCGAAAAATGTCAGAATAGGTATACTTGAATAAAATCAAAGGTCGTTTAATGGCCGTTTAAAGCTGGTCAAAGTTATGGTCAAAGGGGTTCAATATTCCACATTCAAAAATTCCCAAAATGTCACTTTTTTTAAAATAATTCCCAGAATGTCATCTGTTTCAAAATAATTCCCAGAATGTCACCATTTTCAAAATAATTCCCAAAATGTCACCTGGTTGGGTCGGGTCAACGGGTCGGGTCGGGTCGCTTAACGGGTCGGGTCAGACCGGTTCAGACCGGTCAAACCGGTCATAACATCACCCATCAGTTCGTAACTCCCCCACGCACAAGGGCGGTGCGTGGGGGCGCGTGAGACCGCCTCCGGCTTCCAAAAATTCCTACAAAAATTTCCAAAAATTCTTTTAAGCGATTTTGATTCACTTACCAACCTCGGTTCAAATTTTTGAACGGTGGAGAGCTCGATTTCACTTCGATCGGAACTTTGTCCACTTCCCTCACGCGCCGCCGCCCACGGAGACAAGGAGGACACCGTCGGACTCGGAACGACACCAGGAACACGATGGTGCGGGAGGTGTCGAAAACCGATCAACGATAGGAGATGAATTTCAGATTTTCCCGGCGGTGGTGCTAAAACAACGTCGATACTTTGACTCGAAATTCACGGCGTTTGGCAGCGTTTCGCTAAAATTGGTTTACTGGGTTTTGATCACAGGTCGAAGATGAACACGACGGTGATTTCAATTTGACGATCAGATATCGAACGGCATCGGGATCGGACTTACAAGAAGGGTGAGAGAGGAGGAATTTTGTTTACAAAAGTTTCTGATTTTAAAATCAGAAACGCAGTGCATATATAAAACCACATAACCTGCCGAAACTCTTTGGCTAAATTTAGGGATTGGTCCATGTATTTCTTTTACTTCTAAAATAGCGTACAAGTTTTGAAAAATTTTTATTTAGTCACCAAAATTTACCAAATTATACTGATTAATTTTTATTTCCAAATTTTATTCCGAGTTGTTACAATTCTCCCCCTCTACAAGAAATTTCGTCCTCAAAATTTACCTCATGAGAATAGTTGAGGAAACTTAGCCTCCATTAACTCCAATGTCTCCCAAGTAGATTTAGAAGGGCTTCGGTTACTCCATTGAACTTTTACCATCAGGATACGTCTATTCCGAAGAACTCGCTCATCATTTTCCAAAATCTGAATGGGCTCTTCCTCATATGACAAATCAGGTCTCAACTCTACCTCTTTAACCTGAATAATGTGACCTGGATCTGGACGATATTGCCTCAACATTGATACATGAAAGACATCATGAATACGACTGAGCTGGGGAGGCAACTCAAGCTGATATGCGACATGTCATATCCTCTTCAATATACGAAAAGGTCCAATAAATCTTGGACCTAATTTACCCTTACGCCCAAATCTCAATACTTTCTTCCAGGGTGATAATTTTAAAAAGATATGATCTCCAACTTCAAACTGAATATCTTTCCTCCTTTGATCTGCATAAGACTTCTGTCTATCAAATGCCTCTTTCAGACGGTCACGAATCAATTTGATTGTGTCCTCCGTCTCGCGTACTAACTCAGGTCCCAACGTCTTCCGGTCACGCAACTCAGTCCAACATATCGGAGTGCGGCATTTACGCCCATAGTGTGCTTCGTAGGGTGCCATACAAATGCTGGTCTGATAACTGTTATTGTAAGCAAATTCAGCCAATGGTAAAAAGTTCTCCCAGCTACCATGAAAATCAATTACGCAACCCCGCAACATATCCTCCAGAATCTGAATCACTCTCTCAGATTGACCATCAGTTTGTGGGTGAAAGGATGTACTATAATCCAATCTTGTTCCCAAAGCCGCATGTAGCGCCTTCCAAAATCTTGAAGTAAATCTCGGATCTCGATCAGAAATAATAGACAATGGAACACCATGCAATCTGACAATCTCTGAAATATACAATCTCGCCAGCTTGTCCAAAGTATAATTTACTCGCACAGGAATGAAGTGAGCTGACTTTGTAAGTCTGTCAACAATCACCCAAACTGAATCTTTTTTCGAAGGAGTCATTGGTAAGCCAGTAACAAAATCCATAGTAATACGCTCCCATTTCCATTCAGGAATCTTGATAGGCTGTAACAAACCTGATGGATGTTGATGTTCTGCTTTAACTTGCTGACAAGTCAAACACCTAGTCACAAAATCTGAGATGTCCTTCTTCATGCAGACCCAATGATACCTCTCTCTCAAATTCCGGTACATCTTATCTCCACCGGGGTGCATAGCATATGGACTACTGTGAGCCTCATTAAGAATAATCTGCCTCAACTCAGCATCATCAGGCACACAATATCGACCCTTAAAGCATAAAACTTCATCCTGATCAAGGGCGTAATATGAGCTTGTCCCCTGCTCTACTTGCTCAAAGATGGAAAACAATGAGCTATCTAGAGATTGTTTAGCCTTAATCTCATCAACCAAAGTCGGTTTAACTTAAAATTCTGCTAACAGAGTGCCATCGTCATATAAATTCATCTTGGCCATTAAAGACCTCAACTCCAATACCGTCTTTCGACTCAAAGCATCCGCCACAATGTTAGCTTTACCAGGGTTATAATCAATCACACAATCCTAATCCTTTAGAAGCTCTAGCCAGCGTCGTTGTCTCAAATTAAGCTCCTTCTGGGTCAGAAGATACTTTAAGCTCTTATGATCAGTGAAAATGTAACACTTCTCTCCATAAAGATAGTGTCCCCAAATCTTCAAGGCAAAAATCACTACTGCTAACTCCAAATCATGAGTAGGATAATTACACTCATGCGGTCGCAGTTGACGTGACGCATAAGCCACTACCTTAGCCTCCTGCATTAGAATATAACCAAGTCCTGAATGTGAAGCATCACTATATACTATAAAATTCTTCACGGACTCTGGTTGAATCAACACTGGTGCTTGAGTTAAAACCGCCTTTAATTTCTCAAAGCTCTCCTGTTGTGCCTCTCCCCAGTCAAACGACACGCTCTTCCTTAACAGCTTTGTTAAAAGAGTAGCAATGATCGAGAAACCCTCGACAAAACGTCGATAATATCCAGCCAAGCCCAAGAAACTGCGGATCTCAGAGACGTTCTTGGGTCATTTCCAATTCACAATAGCCTCGATCTTTCTTGGATCGACCTGAATACCTCGAGCAGAAATAATGTGCCCTAAAAACGACACTTCTTGAAGCCAAAACTCACACTTGCTTAGTTTGGCATATAGTCGATGATCTCTCAAGGTCCGCAGAACAATCTTCAAATGCTTATCATGCTCTGTTTCTGTCCGAGAATAAACTAAAATATCATCAATAAAGACAACCACAAATTGATCCAAATATGGCCGGAACAAACAATTCATCAAATCTATGAAAGCTGCGGGAGCGTTCGTCAAACAAAAAGGCATTACTAAGAATTCATAATGACCATATCTAGTGCGAATGGTCGTTTTTGCAACATCGGACCCCTTAACTTTCAATTGGTAATACCCCGAACGAAGATCAATCTTAGAGAATACAATAGCTCCTTGCAACTGATCAAATAAGTCATCAATCCTGGGTAATGGGTACTTATTCTTGACCGTCATCTTGTTCAACTTCCGATAGTCAATACATAGCCTTAGCGACCCATCCTTCTTTTTCACAAACAAAACGGGAGCTCCCCAGGGTGAAGTACTATGCCGAATAAATCCTCGATCAAATAATTCTTGCAATTGGACCTTCAACTCTTTAAGTTCATTTGGAGCCATGCGATAAGGTGCCATTGAAATAGGTGAAGATCCTGGATAAGTCTCAATCTCGAACTCTACCTCTCTATCAGGAGGTAACCCAGGCAGCTCCGCTGGAAAAACATCAGAAAACTCGCTAACTGTACGAATCTTCTCGATCGTGGATAAGGAACCTTTAGTGTTCAGAATACAGGCAATGAAAGTCTCATACCCCTTCCTGATCATACGATCAATTTCCATAGCTGAAACAATATTGGAGAGATAGCCACGCCGTTCACCAATTAACACAACAATCCGACCATCTGAAGTCTTCAGAGTAGCTCGCTTGTATTCGCAATCTAGATTTACCTTGTGTTTATTCAACCAATTCATCCCAAGAATTAGATCGAACTCCTCTAAAGGAAGTTCCATAAGATCAGTGAGAAAAATTTCTCCCTGAACTTATAGAGGACAACGCCGAAATACTTTATTCACTAATACTGCCTGTCCTACTGGACTCGTAACCGTAACAGTATTATCAGTGTTCTCAATCGGAATCTGAAGATTTCGAGATACTGAGCTCGATACATAGGAGTGGGTGGAGCCATTGTCCAGTAATGCAAAGTATGTAATAGAATAAATAGTAAATGTACCTGCAATAACCTCAGGCTCATCTCTGTCATCCCGACGTCTAGTGACGTAAACCAAAGCTGGCTGTCTAGCCTTAGAAATTATTGGCCCTTTATTCTGCTGAGGTCGGGCTCTACTGTCTGTCCTGGACGCTGAACCATGAGCTTTTACTTGGCTACGATCTCTAATTGGAGTATGTATTGTAGTCTGTGAATGCACAGGAGTCTGGGTAGCGGTCCGCTCAGATGAAGCTAGTTGAGGACACTCCCTCCGAAAATGACCACTAGATCCACAATGAAAACATGCTCCAGTCTTCCTATAACACTCTCCCGTGTGTCGTTTACCACAAAAGTCAAAATGAGGCACTTGAAACGGAACCGAAGAACCACCTCTACTAACAGCTGAAGGTGATGATACTGCAGGCCTGAAGCGTGTATTGCTCCTCTGAGGGGCTAAAGTATGAGTCTTCTTACCGGACTGTGCGGATGATTCAGTAGGGCCAAAAGATTTCCTAGATCGCTCCTGATCAATACGCTCTCTACCAGAAGCTAAAGCCTCCATCTCCTCAGTATCATTGGCTCTGCTCACCAGTACATCAAAAATCTCATCTTGAAGGGCTACCACCTGCCTACGTAGCTCGTATCTGAGTCCGAGGGAAAATTTACGACATCGATCTCTCTCGGTAGGCACCAGACTGATTCCATACTTTAACAATTTTAAGAACTCTATCTCATACCCTGAAACAATCATATCACCCTGAACCAAGTCCTAAAACTATTGTCGTCTCTGGACTAAGTAACTCTCCCCCAAGAATCGACTCCGAAAGCGCTCCTTAAAGAAATTCCATGTCAAACGATCGATAGGAACACTACTGGTCACTGACTCCCACCAGGTGTGGGCATTGCCATCTAACATCGCTACTGCCCCCAAATATCTCTTAGTTGGGTCCAAACCCAACTGATCCATGCGTCTTTCTATATCTTGGAGCCAATCTTCTGCTTCAGTAGGAATTCCTCCAAGTTGTCCTCCAAAAGTCCTGACCCCATTAGCTATCAGAGTTTGAGAAATAGGCACCTCGGATCCAGTACCAGCAGCTCTGACCGCTCCTTGAATCAACTATAAAAATTGTCTACTAAAATTCTCATCAAATGCAACTCTGGTAAAATCAGGCTCACTATCAGTTGCTCCCCTGATCGGTGTAGTCATGCCAATCCCAGCAGCAGGAGGTAAATTTGTCGAGGTCGTATGAGAAGAATCACTTGTCGGAGGTGGGGGATCTACTCGAATCTCATCGATTGGGTCTGCAAATCTAGCCATTCGACCTCGTCCACGGCTAGTTCGACGTCCACGTCTAGCACTCATTTTGGTAGATCTCTAGTTTACTATAGAAGATAGAACTTAGGGTTAGAAAAGCACTTGGAGTATCTAACATAATTAAAACCGTAAAAACTTTTAGACATGGCCTTAGCAACTTATTTTGTAAAATATTTCAAAACTGTATTTTCAATTTGGACTCATACACAGTCCGAGGTTTAAAAACCAAAGGCTCTGATACCAATTAAATGTAACCCCCAAGACCCGGTCTATGTGTTTCGACTAAGTCTAGTGAATCACATTCATGATTCTTAAAGATATTGTTTCGAAACCATTATTCAATCATGGTAAAATCACATTAT
The DNA here is from genome assembly GCF_006381635.1 of Hibiscus syriacus. Classification (NCBI taxonomy): domain Eukaryota; kingdom Viridiplantae; phylum Streptophyta; class Magnoliopsida; order Malvales; family Malvaceae; genus Hibiscus; species Hibiscus syriacus. The sequence continues at coordinate 651,038 of NW_024063440.1, forward strand.
AAATGACGTTTATGAAATTATATTAATTTATACTATAAAAAAACATCTCATAAATATAATGAAGAAAAAAACAAATTAATTTAAACATGTCTTAAAATCCAAATTTACGATAACCCAAATATAAATAGCAAAGGAGAAATCATTATAAAATACAATACTTTAAAATAAGGCCTATGTTACCAAAATAGGGTCAACTTAAAAGATAAAACATTACAATACGATGTACTTCAAGAGATATGTTGATCCTCCAAGTGCTCAATCAGGTGAATCTAACCAAAAATATCTGAAAGGGGAAAACATTTTCAAAAAGTGAGCTAGGCTCAGTGTGTCCCAACATTACTATAAAATCATGATAGGTACACTAAACAAATCATAGTCCAATAAATCTCATAAAATTATACTGCAGTAAATCTCATAAAAGAGTTATCCTAAGGGAACATCTTAGGGGCTGAGAGCCTACCCAATATAGATTTCAGGGCCGTGGGGCCTACCTAAGAACACATCTTAGGGCCGCAAGGCCTACCCGAGAATGACCTCAGGGCCGCAGAGCCTATCTAAGAGTCACATTAGGTCCGTAAAATTTTTCAGCTTGATCATGGCTGTACTTTATAAATTTGTATTCCAAAAATTCAATTACACCGTTACATAAATTCGATAAATCCATAAACATGGTAATCATATACCATTTCAAAACAAAATCAGATACCGATCATAATCCATAAACCATCACATTAAATCGGTGCATCAATAAAACAGTAACCAAAGAATTCAATGTACCACATATTAAAACAAATAAAACAGTTCAGTAATAAATAGGGAACACACCTCGATAATAGGTTCAAGTAGTAGATCTACTAATTGCTGGTCTCACCACGCTCTGCTACAGATTTCGAACCTAATTTATAATAACACTATATTACTAATGGGTAACATAATTAATCTCTAAAATCATAAAATTTACGGGTCTTACGGGTGAATACTGGCACACGTGGTTTAACTGATCTAGAAGAGATGGGTCGAGCTGTCGAACGATCCAGAGAGTCTCTTGTACCTTCAAACAATAATAATCTATCAACCCCAAGTCTTACTTAATTGATCAAAGCTAAAATTCTTAAGTATATAAGCATTTTCTGGATTTGACTATCAATTTGGAGGATTTCGAGTCTGAATTTGACCAAACGGATTGCGGAATCGGAATCAGGACGTCGAAAAATATAAAGTATGACTTTTCGAAAATTCAAATTCTTGGTCAAAATCAAAGTCAACGGGTTTGACTGATGATTTGGAAACCTTCGGGTTTGAATTTGGCAAAACAAACTTCGGAAACGGATTCGACACGTCGAAAAATGTCAGAATAAGTATACTCGAATAAAATCAAAGGTCGTTTAATGGCCGTTTAAAGCCGGTTAAAGTTATGGTCAAAGGGGATCAATATTCCACATTCGAAAATTCCCAAAATGTCACATTTTTTAAAATAATTCCCAGAATATCACCTTTTTTAAAATAATTCCCATAATATCACCATTTTCAAAATAATTCCCAAAATGTCACCGGGTTAGGTCGGGTCAACGGGTCGGGTCGGGTAACGGGTCGGGTCAGACCGGTTTGGACTGGCTAAACCGGTCATAACATCACCCATCAGTTCGTAACTCCCCCACGCGCAGGGGCGGCGCGTGAGACCGCCTTCGGATTCCAAAAATTCCTACAAAAATTTCCAAAAATTCTTTTAAGCGATTTTGAGTCACTTACCAACATCGGTTCAAATTTTTGAACGGTGGAGAGCTCGATTTCACTTCGATCGAAACTTTGACCACTCCACCTCCCTCACACGCCACCGCCCACGGAGACAAGGAGGACACCGTCGGACTCGAAACGACACCAGGAACACGATGGTGCGGGAGCTGTCGAAAATCGATCAACGATCGGAGATGAATTTAAGATTTTCCCGGCGGTGGTGCTAAAAAAAATCGATACTTTGACTCGAAATTCACGGCGTTTGGCAGCGTTTCACTAAAATTGGTTTACTGGGTTTTGATCACATGTCGAAGATGAACACGACGGTGGTTTCAATTTGACGATCGGATATCGAACGGCATCAGGATCGGACTTGGAAGAAGGGTGCGGGAGGAGGAATTTTGTTTACAAAAGTTTCTCATTTTAAAATAAAAAAACGCAGTGCATATATAAAACCACATAACCTGCTGACACTCTTTGGCTAAATTCAGGGATTGATCCCTAAATTTCTTTTACTTCTAAAATAGCGTACAAGTTTTGAAAACTTTTTATTTAGTCACCAAAATTTACCAAATTATACTGATTATTTTTTATTCCAAATTTTATTCCAAGTTGTTACATGTCACATTGTAATATTAATTATTAATTACAAGTTTACAAACTTAAAAGTCATGTAAATATCAAATTAGGTCTATATCAGATCATTTCAATAACATGTCAGATAATTTATAGGTCGGGTTAATTAATAAGTTGAGTCAATTACATGCGAGTTAAAATTAGATCTCGGATCGTTTCAAGTTGGGTTATATTATTATTTACCAGGTTACTCTCAGGTTGAGTTTTATATCAGGTCGGATGCATGTTGGGCTCGATTATCACATTATCAAGTTTAATTCGGATTCAGGTCATTCTCAGGTCATGTACAAGTGGGATTTAGATCCAAGATAACCAAGTATAACTCGAGTTTAAATTAACACCAGTTCGAAGTTGAATCAAATTCGAATCAACACCACCTCAGATTTCATGTAATTCCAGATTTAATCAATTTTTTATATCGGATCAATTTCTTACATTCATACTGGATGTTACACATAAGTAATCTCACGTCCCTTCTTCATCCAGAAAGAAGCAAAGAGCATTTTCATATCTTCATAACATTTCTATAAGTCCTTCAAAAGTAGATTGGAAAATTCAGTTATTAGTCCCGGTACTTTGTGTAAGTTATGGATTTAATCTATATACTATGATTTGTTGACTTTTAATCCCAATACTTTTCAAAATTTGATTTTCAGTCCTATTACATGGCTATTGTGCAAGCCAAAAGAGCATACACAATTGATTGGCATGTTACAGATGAAGGCATTTTACTACTGTCCTTCCTAAAGAAGAGCCCTTGATATATAGGAAGTTTCAACGTTACCAAAACACAACACAAAATCATTTGTAAACCGAATTGATCCAAAATCTTTATCGAAATATCATCGGTGACTACCTTCCTTATTCCCAGAGTGCAGCTGAACAGATTGAGTTGTGCGAGCGTTGCTAATTCCGTGAACATTACTGAAGGAGTGCCAAACTCCATGACTTTTGTTCATATCTCCGAGATATCTCCTCATCAGCTACTTTTTCGAAGATTACAAAGGTCGACTCCTCATCAGCTACTTATTCCCAGAGTACAGGTGAACAGATTAAGTTATACGAGCGTTGCTAATACTGTGAACATTACTGAAGGAGTGCCAAACTCCATGACTTTTGTTCATATCTCTGAGATATCTCCTCATCAACTACTTTTTCGGAGATTACAAAGGCCGACTCCGAGAATCCGAACATCATTGTTATCGTGTCAGAGAAAGCAAACAGGTAGGAAGTTGTTCTTTTGAACATCCACATCCGTTGATCGTTTAGCCAACCTCGGATTGTGCCTCAACAACATATAAATTCTCCCAGGATTTGCATACAACCGGCAATCATGGCATATGCAAACGATAGGACCCAAGGGCATGACATCTAATGGATCAAAACAACATGAAATTATCATTAAGAAATTTTCAGACAAGAAAGTTTACTTTGGAAACAGAGGGATACCCTTAACAAGACAAAGGGAAAGGACAGTAACATAGTATAGTGTAGCTAAGCAATTCACAGGCCACAGAAAGTAAGGACAATATGAAAGCTGGAGTTTGAGGGATCCTTTTGTGTCCATAGAGAAGGGGACAATATTTTGAGAGAGAGCTGAAAGTCACCTTCAGCTCATCTCTTCTGTTGTACTAGGTATTGCAGTAGTGTTTTCGGAGCGACTCCTAGGAATGCCTTCCTTTCGGGGTTGAAGTAGATGGACCGCCAACCTTGACATTGTAAGAGCTTTGGAACTTCGTTCCAAGACACTTGCACTTTGTTTAGTGTTTCTTTCATTTTCCACTGGCTTCTATTCGAACTCAAAATCCTCTCTATACTTCATTCCACAAAGAGTTTCTCTTATGTGAAGGTATCCAGTTCCATTATAGAGAGGTCCTCCATTCCCATCAAACCCTGCAAACTCCAACTTCACGTATGGATATTTTGAAAACATCAACTCTCTCGGTATTGTTAGCTGAAATCGATTGGATATTAAAAGTTGTTACTTGATGCTCACCCCCGTCCTGAAGCAATTGCCATAGATATCATTTTCAGTGAGGTTATCAAAGCTCTGTGGATATTGCACATAAGCAATCTCACGCCCCTTATCTTCATCCATAAAGAAGCAAAGAGCATCTCTGATGGATTCCGAATTATTCGAACACATGTCGCAATCCACATTAAGGACAAACGGCGCTTTGCTGAGTCTGGATGACACCCTTATTTGTAATAATTTGCTTCAACATACATAGTATTAGAGTAAATGAATGATTAGAAGCTTACCAATGCATTCAATGCTCCATCCTTGAAATTATGGTAGTACTGAGGTCTTTTTTCACGTGCCAAATATACCAGGGTTGGCAAAGGTTTTCCTTCGATATCCATAGAGGAAGGGTCTCTTCCATAAATTATGATCTGTAAGTTGAAGCCGAGCTATTTATAAACTTAAAGGCTAAAGTGATGGGATCAAAAAAGGGGTGAAGTGTATAGCAATTAATTACTTGAAGAATGGATTGATGATCATGTCAGCTTGAAATGAAATGCCACTCACGATATCCTTTATGTTCCTTGCATATGTCAGCTGGAATTTTGCCCAACTTTGCCATGGTTTCTATTCTCATCTTCATATCTTCATAAGATTTCTATAATTCATACAAAAGTAGATTGGAAAATTCAACTATTAGTCCAAGAACTTTGTGCAAGTTAGTCTATAATGGTTAAATTTAGGGTAAATTACACAAATGATCCCCCAACTATAGGATACTACTTTGTTGAGTCTCCGACTATTAAAAGTTACAAAATAGTCACCTAACTATTCATAGGTTCCAAACTCATCATTTTCCATTAAAAAATTGGCGATTGTCTGACCTAGACGTTATATGCTCATTGGGATATGGTAAAATCTGATCTCAGAACTATTTGAGTTGTATTTTGTGGATTAAATCTCTTTTATATTATGTTGTCAAGTCAGTGCTTGAAACATTATCCCGTCAAGACAATACTTGAAAGTAATGACGATGACAATAAACATCATTAAAAATATAATTTTATCATATTTCAGTCAACAGGTAATACCATCAATTTTTTAAAAAGGACGGGTTTGTAACATATGAATAGTCAGGTGACCATTTTGTAATCTTTAATAGTTAAGGGACCATTTTATAATTTTTAATAGTCATAAGACTCAACAAAACATCACTTTATAACAAGGACTATTTTTGTACCTTACCCTTAAATTTATTAAGTTCAATTATGTTTAATAATTTATTGCCCGTGTGTTTTAGATTTAATTTCTCTTTTTCCAATTTCATAACTTCTAGTCCATGTAGTTTTGTTGGCGATTTTCCTGATATATCACCGATGACCGGTAATATTACCGATCTAACACCGGTCAGACTATATTTCCCGATCTAACACCCTTAGCAGTAAAGTGTGCCCCCTGCACCGCGTTATACGATGATTTGGCGCCACGTGGGGTATAGCACGCCCCCTGCACCGCGCTATACTGTGAGCTGGCGCCACATGGGTATAGCGCGGCCCCTGTAGCACGCTATACCTGTATATCTGACACGTGGGGTATAGCGCGGTGCAGGGGGCGCGCTATACCCCTAATTACCGAACCCTCACGTCCCCATCCTCCCTATAAATACCCCATCCTCCCTATAAGTACCCCATCCTCAATCACTTTTATCACACCAAATTCTCTCAAATTCTCTAAATTTCTCTCAAATACTCTCTTTTTAAGGTATATTTTATAATATTTTTACTGTTATGTTTTTACTTTATTTAATATTTTACTAATATAATTCTTTTGCAGATATATAATGGAAGACAATCTACTTCGCTCGGATGGAAATCATATATCTCTACACTTTGCTGATACGGTAACATTTTAACGTTTTAATTTAATTTAAATTATTAGTAATATTTAGTTATTTATTTAATGCATGATTATTATATTAATAATTAAATATCTCGACACTTTGCTGATACGGTAACATTTTAACGTTTTAATTTAATTTAAATTATTATTAATAATTAGTTGATTCATTTAATGCATGATTATTAGATTTAGAATTAATTTTTGTAATTATTTATTTTTAAGAGAATGACAGTGTATTAGATCCTTTTATTAGGAATCTTAAGTTAGTGATACCCAGCCGTGTCTTGCCGTATTTAGTAGAGGCTGGATTCGGTTATATAGGTAGATATCAGGGTCACTGTAAGATAGAGCCAGACCTGATTTCTGCCTTAGTAGAGCGGTGGAGGCCGGAGACCCACACATTCCATCTTTCGTGCGGAGAGTGCACGATCACGCTTGAGGATGTTTCTATGCACCTGGGGCTTCCGGTGGATAGAGATGTGATATTGGGGATAGCTTCCGGTTCTTGGACTGCTTTGTGTCGGGATAGTCTATGACGTGTCCCGGAAAATTTTATCGGAGGTAGGATACCGTTAAATTGGTTAGATGCCAATTTTCGGGAGTTGAGCGTAGACGCCTCTGAGGATGAGGTTAAGATGTATACACAGGCATGCATACTGAAGCTGATAGGAGGGAAGCTGATAGGAGGGTTGCTGATGCCGGACAAATTGCGTAACCTAGTTCACTGTATGTGGTTGCGACATCTTAGTGACTTTCGTCTCGTCGGATCATTCAGTTGGGACTCGACAGTTTTGGCTTTGCTATATAGGGAGATGTGTGGAGCCACTGACTACAGGCGTAATGCTATCGGTGGATGTCTCCTGCTGCTGTAGTCTTGGGCATGGTATCGATTGCCCTTTTTATGTCCCGGTAGAATTGGCATCGATCGCGAAGAACTCGATCATTATGGTATGCATAAGAGGTTTCGAAGTCCACAATTGTCCCAGGATTCAACGTTCGCACCAGCCTAAACCAACCTGGAAGTTCTTTGTAAGATGCATCACATTCGCCATGAAGTTTGACAATGGCATTTTGTTTTGCCAACCAAGCTTTTTTATAGGAGACAGTGTATCCATACTACGATTGTATAGCTGAAATCAACATTGCAACAGCTATATGAGAGCTTGCTTTGACCATGAGAATGATGGCTTGGTATATCACTTCAGAGTCCAAGTTGGGATGATCTTGGTTGACCCCTCCAGCACAACATGTGTGAGGACCGTTGTATACTGTTAGTTCCCATCTGTTGTTTTTCCTCTTCCTCTTCGATACGCGAACCATCCAATTGCATCCGTTTTCGCGCTGGGCACAGTAGTATACATATTTTTCGGTCGTGGAGCGATCTACTCTGGACTGAACAGAATTACGGATATTGTAATTTTTGATAGCCATCATCGCTTCTTCTTTGCTTGAAAACTCCATGCCTAAAGATAACTCACCATTATTTATTGATGAGTAATACCCATAGTCACTGAGATGAGGCATATCCGTAAATTCTGGCCCGTACATTGCACCATAATCAACTTCAAACATGTGTGCAGGAGGGTCATTTTGTGCCACATTTCCTGGAACTTCATCATCATCGGAGTTGAATTGCGGTGATTCTGGGTCAATGAATAGTCCAGTCTCAGTACCATCCGCACCAGGCTCACGAAGCGGTTCTTCTGGTGGAGATGATGGTTCCTCCATGCTCTCCACATTTAGGTCGAAGAACCTACTACTTGCATGCCTTCCCCTTGAACTGGAAGGCATATCGACATTGAGATCGAAAAAGCTCGTAGTTGAATGCCTCCCCCTAGAGCTTGAAGCCATCGTGTCAAATGGAAACTGCACAGATGGTTGCGTCAATGGCATCTCCATATTAAGGTCAAAGGGATTTGCAGATGAATGCATTCCCCTTGAACTGGACGCGATGTTGCCATACGGATTGTTCGTCGACCTACCTCGGTACATATCGTAAGGAGTTGCGGATGAATGTCTCCCCATTATGGCATTAAAATCATTACACATTACTGTCGTCGGGCTGTCAACTTGATCAACTTGTTCAGTCAGCCCATGGTGGGAGCTTAATGATTGACCCCGAACAGCACGCACTTGAACAAAATGTGCATACATCTCAATAATGGCGTCTGAATAATTACTTTGAGCTTCAACCATCATTTCAAAATCATCATTGTTCAAAAGTTCGAACGCTGTATAAGTTAATGGCAACAATGATGATGGAAATCTATACAGCAACGACGACACTCTTCTACTACTTCCAACATGAATCTTCCTCGAAATCTTCGTTATCAGCTCTTCAAGAGTTATGTTTCTCTTGAATGATATTTTAACACGCTCATTTGATAAGAAAACAACGCCGGTTTCATCTTCTCGAATTTCACCATCATAATAAACAAAAGCTGAAAGTCACGCCATTATTTGAGTTTAAAAGTGCGGCACTATTATATCTGCAAAAAAAATAAATGAAACAAACCTGATTTAATAAATTATATATGAACGAACATATAACACAATAAAATTTTTACACATCAACGTAAATAAATTAAATAATATAATTTAATATTATTACCTGCACCGTAAAACTATTTCGACGTATGCTCCCGCTTTCCAATTTTACAAACACAAAAATTAATTGAAAATAATTAGTATAATATTTTTTTCAAATAATCATAATAAACAATAAATATAATAAAAAATTATAACAAAATTACCTTATAACGAAAAATCGCATGAACTTCTAAATAAAATATGAGAAGGTTGACTCGTTGACGGAATTGTTGTATTAATTTATAAGTTGAGAGGAGAGATGAGAGAAATTAACCGGCGGAGAATGGTATTTATAGCGAGGAAAGTTATACAAAACGCGGTACCTTCCCCGTGCTATATAAAATTATTCAGGAGTAAAGGTATAGCGCGGTATACCCCTACGTGGCGTATAGCGCGCTGCAGGGGCCGCGCTATACCCACGTGGCGCCAGCTCACCGTATAGCGCGCTGCAGGGGGCGCGCTATACCCTACGTGGCGCCAAATCATCATATAGCGCGGTGCAGGGGGCGCGCTTTATTGCTAAGGGTGTTAGATCGGGAAATATAGTCTGACCGGTGTTAGATCGATAATATTACCGGTCACCAGTGATATATCGGGAAATCGCGAGTTATGTTAAATTACCTTGTACATTTTGTATAAAATTGATATTTTTTAATTGAAATAAAAAAATTGAAAACTTCAAAAAGTAAAAAGATTAAATTTGACTAGATTAGAGTAGAAATATATAACACAAATTAAACAATTATATTTAACATCTTATTAGACCTGTTTAAAGGGTCAAACATGAAATTTTGTTCAAAATTTTAAAGGTTTAGGCAAAAATATTTAACTTGAAATAAAACCCAAAATTTAACGAAAAAGAAGAAAATTATTTTCCACCTTCCACGTCAACACAAATAATGTCAAGTCATTTAACTGTCAAAGGTTTGTCAAAGGTTTAACGATCCAATGATTAAAAAATCAACTCAAAATCTATAGTGCTGTGATTTAAACTTTTCATAGTTTAATGATAAAACTAAGAAATCAATTAAAGTTGAGTGACTAATGATTGCGTTTATCCAGTGATAAAGATAATGGTTTCAGTGCTATGATGTTACCTTGATATTTTGTTTCTGAAACTAAGGGAAAATAAGCTTTTTAACTTGATGAGCAACCACTGTTGGGCCATGGCAGAATCATCACCCGGTTCAGCCGCGTTCCAGAAATAAATCTCCGGCGACCTCGGTTCTACTTTTAGCTTCCTGTAAAACGGCAGCCATGTCTGGGAAAAACGTGCAGCTTCTAACAAAGCATAGAACGTTAGATCGGAGCCACTCACGATATCCTTTATGTTCCTTGCATATGTCAGCTGGAATTTTGCCCAACTTTGCCATGGTTTCTATTCTCATCTTCATATCTTCATAAGATTTCTATAATTCATACAAAAGTAGATTGGAAAATTCAACTATTAGTCCAAGAACTTTGTGCAAGTTAGTCTATAATGGTTAAATTTAGGGTAAATTACACAAATGATCCCCCAACTATAGGATACTACTTTGTTGAGTCTCCGACTATTAAAAGTTACAAAATAGTCACCTAACTATTCATAGGTTCCAAACTCATCATTTTCCATTAAAAAATTGGCGATTGTCTGACCTAGACGTTATATGCTCATTGGGATATGGTAAAATCTGATCTCAGAACTATTTGAGTTGTATTTTGTGGATTAAATCTCTTTTATATTATGTTGTCAAGTCAGTGCTTGAAACATTATCCCGTCAAGACAATACTTGAAAGTAATGACGATGACAATAAACATCATTAAAAATATAATTTTATCATATTTCAGTCAACAGGTAATACCATCAATTTTTTAAAAAGGACGGGTTTGTAACATATGAATAGTCAGGTGACCATTTTGTAATCTTTAATAGTTAAGGGACCATTTTATAATTTTTAATAGTCATAAGACTCAACAAAACATCACTTTATAACAAGGACTATTTTTGTACCTTACCCTTAAATTTATTAAGTTCAATTATGTTTAATAATTTATTGCCCGTGTGTTTTAGATTTAATTTCTCTTTTTCCAATTTCATAACTTCTAGTCCATGTAGTTTTGTTGGCGATTTTCCTGATATATCACCGATGACCGGTAATATTACCGATCTAACACCGGTCAGACTATATTTCCCGATCTAACACCCTTAGCAGTAAAGTGTGCCCCCTGCACCGCGTTATACGATGATTTGGTGCCACGTGGGGTATAGCACGCCCCCTGCACCGCGCTATACTGTGAGCTGGCGCCACGTGGGTATAGCGCGGCCCCTGTAGCACGCTATACCTGTATATCTGACACGTGGGGTATAGCGCGGTGCAGGGGGCACGCTATACCCCTAATTACCGAACCCTCACGTCCCCATCCTCCCTATAAATACCCCATCCTCCCTATAAGTACCCCATCCTCAATCACTTTTATCACACCAAATTCTCTCAAATTCTCTAAATTTCTCTCAAATACTCTCTTTTTAAGGTATATTTTATAATATTTTTACTGTTATGTTTTTACTTTATTTAATATTTTACTAATATAATTCTTTTGCAGATATATAATGGAAGACAATCTACTTCGCTCGGATGGAAATCATATATCTCTACACTTTGCTGATACGGTAACATTTTAACGTTTTAATTTAATTTAAATTATTAGTAATATTTAGTTATTTATTTAATGCATGATTATTATATTAATAATTAAATATCTCGACACTTTGCTGATACGGTAACATTTTAACGTTTTAATTTAATTTAAATTATTATTAATAATTAGTTGATTCATTTAATGCATGATTATTAGATTTAGAATTAATTTTTGTAATTATTTATTTTTAAGAGAATGACAGTGTATTAGATCCTTTTATTAGGAATCTTAAGTTAGTGATACCCAGCCGTGTCTTGCCGTATTTAGTAGAGGCTGGATTCGGTTATATAGGTAGATATCAGGGTCACTGTAAGATAGAGCCAGACCTGATTTCTGCCTTAGTAGAGCGGTGGAGGCCGGAGACCCACACATTCCATCTTTCGTGCGGAGAGTGCACGATCACGCTTGAGGATGTTTCTATGCACCTGGGGCTTCCGGTGGATAGAGATGTGATATTGGGGATAGCTTCCGGTTCTTGGACTGCTTTGTGTCGGGATAGTCTATGACGTGTCCCGGAAAATTTTATCGGAGGTAGGATACCGTTAAATTGGTTAGATGCCAATTTTCGGGAGTTGAGCGTAGACGCCTCTGAGGATGAGGTTAAGATGTATACACAGGCATGCATACTGAAGCTGATAGGAGGGAAGCTGATAGGAGGGTTGCTGATGCCGGACAAATTGCGTAACCTAGTTCACTGTATGTGGTTGCGACATCTTAGTGACTTTCGTCTCGTCGGATCATTCAGTTGGGACTCGACAGTTTTGGCTTTGCTATATAGGGAGATGTGTGGAGCCACTGACTACAGGCGTAATGCTATCGGTGGATGTCTCCTGCTGCTGCAGTCTTGGGCATGGTATCGATTGCCCTTTTTATGTCCCGGTAGAATTGGCATCGATCGCGAAGAACTCGATCATTATGGTATGCATAAGAGGTTTCGAAGTCCACAATTGTCCCAGGATTCAACGTTCGCACCAGCCTAAACCAACCTGGAAGTTCTTTGTAAGATGCATCACATTCGCCATGAAGTTTGACAATGGCATTTTGTTTTGCCAACCAAGCTTTTTTATAGGAGACAGTGTATCCATACTACGATTGTATAGCTGAAATCAACATTGCAACAGCTATATGAGAGCTTGCTTTGACCATGAGAATGATGGCTTGGTATATCACTTCAGAGTCCAAGTTGGGATGATCTTGGTTGACCCCTCCAGCACAACATGTGTGAGGACCGTTGTATACTGTTAGTTCCCATCTGTTGTTTTTCCTCTTCCTCTTCGATACGCGAACCATCCAATTGCATCCGTTTTCGCGCTGGGCACAGTAGTAAACATATTTTTCGGTCGTGGAGCGGTCTACTCTGGACTGAACAGAATTACGGATATTGTAATTTTTGATAGCCATCATCGCTTCTTCTTTGCTTGAAAACTCCATGCCTAAAGATAACTCACCATTATTTATTGATGAGTAATACCCATAGTCACTGAGATGAGGCATATCCGTAAATTCTGGCCCGTACATTGCACCATAATCAACTTCAAACATGTGTGCAGGAGGGTCATTTTGTGCCACATTTCCTGGAACTTCATCATCATCGGAGTTGAATTGCGGTGATTCTGGGTCAATGAATAGTCCAGTCTCAGTACCATCCGCACCAGGCTCACGAAGCGGTTCTTCTGGTGGAGATGATGGTTCCTCCATGCTCTCCACATTTAGGTCGAAGAACCTACTACTTGCATGCCTTCCCCTTGAACTGGAAGGCATATCGACATTGAGATCGAAAAAGCTCGTAGTTGAATGCCTCCCCCTAGAGCTTGAAGCCATCGTGTCAAATGGAAACTGCACAGATGGTTGCGTCAATGGCATCTCCATATTAAGGTCAAAGGGATTTGCAGATGAATGCATTCCCCTTGAACTGGACGCGATGTTGCCATACGGATTGTTCGTCGACCTACCTCGGTACATATCGTAAGGAGTTGCGGATGAATGTCTCCCCATTATGGCATTAAAATCATTACACATTACTGTCGTCGGGCTGTCAACTTGATCAACTTGTTCAGTCAGCCCATGGTGGGAGCTTAATGATTGACCCCGAACAGCACGCACTTGAACAAAATGTGCATACATCTCAATAATGGCGTCTGAATAATTACTTTGAGCTTCAACCATCATTTCAAAATCATCATTGTTCAAAAGTTCGAACGCTGTATAAGTTAATGGCAACAATGATGATGGAAATCTATACAGCAACGACGACACTCTTCTACTACTTCCAACATGAATCTTCCTCGAAATCTTCGTTATCAGCTCTTCAAGAGTTATGTTTCTCTTGAATGATATTTTAACACGCTCATTTGATAAGAAAACAACGCCGGTTTCATCTTCTCGAATTTCACCATCATAATAAACAAAAGCTGAAAGTCACGCCATTATTTGAGTTTAAAAGTGCGGCACTATTATATCTGCAAAAAAAATAAATGAAACAAACCTGATTTAATAAATTATATATGAACGAACATATAACACAATAAAATTTTTACACATCAACGTAAATAAATTAAATAATATAATTTAATATTATTACCTGCACCGTAAAACTATTTCGACGTATGCTCCCGCTTTCCAATTTTACAAACACAAAAATTAATTGAAAATAATTAGTATAATATTTTTTTCAAATAATCATAATAAACAATAAATATAATAAAAAATTATAACAAAATTACCTTATAACGAAAAATCGCACGAACTTCTAAATAAAATATGAGAAGGTTGACTCGTTGACGGAATTGTTGTATTAATTTATAAGTTGAGAGGAGAGATGTGAGAAATTAACCGGCGGAGAATGGTATTTATAGCGAGGAAAGTTATACAAAACGCGGTACCTGCCCCGTGCTATATAAAATTATTCAGGAGTAAAGGTATAGCGCGGTATACCCCTACGTGGCGTATAGCGCGCTGCAGGGGCCGCGCTATACCCACGTGGCGCCAGCTCACCGTATAGCGCGCTGCAGGGGGCGCGCTATACCCTACGTGGCGCCAAATCATCATATAGCGCGGTGCAGGGGGCGCGCTTTATTGCTAAGGGTGTTAGATCGGGAAATATAGTCTGACCGGTGTTAGATCGATAATATTACCGGTCACCAGTGATATATCGGGAAATCGCCAGTTATGTTAAATTACCTTGTACATTTTGTATAAAATTGATATTTTTAATTGAAATAAAAAAAATTGAAAACTTCAAAAAGTAAAAAGATTAAATTTGACTAGATTAGAGTAGAAATATATAACACAAATTAAACAATTATATTTAACATCTTATTAGACCTGTTTAAAGGGTCAAACATGAAATTTTGTTCAAAATTTTAAAGGTTTAGGCAAAAATATTTAACTTGAAATAAAACCCAAAATTTAACGAAAAAGAAGAAAATTATTTTCCACCTTCCACGTCAACACAAATAATGTCAAGTCATTTAACTGTCAAAGGTTTGTCAAAGGTTTAACGATCCAATGATTAAAAAATCAACTCAAAATCTTTAGTGCTGTGATTTAAACTTTTCATAGTTTAATGATAAAACTAAGAAATCAATTAAAGTTGAGTGACTAATGATTGCGTTTATCCAGTGATAAAGATAATGGTTTCAGTGCTATGATGTTACCTTGATATTTTGTTTCTGAAACTAAGGGAAAATAAGCTTTTTAACTTGATGAGCAACCACTGTTGGGCCATGGCAGAATCATCACCCGGTTCAGCCGCGTTCCAGAAATAAATCTCCGGCGACCTCGGTTCTACTTTTAGCTTCCTGTAAAACGGCAGCCATGTCTGGGAAAAACGTGCAGCTTCTAACAAAGCATAGAACGTTAGATCGGAGCAGCCATCATCGGACAGATACACACTCAGCTTCTAAGATGGGTAGTCATAGGCCATAACCGATAGCACCGTATTGATCACCATTGTCGGTGGCTCTATCACGGGGTCTGCCGTGCAAACAAAAATGTATACTCCCGGCAAAGTTTCTTCAACATACCTGTTTTTGTAAGAAATTGAATCACTTCAGTGTCTAATCTGTTAAAGAAAACTGGGGGAAAAAATGAAAGAATTAGACCTGGAAGAGAGCCTGTTCTTGAATGTGGAACGAAAGACAGTGTTCCATCTAACAACAACAGTGATGGAGAAGTAAAAACCGAACCAGAGTTCAGCAAGGAACATTCCGAACCAAGACAAGCTCTGGGTTGCCTTGTTGGAGTGGAAAATAGGTGAGTCGATAGAAACAAATGAAGAAGACGGTGATGAATATGGAAGCTGCATAGAGTCGAAAGAAGAGGAGGCCATTGGCAAGCCTGGTTTCGAAAAGTGGAAGATAGCCATTGCTTCCCATATCTCTCTTTCTTTGGTTTCAATGAGAAAGGGACCGTCTGGATTGTACAATTTGTTAATCATTGCAAGAGCTTTAGATGTGTTGATAATATGGACCCAGTGTATTTCCCCACAAAGGTTGGTTTTATCAGCCAATAAATGTGCTTAATTTGTTTTTTCGGATAAGTCTTGTTTGGTTTAATGTGAATGCTTAATTGTGAGGATATTGTCCCCATAAAACTAGATTTAAACAAACTTATAAAGAGGTTTCAGTGATTAAAAGGAGTGTTGTTCTTTCTAGAGATTTTAGGTTCGAGTAGTTTTATCCGTAGTTGAGAAAAATTTTGAACATATAATATCTTATAGTCACCTTAAACTATTAAAAAAAAAAAAAAAAAACTGGATTTAAACCATTGGTCATACAGCTTTATTTAGGCATTTAGTTTGAAGTTCAAATATCAGTATCTGTGACTTGTATTCAATACATGGCTATAGTACAGACTAACAAAGCGAAAATAACAGACTTGCAAGTAACTGAAGTAGGCATCTTGCCATTGTCCTTTCGGAAAAAGAGTGCTTGGTATACAGGCAAGTTGATTGTTACCAAAACCAAGCAGAGGAGAATTTGCAGCCCAAATTGGTCCAAAACCTTAGACTCCTCATCTGCATTCACGATAACCTTCTTGACTGCCCCTATGATACCGAATAGATTCAACATAGCAAGTGTGGCTAAAATATCGAACATCGGTGAGGAGGCACCGAACTCAATCAGCTCACTATCATATCTTTTCAGGACGTCTTCATCAGCTACTTTGGCAGTGACGATGAAGGATAGTTGTGAATATCCCAAGAGCTTCAAGATGGTTTCAATGAGGGAAAAGATGTACGAAGTTGTTCTCTTGAACATCCATATCCTTTGATCGTTGCACCAACCTTGAAGCGTTCCGCCGCACCATATGAATTCACCGAGGCTATATGCACGGTGTGCAAAGATAACATATGCGAACGGGAGCACCCAGGGACTTGATACCTGCAGGTTGTCATGGCCCTACAGTTATTCATATTGAATCCTACGAGATAGATAGTTAAGAACTCTGGAACTTCATCATACCTTAGGAAACAAGGAGATGCCTTTAAGCAGACAAAGGCATGGGACAGCAACATAATACAACGTTGCCAAGCAATTTGCAGCCCACAAGTTGAAAGGACAGTAACCGAGTCGAAGCTTAAGTGGAATCTTTTTATATCCATACAACAAAGGGCAGTATTTTGATAGGAAAATTTGAAGGTGACCTTCACCCCATCTCGTATGTTGCACCAGCAACTGCAGTAATGTTATTGGAGCAACTCCTAAGAAGCTTTCTCTTTCTGGGTTTAAATACATGGATTTCCATCCTCTACATTGTATACTCAACCCCGTAACTATATCTTCCACCGCAAAGCCGTACTTTAAACCCATCTGCCACCAAAAAAATTATCACCATTACCATTGAGAAATGTTAATCCAAGCCATCCATGCAATTATTCTTAAAGTATGTCATCTCTTACGATAACTGTAATAAACCAGGTGAAGTAAACTATGGGTTCATGTCTGTGTATGTTTCACATAAGGAGAACAAAATGCACCTCTTTTCCCCATGGTGTGTTGTGTTCAAAGGTACAGCTTGCAAGAACTTTACATGTTTCTTCAAGGAGGCTTGCACTTTCTTCAACCTTTGTATCATTCAGTTTCTTCCAATCAACCCTATAGTTTTCCTCGTATTTCTTCCCACAAAGAGCCTCTCTCCTGTGGAAGCATCCTGTGCCAATGTACATTGGCCCTCCATTTGCGTCAAGCCCTTGAATCTCTAGCTTTATTGTTGATATAACCAGTATAGACAGATCAAAGAGAACCCAAAAAAAAGAGAAAAATCATCAAGCATAATCATTGTTTCATAAAATTACCATTCCATTGTAGGCTTAATTACCTTTTGTATTACTCGGAGAGAGGTACTATAGGTTTCATTTTTGGTGAGATTATCGAAATTCTGAGGGAACTGTACATAGGCAATCTCATCTCCCTTCTCTTCATCCATGAAAATGCATAAAGAATATTTGATTGACTCTGAATTGTTGGAATACATATCGCAATCCACGTTCAAAATGATCGGACCATTGCTTATCTTTGATGATACCCTAATCTTTTTTTCACCATAAAATTCATTCAACAACATGCAAACTAAATTGCCTTGTATTCAAACATGTATAGTATATTATACTTACAAGGGAATTCATGGCCCCAGCTTTGAAATGGTGGTGATGTTGGGGTCTTTTCTCTCTTGACAAATACACAAGAGTTGGCAAAGGGTTTCCTCCAATAT
Source organism: Hibiscus syriacus (assembly GCF_006381635.1). NCBI lineage: Eukaryota > Viridiplantae > Streptophyta > Magnoliopsida > Malvales > Malvaceae > Hibiscus > Hibiscus syriacus. Next base: position 669,253 of record NW_024063440.1, read on the forward strand.
CCACAGCATTGGGGTCTCTTCCATCGATTAGGATCTAAAAAAGCACCATTAACTAATAAAAAAAGAACTGTTCAGAGCTTAATTAATAAACTGATTAGGTATGATTAATTACTTGAAGAATGGTTTGATGATCACGTTTGCTCGAAACAAAGTCCCACTCACGGAATCCTTTGTGTTGTATCCGTACGTGCTCTGGAATTCGGTTCAACTTTGTGGTGGTCTCGATCCTCATTTTCATGTCCACATATTGTTTCTGCAAAATTATTGAGAGTATATATAGGTTGATCTCTTATGGTATTCAAACTGATAGCTGCTGCGGTTTATGTCGTCGGAAACAAGAAACAAGATATCATATTTTCTTTGACTGTGATTAAGAATGTGTGAATTCAGTGAGGATCCAGAAATATTTAGGGTGGGCACACACAAATTAATTATTGAATATTTTCAAATTGGATGAGTATAAATAAAATTACAGAGTGAGCACAAATAATAAAATTGATAACTAAGATAAAGAAACTCAGAAACAAGACATGCTTGGCATCCGCCACTGTGTGAATTAGTATATTGTGAACTTATGACTTGCAAGAGGGGTTATAGATTGGAGTATGGAGCTTAATTGGGCTATAAGGATGCTTAAAGGGAAGTCCTTGCTCACTGTTACTCTAATTTATACAAGGTTCATGGAGTTATGTGAATAACTTAGCTCTCACGTTACCATAAGGTGACGAAAAGTTGGATCCGATCGAGCTTTGTACGATTTTAATGGAATTAAAGGGTTAGGTGTAACATTTCATTTAATAATTATTTGAGAGATACTTCATGCACACAAAAAAAGTTGGAATTTGAATGTTTTCGTCAACGAGGTTGATGGTGAGGTGAGCAGTGATGCATATGTTTTCATTTTTTTTATAATAAGTTGGTAAAAGAATTACACAAAGGGTGCAAATTGCAAGCAAACAGTCAAACAAGTTGCATGATCCATGTACGAAAGCGAACCAATGTTAAATATTTAAATTTACCTTGACGGAAAGCCAGTGTTGGACATTGACAGGATCATTGACTGGTTCAGAAGCCGTCCTAAAGTAAGCCTCGGGTGATCTGGGTTCCACTTTGAGCTTGTTGCAGAAAGGTAGCCATGTCTTTGAGAAATTCGCAGCCTCTAACATGCCATAAAACGTCAAATCCGATCCCCCGTCGTCTGATAAATAGACGCTTAATTTCTCAGGTGGATAATCATATGCCATCACTGATAGAACCGTGTTCACCACCATGCTCGGTGGCTCTAACAACGGATCCGCCGTGCACACGAATACGTCGACTCCCGGTAATTCTTTCCCGAACCTTTTAGTGAGCCTGTGTACGTAGGGAATACGGTAGACAGAGTTCCATCTGGAAACTGAGATGAGAAACCAGTAAAAACTGAACCATAGTTCAGAAAGAAACAGTCCAGTCCAAGCCATTCTCTTAGCTTTTCCTTCAACTGGGAAAAACCTGAGTCTATACATACAGATGAAGCATATGCCAAGAAATATTGAAGCTACAATCCACCTGAAAAGAATTCGTCCCTTAACTTGCTTTGTTTCGAAGAGTGGAACTTGATCGTTTTTACCCATTTCTCCCCCTCTCTCTGCGTCGATCATTTTAATCTCTACAAAAGTTAATAGTTTTTAAGGACGACTTTAAGTCCCAACAACGGTCCTTTAAAATTGTTTTTAAAAATTAATTATTTTTTTTAATAGAATCATCTAGTCTTACTAAAAAAATAAAAATATTTAAAATTACAATAAGAATTTACAGCTATCATCGTAAATTAAATACATAATTTTGACATTAACCAAAATATTAAAATGAAAAATAGATACGAATAAAAGGGGATTAAGCTATTAAAAGATCATTGAGAATTATAAATTAGAGCCGAGCGTCGTGAAAAATTATCAACGAACACAAAACAACGTATCTAAATTTTGAGTGATTTAAAAATTAATGAACAAAATTAATTTAAATAAAAAATAAGTATTTAAATTATATCATTGGTTTGTTTTATATGTTTATATATTTTTTTGGGATCAAGAATATATATAATATTTAAGGTGTCAAACGGTTAACGAATCATTAAAATAAGTTCATTATTCTGATGCGTATGATATATTTAAATTTCTTTTAATTTTATTTTTTTAAAAACTCAAATCAATAATTTTTAAAATCATGCTAAAATTCTTAAATCACTCAAAATTTTTGAATATTTAAATCCCATATGCGACTATTGAATCAGTCACCTTTAATCTCTCTTTTGTCTTTTTTTTTCTCGGCAAAGAACATATTATTAACTTAAAACAAAAGATAAAGTTCAACTTATGAGTCTCATTAAAAACCTCCCAATAATAAATTGGAGGAAAATAGTGCTACATAAGAGAACAAAAACAAACACTGCAGTCCAACAATAACCAGGACACAGTATTACTCTTGTAAATTCAACAAAGCGATAGTAACTAAAACCAAAAGCACCATAACAGGCCACCAGACGAATAACTCGAAGAAGATTCTACTACCGTATTAATACAATGGAGAGTCCAGCAGTAAGCTCTTCCTAATGCCATCAAACAAGTATGCAGGAAGCTCTCGACCAAAAGAAACAAACACCAGCCAAGCTACCATTCCACTATAGAAAATGAACTAGTAAAACAATAACAACACAAACAGACCACTACTTCTCTAGAATCAGTAACACAATCCAATTTAAAATCACCATAGGAACCACTTTCACAATGAACAAGGGCAACCCCATCCAACTAACCTCCAAAAAAGGAAAAAAATGTGATTAAAAAGCATCCAACTTATCATAAAACAGCAAAATATAATTGGAGATAAAACTTAATCGATCTCAATACAGAGAAATTGACCAGACCATATCCTTTAAATGCTACATTGAAAATGGCAATTCCAAACTTGATGCTCCTCCACTTTGGATTCTTCATAATAGAAGTAATTTGACATAAAAAACCAGCCCTTTAATCAATCATCGATTTGCTCCTTAAAAAAAACAATGCTCTGAAAATTATGCAATAATTAATTCCCCTTAGACAAGTCAAAATGATTGAACTTTTGCTTCCACATAACCTCCTGCAATTCTACAACTTTCTCTCCATACAGTCAAAAAATACTTGTGATCCATTTTAATCAGCACATCTAGTCCATCCACATTCCTTCTTCCTTAAGAACAATGATCCTAAATTTCGGCGCATAATCCTTACAAATGATGTAATCCAGTATAAACGACTTGCAACCAATAATTCTTGAACCCACGGCAAGACAGACTACCATTTTAATCAATCTACTAATATCCTTTCACAAGGATTATATTTATAATCTACTCTAGCTCCTCTTAAAACCATGACACAAACCTCTTAGTCAAACCGCTAAGACCTCCATAACCCCTAACACTCACACACCATCCTCAACTTCATTCTAGTGACGCTAAATCCTGAAGAATCTCACTTTCAGAACCAACAAAATTAATACCGAGAATCTTACCTAACGCCAATGTCTTCTCCGCTTCAACAGATGCATCAACCCATCTTCTCTTTAAATCAGAATCCGAAAGAGATCTACCTGATAATTTAGAGTAAATAAGATCATATTTCTTCATTTTTTCCTCTTCAACGCCTGATTTCTTCTTCTTATCTCCGCTTTCGATAGGACTTTGTCCTGAATATCCAAAAGAGATCCGTATTTATTCTTCAAGTTCTTATTTTTAGTAGAGTTTATCTATGGCATGACCGAATCCTCTACAAAATCTCCCCCAAATTGCTCACTTTTTGTTTTCTTCTTTATATCTAAATTACCTATATCAATTGGATTAGAGCCCAAATTTAAATCCATAAGAACTTCTAGGGCACCTACAAAATCCCCAGCTCTAACCTCCATCAATGTACCCCCCCTCATACATATTATTGACCTCATGAGAACCTAAAGCCATAGTCTCTACCCTAACATCGCCCACTCCCTGAACAACCTCCTGAATAGAGTGATTTTGAATTTGATTTTCTACTCTCTCTCTTTCTTCATCGAAACCACATCCACCCTCGATCGGCATCCCAACACTATCATTTCTACAATCTCCTAAGCTGTCTCCAGAACACAAAACATTAATTACGCCACCACTATTTTTCGTATCCCCTTTTATATCAGAAGAGCTTCCCGACGAAGACGCATCTGATGTATCTTTGGAAATTTTTACCGATGCACACCCTTCTTTTACAGCCCCAAAATCTACTCCAACCTTCTCATCCCCATTCTCTTCAATCTTGTAATTTTCATTCTTTGACAATTTAGCATTCGAGTGATCCACCATCCCTACTTCAAGAACTCGGACACCAAATTTCTGATTCTCCACCATAACTTCATCAATTCGAGCTTCCCACGAAGTGGATATCAACATTCTTACTTTTTCACAATCTATTTGATGTTTAACATTTTCACCATAAACTTCAAACGTACCCCACAAGCCAGCCAACCTTTTCAACGTGATTTCATTCCAGCAATGCAATGGTAAACCATCTATCTCTATCCATACAACTCTTTCCTTTTGACATAGAGTCTCTGTCCACAGCATGACATCCATAAAAATCTCTTTCAAGTAAGACCACTTAAGGTCTTCCTGCATGATAAACAAGTCTTCATCCTCAATGGTAAGTAGAAAGGCATTCCCATGTAATCTTTGAACTCTAATTTCCCCTAAGTCCCAGTTTTGTAATCTACCAACTATACTTCCAACACTACAAACACCAATCATAACGCCCACCAAACATCTCCTCAACTTTCTTACTTCGTCCTCATCAACATGACCCAATACTTCCTTTCTGGATGCTCCCTCTTGGCAAACCATCATACTTTGAGTTTTTTCTGACTCGCGATCTTTGATTTCCAGACCATCTCACTTTGCAAACATTTTTTTTGATCCTTCAACATATACTTGGCAAAACTTACTGATATACGACTGCCATACACCATAAGACCATTCAACTGTTCCCTAACTCTCTCTGCTTCAACCCAATTACTAACTTTTACGAATCCAAACCTTGTTCTTGCTCTACTCCTCTTCTTTGGAATATACACACTAAGAACCTCACCATAACACCCCACTACCTCCCATAATCCTTTCCAGAGAATAGAGTTTGGTAAATGTTGACGAAAACGGGTAAAGAAAACAAAAGAACACGAGAATTTTACGAGGTTCGGCAATGTGCTTACGTCCTCGGTGCCTAGGCGGCGCTAGAAGTTTTATTCAATGATATTTTAGGTCTAGGTTACATCTCTATTTATAATAGAAAACCCTAGTACATAATTATAAAATCAACACTGTCCTCTTTACTGGTATATTTATGAGCCATACCTAACAAATCTCCACCTTGGCAAATGTCCTGCCCCTTGGAAACTTCAATGTGGGTTGGGTTACCTTGCTTCTTTAACAACTCGAAATATTCAACAAGTCCAAGCAATGCTTGAACTTGTCTATCGTAACTGGCTTGGTGAACATATCAGCGGCATTCTCATCAGTATGTACCTTCTGAAACAAAACCTCTCCAGATGCAACCAACTCTCTGATCTTGTGGAACCTTACATCAATATGTTTAGTTCTAGCACGATACACCTGATTCTTAGCCAAGTGAATAGCACTTTGATTATCACAAAGCAACTGAACTCCACCTTGTTGAACACCCAACTCCTTCACTAAACCAGTAAGCCATAAAGCTTCTTTTGCAGCTTCAGCCGCTGCCATGTACTCAGCTTCAGTTGTAGATAGAGCCACAACAGATTGAACAGTAGACTTCCAACAAATAGGCCCTCCACCAAGAGTAAAGACATACCCTGTCGTAGATCTTCTATTATCCAAGTCACCTGCATAGTCTGAATCCACATATCCTACAACCAAAGGATTATCCCGCTGACTCCCAAAAACAATTCCATGTCCCACAGTACCCTTTAAGTATCGAAAGATCCACTTGACTGCTTCCCAATGTTGCTTACCAAGTTTAGACATGTACTTACAAACTTGACTAACAACATGAGCTAAATCAGGACGAGTACATACCATCGCATACATCAAGCAGCCAACAACATTAGAATACGAAACCTTTGCCATAGCTTTAGCTTCCTTATCTGTCTTAGGGCACTGTTCTGATGAGAGCTTAAAGTGATTCACCAATGGAGTGCTAACTGGTTTCGCGCTGCTCATCGCAAACCTTTCTAGCATTTTCTCAACATAACCCCGTTGAGATAGCCGCAGTTTCCTTGAGTCTCTGTCCCTGCAAATTTCCATTCCAAGAATTTTCTTTGCAGCACCTAAATCTTTCATAACAAATTCCTGACTCAATAAAGTTTTCAAACCGATAACATCATCCATGTTCTTCGCAGCAATCAACATATCATCAACATACAGTAATAGAAAAATAAAAGAACCATCATCAAGGCTCTTAACATAGACACAACAATCATACTCACATTGGTTATAGCCAATCTTGATCATATAGGAGTCAAACCGTTTATACCACTGTCTCGGAGACTGTTTCAACCCGTACAAAGATTTCTTCAATCTGCAAACTAAATGCTCGTTTCCAGATTGAGTGAAACCTTCAGGTTGCCGCATGTAGATCTGCTCCTCTAAATCACCATGCAAAAAAGCAGTTTTAACATCCATCTGCTCTAAATGCAAATCCCAACTAGCCACCAATGCAAGTACTGCTCAGATTGAAGTATGCCTGACCACAGGAGAAAAGATTTCATCATAATCAACTCCTTTCTGCTGTGAAAAACCCTTCGCTACCAAACGAGCCTTCAACTTCTCCCCCTCTTTTTCTGTTACTGTTGGTTTCTTCTTATACACCCATTTGCAACCAATCGGCTTCTTACCCTCAGGAAGGGGAACTAACTCTCATGTGCGATTGTGATTCAAAGACTCCATCTCCTCAACCATGGCTGCCATCCACTTGTCATTTTCCTGACTAGTAACGGCATCATGAAAAGTAACCGGATCATCACTGCTAACAATAAGTGCAAAAGATACCAAGTCTTCAAAACCCAATCTGTTCGGAGGCTTTATATTCTTCCGTCTCACCCTGTCTCTGGCGAGACTATAATCCTGCAAATCATCCGTAGTGGAACCACCAGAAGTCGGTTGAGAAGTTTCTGGTTTCTCAACTGGAAACTGCTCGAAATCCACCACTGTCGTGTCTTGCTTCTGATGCAACATGGACTGTTCATCAAAAACGACATCTCTACTAATCACAACTTTCTTCACAACTGGATCCCAGAACTTGAACCCTTTGACACCTTTCTTGTAACCCAGAAAAATGCACTCCTTCGATTTTGCATCAAGTTTGGATCTCTCATCAGCAGGTACATGCACATAAGCAGGACAACCAAAAATCCGTAAGTTATCAAAACTAACATCATGACCAGTCCATACCTTTTCTGCAACTTTCCCAGCCAGCGATGCCCTTGTCGATCTGTTGATAAGGTAACACGCCATGTTAACAGCCTCAGCCCAGAAGTGTTTAGGAAGCCCCGCATTCAACCGCAAACATCTGGCTCTTTCATTCAATGACCTGTTCATTCATTCTGTAACACCATTCTGTTGTGGTGTCTTGCGCACTGTAAAATGCCTCTGAATCCCATGCTCCTTACAGAATTATAGGAACTGTGAATCTGTGTACTCCGTACCATTGTCAGACCGCAAATACTTGATTTTTCGTGTTGTTTGGTTTTCTACCTCAGCTTTCCACAGCTTGAACTTCTCAAAAACTTCAGATTTCTGTTTCAAAAAATACACCCAAACTTTCCGTGAAAAATCATCAATAAAAGTAACATAGTACCTAGATCCACCCAAAGACGATGTCGTGGAAGGCCCCCATACATCAGAATGCACATAATCAAGAATCCCTTGAGTTGTGTGCTTCGCAGTCTTAAAACGGACTTTAGTCTGTTTACCAAGAACACAATACTTGCAAAAATCGAGCTTACAGCTTTTGACACCATGCAACAAGTTTCTCTTGTGTAATTCTGCCATACCACGTTCACTAAGATGAGCAAGGCGCATATGCCATAATTTTGTCGTATCATCACAGGACTCAACAGAGTGAACTCCACCTGCAACGGTACTCCCTAACAATCTGTAGATATTCCCTGCAGTCATCTTGCCTTTCATCACAGTCAATGCTCCTTTAACAATCCGAATGGTTTCCCTATCCTCGTCAGCCTTAGGGATAAAACCATTCTTGTGCAAAGTGCCCAAGGAAATCAAATTCTTCTTCAAGTCTGGGATATGTCGATCACCACTCAATGTCCGAACGGAGCCATCGTGCATCTTAATTCTGACATCACCAATACCAACAATATTGCAACATCGATCATCACCCAAATAAACCGAACCAGAATTAACCGGCCTGTATGTCGAAAACCATTCCCTATTTGGCGTGATATGATAAGAACATCCAGAATCAAGAATCCAAGCATCCGTCAATTGTGTCGTTGAAATAGAAAGCATATCACCCTCACTGCAATCAGAATTATCATCCTCGACCACGTTCACAGACTTGGATAAGCCATCACGCTTCTCATCAGTCTGCTTTTTCAACTTCGGACAGTCTCGCTTCATATATCCCGCCTCTTTGCACTTGTAACAGTGAATCGTCTTCTTATCCCTGGATTTGGATCTGGAATTCCGCTTCCCGGACCCTGCCTTCTCTGGCTTCCGTCCACGATCTCGATTACCCTTGACATATAAGCTATCGGCTTGAGAGCTTTCCCCTGCATTCTGCTTCCACTGGTTGTGAGCCAACAAGGCTGCAGTAATCTCCTCAACGTTGATAGTCTCTTTCCCATATGTAAGAGTAGTCACTATGTGTTCGTAAGAGGGAGGCAACGAACACAACAGAATCATCGCTCTGTCTTCATCCTCAATTTTCACATCAAGCCGAGCCAGATCAGAAACGATTTGATTGAAGACATTCAGGTGTTGCGCCAAATCATGATCGTCCTGCATCTTCAGCCCATACAGCCGCTGCTTCAAATACAGTTTTGTCGTTAAGGATTTGGACATAAACTGACTTTCCAACTTCCTCCAAATTTCATCTGGAGACGATAGATGCATGACATGATACATGACCTCGTCCGCCAAACATAATCGTATGGTTCCTGCCGCTCGCTGTTGCAATTCTTCCCAATCTTCCTCATCCATCGACGTCGGCTTTGAAGGTCGCAAAGCCTTCAAGATCCCTTGCTGTGCCAATAGATCCTTCACCCTCGTTTTCCATAATCCGAAGTTACCCTGACCATCGAATTTCGCGACTTCGAATTTTGCTCCTGACATCTTATACCAATTGTTGACGAAAACGGGTAAAGAAAACAAAAGAACACGAGAATTTTACGAGGTTCGGCAATGTTCTTACGTCCTCGGTGCCTAGGCGGCGCTAGAAGTTTTATTCAATGATATTTTAGGTCTAGGTTACATCTCTATTTATAATAGAAAACCCTGGTACATAATTACAAAATCAACCCTGTACCGTACCGTGGGGCCTACGCCCCTGCACCCCCAACCCACATAATTCGGAACCCCACAACGAGACTTTCTTTGTAAGGACAGTTTATGTTCGCTTCGCTCACTCCGCTCCATCTCCTGTCCTCTTTACTGGTATATTTATGAGCCATACCTAACAGTAAATAATTCACAAACAAAGCCATAGTTTCCATCGGAGGACCTACCATGTTATACTAGTGAGAAAACTTCATTCAGGTATTTTGACAAACAATTTATACGCTTTCTGAAGGACTACTAGTTGGGCATGGAAAACCGGACAACCCGTGGATGCAGCAGCAAGCTAACTACCAAAATCCCTCTTCTTTTTCGAAATTATGTTTGTATCTTCAAAGAGGGAGTAGTGATGTTAATTTGAATCTCTAATCCATTTTGTCTTTGCTTAGCAGTCTAAATTGTTCTTCTCAACAGTTATTGCAAAATTGGAACAACCAAAACCTACACTTGCCCTCTTAACTATTAAAACTGGTGTAGCTCTCACTCAGGTGTCCTGCAATTATGAATAATCCTTTCTACGAATGATGTAGGTCTTAGTTGTCCTGCATGCATGAATTGATCTCTCTTTTGTCGTTGGACTCATACAGATTAATCGCCCCTTTATGTCACGCATCATTGCTCGAAACAGAATAATCACAATACTTAGTTGTTAATTGTGTCGCATAAGATTATTTTTTAAATCAAATCATTGCTTGTTCGTCACTGTCGATGAAGCTACACTGCCACCCTAACTAAAATTAAGTCGCTCGAACTTCTGTTTTCCGCTTGATCTCTAACCTTTTAAAGGGACGTGGGGATTTAGAAATTTGGGGATTTAAATATTTTTAGAAATTATAAAATTTAGGTTTTTTTAGAAAATTAGGGTTTTTATTTTTTAAAAATTAATATTAATTATAAAATAACACCATGTATCAAGCAGCATGAATTTTTTTAATGATCCCTAACGGAATGACATTAAAATAGTAATGGAATGAAATCTTATATATTTTAAATGATAACAAAGAAAACATTAGATGTATATTTTAGGGGAAAATTTTTGTATACTTAGAGTCCGTTTGTTTCACTGAAAACGTTTTTCAGAAAATATTTTCCGTAAAATGAATTATATTTTTTGAAAAATATTTTCTGAAAAACGTTTTACGATATTTAAAAGATATTGTTTAAATCATTTTTCCACTAGTTGATGAATTTTTTAAAAATTATTTATTACAAATATTAAATACAATAAATAATATTATTTATCATAAAACTTAATATTATTATTTTTTAAAATATTAAAATAATTTATTTATTATTAAAATATTATATTTATAATTTTATTAATAAAAATATTAATATTGGTATATTTTATTGAAATAAAAATATTATAAATTATATTAATTATTTATTAGAGTAATAGTGTTATATTATATTTTAAAAATATTAATTAGTATATTTTAAATATCTTTATTAAAATATTATTAGATCATTATATTAATATTAAATATATAAATAATATTATTCATTATTAATACTTTAATAATATTATTTCTATGAAATTAATAAATAATATAATTTTTTTAATAATTTATTATATATAATTAAAATACAAATATAATATCTTATATTATTATAATATAATTGATTATTTTATTATAATATTAAAAATATAATATTACATTATTATAAATATTAATAAATATATTTTAAATATTTTAATAATTATTATTTTAATTAAAATGATATTAAAATATTTTTATTAATATTAAATTCATAAAATAAAATTATTTTGAGTATATATTCTTTGAAGTGAAAAGTTCAGAAAATGAATTACGAAAAATTATACCGTAAGTCATTTTCCAAAAAACACAAATGAAATTTTGTTGATCAAGAAAATGTTTTACGTTGACTAATCAGTTTTCCTCCATGCAGACATTAGAAAATGAGGAAAACATTTTCCGGAAAACGTTTACGTGAAATAAACCGTCCATTAAAAGTAAACAAGAAATATAATATAGATAATTATTTTTCAATTAAATCTTAAAACTTTCTATGATTATGTAAAATGGTGTAATTTTTAAATACGGTTTTCGTCTTCAAAGGTTTAGGGATGAATGACGTACCGAAGCTAGCAAGGCGAAAACAATAGACTTGCAAGTAACTGAAGCTGGCATCTTGCCATTGTCCTTTCGGAAAAACAATGCTTGGTATACAGGTAAGTTTATTGTTACCAAAGCCAAGCAGATGAGAATTTGCACTCCAAAACATTAGAGATGATGACCTTCTTGATTGCCCCCAACATACCGAGTAGATTCAACATCGCAAGTGTGGCTAAAATATCGAACATCTGTGATGCGGCGCCAAATTCAATCAGCTCACGATCATATATATCTTTCCCAGACGTCTTCGTTGGGTAATTTAGCGGTGACTACGAAGGCTAGTTGTAAATACCCTAACAGCTTCGAGATGGTTGCACCACATCCTCTGATCGTTGCACCAACTCATGAACGTGCCTCCGCACCATACGAACTCACTGAGGCTATATGCACGGTGCGAAAAGGCAACATATGCGAACGGGAGCACCCAGAGTGCTCGATATCTGCAGGTTTCCATGGTTCTACAATCATTCACATAGCATCCTATCAGATAAATAGTTAACAACTTAGGAGCTTCATACCTTGGGGAACAATGAGATGCCTTTAAGCATGCAAAGGCATGGAACAACGGCATAATACAACGTCGCCAGTCAGTTTGCAGACCAGAAACTGCAAGGACAGTAAGCAAGCCGAAGCCTAAAAGGGATCTTTTTGTATCCATACAACAAGGGGCAGTAACTATATCTTCCACCAGAAGCCGTATACTAAACCCATCTGCAATAAAAAAAAACTCATTATTATCATTATTATTACAATTAAGAATTATTAAAAATCCATGTCTGTAATGTCACCTCTTTTCCCCATGGTGTGTTGTGCTCAAAGGTACAGCTTGCAAGGACTTTAGACGTCTCTTCAAGGAGGCTTGCGTTATCTTCAACCTTAGTATCATTTAGTTTCGTCCAATCAACCTTGTAGTTTTTCTCATATTTCTTCCCACAAAGAGCCTCTCTTCTGTGAAAGCATCCTGTGCCAATGTAGCATGGTTCTCCATTTGCATCAAGTCCTTGAACCTCCACCTTAACCAAATATCATACACCATATGATCAGATAATCATTGTATGCAATAAAACCTTTCTGATATAGGCTTAATTACCTTTTTGTATCACTCGTAAACAGCTACCATAAATATCATTTTTGGTGAGATTATCGAAATTCTGAGGGAACTGTATGAATGCAATCTCATCTCCCTTCTCTTCATCCATGAAAAGGCACAGAGAATATTTGATTGATTCTGAATTGTCCGAATACATGTCGCAATCCACGTTCAAAATAATTGGACTGTTGTTGTCTTTGATGATAGCCTGATCTATTCTTCACCATAAAAAATCACTCAACAACATGCAAACTAAATTGCCTTGTATTCAAACATGTGTAGTATATTATACTTACAAGCGCATTCATGGATCCAGCTTTGAAATGGTGGTGATGTTGGGGTCTTTTCTCTCTTCACAAATACACGAGTTGGCAAAGGGTTTCCTTCAATATCCCAAGCATTGGGGTCTCTTCCATCGATTAGGATCTAAAAGAAAAGCACCATTAACTAATGAAACTCAACTGTTCAGAGATTAATCAATAAATTAATTATAGGGTTTTATTGAATGATTAATTACTTGAAGAATGGTTTGCTGATCACGTTTGCTCGAAACAAAGTCCCATTCTCGAAATCCTTCGTGTTGCTTCCGAATGTGCTGTGGAATTCGGTTCAACTTTGTTGTGGTTTCAATCCTCATTTTCACGTCCTCATATTGTTTCTGCAAAATAATTTTTTTTGGATAATCAATTTCATTACCCAAGAAAGCAGAAGACTGCTACAAGAAACAGTTCAATACTTTAGTAGCAGGCATTAGCAATAGACTAGCCAGTCCATAAAACAAAAAAATATGGAACAATTATACACATGGAATGCCCCAGTTTACACAAAGGGCAACATTCCTCGAGTCCACTCTGTCAATAGACCAGCCACTAAACTGAATCCTAATGATTTCTCTAATATCCTCCAGGATATATCTCATCAACCTTGCTTTCCCTCCAAACAGTATGTTGTTCCTTTCTTTCCAGATGCTATAAGCATATCCGGCCAGAGCAAGCTTCAACACTCGCACAATGAGTGATTTGCCTTTAAAGCAATGGATAGCCCATGCCAGCTCTCCATTCCAGCTACTCACATTGCGATTTACACCACGGAGAGAAAGAATAGCTCCCCATAAAGCATTGGTCAACCCACACTCGAAGAAGATGTGGTCTCGAGTTTCAGGTTTAATACTACATAGTAAACATTTGTCATTCTCTATGGCTAATCCCATCCGCAAAAGTCTGACACGAGTGGGGAGCCTGTCCAAGACAACCATCCAAAGGATAATGATGTGCTTAGGGATGCGCCCAAGGAACCACACCAACTAGTGCCACAAAACCTTATCTTCTGTGATCCGCATGTTTTCCCAGATCTGTCTCGTGCTAAGTTCACTGCCTAGACCAGCAACTAAGTGAGAGATAGCAGGTCTCATTTTAAGTAAGCATTTAAAACTCCAGCTAGCATTTAAAGGTGCACTCATCTGCAAAAAATCAGCGTCCTTTATCATATAGAAATGGATCCAAGCCACCCATAGGGATTCATCCTCTGCCAATAAGTTTTTGACCAGTTTCGCAAAGAATGCCTTGTTCCACCCACCTAGATCAAAAACACCCAGGCCTCCTTCAGATTTTAATAGACAAATATACCTTCAATTGACTCGGGCTCCCTTCGCGGACACGTCAGCACCTTTCCAAAAGAATCGAGAGCAAAGTTGCTCGATCCTTTTGATCACCACTAGAGGCAACATGACATGCCTACACCAATAATTTACGATGCTAAATAATACACTGCGCACCAGTTGCAACTGCCAGCAAAACTCAAATGTCTGTTAACCCACAGATTAAGCTTGGCTCTTATCTTTTCAATGAGGCATTGACAATCCTTCTCTGCCATCTTTTTAGTCACCAAAGGAATTCCCAAATATCTCACAGGTAATTTCGCTATTTTGAATCCAGTGATTTCCCTTATGTCATCACACAGAGTGGTAGACATCCCAGCTACTTATAATTCACATTTGCTGGCATTCAGTTTTAAGCCCGAAAGAGAGTAAAATAAATCCAAAACAGATTGAACACCAAGAATGGATTCAATAGATCCCTTGCAAAAAATTAATAAATCGTCAGCAAAGTAGAGGTGAGTTAGGCCAACTTTCCTGCACTTGGGTTATAAACTAAAAATTCCTTTTTGAGCTGCCACATTCAACAAGCTAGACAAAACATTCATGACAATGACGAAAAGGTAATGAGATAGGGGGTCTCCTTGCCTTACTCCCCTAGAACCCTTGAAGTATCCAACTAAGAAACCATTAAGCACAATAGAATAACTAGGTTTAGTAAAGCAAGCCCAAATACAACCAACAAATTTTTCAGACAAGCCTAAAGCATACAACACTACAACAATAAATTCCCAACTCAAGGAGTCAAATGCCTTTTGCAAATCGATTTTCATGACACACCTAGGGGAAATATTCTTTCTATTATAGCCCCGAACAAGCTCTTGAGCAAGTAGCGTGTTATCTACAATGCTTCTCCCCTGAACAAAAGCAGATTGGGTTTTTGAGATAATACTAGGGAATACAACAGAAAGAAGCCTAACTAAAATCCTTGTGATTGTCTTATAGATCATAGTGCAACATGAAATTGGCCTAAAGTCTTTTACCATATTGGGATTAGGGACTTTTTTCTCAAGGACAACAACTGTAGTGTTAAAAGCATGAAGAATGAAGGAGTTGTCAAAACAGTACCGAATAGAAGATTTGAATTCATCAGAGATAACAGACCAAGCTGATTTGAAGAAGAAAGGGTTATACCCATTAGGTCCAGGAGATTTCTCATTCCCTTGCCCCCAAACTGCCTCCATTATCTCTGTGTCAGACACTCTCATACATAAGTCATCAGCAGCCCTAGAGGAAGAGTGTACTTCAGTAGATCTTTAATAGTTTCAACATTGCTACCCATGACATTCAGATCAGTAACCCCTAGCTGCGTTTGGAAAAAAACTGATCACCTCATTAGATAAATCTTCAAATGTGTCTAATCTAAGCCTAGCCTTATTGTAGAGAACCCTAATTGTGTTGGTTTTTCTATTGCTTGCCATCATAGAGTGAAAAAAGTGAGTCCCCTGATCCCCTTCATTGATCCAATCCACTTTGGCTTTCTGCTTATAAAAAAGTAGTTTAGCTTCTTCAAGGACTTGCAGCTTCTTACCAACTTCCAGTTCAGAAGTGATGTTATTGCCAATATGAGCAGAATTTAGGTTAGCCAGCTGAATGTTGATCAATTCTTCTCTCTTTTTTTTTACACGATTAGAAATGTCATTGAAACATTTTCTGTTTAGTTCTTTAAGGCAACACTTTAGCCTTTTTGAGCTTGTGGAAGAGGATTTGAGCAGGATTCCCCACCGCTGGAGCCTGCCATGATTTCTCCACAATAGTTAGGAATTCAGAGTATTTTGCCCAAAAATTAAAAAAACTTGAATGACTTAGGCTTTGTTATGGGCGCTTCCTTATGGAACCAGATCAGAGCTGGACAGTGGTCTGAGGAGTCCCCAGGAGCTTGGAATTCCACCTCATATTCAGAAATGCTTCGAGCCAGCTCGAGTTAATAAGCACACGGTCTAATTTATGTGCCAAGAAAGTGTCATGTTGTTTATTCGACCACGTGAAAAATGGACCAGAGAAAGGGTGATCAAACACTCCCAAATCCTCCACACAATTCTGAAAATCAAAGATATATGCACTTGTAGTCATACTTACAGTAGTCGAGCTTTCCTCAGCATTTAGGATGATGTTGAAGTCCCCTCCAATTATCCAAGACAAATTCCCTATTGTACACCCCATAGAACTCAATTCATTCCAAAGTTGCCTTCGAATACATCCATCATTAGAACCATAAATTACTGAGATAATAAACTCTTTCCCCCTAAAAGTACCTTTCATAGAGATGCTTTGATCAAACACATAAAGTATAGTGCAACTTAAGCTACTGTGCCAAAGCATCCAGATACGACCATTAGTTGAATGATTGTAGTTACAACATGAATTCCAGTCACTGAAATTCTGGTACAAAATACCCCCAACATTACTTTCCTTAACTCTGGCTTCAAGCAAACACAAGATGCTGATTTGACAGTTTCCATCCCATCTCAACACTTTCTTTTTATTTAGAGGACTGTTGAATCCTCTAATGTTCCAAAAGCATACTAACATGGAAGAGTGGATGAGGAAGAAGCACCACATCTGTCCTCTGCTTTTTTTACCCTTTCAACATGCTCTTTCTTTTTTAGCTTCAAATCTTGGATAATATTTGTCACTCCAAGAGAAACAGCTCGTTGTTTCTTACCGAGTCCTCAGTAGCTAACAAACTCTTAGGGTCTATAGAGTTTAGGACTTCAAATTTGTTCTTTAAGCCCACTATAGCACCTTTTCCACCATCTTTTGTTGGTCTTGCTCTCCCTCTTTTAATGGGAGGGTTACTCCCGTTTTCAGTGTTTAGTGCTTCCACATGGGTAGCCTGATTTACTTCCTTAGCAACTTCTTTGCCAGAATTAACTCTGTCATTATCCTTGCAATACTTTCCAACTGTATCTACCAAACTTAAGGCAATCTGCACATAATGAACATCAACATTCCCTCCAGGATTAGCATCATAAATTACCTCCTTCAGATTACCATTTTGCTCAGTAGGAGCATTATCAATTTTAACTCCTGCTACAGTTGTGTCACTGCTAATTCCAGTAGCAGATTGTTTTATCTCCCTTTTAGGTCCCTTAACTCACCAGACATGCTCTACTCTCTTCCCTTGGGGACAGTATCTCACAGAGTGACCAAACCTACCACACGCATCATATGGAGCTGGCTTCCAAGGTACAGTGACCTTGATCATAACAATTGATTCATCACATAGCAATACATCAATATATTCTGGAATTTTTGAGCCCACAGAAATTTCCATACATACTCGAGCATATTCAATTCGTTCTCTTGATGTCGTTATTGAGTCCATATGCAGGGGTTTGCCAATTGCACTTGCAATGTAACTAAGCCCTTTTCTTGAGAATAATTCCAACGGACATTGTACAACTGAATCCATATCGGCATTCGAAACAGATCAAAATGCAATTCCCTCAGATTTGGTTCCCACTTCCTAAGGAATATATGTCTATGCTGAACATGCCAGGGACCATTTTTTAAAACCCAGTCCCTGGTAGAAGCATTGGCAAAAGAAAAGACAAATAGATTTGAGCCAGCCAAACTTACTTTTACCGGAGCAGCTTTACCCCACATCAACTCGATTACCTTCTGCAATGTTCCAAAATTTGGTGTTGATCCAATAAATTGTCCAACCAGCGCATATATCCACTCCAGGATCCCTTCCTCAAACACAAATTTCAGAGGCTTCACGACATAAGAACCCTCCACCTCCACCGAGGGAAAAAATCAAGTTCCTGCTCACTCCCTGCCGCAAAGAGCTTCCTCCAGTCCGCTATTGCTTCAGCAGACATAGCCCAACAAAACCCCTAAAAAATAATCGGGTTTTAGCAAGAAAGAATCAAAGAATCAAAGGAAAAAAGGGTTCATCTTCACTCGCTATTAGACCTGCTAACATGCATCGAGAGAGAAAACGGTTTTAGTCATTTACAATTTCTACAAAATAATTGTACGATAAGTAAATGACTTAAAAATGCTTAAAGACTTCCACAATTGATTAAATCTAAATCACTGAGTTAAAAAAATTACATCAATTAAGAATTTTAAATAATTTTAACTATTAAATTTTATCGATATTTTAGTGGTCATCGTCACATGACAAACTATGGTTCTGCCACCAGATATTTACAAAAGAAAAATTAAAATTTAAAAAAAAAATTAAATTATAAAAATTATTGAAAAACTCTATTTAAAAATAAAAAATAAAAAATAATATTCAAATTACAATACAAGTTTACAACCACAACAATAAATTAAAACACATAAAAATAATATTTTTTTTTATAATCATTAATACAAGAAAACTAATTCCTTAAGATTATTCAAAGAAAAAAATTTAAAAACTTAATCAAATAAAATTATTAAACTATGAATTATAAAAATTATTAATTGGTATTAAAATGTATACAATTTTATAAGAATCGTAAAACTTTATTAAACTATTTATTAAAATGAATTATTTTTTTCAAAATAGTTTTATGATTTTTATTTTTGAATGTAAAAGAGGCCAGTGGCCATTACAAAAGGAGATTAAAAGCGAATTAAACCAGGACCATGCAAGTCCCGGGCAGTATAGGCGGTGATTTCTTGGGGTGCATCAGTGAAGATGCGAATGAGGCCATCAATGGTTGTAGGAAATTTGGCATGGCAGTTAGCCGCAGTATCTGCTTCACGACGAATAAGGACAAAATCCAGCAACCAAGGCTTCGTCATTAAGCGGGCGATAGAACGAACAAAACTGACGGAACTAGAATGAGTTAACGGAGGAGAAATCAAGTCCACGCTAAATTAAGTCCTTCAAAGATTCCCCAAAGCTCAGCTTGCAGAGGAGTAGTGACACCAACAGATTTGTTGAAACCAACGATCCAATCACCGGCATTATTGCGGATTAGGCCACCAACAGATCCGAGGGAAGAAGAGTTATGAACTGCACCATCAGAATCGAGAGTGCACCAATCCACCGGGGCAGGCTTCCATTGAATCAATTCCGGCCTAGAGGCAGCCATACAATATAGAGAAGAAGGTTGCGCAGAGATAAAGTGCTCAGACCAAACTTTGCTTAATTTATGAATTCAATATAAATATTTCGTGATTAAGTATACTTATATTATTTAGGATCTATGTGAATTCAAATCATAATATTTACTTTAAAATTATAATACGTGAAAATTGTGCATCATCATCATCTATATCAATCGACTAACATGACATGATACCAAATACAAGTCAAAAACATCAATAATTGCAAAATTGGAAGCAAACAGTAAGTCACCAACTTGCATGATTGATGTAAAGATAAAGAAAGTGAACCATTTGAACGTACCTGAACTAAACGTCACTCTTCCACATCCACTGCTTCACAAGCTGTTCTAAAGTAAGCCTCGGGACATCTAGGCTTTATTTTGAACTTATTGCAAAACGGCAGACATGTCTCTGAGACATTTTCAGCCTCCAACATTGCATAAAACGTTAAATCCGATCCCCATCGTCTGATAAATAGATGCTTAATTTCTCAGGTGGATAATCATATGCCATCACTGATAAAACCGTGTTCACCACCATGCTCGACGGCTCTATCATTGGATCTGTCGTGCACACGAATTTGTCAATGCCCAGTAATTCGTTTCCGAACCTTGTCAATATTGAAGCAAATGATTTTCACTCAATCACCAAATAAACCAGCACATTATTGATTTAGTATACCTTTGAGAGAGCCTGTGTATGTAAGGAATACGATCCACACAGTTCCATACTTCCATCTACAAACTGTAGTGAGAAGCCAATAAAAAGTGAACCATATAGCTCCGACAGGAACAGGCCGGTCTAAGTCCATCTCGCAACTTTTCCTCCGACTGGGAAAACCTTACTCTGTAGAGTAAAACGAAACAGATGCGGAGCAAGATGGAAGCTGCAACAGACCTGAAATGAATTCTTCCCTAAGTTGCCTTGTTTCGAAGAGTGGAGCATTTTCAATTTTTACCATTTAGCTCTCGACCGAGGGTGTGCTATGATGGAAGATGTAGTAGTTCCTAATGAGTTTATGGATTGAGTGAGCCTTTTTTCAACGTCAGATAATGTATGGTGTTCGTAAGTTTATCCCAATATGGCATGCTTTTACGTAAGGGTTCATCATTGAAGATTACATGCTTGATGATGATATCACTTCCAATAGTTTAGGTAAGAATTATGTAGGTTGCACGTATTTTTATTTATGTCTGGGCCTTCTTTAAATGTGCCGTTGGTTAATGACGCTATATTGGAGGATTTTTTGTTTTTCTATACACCACGATATATTGCAGATTGTCGGATAGAATATGCTTGATTGGGATATCACTTCAAGGCTAATATCCACAAGTTAAATTTTGATACGTGTGCGCAAACATTCGCAGAAGAGATTTTCTACGGATTATTGGGTTTATTCAGACCACTAGGCTTGACATGATCATTGAAGGATAAAACATATTATATTTGATTCCTTTAATTTAAGAAGATAATTACTTAAATTAAAAGGATAGTGTTTGATTTGAACTCGAATTTCTTAGGATAAGATAAAAAAAATTGTTAGATGAGATTTAATCTCAATCGATTTTAGGTCATTGGGTCTAAGGGGACTTAACTATAAATAAAGAGGTTCTCTACCTCATTTGTAATCACTTGATTCATTCCATTCTTTCAGAGTAATAAAACTCATGCATTTACTGTTGAAAAGTCAATGAAAGGAAAATGGTGGCTAGCAAAATTGTTGAAAAGTCATGGAAAGGAAAACGGTGGCCAACAAATGTTGATAATTGAACCAATTTTTTGGTTGCTTTCAGTGGTGCTTTAAATGCACCGAAATATTGGAAATTAAATAACAGGTTTTGTAGACATTTGGTAAGGGATAATTACCAAATTGGTTTATATTTTTGGGTATTTATAAGATTAGTCCATAAGCTTCAACTATAAATACCCTAGCTCATTTAGCTTCAAAATCATCCCAAAATCCCAAATCGTTTCTTTCTCCCAATACTAGAGAACTTTCTTGTGAGTAGTGAGTGTTTTGTAAACACCTGTAAATTTTATCTCTTAGTAAAAGATCTGCAGCCATCCGAAGACGTAGGCACAATTGGCTGAACTCCGTTATCAATTTCGGGTAATATTTTTCTGCTTTTATTACGCATTCTCACTAATCTGGTTATAGGGAAATTACTTGTACTCAGATTTATTTCCCAACAACTGGTGATCAGAGCTTTTGGTTCTGAATTTTGTCAATTTTTTGCGAGGTTACTATTCATTACTATTCACATGAATAGTGAATTTCATGAATAGTAAAATTTTGTCGGTGATACGAATTTGTCGACGGAGGTGTTCTAATACACAGTGGTTCGCAAGAATTGTCAGAAACGATCCAAACAAAGCCAGATTCGAGTGGGAGTGATGGCTACAGACGAAGAAAATGTGAAAATTGAAAAGTTCGATGGTTCGGACTTTGGCTTTTGGAAGATGCAGATTGAAGATTTTTTGTACCAGAAAAATCAATATCAACCCCTCTCATGAAAGCAACTAGAGGGCATGAAGAATAAAGACTGAGCTCTTCTCGACAAACAAGCCCTCAGAGTTATCTGACTGACGTTATCCCGCAATGTTGCTTTTTAATATAGCAAAGGAAAATACCACGGCGGGTCTTATGGCGGCTCTCTCCAGTATGTATGAGAAGCCATCGGCCTCAAACAAAGTTCATTTGATGAGGCGATTATTCAATTTGCGGATGGCAGAAGGGGCATCAGTGGCTCAACACCTAAATGAACTCAACACAATCACAACCCAGTTGAGTTCCGTGGAAATTGAATTTGATGATGAAGTTCGAGCTTTAATTCTCTTATCATCTCTACCAGACAGTTGGAATGCTACTGTTACAGCAGTTAGCAACTCATCGGAAACAACAAATTGAAATTCGATGATGTTCGGGATCTGGTATTGAGTGAAGAAATTTGACGGAGAGAATCGGGTGAAGCATCAACCTCCTCAGCCTTGCACACAGAGTCTAGAAGAAGAACTTTAGAAAGAAATTCAAATCGTGGCAGATCGAAATCCAGAAGGGGAAAATCAAGAACAGGAAAGAAAGATTTTACCTCTTATAATTGTGGCAAGAAGGGTCACTTTAAAAGAGATTGTCGAGCACTGAAGAAAAATACCGACGCACAGGAATCTGCCAACATGACAGAGGAAATAGGTGATGCCATGATTCTAAGCGTCAACAGTCTGATTGAATCATGGATCTTGGATTCAGGGGCATCTTTCCACTCCACCCCATGCCAAGAAATCATGGAGAACTATGTCAGTGGTGATTTTGGGAAAGTTCATCTAGCTGATGATGAAACCTTGAAGATCGTCGGAAAAGGAGACACATATTCCTGGACCCTGAAAGGTATGAAACATATTCCTGGTCTCAAAAGAAATTTGATTTCTATAGGACAGCTTGATGGAAAAGGATATAGCACAACCTTTTTAGGCTGTGAATGAAAGATGACCAAAGGAGCATTCGTCATTGCTCGTGGTAAGAAGACTGGTATTCTCTATGTAACCTCAAATTTAGAGAATATCATTGCAGTAGCAGATGCTGATGGAAAATCAAACATATGGCACCAAAGGCTTGGCCATATGAGCAAGAAAGGGATTAAGACACTTTTGTCAAAAGGGAAGCTTCCAGATCTAAAGAATGTAGATGTCGGACTATGCGAAGATTGCACCTTTGGTAAACAAAAGAAAGTCAGTTTTGTAAAGATTGGCAAGACACCTAATGCAGAAAATTTAGAGTCGGTTCTGATGTGTGGGGATCATCTCCACTCCTATCTCTTGCAGGCTCACTATATGATCTCACCTTTATCGATGATTCTACAAGGAAGGTGTGGGTTTATTTTCTGAAGAAGAAATCAGAAGTCTTTGATACCTTCAGAAAATGGAAGGCCATGGTGGAAAATGAGACTGGTTTGAAAGTCAAGAGGCTGAGGTCTGACAATGGAGGAGAGTACAAAAATAGAAGATTCAGAGATTTCTGCGCAAACAATGGGATCAAAATGGAGACAACAGTTCCCCATGACACCGCAGCAGAATGGCATAGCAGAGCGCATAAACAGAACTCTGAATGAACGTGCTAGAAGTATGAGGATACATGACGGATTGCCCAAATTTCTATGGGCTGAAGCTATCAACACTGCAGCTTACCTGATCAACCGTGGGCCCTCAGTTCTTTTGGATGGCAGAATACCAGAGGAAGTTTGGAGCAAGAAAGAAATAAACCTTTCACACTTAAGAGTGTTTGGTAGTATTTCTTATGTACAGATAGATTCTGCTGAAAGAAGTAAACTTGATGCCAAGTCAAACAAATACGTCTTTGTTGGTTATGGTGGTGATGAGTTCGGTTACCAATTTTGGGACTACGAAAATCGAAAGATCATCAGAAGCAGATATGTCATTTTCAATGAGAATGTGATGTACAAAGAATGATCAACCATAGAATCAAGTAGCTCCAATACCGAAGATGAAACAAAAGAATTTGCTGAGTTCGAGGAGATTTCTGGAAATGATGTTCAAATCAGTCCTGAAGCAGTTCAAGAAGAACCAGGCACACCGAAACTAAGATGCTCCTCCAGAATTCCTAAACCAACCCAGCTTTATTCGTCTTCTTTGCACTACTTGTTGCTGACTGACAATGGTGAACCAAAGTGCTATGATGAAGCAATACATGTAGAGGATTCAATCAAGTGGGAGTCTTCCATGAAAGATAAGATGGACTCGCTTATGTCAAATCAGACGTGGGAATTAGCTGAATTACCACCATACAAGAAAGCACTCCATAACAAGTGGATTTACAGGATCAAAGAAGAGCACGATGAGAGTAAACGCTACAAAGCAAAGATTGGTTGTCAAAGGTTTTCAGCAAAAAGAAGGTATTGACTACAATGAAATTTTATCTCCAGTCGTAAAAATGTCTACAATCAGACTGGTGTTGAAAATTGTAGTTGCAGAGAATTTACATCTTGAGTAGTTAGATGTAAAGACAGCTTTCCTTCATGGTGATTTGGAGGAAGAAATCTATATGAGGCAGCTAGAAGGCTTCATAGAGGCAGGCAAGAAAAACCTGGTATTCTGGTTGAAGAAGAGCTTATATGGTTTAAAACAAGCTCCTAGACAATGGTACAAGAAGTTTGATAGTTTCATGGGTAGCAATGGTTTTACCAGATGCCAAGCAGTTCATTGTTGCTACATTAAGAGGTTCGACAACAACTTTATTATTTTATTATTGTACGTTGATTGATGACATGCTCGTTGCAGGCTCAGACATGCAAGAGATTATACACTTGAAGCAAGAATTGTCGAAGCAGTTTGCTATGAAGGATCTGGGCGCTGCAAAGCAGATTCTTGGAATGAGGATTAAGAGAGACACAAATTTGGGGACTTTGATGTTATCACAGGCTGAGTACATCAACAAAGTACTCTCCAGATTAAACATGTAAGATGTTAAACCAGTAAGTACACCTTTAGGTGTTCATTTCAGACTCTCCAAAGAATAGTCACCAAAGACAGAGGAAGAACGTGCACACATGGTGAAGGTACCGTATGCCTCAGCAATTGGAAGTCTGATTTATGCCATGGTTTGTACCATACCATATATTGCTCATGCAGTGGGAGCTGTTAGCAGGTACATGAATAATCCAGGCAAGGTACACTGGGAATCTGTCAAATGGATCCTTAGATATCTGCGGGGTACCACAAACAAATCACTTTGTTTCAAAGGTGGAGATACGATACTGACAGGCTATGTAGATCCTGACTTAGCCGAAAATGTTGACATCAGAAGGAGCACTACAGGGTATGTCTATACTCTAAGAGGAAACCACAGTGAGTTGGGTTTCTCAACTACAGAAGATAGTTGCTCTCTCTACAACTGAAGCAGAATATGTCGCTGTTATGGAAGCCAGTAATGAGATGGTTTGGCTCCAAAGTTTCTTGGAAGAGTTAGGCAAGAATTAAGAAAACAATATCTTGTATTGCGACAGTCAAAGTGTTATCCATCTAGCAAAGAATCTGTCTTTTCATTCCAGGATGAAACACATACAATTGAGATATCATTTTATCCGGTCTCTTCTGGAATATGGGATTTTGAAACTTGAAAAGATTAGTGGAGCTCAAAATCCGGCAGACATATTGACAAAGACGGTGACTACGGACAAACTGAAGTTGTGTTCAGCTTCAGTTGGCATGCTAGAATAATGAGACCATAAATGTTGTTGCATTGATCGAGGTGTGGAGACAGATTAAAATCAGTCTTCAAGTGAGAGATTGTTGAAAAGTCAATGAAAGGAAAATGGTGGCTAGCAAAATTATTGAAAAGTCATGGAAAGGAAAACGGTGGCCAACAAATGTTGATAATTGAACCAATTTTTTGGTTGCTTTCGGTGGTACTTTAAATGCACCGAAATATTGGAAATTAAATAGAAGGTTTTGTTGACATTTGGTAAAGGGATAATTACCAAATTGGTTTATATTTTAGGTTATTTATAAGATTAGTCCCTAAGCTTTAACTATAAATACCCTAGCTCATTTAGCTTCAAAATCATCCCAAAATCCCAAATTGTTTCTTTCTCCCAATACTAGAGAGCTTTCTTGTGAGTAGTGAGTGTTTTGTAAACACTTATAAATTTTCTCTCTTAATAAAATATCTGCAGCAGTCCGGAGACGTAGGCACAATTAGCTGAACTCCGTTATCAATTTTGGGTATTATTTTTCCCTTTTTATTTCGCATTCTCACTGATCTGGTTATAGGGAAAATACTTGTACTCGAGTTTATTTCCCAACATTTACTCTATTTGTTTCTTGTCATTTTGTCTCTAGTTTCTTAGCCTTTTTATGTTTGTTGCCTCTCTTCATGGCTTAGATAGCCCCACCATAGTTTACGATTCTGCATCTTATTCAACCCTAGAGGGTTTATGTAATATCCCAAAATCAGGGTGAGTGACTAAAATGGAATTTTTGAAACTTTGAAGTATGATTTCAAAAGATTATAAATACAGAGACCTATTTGTAAATATTTTTGAGGGATTGTTGGTAATTATTAAATGAAGTAAAGGGTAAAATGGGGATTTGACAAGGAAGATTTTTATTTTCCCTTATAAGAAAAGGAAACCACGTGGGAAGAGAGAAAAGGTTCGAGAGTTCTCTTCTCTTCTCTTTGTCCTTCTTCACACGTGAAGGCTTGAACAAAAGGTGAGTCTTCTATTTAGATAATTTATGATTAAATTTAAGGTTGGATTATGATCATTAGATGATAACTAAGCTTAAGGAAAGCTTAAGTTATCTTAAAATCAAAAGATAAAGGAGTTAGGGAAGATTAAAGATTTGGAGTTCTTGAGTGAAATATTGAAATAGAGTTTATAATAAGAATTGAAAGTTGAGTTTGACTTGCCATCAATAAGAATAAGAGATTTATGAAGTTAGAAAGGATTAATAACAAAGTTGAAAGTTTAGTAAGATTCTTAAAATTTTAAGAATCATGATGAGATATGGAAGATGAAGATGGTTTATATGGATATAAGTTGGTTTAAGTAATGGTAGTTGAGTTTAATGACATGATAGGGGCTTAAAATAGAAGAATTGAGTGAAAAGTTGATGGTTTTCGGGCTTAAAATACAAATTCTGGGCAAGGTGTATCGATGCACATTCAATGTGTATCGATGCACTCTTTAAAGAAGAAACATCGAATGCAATTAGTGCATCGATGCACCCCCTTAAAATGAAAACATCGAAGGTGATTGGTGTATCGATGCATGGGTAGTGCATCGATGCACATGTTAAATAATGCATTGATGCATTGTAGAATGTAACGATGCACTTCAAATGGAAAATATGAATAGACCTTTCTTTTGGTCTAAGAAATGATAGATTAGAGTATATCAATTGGATATTGATATGTATCAATGTGTGATTATGTAGATATCGAACATGAACAAGTTCTGGAATAATTATCAAGTTAAGATTCGATCGAAAGAGAGGAAATCATAAGTGGATTAGAACGTAGTGAGGCCAAGGTGAGTTCATATTAGATCGTATATGATATAAAATGGAAATAAGACTTGTGACAAGTCTATTTCCTATAGTGTTATGCATAAATTCATGAACATGAACATGTGTTTGTTATGAATTATATGTTGTTGTAGGTATGATATGACTTGTATGAATATATGTTTATATAAGGAATAATATGCATATGTGGTATATGAATATAAGAGATTCAGTGAATGAACATAGTTGATATGCAGGATTATATAAGAATAAGATATGAATCATATAATATAGGTTATATGAGAAATATATGTGAATAAGATATGATATATATGTTTATGAGAAACCATGCAAGTGACATGAACTATGTGATATGAATATATGGAATATGATACAAAGTGATGTGATTATATGGTCACAAGAGATAAGAGACAGGTGAAAGTGAACTAGGTGATTATATGAATATGTGACACGATATATTGCTAATGCCCATGTTATGTGTAAAGAGAGCTAGAGGTATAGTTGGCATGCCAAGAGTCGAGGGTCTAAGCGGTCCTTCGGGACATACAATGATCCTTCGGGATATTTCATAGTGGTCCTTCGGGAAAAATTTCATAGCCCCTAGTGGGAACCTATACGAGCTGTGGTGACAGCATAGTGCACAACCTCAATAGACTCACTTATATATAGTTCTCAAAAGTGTACAAAGACTAAACAAAGAGATAACAATGAAGATAGTACTTGTGAAGTATATGTTTTTGTGATATGAACTGTATTATATTATTGATATGATGATGTGTGTATGGTTTGAATGAGTCATATGTTGATAAAAAGATATGATTAAAGGTTATAAATGATAATAATATGGATAATAGAATAAGATTAATGATGGAAATAATGTGTGATTTGTATATGTATACTTTATATTATATATAACGATTGTGTGACATCATGAAGTGATGTGTTCATACATGTTTAAGCATTTAGAGTTTCCTTTATAAATTTAATGCCTCACTAAGTCATAGACTTAGCGTGTGATTGTTTCACACGTAGGTTACAGAAGCGAGAAGAGAAGCAAAGAAGAGTAAGACAGGTCAGCATCTCCCTTACAAAATTTCAGATCAGAAAATAGATGATTTAAATGTGTTTGGTTAATTTGAATATAGTTGGCATGTACTAATTGATTGAGTTGAATATGCTCTGATCGATTTTAATTATTTTGGTCAATTTATGTAAATAAATCGCTTTTATTTTAATGAAAGTTTTAAATTTTCTTTGAATTATGAGAATAGTCAAAGTTTGAAAAGTCAATGTGACACCTCAGACTCGTATTCGAGTCGGGTACGGGTTGGGGTGTTACATTTAATGGTATCAGAGCTAAGGTTTAACCGATTCTAGGCTTAAACCGAAATCAAATGAGGTTTAAAAATGTGTACATGCCAACTAAAAGTGAAAAATTCTGATCTGATAGTGTAAGGAGTATGTTGTCTTGCTAATAGAATAAGATTTGTATGATATAGTTGGAATTGATTATAGAAATTGTCAAAGTAAAGTAAATCGATAGCTGACAAATCTGATGGTGATAGCAATTCACCTGCCCTGGCCAGGCAGGATGAAGAGCAGAAACCTCAGAAAGTGTCTTATAAGATTAAAGGTTGATTTCAGAAAGTTGAAATCATATTAGAATAGTGATAGAAGATCTTTATTGTTTTGAATCGGAAAAGCGATATGGATTAGTTTTGTTAGTATATGGATAAGATAGAATATGGTGAACAAGTGTCACCATAAGAACGTTAAAAAGATCAAATGACGTGGTGAGTACTTATAGAAGAGCTCAAGAATAAGTGCATCAGTGACAAAGCGTATAAGATATAGAAAGCCAGAGTTTATGAGTTGAAACAAAGAATAGTGTTCTACATAAGCAAAAGTGTGGATATGATAAGAGATTGCATTTTAGAAGTAAAAAGTTAGTGTTGGCTAACAAGAATATGTGATGGGAATATACTGGAAGTATAAGATTATAAGATATTGTCAGGATATGATAACCAAATATGAAATGGATCTGGATACAGTTGTATATTTGGATCATGGTAATGTGGTATAGTAAAGGAAATAAGGATTTGTATATTTGAGTAAGCTGAGGATTGATAAGAAGAGTTGGAGAATGTGTATATCGATGATCAATTTATAAGACAAATGAAGTCATAATGTTGAGTTTGAACACCGGAATTTACAGGATGTATGAGAATAGAGGTGAAATTGATAAGTTAAGTAAACTAATTTTGAGATAATTTCGATTGGAAATGATGTATATGATTGGTAGAATATGGATTGTGCCCTAGATTGAACAGATGTTATTGACTAACTATCAGAGTAAAAGTATAGAGTTGTGAGATTGGAGGAAAAGATAAAGTTGAGTTAATCAATTATGATGTGAATCTGAATATAGTTGTGTATTCAGATCAGATAGTTGTGATGTAGAAAAGGATATAAATATTTGCATGAAACCTTAAGGAAGAAAAATACAAGTATAAGAAATGATAAAGAATGAAGCTCTGTATAAGAAATGGGTTATCAAAGCTATGAGGATGCAATGAAGATTGGTACATGGAGATGAGTATAGGTGATAAGACAAGAGTATGTGAACATGAAAGGAAAGGTATGATTTGTGTATAAGGAATAAATAAAGAAATGAAAGGGATAGAATTAAAGGATCGGATACGATAAAGGTTATATGGAAGTGTAGATGATAATTTTGATATAGAAAGTAAGAAAAGTCTGCAAGGTGATGTGAAAAGATTCTTTAAAGTGTATGTTGAATCATATTTAAAGAAGATTTAAGGTCATGTTCTTGGTTAAATGATGATAGAAAAAGAGTTTGGTTATGGTTATAATATAATTAGAGATGGATGTTACTGTCTATGTGATGAGTGACATTATATGGAATTTTAAAAAGGTCAGAGGAAAATACAACATCGAATGAGAGAAAAGACATGAATGGATTGAGGTTACTGTTTACTGTGTATATAATAAGTGACAGTAAATAAATGTATAAAGGAAAAATGAAGTTGAAGAACTAAATGAAGGAAAGGTTAAGTATAGGAGGCAACATGAGAACATTAGAAGGTATGTTCTTATTGGTATGTGCAATGAAAATTCGAGAACGAATTTTCTTAAAAGAATGGGAGATTTGTAATATCCCAAAATCAGGGTGAGTGACTAAAATGGAATTTTTGAAACTTTAAAGTATGATTTCAAAAGATTGTAAATGTAGGGACTTATTTATAAATATTTTTGAGGGATTATTGATAATTATTAAATGAAGTAAAGGGTAAAATGGCCATTTGACAAGGAAGATTTTTATTTTCCCTTATAAGATAAGGAAACCACGTGGGAAGAGAGAAAAGGTTACATAGTTCTCTTCTCTTCTCTTCTTCCTTCTTCATACGTGAAGGCTTGAACAAAAGGTGAGTCTTCTATTTAGATAATTTATGGTTAAATTTAAGGTTGGGTTATGATCATTAGATGATAACTAAGCTTAAGGAAAGCTTAAGTGTTGAAAACATTTTGATATTTCGATATAACAAATTAAGTTAAATGAATTTTAAGATTTTCCAAAATGATTTTCTAAAGTATGTTCGATAAATTTATTCGAATATAAAAACATTACTCCAAATATTTCAAAAATCATTTTTAATCCTTACTTAAGTGAAAAATTAAGTTTTAATCTTAAAACAATTTCAAAATAATCTTTCAAAGTATTTCGAACCATTTCAAACCCAAAATTTCCAGATTGCTCAGAGGGAACTGATTCCCTCCCATAGGGGGTACCGATTCCCCCCTGAATGGTTTGACTCTGAGATTTCCAGAATGCTCGGAGGGAACCGATTCCCCCATAGGGGGTACCGATTCCCCCCTATTCAACGGTCAAAATATTTGAATTTTACACTTAGGGAATCGATTCCCTATAAGGAGGAACCGATTCCCCCCACGCTCCAAGCTGTTTTATTAATTGTTTTCACACTAAAACGGATATATTATCTTCATTAATTATCCCCAACGTTCAGAAGAGATTCAATGTGTATTTAAACAAGTTCTGAAGCCCTTGATCAGTAAGAAATCATAGAGAAACAAGAGAGAAAGCATCAAACACAAAGTTTATGTAATTCAAGCCAATTTTCATTCAATATTCAACATTTTGCTTTCAAAGAACACTTATTGTGCTCATTTGTAATTTTCTTTGAGTGTTCTTTTCTTGTTCTAGAATTGTGCAAACATCTTACCTTGTGAGGTTTTCTTGTAAGTTTGCAAATTTGTAATCTTCTCTTTGGGAAAAAGAGTGTTCTCAAGAGTTGGGGTATACTCTTGAGTGAATTGTAAGGTTATCTCTTTGGCCTCAAAAGAAAGAACAAATTAGTGAATTTGTTGGAAAATCCTTAGTGTGGATAGCTAAGGTAGTGGACGTAGACTTTATTTGAGAAAGTCGAACCACTGTAAATCGCTGTGCAATTACTTTCAATTTTCTGCAAAAGCTTCCACAAAAATTTTTAATTGCCAATTCACCCCCCTCTTGGCCGATTCCGTCAATCGATTAACTCAACAATTGGCATCAGAGCCTAACTCATTTGAAGGTTTTATCGCCTTTTGAGTCGATTCGGGAAGAGTTATATCGATTATTAAAGTCATCAATGGCCTCCGCTTCAAACTTCGACTCCGGTCTCGATTCGATGCCCGTCAACAAGCCTCCTTTCTTCAATGGAGCTAACTATGCCTATTGGAAGAATAGAATGATGTACTTCATTCAAGCAAGTGACATGGGAGCATGGAATGCTGTAGAAGAAGGATACATCAAACCTCTCACTCCAAGGTTGTGGAGTGAATGAGATACAAGAATGTTCCAGCTCAACTCCAAAGCCATCCATATTATTTTTGTGCTCTTGGACCAGATGAATACGGAAGAGTTTCATCGTGTACAACCGCCAAAGAAATATGGGATAAACTTCAAGTCACACATGAAGGTACAGATGAGGTAAAGAAATCAAAAATTAGTATTCTAACGCATAGCTATGAAAATTTCAGGATGAAACCAATGAAGACATCAAAGCTATGACGGATAGATTTCAACGATTGTCAATGGTCTCAAATCATATGGAGAGATCATCTCAAATGAAAGCTGTGTGGAAGTTAGTCTACTCCCTCCCAAATCATGGCAATCAAAGAAGACGGCAATCATTGAGTCTAAGGACCTATCGTCCTTAACTCTTGAAGAACTTATCGGTTCACTCCTCACTCATGAGATGATGCTTGAAGATGAGGTGGACCTTGATAAAGTTTGAAGAGACACCAAAGGAAGGAGAAGAAGAAAAACATTGAAGTTGCTCTCAAATCCACAAATGAGAGTGATTCTAATGATGATGATGATGACGAGAAATGGCATTGTTTGCCAAACGGTTCAGAAAAATGATGAGACCTTACCCGAGGAAGAAATTTAAACGAAATGAAGGCCTCAAAGATGAACCAAAAGAAGGACCTGATCATTTGCTATGAATGCAAAAGCCAGGGCATGTCAAATATGATTGCCCACAATTGAAGAGGAAGGGTCAATCAAAGAATAAGCACAAGGCTCATGTGGCTACATGGATGAAGAAGGTTCCGATGAAGAGGAACAAGAAGTAGCAAACTTGTGCTTGATGGCATTCGGGGAAGATTCTAAGGTAACCTCTAACTCATCTGATTTTGATGATTTATCTTTGATAAGTTATTAGAGGAATATAATGGGTTGGCTTCGGATTATGAGAAATTATTTTTAAAATATAAAAATGATGTTTCAAAATTGAAAATGAAAATAAACTCATCCAAAACCAACAACGATCTTGAAAGTAAAATCAAAGATTTGCAATCAAACTAGAAGAGTTTGAAAAGAAAAATTTAGATTTGCAAAATTTACTTTAAAAGTCAATGATGATCATCAAAAGAAAATTGATGATCTTAAATCTCTTTTGATAAAGTTGGAACAAAACGTTTTGAAAAGGAAAAATTCAAAATTCAACTTTGTTAGAAAAGATTTTAGAAACTACAATCATAGAAATCCTCAACGAACCTTAAATGGTAAAATCTTTAAAAGTATATGGGTTCCTAAAGGACTCATTACATTAAAGATAAAGATCCTACACAAATGGATACCTAAGGGGACTAGGAGTTTGGAAAACTATGACTATGGACCCAAAGAATTTGGGTACCAAAAATTAGAAATTAATCTATGTTTGTAGAAAAGGAGCATTGCTACAAGGCACGGGAACAAATTCAAACTCATGGTACCTTGATAGTGGATGCTCAAGACATATGACCGGAGACAAAAGCCGGTTCATTGAGCTTAATGCCAAAAATGGAGGAGAATTGACTTTGGAGACAATCAAAAAGGTCACATTGAAGGTATTGGTACAATAGGTAATACCTCTTCCATACAAATTAAGAATGTTTTATATGTGAATGGATTAAAGCATAATCTATTGGTATTAGTCATTATGCGATAAAGGATTCAATGTCTTATTTGAAATTAATGGTTGTAAAGTTATTGACATTGCATCTAATCGGATATGCTTGTTGGTCATAGAATAGGAAACATTTACATGGTGCATTTAGATTCTATTGATATGACTAATTTGTGCTAGTTGCTAAGGATGAACATGATAGTTGGTTATGGCATAGGAGACTAGGACATGCTAGTATGAGTGTTTTGCAACGGCTAATTCAAAGTGATTTAGTTCGAGGGTGCCTAAGCTTAAATTTGATAATGATAAAATCGTGATGCTTGTGCTAAAGGAAAACAAAAACGAGTTTCTTTTAAATCTATTAATGATGTATCAACTAGTAGAGTATTACAATTGATCCATTTAGATCTTTTTGGGCCAACTAGAACTACTAGCTTGGAGGAAAACAATATGCTTTGTCTTGGTAGATGACTATTCTAGATACACTTGGGTTCTATTCTTAAGTACTAAAGATGAAGCATTAGAAAATTCATCACATTTTCAAAAATAATTCAAATGAGAACATCACATTTTCAAAAATAATTCAAAATGAGAAAGGTTACTCTATCACTAGTGTTAGAAGTGATCATGGAACTGAATTTGAAAATCTTGGATTCATTTGAGTTTTTAATTCTAATGGTATTAGCCATAATTTTCAGCACCTAGAACCCCTCAACAAAATAGAGTTGTTGAGAGGAAAAAATCGAACTTTAGAAGAAATGGCTAGAACCATGCTTTGTGAAATAATTTGCCAAATATTTTTGGGCGGAAGCCACAATACCGCTTGTTATGTTGTAAATCGAGTAATGATTAGGCCATTTTAAAGAAACTCCATATGAAATTCTCAAAAATAAAAAGCCTAACATTAGCTATTTTTCCTTTTGGATGTAATGTTTTGTTTTAAACAACGGAAATCTTGGAAAATTTGATGCTAAAAGTGATGAAGGAATTTTCTGGGTATTCCTTAAATTCTAAAGCTTATCGTGTATTTAATAAAAGAACTTTAGTTGTAGAAGAGTCTATACATGTTATTTTCGATGATAATCCCCGAGAAGGATTCTTGTTAATGATGTGTAGGTATTGTACAAGCAAATGACGTTAGACATGACGTTGGAGAATCATCATCAAAGGAAGAAACAAAAGATGAGGAAAACTCATGATCCCTCGAGAATCCAACCATTGAAGAAAGGGAAGTATCTTTTCCAAGAGTACAACTATGTCAAGGATGGTGAAATTATAGGTGATCCATCAAAAGGGGTAACCACTCGATCTTCTCTTAGAAATATCTGTAATTAGTTGCATTTATTTCATGCATAGAGCCTAAGAACATTAAAGAAGCATTAAAAGATGAACATTGGATATGGCTATGCAAGAAGAAAATTAATTGAGAGAAGTAAAGTATGGACATTAGTTGAAAGGCCTAGTATAAATCTATGTAGGTACTAGATGGTTTTTAGAAATAAACTTGATGAAAGTGGTAATAGTGAGGAACAAGCTAGACTTGTTGCTCAAGGGATACTCAAGAGAAGGCATAGACTATGATGAAACATACGCTCTCGTAGCTAGGATGGAAGCAATTAGAATGTTATTAGCATTTGCATGTTTAAATGAATTTAAATATCAAATGGATGTTAAAAGTGCATTTTTAAATGGTTGATCATGTTTTAAAATTGACAAAAGCTCTTTATGGTTTAAAACAAGCTCCTAGAGCTTGGTATGAAAGATTGTCAAATTTTTTAATTGAAAAAGGTTTTTCAAAAGGGAAGGTTGACACTACATTGTTTTTAAAGCATAAAGGTAAAGATTTATTAGTAGTTCAAATTTATTTTGATGATATAATATTTGGTTCTACTAATTATTCTTTGCCAAGAATTTTCTAAGCTAATGCAAAGTGAGTTGAGATGAGCATGATGGGGGAGCTCTCATTTTTCTTGGGACTCCAAATCAAGCAAAGAAAATGGAATCTTCATTAATCAAGCTAAGTATGTCAAAGATATGCTCAAGAAGTTTGGACTGGAAAATGGGAAACCTCATAACACTCCAATGAGCTCTTCAACAAAGCTTGACTTAGATGAAGGAGGTAAATGTGTGGATGTTAAATTATATAGATCCATGATTGGCTCATTGCTTTATCTAACCGCAAGTAGACCGGATATTATGTTTAGTGTTTGCTTGTGTGCTAGGTTTCAATCATGTCCTAAAGAATCACATTTACTAGCTGTTAAGAGAATCTTTAGATACCTTAAGGACACTCCTAGTTTAGGACTTTGGTATCATAGAGACTCTAGCTTTAGCTTGCATGCCTTTTCTGATGCAGATTATGGAGGATGCAAATTAGATAGGAAGCACCTCCGGTACTTGCCAATTCCTTGGAAATATGCTAATTTCTTGGTTTTCAAAGAAACAAAATTGTGTTGCATTATCTACCACTGAAGCGGAATACATTTCAGCCGGTAGTTGTTGTGCACAAGTTTTATGGATGAAACAACAACTTTTTGATTATGGAATTGAAGTAGGTACCATTCCTAGTGTGACAATACTAGTGATATTTGTCTCACTAAAAATCCCATCCAACACTCTAGAACTAAGCACATTGAAATAAGACATCACTTCATTAGAGACCATGTCACTAAGGAAGATAGTTTTTAGAATATGTTGATACTTTGCATCAATTAGCGGATATCTTTACAAAACCCTTAGACAAGGAAAGGTTTTGGACACTTAGAAGAGAATTAGGTTTAACTAACCTATCTTTACTTAGTGTTTAAAATAATTTAGCACTTTTAATAAATACTGAAAAATGCTTATAATAATAATTTTTGATTGCATTCTTGCTATTAGTTAGGGGGAGTTTATGATTCTTGATGAAAAATTAATTTTATGTTCAAAAATCGATTAAAGATTAATTTAATTGATTGAACATAATTATTTTTTCAATATATGAGTTGCCAATACCACTAGAAAATATTAATTTAGCATTTTGTGCTTAAAAAATCGGATTTTAGCATTTTGGTGCAGAGGGAATCGATCCCCCCCTGAGGGAACCGATTCCCCCTTTGAATGGGAACCGATTCCCCCCACAGGGGAATCGATACCCCCTGGGGTTCTGTTAAAATCGGACAGAACCTTCAAAACACCCAAAACCCTCCTTTGTTTTTTTTTCTCTTCCGCCGTTTCCTCTCAACTCTTCTCAAATCTCCATTTTTGCCTCAAATCAACGATATCAATCAGAAATCACTTCAAATATCATCTCCTAAACTTGCAATCATCATTAAAATCGTGCAAACAACATCTAAATCCCCTCAATCTTCATCTTTCAAGGTAATTTTTCTAAAACTCTCTATTTCATTGTTTTTGAACATAGGATTAGTTTTAATTAGTTCTAGGTTGAAATAGTGATCGGGCATTGATTTTTTAATGATTAGAAACTAGATGTTACAACTAATTTCATCAAAAACACAAGAATTTTCCAACATTTTTAAATTTTCGAAATTAAAAAAAAAATTGTTGTTTTTCAAATTATTGTGTTTTGATTAAATTATGTTGTTGTTATGAAAACTATACATATATTGTTTCTCAAAACCGTATTTTTCAAAAGTTTCTCAAAAACTTTGCCCATTAGGATTGATTTAGAGAACCTTGAAATATTGAGGACTCAATTGAGTTTTGGGATTAATATAATTGCATACATTTGTTTTTAAAATTGCAGGTTATTTGATCTACTCCGATTTCATTCACCATGTCCAATCCTAAACGTGCTAGGTCTTCATCTAGTCGTTCTAGTCGTCAACCAAATCCACCTCCTATCCCTCAAAATCCTATTCCAAATCTTGATCCTAACTTGACTATCCAAAATTCTTGTTTCAATCAACCGGGTCCTAAAGATTATCGTTATTGGTTTTACCAATATTTTGACTCATATAAGATTAGGGAAGAACGTATCCCATCTCTTCAAACTATGGTTGATATTAACTTTAAATATCTCCCTATCTTGCACGAATGGAAATTTGATAAACTTTTCGAACTTGAACCCATTGTTTATCATCAACTTGTTCGTATCTTCTACTGTAATGCTGTTTGTATCAAAAATCGTGACAAAACCAAAACCATAGGAGTGCGTTCCTACCTCCTAGGTCAATATTTTCATCTTGATCCGGCTTACATAGCCAATGCCTTAGGCTTGGATAATGAAGGTTTATCAAACGAAAAACATGTTTTAGGCTCTCGCTATAAACGAAATGATAGTGCAAGTGTTTTAGATCTCCATGAGCGTTTCCTTCATCTCATGATCACTTGGTGGTTTCGACCATCCGGGGGTCGATATTCAACTCTTAGAGCTTTAGATCTTTGGTGGTTGCATTGTTTTGAAAACAATATAAAATAAACCTCTCCGAGAATTTTGCTGAAATTGTTGAAACCGTTAACCTAGTGCCAAATAAGAAACTCTGTTCTTCACTAGTTTACGGTTGTATCCTTAGTAATCTCTTTTCTAAAGCTGAACTCCGAGTTGGTCTAGATGCCTCATTTCCTCTTAAGAAACAAATCAATCTTCTTTCTTTAACAAGAGCGGGATGGGTCAAAAATAAGGAAACCGGTGCATGGGTTCGATCTTCTACTCCGGGAGCTAGTTCTTCACAAGCTCCACCCGAAGCTGACGAAGATCCCGAGTTTGAACAATTAATAAGGGATATTGATGAAGTTGAAGAAGAACCTGAACAACCCGAGGAGCACGCACAACAATCGACTCAAATGCCTCCATATTTTCAATCCTTTATGGAGACATTTGATTTTCGTTATGCGACAATGGATTCGCGCTTTTCCTCTATAGAGTCTCATTTATCCACAATGGGAGCTCAACAATTAGAGATTCTTCAGGAGATGCGTGCAAACAATGAAGCAACCAATGCTCGTATTAATGAACTAACTCATGAAGTGGCTGCTATGCGAGCTCGTTTTCCTCCTACCGATCCAGATGCTTGATTTTGTGTTTAACTTTACAACTTTGAACAAAATGAATATTGTTTCAACATTTTGAATTGTTTGATTTTGTGGATTGTTGGATTGTTGGATTTATGGATAGTATGAACTTATATGTTTGGTGTGTTTTATTCGTTATTGCATCATTTACATCATTATTAGCAATATGACCAATTTTGCCATATCACATTATTTATGAATATTGATTACGGAACTAATGGCTAACGTTTCTCTTAATTGTGATCTTAGCAGCTTATGCATACATATACCTAATCAAATGGCTTAATATTTTTCACGTTTATTTGAATTTTTTTTTGATTTAACAAAAAGGGGGAGAAGAAGTGTGTTTAAGTAAGAAGTGTGTGTTTTTAAAATGATAAATGGGAGAAGTGTTAAAGTAAGGGGGAGTAATTTCAAAACTTGATTTCAAAATCTTAAAATTACTAAAATGTTTTGTTATATCAAAAAGGGGGAGATTGTTGAAAACATTTTGATATTTCGATATAACAAATTAAGTTAAATGAATTTTAAGATTTTCCAAAATGATTTTCTAAAGTATGTTCGATAAATTTATTCGAATATAAAAACATTACTCCAAATATTTCAAAAATCATTTTTAATCCTTACTTAAGTGAAAAATTAAGTTTTAATCTTAAAACAATTTCAAAATAATCTTTCAAAGTATTTCGAACCATTTCAAACCCAAAATTTCCAGATTGCTCAAAGGGAACCGATTCCCTCCC
Source organism: Hibiscus syriacus (assembly GCF_006381635.1). Classification (NCBI taxonomy): domain Eukaryota; kingdom Viridiplantae; phylum Streptophyta; class Magnoliopsida; order Malvales; family Malvaceae; genus Hibiscus; species Hibiscus syriacus. The sequence continues at coordinate 709,048 of NW_024063440.1, forward strand.
ATAGGGGGTACCGATTCCCCCCTGAATGGTTTGACTCCGAGATTTCCAGAATGCTCGGAGGGAACCGATTCCCCCCTGTTCAACGGTCGAAATATTTGAATTTTACACTTAGGGAACCGATTCCCTATAAGGAGGAACCGATTCCCCCACGCTCCAAGTTGTTTTATTAATTGTTTTCACACTAAAACGGATATATTATCTTCATTAATTATCTCCAACGTTCAGAAGAGATTCAATGTGTATTTAAACAAGTTCTGAAGCCCTTGATCAGTAAGAAATCATAGAGAAACAAGAGAGAAAGCATCAAACACAAAGTTTGTGCAATTCAAGCCAATTTTCATTCAATATTCAACATTTTGCTTTCAAAGAACACTTATTGTGCTCATTTGTAATTTTCTTTGAGTGTTCTTTTCTTGTTCTAGAATTGTGCAAACATCTTACCTTGTGAGGTTTTCTTGTAAGTTTGCAAATTTGTAATCTTCTCTTTGGGAAAAAGAGTGTTCTCAAGAGTTGGGGTATACTCTTGAGGGAATTGTAAGGTTATCTCTTTGGCCTCAAAAGAAAGAACAAATTAGTGAATTTGTTGGAAAATCCTTAGTGTGGATAGCTAAGGTAGTGGACGTAGACTTTATTTGAGAAAGTCGAACCACTGTAAATTGTTGTGCAATTACTTTCAATTTTCTGCAAAAGCTTCCACAAAAATTTTTAATTGCCAATTCACCCCCCCTCTTGGCCGATTCCGTCAATCGATTAACTCAACATTAAGTTATCTTAAAATCAAAAGATAAAGGAGTTAGGGAAGATTAAAGATTTGGATTTCTTGAGTGGAATATTGAAATAGAGTTTATAATAAGAATTGAAAGTTGAATTTGACTTGCCATCAATAAGAATAAGAGATTTATGAAGTTAAAAAGGATTAATAACAAAGTTGAAAGTTCAGTAAGATTCTTAAAATTTTAAGAATCATGATGGAGATATAAAAGATAAAGATGGTTTATATAGATATAAGTTGGTTTAAGTAATGGTAGTTGAGTTTAATGACATGATAGGGGCTTAAAATAGAAGAATTGAGTGAAAAGTTGATGGTTTTCGGGCTTAAAATACAAATTCTGGGCAAGGTGTATCGATGCACATTCAATGTGTATCGATGCACTCTTTAAAGAAGAAACATCGAATGCATAAGGAGTGCATCGATGCACCCCCTTAAAATGAAAACAATGAAGGTGATTGGTGTATCGATGCATGGGTAGTGCATCGATGCACATGTTAAAGAATGCATCAATGCACTGTATAATGTATCGATGCACTTCAAAGGGAAAATTAAAATAGACCTTTCTTTTGGTCTAAGAAATGATAGATTAGAGTATATCAATTAGATATTGATATGTATCAATGTGTGATTATGTAGATATCGAATATGAACATGAACAAGTTCCGGAATGATTATCAAGTTAAGATTCGATCAAAAGAGAGGAAATAATAAGTGGATTGGAACGTAGTGAGGCCAAAGTGAGTGCATATTAGATCGTATATGATATAAAATGGAAATAAGACTTGCAACAAGTCTATTTCCTATAGTGTTATGCATAAATTCATGAACATGAACATGTGTTTGTTATGAATTATATGTTGTTGTAGGTATGATATGACTTGTATGAATATATGTTTATATAAGAAATAATATGCATATGTGGTATATGAATATAAGAGATTCAGTGAATGAACATAGATGATATAGAGGATTATATAAGAATAAGATATGAATCATATAATATAGGTTATATGAGAAATATATGTGAATAAGATATGATATATATGTTTATGAGAAACCATGCAAGTGACATGAACTATGTGATATGAATATGTGGAATATGATACAAAGTGATGTGATTATATGGTCACAAGAGATAAGAGACAGGTGAAAGTGAACTAGGTGATTATATTAATATATGACATGATATATTGCTAATGCCCATGTTATGTGTAAAGAGAGCTAGAGGTATAGTTGGCATGCCAAGAGTCGAGGGTCTACGCGGTCTTTCGGGACATACAGTGATCCTTCGGAATATTTCATAGTGGTCCTTCGAGACAAATTTCATAGCCCCTAGTGGGACCCCATATGAGCTTTGGTAACAGCATAGTGCACAACCTCAATAGACTCACATATCTATAGTTCTCAAAAGTGTACATAGGCTAAACAAAGAGATAACAATGAAGATAGTACTTGTGAAGTATATGTTTTTGTGATATGAATTGTATTATATGATTGATATGATGATGTGTATGGTTTGAATGAGTCATATGTTGATAAAAAGGTATGATTAAAGGATAAAATGATAATATGGATAATAAAATAAGATTAGTTATGGAAATAATGTGTGATGTGTATATGTGTACATTATATTATATATATGTGTGATATCATGAAGTGATATGTTCATACATGTTTAAGTATTTAGAGTTTCCTTTATAAGTTTAATACCTCACTAAGCCATAGACTTAGCGTGTGCTTGTTTCACACGTAGGTTATAGAAGCGAGAAGATAAGCGAAGAAGTGCAAGACAGGTCAGCATCTCCCTTACGAAATTTCAGATAAGAAAATAGATGATTTAAACATGTTTGGTTAATTTGAATATAGTTGGCATGCACTAATTGATTGAGTTGAATATGCTCTGATCGATTTTGGTTATTTTGGTCATTTTATGTAAATAAACCGCTTTTATTTTAATGAAAGTTTTAAATTTTCTTTGAATTTTGACAAGAGTCAAAGTTTGAAAAGTCAATGTGACACCTTAGACTCGTATTCGGGTCAGGTACGCATTGGGGGTGTTACAATTTGTTTGTCGCTTGATGAGCTTAAGTTCTCATAAGGGCATGGTGATGGCTTACTTAGGCACCCATTCAATCAAGAAAACATCTAAAGTCGCACAAATCAGCTAATCAAAACTCTAACTTCGTGATAAGTGTTGTTAGAATGAGTCATTATGGTGACACCGAGTGTTCCGAGTCTGGTTTTGGAAGAGGGATGTCATGCAAAAATGGTGTTTATGCAGAAAAGGGCATGGAGACTCATAGTGGGAAACATGAGGAAAGTTTAATTGATTCAATGGTTTCGAGGGTGTCCCGACTCAAGGACGCCTTAGTAAATTTGCAAAAGAGCCTTAAAACGGTGAAATCAAGTCTAGAGGAGTTAGACTTTACGGGAAAGGAGCACAAGGTTAAAATTCAAGGCTTATTAATATGATAAATGGACACCTTGAACAAGAGGGAGAAAATCTCAGCGTATATGACCATACTGGACACGCTGAATTATATTATCCCCCATTTTATCCTCTAGAATTTGCACTGAGGTAACTTGATGTCTTAGTCCTATGAATTGTAACATCTGTCTACCTGATGCCATAAAGGTTTCCTTACTTTAAGAGCTAGAGTCTCTAGCTTCCTTAAAAGGTAGAGTATAATAAAATGATTCGAAGTTATTTTTTCCCCCAAATGTCCATGATTCTAAAAAAATTGCTCTTTATGGACTCTCTCCATGGCCTTAGCTCGCTTCTTAGAACACATCCAGATTCATGGAGATTAACACTTCTTTTTCCATGGGACTCATTCCCTCAAAGAACCAATCACACCTTATCTTTTCAATCATAATCATCTCGAATGCAAATCGACTCAAGTGATTGAATTCACACTCATTCTCGTTGATTGATCCACTTCTTTGATTTAGATTAAAAAAAATTTATTTCATTTCTCAAAAAATAGATCCTCAATGTACTTATTCTTGAACTCTTCTAGGAAGAATTCCCAGGTCGCATTCTCAAGAGAGGCATTCATGGTGGTATTCGTCCATCATTTCCTCGCTTTCTCCTTGAGCAAGGAAATCACACCATCTAACTTCTTTGTATCCACACAACACATTCCCTCGAGTAAGATATTGGTTTCATTCAACTAATAGTCCACAACTTAATGACAATTCTAAAAATTAATCACATAAGAGTATCGGTTCTCCCCTTTAGGGTATCGATACTTTAAGTATCAATTTCAATTTAAGCTTCAAAGTCTAAATATTAATCACGGTATCGATACTATTAGGCTGAATATCGATAATGAAGGAATGGTACATATACCACTAGGCATGGTATCGATAATCCACTCTAGGGAAATCTAAAATTTTCCCTAAGTTTATATGGTATTGGTACTATAAGAACAATATTGATACTAAACTGAAAAAATAGTATGTTTAGGCCTAGAATGCACACTAACTTAACCTCAAATAATTTTAATCCGTCTAAAAGAACCTATAAACCACTTAGGGCATAGTCACATGCATATTACTCTTAGTAACTCCCTTACCACACTATGAGCCTTAAGGATTAAAGCATGCTACGTAATTTGTTATGAACATAGGGTTAAGAAATCTTAGATAAGTTAAGTTCAAAACATGACATACAATTTATCAATTGAGCATAATAAGTAATTGAATTAGCATTCTACTTAGATTACCAAGGGTACTGTATGCTAAAAGTTTAACCACCCATATGGTAAACTAAGCATGGCACAATACAATCATCAAAATAATATATCACCAAAATAAAGGTCCTTAGGGACTATACAACCCATAAATGACTAGTTAACCAAGTATTTAAGCTATCACTCATATACATACCACTAACACGGTCGAATAAATTAAAATAGAATAATTAATATGAATTGTTTGCGATGGCCCTCGAACGACGATGCAACAACTCGAACTATCATGATCCCCTCAAAATACCTATGTGTGAAGGAACACACATATACCTATGTGTGAAAGAACATACACGCATTAAAATTTCACTTAGTAAGACAGAAATAAGATATTTAAGAACATCAGAAAAATATAATGGTCACGATAGTCAGTATATTATAAGTCATTTTATAGTCACATATATTCTTACATACTCACTAGCATTATTTAACATTTTTAATCATCACAAGGGAGTTTATTATCATTAAGATGCTCAAAATGAAACAATATATCTAATTTAGGACACAAGTCAAAAAATAGAAAGAATGTCAACACATTTACTAAAGTAAAATATTATGCACTGAAATGCTAAACTTGCACCAAAGTGCCACACTATGCACTGAAGCGATATAATTGTACAAATATGTACCATAATGCAGCTGCTAAATTATATGACAAGTTTGTAGGTTGATTATAGAAATTATAGAATTATATTCCTCAATATCTAGCTGCTAACATTTAGGAATTAACAATAACATAGCTACTGATTTTTATGTAATTTTCTAATTTTGTGTATTTTTTCATAGATTAAACTATTTGTAATCTACAAATAGGTATCACTTTTATCAATAAAAATCAATTCAATAGAGAAAAATAGATTACTCACAACTGAAAATCTGGTACAAACACCTAGTTTATGCTTGGTATCAGTTTAGGTTACATGATCTAAACCCTAGAAATATGACCAATTCAACTTCTTTTGAAATCAATTCAAAGACAATGACTTGGATGTAACAAACTACTTCAACACAATGACTTGCAATTATCTCATGACTTGCAATGCACTACTAAATTTTCATCAAACTTTTGTGAATTTCATACTATGGGTTTGGGGAAAGTAATTGGTAGTGCTAAGTTGTCTAGTGGACTCTACATTCTTTAGGTGAAGTCACCTCAAAAACGACAAGCCTATTCAAGTTGTTCTCCTTCACCTTAAAATTTATCCATTGTTTCAAATTCCTCTTAAGATATTTTATTATGGCATTTTAGGTTAGGTCATCCAAATTTCCATTACCTTGCAATAATGTTACCTACTCTCTTTATTAATAAAAATCCAAAGTTGTTTACTTGTGACATTTTTCTTTTAGCAAAACAAACAAAAGTATCTTACCATCTTTCCACTTTTAAATCCCTTTATTGTTTATAGTTACATTTTGGACCTTTCAAAAGCAAAAATTTTAGATGGGTCACTCACCTTTATATATTATCATTTAAGAACAACTTAGACATTCTCAATGAGAGAAAAATTTGAAACTGAAAATGTCTTTAAAAAGTTTCAAAATATGGTAGAAATCCAATTTGGGAGCATTACTCAAATCTTTCAAATTGATAATGGTAGTGAGTACTTCATTAGAACCTCGAGATCCTACTTTCAAGAAAAGGGATTATATTGATTCTCCTCAACAATGGATAGTAGAGAGAAAAAATAGACACCTTTTAGAAGTAGCTAGATCCTCATTATTTTCCTTAAATGTCTCAAAACATTATTGGGCAAAGGCCATTCTTATTGTGACATAATTGATTAATATGATGCCTAATAAAACTATAACATTCCAATCCCCTATAGATGTCTTAGTTCAGATTTTTTTTCCAGCTTCAAGCTTTTTTCTTCAAATCTTTCTTTCAAGTTCTTTGGGTGTACTGTTTTTGTTCATATTCCTAACCCCTCCATGTCTAAAATAGATCTAAGGTCTCTTAAGTGTATTTTCTTGGGGTATTCCTCTACTAAGAAGGGATACAAGTGTTTCTTTGAACATCAACCTTAATATACCAAAACTACTATTCATGGGGAGAATGTGACAGAATTTCAGTTTCTTGAACCTAGACCAGCAACAAATATCTTTCTAGACCAACAACTTTCTCAACTGAACAATCCTACTGAATCATTACCTCTAGACCAGTAGTCTTCCTCTAATCCAAAAATATTTTTTCAGAACAGCAGGCCTTGATTTTCTAGATTAGCGGTTCTTTTTGCCTACTCAAAACTCACCAGTAACTCCACAAAGAATCTAACTTGTTTTGTTCAACTTGAAAAAATGGAGCTAAGTATATATAAAAAGAGGCAAAGACCAACCATAGAAGTTGTTATACAACCTAAAATTTTCCAGTGTTGGACTCAAGTCCTATATAGCCTTAGAAAAGTCCCAAGATAAGGAATGATCACAAATTGAAGCTCATATTCCTATTTTTGACAATATTGATCTACCTATTGTTCAAAGAAAGGGTGTTAAAAAATGTACAAATCATCCAATTCAAATATTGAAGAAAAGGTGTACATGCAAGTGCCATCGTGAATGGAAGAAAAATATGTTAATCAAAGGGTTTACAAATTGAATAAATCTTTATATAATCTAAAGCAATCCTCAAGGGTATGGTTTGACAGATTTTAAAAAAAAAGTCATTATAAAAAAATGACTATAAACAATGCCAAACATACACACCTTGTTTGTAAAGGTAACACCAAGTGGTAAGAAAGCTATTTTAGTTGTTTATGTTGATGACATTATAATTACCGGAAATGAAAATGATGAAATAAGAAACTTAAAAAACTACTGGATGGTGAGTTTGAGATGAAGGATCTTGGTAACCTCAAATATTTCCTAGGGATGGAAGTAGCTAGAAAAAAGGCTAGTCTTGTAATCAATCAAAGGAAATGTATAATTGATTTATTCTCGGAAATTGGGATGCTATAGTGCAAACCAGAAGCTACTCCCATGACATCAACCTAAAGTTGAGAAGGGAAGAGATAGACAGTCCAATCAACAAGGAGTAGTATCAAAAGTTGATTAGGAAACTCATTTATTTGTCTCTTACAAGACTTAACATAGTTTTTTCAGTTAGTATGCGAGCCAATACATGTTTGATCCTAGAGAAGAGCATCTTGAGACAATCAATATAATCTTGAGATACCTCAAGTTTACTCCTTGACATGGTTTATTTTAAAAAAATGAAAGTAGAATAGTTAAAGTTTTCACTAATTCAAGTTGGGCAGGGGAGCTAACGGATAGGAGGTCAACAAGTGGTTATTTCTCATTTATGTAGGAAAATTTGGTAACTTGGAGATGCAAGAAGTAGCTGGTTGTACCTGAGAGTAATGTTAAGGCAAAATACAAGGCACTTGCACTAGAAATCTATGATGAAATATGGCTATAAAGACTCCTAACAGAATTGGGACTCAGTGGTTTCAAATAGTTTGAGCTACAAACTAGTAGCAAGTTAGCTATTTGAATAGTTAAAAACTCTTTGCATCGTAACAAAATTAAAAATGTTGAGATAGATAGACACTTCATCTCCGAGAATGTGAACAATGAGTTGCTAAACTCAAGTTTAACTCTACTAAAGACCAATTACCTAATGTTCTCACGAAGACCCTTTGAAGAGTTACCTTTAATGAAATTACATCCAAGTTGAGACTCTACAACATATACTTACCAACTTAAGGGGGAGTGTGGGTTGATTACGGAAAGTAAGGAATTATATTCCCTAATATCTAGTTGCTAACATTTAGAAATTAACAATAATGTAGTTGCTGATTTTTATGTAATTTGTTGATTTTGTGTTTTTTTTCTAGATTAGACTCTCTTTGTGATTTATAAATAAGTACCACTTTTATTAATAAAAATTAATTAAATTGAGAAAAATATATTACTCACCAACTGAGAATATGATTCAAACACCTAGTTTCTATATGTCAAATACATCTTAATGCTCTTAATAAGTTTACTTGGGCACTTTAGATCATTTATCATCACATCGGTCCATAAAATTCACAATATCTAGATATTATGCTTTATAAATATTGGGATTCCACATGCTTTACATAATTTGTACAACTAACACACAACACATATAAGATATGGAGCTTCATAACTTAATGACAATTCTTATAAATGGTAAGTCTCATTACAAGCCTTCTAACTTTATCAATTATGCATTAAAATAACAATGTTCACTCACCTTTACACTTAATTACCAAAATAATCAAAATAAGATCAAAGATGACTTAAATCTCAACTTTCTTTTTTCTCCTAAAGGATCCAACCTATGATTCTTCTCTTGAAGCTATGGAACATACCACACATGCACAAAAGATAAATGAAAGGTGATGGCTCAACCAACTAGTATTAACTCTATTTAATTATTTTCTCCATAAACCCTAAACACTTTTTAAATTTTATACGTTTTTTTCTACTTTTCTCTCACTAGTTAAAATCCTCTAATATGGGGAAAATGATTATATCTAAATCTTATACCTAATGCTCTCCACGGATAACCGATCCTCTAAGAAATCATGTTGCCGTGATGAGAACCCGCCTGATGCTGGCGGTACCCCGCTTAATCCATCCTCTCTTGTTGTAGTTTATACTCAAGCTTAACAGAATACAAAGTGAAGTAACTGAACTTGTTATTCATCAAGGTAGTACACCATCATTTTATACATGATAACTTGTATACCAACTTTACCAGACTTAATTAACAGACTCGTAACCAACCTCTAACAGCTTTACCTAACCTGAATAACAACTAACTAACTCATAGTTCACACGTACATTAGTTTTTGCTACCTACCACGTATGCAGACATACATTCATACTTCAACATTCTCCCCGTCCTTCTCAACTCTCTCCTTTTCTGCCACCTGCACTTGTTGTCGAAACAATACATGAGCAGACTTTGGAAAGGGTTTTGTCAGCCCATCAGCAACCTGGTGCTCTGCAGGTACATAGTTTACTTGAATTGCTCCACAAGCCACCTTTTCACGTATGAAATGTATATCCAACTCTATATGCTTCGACCGAGCATAGAACACCGGATTAGCGCTCATGGCAACAGCACTTGTATTGTCACTCCAGACTATAGGAGCTGCAGCAGCCGTTTCACCCATATCAGAAAGCAAAGACCGAATCAAGACTACCTCAGCTATTGTATCAGCAATGTTGCGATACTCTGCCTCTATAGTCGAGCGATCCACAGTTTTCTGTCTCCTAGCACTCCATGACACCAAGTTACACCCAAGGAATACACACGAGCCCGAGACTGATATGCGGTCATCAACGTTGCTGGCCCAATCAACATTAGCAAACGCAGTCAAGCAGCAGGATTCAGACACAGAAGTCGGTCGAAACACCAAGCCATAGTCAATTATTCTACTTAAATAACTCAAGATCTGCTTCACAGTAAGCCAGTGACCATCACAAGGTCGATGCATATACTGGGCCACTCTACTAACACGGAATGATATATATCTGGTCTCGTATGACTCAGATACAGTAGGGAACCAACAACGCTTCTATACATGCACACATCTATAAACAACTTCCCAGCGTCACATGTTAAATTAGGCGAGACTACCATTGGCGTTGGTGTTGACTTAGCACTAAGCATTCCTGTCTGCTCCAGAAACTCGCAAATGAACTTACGCTGACTCAAAACTAGACGATCAGATAACCTACTGACCTCAACACCAAGGAAGTAACCAAGCTCACCCAGGTCCTTTAAGGAAAATTTCTTACCAAGTAGCCCAACAACCTCATCAATAGCACCACTCGACTCTCCTGTAATTATAATATCATCTACATACACCAAGATCAACGTACGAATTCCACCAACTTGTCGCACGAATAATGATATATCAACTGATGTACCACAGAATCCCAATTCTAGCAAGAAACGACGTAACTTTGCATACCATATTCGTGGCACTTGACGCAACCCATAAAATGCATATTTCAACTTACAAACTAACCGAGTGCCATCACTCGCCACTCGTTCAAAGCCTAGTGGCTGCACCATATAGACTTTTTCACCAAGTTCACCATTGAGGAAAGCGTTATTAAAGTCCACCTGCCTCAAGCTCCACCCACGAGTCACTGCCAGTGACAGTACAACACATTCACCGTGGTGGCTTTTACTGCCGAACTGAATGTATCAGTGAAGTCATTACCAGGTACCTGTGAATACCCTCGTGCCACCAACCGAGTTTTATGCCTCAGCACAGATCCATTAGCATTATACTTAATCTTGAATAGCCATTTACACCCAACCGCTGCTCTTCTTTCTGGTAACAGTTCAAGCACCCACGTGTCATTCCTTACTAGAGCATCATATTCAGCAAGCATAGCCTCTTTCCACTTTGGTTCTCTAAGAGCATGACTAATCATGTACGGCTCACTAGCACTTCCTTTAACCTGTGTGACAAACACTTTTGGCTTGAAAATACCTCATTTACTGCGAGTGATCATCGGGTGTTCATTGCCAACCACTGAACGCACTGTGCCATCTTCACATTGTCCAGATACATTAGCTTGAACCGACTCACCCATCAACAGCTCATCAGGCTGCTCTACTTGTCCTGGTATTACATTTTCCACACTTTCACCTGTACCAGTAGCAACATTCTGACTAGACAAATCAGTACTGCTACTGGAAGCAACCTCGGGCACTACCCCACTGCACACTAGTGTATGCCCAGTTCCACTATGACCAGCCTGACTACTCCTTGTACACACCTGCGAGGCACGACCACAGACACGTCGAGCACCAGGGACCACCATCAGTGACACCCCAGTACCCAAACCTTCTAAAACCGTCAACCTTTTCTTATCCACATATTCAGCAAACGGAAACACATGCTCATCAAATACTACATGACGAGATATATAGACTCGTCTGTCAGGCGCTAAGCATTGATATCCTTGATGACTTACACTGTAGCCCAGGAAAACACACGGTTGTGACCTGTACGCAAGCTTATAGGGCTGAAATACCATAAATGAGGAAAGCACCTACAACCAAACACCCTTAGGTGATCATACGTTGGTGGTTTCCCAAACAATTTCTCAAACAGAGTATGCCCTTGAAATACCTTAGTTGGTAGTCTATTAATCAAATGTGCGGCTGTTACAACCGCAAATGACCAGAACTTCAAGGGTAGAGAGGCTCGAGCTAGTAGTGTCAACGCCATCTTGAAGATGTGTTTGTGTTTTCTCTCTACAACCCTATTTTATTAGGATGTGTGTGGATAGGTCACTCGATGTTGAACCCCACACCGAATAAGCATAGCTGAGAGGGAGTGAAACTCACCTCCCCAATCACTCTGCACCGCTTTAATCTCCTAACCAAATTATGTACGCACTAATTATTGAAACAACTGAAATGCTCGAACTGCCTGCTCTTTTTCTTTCAGCAAGTACACCCAGGTGTGTCTCGAACACGCGTCTACAAACGACACATAGTACTTGAATCCATTCGAAACAATATGTCTTGGACCCCATAGGTCAGTAAAAACTAGCTGAAACAGATTTTCATACTGAGTTTTAGACGTACTGAACGGGAGCTTGTGGCTTTTACCCATATGGCATGGAACACATGTTGGAAGCAATTCTTTATTCATATTACTTGGCAAAGAAACGTTACAGTGTTTACAAACCTGCAACAACACCTTATGAGATAGATGACCTAAACGATCATGCCACAATACATATTGACTACTACTACTACTAGACTTATGAGCCAAATTTGCTTCAACATCTCTATCACGCCGAGCCAAAAAATCATCAAACTCATATAAACCACCAACTTCTCTCCCTCACAGCAGCACAGCACCCAACTTTTCATCCTGAACCACACAGTAGCCAGCATTAAATTCCAAAAATACTCTGTTGTCCCTAGCAAGCTTGGACACAGATATTAATTTCTTAGTTATTGAAGGCACATGTAATAAGTCACTTAGTATTAAAGACCGAGATGCAGTATGAACCGAAGTTCGACTAACTTTAGCAATTGAAATACCAGCACCATTGCCTATAGTTAACTTACTAGCACCTGTGTAATATGATCCATCCACAACCTCAACATCAGAAGTAACGTGGTGAGTAGCTCCTGAATCTACAAACCACAAGGTAGGGGAAGAACTTGTTACGGCTACATTTGCAAGTGGTCTGAGTTGGTCTTAATTCTCCAGACCTCCTGGACTTACACTTGGCTTACTTGTACAGGCACAAGCATTGGAATTATAGTGACACATATATTAGTTGTACGCAACCGCTCCTTGAATGAGCTTCTAACATCCGGTTCATCTATACCAGAAAATGACTTGTCAAACCTGTACCATCATCGATTGACAAGGTGGCCATTTTTTCCACATAACTGACACTGAACCTTGTCACGCCCTCGACCATGACCAGCCTGATTGTTATAGGTTGTGTGTCTGTCTGTCTTGACTTGATCTTGACGAGCGTATCGATCATACTTATCACCCACAGCATTCTTTACTTGTGCCACATTAGCAGCAACAGCCACACTGTCAAAGCGAGTGAAGTTTTTCTGTTGAGTCTCAGCATCAATAAGCACCGAGACTACTCCTTCCAATGTCAACGCATCACGACTGGCCGACAGCGCCGTTACAACCGGCCTATATTCTACTGACAAGCCATTCAAGATTGTGGCAATGTGTTCAAGATTGGACACCGGGCTGCCCACAATACTAACGCATCACATATCTCTTTAACTTGAGATATGCACACGTGCATCCCTAATTCACCCTTATGACCTACTTTTAGTTGATAGTGCAGATTCATCACCGCCGTCGTTGATTTACAGGCAAAGATCTTGTTTATAGTGTTCCATACCTGCACAGCCATTTCTGTCCCCACTAGATGTGGCGGTAAGGACTGATTGATCGTAGATAACAACCACGAGGCCAAGGCAATGTCTTGTGCCACGAAAACCTCATAATCCTCATTCTCAGTTGTTGGTGCCATCATCGAGCACAACCGTTGTAGGCGGAGAAACAATCGAGCCAGAAAGCAGCTTGTCAAGTCGATGGCTCCTCACCATTAACATCACTTGTTGTTTCCACAACAAGAAATTTCGGTCATCAAGAACAACGCTCAGTCGTTTATTGGTGAACCCTTTAGAAGCAAATCCCGAGCAATCGAAACTTCTAACAGCACCACTAGAGAGTGGAGAAACCGGAGGAATCATATCACCAGCGTATGCTCAGCCGTCTACGAGCAGACCTTCACCACGCCACTAGATCACCAGCATCTGATACCATGTTGTAGTTTATACTCAAGCTTAACATAATACAAAGTGAAGTAACTTAACTTGTTATTCATCAAGGTAGTACACCAGCCTTTTATACATGATAACTTGTATACCAGCTTTACCAGACTCAATTAACAGACACGTAACCAACCTCTAACAGCTTTGCCTAACATGAATAACAACTAACTCACAGTTCACGCGTACATTAGCTATTGCTACCTACCACGTATGCAGACATACATTCATACTTCAACATCTCTTGCCTTTCCTGATTTCACCGTGCCTATTAATCGACTGGCACCTGTTTCGGATAAAGATACCTTGATCGGTGGTGAACCCGCTACTGCCTCCATGGAAGATGATATTTTTTATGAGGAAGATGTTGAAGTTCTTGATGGAGATATAACTAGAGGGATGGTCAACGACTTGATTTCTTTTGATTTTTCAGACCGTATTCAGGATCTTGCCAATAAAAGTTTTAGCCAAATTGTTGTTGTTAAACTCCTTGGAAGAAGAATTGGTTACGTTGCTCTCCGAAACCGTCTCTATAATCTCTAGAAACCTTCCCAATTGTTCAAGCTCATGCACTACTATCTAATCTCTCTTTCGCACTTCATCGGACTATCTGAAGGCTCTTTCCGACAGACCTTGGACCATCTTTGGTAACTATCTAACAGTAGAGCCATGGTCGCCAGATTTCTCAACGACACAACCATACCCTAGCAAGATTGTTGCTTGGATCAGACTTCCAGGCTTGCTCGTCACCCTCTACAAACACGATCTCATCACCGAAATTGGTAAATGCATTGGCCTTGTCCTTAAAATCGATTATCATACCAAAAGGAACCATCGGGGGAGATTTGCCCGAATGGCTGTTACAATCGATCTCAACAAGCCCTTGGTGTCAAAACTGGTTGTGAATGGAGTTGTCCAAATCATGGAATATGAGTCTCCTACCCATGATCTGTTTCATCTGTGGCCGTTATGGACATATGAAAGACAACTGTGCTGAGCCTTATCCTGCTGCAATGAGCGATGTTCCTACCTATAACCAACCCGTTGACACAGTTGCTCAAGAGCCAAGCAGTGATCCCTTATTTAGACCTTGGATAGTGGTTAAATGCTGCCTCCGTAAGAACACTAAACTACCTACTGCTCCTTGAACCACCGGACAAGACGCTCACAATTCTGGGTCCAGATTTGCTCCCATCTCTGAAACGGCTGAGGAGCTGGTATGAATGCTAAAACTCAAGAAACTCCTGTGATGGCCCCCTCCACTATTCACGTACGTGAAACCAATGAAAACCCAACCATGTTCAACAAGAATGTAAAAGACTCCAAAACCAGCAAAGGCAAAGCCCAGATTCCCGTTCATGAACCACTGTCTGTCTCTATCATTGGGAACCGCACTGACCGCGTCAGGACTTCTTTCACCGATCAAGCTAGCATCACTCATCGGTCCACTAGTGAACCACAACGGGCTGAAATCCTGAACAAAACAAAGCACTCAGCCTTGATTATCTCTGAAAATTCTGATCCCAATGTTATGTCAATGCCAATGATGGGAGAGACCAGGAACGTTTTTTATTCTTCTGGACAGTCTCAATCTCCTTTGTGCACAGTATTTCCCATTGAACCAGGCCCTTAAAATCTTAAAGAATCTGATACGAGCCATTGTAACTCGTCTGATATGGAGATTGTCCTTCCAGGCACTGAAGTCGAGAACCAGGCTGAAGCTATGCTCGAGTAACTCCCTTTCCTCCTCTCATTTTTACTTTTAATGAATTGCAAAAAAATATATTGGAAAGTTCAGGGGTGCGGGCACCCAAAATTTGTTACTGTTGTTCATTAATATCTTGGCGATCACAAGCCTGATGTCATTGCTTTTGTTAAGCCACGTGTTAGTGGTAGAAAGGCCCACTCTATTATTCACTCTCTTGGGATTCTGAATTCTCACCGTATTGAAGCAGCTGGATTCTATGATAGTATCTGGATTTGTTGGTTTGACTCTGTCTCCGTTGATATAATCGCCGACCATTTTCAATTTATTCATATTTGTGTTACTAGTGCTACTGGCCAGAACTCTTTTCTAGCCATTATAGTTTATGCAAGTGACGTCAATTATAGTTTATGCAAGTAATGTCACACATAATAACGATTATACTGTAGGTTAGTTTTAATAGATGATTCACAAAAGAAAATTCGCCTAAAAAATAAAAAAAAAAGTCTCTAAAATTTAATAAAATATTATAAAATTAAAACTGTCCAAAATCAAAACTGTCTAAAATCAGTCCACAAGCCGGACTGTTATAGCCAAAAATATTGTTTATCAGAATTTTACCAAAAATAACAAAATCTCGAAAATCACTCTAAATTGAAATTCAAAATAAAATAAACAATCTGTAAAAAATCGGGCCGAAATCGGATTTAAAAAGACTTCTTAATTGACAATCGAAATATTATCATAAATAGTAAAAAAATATCTAAATCTAGTGATTCGGAGGGAAAACGGCAGAATTTGAGGTCGAAAAAAAGGCCACATGGAGCATAACTCGATGTGGAAAGCGTGTACGTCGAAAAGAGTTTTCCGGATTAGGTCTTATGTGTGATTCTGACACCCGTAGCCAAAGTTATGGCCAAAAGACTGAAGCACACTCAAAACGGCCCCAATGAGGAACATATCACAATCATTTCCCGCCTTTGCGCTGATCTGCCAACTCATGGTATCTCAGCGCCATCAAGGTGCAATCTGACAGCTCAGCATCATTTGTCTCGGATTCCCTTGCATCAGCAAGTCCTAACGCTTCAAAGCATAGGCGTCTCTAGGCCTGGCTACGCCATCTTACTGCAACCATTACAACACCATGGATCATTGTTGGCGAGTTTAATGCAACTATCAGATTATCGGACAGAAGTGGCGGTGCTAGCTCTACCCGTCCTTGCCGAGATTTTCAGAATCTAATCTATGACTTTGGTTTGAGAGATATGGGGCTTCAGGGTCCCCAATTCACTTGGACTCGTGGCTTGGTTTTCGCTAGATTGGACAGGGTTATTTTTAATTCTACAAAGATAACATCCCTGTTGATGATCACTTTGCGGGCAGTGGGATCCCACAAACGATACTCCTTTACTCCATCAGCATACACTAAGAATTTGTATTTCTTGGATTTTGGATTCAACTTTGAAATTTCTTGGGAGTTGTACATCACGTACACAATACTTCCAAATAAATGGAGGTTGAATAATCAACTGGTTTACCAGTCCACATCTCCATTGATGTCTTCACATCTATTGTAGTTGATGGAGCTAGATTCACCAAATAACAAGCGGTATTAACTACTTCTGTCCAAAATAATTTTTCTAGGCCTGCATCCCTCAACATTGCTCTTTTCTTTCTAATAAGGTTTTGTTCATCCGCTCTGCCACTCCATTTTATTGAGGAGTGTTCACCACTGTGAACTATCTTTTGATGTATTCTTTCTTGCAAAATTCATCAAATTCTTCACTTGTGTATTCTCCTCCATTATCTATTCTGAAACACTTGATCTTATTTCCAAAATCAAGTTCCACCCGAGCTTTGAAGTTTTTGAAAGTTAAAAACACATCTAACTTTTTCTTAATAGGATACACCCAACATCTCATAAGTAGTCATCAATAAATGAGATAAAGCATTTTGCTCCATCTAGGGATGTAACTGGTGCTTGCCATACGTCAGAATGAACCAATTTTGGAACATTTTTGCCTATAGATTTTGACTTGTTGAATTTCAATCGGTGTTGCTTACTTGTTATATAATGCTCACACAAAGTAAGTGATATCTTTGTTAAGTCTGGAAGTAGTTTTTTCTCCACAAGGACTTTCATTCCTTATTCTGACATGTGTCGAAGTTTTTGATGCCATAACATTGCAGAATCTGAACTACATGAAGCAACAGAGGCTTCTGCTTCTAGCAAAGTCTCTCCCTTCAGCATGTACAAGTTTGCTGCTATCTTTTCGCCTTTCATCACCACAAGCGCTCCACGGAACACCTTCATGATTCTTTTCCGTGTTTCAATCTTTCTTGCATTATTATCCAACAATCCATTGGATAATAAATTTTTCTTTAGGCCTTTCACGTGTCGCACATCTCAAACAACTTTAATTATTCCATCATACATCTTCAATTTGATGGTTCTCACACCAACGATCTCTACGGCATGATCATTGCAACTATACACAGATCCTCCTGAGACAGGTTCATAATGATGGAACCATTCTCTTCTTGAGGTCATGTGATATGTTGCTCCCGAATCAATGAGCCATATATATGCTAATCTCTGAAGTGTTTGTAGTATTGCCTTGTGGATTTGAGTTTTTACCTAGACTCCAACAATCCTTCTTCAAGTGACCCTTCTTTCCACAGTTGTAGCACTTTCAATTCTTCTTGCTTCTCGACTTTGATCTACCATATTTGTGATTGCTGCTTTGGCCACGTTCTGTTGATCTCCCTATCATCATTGTTAATGTTTCTGCTTGTTGCAGATTTACTTGTCTGTCTTCCTTGCTCTTGCGTCGATTTTCTTCTTGTAGAACAGCATCTGTAACGTCATCAAAGACTAGACTGGTAACATTACTGTTTGTCAAGTTGATGATGAGTTGATCATACGAATCAGGTAGACTTTGAAGTAGAAGTTCATCACATTCTTGTTCTCCTATTGTACATCTTAAGGATGTAAGCTGAGAAAATAAAGTGTTCAATATGTTTAAGTGCTCCGTCACTGAAGTACATTATGGCATACGGAGAGTGTACAATTTCCTCTTAAGAAAAATTTTATTGTGCAACGATGTGGCCTCGTATAGTTTGGTGAGATGATCTCATATCTCCTTAGTTGTCTTATTCTCCTCGATGCTTGACAATACTTCATCTGCTAATGCTATATGAAAGTTTCTCATAGCATTCTCGTCCATTTCGATTCATTTGTTGTCATCTGTGAAATCTATCGGCCTTTCACTGATAGTGCTAGACAAACATCTTTCCTCATGATGGCCTTCATCTTCAATTTCCACAATGAGAAATTTCTCTCATTGAACTTTTCAATTTCAAATTTCGTTGCCATAGCTTCTATTACGGATAGCTCCCACTATTTCACTATCGTGAATAATTCTCTAGAACCTTCAAAAAATGGGTAATACCTTTTTACTTTCTTATGTTGGAGGATCCACCTTTTAGTGGCAATAAAAATGAAGATAAAGAAGACACAAATTTTACGTGGAAAATCCCTAAATAATATAGGGTAAAAAACCATGGGCAAAGATAGAAGAATTTCACTATGAGAAAATAGGAATTACAACTTCTCTCGGTCTAAAAAAGAGAAAACAATAACAATTCTCTCTTGATAAAAAAGAGAAAACAACTCTCAAGAAAACTCTCTAAATTCTCTAGTATTGGGAGAAAGCTAGAATGATTTGGGATTGTTTTGAAGCTAAATGGGTTAGAGTATTTAAAGTTGAAGCTGAAGGACTAATCTTATAAATACCCTAAAGTTCATGGACTAAATGTTCAATTTTATCATCTCATTTTTTCAACAATTTTGGTTCCAGCTTTTTGTATCGAAAACTCACCGAATTGCAGTTTAATTTGACAATTGCAGCTGCCACCGAATTTGACTTTTAACAGTGTTTGATAAAGGTAAACAGTTGACAAAACGTGGACTGTCTGTGGGACATGTGAGGTGTTGTTGGTAATGTTTGAAGGAGTTGTTTGGGTAGTATAGTGGATGCAATGATTTCATTAGGTGTGTTGGTCATTGGAGGTATCATTAAGATTGTAGTAGAAATCGAGGGATTGAATAAGAAAAATAAGAAGGTAAGAGTTGTTTGAGGCATGCATGAAACGCTATCCTTAAGGATATTTCGTAAGAATGTGTACCCTCCAAGATTCAATGAACACTTTTACAAAGCAGAGAGCGAGGAGAACAAGAAACCAAGAGGAAAAGGAATTTGAACATTATAGTAGCAAATCAAACAAACTTGATTAAAATATTTGTAATATTGAAAAGATACGGGATTTACCATATATGTTCTTTTACTATACTATGATGTTCCTTTTGAATTAAAATTATGAGATTTTTTGACAAAAACATAGAGATCATTTTTATATAAAGAAATTGAATTAAATTATTTTTAAAATCATAGAATTCTTTTAAAATACATTTTATTTATAACAAAAGATTCTGATAAATTGTTATCACAATGTGAGATTGAAGATAGAAAGAAAAAAGGTTATGCTTTTGATGTTCTGTTAGGTATCCCCAGACATTGTTATTTTTTTATTAATATGGGTAAGTACAAGACGATATCTATTCAAAGATGATTTTCAATTATTTGACATTGAATGTTCGTACCCTGATATTTTTTATGCTTGAACCTGAAACCTCAAGGAATAACAACAATTCTTTCACTACCGAGGTCACTGAGTTCATGCAGACATTGTGAAATTTAAATAAATAAAATAGTGTTGTTTTTGCTACTGTGTCAAAGTTAGAAGTTGGTTTGGAGTTTTGTTGTTTGTGTTGTAGTTTTGAGTGTATGGGAACTAACGCGGTTTTTTATTAGAAGTAAAAAGTAAAACCCTTATTGTTACTTTCTCTGCTATCCCATTTTTTGTGTTCTTGTAAATTTCGAAATTAATATTTAGACTATGTCCCTATTTATTTGTTATTTATATTTGTTCTCGCAGCATGAATCAAATAATATTAGTTAAAAGATTTGTTATTTTCTCTTGAAGTTTCGAGTTCGAGCACCGTGTATTAGGAGTATGATAGTTGAACATATACATGAAAACCTTATATTACATTTTAAAAAAACTAATATATAAATGGTTGATAATCAAGTTTAAATTCAAGTCGAATTCATTTGATTTGAATATTAACTAAATTTTAATCGAATCGAATTCGAATAATTTACTATAAGTCTCGTTTATAACCCTACTAAAAAAAGAGTACTTGGTTTGAACTCGAAGAGCCACGACCACCACCAACCCCATGTATAACTGTGATATTCTTTTGTGCATTTTGTAACTCTAATGCTTTTGTTAATTGCCAGGATCTTGGCCGCTGCTGCTTGTGTTTATTTATTTATTAATAAAATATTTAGGCCCTGCTCATGTTTATTTATTTATTAATAAAATATTTTTGGTGAATAACAAATCAACCAATCGTACATCAACGTTCTGAATAAGAAATTCAACCAATCCCACATTATGAATAGTTAGTTTCCTTTGGATTTCAATGCTCAGGGAGAAGGAGAAATGGCAAAAGGTGATTACGTTCCACTCTTCGAAACAAGGCCGGTCAAGGGACGGATTCTTTTCCGGTCGATTGCATTGCTTGGTATATGCTTCATTTGTACGTATAGAGTCGGGTTTTTCCCAGTTGGTGGAAAATCTGAGAGATGGATTTGGATTGGATTGTTTCCTTCTGAGCTATGGTTCATTTTTTCTTGGTTTCTCAGCACAGTTTGTAGATGGAACTCTGTCTATCGTATTCCCTACGTACACAGGCTCTCTCAAAGGTATGGTATCTCCTACATGTGTGTACATACAATGATATATATGTGTTTATTCATTAGCTTCAATCTTGGAAAGGTTCGGGAAAGAATTACCGGGCGTCGACATATTCGTGTGCACGGCGGATCCGCTGATAGAGCCGCCGAGCATGGTGGTGAACACAGTTCTATCAATGATGGTATATGATTACCCACCTGAGAAATTAAGCGTCTATTTATCAGACGACGGGGGATCGGATTTAACGTTTTATGCCATGTTAGTACCCACCTGAGAAATTAAGCGTCTATTTATCAGACGACGGGGGATCGGATTTAACGTTTTATGCCATGTTAGAGGCTGCGAATTTCTCAATGTCATGGCTGCCTTTCTGCAACAAGTTCAAAGTAGAACCGAGATCGCCAGAGGCTTACTTTACGACAACTTCCGCACCAGTCGATGATCCTGTCAATGTCCAACAACACTGGCTTTCTGTTAAGGTATATCTAATGTTTTTATTCTCTTTCTAGTTTCTTACATGTCAATCATGCAACTTGCAAGTTGTTTCCTTCTATCAATACTTTTGCAGAAACAATATGAGGACATGAAAATGAGGATCGAGACCACCACAAAGTTGAACCGAATTCCAGAGCACATACGGATACAGCACAAAGGATTCCGTGAGTGGGACTTTGTTTCGAGCAAACGTGATCATCAAACCATTCTTCAAGTAATTAATCATACCTTATTAGTTTATTAATTAAGCTCTGAACAGTTGCGTTTTATTAGTTAATGGTGCTTTTTTAGATCCTAATCGATGGAAGAGACCCCAATGCTGTGGATATTGGAGGAAACCCTTTGCCAACTCTTGTGTATTTGTCAAGAGAGAAAAGACCCCAACATCACCACCATTTCAAAGCTGGGGCCATGAATTCCCTTGTAAGTATAATATACTATACATGTTTGAATACAAGGCAATTTAGTTTGCATGTTGTTGAATGAATTTTATGGTGAAAAAAAGATTAGGGTATCATCAAAGATAAGCAATGGTCCGATCATTTTGAACGTGGATTGCAATATGTATTCAAACGCCGCTATATGACTAAAAAACGCCACTAAAAATCTGTTTTGTTGTAGTGAACAATTCAGAGTCGATCAAATATTCCATGTGCATTGTCATGGATGAAGAGAAGGGAGACGAGGTTGCCTATGTACAGTTCCCTCAGAATTTCAAAAATATCGGCAAAAATGATATTTATGGAAGCTCTTTTCGAGTAATAAATAAGGTAATTAAGCCAATAACAGAAAAGGTTATATTCAAGCAATACATATGATTAATCTTGATGATGATCTCTTTGATCTGTATATGTCGTATCAACAACAATAAAGCTGGAGTTTCTAGGACTTGACGCAAATGGAGGGCCATGCTACCTTGGCACAGGATGCTTCCACAGGAGAGAAGCTCTTTGTGGTAAGCAATATGACAAAAAATACAAAGGTTGATTGGAAGAAACTAACTGATACCGAGGTTGAAGAAAGTGCAAGCCTCCTTGAAGAAACATGTCAAGTTCTTGCAAGCTGTACCTTTGAACGCAACACACCATGGGAAAAGAGGTGCATTTCATTCTTTCTCACTTGTGTAAAATACATACCTGTATTTCGATTCGGTTTGTGTTCGAATTCCAATGTCCGCAATCTCTTTCGGTCGCAGATGGGTTTGAAGTACGGTTTTCTGGTGGAAGATGTAATTAAAGGGTTGAGTATGCAGTGTAAGGGATGGAAATCGGTGTATTTAAACCCCGAAAGAGAAGGCTTCCTAGGAGTTGCTCCCATGGCATTATTAGAGACGCTGGTACAATATAAGAGATGGACGGAAGGTCACTTTGAAATTTTCTTATCAAGATATTGCCCCTTGTTGTATGGATATGGAAAGATCCCTCTTAAGCTTCAACTTGCTTACTGTTCTTACCACTTGTGGGCTGCAAATTGCTTGGCTACGTTGTATTATGTTGCTGTCCCAAGCCTCTGCCTTTTCAAAGGCTTCCCATTGTTTCCTAAGGTATCAACTTCTTAACCATTTATCTCGTAGGATCGAATTCAATGTTACATGAATGACTGTAAAACAATGGAAACCTGCAGATGTCAAGCCCCTGGGTGCTACCATTTGCATATGTTGCATTCGCACACTGTGGATATAGCCTCAGTGAATTCGTACTGTCACATCCTAATTTATGGGCAAAAATTTTTAGATTATAAAATATTAAGTTCAAAAGAATTATGGAGAAAATTCATGGACTTTAGTTATAATTTTTCCTCCCTTGTTTATTATAAATTTAAGAGAATTATAAAATATGTTAGTGCATTATTGTGAAATGATATGAAGTGGTTGGCAATGTCGGAGTCCACGGAAATTATTCTCAATTTAATGTTGGGGACAGCCTACTACTCTATCCTTATCTCATTGCGGGAATTGGATTTTATTGTTGTTGATATGAAGTGTTTGGCAAATAATAATTCAATCATACTGTTATTTTATTAAAGAAATTGAGTACCACTCAATAAGATAAGAGATATTTGTTTTAAGTGAGGGCAGTTCAGTTTTTATTAAGAAAAACGCTAGAAAAGAAGCTATAACTTATAGACACATCATGAACTTGTAATAATGACTACATGCACCGCACCTTTATCCTCATTGTAATGACTACATGCACCGCACCTTTATCCTCGTTGATGATAGCACACGCCACCTCCACCTTGGTAACTCTCTACAAAATTCAACATCTTGGTCTCATTTTGAATTGAACTTAATATGACCTTAATGGCCTTGATTTCAGGTCCCATTTTGAGACCTAAAGCAAGCTGGTTTGAGCTTGGGGAAAAAAAACGTGTACCTCTCTCGTCAGATTGTTCCCACTCATCTGATCTTTCCTCAAAGCTTCAGTAAGGATGTCATCTAAAAGGTCATCAGCATCATAAAGTGAATCTTTCAGTTTTTCAAGATAGTCTTTGACAAGATTGCTGCTCACAGTTTGCTCCTCGGCATCAAGAAGCACAACAGAGATCGCAGAGACGATGCTTATGAGGTCCTGCAGGTGGTCTTTGAAATTCCACATAAGCCAAGTTTTTTTAAGAAGAGGGGAGCTCAGTTTAGTGATGATGTCGAAAGCAATTGATTCTCCCATTGCTTGTGCTGCTGCTTCGAACTGAAACTAATGCAAGTGTTGGAAGTGATTTGGGAAGATGCCTGTTCGTGTTCATCGTTCGATTTCATTTCTGGAAGTGGATACGATTCTCGGTCTATGACTCCGAGTCAGTCCAGGTATGATTCAATGTACCAGGATTCAAGCGGTTACAATGCTCGCACCCCAGTAGCTTATGCGTAGGAGGAGATAGTTGGCGAGCCTGTGTAAGGGCGAAGATTGGCGGATAATATTTCAATTACGATTCGGTTTCGGCCATGGAATGAAAAAGAATTTCTAAGAGGGGACGAGATCGCGTGGTATGCAGACGGGAATAAGCTTGTCAGAAATGAGTATAATCCTGCTACATAGCACACTGGTAAGACTTGTTAAGCATGAAAGAATGGAGGAACTAAGAAAAGTATGAAGGTTAGAGAGAGCACGTGGATTGTAGGGAAAAAAAATTAATAAAGGATGAAGGGTAAATCACAACAGGAGTCATCCAAGTTTAGTAAAAACTTAACCTTGTCTTTTAGCCTCCATATTATTATGATCATGGCATAATGGTTTAAATAAGATCAATTTAGTGCATGATGTTAGTAATTAAATATTATTGGCTCTTCAAGTTTTTAGTTATACAAATTGGGTTTCCAAATTATTAATTAGATTCTAATAAATTATTTTTTTTATGGCGAGGAAAATTATTTGATGTTGTAATTGTAAATAGATTGTCTGTGTTCGTTAGAAAAAGATTTCAAAGTTAGAAATCAAGTTGGTGAGCTGGAATTCAAGAGTAATATTTTGGGTTTTGTTGACGTTCCGAGTTCGATTCCGACGTTCGTTTCGCAAATTCAAACCCGGTAAACTATTTTTCACTGATTTATCATCCGATTCGATTTGTTTTTTGGAATTAAGCTCCGTTTTTTTTTTTTGTAATTTCTGTTGATATGGATCCGATGAAATATTGGAAGTTGAATTAAATATCAAAGGCATTCGAATGGAATTTATATGGTCGATCAGTATGACACGGAAATCGAGGTAATACTTTACTACCACTTTATGCTTTATGGAACATGTTAATATTGGTAAATGCATGAATAAGATAATGTTGATTACTTTTGTGGAGTTGAATAATTTATACACTTGATATGAATGTGGTAGAAATTCTAGAACTGAATACGGATCGAATGACTAATATAAGAGATTGAGGAATTGTTAGAATTAAATTACAAGTTTGTGATTGGTGATAAAGAAATCAGCTCTGGATTTGTAACTTATATTTTATATCATCAAGGGTTAAATGTTAAAGGTACTTGGATGGAAAATTATGAGAATACTCCGGTATGGTAAAATTACGAAAATACCCTTATGTTGTAGGATGATAAGAATTGTCCCTGGAAGTTGGTTAATAACTCTGAAAATACATATTGATCCGATATAATTACAAATGTGCATAAGAAATAATAGTTTTGTTTAGAAAATTTGGATAACTGGTTTTTAACGCCAAAAAGGGTTTGCACAAGATGCTAGAAGTTTGTTAAAGAATAATTTCAAGATCATAGAATGTTCGGAAAAGTAATTAACCATAGGATCTTAAAATTATAATTATTTTCGTTAAGAGCAAATATCAAAATTATCTGGTTAAGAAATTACGAAAATGCCCTTGAGAGGTAAAATAGTCTGAGTTGACCCTGAATGAGAAAGTACTTTGAGGATTTGTACTTAACTCGATTAAGTAAGAATTTAATTGTTAATATCTTGTCTTTGTATAGAAAAATTCATGATATTATGTTTGTAAAATTTGAGAAGGCACTTGACCCGAAAATATTCGAGTAATGAGTAAATACCTGAAGAATAATTTATCGGGGGTATTCTGCTATCAGAATTGTTCGAAAGAAATGAAATAAATGATAAGATTGAATTTAATAATAAGATCGGACGTAAGAAAATGATTAAAATACACTGAATCTATAGAATGACCAAAATACCCCTGTAATGGAAATGACCCAAGAATATCACCAAGCTCAGGAATTATTGGATATCCTCGAGCTCTGAAATGAATGGAATAAAACTGAACACTAAAATTACCAAAATACCCTTATGGCCTATATTAAGTAAATGTCTTGGATTAATTAAGGAATCCAAATAAGCATAGGCATTGGACTACCTTTAAAAGTAATAGAACACAATTTAAGTGAGTATATCAACCCTAGAGCTATGTCAATACCTGGATGGCATAGATATTACTTGAATGCGTGTTCGTCTTCTCAAGTTTGGCTCGTTGATAAATTTTGGAAGTATTCAGCTCAACTCTAGATCGTATTCAGTACTAAGAATTGGACGTTTGTTCGACAAATCAACCACGAAGACCAAATTGAATGGAACGGAAGTACAACATGTATATGAAATTCAGTAATGTTTGAATTACTCTGGAAAATCCCGAAGTAGATGGAATAGACTTGAATGTTAAATGAACTAAGTAACCTCAAGGACTAAGGATTAAGTAAGTGATTTGAATGAGTTTAGAAACGTTTATGAACATACATGATGTAATGTTCTTATAGATCTTGAACTACAAATTAAGCACGTCAGCATTTCATGATATAGTGGAAGTGTGAACATGAAATAAAGGCATTGGAAGATTTATTCAGCAGTGATTCCAAAGATTATATATGGATTAGAATTTGTGATATTAAAGTGTAAATACCATGTAAGGACAATGAATTGATCAGTCGATAAGCATTAATTCTGGGAGATATTCATATGAAGTTGTTTGATAATGAAATCAATCGACATAGACTGTAAATGTCCTGAATCTTCATTTCTTCCTTATCAGCCAAGTCATATTTTGAATAACTGCTGATTTCGTTAGTTATTAAACTCTTCCTATAGCGATTCTAAATTTCGATATCTTATTGATATACTGAAGATTCATGATTCTCTACCTGCTAAGATTATACAGTACCTCTGAATAATTTCTGTAAACTCTGGTGTGTTCCCTAATCACCTGGATATTTTACCTGATTTTCGATTTGATTTCTATTATAATACCTGACTTGGATTCTGATCGGATACTTGACCTGGATTCTGATCGAATACTTGACCTGGATTTTGATCTGATACTTGACCTGGGTTATGTTTTGATTTTTGATATATCCGTTTACAGACGGAACATGTTTTATTTGGGGGGTAATGTTGGAGGAAGTATACCTGGAGGCTCCTTGGCTGTGTGCTCAGGGCCTTACTTACCGGCTCCTCGACTGTGTGCTCAGGGCCTTACTGGACTTGGCGGTGGGTGTATGATTCTGGGGGACCTACACATTTTGGACTTGAAGGATGGGGGTATATATATATATATGTTTTAAAAAGATCTGAAAAGTTACATGATTTTTGGGAACACACTAGAAAACCTATTATGATCTCTTGAACCTAAACATCCCAAATATTTTCCATCAGAACTGAATACTATCTGTTAATACCTGAAATATCAATGGTACCTCAGCTCAGCCAAAGAAATCTGTAGATATCTGAACCAATAAGGAAATATATGTTTATCTGTATCTGCACGTTCTTGAGCATCATCTGGTAGTTTTGTATTACTGGGCTTTTCGAAGCTCACTCTATTACTCACCTTTGCAGATTAAAAGAATTGTACCAGTGCAACTATCGTCATCACTAAGGGAGTTCTTCTGATGTTGTTTGCAGAGTATGGTACATGTGATTAGGGGGCATATAATTGTATTTTGTTTTAATATTTGAGTCTGAAAATATGTTTTATTTTTTTGTGTACTAATAAATCCTTTTATAAGTTACAAGTTTTAATAAAAGTTTTAAATTTTCTGCTATTTTTACAGTGGGTCGCTTCGGTGGCCCTAATGTGACACTCCAGATCGAATTGAGGTACCTGCATCGGTCTGAGGGGGTTACACGTATGGTGCAACGGCAAGTTTCGAGGTTGGTACAATGATCAACGGATGTGGATGTTCAAGAGAACTTCATACTTCTTTGCCTTCTCTGAAACCATCTGGAAGCTATTAGGGTATTCACAACTAGCCTTCATCGTCACCGCCAAGGTAGCTGATGAAGACGTCTCGAAAAGATATGAACAAGAACTGATCAAGTTCGGTGCCGCTTCACCAATGTTCGATATTTTAGCCACGCTTGCGATGTTGAACCTAATCGGTATGTTGGGAGCAATCAAGAGTGTCATCATCTCTAATGTTTTGGACCAATTTGGAGTGCAAATTCTGCTGTGCTTGGCTTTGGTGACAATCAACTTGCCTGTATACCAAGCATTGTTTTTCCAAAAGGACAATGGCAAGATGCATACTTCAGTTACTTGCAAGTCTTTTGTTTTTGCCGTGTTGGCATGCACTGTAGCCGCTATTTAATTTGAATTCACTAAATAATAATTATATTTATCTCTAATTCAGCAATTAATCTATATAATTATAAAAAATATTATTTGATATATTGTTTCAGTAAGGCTTATATCACAAATAAGTACTTAAATTATTTTTTTAGTCAAAATAGATACATAAAGTATTCAATCTTTTCTATATAAATTCTAAAAAGTTGACACAAGTGGCAGACGTACATTGTTGTTCAGGGTGGACACATGCCCGACCTGAAATTTGATTTCTTTTGATTAGTTATTTATTTTATTGACAGTGTCAACCTTGTAATTTTATTTGTTCTCAACCCACACAAAAAAATTATATTATTGATATATATATGTGGTCACACTAAAAAATAATTTTGGATCCAACATTGCATTAATTAAAAGATATTGTACATACTTAAGTGAAAAAATAGAATATTTCATGTATATATTTTAACCAAAAAATAATTTAAGTATCTATTTTTATAAAAAATATAACTTTGGGTATTTATTTTGAAAAAAAATTAAATACTTAAAAATTTATATAATTTAAATATTTATTTATAATATAAATCTTTGTGTAAATATAATTTATTTATTTTAATTTTAAAATTTTAAAACTTAAAAATCCTAACCATTTAGGATGAATGCCATTAAAATAGGCATAATATGAATAATAAATTTTACACGTGTATAAACAAATTTCCTTAGAAAAACCCTATAAAATGAAATGGTGATTTAAGCTTACCATCAAGGTGAGTAAAGAACCTAAATAAATCAATAATCGATTAAACCAAAATGTTTAATGGTTTAAAACTGTGCTTATTGACTGTGGGATAGAAGGAAAAAAACCCTAGTCGTTTTTCTCAAAATAATTTACGGTGGTATATTTTTTTTATTTTTCATTCTTGGTTGATATATAATAATACTATTTTTTTTGTGGGTTACCGTCGATAATTATATTTTTCCTTTAGTTTCTTATATCACAATTTTTACCTTTGATTTTTAATTTTCAATAACTTTATCTTTATAATACATTTTTCTCTACCATTATAGCATATTTTTTTTTGTATTTATGACACAATTTCGGTTGTTTGATTGTTGTTGTAGTTTATCTTTTTCCTCATGATTAGATTTAACATTATCACGACTGATCAAAATGACGTTTATTTATTATCATATTGATCTTTCCTGTTTTGAACTCTCAAATTGGATTTGGATACGTGATTTGCGTTTGTGAATAGTTTTTTTTTTTCACTTTGCTCGATTTTGATTTATGGTTCACCGATAGTCTTTAAGTAGTTTTATCCCTTTTTGTGATTTGTTTGCTGATAAGGCCAAATTTGTTCGTATCTATATTTTATTCGAGTTTTTTGGTTAAGTATTTAACTTTTTTTCTTATATAATCCGTGTGTGATCTTAATGGACTAGTTTTTGTATTAATTTCTAATAAAACTAGTTGATTTTGTAATATATATATATATATATTATGCTTATTAATTGAATTGAATTGAATTTTTTATTTAATATATAATTATTTTTTATAATATAAAAATAAGTATTTTATATCTCAAATAGCGAATATAACTTTAAAATATTGGAAATATATTACTGCAAAATTGATACGTGAGTACCGAGTAAAAAGTAAACTAAACTGAAAAATTAACTAAAAAATAAGTGTTGTAATTAAATATTAAGATTCAAGTTTGATCCTCACCAAATACAATTCATATATTTTTTAAAATTTTTCACCAATAACATATGTACTATGATTAAGAATTCAACTCGCGATGCAAATTTTAAACATTTGATGAGCATTAATGCAATTTAACTACTGTTGAAATCTTTTTAATTCCTAAAGCCCCGGAATATTTGCCGTCCCCAACAGCAGAGCAATTTTAGACGCTTTAAAGGAGAAAAAAGAAAACAAATTTACATGCAGGCGGCGATTAGATTAGATTACCCTCCATTCCCCCCCAAAAAAATATAGTCCACACCCACCTGCCTTTTCCCCCAAATTAATCTATATATTCCTTTATTTTTATATCTGAATTTCTGGGCTTCAATTTTGCCCCCTCTTTTCTTCTTGTTGTTGTGAATTTTATTTTGTTCTTTTTTAAATCAAACCCAGAAATGGGTTCTTCTTCATTTGTTATGTTGTTCTCCTATATTATATCTCTTTGTTTAATAAGCTGCGTTTGGGGTTCTTCTATTTGTTCGCATGAAGCTGATGTGTTCGTTAAAAATCTTCATTTTCAGTGCTCCCCTTCGGTTTCTCCAATCCCCCCTCTGAAGGTACGTTTTAATTCTAGCTTAATATTGTTGGAATTATCATTTATTATTTGTAGATTGCTTTGTTAGTTGGTTTAGGAAAATGGATTCTTGAGATTTAATTATTTTTCTTTGATTTCGGATTCTTGGTATTTACGCTTTGTTTCTTAATTTTGTAAAAAGAAGTCAAAATTATAGGAAATTTTGGGTTTATATAATGAATGATCGGGGTAGTTTTACGGAATTTTCATGACGTTATTGCATTATGGGGGTATTGGATTCTTACAATATAATTTAATTTGAATTTCGAAAAACAATAAATAAAGAATATAGAAATGAAGTTGCAAAATTGATTAGCCATTCATTCGTTAATATTAGTTAGTCTTGGTTAGGGCCTTTGAATTATTTTATTATCTTCTGGAACATTTTGACTGAAATTGCATTATCATGTATTTAAGCCTTGTGCAAATCAGCTGGAAATAAGCCGGATTGGTGAAATATGAAACATTAATGGTTTTTTCTTTAGTCGCCTACTTGTAGCTCTATGGTGGCAGGATTTTGTTGATTATTAGATTGTGGCTGGAAAAGAATCTATATTCTAGATGGCTGAGAACGTAAACTTTGTTATCTTTTTTATGTTTTGATCTCCAACTTCCTTCTAGGCTTAAATGACCCTCAATATGCAACTTTATTACTATCTCAATCTCTGATCAGAAACTGTTGTCTTTGTGCTTTCGGTTAAGGTATAGATCTAATGATGGTAAGAATCCATAGGATAGACTCGTTGTTCTTGAATTAATGGGTTTAGAAGATATGCGTGCACGCTAACATGCATATATACATGTGCATAGCTCAAATCATAATCTGTCTATCCTCTTTTTGGCCCTTTCAGAAGGAAAGCTAGCAGGTAATGTCTCTTTTACGAGTCTGTTTATAGGATATATCTGATGCCCCAAAAAAGTGATCATTGTAACCCAAATGAGTGTACATGAGATACAGGTGCTCAATGTCCCCTCACCCGATCAGGGATAAAATATATCCATGAAAATGAGTGCCCATGCAATTATATATCCATCCAAGTGTCTTCAGTTAACTGTTCTGACTTATGACTGTGGTTTTGGGATTGATGATTCAGCTTATTGAAGGGAGACTGAAACCGTAGGACTCGTTAAAGAGAGACCAATTTTTTAGTGTTTTTTATATAAATTAAACTTACGGTTTTATTATTTCATACGTCCCTTTAAATAAGAACCAAGCTCATTATATAAAAAGAGGAAAGGAAAGAAACAAACACATAATGGACTGAAATAAAAAAGCATAGTAAAAAAACTTAAGGAAAGAAATAAAAGCTTAACCTAAGCCTTGATTTAGATAACCAAAATTAACGGCCTTTCCTAACATTGATTTGACCCATAACATTAACCCTCTAATTTGAATTGATTTGTTGTATTATTATCTGGCTTATGATGCTTTAGTTAGCTAAATTCTGTGTGCTACTGAACAATTGAAAACTTCACCGTTAACTTACCGACAGAGATACTAAAAGAAGTTGATGTTGTCAGAAATACAAAAGGCAAACCAAGAATAGGAAACAACTCTTTCTCTGCATTCGCCACTTTTTTCTGTTCTACCTTAAAGGGAAATGTTTTCTTTTAATTCTATACAATTTTGTTAAAGAATACCATTATCTTGAGCATCAACTTGTATTTTTAAATATTAAGTGAATAACTAGGACTCATGCAATTGCCTTGCGGAGGATCCTCTAATCATCATAATTATGGTTCACAGATTTGTCAATTTTCCAGTAATTA
Source organism: Hibiscus syriacus (assembly GCF_006381635.1). Classification (NCBI taxonomy): domain Eukaryota; kingdom Viridiplantae; phylum Streptophyta; class Magnoliopsida; order Malvales; family Malvaceae; genus Hibiscus; species Hibiscus syriacus. The sequence continues at coordinate 742,043 of NW_024063440.1, forward strand.
GCTCAGATCAGTGTGTCATTTGATTGTATTTCAAGGATCAATATTTTGCACGACTTGCTGTTTCAAGGAGACAAACCTTCTGATAATCTTTTATGCATGTTTATAATTTTCCTTGCAGGTGGATGGCAGCTTCCTGGACCGAGCATTGATTTCCAAACAGAGAAATGGTTACACTTCTGTGCTCTTTTATGCATCCTGGTGCCCATTTTCACGCAGTTTGTACCCAAAGTTGGAAATTCTCAGTTCCATGTTTCCTCAGGTAGAGCATATGGCCGTTGAACAGTCTTCAGCTTCACCAAGGTATGCAGATACTTATCCTGCTTTAAGTATCGGTTTTTGTGAACTAATTATTTAATTGATGTTTCCTGTGTTGGACCTCTTGGTTTGGTGCACCATTACAAATGTACTTGAAAGCTTCCTTAAGAAAAAAGCATTTGTGAAAGCACGCATATCAATTGAAGTGATTTGTCTGCTAATGGAGTCTAGTAATCATGGCTTTTGGAGTAGTTTTCTATCAATTTATATGTTTTTGCTGTTGTGTATCCCGCCAATATATATAATTTTACTGTGTAAAATACCGAGTAAAATATATGAACATTAGATGCTCATGTCTGCTACTCAAGTAAAATACCGAACATATATATAATTTTACCATGTGATACTTCTTTTGTACTTCTTAACAAGTCCTTAACCGATGCCTGAATAAATTCTTTTATGAATAAGCTCGTTTAACTCGGCATACCCTTATGATCATTAATATGCAAAGCAGAATTATCAATCAAATAAACCATTCTTTTTCTTACCGTTGAAGTCTAATAATAGATTTCATAACTAATTCCTTTGATATGTGTCTATCACAGCATATTTTCAAAGTATGGAATTCATAGCTTGCCTTCAATTTTAATGGTGAACCAGACCACAAGGGTGCGATATCGTGGTTCAAAAGATATCCCCTCAATCGTACAATTTTATGAGAAAACAACAGGTATTTGCTCTCTGCCAAAAATATATCTTTTACTGCTTTTGATTATCAAGTAGATGACCCTGTACATTGGAAACTTCAGCTATATCTCTAGTTACGAAAAAAAATAATAACATAAATTTTGCTATTTTGTGTACTATGAAGCATAACAGAACTGTAGCACCTTATACATAACCCTAGTTTGTGAGTTGAGCATCATTCCAAGTTTATTAACAGGAGTCTCTGCATTATAGGATTTGAACCAGTTCAATATATGGCTGAAAGCGAGCCAGTTGTATCAGAAGGTGACAATAAATACATGATACAGTTGTGGAATGAAACCCCGATGGAGATAGTAAAACAGGAGCCCTACCTAGCATTTGCCTTTCTGTTTCTCTGTTTCAGAGGACTCCTATCCATATTCCCTAAAGTAATGTCTCGTCTCAGGGCTTTCTGGGTTTCATATGCTCCACACTTGAAGTTGGAGATCTTCGGTGAGACGAGTCAATTATTTGCGCGAGCCCTTCATATGGTTGATGTGAGAAGAGTTTGGACGAAACTGAGGCTGAGCAAAACAAGAAATTTCCATCAAGGTGCCAAGAGCGCCCGTGTTTGGGCTTCTTCACTGGCGTCGGTCTCTTTGGGCGAATCTTTTTCGGGCAGATCATCCTCATCCTAGTTTTGAGTTTTTCAGAGCTAAGCTAAAAACGCATGAAGGAGCCATATCAATCGGGTAGCGCATTACAAACTGCGATGATGCTTTGGGACATCGTAATCCCCCCCCCTCTCTCTCTGATATTAAATCAGATTGATAGTTTCGATACCAAAATCTGTTGAGTTTGAGTTGTAGGTGTTTTTTTGTGGGAGGAAATCAAGTAGAATGTATATTTGAGAAGTGATTTCTTTTTTCTTTCTGGTGTGTATATCACTCTTTATTTGTTTGAACATTTCTTACTTCACATCTGTTGAATGGCAAAGCTCATTGAACTGCCGTAACTTACTAGCGTTGCACACATAGGGTAAACTATGCGTTTAATACATAAACTATTAGTTTTAATCCGTTTTCATTTGATTAATTGTCTTGGAAATGACATTTCAGTCGATTTATTAGTCATGCGTAAACTCCATTCTGGTCGCTGAATTATTAGTCAAGTTATAAGTAAGTCGTATTGATTGAATGTTAAATCACAAAGCATGATAATGATACTATAAACTTGTTAGAATAGATAAAAGACCTTAAATGTAAAGCAAAAAAAGACTAGTTGAATTCTTAAAAAATAATTTTAAGTGCATAGTTGGATTTTTTATTCTCGAAGTGTGTTCAGATGTTGATTGAATATTATGAAACATGATTTTGATGTATTTTGGCATGTTTAAGGTGATTCGAGTATGCTTATTAACTTTAGGATCGATTAGGTGTGTAATTGTTAACTCAAAATTGGATGTTCAATATATTTTCTGCAATTTCTAATAAGAAAAGAATGTTCCTTTAAATAAAAGGATCGATCCATTTATAACTTAACTAATAGTAATTGATAAATTAGAATGTAGTTTAACCTAAAAGTTTGCTTTTAGCGTACTAGTGGTAATGAATGAGTCAATGTTTTAATTTATATAAATTATTTAATTGATTGCCTTTGTAGATATGAATATAATATTGATCATATTTGTAGACACCCGTTTTTGTCCGGGTCCTCTTTTTTTTTTTAATTTTATTATTATTATTTATTATTATTATTATTATTATTATATTAATACAAATATTTATATTTTGATGCAGGCTATTAAGCCCACCAATACATCCAGCCTAACTAAACCCTAAATAGATTAGAGTTTTTATCCTAATCCCCTAACCCTAAAACTACAGCAGCCAGTGACTATTCGGCTCCAACCGTCACCGCTTGGCCTTCCAACTTCCACAGCCGCACGCGTGAGCTGACGCCGTTAACTCCTCAAGCCATTACCGACAATCCTGAACCAAACAGTGATGGTAAATCTATCAACATTGACCGGTTTCTCAACCAAATCAGAGCAATAGTAAACCTAAATTGAAAACCTATTTAAAAAACGAAATAAATCCCGAAAATTCAGGATTTCACCAGCTACCAAATCAACCCATAATTTCCCTAAGTTCTAGATATCATCATTCAGCAACCACAACAAAAAGGAGAAGAGGCAACCATTTTAGGGGGGCATTCGGGTTTTCAAAAAAAAATGGAAAAATACCGAAAAAAACAAAGAATGAAAAAGGAAAAGCTCTCACCTTTGGTACATCGGCCACTACCGTTTCCTCACACGAGACACCACTGCAGTTGTGCGGCTTCACCGGACCAACAAGCCTTTCTGTTTTAAAGGTAAATGTTTTGTGTAATCGAGTTGGGTGGAGGACTCGGTTTCTAGGTTTGTTCTAGGAAGGTAGAGGAGAAAGAGAGAAAGGGGTGGGCCATTGTTCAGTTTAAATCCCCGTGGCCACCGATTTACGGTGGCCGGGGTGAGGGTTATTTTTCTCTGCGGTAGTGGAGAAGGGGAAGGTTATAGAGGGGAGGGTTGAGCGGCTGAGAGATGAAGAAAATAATGAGGGATTAGGGTTTAGAACCCTAAATATGGTTTATGACCACACAGTCGAACGACGTCGTTCTATGGGGACCTTATGCGTGTTTTTGGATTGTGGGTTAACTACATGTTTGGTCCCCCATATTTTGTAATCTGTTTGTTTAATCATTAAATGAATTTTCTAATATTCTGTTTCAGACGTGTATTTTACAATATTTGTATTTCAGTCACTAGTTTGTTTACTTTGTCATGTTTATGTATGTTTTACTTTAGTATCAATGTTTTTTAGTTATTTTATTTTAGTCACTGGTAGCTTGTGTTGTGTATTTTTTTTGACATTTGAATCTGGTCATATCATTTCTAAATATTTTATTTTAGTCACTGCTTCACTTTTGGTTTAATTATTAGTCGGTCTTAATGTTTTGTTTTAATTCATTTTAGTCCTGTATTATGTCTTTTAAATGTTTATATATCTAGCTGTTAATTTCATGTAGTTTTCATTTTGGTCATCAATTAATGATTTATATTTATTCTATTTTGGAGTTGATATTTTATACCTTTTCATTTTGATCCCTATTTGATCACTAGTGTGCTTTGGGCAAATACTTTGTTTTGAGCCCTGATTTGTGATTTATTTCATTTTAGTCACTAATTTTATATATGGTGTATTTTCTTTGATGTTTTAATTTGGCCATGTCTTTTGTAGGATTTTTATTTTAATCATTGTTGGGCTTTTGGTTTAAGTATAGTTTGATCCTTTATCTTTCTGTTTATCTCATTTGGTCACTAACAATATTTATGGGCTATTTTCATTTTTAACACCTGTATTATTTAATATGTGCAATTTGAACTATGGTAATTACTTTTTAGCCCTGTTAGTTTATGCTTTTACTAATTTAATCCATTATGTTTATGTATTTCTATTTTAGCCCTATTAATGTATGTTATGTCATTTTGTGGATATTTGACTTTAGACCCAATATTTGTAATAGTTTCGTTTTAGTCTCTGATTTCATATGATAGGTATTTTGGTAGATGTTCGAATTTATCCCTGATATTTGTGAATATTTTATTGTAGTCATTTATGTATGATTTTATTGTACTTGTTATTCGGTTATTTGTATTATGTAAATAATGTTTTTTAGTAATGTAAATATTTTATTTTTGTATTTCCAATTACATTTATTTTCATTATATTTTTATCTATGTATGAAATATTCGATTATATTTTCAAGAACACGTATGCGTAGAATGGGCGTGGAAAGTACCACTTGGTCGAAGTGGTACGATCCGATACGGCATTTTAACGACATAGGAACTTGCAACAAGTCGAGTATATTTTACTAATTAATTTATTTTAATAATGCAATGTGTGTTTTTTAATTCAGTATTTATTTCATTTTTATTTGAATGCAAACGTTAATTTCATTTATATTCGATTTGCATATTTATCAATGAGGGAATATTCTTTTATTAACTAGAAATAGTCGAGTTAGCTTTCCTGATGGAGGATTACTAATTTCGATATTTCTTTTCGAGTTAAAGAATTTTCTGTAATTAATTTATTCAAAGCAAATTGATTAAATTTCAATAAATGGATCACATCTTAATTTTATATTCGATTTGTAATTTCTACCATTACGACAATGTGTAAGCGACACAGTACCAGTTTTTGGGCGTTGTGGGGTGTTAATCTTTCCCTACACGTAACTGATTCCCGAATCCATTTAATCGAATCTTTGGTGACGCATACCAAATTTTGTCTTATAAAAATGATTTTTTAAAGATTGTTTTAAAAGACGTTTTTAGGTATTCGACCTGCCTAACCTAAAGGTCGATGGCGACTCTATTCAAATTATTCCAAATTAATTCCAAATTCCCCAATTTTTCTAAATTAAAGTCATAATCGTTTTTAAAATAATATTTAATTGTTTTACAAAAAATGGTTATGACAGCTTGGCAACTCCGCTGGGGACTTTTTTTAGAGAGTCAGGCTGTATGTCGTTTACATATTGTCATCTTGGTGGAAATTATGATTTCTAGTTTTAGTTAATTTATGATCCGTTTATTGAAATTTTTAATTGCTTCGGTTTTTTTTTCGTACTAACATTTTATTTTTGGCTTTCAGCTTTGTCAGGATTTTATCATTTTTCCTTGTTTTGTTTTCCTTTTGGGTCGAAGGTAGGTATGTTCCTCCTCACACACATCACTCGCATTGGCATAACATAAGCTCTAGACACGAGCTTCGACCCAAATTAGTTGGGGTGAATGCTTTACTCTCGTAAGAATTTATTCTTCGTATGAGTTTTAGCAAATAACCCATGGGATACATACCTTATACCTTCGTAGGGATTTATTCCTCGTACGGGTATAAGATAGTGAATCCCCTCGAATTGAACTCGTTCCGTTTGAAACCTGTAATGGGTGAGGATCGAGGGTCTGGCAGCCCAAGGGGGCACCGACATCAAGGACAATTCGAGTCCCTTTTTTCCGTTAGAGCCGAAACCAAGCATATAGTGAACCGTCGAACGATCACCCTAGGTATAGTCATACCGAACCTTTGTCCGTCAGTAGGTACCCAAAATAGGTGTACACGAAGGAGGAACGATTCTAAACCCTTTAAATTTGTAGAATATATTTTTTTCCCGAATAAAGCATGCGAACTAGATACCATGCAGTTAGGACCAATTTCCTGAAAATAGATCATTTTGGGTAGATAGCATGTCCGGGTAGGATTGTTATTTAATTGAAAGCATGTTTGGGTAGATATCATGACGGGGTAGGTGTTATATCCATCTATGAATTACATTTTTATTTGTATCATTTATTTTACATGTACTAACTTATTTTTCTCTTTTGTTTGTGTATACTAACTTATTTCTTCTCTTTTGTTTGTGTCATTTTGTCATTTGCATTGCATTGCATTGCATCATCATAATGCAAAAGTGTTGATCCGTAAGGGGATATTCGAGAGAAAATTTTCACAAGAAGAGATAAAAGTTTTCAATCAAGCGATCGCATACACAGACATGCATCGAGGGCTAAAAAGAAGTCCAGAGTACAAGAATGAGATTTTCTCGAAGATCGTGCATCATTCGAGACTGATATGATAATCCACTGATCTAAGGAGTAATCCAGCAGTAGATTCTCACCCACAATTATTCCATCGTTAACCATCAGGGAGTGAAGCACAAACTTCAGCATAGCCGCGGTATTAATGGAGTTAGTTTACAGAGCATAGAGGGGCATCGGTTCCAAGTACAAAGATCCGAGACGAAGCAGTGAGCTCGAAGATCGTGCATCATTCAATACTGAGATGATGATCCACTGATTCAAGGAGTAATCTAGCAGTGGAGTCTTATCTACAATCATTTCATCGCTAGTTATCAAAGAGCGACACACCGACCTCATTACCACCGAGGCATTAACAGAGTCAGCTTACAGAGCGCTTGAGGGGCATCATTATTGAGGACGAAGATCCGAGATGAAGCAGTGATCCATTCCAGGCTCACCATCTAAGCGAAGACATGTTTGTAAATTGGATTGTCTTGTAATGTGAAAACTTTTATTTCTGGTGAAGACTATTCTATGATATTCATCGTTGGGGTCAACATTTTTCCATCTGCATTTGCATCTTTTTATGTTGCATATATATTTTTAAGCATTTTCATATGCATCATTCATAAAAACATGAGATCAATTTGTGGAGAAGTCAGTGGAAGTAATCCTGATCACGTGACCATATTGAGAATATAAACAAGAAGCTGAAATCAACACGATAGAAGCTTGTTCGATTGAGTCTTCCAGGATGGTTCGAGAAAAGAGTCATCGTTCCCTGAGGTCTACGATGTTGATCCAGTGCACAATTTCCACCTAAGAAGCTCCAGACATTCCACCGAGAACTGCAAGACACTAAAGCACAAAATCCATAATATGATTTATTCAGGGGTATCCTAATACTAAGCCAGAGAAGTTATTGCATCAACCACTTGCATCCATAGAGATTGTTTTGTTTGAACTCGTTTTTGTTCTTTCTTCAATATTTGCTTAAATATTTTTAATCTTTGATGACTGAAATGATGCTACCTTCTAAGGTTAAATAATTGAACAAATTTTAATCTTTAGTTCTTTGAATATCGAATGAATTACATATTCTTTTAATTCTTCAAGAATTATAGATTTTTGACATATGGCAAGATTAGACCCTTTCTTATTCTGTCTAAACCCAAAATAAAATCTCTCGATTTTTTTTACCCGAAATAATTCCTGGTCACTACCAAAGAACCAAATTTTGACATTCTATCTCCTTAAGGCCTTGAAACATTCTTTCCACCTTGAAACACTGCATTTATTTTTTTTGAGACACAAAAGTCATACCCATACCTTTCTTTGAGTCAATAAAGTCACAATCGTCTTCTTAGACGTAAAACCAACATTTTCTACCAATAAAACCTACAGACATTGAGTACAAGATGTTCACTTGAACATAAACCTTCCTACAAAGAAGACACTGTGTGGGGCATCTCGCATCAATTTTCTGAAGACGAGCATGAGCAATTGAGACATGTTGAGAGCAAGAAGCGAAGAGAAAAAAATAGAATTCATTCAAAATAATTCTATCATGCATTAATTACTGTTTTCATTTAAATAAAAATTAATCCTGAAAATCTATCCCCCTGGGGATACCTCTTCTGCAAGGACTTCTGTGTATGAGATGATGAACGGCTTTCTTTCTTTATCCCTTCACAAAAGGAGAAAATATATCCCTTGTATCCCCATTGATCAAGGATCACCCTCCATATTGGGGGGCAAGTTAGAGGAAATCTGCTCGTATGAGTGAAGACCATTGATCCAGATAAGATACCAAAAGGTGAACCAAATACACAGTGCAAAGATCATATTAAAGCGAAGAGAAAAGAAAAACAAAGAGAAAGAAACAAAGTGAAAAAAAAGAAGAGAAAGTGGACAAAGAGCACATACAAAGAGTCTCTCGACTCAAATGGCACATCAAGTTTCAAACTATGAGATTGATCCAGAATTAGTTCACCAGAAGATCATAGAACATCAAGAGAAGACAAAGGACTAATACGAGCATATTCAAATTGAGCAAGACAAGATTGAAGGCATCAGAGTTAATTGATCCTTGGTTCAATCACCTTTCAACACTTGTTTGGGCCTATTTGTCCCTTTCTTTCATAACCGTGAACCATGGCCCACATTACGTGCCTAAAAAGTCCCTTCTAATCATACATGGATTTCTAAACAGAAGAGACTATCTTCAGATTTCATCCCGCTCATCAGGATTAATCTTTTATTTACAAAAGGTTTTCTAAAATCTTTAATGCATGATAGATAAAAAAATAGCAAAGGGGGGTTCAAGACGTAAATTCTTATTAACGTCTTGAAACCAAAGGAGGATTCGAGTTGAAAACCTGAAAAGGCGGCTCGAATATGAAGACTAATGCATAAGAGACGATCGCACAAATCCCTTGATGAGGTATCGCATAACATAAACGAGAACATGAGAGTTGGGAGTCAGAGAACACTTCCAATAACTGAGTACAGAAGCTACTCCATCAGATCAGAGAACATCAAATAAATGAGAACACTATACTTTTGACCAAAATTAACCACTTGAGACTTTTTTATCCTTCCTTACTTAACCATCTCTCAAAGATAGCATTGATCTTGACACTTGTCAAATAGCTATAATTTACTGAAGGATTAAAAGAGTAATTAATTCTTTGATATCCAATGAACTCTTGTTTTATGATTTGTCAATTGTGAAACCTTGAAAGGAGCAATGTTTTCAAAACTTTTGATTAAACATTTTTCAAAACTATTGATATTTTCAGACTTTTGAAAATAAAAGAAGAAAAAAAAACATTTTCAAGGATAATCTCTCTGGAGGCGTATCTTGGAATTCAAAAAATATCTATCTGAAGCTCAAGATCGAAGCTGGGGCAAGAGAAGCTAAATTTTAGGGCAAAATTTGATGGAATAAACAAATGGTCTCAGGTCAAGGTTTGTAAGAGTATACACTGGTGGAAATACGAACAAATTGAATCAATGATAGAGTGAAGACTGCTCTCGCAACAATTCTCCTTCCAGATTGAGAAAACATACGTCAACACATACATACATACATACATACATACATACATACATACATACATACATACATACATATATACATACATACACATACATACATGATACATAAATTTTGCATCAAACATTTATCATCATGTGTATTAAAGACATTTTTCTCCTCGCTTGAGGACAAATTCAATAAAAAAATCAAATAAATTTCATCTTGACATCCATCATAACATCCAAGATAGTCAGTCAAAAATACATCATTTTGATCTCTCAGGAAATCAAAGCTCAGAAATGACCAGATATCTCTAACTTGAAGAAGCAATGATTTGACTTCTTGAAGTCAACAATCAAGACATTTCCTCAACATACAGGAACAAGAAGACTATCTATCACCTTTGAGGTTTTTTTATTGAAGTAAAATTCAGTCTCATATGAGACATTTTTCCACAAATTTTGAGATTTTTCTAAAAACAAATTTTGCCTCGCTTGAGACAATTTCTTTCAAAACAAATTTCGTCTCATTTGAGACATTTTTCCTTTGAGATCCAAATTTTGAATTTGTTTCACATTAAACAAAGTTGATCTCATTTGAGATCGTATTTATTTCAAAACAAATTTCGTCTCGCTTGAGACATTTTTCCACAAATTTTGAGAATTTTAAAACAAATTGCGTCTCGCTTGAGACATTTTTCCTTTGAGATACAAATTTTGAATTTGATTCACTTAAAACAAAATTAATCTCACCTTAGATTGTTGTTTCTTTCAAAACAAATTTCGTCTCATTTGAGACATTTTTCCTTTGAGATCCAAATTTCGAATTTGTTTCACATTAAACAAAGTTGATCTCATTTGAGATCGTATTTATTTCAAAACAAATTTCGTCTCGCTTGAGACATTTTTCCACAAATTTTGAGAATTTTAAAACAAATTGCGTCTCGCTTGAGACATTTTTCCTTTGAGATACAAATTTTGAATTTGATTCACTTAAAACAAAATTAATCTCACCTTAGATTGTTGTTTCTTTCAAAACAAATTTCGTCTCATTTGAGACATTTTTCCTTTGAGATCCAAATTTCGAATTTGTTTCACATTAAACAAAGTTGATCTCATTTGAGATCGTATTTATTTCAAAACAAATTTCGTCTCGCTTGAGACATTTTTCCACAAATTTTGAGAATTTTAAAACAAATTGCGTCTCGCTTGAGACATTTTTCCTTTGAGATACAAATTTTGAATTTGATTCACTTAAAACAAAATTAATCTCACCTTAGATTGTTGTTTCTTTCAAAACAAATTTCGTCTCATTTGAGACATTTTTCCTTTGAGATCCAAATTTCGAATTTGTTTCACATTAAACAAAGTTGATCTCATTTGAGATCGTATTTATTTCAAAACAAATTTCGTCTCGCTTGAGACATTTTTCCACAAATTTTGAGAATTTTAAAACAAATTGCGTCTCGCTTGAGACATTTTTCCTTTGAGATACAAATTTTGAATTTGATTCACTTAAACAAAATTAATCTCACCTTAGATTGTTGTTTCTTTCAAAACAAATTTCGTCTCATTTGAGACATTTTTCCTTTGAGATCCAAATTTCGAATTTGTTTCACATTAAACAAAGTTGATCTCATTGAGATCGTATTTATTTCAAAACAAATTTCGTCTCGCTTGAGACATTTTTCCACAAATTTTGAGAATTTTAAAACAAATTGCATCTCGCTTGAGACATTTTTCCTTTGAGATACAAATTTTGAATTTGATTCACTTAAAACAAAATTAATCTCACCTTAGATTGTTGTTTCTTTCAAAACAAATTTCGTCTCATTTGAGACATTTTTCCTTTGAGATCCAAATTTCGAATTTGTTTCACATTAAACAAAGTTGATCTCATTTGAGATCGTATTTATTTCAAAACAAATTTCGTCTCGCTTGAGACATTTTTCCACAAATTTTGAGAATTTTAAAACAAATTGCGTCTCGCTTGAGACATTTTTCCTTTGAGATACAAATTTTGAATTTGATTCACTTAAAACAAAATTAATCTCACCTTAGATTGTTGTTTCTTTCAAAACAAATTTCGTCTCGCTTGAGACCTTTTCCCTTTGAGATCCAAATTTCGAATTTGTTGCACATTAAACAAAGTTGATCTCACTTGAGATCGTTTTCTCAAAAACAAACTTTGTCTCGCTTGAGACAATTTCTCTAAAAACAAATTTTGTCTCATTTGAGACTATATCTTAAAGCAAATTTTGTCTCGCTTGAGACATCATTTTCTCTCATAATACAAATTTCAAGGTTGTTGTACTTAAAGCAAAAGTAATATCACTTGAGATTTTCAAAGCTGATTTGTCTCGCACGAGACAGTTTCCCCTTTAAACAAATCCTGAAATTGTTTCATTTGAAACAAAATAAACACTTTTGAAAACACCTTTGAGATTGTTTCCCTAGAAATAAAATCGACAATCTTTGAATCTTTTTCTCTTAAAATGAAGTTTTGTCTCTCTTGAGACAGTTTCTCTTGAGATAAATCTTTGAGTCTGTTCCTTTTGAAAAAATCTTTGAGTTGTTTCTTTTGAAACAAATATCTTTGAGTCTATTTCTTTTGAAACAAAGTTTTGTCTCTCTTAAGACAATTTTGTGAAAAATCTTTGAGTCTGAAATAAAGTTGTCTCTCTTGAGACAATTTTGTGAAAAAAATCTTTGAGATTGTTTCTTTTGAAACAAAAATCTTTGAGTCTGTTTCTTTGGAAACAAAATTTTGTCTCTCTTAAGATAATTTCTTTTGAAACAAAAATCTTTGAGTCTGTTTCTTTGGAAACAAAATTTTGTCTCTCTTAAGATATTTTCTTTTGAAAAAAAACTTTGAATCTGTTTCTCTTAAAATGAATTATGTTATCTCTCTTGAGATAGTTTCTCTTGAAGTAAATCTTTGAATATGTTCATTTTGAAAATCTTTGAGTTTGTTTCTCTTAACAAAATCATCTTTGAGTCTATTTCTTTAAAAACATATGTTATATCTCTTGAGACAGTTTCTAATGAAAAACTAACTTTTGAGATTGTTTCATTTGAAACAAATTTGGTCTTACTTAAGATGTAATCCATCTTTGAGTCTGTTTCTTTTGAAACAAAATTTTATCTCTTAAAGGCAATTTCTTTTGAGAAAAAAAAATCATTGAGTTTGTTTCCTTTGAAACAAAATTTTGTCTCTCGAGACAACTTCTTTTGAAAATACCCACCTTTGAGATCGTTTCTATTAAAACAAATTTTATCTCGCATGAGACAGTTTCCTTTCAATGTCATCTTTGAGTCGTTTCCCTTGAAACGAATTTTGTCTCTTAAAACATTTTCTCTTAAAACAAGATCATCTTTGAGTTTGTTTCTCTGGAAACAAGGTTTTAGCCCTTAAAACAGTTTCTTTTGAAGAAAAATCTGAGTCTGTTTCTTTGGAAACAAAATTTTGTCTCACTAAGATACAATTTTCTGAAAAACAAAGTTTTGTCTCTTATGACAATGTTTTTTTTTAAAAAAAAAAATCATTAAATCTCTTTCTTTGGAAACAAAATTTTGTTTCTCTCGAGACAGTTTCTTTGAGAAAAATCTTTGAGTTTGTTTATTTGGAAAACAAAATTTACCATCTTTGAATTTGTTTCCCTTGAAACAAAGCAAATATCTTTGAGATCGTTTCCCTTGAAACGAATTTTGTCTCCCTTGAGACAATTTTATTCAAAATCCAATCTTTGAGTTTGTTTCTATTGAAACACATCTTTGAGTTGGTCTCCCTTGAAACCATTATCCCTAGAGATGGCCAGTCGTCCTCATCACGTAGGAATCATGTCATCCCTGACCAGATCTCCTCATCACGTAGGAGCCGTGTCAACCATAGATAACCAGTCGTCCTCATCACGTAGGAACCGTGTTATCGCCCTACCTAAAGATGGCCAGAACTCTTCATCACGTAGGAGCCGTGTCACCCCTAGATAACCAGTCGTCCTCATCACGTAGGAACCGAGTTATCACCCCTCCTAAAGATGACCAGAACTCTTCATCACGTATGAGTCGTGTCATACCCTGACCAGATCTCTTCATCACGTATGAGCCGTGTCACCCTTAGATGACCCGAACTCTTCATCACGTATGAGCAGTGTCGTTCCCAACAACCAACATTATCCAATTTCTAAGCATAGAAGGAAGAGAACCAGACAAAAACGTGTTATCTTATCGTCTTTGCCCTATTCTTGTTAACACAAGAATGTGCAAAGAGGGGCAGCTGTAGACACCCGTTTTTGTCCGGGTCCTCTTTTTTTTTATTTTAATTTTATTATTATTATTATTATTTATTATTATTATTATTATTATTATATTAATACAAATATTTATATTTTGATGCAGGCTATTAAGCCCACCAATACATCCAGCCTAACTAAACCCTAAATAGATTAAAGTTTTTATCCTAATCCCCTAACCCTAAAACTACAGCAGCCAGTGACTATTCGGCTCCAACCGTCACCGCTTGGCCTTCCAACTTCCACAGCCGCACGCGTGAGCTGACGCCGTTAACTCCTCAAGCCATTACCGACAATCCTGAACCAAACAGTGATGGTAAATCTATCAACATTGACCGGTTTCTCAACCAAATCAGAGCAATAGTAAACCTAAATTGAAAACCTATTTAAAAACGAAATAAATCCCGAAAATTCAGGATTTCACCAGCTACCAAATCAACCCATAATTTCCCTAAGTTCTAGATATCATCATTCAGCAACCACAACAAAAAGGAGAAGAGGCAACCATTTTAGGGGGGCATTCGGGTTTTCAAAAAAAAATGGAAAAATACCGAAAAAAACAAAGAATGAAAAAGGAAAAGCTCTCACCTTTGGTACATCGGCCACTACCGTTTCCTCACACGAGACACCACTGCAGTTGTGCGGCTTCACCGGACCAACAAGCCTTTCTGTTTTAAAGGTAAATGTTTTGTGTAATCGAGTTGGGTGGAGGACTCGGTTTCTAGGTTTGTTCTAGGAAGGTAGAGGAGAAAGAGAGAAAGGGGTGGGCCATTGTTCAGTTTAAATCCCCGTGGCCACCGATTTACGGTGGCCGGGGTGAGGGTTATTTTTCTCTGCGGTAGTGGAGAAGGGGAAGGTTATAGAGGGGAGGGTTGAGCGGCTGAGAGATGAAGAAAATAATGAGGGATTAGGGTTTAGAACCCTAATATGGTTTATGACCACACAGTCGAACGACGTCGTTCTATGGGGACCTTATGCGTGTTTTTGGATTGTGGGTTAACTACATGTTTGGTCCCCCATATTTTGTAATCTGTTTGTTAATCATTAAATGAATTTTCTAATATTCTGTTTCAGACGTGTATTTTACAATATTTGTATTTCAGTCACTAGTTTGTTTACTTTGTCATGTTTATGTATGTTTTACTTTAGTATCAATGTTTTTTAGTTATTTTATTTTAGTCACTGGTAGCTTGTGTGTGTATTTTTGTGACATTTGAATCTGGTCATATCATTTCTAAATATTTTATTTTAGTCACTGCTTCACTTTTGGTTTAATTATTAGTCGGTCTTAATGTTTTGTTTTAATTCATTTTAGTCCTGTATTATGTCTTTTAAATGTTTATATATCTAGCTGTTAATTTCATGTAGTTTTCATTTTGGTCATCAATTAATGATTTATATTTATTCTATTTTGGAGTTGATATTTTATACCTTTTCATTTTGATCCCTATTTGATCACTAGTGTGCTTTGGGCAAATACTTTGTTTTGAGCCCTGATTTGTGATTTATTTCATTTTAGTCACTAATTTTATATATGGCGTATTTTCTTTGATGTTTTAATTTGGCCATGTCTTTTGTAGGATTTTTATTTTAATCATTGTTGGGCTTTTGGTTTAAGTATAGTTTGATCCTTATCTTTCTGTTTATCTCATTTTGGTCACTAACAATATTTATGGGCTATTTTCATTTTAACACCTGTATTATTTAATATGTGCAATTTGAACTATGGTAATTACTTTTTAGCCCTGTTAGTTTATGCTTTTACTAATTTAATCCATTATGTTTATGTATTTCTATTTTAGCCCTATTAATGTATGTTATGTCATTTTGTGGATATTTGACTTTAGACCCAATGTTTGTAATAGTTTCGTTTTAGTCTCTGATTTCATATGATAGGTATTTTGGTAGATGTTCGAATTTATCCCTGATATTTGTGAATATTTTATTTTAGTCATTTATGTATGATTTTATTGTACTTGTTATTCGGTTATTTGTATTATGTAAATAATGTTTTTTAGTAATGTAAATATTTTATTTTTGTATTTCCAATTACATTTATTTTCATTATATTTTTATCTATGTATGAAATATTCGATTATATTTTCAAGAACATGTATGCGTAGAATGGGCGTGGAAAGTACCACTTGGTCGAAGTGGTACGATCCGATACGGCATTTTAACGACATAGGAACTTGCAACAAGTCGAGTATATTTTACTAATTAATTTATTTTAATAATGCAATGTGTGTTTTTTAATTCAGTATTTATTTCATTTTTATTTGAATGCAAACGTTAATTTCATTTATATTCGATTTGCATATTTATCAATGAGGGAATATTCTTTTATTAACTAGAAATAGTTGAGTTAGCTTTCCTGATGGAGGATTACTAATTTCGATATTTCTTTTCGAGTTAAAGAATTTTCTGTAATTATTTTATTCAAAGCAAATTGATTAAATTTCAATAAATGGATCACATCTTAATTTTATATTCGATTTGTAATTTCTACCATTACGACAATGTGTAAGCGACACAGTACCAGTTTTTGGGCGTTGTGGGGTGTTAATCTTTCCCTACACGTAACCGATTCCCGAATCCATTTAATCGAATCTTTGGTGACGCATACCAAATTTTGTCTTATAAAAATGATTTTTAAAGATTGTTTTAAAAGACGTTTTTAGGTATTCGACCTGCCTAACCTAAAGGTCGATGGCGACTCTATTCAAATTATTCCAAATTAATTCCAAATTCCCCAATTTTTCTAAATTAAAGTCATAATCGTTTTTAAAATAATATTTAATTATTTTACAAAAAATGGTTATGACAATATTAATATTCAATCTGCTTAGAATCACTAATACCCAATTTGTAGATAATTTTTATTCTTTTCTTCTTGTAAGTAAAGGTAGGTGTAATCAGCTCATCTAGTAGAATAACATATTAAATCCCTTAAATAATGTCAAATAATTAGATCAGTACAAATGAAACAAATTAGGTTGGGGAGTCATTTTTGTCTATGAAATACCCCATTTTAGGGATGGCAAAAAAATCGATCCCGTCGGGAAAAATCAAAAATCGAATTAAATGGGTCGAGTTCGGAGATGATAAAAGGAGACGGGTTTGGTAATCTCTGCTCCGAATACCCAGCCCGATACCCGGCCCGATAATATATATATATATATATATATATATATATATATATATATATATATAATAAATTTAATTTAAATTAAAAAATATTTATATAATATTTATATTTTTAATTTAAATATATATATCCGGCTCGATACTGGTTTAAATAACTGTTTATGCTAAATGGGAATACTCGTTTCCCTACGGTTTCCTCGCTTACCCGATGTGAATCTCTTTTAAATCCCTGTAATTTTTTAAACGGGGACATGTACACATTTTTTAAACGAAAATGGGAGACCAATTCCCGACCCGAAACCGTCCCGTTGCCATCCCCACCTGATTTAGATTAATAGAAAACCGGTGATTATATAGAGAAGGTTGTTGTGGGTTGGGGGCAATTTTCAGCTCCTAAATTTATTTCGGCATAAATTCTTGGACTGCAATTTGCAACGTATTATGAAGGCCGTGTTTGCTTTTCCATGGAAAACGACTTACAAAAATGGAAAATGACGGGTTATTTCTTGAATTATTAAAACACATCCCTAATACATACAAAAATGGATTAATTAATGTCAGATTTAACGCACCAATTTAATAGCAGAGAAAAAATTAAAATTAATTTATGAAGATGACAAATTCATTAATTTTAAATCATGATCTAAAAAGATAATTAAGATTTATCTTATTAAAAATAATTAAAAGATAAATGTAGAGAAATTAGAATAAAAGGGAAAACAATGAAATAAAAGAAGATACCAGATCATGGACACTTGTATCATCCTTCAAAAACTTACCAATCATTCTCATTCCAAGCAAACTCCTACAAGCAACCCACACTTCTTTTTTCCTTTTCTCCCTATTATCTTTTATTACATACAAATTATATTTTCTGTTTTAATATTATTTCTATCATTTAAAATTTAAAATTACAACTTATATATATATATATATATATATATATATATATATATATAATATTTACACATCTATATATAAAATAATAACCTTTTTATTTGTATCTTTGTTAGGAGGGAAAGATTAATGGAAGAAAAAGTGTTGTTTTTTTAAAAAAATTGACTTCGAGCGATTGGGTCTATAAAATATGTATATGTTATTAATAGTTAAGAAATATTTTTGAAGACTTGATGATTATTTTCATCCTTGTAGTAGATTCAATTTATCATTTTCACTCTTATAATATTTTTGCATCAATTTAATCATCAAAGTTGTTTAGGAACATCATCCTAGTCCTAAAAGTCTGTTTTGAAATACATAATTGTTAGCCTTAAGCGCATGTAGATGCTAGTAATTTCACATCAGTCAATATTATTGACGCATCTTAATGATGACGTGACATTTATTTAAAATATAAATAATAAAATATTTACTAAATACAACGATTAAAAAAATCCTCAAAATTTTAATTTAATCTCTTAATCTCACTGAAATAAATAATAAAATTTAGAAAAAAAATTATTTATTATGTTTAGTAAATATTTTAATATAATGTCTTAATACACAGACGTAAAAGACTAATGATTCTGTTAGTCAAAAAAATCAGATTTTAAAGACAAATGATACTCCAAAAGAACTTTGAGAGTTAAATCGATATAAAAATATCATAAAGTCAAAAATAATAAATTAAATATACTACAATAACAAAAGTAGCTCCTCCAGTTTTAAACAAATATTATTATCATGTAATTAATCTACACTAAATTAATATATATACATGAAATTTATTCTTTATACTACTATATAAGTTTATCTTAATTTTATATTATATATATATACATGAATTTTTTTTAATATCCAGGTGTTTGTTAAAGTGTCCAACACTTGTACTGATTTAGCAGAGATTGCTGGATTCATATTTAAAGAAAGTAATGGTATATCAACAATAAGTTGATATAATGAACGAGGCATTTGATTTTTGAAGTAAAATTTAAGGGTTTAAATTTTGATGTTTGTGAATGAGGTAAATTGAATTGAAAATATTATTTTTAATTCTGTAATATTTAATTTAGATTAATTGATTAATAAATATAATATTAGTGATTAATTAAAAAAATAAGGAAATATTAATGAAACTGGTACTTGAACTTGTAAGAGAAGGCATTCTGTAGGTGGGCCTCCCTTACATTGTCATCTCTTACAAGGATAAGCTCATCACTGTTGTATTTAAAGGCTTAATCTTTCACTCCATTACTAAAAATTCCACATGTAAAAGACCCATTTTTTTGGATCCAATAATTCAATCCTAAAAATGCTTCACCAGGAAATGGATATCGATGACTGGGTTTTCTTGCCCGACGATAGATTCTTGAAAATCAATCAAGATTCCGAGAAGAAGCAAGTCCATGGAGGGAACCGAGTGTCCGATCTCGTTCTACTCACCGATTATTTCGACAAAAGCCATCCTCCACCGAAACAAGTTGTCCCGCTGCCATTTCAACTGGAACCCAGAATCCTTAATGATCCGAAAAGGGTACCCATCGATTTCAGTTCCACGCCGTCGATGATCCTGGAGAAGATCAAAGAAGCCGGAATCGAATCGGTTGAAGGCGATCGGGAAGTGAAGACACAAGTTTCTTTCAGGAAACCGAGTTACAACAATGAATCCGTCGACATGACCAACAAAATGGACTCAACCAGGTCCACTACTAAAGGATCCATCCCTCAACTCGACGCAGCAGGTACGTTTGATTTCGATGACGACGACGACGGTGAGTTTTTGCAGAACACGCGGTCTCCAAAATTCAAGGACTCGATCGAAAACAACGAAGCCGACTGGGAAGAAAACTCCGGTGGGATCTGGAAATGGAGCTTGACCGGCATCGGAGCTATTTGTTCATTCGGTGTTGCTGCTGCTACCTTTTGTATCATCATATTCGGAGCTCAACAGAGGCTGAAACAACACCAACTGAACCAGAAACTGCTGTTTCAGCATTACACCGATGAAAAGGTAATCAAATTTCACAGGGAATATCTGTAAATTACAGCAAAATTTGGCCCCATTGTTTAGTAACTTTTGTGATTGCAGAGGATGAAACAGGTGGTTCATCAATCAACAAAACTCAATGAAGCAATCTCTGCAGTTAGAGGAGTTCCAATCACCAGGGCTCACATAACGTTTGGTGGTTACTATGATGGAATTTAAAAGCCAAGTCTCCTGGGGCTTCATCAGTGTCTGGTTTTGTACATAAAACAAGGGTATATTATTTGGATTATGAATCCTGAAAGCTCTATATTTTGTTGTGTTTAGTTTAGCCACTTGATTGCATCTTCATCTGATCATAATGCAAGTATAGTTTTTTATACTGTGGGAGTTGATGTTAGTGAAATGTCTGCAAATTCTGCACTTACTAAACTATATATGATCTCAGTTGGAAATACTCAAGGGCAGCAAATCTAGCAAGAGTTGTTCTCTTGGAATAGTTTCTGCCATTGCTGCACCTTCTTTACTATGAAAAATAAAATTAATAAATAATGAATATTTTTTACGACATCATATCTTTAAAAAATTAAAAAAGAAAAAACATGTAATTTATAAACTAAAAATTATTTTATCCCAAATATATATATATATATATATATATAATTTGAAAATATAGAAATTGTTACAACTATTAAAATATAAAAAAATAACTTTTGGTCTTTAGATTTAATGTTTTTTATGATTCCTGATATGTATTAAAGTCATTTTAATTTGACCAAGAAAATCATTAGAGTAAAATCAAGAGTTGTTTGTGAATAGAAAAAATTAAATTGGAAAGATTATTTTTATAATAATTTTTTATAAACTTTAACTTAATATAATTGATTAATAAATTAAACATAAATCTTTAAATAAAAAAGTTAATATAGTAAATTTGCTTAGATATAGGTACTTAAATCAGATATAAGTACTTAAATAAAAAAAGGTCGTATAGTGATATAATATTTTAAGATTGTATTTTAAAAATTAAAATGATGATATGGGTAAATTTGTTAGATAGCAGTTTAAACAAAAAATTATTTGTTAAATAGTATAAATGTTATAATATCGATAAAACATTATTCAGATTATTTGATGTTTTTGAAAAGACGCATGATACCTTTAGAAAAATGTACGAAAACACAATGTTTTTTTTTTCTGGATTACATATAATCCAGTAGCATAGATTCTGGAAATCAAAAATCATATAATTCAGAAGTCATAAAATGATTTGAACATTTTTCAATAAATATTATAATAATTATCATAATTGAGAAAATACTTTTTCAGTTTCTTATACGAGCCAATCTTCTTTTCTATTATATTTTTATAATATCTTATCTGATACGATTTTATAATATTATTCTTTTGTTTATTAAATTTTAAATTTAAATCCAAAGAGTTTTAAAAAAATTTGAAAAATAAATATTGTCTTATCCCTGTCAAAATTTAAAACTCCGTGACTCATTTGAAAGATAATTTAATTAAGGCATGTATCATTTTGGGGGGCTTCCTAGCTCATATAGGTTGTGGGAAAATTTTTTTTTTTTCATATAAAACATCCATCATATTATTTCTTGAATTAAAGTTTTTTATTGGTTTAAAGACGTTGTTTACTCCTGTGATCTTCTCCATTAGTCTGAATACGTCATGTAGTCGTGGGCTCTTCTCCATTAGCCTGAAGACGTCATACAGTCTTCGAGTCTTAATATTTGACTTGAAGACCCGTGGAGCACCTAATATTTTTGGGTTGGTACTGTGCGATTCACCTTAAATAGAGAAATAGTCCCCCAAATTGGATTACATTTAGAATTCTTTTTTCCCACACCATTTACTCAGCCATTTTGCCTATTTTGGGGGTGGGATCCTACACAAAATCAAACAATAAGCAGGTCTTTGAAATTGAAGAACACTTATCCACAATTCATTGAATATTTTTTATTAGTTTCAATTTCACAACAGAAGACAGTTCCTTTTCCTATTAAAATAAGTGCCCTGGGTGAGTTTTTAATCAAAATGGATCAAACTTAGAATCCACCCAATTAGCTGTCAAATGAATTTTATGTCCATTTAAATCATATGAAGATATTTTAACACACAATGAAAATGATTGATTGAATGCACACCCAAACAGATAAGCGTTATTGAGTCATGTCACACCTCAGAACAATTTGTCCACCATTTCTGAAAGTTTTATATATAAAAAGTATACTAACTATTTAATCACTCACCTATTCTCATATTTTTATTTTAATCATTTAATTATTTTTTAAAATATATTTAAAATGATGTTTTAATTTCATTTTAATTACTTGCGGTTGAAAAACATATAAGAGTTATTGAGTCATTTATGAAAGTTTTATAAAACAAGGGTAAACTCCGTATTTAGTCACCCAACTATTTTTATACTTTTATTTTAATCGTTCAATTATTTGTTAAATCATACTTAAAACTATGTTTTAGTTTCGTTTGGGTTATCTATTGTTGGAAAATATAAATGTCGGTTTGATTTTCTTTTATTTTTTTAATGATGATATTGTATTATCTTATGGTGATACATCAATATCATTGTTAATTTTTTAACGACAGATGATCGAAATAGACTAAAACATAACTTGAGGTATGATTTGAAATGAATAATCGAGTGACCAAAATAAAACCACTATAATAATTAGATGACTAAATAGGTAATTTATTCTATAAAAAATGGGTTGATATGGGTTTACATTGAAATTGAAGGATGTGATTGGGTTTGTTGGAAGGAT
This sequence comes from Hibiscus syriacus, assembly GCF_006381635.1. Taxonomy (NCBI): domain Eukaryota; kingdom Viridiplantae; phylum Streptophyta; class Magnoliopsida; order Malvales; family Malvaceae; genus Hibiscus; species Hibiscus syriacus. The sequence goes on from NW_024063440.1 coordinate 764,816, forward strand.
GTGTTGGGTACCGAGAATCATTGCAAGTTGTGGGTGAGTTGGGCTGCCGTGTGTAGGCCTTGACAGTTGAATAATGTTCCAAAATATCCAGAAGATGCAAATTTGGTTTTTGTTTTAATGAGCTCCGGTTTGTCAAATCAATTTGATGACAAACAAACATTCATCTTGGTCAAATAATGTTGTTCAGAATTTGATTACTGGTATTTTGTAATGCCGCCATTCATGGACCACTTTAACTCGTTGCTCTCCTTGCTTACGTTAAGATTTTGAGGAGAGTTACATTTTTTTTATTAATCTTGAGTAATTATAATATAATATATGTTTTAAAGATTTTCAACTATTTGATAAATTTTTTTTTTATATTTTTATAGTCTTTAGTGTTCGAATCTGGAACCTATAATCCTCACTTGTAATCTTGGAAAGACAAAAATTAATAAACATAATTAGATTCTTCATACAAAATTTGGACTTAGTCGAGTGAATATTAAGTTCAATTGACCATAAAAAGAGGATCTTTATTGTTAAACTCATATTTGATGTCTAAATCACTAGCCCACTTCAAGAGTCATTTTTATTCATCAAATAACAAAACCATATCATCTCAACTCGTAAAATTTACTCCTTAAGATTTTATCGATCTTTATTCATTTAAAATTTAAAGGAAATTTTAAAGTTGAATTTATTGAATGACCTTAGTAGTTAAAGAGTGACATTTCTTTTTGAGATTCTAGGTTGGAGCAACTACGTCTGTGTGTTGTAAATGACTAAAAAAAGACTATAAACATATATTATCTTATAAGCGTCTTAGTCTTTAAAAAAATCTTATACCATTAATGTAAAAAGTCACATTTAACATCTATTTTGGTCACTATACATTTTATATCAACTAAATTTATCATAGAAAATATTTCATGATGCTTAAGCAAAAAGGGTACGTGAGATCATCGTACTTTTTTTTAGAAAAAATCAATGTGACATTTGTATTTTTTTTTTTTGCACCCAATGGACCCTTAAACTTAGAAAACAAATTCAATATGGCCTTTTGACCAACTGTTTCCGTCTTTTATCATTATGGTGTTGACGTGACAGTTAACAATATTGATGTGACAGTCCATAGTGATTGGTGACGTGGTTGATGATGTGGCAGATAAACTAAATTGATTTATTTGGTCGAGTTCGAGGGTCAAATTGACTCTTTTTAAAAAGTTCAAGAGCTTATTCGATTTTTTTAGAAAAAATAAAATTATTTTAAATTTAAAATATAAAAATATTCAAAAAAAAAATAAATATAAAAATATTAAATTACTAAAAATTTAAAAATATATTATTATATTTTACCTCGAATTTATTTTTATTTATATAAACATGAACTCGTCTATCATGTATAAATTTTATTTTATATGTTTACATCTAATTATCTTAAACTCTAAATGTCTCTTGAATTCGATTTCACTAATTTTTTTTTATAAAATTTAAATAAATAAATATTATAAAGTGTTATAAAAAATAAAAGTTATAAAATTAAAATTTATATATAAATTATCATTAAAATATATAATTAAAAATATTAAAAACAACTATAAAATTAAGAAGAACATTTTAGCAAATATAATATAATAGAGGAAAATTAAATTCACATAAACTTGATTTAATTCGACTTTGGTAAAGTTAAAGACAAAAATAACAAGCATATTGATTATTCTCAAGCAAGCTAATTATATTCTATTAAAAAAAGTAATTTCAGTTTATTAAAAAAGGGGAATTGTTGTGGTTCGCTTGAAATTCACTGCTACTGCATATTTGAGTGGCTTAATGAAAATATGAAATCAACCGACGTGATCCCATTGCGAATTGTGGAATAATGCTTTATTTTCTTTATAAAAAAACCTTAAAAACATGATTGGAAAACTGAAAAATAGATTAGAAAAAGGAATACACGAGAACAATGTAGGAAAAAGGAACGGAAGAGAATCAATCAAGTTTTTGTTTACCAATAAATTAGTATCTTACTTACAAAACAATTGGAGGTATTCAAATTTGAAATTTAAACTTCATGACTGTGATATCACTTTCCGAACAATTTAAACTTCATGACTGTGATATCACTTTCCGAACAATTTAAACTTCATTATATAATTTTTAATAGTTGAAGGACTCAAAATAACAATACTAATAATCGAAGTACCATTTATGTATTTTGCCCTAAATTTTTTAATAGAGCCGATTAAATTCTGAAAACAAGTTTAACTTTTTAGGGTAAACTACAGGATTGGTAACTTATATTTGTACACCTTTACTCACTAAATTAAAAAAATATAAGTTCGGTCACTTAAATTATCGTTTTATTAAGATTTAGTTACTAATCGTTAGTTTGATGATGTGCCACATTAGTAAAATGATGTAATTTTTCTGCAAACCCAAAATTGTTTAAGGATAAAATACCACTTTATTCATTTTTTTAATATGTTTTCTCCCTCAACCCTATCTTTAGCTTGCGCCGCACACCTCCATTGATGTTTATCTTCTCCGTCACCGGTCACCTGACGGATATGAAGCAAGAAGCTCCGGCAAATCGATCTCAAGCGACAATCATGTTTTACGCACTTGAGTTAGAAAATGGTGTTATTTCAAACTTCGAACAACCACAATCAGGTAGTAACTGCAACTAAAAGCAGCCGAGGTTGAATGGACCGAAAGTAAAAGGGTAGCAATAACAAACATTTAAGAGAAAAGTAGGTTGCACTGAAGGGGATATAGACGCATTGTTGAAGGTCGAAATTAAAACAACACATTTTTAATTGCATAATCTACATACAAATGTCACAAGATAGTTTCAATCCAGCAATATAAGTCGTAAAACTCATAGAAAACAGGTGTGCTGTCAGCTTTTAAGCACTAAAGAAGCTTAAAATCCTTTTCAAATGACGCAACAACCTTTTTATAGGGTTTAGGGTAAAGTAAAAAAGAGAGCAAAAATCCTAAACTTTAACTACAAAATAGTCGAAACAAGCAGCACAAGATTACTATTGCAACAATGACCAATTAGAGCATGACATCTAAAACGATAAAAGCGTAGTAAATTAGGGTTGTGCTTGAGATCGGTTTGTCGGAGTTTCTTGCTCCATTTTCGTCTGACCGGCGACGGAGAAATATACAGCAATGGAGGTGTGTGTCGCAAGTGAAACATAGGATTGGGGAAGAATACATATTAAAAAAATGGATAAATTGATATTTTGTCTCTAAACTATGTTGGGTTTACAAAAAGGCCCATGATTAGTATTTTATCTAAAATTCAATGATTTAAATAAAAATTAAATATTTTTACTAACGTGACACGTCATAAAACTAATGACAGGTAACGTTTCAGTGACCAAATCTTAATAAAACGATAATATAAATGATTGAAACTTATATTTTTTTGAATTTAGTGAGCAAAAGTGTACAAATATTTAATGAAATTGATCAATCATGTAGTTTGCCATTTTTAAATATAGTTGATTGAATTCTGAAGACAGGTTTAATTTGTTTTTGTAAGTTCAGTTATTATTTAGCATATTTTAGGATAAAAAAATTAATTTTACAAGTCTTAAGATGATGATAATGTTATATATTTTTATTTATTAAGTTTTTAAAATGTTTTAAAGAAATTTTGCTATCATTTTAATAATGTTTATGAAATTATGATTTTTTTTCATAAACAAAGGAAAATGAAGACAAAGGAGATTGAGACAAGCAGTGATGGGCGGCATGAAGGCGGATTTATATGCAAATTGTTGTATTAGAATCTATAATTGTGGACATGTATGTTTAATGTACAATATTATCACAAAGTATAACATAAAATTAAGTGATCAATTATGTTACATGTGTCATATTAAAAATTCACCAGTTATTTGAGTTCTATTTAGTTAAAATTCAGTTAACACTCAAATTGAATAGATTTAACTTAAATTTGAATTCGATTCGAGTTTTTAATGAGTCAAAGTGAGCTACTTGATATTTAACTCAAAAAGTTTATGAACAACTCAAAAAAATAATATATTAAATTTTTAATTTTGAAATTAAATTTATTAATAATATTAACATTTATATATATATATATATATATATTTAAGTGTAATATAAGATTTTCATGTACTTAATGTTTATGTTTGAGTTCGAGTTCGAGCTTCAATTTTTAAAAGTTTGAGTCGAGCTTGATAATTTTAAACTTGTGAGCTTTCAAATTTAGTTGAGCTCATATTTTAATTTTTTGATTCAATTCAAGTTTATATTTAAACTTTTTTAATTCAAATCAAATTTAATAATACTTGATATCTTCTCAACTCGTTTACGTCCATGAGTAAAACCTCTTTGATTTTTTGTCTAGAAAATATATTTTGAATTAACATGAAGGCCATATGTAATATATTTAAGCCCAACTGAAGGCCTTTCTAAAAATTTAGCCGAAGGATCCATTAAAATGGAAGTAATGGCACCCACCTCGCCAACCAACCCACTCGATATACGAACACCATATCCTCTTTGTTTTTGCTTCATCTCATCTCCAAAATTTCCTCAGAAACCAGAATTCACTAACAAAAAAAAAAAAAGTTGAAAGAGATTGAAATAGAAAACACCAACAACAGAGGAAGGCCCTTCTCAAATTCAATTGAGAAAGCAGTAACAGAGAAATTGCAGTAATAATTTAGGCGAACAGTAGAGGAAGACAACCAAATTTTTGTTTTTCTCGGGGATGACAGTATTTCACTGTATGATTTCTTCTTCTTTTGCTGATTTCCCCCCTAAGCTTCTTTTTTCTTACTTGGTAATTGATTTATTATTTTCCTTGGAGTTTTAGGTTCTTTTGAGGGAAGATTGTAGTGTATTTTCTTAGATCTTAAGGTCACGCAACTGATTCCTCTTAAAAAACTGCAAATACCCAGGCTTTATTTCATCATCACTTTGATTTTCACAGCATGAATCACCCAAATTGGTCTTCCCAAAAGAAAAAAGTTGTATTATTTCCACAATTCCACTTTCTTCAACAAAATCCGATTTCGGGTCTTTTGAATTTTATTCTTTCTATTCAACGTTGAGATTTTTTGGGGTAAGACAGTTGATTTTTTTTCATTTGTTTTTAATGGCAGAGATGGAGAAAGAAGAGAGGAGCCAAAGAGCATGCAAAACAATAGAACCAGAGGTGTTCTTACAGTGGGGGAATAGAAAGAGGCTAAGATGTGTGAGAGTTAAAGACCACCCTCAGAAGATCTCTCTTAAATCCAATACTATAATTCGTAGAAGAATCACTTCTCGTCTCTTAGATAAAGAATCCTCCCCATTTTCTCAATACACTCATCGTCTCACTAGGTATGAAGATCAATGCTTTTTTTTTAGAATAAAAAACATGAATTTTCATGGCTCGTTTTGATGGTTTGGGAAAAATAAAATGAGATTTTCTTTGTTTTCAAGCTTTTTTCTTTCTTGGAATTTTTTGATTTAACCCTTTTCTCTGATTTCTGAGAAGCTGTTGGATATGGGGTTTTCCCAATAAACCATCTGCCAGTGCCCAAGGATTTTCCGAGAAAATGACTAAATGAGGTTATGCACCTGGTTATCCCCTGTTTGGCTGCTGAGATTCGTTTGGTCTATTTAATTTTAGTTCTGTGACTGCCAAACATGGTGTTGAGAAATTTCCCATGTAAAACCATTGTAATGAAAATAAGCAAACTGGTAAAAATGTGAAACTGAAGTCCTCTTTTCTTGTACTTGTGGTTTGTAGGAATTCAGAATCAGCTATACTCCGATCAAGTGATCATCGGAAAGTGTTGTCGTCAGCCGAGAAGGAAGACAGGTACTACGCAACAAAGGGATCATCAGCAGTGGGATTGGTGGATGAGAATGGGAAGATTACAGTGGATAGCATCAATAATGGAGAAGATAAAAAAGGAAGGATAGTGTGGCCAAAGCTGTATATCACTTTGTCAAGCAAAGAAAAAGAGGAGGATTTCATGGCAATGAAAGGGTGTAAACCCCCTCAAAGGCCTAAAAAGAGAGCCAAAATCATCCAAAGGAGCTTACTTGTAAGTATAATCCAATTGCTTGGTAATCTGAAATACCTATCTATCAGTGTTTTTGACAATGTTTTTGTGGTGAGTTTTGGCAGCTGGTGAGCACTGGGGCATGGTTGACTGATATGTGCCAAGAAAGATATGAAGTTAGGGAAAAGAAGAGTTCTAAGAAGGTAAACATATGGTTTTGCTTTCTTTCTTTTAATTGACCACAATATAACTATCCTAGAGTTCTCGGGTTTGAGCATTTGTGTATCATTGTCAATGGCTAAGAAAGATTATTGGATCATTTGTAATCATTCAAGACTATTAAAAAAAGTTATTTTTATAGTTTTTCGATATGTTGTGCAGGATGCACATGTAGTTATCTTCACACTTTTTAATGCAGAGGCCAAGGGGATTGAAGGCCATGCGGAGTGTGGAAAGTGATTCAGATTGAAGACTATATGCCATACATCCATGGCTGCAGCAGCAGGAGCCTATTCAACTCTGATTTTTTTGAAGTATTTTTGCAGTTACTGTTAATGGTGTCGTTAAGAAATTTGAGAGAGAAAATATAGAAAAGTTTAAACAGTCTCTTGCTTGCTGGTGTATAGAAGTTGAAATCTACATTTTTATGAATGAAAACAATTGTACTTCTTCACCACTCCATTTTTTTACTGCATTTTGGTACCTTTAATTTGGCTTAAATGTTTAATTTGATTTATGAATTTTTTTACTTTAATTTTTTTTCCAACTAAGTACTTAAAATTGATTTTTTTAGTTCAAATTAATATTTGAATTTGGTTTGTTGGTTTAATTTGATATTTATGAATTTTTACATTTGAAAGTTACAGTTATTTGTCTAACTTAAATAGATCTAAATTTAAAATAATTCTATTCGAATAAAAAATTAAAGTATGAATTTAAGAAAATAAGTCAAGTTTAGATATTTAATTAAAAAATTATATTAAATTAAATTATGAAGTCAAATTTAAATATTAACATAAATTTAAAAATAAATTTACATGATTGAATTCTTAAAAATATCGAACAAGTATATATGCATATAAAAAATACACCCAATAAAAATACTTCTTGTGACATTCATTTTTAAAATACATATGCATATAAAAAATTATATATATATATATATATAATTTTGAAAAATCTGTTTTAAAATGTCACACCCCTAAAGTCGGGATTAAGTTGCAAAGCTCAAAGTTTTTATGCCTTTTCACGAGTTCTCAATAGTGTAGCGATAATGGTTTAATTACCCATTAGTCTAGGTTAAAACCCAAACTTCCCCTCTTTTCATTCTTTTTTTCTCATGGTTTGTGCAAACTTTTCCCTATCAACCGTTTCTAACTCTCTTTCAAACTCCTCATGTCACAACCCCAATTTAAAATAAAAATATAAATAAAATATAAATAATTAATTTAGTTAATTTATGGATTAAATTGTAAGTTTCAAAAGTTGTAGCTCGATTTTGAATCTGTAGTGAGTTTAGGAACTTAATTTCTCCTTTTTTTTGGTAGAGAAAAAAATAAAATAAGAATTAGATGGCTAAAGGGTTTTGAACCCCTATACCCACATATGGTCGAATATGCCTTAGTCGTTTAGGTTAGGACACTGCTGTGAGTTATTATTAATTTTTTTAAGGCTTAAGGCTCGTGTTATAACACCTAAATCCCCAAATTTCCCAACCTTAATCCCTAGTTGTCGCCTTCTCTCTTCGTCGAACCCATCACCATCCTACCACTATTAAGCGCACCACCACCACCATTCGACTTATCGTCGACCGGCGACCACAACCCGAGCATTATCGCACCGAGTAACGTCGTCGTTCGACGCAAATCGACGCTCGAACATATGACAAAAACCCCAAATCACACCTCTATTTTCAACGATTACTACCGATCTAGACACCCGCTTGCCTCACCGCCGCCACCACTGAACTCCCCACCTCCTTACGCTCAAAACCCAACCGATGGGTCATGTCGACATCGTTTGTTCGCTATCGGGGTAAAAATTTTAACCTTTTTGCTTTTCATTCAGGTGATTTTAGCTTATTTTGAGCGTTGTTATGGCTTAGTAATGGTGTTTGGATGGTCCCAGAGTGTTCGGTCGACCAATTGGACCTTCGTCGTCACTACTCGTTGATAATGCGCGTGGGGCTCCTCTGTCAGTCCAGGGGTCTTTTGGAACCGGTCCAGTCAGACCAAACTGGGTCGAGTTGAGCCAACTCGCTGAGTTAACTCGAATAGAGTCAACTCGTTGACTTTGATTGACTGTTGACTTGACCGTTGACTTTGATCGAAGTGGACTTTGACTTTGACCATCGTTGACTTTGACATTGACAAAAAAGTCAAATTTTCCAAAATTGCCAAATTTTCCAAAAATGAATATTTTATGTTTTTCGATATCCTGAGTCTGAATGTTAAATCCGTTTTGTCAAATTTGAACTCGAAAGCCTCTAAATTGACCGTCAAACCTGAGCATGCATATGTACTTGATTATTTTATTTAAGAATAATTAAAGTAAGGTTAATGACTGAACTAATATATTGTTATTTGAAGGTACATGAGACTCTCCTGACAGTTCGATAGCTCGACCCAACTCCTCTTGATCCGTTCGACTTCGTGAGCCAGTGATTACTCGTATGATCTATAAACCCTAAGAAAAATTCAAATTAAAATATTATTCTGATATTAACTTAGTTTACTATGAATTAGGTTTGAGCACTGCTGCAGAGCGTGGCGAGGTAGGTGTTCAGTAGATTACTGACTGATTCTTTTTGCTAGATGTGTTCCTAATGTGTTATATGGTTGTTTTTATATTATTGTTCTACTTGTTGTAAATTTTGAATGAATTATCTGATTTTAAATCTTGATTTATGGATTCCTGTTTTACGATTATAAATATGTTTGTCTGATATCTTCTCTCTGGTAACTTGTTTTACTAGGAAATGATTATTTTTTGAATTTTAAATTTAGTGTCTTTATTGATACCTTATACATTACTTTATTGGAATACTTCTGGGATGTTACCTGGAGTCTTTAAGGTGCAGCTCTGATCAAGCTGGTAAATCCTTATGGACCTAACGTGACCCTAGGGTGGGCACCTAGGCCCACTAGGACTAGAGTAAAACCTTATGGACTCTAAGGTAGTCCCTTAGGGTGGCTCCTCTGCTTTGTGCACTGGGCAAGACCTTATGGCTTGGGGGTACTACCCCAGGTGGGATCCTATGTTTCGGTTAGGGTACTACCCAAGGTGTTCCCTTAGGTTGGCTCTTATATCCAATAGGTATATGGTAAGTCATTATGGATGCAATTCTAGGAAACTGTATTTCGGTGTACGGTAGGAGGGTATATATGAATTTTAAACTATAAAATCTCACTGATTACTTTATATTACGTTATTAAATCATTTTTTGAATACTTAAATACAATTTTTTATTTGAACTATTGGGACATACTGAGCTCCTTAGCTAACCTTTTTATACTTTTCCCCTTTCAGATACTTTTGGATAGGCACCCCGGACCTGACACTTAAAGGATCGACACATTATTACAGTATATTTTGTTGTAATGTTTTTATTTTATGAAATGCCTTCATTTACAATGACATGTGCTTATATTTAAAATATTTATTTTTATAACTATTAATATTGCTTTTTCTACTGATGTTAGATTTATTGCGATTCAGATTATGACACATTTTATTTTACTCAGTTACTTAAGATTTTATCTTTCCTTGTTTAGATTTTATTGTTGTTACTATGTTTTAAAGATGTTATTTTGTAATATGGATTTAAATTATCGATGAATATTTTTGAAAATTTTATTGTAATTCGCTAGATCGGGTCATAATGCATAGACTGTGTCTAGGGGGTTACATTTAGTTGGTATCAGAGTTTTTGGTTTTTAAACCCCAGATTGTGAATTAGTTATACGTAAATAAAAACATTATTATGAAAACGCTTTACAATTTTCTGTAAGGCAATGTCACCTATTTTTACAAGTTTAATTGTGTTCGGTACTCCAGTATCAAATATAACCCCAAGTTTGACTCTTGCGTAGTGAGCCTGGGATCCTCCCTATGAGCATTAAACAAGGTCGTCGGCTTGGCCGCGGGCGAGGTTGAACTGCTAGGTTTATTGACTTTATAAATGATTCTAATGTAGATTCACCCCTACTCCTGGAATTGATATGACAACACCTATCAGGGGAGCGCCATTGTCTGGTTCTGATCCTAGGAGTGTGGTACTAGATGAGAATCTCGGTAGATAGTTTCTTCATTTGATTTAGGGTGCGGTTAGAGTAGCCAGTGCTTCACCTAAAGTTTCGATTACTCAGACCCTGATCGTCCATGGGGTCATGACTTGTGGAGGTCCAACTGGAGGAGTTCCTACAGAAGTTAAGGACTAGCTCTACGATACAGAGAGATGTATGGATCTGTTGGGATTGGATTCATCGAAGAGGTATTTAGGAGCTGTCTCGATGCTTGACAAGAACACCCATACTTGGTGCGAGTAAGTAGTGAGTAGTGTCCCCGTCAACTGTCTGACGTGGGACTTCTTCAAGGAGCACTTCAAGAATCATTTCCTTAGAGAGCGCTATTTGGCTGAGTGACGATAGCAATTTCAGGATTTGGTTCAATGATATATGACAATTTTCGAGTATAAGATAGAATTACTGAAGCTGATGAATTATGACTCTAGTGTGGTACCTACTGAGAGGGGTAGGTGTCGCAAGTTTTCTTAGGGACTCAGGCATGAACTTCGTAGACAGGTGATGACCCATCAGGATGAGGTATTTGATGTTTTGGTGGGCAGAGAAAAAGATGCTGAGAAGATTGAGGCCACAACTCCTGTTAGTAACTAAGTAGATCGAGAGCGATCTAGGAGGTCCTTTGGTCCGACTAAGTCTTCTGTACGCCTTAGGAAGAGGACTCATATCGCTATTTCTCATAGGAGCCATTATAGTTCTAGGCATACAACACCTCCGTCATAGCTCTTACTCGAGGTGATTAATCGTGTTTTTTCATTTTCCTGTTTATGACTTTTGTGGAAACTATCATACAGGAGAGTGTCAAAAAAAGGCAGGCACTTGTTTTTTATGTAGGTATATTGGTTACTTTTTGAAGAATTATCCATATCCGGTGTTTACAGAGTAAACATCCACTCCAGCACCTGCAAGTTCTTAGGCATATGTTCAGACCCTAACTAGAGGTCGTAGTTAAGGGAAAACTTCTGGATTTGTTTTCAGAACTGACAGTAGAGCATGTTCTGAACAAAACAGAAGACTATCAATATATGAGACTAGAGAACCAACTCTTGTGTATGCCACCAGACTCTAGATGATATAGACAAGAAAGAGGTTATCATAGGTACATTTACTATTTATTATGTTCCATACTTTGCATTATTAGACAATGACTCCACCCACTCTTATGTTTCGAGTTCGATATCCCAAGATCTTTAAATTTCAATAGAGGACACCGAGAGTTAAGTTACTGTTATGACTCCAGTAGGATAGTCAGTGGTTGTGAATAAGGTATTCAGACGTTTTCCTCTGGAGGTTCAAGGTGAAATTTTCCTTGTCGATCTTATGGAGGTTCTTTTAGTGGAGTTCAATCTGATTCTGGGATGGATTGGTTGAATGAACACCAGATCAATCTAAATTGCGAGTACAAGAGAGCTACTCTGAAGACTTATGATGGTCAGATTATTGTGCTAGTTGTTTAGTGTTAGGCTATATTTCTAATATAGTATCGACTTTGGTTGTTGATCGAATGATTCGAAAGGGGTATGAAACTTTCATTTTATGTATCTTGAACGCTAAAGGATCTTTATCAAAGGTTGAGAAGATTCGTACAGTTAGCGAGTTTCCCGATATCTTTCTTGAGGAGTTGTCGGGGTTACCTCCGGATATAGAGGTAGAGTTTGAGATTGAAACTTATCCCGGTTCTGCACTTGTTTCTATAGCACCATATCATATGGCCTTGAAGGAACTTAAGGAGTTGAAGGTCCATTTCCAGTAATTACTTGATCGAGGTTTCAACAGACATATTACCTCACCTTGAGGAACTCCGATCTTGTTCATGAAAAAGAATGATGGATGGCTTAGACTATGTATCGATTACCGAAAGTTGAACAAGTTTAAGTTTAAGAATAAATACCCACTCCCTAGGATTGATGACTTATTCGATCAATTGCAGGGAGCTACTGTATTTTCGAAGATTGATCTTTGCTTGGGGTACTATCATTTGAAAGTAAAGGGGTCAGATGTTGCAAAGACTGCCATCTGCACTAGATATAGGCATTATGAGTTTCTAGTTATGACTTTTGGTCTAACAAATGCTCACACAACTTTTATAGATCTGATGAATCATGTATTTCAACCTTATTTAGATCAATTTGTAGTGGTTTTAATTGATGATATTTTGGTCTATTCCCGGACTGAGGCAGAGCATGATGAGCATTTGAAGATTGTTCTGCAGACACTAAGAGACCATTGTATGTATGCTAATCTGAGCAAGTGTGAATTTTGGCTTTGGGAGGTGTTGTTTCTTGGGTATATTGTTTCTCTGAGAGGTATTCAAGTGGATCCGAGTAAAATTGAGGCCATTGTGAGTTGGAAACAAACCAAGAATGTTTCTGAGATCCATAGTTTCATGGGCTTAGACAGGTATTATCTACATTTTTAGGGCTTCTCGATCATTTCCACCCCTTTGAAAAACTATTGAGGAAGAATGTTTTGTTTGACTTGGGCGATGCACAACAAGAGAGTTTTGAGAAATTGAAGGCAGCTTTGACTTAAGCTTTAGTTTTGACTCAACCTGAGCCTGAGAAGGATTTTATAGTGTATAGTGATGCTTCACACTCTGGACTTGGTTGTGTTTTGATGCATGACGTGAGGGTAGTCATTTATACATCGCGAGTGCAATTACTCGGCCCATGATTTGGAGCTGACAGTTGTAATCTTTGCTTTAAATATCTAGAGACACTATCTCTACAGAGAAAAGTGTTACATTTTTACTAATCACAAGATTTTGAAGTATCTTTTGACCTAGAAGGAACTTAATCTGAGGCAGCATCATTGGCTTGAGCTTTTGAATTATGATTATGAGATTGATTATCATTTGGGTAAAGTTAATGTCGTTGCGGATGCATTGAACTGGAAGACGATAGTTGATCTAAGGGCTTTATTTTCCAGGATGAAGTTATATGATGATATCATTCTATTAGCAGAATTGTGGGTTAAGCCAACCTTGGCTGAGGCAATCAAGGCCAAACAGCTTCTTGATAGCTCTTTGCTTCCCATCTTTGAGCAAACTGAGCAAGGTACCACATCAGATTATGCTTTTGACTATGATGGATTTTTATGCTTTAAAGGTCGATATTGTGTACTTGATGATGCAGAATTGAGACAGACTATCCTCAGTGAGGCTCACGGTAGCCCTTATGCTAATGCACCCTAGTGGAGATAAGATATACCAGAATCTGAGAGAGAGGTATCGTTAGGTTAGCATGAAGAATGACATCTCAGATTTTGTGGCTAGATGTTTGACTGATTAGCAAGTTAAGGCAGAGCACTAACATCCGTCGAGTTTGTTACAACCTATCAAGATTCTTGAATGGAAATGAGAGCATATTACTATGGATTTTTTTTACTAGTCTGTCTTTGACTCTTAAGAAAAAAAGAGTTTGTCTGGGTGATTGTTGATAGATTTAAAAATTCAGCTCATTTTATTCATGTGTGGGTAAATTACTCTTTGGAAAAGCTGGTTAGATTGTATATCTAAGAGATCGTCAGATTGCATGGTGTTCCGCTGTCTATCATTTCTTATCGAGATTTGGGATTTACTTTGAGATTCTGGAAAGAACTGCATGAGGCTCTGGATACTAGACTAAATTTCAGTACATCTTTCTACCCGCAAACTGATGATCAATATGAGCGAATGATTCAGGTTCTTAAGGATATGTTGCAGTGTTGTGTGATTGATTTTCGTGGTAGTTGGGAGAACATTATGCCTTTGGCTGAGTTTGCTTACAATAACAACTACCCAGCTAGCATTCGTATGACATTGTACGAGGCACTTTTTAAGCGTAGATGTTGCACCCCGATTTGTTGGACTGAATTGTGTGATAGAAAAACTTTAGGACCTGAGTTAGTGCGAGAGTCTGAGGACACCAAAGAAGGAAAGACATCGAGTTTGAGGTTGGAGATCATGTTTTTTTAAAAGAATCTCCATGGAAAAAGTGTTGAGATTTGGGCGCAAAGGTAAATTGAGTCCAAGATTTATTGGGCCATAATGTATCCTGAAGAGAGTAAGACCAGTTGTATATAAGCTCGAGTTGCCTCCCCAGCTTCATCGTATTCATGATGTCTTTCACGTGTCCATTTTGAGGCTCTATTATCCATACCCTAGCCACATTATTCAGTTAGAGGATGTTGAGTTGAGGCCAAATTTAACCTCTCATGAGGAGTCTGTTCAGATTTTGGATCGAGATGAGAGGGTACTGAGGAGCTGATGGTAAAGGTTCAGTGGAGTAACTATGGCCTTGCAGAAGCCACCAGAGACAGAGGAATCAATACAGACTCAATTCATGCATATGTTTGCTTCGGGTAACTTTCGAGGATGAAATTTCTTTTAAGAGGGAAGAATTGTCACAACCCCAATTAAAAATAAAAATAAAAATTATAAAATTAATTTAGTTAATTTAGGTTTGTATGTTTCAGAAGTTCGTAACATAGTTTTGAACCTATAGGAAGTTCATAGACTTAACCTTAAATAAGGTGGCTAAAGGGTTTCGAACCCCTATCCCTAGATATAACCGCCCATGCCTTAGCCGTTTAGGCTAGGGCACTGTTGAGATATTTTATTATTAAATTTTTTAATGCTTAAGGCTCGTGTTATAAAACCCAAATCCCTAAATTTCCCAACCTCAATCCCTAGCTATCACCGCCTCCCTTCACCGAATCCATCACCGTCTGGCCACCATTAAGACCACCAACACCTCCATTTAACTTATCATCAACCGACGACCAAAACACAAGCACAATCTCACCAAGTAACATTGTCGTTCGTCGTGAATTGAAGCTCGAACGTGCGATAAAAAACCCCGAATCGTGCTACTATTTTTGACGATTATTACCGATCTAGACACATGCTTGCCTCGCCGCCTCCACCACTGAACTCCCCATCTCTGTATGCTCAAAACCCAACTGGGGGTCACGTCGACGTCGCTGATTTTGTTTTTCCACCGTCAGGGTAAGCGTTTCGTCCTTTTTTCTTTTGATTCCGGTGATGTTAGCTTATTTTGAGCGTTGTTATGGCTTAGTAATAGTGCTCGAATGCTCTTGGAGTACTCGTCGACCGACCAACCTCCGTCACCGCACTCGCCGCCATACGCTGACAGTGTGCGTGAGACTCCTTTACCGATCCAGGGTCTTCTAGAACCGGTCCAGTCAGACCAAACTGGGTCGAGTTGAGTCAACTCACTGAGCCAACTCGTTGAGTCAACCCAGTTGAGTCAAATCAAACAGAGTCAACTTACTGACTGACTGACCGTTGACTTTGATCAGAGTTGACTTTGGCTTTGACCACTGTTGACTTTGACCAAAAAGTCAAATTTTCCAAAAAGGCATAATTTATGTTTTTCTACGTCTTGAGTCTAAATTCGAAGTCTGTTTTGTCAAATTTGAACCCAAAAGTCTCAAAATTGACCGTCAAACCCAAGCATGCATATGTACTTAATTATTTTATTTAAGAATAATTAAATTAAGGTTAATGATTGAACTAAGATATTGTTATTTGAAGGTACATGAGAATCTCTTGACTGTTCGACAGCTCGACCCAACTCCTCTCGAACCATTCGACCTTGTATCAAATTATGAAATGTTTTGAATACAAACTCTTGAGATACTATTTTGGGATATTAGACTACATGTAACCCCCCAGAGCGATGCGGAGGATCCGATCCGATCTGGGAAGTCACATTAGGGCCACCGGAGCGACCCACTGTAAAAATAACAGAAATTTTAAAACTTTTATTGAAATGTGTAACTTATAAAATCAGTTATCACTATTTAAAAATAAAACAGATTTCTAGACTCGTATATAAATCAAAATACAATTACATGCCCCCTAATCACATGTACCATACTCTGCAACAACGCCGGAAGAACTCCCTTACTGAAGTCAATAGATGAACTAGTACAATTCTTTTAACCTGAAAAGGTGAGTAATAGAGTGAGCTTTGGAAAGCTCAGTAATACAGAACTACCAGATGATGCTGATGAACGTGCAAATATAGATAAATATATATTTCCTTATTGTTTCTGAACATTTATAGATTTTTATACTGAGTAGAGATCCTACTGATATTTCAGGTGGTGACGAACAATGAGCTTTCGGTTCAGAGAAATATTTCGGATGACTGAGTTCAGGAGATCATAATAGGTTTTCTAGTGTGTTCCCAAAAACCATGTAACTTTTCAGATCTTTTTAATATATATATATATATATATATACCCCCATCCGTCACGAACAAAATGTGTAGGTTCCCCAGAACCATACAACCCCGTCACGTCCAGTAAGGCCCTGAGCACACAACCGAAGAACCGGTAAGTAAGGCCCTGAGCACACAGCCGAGGAACCTCCAAGTAATCTTCCTCCAATAATACCCCACATAAAACATGTTCCGTCCGTAAACGGATATATCAAAAATCAAAACATAATTCAATTCAAGTATCATATCAGAATCCAGGTCATGTATCAGATCAGAATCCATATCAATATCAAATCAGAATCTAGGCCAGGTATCATAACAGAATTCAAATTTGAAATCAGATAAAATATTCATGTAGTTAGGGAACACACCAGAGTTTACATGTATTATTTAGAGGTACTGTATCAGGCAGGGAAACACAGTTCTTCAGTATGTCGATGGAATGTTGGAATTTAGAATCACTATTGGAAGAGTTCATTAACTGACAGAATCATCAGTTATTCAGAATGTGAATTATCAGGATATTATCTTATTCGGACAGTTTTCAGAAGCTGTACGTAATCAGAAGGGTATTCAGAATCCTTTACATCCATGTCAATTGATCGGATAATCGAACAACTTGAGAACGAAGATTCAGAACCTTAACAATCTATGTCGTCTGGTCAATTTATTTTCCTTCTAGGGTATTTACTCGTTAATACCACAAATTCTTATCCATAGACCATTTTCGGAATCATCGCTGAATAAATCTTCCAATGTCTTTATTTCATTTCCACGCTTCCACAATATCATGAAATGCTGACGTACTTGATTAATTTGTTCATAACCCATTGTAATTGTACACTACGCAAACTCATCAGAGTTTCCAGACTTATCCAAATCACTTATTAAATCCTCAGTCATTGAGGTTACCTAGTTCATTTAGCAGTCATGTCCATTCTAGTTACTTCAGGATTTTCCAGGTAAATCGGACATTTTCTGAATTTTGGATACATATTGTACTTTCATTCAGTTCAGTATTCGTGGTTGATTTGTCGAACAAATATCCAATTCTTAGTACTGAATATGATCTAGAGTTGAGTTGAGCTGAATACTTCCAAATTTATCATCGAGCCAAACTTGAAAAGACGAACACATATTCCAATAATATCTATGTCATTCAGGTATTGACATAGTTTTAGGGTTGATCTACTCACTTAAGTTTTGTTCCATAACTTTTAAAGGTAGTCGAACACCTATGCTTATTTGGATTCCTTAATTAATCCAAGACATTTACTTAATATAGGCCATAAGGGTATTTTGGTAATTTTGGTGTTCAGTTTTATTCCATTCATTTCAGAGCTCGAGGATATCCAATCATTCTTAAGCTTGGTGGTATTCTTGGGTCATTTCTATTACAGGAGTATTTTGGTCATTGTACAGATTCAGTGTACTTTAATCATTTCCTTCCGTCTGATCTTACTATTAAATTCAATCTTATCATTTATTTCAGTCCTTTCGAATAATTTTGACAACAAAACAACCCCGACAAATTGTTCTTCAGGTATTTACTCATAACTCGGATATTTCTGGGTCAAGTGCCTTCTCAGATTTTACAAACAGAATATCAGAAATTTTCCTGCACTAAGTCAGGATCTTAACAATTAAATCCGTACTTAATCGAGTTAAGTACGAATCCCCTAAGTATTTTCTCATTCAAAGTCAACTCAGACTATTCTACCTCTTAAGGCCATTTCCGTAATTTCTTAACCAGATAATTTCGATATTAGCTCTTAACGAAATAATATAATTTAGAGATCCTATGATTAATTGCTTTCTTGAACACTCTCTGATCTTGAAACGGTTCTTTTAACAAACTTCTAGTATCCTTCACAAACTCTCATAGGATTAAAACCGGTTATCAATAATTTCTAAATAAAACTAACATTTCTTATGCAAATCAACATTTTTATCATATCAATATATCTGTAAAAACCTCTTATCAAACTTCCATATTCCAATCTTATCTTTTTATAACATAAGGGTATTTTCATAATTTTACCCTACCGGAGTATTCTCATAATTTCTCATCCAAATACCTTTAACATTTAACCTTTGATGAAATAAATTATAAGTTACAGATCCAGGTTGATTTCTTTATGACTAAGCACATAACTTGTAATTTAATTCTAACAATCTCTTAATTTATTATAAAAGTCATCTGAACCATAATCAATTACTGAACCTTTTTACCGTATTCAGATCGAGTGTAGAACTTCATTAATTACACATATGAGACCAGACATTTCCATTCATGCATTTACCAATACCAACATGTTCTATAAAGCATAAAGAGGTAGTAAAGTATTACCTCGATTTTCGTGCAATACTGATCGACCATAAAAATTCCATTCGAACGCCTTTGATCTTCAATTCAACTTCCAATAATTCCTCAGATACATATCAACATAAATTATATCAGAAACGGAGCTTAATTACGATAAACGGATCGAATCTGGTGATAAATCACTGAAAGACAGCTTACCGGGTTCGAATTTGGCGAAACGGACTTCGGATTCGGATTCAGGACGTCGAAAGCATAAAATATGACTTTTCAAAAATTTGGAATTTTCGGTCAAAATCAAAGTCAACGGGTTTGACCGGAAATTTAGAGGCCTTTGGGTCCGAATTTCGAAAAACGGATTGCGGAATCGGATTTGGAACGTCGAAAAATGTCAGGATAGGTATACTCGGTCAAAAACAAAGGTCGTTTAATGCTCGATTAAAGCCCGTCAAAGTTTTGGTCAACAGTGGTCAACGGGTCAAAATTTCAACGGGTCGGGTCGTGTTAACGGGTCGGGGTCGGGTCGGGTCAGGTTATGACTGGTCAAACCGGTCAACTATGCACCAAAACCGATTAAACCGGTTATTTTTTTCTTCCCCACGCGCAGTTGAGGCGCGTGGGGGAGCGTGAACAGTGCTAAATTCCTGGAAAAATTCCTAAAAATTATTTTAAGCGATTTCGAAATACTTACAAAGCTCGGTTCAAATTTTTGAACGGCGGAGAGCTCTATTTCAACAAATCGGAAACTTTTAACGCTTCACCTCCACACGTGCCGCCGCCGCCTGAGAAAAGGGAGGACACCGGTGGACTCGGAACGGCACAAGGAACACGATGGTGCGGGAGGTGTCGTAAACGGATGACCCGATCGTCGTGAATCGATGAAAACCCAACTAAAATCGGGTTATTACCGATGATACTTCCGACTGAAATTAACGACGAACGGAGACGATTCATGACGAAAGGTTTGAGGGGTTTTGTTCCTCGCTCGACAATGAACACGATGGTGGTTTCGACTCGTCGATAGGAGGTCGGACGGCGAGTAGATCGGAGTTCAAAGAGGGATTGATGAAGAGGAAAATATGAAAAAATTTCTCCAGAAAACATACGGGGAGAGATTTATAATTCTCTCCAAAATAAAAATGGGTAAATCATGAGTTTAGCCACTGAATTTCTTACACTTCTTAAAGCGATCTACCAACTTTAAAATTTTGCAATTTAACCCACTGTTTCTTTCAAAATACCAAATTAAATCTACCACTTTATAATTTCTTAATTTTAACCCCTAAATTGGGGTGTTACACTACATGATTTAGCGTGCATTATTTTATTAGATATGAATATTTATTATTATTTATTTAAGAGATGTTTATATGTTTCACAAACTATTTTAATAATGTCAATATTTTCTTAAATGAGTTATGTTTTATGAATTATCGTTAGTGTGGTGTCCGAAGTTCGTTCATAACGCTTAGGCCGAGGTCTAAGAGGGTTACATAAAAAGAGAGAAAAACTCTGACAACAATAAAGACAAATAGTGCAATGAAACTCGCATTCTACCAAGATTTATTAATTGATCGGGTGATCAAAGATATTTGTATTATCCTACTATATGTGAATTTGAATCCTAACCATCATCTTATAAATGATATATCTATCTATTTAATAAAAAAAATGGCATTCCGCTGACATCTACACCCAATCTATACCTTCACACCTCATGGTCATTGCAAAAGTGATTATGATTAGCGGTTTTGATAATCTATCCCAACACAATCCCATCTTATGTCCCTAGGCTCCACGAAAATTTGATGGCACGTAAAAACATGGATTGTCAAATCTTGATCCCTTCACTAGATTAGAGCTATTGAAGATGTATTAGCAAATACGGTTTGCTACTCCCAGAGATTGTCACATGAGATAAGAAATTCACCGCTACCATTGCTCATAGTAAAATTCAAATGATGTTAAACAAACAAGCAGGCAGCAGTGTGCCAAACGATTGAGAAAATACACAGTGACGAATATTAAAGAATGGTGTTCTCTCTAGAAGTTCCGAGTTTAAATAACTGCGTCTGCAGGGTTTGTGTGTTTTATCGATGATCATGAAAATTTTTAAACAAATACTACTTTGTAATCACCCGACTATTCAAACAAAAAAAAAATACCCATACCTCATTATCACGTAGCACCAAAATCACCCAACTATTCCAACAACAAAAATATCCAAACCATTTGAGCCTTGTTTGAACTCCAGCATGACTTAACCCATGTGATCTCGGGCCTTTGCTCCCTACCCTCTGTAATTTATTCTCTTAATGTTTTTCAATGGAAGTTATATTTGTTCAGAAAAACATAGGCCACATTACTATGCCACAAATAATAGTCATTTGGTTACCAATAAGCTACTCTTAGTTTGCCGGTAAATCATGTATGATATGAATAAAATATATAGGGATAATATCAAATTTAAACCCTCAACGTTTATCAAAATTATCATTTTGATCCTTATTCTTTTTTTAGCATTTTGACTACTAGCATTTTATTTTAGGAGAAATGGCTCCTAATATTTTACTGAATAGTTATCGACTCTTATTCTTTTTTCTAAAGAATTTCGACATTATGCCAAATATGCCAAAATTATTATTATCAATGGCCAAAATGTTCAAAAAATAAAAATAAAAGTCAAAGTGACTATTTAATCAAACGATAATGGATTTTTTTAACAATATGCCAAATATGTACATTAAACTATCAATTTTATTTCATTTTAGTATTTAAACTTTCATTTGTTTCAAAATCATAACTAACATTTACTTTTTGTTTCATTTTAGTATCCCGCCGTTAAAAACTTATCGACACAGCTGAGTAGGCAATTTTTAATTAATTTTTAAATCATTATTTAAAATATGATTTAATTAATTTTATTCAACTAATAAGGTGGTGTGGTGACACATGTCACCACCTTATTAGAAAATCTCCCACCTCTCTATACATAATCTTGCCCAGAAAATGGTGAGACGATCTGCTAGTCGCTTCATCAATTGTCGACTACCATAAGATGTCCATTGTCGACTGACAGATGAAACCTAAACTTTCAAGTCCACACCTTTTTTTTCCTTTTGAACGTAATTTCGACATCCGTTTCATTGGGAAACGCCTCAATCTCTCCAAACTTGCATCTACAGTTGTCGACTACCATCTGCCGTCCATTATCAATCGCCGCATCCTTCGGCCGATGAAACTCAAACTTTCCAGTCCATATATTTTTTACCCTTTGAACAAAATTCGACCTTTGTTTCACTCGAAAATGCCTCAATCTCTCCAAACCTGCATCTACAATTGTCGACTACCATTTGTCGTCCATTGTCGATCGCTGCATCCGTCTGTTGATGAAACCCAAACTTTCTAATCCATACCTTTTTGACCCTCAGAACCTTTGAACGTAATTTCGACCTCTATTTCACTACGAAACGCCTCAATCTCTCCAAACTGACAATGAATTCTTCAATTTTTTCATCCTCTGATCTTCATCATCCATCATCTAATAGGCCAGAAACAAGACTATGTTAGTCAACTCATCATTTTCTCGTAGTCCACCATTTAGATTGGTCATCTTACCACTGAAGCTATCATCGAGAACCCAAAGGTAAAACTCTTCACCTTTTTTGTTTTAGTTTCTTTTCCTTTGTTTTGCTAATTTTTGTTTCCTTTTGTTCAACTCTTCACTATCATCATTCTCAAGCTATTACCGACTGTCATAGATACCAAACATCGAGAAGCTATTACTGATCTTCATCGTCCATCGTCTAATGGACTTGGAACAAGACTATGTTAATTGACTTATTATTCTCTCGTGGTCTACCATTTGGATTTGTCATCTGACCACTAAAGTTTTTATCGGGAACCCAAAGGTAAAACTATCCACCCTTTTTGTTTTATTTTCTTGTCCTTTGTTTTGCTGATTTTTGTTTCCTTTTTTTCTTCAATTCTTCATTATCATCATTCTCAAGCTATTACCGACCATCACATATACCAACCACCGGGAAGGTAAGTATTCTTTCTTGTTTCCTTTCGTTCTTCAACTCTACACTATCATCATTCTCGAGCTATTGTCAACTGTCACAAATACCAAACACCGAGAAGGTAAGACTTCTTTCTCTCTTTTGATTATGGTTTAATTTTGTTATGATTTTAGTTTGGTTAGTTTAGTTTGATTAGTTGAATGAAAATAATTAATTTTTTTAAAATAATTAAAAATTATCACGTCAGTTTGCTATTAAGTTTTTAACAACATGATACTAAAATGAAACAAAAAGTAAACGTTAGATATAGTTTTGAAACAAATAAAAATTAAGGTACTGAAACAAAACTGATATACTAAATGTGTAATTTATCCTAAATAAATAAAAAACTAAACATCGAAACAACAAAGATTATGAAATAGCCTGTTTCAGCCGATAAAAATGTACACATTTTTAGCACAGTTTGCATCCCAAAGCAGTAAGCCATAAAAGTTATTTCATACAAGTCCACTAAAAAAATCTGGTGCTCTTTAACTTTTCTTAGCCTAGGTCCAGGAAGAAACAAAGAAAATCTTTGAACCAAGATCTTTACATCAAAAAAATGT
This sequence comes from Hibiscus syriacus, assembly GCF_006381635.1. Lineage (NCBI taxonomy): Eukaryota > Viridiplantae > Streptophyta > Magnoliopsida > Malvales > Malvaceae > Hibiscus > Hibiscus syriacus. The sequence goes on from NW_024063440.1 coordinate 788,314, forward strand.
TTCAACCTTATTATATTTAAATTATAATTTTTTCTTTGTTGAGATTGCACATAGATGTAACTCTAGAAGAAATGTATACACTGAAGAGGAATTAGAACAATAACTTACCATTCCATAGTGAAAAATACTAAACTGAGACTAAAACTCGAGAACTATATACAAACTGAACCAAGGGTCGTCACTTACTGCCACCCCTACCGCATTCTGAAGGCTAACTAACCGACCAGATCTCTAGGTCTTGCAAGAGCTTCCCAAGAATAATTATCTGAAACAGCCTTACGATTGGGGTGTGTATGCAAATCTGAAAGGGGAAAGCCATCCAAATTTCAATCCATTTGAGGAAAAGTTCAACTTCCTCCACTAAAAAGCAACTGACAAGACTTAGGTATGAACCCATACACATAAATGGAGTGTCCAAGAATCATTGGATCAAATGCTTACCTGGTTTTGACCATTTTGGATGCTTAGGAGGCATTTTCTTGGAGGAAACATTGGCCGTGGCACCAAGAGGGTCATTTCCAGCAATTTCAGTAGCTATGACTTCTCCTTCTCGCTTAATACCAACATGTTTATGTGATGGCGTCTCTCTCTCTTGGGAGCAAAGCAAGGGGTAGGGATAGCTTTTGGGGAGGTAAGATTTCCACTTGCATTTATTTTTTCAAGAGAGACAATTAAATCCTTAAGGTTCTTAAGGCTATGAGGTTGGTACTCGGATTCAAGATTATGATCATCAATGCATTTGATAACAGCCATAAGATCAGCTATTCTTTTGGTGCTTGCCTCATTCTGTTGATTAATTTTACACATGTTAGATGGCTAAATGTTAAATGACACAGTCGGCTTTTAAATAGAGAGGAGATAGACAAACCCGTGCTGTAGGGGTCTTTTTTCCTTGTATCAAAATTCTTCTAGCTTCAATCTTTTTTTGATAAGAATTTCAGGCCTCGTTAAAATCCCCCTTCTTGATTAATGGAGTTTATATGAACTCCTTAATCAGTGGAAGGAGGAAAAGAGCGCCTTAGGATTTTATTGAACCATAAAATTACATAAGATACAACCATCATACACCCCACCAACCAAATAAACTTGAAACAACCATAAAACACCCGAAATATAAGACTAGAATAGAATCAGCCAATTCCTTCTTTAGCTAAGGCATCAGCCTCTAGATTGGCTGACCTATTAACCCATCTTACAACACCTTCTAAAACATTAAGCCTATGAACAATATCTTTGATCAAAAACGCATAAACATCAGGAACTAGATCCTCTTTCTTAATCCAGTCTACCGCAACTTTGCTGTCGCTTTCAATAATCAGACGACCCTTCCTGTCTCGTAAATTCGCATAGAACATTAGACCCTTTTGAATAGCTTTTAATTCCATAAAAGTTGGAGGTCCCGGACCAGCAGATTCCTTGAAAGAACTTAAAGTCAAACCCGAGGAGTCCTTTAGAACACCTCCTATCCCACTCTTCTTCCAATCTCTTGTAGTAGCCGCATCAACATTTAACTTTACAAAACCTTGAGGAGGAGGAGACCAAGGAAATATAGATACAAGCCGATTAGGATAAAGAGAGCACAAATCCCCTAATGAAGGGTCTGAAATAAGAGAATCCTTAGGAATAGACACCTCTTTGTACTTAGCAATGAACCAATAAGCTAGTCTAAACCTTCCTAGGAAAAAATATTTAGCCAAATCCAGCTTTCCCCCTTCAAACATAATGAGATTCCTTACTTTCCAAGTAGTCCAAATAACTGCCCCAGGAATAAAAGACCAAATTGTAGAAGAAGACTTCAACTCAGCCCAAGCAAGTAGGAATTTTTTCGCATTAACATGCAAAACAGACTTAATCTTCCAGAAATTCAGAAATTTATTCCAAATCATCCACACCACCGAACACGTGAAAAACAAGTGCGATGGAGACTCCACCTCTCTCTTACAAAGAGGGCACCTAATGTCTACAATTCCTTGTATTCCCCTTTTAACAAGTTCTGACCTAACAGCCAGCTTCCCTAACACCACTTGCCACATAAAGGACTCCACTCTAGGTGGAATCTGGACCCTCCAAATAATCTTCTTCCAGAAATATACCTCTTCCGAATCCGAAATAATGGTTGAACAAATCTTAGTGCCAGATTTAACAGTATATACCCCATCTCCAGTACCTTTCCAAATCACCCCATCACATAACTCCGTAGATAGAGAAACAGAGGAGATAGCATTCATCAAGTTAACCCACTCTTCTACTTCCCAGCTTTTAAATTTCTTCTAAACTGCACATCCCAACTCCAACCATATGAGCTGTAATTCCCAAATTCAACCTGTTTACCCATTCTGTTTGTGGAAATGGAGAACAATCGAGGGAAAATAATTAGAAGAGGAAATTCCAACGCCCAATTATCCTGCCAGAACCTAATTAATCTGCCATCCCCAACTCGGAAAGAATACAAACTTCTAAACTTAGAGCCAATACTGTCTTCTTTAAAGTGATTCAAAACCACCGATCTCCAAATCCAAGATACTCTTTGTGGGACTTTGTTGTCAAACATTAACCAAGATGGATCCATTTTGTATTTAGAACAAATGAATTCCCTCCAAACAGACCCCCTTTCATTAGCATACCTCCAATACCATTTTGCTAGAAGAGCTCTATTCATGAAACCAAGGTTTCTAACACCTAAACCCCCCTCGAATTTTGACTTGCACACATTCGGCCAGTTAACCCAATGTATCTTATTTTTACCTACTCCCCCACCCCATAAGAAATTCGCCATAATGGAGTTGAGAGATTTAAGAACCGTAGCCGGTATCTTAAATAAAGATAAATAATACGTCGGGAGCGAACATAGAACCGACTTTATTAAAACCAACCTTCTTGCTAATTACAGGGAAGCAGCCTTCCACCCCGCTAATTTATTCATAAAATTATTCACCACCGGATTCCAAAGTGCTGTAGAGTTCCTAGTAGCACCCAAAGGCAGTCCTAAATATTCAGAGGGAAAACTACCCACAGAACATCCGATAGAGTTAGCCCACTGCTGAACTTCTTCCTCATTCATATTCACACCAAACAGTTTACTTTTCTTCAAGTTGAGTTGTAAACCAGAAATCACTTGAAACACTCTAAGCACCCTCTTCACATTTAAAATCTGCGTCTTGGATCATCCGCGAACTGTAGATGAGATAGTTTTAAAGCATCAGCACCCCTTCCTAAAACCAGTCCAGAAAATAGACCCTGTTCCACAGCCTTCACAATTAGCAGATTGAGAAGTTCTTCAATAAAATTAAACAACAGAGGTGATAGAGAGCACCCCTGTCTAAGACCTTTAACCATTGTAAATTCCTCAGTAGGAACTCCATTCACTAAAACAGAAACTGAAGCTGTGGTTACACATTTTCTGATCCAACCTCTCCACCTGGAACCAAATCCCATTTTCTCCATTACTAGAAACAAAATGTCCCACTCCTCCCTTCGAAGTTCTTCATCAATAGTCTCCAGATTATTCTCTTGTCAAGGTGTTTGGGTGTGCTTGATTTCCATGTATTCGATTGTTCAATCAGCACAAGTTATAGTTTAGGTCCAAGAAGTGTGTTTTTCTTGGCTATAGCCCTTTTCACAAAGGATATAAATGTTTGGATGACTCGGATAAGGTGATTGTCTCCAGGCATGTTGTGTTTGATGAGGCAAGCTTTCCGTATGAAGTGTGCAAGGGTGGTTGTTCTCGTCCTCATGAATCCAGTGTTTCAACGGGACTGTTAACTGTTGTTGTTGCTTGTACAGATACTGCACCAGATACAGTTGCAACACCGAATACAACTCATGTACCTGTTATGGAAGTGTCTGGTTCTGCTCGTTCTGCTCCTCAACTAACTTCTCGAGAAGCTGTGGAGATGGTAGTTTCTCAGGGTAATGAGGCGATGCCTACACTGGATACAACTCCTATACCTGTGGCAGATTTTGGGTCTGCTGAACAGCCTCATGTCGTGCGGTTTCTGGTTCTGCTAATTAGTCTTCTTCCCAACGTGTTTTGGCGAGGAATGAGCAGAATGATGCATGGTTGACAAATGATTTTTTGGGTGGTAGTTCACGTGGAGTTATTTCTGTACCTGGGGAATGCTGTCCTATTTTTTAACAGTCTCGGTCTTCTACTCTTGGCATTCCCGAGGCTAGTGCCCTGTCCAATCCTGCACGGTGTGTTGATCATTCCTTGTTTGATCCTGTCTTGTGTGCATATAATAATAATAATGGTCTTTGTGTTCAGACTGAGCAAGGTTTAGTGGGCCCGACTTGTTCTTTACATGGTCAGGATGTTGTTGCATTGCCAGCTGTGCATGGTTCTACGTCTGGGTTTCATAATATTTATCCCATGGTGACAAGAGGGAACAATGGGATTCGAAAACCCAAGGCTCTGCATGTTGCGTATCTGGATAAGGAGCCTCGCTCTATTAAGGAAGTTTTGTACTTGTCTCCGCAATGGAAGAAGGCAGCACAGGAAGAGTATAAGGCCTTGATGAATAACGACACTTGGACTCTTATTCCTCTTCCAAAGGATAGACAAGCTGTCATCTGCAAATGGATTTTTAAGGTAAAAAGGAATCCAGATAGGTCTGTAACTCGTTATAGGCCAGACTTGTAACAACCCGAATATTTACAAAATAGTATTTAATTGAAATTGGAGGTTAATTGTGAAAATTGGCGAAAATTTAGGGACTAAATTGAAAGATTTTAAAACTTAGAGCTTGTTTTAGAGTTAAAGAAAATTCAGGGACTAAGCCCTGAATTTAACCAAAAAAGTTAGATAAGTTTGGGGTTATATGTTATATACGTGTGGTTTCTGTTTCAAAAAAGAAAACCACACCTCAATTGCTCCCAAATTCCCTTCCCCTACGTCGGTTTCCGACTTAAATCCAGACGCCGTCCGAATTCCGATCGTCGTTTTGAAACCACCGTTGTGTTCATCATCGAGCGAGGAACAAATCCTTCAATTTAATTGAAGCGAAACGCTGCCAAACGTCGGGAATTTACAGTCAAAGTCTCGACATTTTTGTTAGCTCTATCGCCGGGAAAATCTTAAATTCACCGCCGATCGTTGCTTTGTTTACGACACCTCCTGCACCATCGTGTTCCTTGTGTCGTTGCAAGTCCGCCGGTATCAACCTTGTTCGCCGTCGACGGCGGCGCGTGAGGAGGTGGAGCAGTCAAAGATTCGGCCGAGTTGAAATCGAACTCTCCGCCGTTCAAAAATTTGAACCGATCTTTGTAAGTATCTCGAAATCGCTCAAAATAATTTTTAGAAAATTTTCCGTAATTTTTAGACCCCCGGAGGAGGCCTCACGCGCCACACGCGCCGCCGCAGGGAGAGTGAATGGATGAAAACCGGTTTGATCGGTTTCGACCGGTTAGACCGGTCTGACCCGACCTGACCGACCCGACCCGACAGTTGACCGTTGACCGTGACTGTTGACCTCATTTGACCAAAACTTAAAATGGCTTTGACCGACCATTAAACGACCGTTAATCATTTCCAAGTATACCTATTCTGATAGTTTTCGACGTTCCGAATCCGTTTCCGAAGTCCGTTTTGTAAAATTCGAATTCGAAAGCCTCCAAATCAACGATCAAAGTGGTTGACTTTGACTTTGACCAAGAATTTAAATTTTTGAAAAGACATACTTTATGTTTTTCGACGTCCTGATTCCGATTCCGCAATCCGTTTGGCCAAATTCAAACCCGAAATCCTCCAAATTGATAGTCAAATCCTGAAAATGCTTATATACTTAAGAATTTAGCTTTGAACAATTAAGTGAGATTTGGGGCTGATAAATTATTATTGTTTGAAGGTACAAGAGACTCTCCGGATCGTTCGACAGCTCGACCCAGCTCTTCTAGATCAATTAAATCACGTGTGCCGGTATTCACTTGTAAGACCCGTAAATTTTATGATTTTAGAGATTTATTTATGTTACCCATAAGTAATATAGTGTTATTATAAAATAGGTTCGAAAACTGTAGCAGAGCGTGGTGAAACCAGCAATCAGTAGATTTACTATTTGAACCTATTATCGAGGTGTGTTCCCTAATTATTACTGAACTGTTTTATTGGTTTTAATATGATGTACACTGAGTTCTTTGGTTATTGTTTTATTGATGTACCAATTTAATGTGATGATTTATGGAATTTGTGTCACGGTGCAATTGAACTTTTGGATTGAATTACAATAGTATAGCTCTGATCAAGCTAATAAACAGAATGGGCCTAATGTGACTCTTGGGGCCCCAAGATACATTAGGTTGGCTTTCCTTGCTGTGTGCTTAGGGTAAGCTATATGGACTTGGACTTCTTTTTGCTGTGTGCTTAAATTAAGCTATATGGAAAATAGTTTTGGGAACTACTGATGGTGTACGAGTAAAGGGTTTAAACTATGATTTTCAAAAGTTAAACTCTTTTATGAATTTATGAGATTTAGTGGACTATGATTTGTTTAATGTACCTATTGTGATTTTAAGGTAATATTGGGACACACTGAGCCTAGCTCACCTTTCGAAAATGTTTTTTTCCCTTTCAGATACTGTTGGTTAGATATCTCGGTTCGAGCACTTGAAGGATCAACATATCTCTTGAAGTATATTTGATTGTAATGTTTTTATCATTCAGGTTGACTTTATTTTGGTGACATGAACCTTATTTTAAAGTATTGGATTTTATAGTGATTTCACTTTTGCTATTAATATTTGGTTTATCGTGATTTTGATTTTTAAGACATGTTTTAAATTAATTTTTTTCTTAATGGTATTATATTTATGAATTGGGTTTTGATAGTATAATATCATGTCATTTATAATGTGATTTTACAATGATTGAATAACGGTTTCAGAAAATATCTTTAAGAATCATGTATGTGATCCACTAGACTTAGTCGAAACGCATAGGCCGGGTCTAGGGGGTTACATTTATTGGTATCAGAGCTTTTGGTTTTTAACCCTCGGACTGTGTATGAGTCCACATTGAAAATACGGTTTTGAAATATTTTATAAAACAAGTTACAAAGGTCATGTCACAAAGTTATTAAGATTTTAACTGTGTTCGAGAATCTAAGTGCTTGTCTAACCCTAAGTTTTACCTCCTGTAGTAAACTCGAGATCCACCAAAAAAAATGAGTGCTAGACGTGGTCGTCGAACTAGCCGTGGACGAGGTTGAGTGGCTAGATTTGCAGACTTGATCGATGAGATACGAGTAGATCCCCCACCTCCGATAGGTGATCCTGCTTCTACGACCCCAACGAATCTGCCTCCTGCCGCTGGTATTGGCATAACTACATCGATCATAGGAGCGACCGATATTGAGTTAGAGTCTACCGGAGTTGCTTTGGATGAGAATTTTGGTAGACAATTTCTGCAGTTGATACAGGGAGCAGTCAGAGCTACTGGTGTTGTATCAGAGGTTCCTATTTCGCAGACTTTGATTGCCAATGGAGTTAGAACTTTAGAGGGACAGATTGGTGGAGCTCCTACTGAAGCTGAGGATTGGATCCAAGATATAGAGAGACGCATGGATCAGTTGGGTTTAGACTCAACTAAGAGATATCAGGGTGCTATGGCGATGTTAGATGGCAATGCCTACACTTGGTGGGAGTCAGTGACCAGTAGTGTTCCTACCGATTGTTTGACCTGGAATTTCTTTAAGGATCGCTTTCGGGGCCGTTTTCTGGGAGAGAGCTACTTAGCTCAGAGACGTCAGCAGTTTTAAGACCTGGTTCAGGGAGACATGACTGTTTCTGAGTATGAGATTGAATTCTTGAAGTTGCTGAAGTATGGATTCAGTATGGTACCTACTGAGAGAGATCGATGTCGTAAATTTGCCCTTGGACTCAGATACGAGCTGTGTAGGCAAGTTGTAACCCATCAGGATGAGATATTTGATGTGCTGGTGGGCAGAGCCAAAGATGCTGAAGAGGTGGAGGTTTTAGCTTCTCGTAGAGAGCGTGTTGAACAGGAACGATCTAAGAAATTTTCAGGCCCGATGGAGTCATCAGAACAATCTGGAAAAAGGACTCGTACTTCAGTCCCTTAGAGAGGCAATACACGTTTCAGGCCTGCAACATCCTCACTGTTAGTTGGCAGTCGAGGCGGTTCCTCGTCGTATTATCATGGGTTCCTCTGTGAGTTTTGTGGTAAACAACACACAGGAGAGTGTCGTAAGAAGATGGGTATTTGCTATCAGTGTGGATCTAGTGGTCATTTTTGGAGGGATTGTCCTCAGCTAGCTTCGTTTGAGCAGACCGCTACCCAGACTCCTGTGCGTTCTCATACTACAGTACAGACCCCAATTAGAGATCGTAGTCAAGAAAAGACTCGTGGTTCAGCGTCCAGGGCTGACAGTATAGCCCGACCTTAGTAAAATAGAGGACCAATAGTTTCTGAGGCTAGACAGCCAGCTTTGGTTTATGCCATTAGACGTCGGGATGAGAGAGATGAGCATGAGGTTATTGCAGGTACATTTACTATTTATTCTATCCCATACTTTGCATTACTGGACAATGGCTCCACCCACTCCTATGTATCGAGCTCGGTATCTCGAAACCTTCAAATTCTAATCGAGAACACTGAAAATAATGTTACGGTTACGAGTCCAGTGGGACAGGCGATATTAGTGAATAAAGTATTTCGGCGTTGTCCTCTTGAGGTTCAGGGAGAAATGTTTCTCGCTGATCTTATGGAGCTTCCTTTAGAGGAGTTCGATCTAATTCTTGGGATGGATTGGTTGAATAAACACAAGGTAAATCTGGATTGCGAATACAAGCGGGCTACTCTAAAGACTTCAGATGGTCGGACTGTTGTGTTAATTGGTGAACGGCGTGGCTATCTCTCCAATATAGTTTCAGCGATGGAAATTGATCGTATGATCCGGAAGGGATATGAGACTTTCATTGCTTATATTTTGAACACTAAAGGTTCATTGTCCACGATCGAAGAGATCCATACAGTTAGCGAGTTTCCTGATGTCTTTCCAGAGGAGTTGCATGGTTTACCTCCTGATAGAGAGGTAGAGTTCGAGATAGAGACTTATACGGGATCTGCACATATTTCTATGGCACCTTATCGCATGGCTCCAAAAGAACTTAAGGAGTTGAAGGTCCAATTGCAAGAATTATTCGATTGAGGATTTATTCGGCATAGTACTTCACCATGGGGAGCTTCAGTTCTGTTCGTGAAAAAGAAGGATAGGTCGCTAAGATTATGTATTGATTATCGGAAGTTGAACCAGATGACGGTCAAGAATAAATATCCACTACCCAGGATTGATGACTTATTTGATCATTTACGAGGAGCTTTTGTATTTTCTAAGATTGATCTTCGTTCGGGGTATTATCAATTGAAAGTTAAAGGATCAGATGTTGCAAAGATGGCCATTCGCACTAGATATGGTCATTATGAATTCTTAGTGATGCCTTTTGGTTTGACGAATGCTCCTGCAGCTTTCATGGATTTGATGAATCGGGTGTTCCGACCATATTTGGATCAATTTGTGGTGGTCTTTATTGATGATATTCTGATCTATTCTCGTACTGAGGCAGAGCATGACGAGCATTTGAAGATCGTTCTGCGGACTTTGAGAGAGCATCGTCTATATGCCAAACTAAGCAAGTGTGAGTCTTGGCTTCAAGAAGTGTCGTTTATGGGGTATATTATTTTTGCGCGAGGTATTCAGGTCGATCCAAGCAAGATCGAGGCTATTGTGAATTGGAAACGACCCAAGAATATCTCTGAGATTCGCAGTTTCTTGGGCTTGGCTGGTTATTATCGACGTTTTGTTGAGGGCTTCTCGATCATTGCTTCTCCTTTGACAAAGTTGTTAAGGAAGAATGTGCCGTTTGACTGGGGTGAGGCACAACAGGAGAGCTTTGAGAAATTAAAGGCAGTATTGACTCAAGCACCAGTGTTGATTCAACCAGAGTCCGGGAAGGATTTTATAGTGTATAGTGATGCGTCACACTCAGGACTCGGCTGTGTTCTAATGCAGGAAGGTAAGGTAGTGGCTTATGCATCCCGTCAGCTGCGACCGCATGAGTGTAATTATCCTACTCATGATTTGGAGTTAGCAGCAGTGATTTTTGCCTTGAAGATTTGGAGACACTATCTTTATGGAGAGAAGTGTTACATTTTCACGGATCATAAGAGTTTAAAGTATCTTCTGACCCATAAGGAGCTTAATTTGAGACAGCGACGCTGGCTAGAGCTTCTAAAGGATTATGATTGCGTGATTGATTATCACCCTGGTAAAGCTAATATTGTAGCGGATGCTTTGAGTTGAAAGGCGGTAACAGAGTTGAGATCTTTAATGGCCAGGATGAATTTATATGACGATGGCACTCTGTTAGTAGAATTACAAGTTAAGCCGACCTTGGTTGATGAGATCAAAGCTAAGCAGCCCCTTGATAGCTCCTTGCTTTCCATATTTGAGCAAGTAGAGAAAGGGACAAGCTCAGATTACGCCCTTGATCAGGATTAAGTTTAATGCTTCAAAGGTCGGTATTGTGTGCCGGATGATGCTGAGTTGAGGTAGACTATCCTTACGGAGGCTCATAGTAGTCCATATGTTATGCACCCCGGCGGAGATAAGATGTATCAGAATTTGAGAGAGAGGTATCATTGGGTCGGCATGAAGAATGACATCTCAAATTTTGTTGCGAGGTGTTTGACTTGTCAGCAAGTTAAGGCGGAACATCAACATCCATCAGGTTTGTTACAACCTATCAAGATTCCTGAATGGAAATGGGAGCGTATTACTATGGATTTTGTTACTGGTTTACCTATGACTCTTTCGAAAAAGGACTCAATTTGGGTGATTGTTGACAGACTTACAAAGTTAGCTCACTTCATTCCTGTACGGGTAAATTATACGTTGGACAAGTTGGCGAGGTTGTGTATTTCAGAGATTGTTAGATTGCATGGTGTTCCGTTATCTATCATTTCAGATCGAGATCCGAGATTTACTTCGAGATTTTGGAAGGCGCTACATACGGCTTTGGGTACGAGATTGGATTATAGTACCTCCTTCCACCCACAAACTGATGGTCAATCTAAGAGAGTAATTCAGATTCTGGAGGATATGTTACGGGGTTGTGTAATTGATTTTCATGGTAGCTGGGAGAACTTTTTGCCTTTGGCTGAATTCCCTTATAATAACAGTTACCAGACCAGCATTCGTATGGCACCCTATGAAGCACTCTATGGGCGTAGGTGTCACACCCCGATTTGTTGGACTGAGTTGCGTGATAGGAAGACGTTGGGACCTGAGTTAGTGCGGGAGACAGAAGACACAGTCAGATTGATCCGTGACCGTCTGAAAGAGGCATTTGATAGGCAGAAATCTTATGCAGATCAAAGGAGGAAGGATATACAGTTTGACGTTGAAGATCAGGTTTTTCTCAAGGTATCTCCATGGAAGAAAGTATTGAGATTTGGACGTAAGGGTAAACTGAGTCCGTAGTTTATTGGGCCGTATCGTATTCTGAAGAAAGTTGGACATGTTGCTTATCAGCTTGAGTTGCCTTCCCATCTTAGTCGTATTCATGATGTTTTTCATGTGTCTATGTTAAGGCGATACCGTCCAGATCCAGATCACATCATTCAAGTTGATGTGCTGAGACCTGATTTGTCATATGAGGAGGAGCCTATCCAGATCTTAGAAAGAGATGAGCGAGTTCTTCGGAATAGGCGTATTCCAATGATCAAATTTCAATGGAGTAACCGAGGCCCCTCATAAGCTATTTGGGAGACATTAGAGTCAATGGAGGCTCAGTTTCCTCAACTATTCTTATAAGGTAAATTTCGAGGACGAAATTTCTTGTAGAGGGAGAGAATTGTAACAACCCGAATATTTACAAAATAGTATTTAATTGAAATTGGAGGTTAATTGTGAAAATTGGCAAAAATTGTGGGACTAAATTGAAAGATTTTAAAACTTGGAGCTTGTTTTAGAGTTAAAGAAAATTCAGGGACTAAGCTATGAATTTACCTAAAAAAGTTAGGTAAGTTTGGGGTTATATGTTATATACGTGTGGTTTCTGTTTCAAAATAGAAAACCACACCTCAATTGCTCCCAAATTCCCTTCCCCCTACGCCGGTTTTCGACTTAGATCCAGACGCCGTCCGAATTCCGATCGTCGTTTTGAAACCACCGTTGTGTTCATCATCGAGCGAGGAACAAATCCTTCAATTTAATTGAAGTGAAACGCTGCCAAACGTCGGGAATTTATAGTCAAAGTCTCGACGTTTTTGTTAGCTCTATCACCGGAAAAATCTTAAATTCACCACCGATCGTTGCTCTATTTACGACACCTCCTGCATCATCGTGTTCCTTGTGTCGTTGCGAGTCCGCCGGTGTCAACCTTGTTCACCGTCGACGGCGGCGCGTGAGGAGGTGGAGCAGTCAAAGATTCGGTCGAGTTGAAATCGAACTCTCCGCCGTTCAAAAATTTGAACCGATCTTTGTAATTATCTCGAAATCGCTCAAAATAATTTTTAGAAATTTTTTCGTAATTTTTAGACCCCCGGAGGAGGCCTCACGCGCCACACGCGCCCCTGCAGGGAGAGTGAGTGGCTGAAAACCGGTTTGAACCGATTTTGACCGATCTGAATTGGTCTAACCCGACCCAACCGACCCGACCCGACCCGACCGTTGACCGTTGACCGTCTTTGACCAAAACTTAAAATGGCTTTGACCGACCATTAAACGACCGTTAATCGTTTCCGAGTATACCTATTCTGATAGTTTTCGACGTTCCGAATCCGTTTCCGAAGTCTATTTCATCAAATTCAAACCCGAAGGCCTCCAAATCGATAGTCAAAGTGGTTGACTTTGACTTTGACCAAGAATTTAAATTTTTGAAAAGATATACTTTATGTTTTTCGACGTCCTGATTCCGATTCCGCAATCCGTTTGGCCAAATTCAAACCCGAAATCCTCCAAATTGATAGTCAAATCCTGAAAATGCTTATATACTTAAGAATTTTGCTTTGAATAATTAAGTGAGATTTGGGGCTGATAAATTATTATTGTTTAAAGGTACAAGAGACTCTCTGGATCGTTCGACAGCTCGACCCAGCTCTTCTAGATCAATTAAACCACGTGTGCCAGTATTCACCCGTAAGACCCGTAAATTTTATGATTTTAGAGATTTATTTATGTTACCCATAAATAATATAGTGTTATTATAAAATAGGTTCAAAAACTGTAGCAGAGCGTGGTGAAACCAACAATCAGTAGATTTACTATTTGAACCTATTATTGAGGTGTGTTCCCTAATTATTACTGAACTGTTTTATTGGTTTTAATATGAGGTACACTGAGTTCTTTGGTTATTGTTTTATTGATGCTCCAATTTAATGTGATGATTTATGGAATTTATGTCACGGTGCAATTGAACTTTTGGATTGAATTACAATAGTATAGCTCTCATCAAGCTAATAAACAGAATGAGCCTAATGTGACTCTTGGGGCCCCAAGATACATTAGGTTGGCTTCCCTTGTTGTGTGCTTAGGGTAAGCTATATGGACTTGGACTTATGGGCCTAAGGATACAAGCTCTAAAGCTTATCCTTAGGTTGGCTTTCTTTTTGCTGTGTGCTTAAAGTAAGCTATATGGAAAATAGTTTTGGGAACTACTGATGGTGTACAAGAAAAGGGTTTAAACTATGATTTTCAAAAGTTAAACTCTTTTATGAATTTATGAGATTTACTGGACTATGATTTGTTTAATGTACCTATTGTGATTTTAAGGTAATATTGGGACACACTGAGCCTAGCTCACCTTTCGAAAATGTTTTTTCCCTTTCAGATACTGTTGGTTAGATATCTCGGTTCGAGTACTTGGAGGATCAACATATCTCTTGAAGTATATTTGATTGTAATGTTTTTATCATTCAGGTTGACTTTATTTTGGTGACATGGACCTTATTTTAAAGTATTGGATTTTATAGTGATTGCACTTTTGCTATTAATATTCGGTTTATCGTGATTTTGATTTTTAAGACATGTTTTAAATTAATTTTTTTCTTAATGATATTATATTTATGAGTTGGGTTTTGATAGTATAATATCATGTCATTTATAATGTGATTTTACAATGATTGAATAACGGTTTCAAAAAATGTCTTTAAGAATCATGTATGTGATCCACTAGACTTAGTCGAAACGCATAGGCCGGGTCTAGGGGGTTACAAGACTTGTGGCGAAAGGATTCCTTCAACAACCCGGTGTTGACTTTCATGAAGTCTTTAGTACGGTGGTGAAACCAACTACAATTCGTGTGATTATTTCTCTTGCTTTGTCCAAAGGGTGGCAGCTTAGGCAAGTTAAAATTAATAATGCCTTCTTGAATGGTGTTTTGTTTGAAGAATTTTACATGACCCAGCCTCCTAGGTATGAACAGGGTGATGGAACCTTGGTGTACAGACTAAATAAGGCTATCTATGGGCAGAAGCAAGCTCCTCGAGCTTGGTTTGAGAGTCTTCGAGCCTATTTGGTTTCAGGGAGGGTTCATTTTGGCGCGATCAGTTATTCTCTCTTTGTTAGGATGACTTAGGAAAGCGTGGTATACATATTAGTGTATTTTGATATTATTCTCACTGGGAGTGATGCTGATGAGGTTCAACGTGTGATTAAGAAACTGAATAAACAATTCTATTTAAAGGATCTTGGTCTTCTAAGTTTCCTTTTGGGTTTTGAGGTGTGTTATGGTTCTGATGGGTTAATGTTGAGCCAACATAAATACATTCGTGAGTTACTACAACGGTGTGGGTTTGATGACGCGAAAGGGCTTCCTACTCCTATGGTGTTAGCCTAGAAGTTGTCACTGCGTGATGGTGCTCCTATAGCCAATGCTGTTGAGTATCTATTGGATCATAAACTTGATCCATTATGGGAGCCTAAACCCAAACCCAAACTAAATTGATGTCATTGCTTACATCATTTAAGTAAAGATGTCATTGCTTACATCAATTTAGTTAGGTGAGAGTTAGGTATTTGTAGACTTTAATGGTTTAAATTGGTTTATTTGTGTGGTGTAGGATTGTTCTTGAGTAGTATAAATACCCCTCCCCGATTTAGTTTTAAGCATCAAGAAAATTAAGAGCTTCTAATTGAATGAAGAAGCAAAGTCTTATAAGAGTGAGTTGTAGTTCATGTTTTTGAGTGAGAGTGCTCTTGTAATATTTGTTTGAGTTTCAATAAAAGTTCTTTGTGTGAGTGTTTTATTTTCAACAAATTGGCATCAGAATGAGTTGGAAAGATCGAAGGTCTCGACGAGAGGAATCCGACGCAGCCAGAATTTTCTCAATCTGAGTTCTGACGCACCGTCACGCACCACTGGAATACTGCTGCCAGAAAATCGAGTTGACTCACCGAGTTGAGCCGAGTCAACCGAGTTGGAGCCCTTGACTGAGTTGTCCAAGTCCCTCTAAAGGTTTTTTTTCAGCGTTCCGGATTCATCCGTGCAATCGGATTTTACAAAATCTCATTATATTGAGAGATATGACAAATGGTATGACACCATTCCAAGTTCCAACACTCAACAACAACAACTACGACAATTGGAGTTTCAAAATGAAGGCACTTCTTGGATCACAAGATGTGTGGGATATCATAGAGAAAGGCTATAACGAGCCTGCGGATGATGATGCTTTTGCTACTCTTACACCAGATCAAAAGACAACTTTGAAGGATTCAAGAAAGAGAGACAAGAAGGCTCTCTACCTCATCTATCAAGCATTAGATGATGATGGTTTTAAAAAGATTTTAGGTTCAAGCTCTAGCAAGGAAGCGTGGGAGAAGCTGCAAACCTTTTACAAAGGATCCGAGCAAGTGAAGAATGTTCGTCTCCAAACATTAAGAGGTGAATTCGAATCCTTAAACATGAAAGCATCTGAGTCTATTTTAGATTATTTCTCAAGAGTAGTAGTTGTTTCTAATCAATTAAAAAGAAATGGTGAAAAGTTAGACGATGTGAGGATAATAGAGAAGATACTCCGTTCGTTAGATCCCAAATTTGAGCACCTCGTCGTGACGATTGAAGAAACTAAAAACTTGGAAGAAATGACGATCGAGCAACTCCAAGGATCATTGCAAGCATACGAAGAGAAGTATAAGAAGAAGCATGAGTTTACTGAGAAACTCCTTAAGCTGCAATTACAACAACAACAATTCCAACAACAACTATGAGAAAGGAGAAAGCTCAACACGAGGCCGTAGAATAATCAATCCAAACTCAAGGCATGACAAATCTCAAGTTCGATGTTATAATTGTCAAAAGTTTGGGCATTATGCTTCAGAATGCAGAGCTCCCAACAACAAAATTGAGAAGAAGGCTAACTACGTGGAGGAAAAGACAGATGGCAAAGAAACTCTTCTTCTAGCACGAAAGGAAACTGATGGTGGCCAAGCAAATTCCTGGTATCTTGACAGTGGTGCAAGCAATCACATGTGTGAAAGGAAAGACATGTTCGTGGAGCTAGACGAGTCAGTAAACGGAAATGTTTCGTTTGGAGATGATTCCACAATAGCAGTGAAAGGGAGAGGTAATATTCTTATCCGTTTGAAAGATGGGAGGCATCAATTTATTTCAAATGTCTACTATGTGCCCAATATGAAAAGTAACATCTTAAGTTTAGGGCAACTGGTAGAGAAAGGTTATGATATTCACATGAATAATTATAATCTTTCTATAAAAGATAATAAGAATAACTTCATTGCTAAAGTGCCGATGTCAAAGAATAGAATGTTCTTGATCAACATACAAAATGATGTTGCAAAGTGCCTAAAAGCTTGCTATAAAGATGCATCATGGCTTTGATATCTTCGATTTGGGCATCTCAATTTTGGAGGTCTAGAGCTGTTATCTAAGAAGGAGATGGTGAAATGACTACCTCGTATCAACCATCCTGACCAGCTCTGTGAAGGGTGTCTAGTCGGGAAACAATTCAGGAAAAGCTTTCCAAAGGAGTCAGAGACAAGAGCCAAGAAGCCACTCGAGCTCATCCATACCGATGTGTGTGAACCGATCAATCCGAGCTCTCTCGGTAACAGTAACTATTTTATTCTCTTCATTGATGATTTTTCAAGAAAAACCTGGGTATATTTCTTGAAACAGAAGTTAGAAGTTTTTGAAGTCTTCAAGAAGTTCAAAGCAGCAGTGGAGAGAGAAAACGATAGAAAGATCAAAGCCATGAGATCCGATCGAGGTGGAGAATTTACTTCCAAGGAGTTTCAAGAGTTCTGTGAAGAAAATGGAATTCGTCGACCAATGACAGTTCCAGATCCCCCCAGCAAAATGGTGTGGTAGAAAGAAAGAATGGAACAATCCTCGACATGGCACGAAGCATGCTCAAAAGCAAGAAACTACCCAAAGAATTTTGGGCGGAAGCAGTATCGTATGCAGTCTACTTGTCAAATCGATCTCCAACAAGAAGTGTATGGGGAAAGACACCGCAAGAGGCATGGAGTGGAAGAAAGCCTGGTATTTCCCACTTGAGAACCTTTGGAAGTATAGCCCCTGTTCACGTACCAGACGAGAGAATAACGAAGCTTGATGATAAAAGAGAGAGTTTTATCTTCATCAGCTATGATGCTAATTCTAAGGGCTACAAGTTGTACAATCCAAACAATAAGAAGTTTGTGATTAGTCGAGATGTGGTCTTCAACGAAGAAGGAGAATGGGATTTTAACTCTCATACAGATGACTTCAATTTCTTTCCTCAGTTTGAAGAAGATGAGCAGACAATGAGGGAACAACTAGATGAATCTCAACAAGAGCTTGCAACTCCACCCACTTCACCAACATCAACTACTCAAGGAGACTCATCACTTTCGTCATCGTCAAGTGGGAGTCAAAGTGAAAGAGTTGTGCAACGCACAAGAAGCCTTAGAGATCTCTATGAGGTAACTGAACGACAAGATAATCTTACATTATTTTGTCTGTTTGCCGATTGTGAACCAGTGAGCTTTCAAGAAGCGGTACAAGAAAAGAAATGGAGAGATGCGATGGATGAAGAAATCAAGGCCATCGAGAAGAATGACACATGGGAACTTACCTCACTTCCCAAGGGACATAAGGCGATAGGTGTCAAATGGGTGTACAAAACAAAGAAAAACGCCAAAGGAGAGATTGAAAGGCACAAGGCGAGGCTAGTTGCTAAAGGCTATAGTCAAAAGGCTGGAATTGACTATGATGAGGTATTTGCTCCTGTTGCTCGATTGGAGACTATCAGACTAATTATTTCTTTGGCAGCTCAAAACAAGTGGAAGATACAACAGATGGATGTAAAGTCCACCTTTCTAAATGGAGTTCTTGAAGAGGAAGTTTACATTCAACAACCATCATGCTATGAAGTTAAAGGGCACGAAGACAAGGTGTTGAAGTTAAAGAAGGCTCTTTACGGGCTAAAACAAGCACCAAGGGCATGGAATAGCCGAATCGACAAGTACTTCCAAGAGAATGGCTTCAACAAATGTCCCTACGAGCATGCTCTATATATCAAGATCAAAGATGGAGATATTTTGATCGTGTGCCTCCACGTGGACGATTTGATCTTCACTGGAAGTAACCCAAGCATGTTTAATGAATTCAAGGATGTGATGATGAAAGATTTTGAGATGACAGACATGGGGCTCATGGTGTACTACCTTGGCATTGAAGTTAAGCAACAAAAGGATGAAATTTTCATTTCACATGAAAGCTATGCAAAGGAGATACTGAAGAAGTTCAAGATGGAGAACTGTAAGCCAATAAGAACACCGGCAGAATACGGGATCAAGATGACCAAACATGAAGAAGGCGAAAGTGTAGATCCAACATTCTTCAAAAGTTTGATAGGAAGTCTACGCTATCTAACTTGCACGAGACCCGATATTCTTCATGCAGTTGGATTGGTTAGTCGCTACATGGAATCTCCAACAGCCACCCATTTTAAAGCCGCAAAGAGAATTCTTCGCTATCTGAAAGGTACAATTGACTTTGGCTTGTTCTATTCAGTTTCTAATTATTACAAGCTTGTTGGATATAGCTATAGTGATTGGGGTGGAGACATAGATAATCGAAGGAGCACTACTGGATTCATATTTTTCATGGGAGATATTGCGTTCAAATGGATGTTAAAGAAACAACCGATTGTCACATTGTCCACTTGTGAAGCGGAATATGTTGCTGTTACCTCATGTGTTTGTCATGCAATTTGGCTTAGAAATCTATTGAAGGAGATAGGTTTGATACAAGAAGAGCCTACCAAGGTTTGTGTCTACAACAAATCAGCTATTGCCTTATCAAAGAATCCAGTATTCCATGATCGAAGCAAGCACATCGACCTTCGCTACCACTATATAAGGGAGTGTGTTGCAAGAAACGATGTGGAAGTTGAATACGTGAAGTCACAAGATCAAGTTGCCGATATTTTTACCAAGCCACTGAAAAGTGAAGACTTCATAAGATTACGGAACCTACTAGGGGTTACGAGATCAAGTTTAAGGGGGTGTTGGATCATAAACTTGATCCATTATGGGAGCCTAAACCCAAACCCAAACTAAATTGATGTCATTGCTTACATCATTTAAGTAAAGATGTCATTGCTTACATCAATTTAGTTAGGTATTTGTAGACTTTAATGGTTTAAATTAGTTTATTTGTGTGATGTAGGATTGTTCTTGAGTAGTATAAATACCCCTCCCCATTTTAGTTTTAAGCATCAAGAAAATTAAGAGCTTCTAAGTGAGTGAAGAAGCAAAGTCTTATAAGAGTGAGTTGTAGTTCATGTTTTTGAGTGAGAGTCTCTTGTAATATTTGTTTGAGTTTCAATAAAAGTTGTTTGTGTGAGTATTTTATTTCCAACAGTATCGAAGCATAGTGGGTGCTCTTCAATATGTTGTAATCACCCGGCCTGATATTGCTTACTCAGTTAATCGCGCGTGTCAATTCATGCAGGCGCCTCTTGATGTGCATTTTCAGACGATGAAACGCATCTTACGTTATCTTCAAGGGACAACTGATTATGGGTTATGATTGACGACGTCGTCTCGGTTGCCTTTGACTAGTTTTGCTGATGCAAACTGGGGATTCGATATTGATGATCGGCGGTCTACCTTAGGGTATTGCATCTATTTTGGAGGTAATCTCATTTCATGAAGTTCTCGAAAGCAACGGTTTGTTGCATGATCCACTGCCGAGGCCGAGTATCGGAGTGTTTCCTCAGCTGCTACTGATCTGGTATGGGTCGAGTCTTTCTCAAGGAGTTGCATGTGGTTTCACATGGTCGGGCTACTTTGTGTGTGACAACTCCAACGCAGTGGCTGTTTGTGCTAATCCAGTTCTCCATTCCAAGTTCAAGCATGTTGAGCTTGACTTATTTTTTGTTCGAGAGATGGTTGTAGCTGGTAAGTTACAGGTGCATGAAGTTCCAGCGTATGAAGAGATGGCTGATATTTTACCCAAACCTCTCTCGTCTCCTCTATTTTTGAAGCATTGTCAAAACTGCTGGTTGACTTCCAGCTTTGAGCTCGTGATGAAGATTAGAAGGTTGGAAAAGCATGGGAAATGTTGAGGTTTAAGCTCATGATGAAGGTTTGAAAATTAGCAAAGTATGGGGATTGTTGAGGTTCAGCATGTTAAACGTATTACGTGTAGAAGTTTGGTGAATGTTAGTATAGGTGTTATAGCCTTCTGTGAGGTTTCTGTTGTGCATGCGGTTATAAGTTTGTTAGGGTTCTGTTATTCATGAGTTTACACGTCAATCCTTTTCAACTATTATAAATAGCTAGACTTGTAAAAGTTTTGGTACGACTTTTAATAAAAAGGTTTAGATATCCTTCTCTCTCTCTCTCTTTTCTTTATCTTTCTTGTTTAGATAGCTTCAATGCTATTTTAAAATTTTCAAATCCGGAGCGACTCTGCTCGTTTACAGTCATGTAATCATTCCTATCTTACCTTATTTTTTTTAGAAGAAATTCTTTGTTAGTTCTTAGTGTTTTTTTTGGAACGTCAAATTTTAAGCGAAAGAAAAATATTTTTCAAAGTAGATTTTTACTTTTCAAGAAGAGTAATATTACTTATTTGCATTATAAATTTTGAATGTAGAAATATTGAAGAATCGTATTAACATTGTGGGATGGCGTTAACTTCTACGATTATACAAATAATGATAAATTTACTTTTAAGATAGTAGTTTATGTAATGACAAAATTAAAATTAAAATTCATTTTTTACGAGTTATTTTTTCAGTTAATATTAATTTTTTATTTTATAACAGTCTTATTGTTTTTAACAATTTACTGTCGTACAGATATTAGCAAGCAAATCTCTTGGGTGATGAAAGCGTAGTTTGCAATAAAAGAATTAGGATACTAATCAAATTAATTTTTTTTATAAATAAGTAGTGATCAAAATAGAAATACATTTGATTAAGTAAGTAATTTATCCACAGGTAAAATGAAAAATATCCTAGGAATTTCTTCGGTAAAACTACGATAATAGTTCTTGTACGATGTATCGAATTGCATTTTATTTACTTTATTTAGAAAATAGGCAGATTAGTCCCTAGATATTTCAAAACGAACAAATTCGTCCATCCATATCTCCATTGACCGTTGAAGTAATGATTATGAAAAAGGAAAAAACTATTTTGCCACACATTTATAATTTTTATCAATTGAATAATCATTAAAAATACATACAAAATTTTAAAACAAAATGATTAACTTTTTTATTAAAAAAATATTTGTATAGAAACTGTTAATAGGATGATAATTTAATAGATTTCAACCCGATCTGATATGATAGAGTTAATCTTTTTTCAATTATAGATTTGGGCTAGATTTTATATAGGGTGAGATCATATTGGATCAAGTTTAGATGAAAGGTGAAAAACCTTCGAAGTCCGACCTAACCTGACCCGAAGGTAATAGTGTAATTTTTTCATATAGATTTATAGATGATTCCTATAATACCCTATCTCTATAATTTTTTAAGGGTAAATTATGCGTTTAGTACCTAAACTATCATTTTTGGTTTGTTTTCATACCAAAACTTTTAATTTTTTTCAAAACCATACTCAACGTTTA
This sequence comes from Hibiscus syriacus, assembly GCF_006381635.1. Lineage (NCBI taxonomy): Eukaryota > Viridiplantae > Streptophyta > Magnoliopsida > Malvales > Malvaceae > Hibiscus > Hibiscus syriacus. Next base: position 810,423 of record NW_024063440.1, read on the forward strand.
GTTTTTGTTTCGTTTTAGTATATCACTATTAAAAACTTAACGGGTGATTTTCACTTGGCAACTTTTTTATGGGTAAATTGCATCATTCATCACTCAACTATCTTCTCACTCCTATTTTGGTCACTAAAGTTTTTTTAATTTAATTACTTAACTTTCAAATTACTTCCAATTTAATCACTCTAACTTTCAAATTTATTTTTTATTATATATTAATAAAATTATAATAAAAAATCATGTCAAAAAAATTATTAACAAAATAAATTAGAGTGATTAAAATAGGAGCAATTTGAAAGTTGAATAGTTAAATTTTTTTTTTAAATTTTAGTACCAAAACAGGAGTGAGAACATATTTGAGCGATGAATAATGTAATTTATTAAAAAATTAAATTACATTCTTTTAGAAAATTGTAGTGCCGTTAATTTTTTTAATGGTGAGATATTAAAATAAAATAAAAACTAAATGTTAGGTATGATTTTAAAAAATTAAAAGTTTAGATACTAAAACAAATCAAAATTGATAATTTAAATATTAAACATATAATTTACCTTTTTTAATTAGGCTTTTATTTTATATCAAGTCGAACTAAATCTATACTGATTAAATCAAATTTGAGTAGAAAAAATATACTCTTCAATCAATTTAGGTAGAGAATATTTATTTTTCAAGCGAATCAAATTGAACGAAACCCATTCCAACTCGATCCCTTACATCTCTTAACAGTTACCCATTCTCTATTAAAAAATTAAAAGAGCGGCAAATTCAAGGGTCTCCTTTCCCCCGGCCTTCCCTCTTTCTCTTTTCCGTTTTATTTTGGTTCCCACTATCACTCCAAGCGCCGCCTAAGTGTATTGAAATAAAGAAAAAAGAAAACACAATCCTTTTTGTTTGCTTCATAGTTAAGAAGGTCAGACTTATTTCTTGGGTTTCTTCTCTTGTTTCTAACATCTGATTCTGACTTTTGTTTTCTTAGTGATTTTCAATGTTTCCTGCATTTTTTTGTGGGTATGCGTTCTTTCGCTGGTTCAAAGCTTCCATTTTCAATACGGGTTTGTTTCATCTGTTTGTTACTTTTTTTCCGATTAAATTTTAAGAACATTTCTGGTTTATCTTGCTTTATTTTATTTGTTAATTCGAGGGTTACATGACTTTTCTCTCAGGGTTGCTATTGGGTCCTGAGAAATAGGGAATTTGAATTATAAGTTTGCATTTTATTCAAGTTCTTAAGGCCTATGATTAAGGGATTGTTGACATCCGAGGTCTGGTGTTTGAGCACAATGTCTGTAGGTTGTAATAGCATTTTTTGTTAAATAGAATATATTGTATTCTTCCGGACTAATTAAAAAAAGGTTTTTTAAGGCCTATGGGTTGTTTGTCTCTTTGTTTTGGTTTCTTATTTTTCCTTTGTTGGCAGTATATAACTGCATGCAAAGGCTCAAACTTCTTACTTTGCTGCTTCATTTATCTTTTTGCTCCCTGTGTGCTTTAACATTTTTAAGTTATCATCAACAAGTGATGGGTTATGCACATTGTACTTCCAAGTAGAGAATCTAAGTTTGAACCTTGAAGAAGACATTGTTGTGAGTAGCCATGTATTTCGAATATAAACCGTAAAATAGGCACGTAGAATAATAAAAACAACATTTTTAGGTTCTCTTTTCTCTGATCCTTAGAACTATTAAGTTGGCTTCTAGTTGAGTTGTTGATTGCAATGATTACGAGTCCTTTTTCAAAATAATTGATCCCTTGTTATTCTAAAGATTGTATTTTTCAATACTTTAGCCATTTTGTCTTAGTTGACATGTTTATATTCCTTTTGATATTGTGGTCCGGGTGATTTTATTTATTTATGGTCTTTGTCATCTTTATAATATGTTTCAGGATTCGAAATTTGGATTCCTGGCTTCCAGTAGCATTCGGATTTTACTTAAGCATGCTACTAGGAATTGTTTGGTACTGATAGGCTGGTCCTCGGGTCTCTATTTTATCCAGCTGTATTAAGTCTTGCAAATATATTGTGGTTGTTGCTACAATGGTAGGTGTTTTGTGAGTTTTTCGAACTATTGATTTAGGTTTTAGATGAATTTGGTGGACATATTGGACTACAATGGTTTGGTTGCGCTGTTGCAGGAAGGTTTTTGATGATAGTATCATAGTGGTCATTGGATAAGTAGTAGGTCGGAAAATTTGAACGTTTAATCTTTGGGTGCTATCAACAATGGAGTGCAACAGAGAAGAGGCTGTCAAAGCAAAGGGAATTGCTGAACAGAAGATGCAGGATGGTGATCTCGAGGGTGCTAAGTAAGAGGTTTGCATTAAAGGCTCAGAGATTGTTCCCTGAGCTCGCGAATATCTCACAGTTGTTGACGGTGTGTAATGTTCACTATTCTGCACAAAACAAACTCTCTGGGTTGGAAATGGACTGGTATGGGGTTCTTCAGATTGAACAATCGGAAGTGCAGAATCTTGGTCAAAACTGCACGAAAGCCAGCTTCTCGTGCATCGAAGAAAGCAGCTTCTCGTCCATTGGAGAAGGCCTTTGTCAATGGTCCGCATGAGTTCACTAATGGTGATCAAAATTGTTCTTCAAAGTTCACTGCTTCATATGCCTATCAGCAGGCACAACATCAAACATTCTGGACACTCTGCAGTGCTTGCGGCGTCAAATACCAGTACTATAAAGATTTTGTCAACAAATCGTTACTTTGTCCGACTTGCGGGTTTCAATTCATTGCCTTTGACTTAGGTCCTCAGGGACCATATAGTAGTGGTGTCCAGTTTCGGCATGGAGTTGCAGGATAGGCTCATATTCCGAAGGCATGGAACTATTGTGAGGATTTTACAGTGAAACGGAACGTAGATGGGTTTCCAAACACAAGAGACGAAAAGAAAGGTGGTGACATGCCAATGCCTACTGCATCGGAGCCGAAAGGGTCAGGAACTTCAGGAAATGGCAAGAAGAGGGGTGGGGGGAGGAAGACGGTAGAGGTATCCGATGAAAGTCATGAGACCGAAACCGCGGATGCTGTTGGTTCGGAAGATTGTGGTCTGAATTCAAAAGCAAACACCATTCATCCTCCTAGGAAATCTTCAAAGCAAAAGCCTATTACAGATTATTTTTCTTGGCAAAAACGTGCCTGACCGTTTTTTGCTAGAGTTTCGATGTTACGAACTCTCTTTTGAAAATCCGATCCTTAAACATGTTAATTTATCACCGGTCTCAAAAAATCTGAATGTGCTCTAGCTTAAGAATGATGTGAAGTAAAAGAGATTGAGAGACTAACCAACAATTAGTCGATCTAGTGAGATGATGCATTGGATCTCTTAAGCAAAGTTTAAAGTTCAAATCTTGATGTTTGTAAATGGAATAAATTGGTTGAAGGAATCTGTAAAATTTTATCCAAAATAATCGATCAATGAATTGAATATCAATGGTTAAACCCAAAAGAGAGTGAGAGACTAAAACATGCTGCAATAACCAACAGGGCTAGCCAGAAGAGATTAGCAGCGGCTCTTCCCATTTTGCTTTAATTAGTATGTGATTTTTTCCAAAACTTTTTTATTTAATATTTTATTTATTTGATACATTTCTAACTAACAAAAGTATAATATTATTACCTTTCTATTTATATAATACTATTTTCTAGTTATTTATAATATCGTATTTGCATACTTATTACTCGTTAGAAATTACCTTTAATAATTAAATTACTATTTTATTGTTTATGTTTATTCCTATAAATACCTGATTGATAAAAATTTACAACTTGCATCAGTAACCAAAACTAGCTACTGCCTACTGAGATCCCATTTGTTCGACTCTGTTTTTAGTTTTTTCATGTAGTCTCTCGTACCTCTCATTCCACACATAAAAGAGACCTAGGTTAGTCTGACAATAGTAGAAATGTAAATACTAAATCTTAAACTTTAAATCCTGAACCATGAACAATAATAAATTTCAAACCTCTAATCTGGTTTAGTTGAAAACTGAGCCGAAGATGTCTCCTTGAGTGATCGAAATTCGGACAAGTCGAATCAAAACTAAAGCAGACACTCAAAAATTCAAATATTCATCAAAATAATTAAAAGAGTCAAAATTATGATTTTATACATTTGAACGACTAAATTATAAATATTAAAAATTTCAAGGATTTACTTAAAATATTCCTTTTGATTGACTACACATATTATTAAGCCTACTATCTTTCAAAATTATGAATTAAAAAAAAAACTAATTCTGATATTAGTTGACAAAGTTATTGATTTATGACTAAATTATAAATATTCAATAATATGTTATTGATACCATTGATAATGGTATTGATACCCAATAATCAAAGCAATGTCACAACTTACCTATTTCAAACTAACATAAAACATATTAACATGGCATGTACCACATGATTGAATATAAGACAAATTTACAGTATCAACATAATCACAATATACTAAACACTCAAAACAACATAGGAATATGCATGCAACCATACTTTACAACATTTACACCATCACAACTACTAAGATACCCGAACATAACACAAATTTGACACATAAGGTATTAACATAACAAAATATGGAATTGTAACACAATTATTCACAGAGACCTCAACATACATGCAACCTTCCTAGGAGTTTTACGGACAAAATCCCTCACCCTTATCAAGACCAGAGTTTGAATTTACTCGTGCACAAATAATATAGATCTTATGACATGCCAATTGCACCTAAAACTCACTAGTAACTAAGGTTTGATATAACTCAATTATCTAAAAATACCATTTACAGTAGCAATTTGCATATTTCTTACAATATTTTCTCCGAATTTTTTTAAACATAGCTTACATATTGAAACACGACAATTTACCATGTTCTCATATCAATTATTAAGATAATCATTTATCACGCACTGAAAATACATATAAAGTATAACGTATTGAGTTACACAATATTTCCTACACACATAAAATCCAAATAACATAAACACATACATAAGAACTCAATTTTAACTATATTCGCCTAATCTGAGCTTATGGTAATACTTAAATTGAAGATTACTCTTTTAATTTCAATTTGGGAAAAAGAAAATCAATAGTAGAGTGATCGACGAAAAAGAAAGGGATAATCAATAGTAGGATCCGATGATAAAAAAATAAAATGATGGTTGATTCGACGACACATATGAGGTTTAAAAATGCGAGGATTAAGGATTTTAAGATTTTTTTAAAAGAATTATACGTTTTTAAATTTAAAAAAGTATATAGACATTTTTTTAATTAAACATATATATATATATATTAACGAGAGCCAATGAAAAAACCATTTTCAAGAAAAACTATAAAATCAAAATAATGTAAGATAGTGAACAAAATCTCTAGCCTGACAAATAAAGAAAGAAAGGAAAATGGATAATCTTCTTTTTTAGTACACTTTCATTGGCAAAAAAGAGCGCTAAAATTATTATTATTATTATTATTATTATTATTATTATTATTATTATTATTATTTGTAGCATATGAACTCTCACCATGTAAAGTAATTCCTACAAATGAATGAAGATTTTTCTCAGCAATACATATGATGACACTTCTTTTGTATCAGAAACCTGTCTCGATATGCAACTGGGCAGTGGCGCCTAGCTCGAGTCCTCGCCGAGACGTCTTCCATAACTGGGACTCCAGCCCTAACCTTCTAATCTCCATAAGCCCACGCTCAACTGCATCCAGTAAAAACAATCAACATACTTTTACCAGACATGACATTACTTCAAAATTTACGTTGTCATATATTTAGCATAACTGCTTAACTGGTCTATGTTACCCTGATCTAGGAGATGTCCGATATAGATGAGTCCGATATAGATATATCATGACAGTATTCAAACACGGTAGTAAAGTGATATGGTTTTGGTTGGTAAAGTCTTCAGGTTAAGAAAGGGAGAGGAACAGAGGGGAAGTACCATCGACTGCGTCCTGCGAAGTGCAGGATTCTGAACTGCAGGTGATCAACGACTGCAAACGTTCATCTGCAATATCAGGTTCCACACCATGGGTCATTGCCCTCCTCCAGAAGTATGTAAGCCAAGCCTGCACGAGAAAGATATAAGCAATAAGAAATAGCTCAATGAAGATTCTTGAAATGATGCTTTCTAGGGAAATATATCACATTCAATTATGCTTTAACATTGTCAATCGTTTCATATAAAGTCGTCCATTCTTAATGCATTTCCAACAAGTTAAAAAAATATGGCGGCAACAGATCTGAAGAGTACTGCCAGCCAGTTGCAGAACAAATAACTCGAACAAGCGGGACTAATGGCAGAATTTTGAGGCCTTGGTACTGTTTCCCCTTGTTATATGTACAGGATTCATCAACATCAAAGTTGTTTTACATTTTTAAAATACAAAAGGAAACCTGCCTGTAGCCTAGACCATATTATTAAGGAGATGATTAGCTGAAGATTTTTGCAACTAATCACTTTCAAATTACACAATGAACATAAGATCCAAGAGAAAACAAAGATTAGCTTGGAGCCATAATGACATAATCATCTTTCTTAGATTATATTTGACCCTTAAGACGCAAAGGTTTTTCTTAGCAGTGAAACATGGTACCTGCTTAAAATGCACGTCATCAGACTCTTCTTGGCTTAATTCTGAAGGGAAAAAAACATCAATGGGAGTAAACAGAATACAGCAATAGATGCACAACTCTTCCATTTACTAAACTGGATAGGGAGCTTAAACGAACAAAATGGTTGACTAACTTACCGAATATCTCGAATTGACCATCGGTAGGCAGTTTCACCTCCTCTACAACCATGTAAACGGAAGGTAAAAAAATGTCAGGAGACCAATAGATCTTCTGGATTTTAAAGCATGCCATTCATGTAAAGCTTTTGCATTGACAATGCAAGTTTCGATTTCTAAAAGATGTTATTACATGTCAACAGAACAGCTAAAGATTTTCCCACCATCAATAGATGTTATGTTCGAAAAGGAAAGGAAAAAAAATACCATTTTTTAGCATATTCGGCCGTCGTTGTTTAGCCAGTGCGAATGTAACCGCGTCCTCTACCTTCAGAAAAGATTAAAAGAAATGAATTAAATATACAAATAAACTGACCATATAATGTGTTATAAGAGGGGGGAAAGCCTGTAAAGGACGATAATATGAGATATTGCATCATAATTGTATGATAGTAAGAGGGAAGAAAGATGGTATGACAGCTGCAAACACAAGCAAATGAAAGAAAAAAAACCTTTAATAAAGCCAGTTCCCTTAGACCTTTCTCCACTAAAAGCATGCTCTCAACATTTCTCTCCCCGGATAGTTCATTAGTGTGTTTCAGGACCTTCTGTCTTTCTTCTAAATCATTGCCGGCTGTTCAGTATAGAGATAAGGAAAGAAAAAGGAGACATTTAGTTTTCTCTCTATTGAGAGAGAGTAAAAACTGAATGTGAGGCTATAAGAAGCTAAAAAGTAAAAGGAAAAGATCATTTAAAGCTTCATTTAGTGATCATGCATATCAAATGAAATCTCTTACATGACATATCCTCCTCTCTGGCTCTTCGTCCAGCAGCTAATACTATTTCAAAAGGAAGAGGGGCAAATGATGACCAATATTCATATTTCACTCCAGCAATATCGGCCTGAATACCTGCAAAAAGTGATGTCCTCAAGGAATCTAAGCAGCTCCATGCAAAATGTAAAGGAAACAGTTACAGATTTGCACATTTAAGAAACCATGTCAACTTCAATTACTCCCAGGATTACTCAACTGTTAAAATAAATTGCAGCACTTAACTTTTATAGTGATTACATATAAGCAGCTTTTTATCCAATACAGCAGCATCAACTCAAAAACAATCAGGAACTTCACGTATTGAAAGATAAACACTTTACCATGTTCCACACATAAACTCCAATAACGAGCAAGCCAGCATCTCTTTAAAACAACCTCTTCCTAAGATGAAAACTGCAGATTACGTAAAAATGGCATAAAGGAGTAAATTGACAGGATGATATCTAAAAGATTAAGAACAAAGCCAACCATCTCTTCTTCAGTCAGCATCATCCTTTGAGTTACTGTTTGCAGTGCTTTGATTTCAAACTCCGCTGCATTGAGCTTCTCTAAGACTGAATTTGTTTCATCTCTTGCTATCTAGGCCACAATTTAAGAGAAAGAATTATGTTAAGAATGGATACGTTCCCTTTGTAAAAATGGTAAAATTTGAAAGAGAAAAACCAATAACATACAACATAGCATCTCAAGATACCTTGGCTTCTGTGTGAAGAGCAGCAATCATCTGAGTTTGTGTTCCACCTTTTGAAGCAGCCTGCAAGAAGGACCATGTCACATGCTACTCAGCTGCAGTTCATAAACCATGTAAAAGTAAAGCAATAAAATCAGCTCATTAGTTTTTTTTTGAAAAGTGGTCATTTATAAGCAATAAAGCATGAATAGTTAGGTTTACAAAACCAATGAAACTTTTGAAGATGCTTAAGAATGAATAAAGCATGACTTCAGCAAATCTTTCCTTGGCATTTATTTTTGCATATCGGATTCTCGTTTTAAGATTTATACTCAAGATTTCATGCTGGGCACTCAGTAGAAGAACAAACCTCCTCCTGCTGGGCTGCTTCCTTCACCTGTTTCTCAAGAAGCTGAGTTCTTGCTTCTGCTTCTTCACACCTCTCCTCTGCAAGGTGAAGCTGGAAGGCAAATATCATGATGGAGAACCAAACAAATAGTGCATGACTATTATTAAATTTTCCGTAAGCCAAAGCGCTTGTTTGGCTAACCTAAAGACATCAGAGTTATTGGGGGAGCGGGGGAGAATGGTGCTGCAACAGCAATATCCAAATGGCAGTACTCAGATAGATTATGCCAGTTATTTGAAGACAACTGTTGCAACAACTTTAGAATATTGGCTCAGTGCTTGAAGATGATGGAGAGCCAAATTGATGTGCATGAGTACAGTATCAACTTTCAAATACAACTTATCATAAGATCTCATTACATTCAACAGCGGAAAACGTTGCATGATAAAGAAGAAAAAGAGTTACTGAATCACCTTTTGAAGTAGACTTTCATTTGCAACCTGTAGCATATCAAGCTGCCATGAAATTCACAACACATTGTTTAAAAAAAAGTAGTAGTTTTCCTAAAGATCTTCATACAGACTGAAATTTGAAGCGTTCAGAATTGAGAAAAATCATACAGATTTTTGAAAAAGAAAATGTGGTGAGGTAAACAACAGGTTTCAAATAATTTATTAGAAATGAAAAACTAAGCGAAACAGTTGATGGATGCTAGAAGGGAACACATATATAGCTTAACTAATGATTGTACCTCATTTTGTAGAGCAGAAGCGGACTGCTGTGTTCCACTAACTATCATGTTGTTCATACTCCCAAAATTTGAAACCAATCTGCTTAAGCAGTAAAGTTTAGAACACTCGAGATAAAATAAATTAAGAATCTAAATCAGTGCAATTTCCATTCTAGTTCAGCTTAGAGATATAAAAATACCGCTTCTCCGCAGGGTACGGCCTGACTCCTAACTGTTGGCGACCTGGACCTGTGGAACGAGGAGATACAGTTTGTTCTGATGAACTGGTTAATGCAGATGGCCGGCCAACACTTAAAGCTGCAGAACTTTGCAAAGACGACCGTCCAGCTGAAGGTGAGATGGATTGCTCCATGGAGTTTTGACCACTTGCATGAGCTGGTATTGATTGCTCCTTGATGCTGACAGGTAGAGAGGCATAACTGCCTGGTATAGGACGTGGTTGATCTTGATTGACACGAACTGACTAAAAGCAAATTTGAAGTTACAAGTAAGGATTACATCAATCATACATATAAGCATTACACAAACAAACAATTTAGACAACTGAGCAAACTTAGTTAATAGATATATTACCAAAGGACAAGATGAAGGCTTAGCTCTTCCACCAAGCCCAATGGTTGGTTTTCCACTCATTGAACTGTTAGAAAGGTCATCCTCATCATTGTCCTCATCAGTTGGTTGTGGTCCTACCTGTTTCACAGGCCTTTGAGCCATGGGTCTGCCCTGAGTTTTCAAAGGGAAGCCTATGTAAAAATTTATTTATCGGTACCATAAAACTCCAGCATTCAAAACTGTAAAATCGTTACCTTTCTCTCACATCATAAGTAGTTCTTCTCTTACATTAGCATAACAAACAAGAAATTAGCTAAGAGACTCATAACAGGAAATCACATAATTACCACAGAAGGGTGCGGCTGCATTCCTCTACCACGAGCAAGACCAATGCTTGCTCTACCACTAACCAAAAAGTCTTCCTCATCACTTTCCTTGTCAGTAGCTTGTGGCATCCGCTTCTGAGATATGTTTTTAGCCTGCAAAATTATACTCTGTAAATCAACTGAGAACATATTTGTTGGTAGCATCAGGATTTTACATGTGGTAAGCAAATCACAAAGGTTACTTGCAACTAGAAATCTACGAACTACCCTTTTCAGAAAATTCCTCGGCAACTTACTAATTAAACTATCTTCTCTAAACAAGTCACAATCACCAAATTTGGACTGATAAACAAATTAAAATGAAGTTAAATTTTGCACATAGGACCAATATGTTCACCAACAACGTCAACAAACTACTCTTTTTTTTATTCAGTAGCAAAACATTAGGGAGTATCCCCAATGTCCTTAAGGAACCTACAACCGATTTCTAGCGCTCCAGAACACATGAACAGGTCACTCAATTATTAGCCTAAGCTTAACAATATTACTTCTCTAATTGCATTCATTTTCTTTCTTCGAGGCTTATTTGACAAACACATCGAATAAGTAAATCAGGTAATCACAAAGTTACCATAGGAGAGAAAGGCCTTGCTGCCCTTCCACCAAGCCCTATTCTTGTTGTGCTACTCACTAAAAGGTCATCTTCTTCACTCTCATCATCGTCTGCTGGTGGTGGTACTTGAGTTCGAGCTAAGCTTTTTCTCTGGATATTACAAGGTAAGTCTAGGAAATAACATACTTATGTGCAATGTGAAACCAGCTACATGCTACCATGAACAAATTTCAGTCCAGTTACATGTTTGAAAAACATTATCATGCGTTATAAATTGATAAAACTGTTAATAGTGGTAATTTAGAAAGAAAGGAAAAGTGTTATTTTAACTTGTCAAATGGAATGTGTTGAACTACATCAAGAAGTTTGTGCATCCCACTTGACAAACACAAGCAGCCGGTCTTAACTAAAATCAATTTCATATCAGATGATTACCGCAGGAGAGGGTGACCTCTTTGCCCTTGCAGCGAGACCTATGCTTGTCGTGTTACTGACTGGGGCATCCTCATCATTGTCATCATCAGATGGTTGTTGTTTCCTTAATGGTGATGGTCGCCTTTGAGGAATATTTTTGGCCTAGATTTTAAAATACAATCCGAGGTGAGAACATGCATACTAGCAATGTCATAACTTGTCATAACTCTAGCATATGTGAGCAACAAAAGAGTTTCTGAATACAAGAAGAGTCATCATCAAAGTAATGGAAGTGTCATTTTAACAAACATATCATAGGTCTACCCCAACGAACGAAATTTGAATTAAAAGATTTCCATATGAATACCATAGGAGACCGCCCCTGCATTTGTCTTCCACCAGAAAGTCCTATACTTGGCCTGCCACTCACTATAGGATCATCCTCATCATTGTCGTCATCAGCTTGTGTTGACTGCGGAACTCGCCTTTTAGCCTGCATATTACAAGTTAAAAAATCCAGGTGGTAAGAAGTGAGAAATACTTATTTCCAAATGCCAAGTCCTGGCATAGCCTAGTAGTATTTTATCTCATACTTCTTGAACGCTTCATCATTCATACTGATATGGAACTTAGGGGCTGTTTGTTTGCCTCTTAATGGAATTGTTTAGAGCTTCGCTTCACACCTCTGAATGATTCAGTGCTGACTGATTCAGCACAGAAGTACATTCTGAATGATTCAGAGTCATTATCAAACAGCATGTCACATTTAGAGCTAATTCATACAGAGCCTCTGAATCATTCAGCATTTGAATAATTCTAAAGTAAACAATACATTACCATACTTAGTAATGTAAAAAAATGTCAACTTCACACACATACTTAAATCGGATATCCATGTAACAATACATTACCATAGGAGAGGGAGGACGCGTTGGCCTTCCAACACTACTATTGTCAAGCTGGTCATAATCATCACCATCATCGTCGTTCTGCTTATTTGACATAACGGCCGCCAGCCTCTGCGCTGCAGCTTTAGTTTGCGCTTTCCTCGGGTTCCCAGCACCTCCATAGCTTGATCCAGACCGTGTGTGGCCCTGCAACGCGGAGGCCGATGTCAATGGTGATGACGGCATCCCTGGAGCCGCCGAGGTGCTGTGTCTTCTCTCAGTTTGTAACCTCCTCTTATCCATAGTCACTAAAAAATTGAAAAAAGAAAACCAATCAATGTCAATAGCATAAAATAAATAGTACTGAACATAAATCTTACCAGGATGATCAAAAAAGACTCTGGATTCCAGTAAATGGTAAGAAAAACAAACATTTTTCTGACACCAAACGGAAAATAATGAGAAAGTGTGATTGGTATGGAACAGTTTACGGGAAACATTCAAAGTTAAAACTGGTAAACACAAAGGACCCGATGGTTATGGCAAGAAAAAGGGGAGGTTTTAACGGTCAAATTCCGGTTGTACTCATTTACATTTTGGAATGAAATATTTTCTTCCACAATGTCTAATTTTATTTTACTAAAAGTATATTTTACTGTATTTGATCTATTTTTTTTATAAGAAAAAGGCTTAAATATAAAATAAGTGTTCATACTATGCTGCTTTCACGAATAGGTGCATACAATAATCTTTGAATCATCCAGGTGTTTAAAGTTACAAATGTTATCACTTTAGGTACTCTAGCGGTAACTGTCGTTAGTTTTATTCATAAGGTGACATATGTCATATTTTTGGTATTTTTTATTTTTTTTAATTTAAACTATTATTATATTTATAAAAACCTAATTTTTCTTAAATTACAAAAAATAAACAAAAAATCATAAAAATCTTAAATCCTAACCCTAACTCATCATCATCACCCTTTCCAACCATGACCATCGCCTCTGACTTAGTCCCTGCTATCCTCCTAGTCATACACCGCTGTAGTTGTCGTCGATTGACCGTCAGAATCGTGTGAGATCATAATTTTCATCCTACGGTTAGTGGGGTACAAAACGTCGATTGATCGTCGATCGTTCCTGATTTCATAGGGTGTTGATCATCGGGGTAGGTGAGGTCGGATTGAGCTTCGTCGACGGTAAAGGACAGCGGCTGACATGAGTTTGGGGTTGAAATGAAAGTTTTCAAAATTTTAGGTCAAAAATTGTGTTTTTTTAAAATATATAATTTAATTTTTAAAAAATTACCATAATTTGACACGTATCACCTAACAGAAGAAATTAACGGTGTTTACGACCCGGACTTCTAAAGTGGTAACGTTTGTAACGTTAGACACCCTGATCATTAAAAAAAAAATACTGCATGCAACTATTTGTGAAAAACATTATATTTTAACCACTTATATTAAAGCCCAAGGGAAAATATCTCCCGCAAAACTAAATAATGGTTATTAGGTATCCTTACATCCATCACTCAATGAGTCAATGTATGTGTATCGTAATTCATGCTCCTTGTCACCATTATTGTTCGAATAGGTGTTCACTTTTCGATTTTAACCGATTAATTCAATTAAATAAAATTTTCAATATTTAGTTAACAATTAATTAAATAAATTTTTCAATATTCAATTAACAATTAATTCGATTCAAAACCAATTAATTAATTGAATTAACAAAAAATATTAAATGCAAAATCATTTTTTTTTCAAATTAATTTGTTCCATTAGATTAATGATTTTCAGAAAAAGTTCGGTTAAAGATTATAATGTTACCATACGTACCATTAAGATTTAGAACTAAAGTTTAGAATAATCAAATAGGACACGATAACATTAAAATTATGCTTATGAAAAAAAATCAATAAAAACCAATCATCAGTCCATGAAATAATTACCCTCATTCAAATTAAATCACATGAACAAATAATAATTGTTCAATAAAATTAGTTTATTACTAACTAGTGCCTTATTTCATATTTTGATCATATCCAAAGCTAGCTTCAACTTTGAGCTCCCAAAATCCAAAAGATAGGGTGACACCATCATTGTAACAGCAAGGCGAATAAGGATGGAATTTAGAAGGAAAACAAAAATCAATAAATAAAGCTTAAAAGAACAAAACTTACTTTCAAAGCCACAAAAAGATGAAATGGGACAAATACATAGTTCAGTAAAAATGATATGCAAACTGGAATTACAACCCATCTGACCCAGATAGCACGAAATCGTTTCAACTTCAATGAGGAAAGTGCTGCTTGAGAGCCTTATGATGCAACATCTCTGGAACACATTTGTTTACCTGCATGCAGCAATAAACTCCATTTTCATTCAAGTGACCATTCACGATTAAGAATCCAACAACACAACTTAGATGCAGAGAAACACGTAACTTAAGAAAACACAAATTTAGACCATCTATTACCACATTGTCTAATAAGAAAGCATTGCATACAAAAATAACAAAGTTCCTTCACCTTGGCAAGAAGATGGCAGTTGGATTTCCAGGTGCTGGGCATTTCCTTAGGGGGAGGAGCAGCTTTAGAGCATCAGCTCAGGGTCAGCGAACGACAGTACTTCTACCTCTTCCAGACCAAGTCGTCTTTTGATCAAGTCCAAGTTCTCATTCAGGACCTCAATCTCTCCAAAGGGAAGCTTCAAATCCAGGGCTTCGGCACCAATTTTAATAGCCTCATCCTTCTTAAATCTCAAGAATGGCATACATAGTTTCTGGGTTCTTTTGAAGTCTGCTGCCACACCAACAGTGCTCTCTTGTAATGCTTTCATTATCTCCCCATCGGATGCAAAAGTCTTGGTATTACTGTCAAATTTGCTTTGAAGAATCTGCAAACACTCTGCTTGCCATCCATCAAATTGCTCATTCACAAAGATTAGGCCCTTTAACTTGTCCTCAGATAGTGCTGTAACTGGAGCCCCTTTCTTATTAGGTTTCTTTGAGCCCAAAATCTGCTTATTGAGCAACTTTCTCATCAACACAATGGAATCCTGCAAATACTTATTGGCTTTCTTGAGTTTTAGATCTGGAGAGTCTGCAGTGGGCCAACCTGCTTTTACCACAAAGCCATCCTTCTTCAGAAGTTCTCTCCAACCAAACTCCGCATAGTGAGGGCAGAATGGAGTGATAAGCCTGGTCTCCACATCCATAAAACGCCATACAAGGTCACGGTTCATGCCCCCACTGCCACAAGAGAATCTATACTCGTCCCTTGCAGTTTGAAGATCATAAAAGCCAGTTTTGAGAGCCTCTCGAAACATGTAATCTTGATAATTCTTCTCAGTCATTAACAGCGATGTTTATCTCATTTTCAAACACCCGATCAGCATAGGTAGATGGGGGACCTGTCCTCAACGATGATTCTGCAGCCAGAATCTCTTCCATCCATGCGATCTCTTTTGTAAGACGTAAGATTGCAGTATTGGCCGTCTCAAATACAAAGTTCGCATCATCTACACCATCCCCTGCATCAGCCAAAGAGAACCTTGTAGCATCGGCAGAGAATTCTTCAATTGCCTGACGCAGTGTCCTGAAATTTCCAGTAGACTTGGACATCTTCTCTGAATTGAGCATAATGTGTCCATTGCACATGAATCCACGAGGCCAGTGATCCTTGGACATGATTGCTGTGTGGTTGTAGATACAAAATGTCAAATGGTTCTGGATAAGGTCTTTTCCAGACACTCTAAGATCAAATGGGTACCAGTATTCAAATTCCTGCTTCATCTTATTAAGAATAGAGGATGGGATATCTGATGATTTGGGATGAGGACCACCACAGAAGAGAAATTCCCAGACCTCGTCAGTCATCTGGGCGGGTTTAAGTAGATCAGCACTTTTTCCATACATGTCCCCATTTTGTAAGAGATGAGCAACTGTGTAATAAGCCATGTAAATGGTTGAGTCAGATAATGACTCAACAAGGAATTCTTCATCCCAAGGCCAAAGGATCGTGAGCAAGCCCATTGGTTCAGCCATCCTAAAGTATGCTCAAAACCATGCCTTGCCTCATCAGAGTATAGGTTCATGTTGGATAAGCACACATCAGACAATTTTTTCCATTCTGGTTCCCCATATGTGATATACCACTGATCAGTTAGAGCCACAACACATTCATCTCCAGACCTTGAGATGACCTTTTCAGGCTCACTATAAATTATTGCTTGGCCCGTCTCAATCAGTTTGGTCCTTATCAGTGGCTTCGCTTCCTGTACTTTTCTTCCAGCATACTCTCCAACAGTCATCATTCCCTCAGTAAAACCTCTCAAGTACACCAACTTCTTTGCCTCAGCAAGCTTGTCTTTCTCATTCTGACTTTTGATTTTAAGATCCAGACAAACTTTCTCAGCAGCTTTGTCTCCAAATTCAGGAATGTCAATGATGGGAACAATCTCAAATGGTAACACCCACTCATCTTTCACCCCAAACTTTGCCCGAAAAGCAGGTTTTGCTTTCAAATCATGTAAGGCCATATAATCATCAGGAGCGTCACTAGGAACACTGGTGACAATTCCGGTACCTTTGTCTGTTAGAATAGTAAGCATTGGAAGAGCATATATGATCTCATTAAATGAGAGAGGAGACCTCACAGCAAGACCAATCAGATCATATCCAGTCAGCTCAACCAAGCAAGTAGGCTTTTCAGGGACACGGGAAAGCTTCTGGTAAGCAAGGTTGAGTGCTGCTCTCTCAGTCAGA
Source organism: Hibiscus syriacus (assembly GCF_006381635.1). Lineage (NCBI taxonomy): Eukaryota > Viridiplantae > Streptophyta > Magnoliopsida > Malvales > Malvaceae > Hibiscus > Hibiscus syriacus. The sequence goes on from NW_024063440.1 coordinate 827,334, forward strand.
ATAAATACCTCAGTGTCATTGATTTCAAAGGCTCCATATTTCCCGTCAGGCAACACCCAGCAGTTTGTTTGCCCATACATTGTCTCAGGCCTCAATGTTGCAGCAGCCAAGAACACGTTTTTCCCTTCCAAAACACCCATTTTGGCAGGAAAAGGTGGCACCACTTCCATTTTAATAATAGTACTCTTGAGGCTGAACTCCTTCACCAGTGCCTATCATGATCGGCACAAGGCTGACCGTCCAAGGGACGTTTTTCCCTTCCAAAACACCCATTTTGGCAGGAAAAGGTGGCACCACTTCCATTTTAATAATAGTACTCTTGAGGCTGAACTCCTTCACCAGTTGCCTTATCATGATCGGCACAAGGCTGACCGTCCAAGGGAGAATATATAGTATACCTCATATCTTTAAGCTGACCGTCCAAGGGAGAATATATAGTATACCTCATATCTTTAACAATCTTACCCATCAATTTCAACTTCCTCATCTGCCACTTAACAAAAGAATCGAAAAATGGATTCATATCCGTAGTCACAAAGGACCTTCTCCAATCACATCCTAGGCCAAATGCCTTAAGATCTTCAACAGCCAATGGCGGGAAGAATTTCAGCCACTCATATGGGTTCTGAAACTTCGATATCGCACTATTCGAAAGTCCAAAACTCCTCATAATTTCCCACTGAAACATCTGTCTACTGGACTTAGAAGCTGCTTTAGATTTTTTTCCTTTAAACTTATCAGGCATCACATTGGCACCTTCATTCGGTAGGAAAAGGAAAGTTCCCGAAGAATTTTTCACCTGGTTGAGGCGGCTTCTCGCCGGGTTCTGCCTTGAAAACATCTTTCTCATCCCACCAAACTCTAACCTTCGACTCGATTTCAAGCAGTTTGTCTCTCCTTGCAAAGCTCTTGCCTCCCTCTGCTGCCATCTCGTGAAACTGATGAAATCTATAAAACAAAACAACACAAAATTCCAATTGGTAAAAACGAAGCAAGCAATAATCTTCGAAAAAAAAGCACCTGAATTTAGTGAGGAATACGGCGTTGAGCCTACTAGCAGGCTCTCTAGATCGAATAATCTTTGCTGAATGGCAGCGGAAAACAGAGGAAATGAATGGAGAAGAGGGATGATAAAGTGAAAAGGAGTAGACTGCGTTGAATTTCAATTACAGGCTCGTTCCTCATTTGTTTGTATTTACAGGTTTTTAGGGTTTAAAATTAAAAGAGGGCCGGACCCAAAGTTTTATCAAATGGCCCAATTTCTGCAAAATCTTCTTCTTCAACCTGAGAAATCAAAACCCAATTTTGTTGTTTAATGAATCCATGAATTTTCCAAAAAGATGGATTTTTTTTCTGATTAGTAAGATCTGTTCAGAATATTTTTAATTAATTAACTTAAGATCTTAAAGGAGAATAACCCTCTTTTTTACCATTAAGATCGTTTAATGAGTTGTCTAAAAAGATAAATTGAGTTGTTGCAGAGGCGGATGGTAACGACAACAAGATCCCAAAAATTCAAAAAATATGTTCCAACTCCTTTACAATTTTTAAACTTTTAATTAGACTCTAGAATAATTAAATCCAAAAGTTTTTGAACATTTTATCTAAAAAAAATTGAAACTTTTAATTAAAACCCTAATTTCTTTTAGAAAAATCTCATTAAATCTCAAAAATTTTTTTATAGAAATTTCAGTTAAACCCCAATATGTTTTTGTCAAGATCCCCATTGTTGTTTGCCAAATGGATGGTCACAACTTAAATATCCATTGTTATCTGACTTGTCTGCATCATACACCAAACGAATGGTTTATATATATATATTTGTATTTACAGATTTATTCACCCAACTTTTGCATAAGATTATTCTATAGCTTTGTTATGTTAATTACACTATACTGTATTGGCACTATACTGTATTCTGTTGACATGCCGGCCATGAGATTCCATTCACCATTGACAATTGGCAAAGCCGGCATGGCATGCATTCTGTTGATATGGAAAAGCTAAATAACTGAAGTGAAGTATTAATATTTTAAAAAAATATATTCAATAAATCAGTAAATTAGGAAATCAAATCAAATCAATAAAGGGTTAACGAATCTGGGATGAGTTCATGCAATTAAGGGGCCTTAAATTTTCACTGAATACAACAAAATTGAAGCATTACAACTGGGTTTTCCTTGATAATGACTAGAGCTGTGCTTTCAAAAATGTCTTTACTGCTTCTTTTCCATAGTCAGTGACACAAAGACAATAGAAAAGTAAAAGTCTTTGGCATCAGACAAGTCAAATACAAAACTCCAAATGGCAAGAAAATGGAGTAGCAGTACTATAAAGAATGATTTGCACAGCAAATCATAAACAGATTTTTTTTTTATAAAAAAAAGCAATTGAAATGGAACTTGTATCTCAAAATTTGCCATCATAATCTGCCTAACATTGATTTTTCTACCCCCTACCTTGTCCCTGAAATCTGCAGTAAATGTTTGGCCTAAACCAAGGCTGGTTTCGTGGCCAAAACCACTAGCCAGATTCCTTTCTGCAAACTTCACCATTGATTCTCCTTACCATCAACACCTTGCACCGGCCATCACCCGCTACCTCGGCCTCATCCGGACTGAGCACTACCATCCCCTCATCACCCCTTCCGTCAACGTTTCCACCTCGGCCACTCCGTTGCAAACTCTGTCCATCGATATAACCGATCTCGTTGTGCCCCTCCAACACAGGGTCAATGAGACCTACTCCCTCTCCACTTCCGAAGTAGGTGAAACAGCCTATTTGACTGCCGAGACAGCATGGGGCGCAATGAGGGGGTTTGGAGACGTTTTCGCAGTTGATATGGGGCGATCCTTCAGCTATCCCCGTCGGCTTGTACATATGGGATGCTCCCTTGTTTTCACACAGGGGAGTCACGTTAGATACATCAAGGAATAATTATGAGGTGGAAGACATATTAAGGACTATTGAGGCAATGGGTGCTAACAAGCTTAATGTATTCCATTGGCTTGTTACCGATTCGCATTCGTTTCCTCTAATGGTGCCTTCGGAACCGGAGCTCGCCGCCAAGGGATCCTATGGTCCTGACATGATCTATTCTCCCTCGGATGTGGCTAAGATTGTTCAGTTTGGCTTGGAACATGGGGTCAGGATCCTACCAGAGATTGACTCGCCAGGTAAACTTCTTATTACAGTGCAAAACAAATGAAATTAGATGATAAATTTTGAAAACACTCGTTTTTTTCATTTGAATATTATTTATATAATTATTATTATTATAATTATTATTATTATTATTATTTTATTATTAATAAATATTATTACATATTACAAGCCCAAATACATTACGAGCCCAACCCAGATACATCAGGCCCAACATCGACCCAGACATGGTAGCCTAGTTAAACCCTAAAACCAGATTAGGGTTTCCATCTCAGTACCCTAGCCGCCTCAACATCACAGATCCAACGGCCCACACGCATCCAGAACAAACCCTAGGGTGATGATACCCTAGGGACCATGCGGCGCCGTTTCTACTTCCAGTCGCTCCGCCGCTGCCACGATGCCCCGTCAAAGTTTCTAGAAGAGCTCTTCCAGCCGCACACGTAGCTCAACAGTGAGTCACCACTAGAAGCTAGAAGAGCTCTTCCAGCCGCACACGTAGCTCAACAGTGAGTCACCACTAGAAGTCTGGTGACTCACCAAGCGGCCACCTTATTAACCGGTCCGAGAGCCACACCGTCGATGGCTATAAAAGCCATCGACCACCTGAAAACAGAAGGACACACGGCAGAGGAGAACACACAAATAGAAAAGAAAGCAACCCAGCAACCACGAATAGCAAGGAAAAGACGGAGAGATACTTACCGAGGAAGCCACGCCTTCACCGGAGTTCATACCAGTCTCGAAACGTCATCAAAAACCTTCGAAAACTGAAGGAATCGTCTTTAGGACGGTCCGATCTACGTTTTGAGAAGTTTTGGTGTTTTTCGACCACCGGTGACGGTGGCCAGCGGCGAGATCGGTGACGGTGACCGGCGGCGAGATCGACGACGGTGGCCGGCGACGAGATCAGCGATGGTGATCGACGCCAGATTCCCTCCGGTGAGGGAATCCTAGAGAGAGACTAGAGAGTTTTCTTTTCTCTCAGTTAGAGAGAGAAGAGAAAGAAGAGAAATGAGAATATTGGCCCTTCGGGCCAGCCGTCTGGGGAATTTATACCCCTTCCCAAACGATGCCGTTTTGGGGAGGGGTATATCCATAATTTCGCGTTTGGCCAAATCCCGTCTGCAGTCCATTAGCTTTGTAACATTCTATTTTAGTCACTGAAATCAAATTCTAAACGTTTTAATTTAGTCTTCTAATTTTATTTACTTTATAATTTAGTCACTTATATGTTTATATAAATATTTTAGGTAAATGATGGATTTAGTCCTTTAATTTTAATAATTAATATTTTAATCCAGAAAGTATGTTTTAATTTGTTTTAATTTAATATTCAAATTTAATATAATTATAATTTAGTCACTAAATTAAATAAATAAAAAATAGCATGTCTAATCCCTGTAGTTTCAAATAATTAATTACAAATTAGGTATTTAATTTTATTAGATTATAATTTAGTTCCTAAACTTAATACTTTCATTTATTTTACAAGATTTATTACTTTTTACATTTTAATATTATGTTTTAATTTCATTTATTTTAAACATTGTTTAATCATATATTACTTTTATATATTTATATATATCATTACTATTACTATTATTATTATTATTTATATATAAATAATATTATTTAGTATTATAAATATATATAGAAATAATATTTATTTTATGAAATTACTATTTATAAATTTAATATGTTAAATCATTTTAATCATATTTTAATATATATTGATATTAATAAAGGACAGTCTTAAAGAAACTGGATGTCCATTTTCTAATATTTTTAAATAAATACATATCCTATTTTTTATAAATTACATATTAATCTATTTTTTTTAAAAAAATTTTTATTAATATTTATTTATTTTTTTAATATCAAAGAAAAGAGCCGTCTTAAGGCACCTAGAAGTCCTTTTCTGATATTTCTTAATAAATAAATATCTTATTTATATATAAATTAATAGATTTTATTAAAGATGCTAATAAATTTGAAATAAACAGATTATAAATTAAATATATTTTTAAATTTTTAAAAAAAATTCTAATAATAGAGACAATTTATAATTAATAAAGTATCAATTTTGGGCATTGTGGGGTGCTAATCCTTCCCCAAACGTAATCGACTACGAATCCCTTTTTATTATTAAAAAGAACAAATTTTTGGTTATACGCATATCAGTTTATCTTTTAAATTATGTTTTCTTAAAAACTATTTTAAAAGATTGTTTTTAGGTATTTGACCTACCTAACCCAAAAAAAAGGTCAATGGCGACTCCCAAAACATTTCAAAATCAGTTTTTCCCCACCAAGTAAAAATTTCGTGCCTGGACGAAAACCGGTTACGACAGCTTGGCGACTCCACTGGGGACCGGTCAAACTTTAAAATCAATTACAAATTGTCTCTATTAATTAGAAATTAAAAATTCATATATTTAATTTATGTTTCTTTCTTTTTAAAATTTTTATATGATTATTATTTTTATAATATTTATATATATTATTTTATTAATGTTTTATATTATTTTTCATGTATTAAATTTTATTGTCTGTCAGAGGTTTGAACATTTCTCCTCACACACAACACATGCATTGCATAACATAAGCTTTTTAATCAAGCTTGTCCCTTTTAAGTGGGAGTGAAAGCGACGTCTTCGTGAGAATTTATTCTCCGTGTCAGACCTAGCAAATAGCTTTCGGGGTTCATATGCTCTATGTCTTCGTGGAAATTTATTCTCCGTGTTAGGCATAGAGAAGTGTATCCCCTCGAATTAAACTCGATCCACTTTAGTCTGTGATGGATTAGGATTGAGGGTTAGCAGCCCAAGGGGGCACTAACAAGGACAATTCGGGTACTCTTACTCTTAGAACTAAAACTCTACATATAGTAAACCTTAGAAACTCTTCCGATCTGAAGCCATGCCGAAATTTTATCCAAAATAGGTATACACAAAGGAGAAATGATTTATAACTTTTTCCTTTCAATTTATTTATTTATTTATTTATTTTCTTGATGAATAAATTGCATGTAAATTTAAATTATTTTAAGTATGCTATGAAGAAAGCATGTTTAATTAGAAATATTTGGATAGATGTTATTAAATTAATTTTTACTTATTTATTATATGAACTAATTCATTTATTTTTATGTGTTCTGTTATTTTTGCATAGCATCATACATGATTAAAGGTATTGATCTTCGTGTTAATCGTCTCATTGGAAAACCTTCATCTATGGATAAAAAGTGTTCAAATCAAATAGTTCCAAACTCAGAAGTAAGACAGTGGGCTGAGAACTTACAAAGGCAAGGGGGAGACAGTCTGCAAGATGACTATGTATCTGAGTTAGCCAGTTATGCTCCAGTTTCGCTAAAAAGAAATGATATGCAAGATTTGCGAGGCATTTGGGAGAGTTGGGACTCAAACAAAAAGTTGCAGTTTTATCAGACTTACGAGGACATCCCATATTTGCTCTATGTCGAAGTTGATGATGACTTACTTCGAGCCCTAATTCAATTCTGGAATCTAGGGTACAATTTCTTCACTCTCAATAAGGAGGACTTGGTTCATACTATTGAAGAATACACAACTTTGCTACATATAGAAGGGGCTTTGGAGAATCGAATTTATTCAAGGTCAATTAAAACTCAACCTTTTCGAGTTAAATTAGCAAAGATTGCCGGAGGACGAGAGGAATGGGTGGTATCACGTACAAAACAAAAGGGCGAAAGCGAAGGCATTTCTTGGACCAACATTAAAGAACTTATTCAAAGTCATCCAGATGATAAAGTACGATTCGATCTCTTTGCTCTGGGTATGTATGGTATGGTCATCTTCCCAAAAGTATTGGGATATATTGAAGCTGCAGTAGTAGATTTGTTTGAGCAGCTACCAAAAAGGGTTAATCCTGCTTGTACAATTCTAACAGAGACTTTCATATCGTTAAACGCTTGTAGAAAGCTAAGAGGTGGACGATTCTCAGGATGTGCCCAATTGTTATATGTTTGGATCCGTAGCCATTTTTGGAGGACAGAAAAGGTTTCATACTGGCGCTTTAATACGGACTACTCACCATTGAAAGAATTTTTAGAGCAAGAATGGCCGAAAGAAATTACGAAAGATATGTGGATTAATGCCTTTGGAAATCTGCAAAGCGATGACATTGTTTGGCGAGCCCCGTGGCAAATCCAAAGGGAATTATTTTACAAATGTGGTGATTACAACTGGGTGATGTTGCTCGGATTGTGGGGAGGAATTGGATATGCACCACTTCTTGTCATAAGGCAGTATGAAGGTCGTCAATTTGTTCCTGTCACTGTTGGATTACATTCGTCTGAGTTCGCAGTCCACAGCAAAAATTATAAAAGAAATATCATGGAGGCCTTTACAGCTTGGAAAAAAAACTTTTTGTATTCGAGCTAAAGAAACAAAAGAAATGTTAACTCCCGATTATGAGGAATGGAGATCTGTCAGGAAAAATGAAAATATTCCTCTACCAGACCAAAATGAGGATATCTCTATGGAAGATCGCATTAAGGTGGTTCCATCAGAGATTGAAATCCTGAGAGCTGAGTTGAGTGCTGAGTTTGAAGCAGAAAGAGAATGTTGGTCGAAAGAATTAGAGCAAATGAGACGAGATAAAGCTATGTTGGGTTTTGACGTTAACTTTCATTCAGCACAATGTGCAATGCTGAGAGAAAACAAAGAAAAAGTTAATGGTGAATTCAGAACGTTAAAGAAAAATTACCATGAGCTATATAAATCCCGGAAAGCATCAGGACCGAGCAGATCATTAGTACAGATGACCAAAGAATTGAACATTGAGAAAAGTCGAGTTGAAGATTTGAAAGGAAAGAATAGACGTCTACTCAAAAACCTTGAGAAAGGAAAGCAGAAAATGGATGATTTTGAGGTTGACAGAAGGGAGCAAATTATAAAGCACAAAGCTGAAAGCCGTGAGATCATGAATGAAATGCAGAGAGAAATGGATCAAGCCAAAGAATTAGAAGAGATAAAGAACGACATGCTTGAGAAATTTGAAGGTGAGAAAAATACCATGTTCAAGGGATTTGAATCTGAAATGAACAATCTGATTGCCGAACTTGAAATCAGGGGCCAAAGGATTGAAGAGTTCGATGTTGAAAAAGAAAAATGGGAATTGGAGAAAAAGAATTTTAACACCAGACTTGAAGTAGAGCAAGAAGTTGCTAGAAATTGGATGCAAAGATGCAGAAACAAGAATGTTCAAATCCAGAAGCTTAGTCAAAGGACGTAAGAAGCACGAACAAAACTTGAAGAAGATTTGGATCAGTCTAGAAACAAAAACTCAGAAGTTTAATGCTTACATTTTGCAACTTGAAGAGTCATTATTTCAAGAAAAGATTCGTCTAGGACCTAGTGATCTTAAAGAAAGTTATGAGGAGAATGCTTCACTACGAAGACGTATTAGAGATCTTGAAAAAAACTCTGCACAGTTGTCAAGTCAGAATCACTGAGTTAGAGTAGACTCTCGAGGGAACTAATGAACAATGGCAAAAATCGACTGATTTCTATGTAGAAAGAAGTGAAGAAAGAAGCAATATGGTATTTGAGGTCATGATACAAATGAGAGAAGTTGCTAGATATGTTGGGGAACTAGCTGTTGAAGCAAAAATAATTGAGCATCACGTTGATCCAGTTTCCAAATATGGAAAGAAGATGTCATGGCTGATGAAAGAAATAATAGAGCTTAATAAGAAAGCTATGCCGTATATGTAATTATGAACTATTATAAAGAAACTTTTGTATGCCGATGGAAGTTGTTCTATGACAGTTAACTTTTTGGGATCAATACCTTTTGCATACATTCATTATTCATTGCATTATTTTCTTTATGTATAATTTTTATTTTACATTAAGATAAACATTAATTAATTAAAATTTGAAAAAATAATATCAAAAGAATTTTCAATCGCAGTTATTCTGGCCAAACGAGAAATACAACATCACTACGGTACTAGACAAGCTACTAAGAAAATCATGGAGGATAAAATATAACGTATTGAGGAATAACATAACAAAGAACAAGCAGAGATGAGAATGAAGCTAGAGAAAATTGAAACTAGTATTGCAAACTCACAAGACATCATGATGCAGAAAATAGAAGACATGCTCAAAAAGCAGGCTACCATTGGAAAAATTCATGAAAATCCTGTATCTTTCGACCAAGAACCTATGTATCCTCTAGGTTTCCCACCGGAACCAATTTATCACTCTGGTACTACACCTATACAAATCCATGCCCGCATATCAACACTTCAAGAGGCCAAACCACATGAAAATCAACAAGTGGATCCTGCATCTTCAAGCAAAAATCCACTTATATCAGATGTGAAAATAGGGGATTTTAATGCTGAGCATCTAATCCCAGATTTGAATGAGCTGAATGAGAAAGAAAAAGTAAATGAAGAATTGGCCAGACAGATCAGGAGCTTAGAGGAATGCATGAAATCAGTAGAAATAACTGAATCATTCTATGGGTTTGACGCTAGCGAGTTGAGTTTGGTTCCAGACCTAATCCTCCCCATTAAGTTCAAAGTTCCTAAATTTGATAGATATGACGGTACTACATGCCCTTCGTCCCATATTACCATGTTTTGCCATAGAATGATAGGTCATGTGAAAGACGAGAAATTGTTAATTCACCGCTTTCAAGATAGCTTGACAGGACCAGCCTTAAAATGGTATACTCAACTAACCAAAGTCAATATTAGATCCTGGAAAGATCTGGCAAAGGCATTCCTAGAGCAGTATCGCCATGTGATAGATATGGTCCCTGATAGATGGACTCTCCAAAATTTAGAGAAAAAGAATAACGAAACATTCAGACAGTATGCTCAGAGATGGCGTGACACAGCAGCCCAAGTTCAGCCACCTCTATCAGAAAAAGAGGCCACAATAATGTTCATCCATACGTTAAAGGCTCCTTATTTAAGTCATCTAATGGGGAATGCAACCAGAAATTTTGCATATTTGGTCATTTCTGGAGAACTCATTGAAAATGTCTTGAAAAGTGGCAAAATTGAATCAAATGAGGGGTCTAGTTCCAAAAGACCTATGTACCGAAAAAAAGAGAACGAAGTCAACAATGCAAACTCTTACAACAAGGATTCTTCGAAAAGTGTTACAATAACCCAGCCAAGGGTTAATAAAGAAGAAACAAACACTAATCGAGTAGAGTCCAGAGGATCTTGAAGGGAAAGTGAAAGGTTGTCTTTTACACCTTTACCAGTGCCCTATGCTGAAATCTATGATTCACTATTAAAAGCATATGTCATACGGCCCTATCCGTTGGTTCCCATGTAACCACCATTCCCTCCATGGTATGATGTAAAAGCACACTGTGTTTACCATGAAGGAATTACGGGTCATTCTATTGAAAACTGTTTGGCATTCAAAAGAGTGGTCCAAAATTTGATCAACACTGGAAAGTTAGAATTCAATTCACCAACTACATCAAATCATCCGCTGCCAAATCATGGAGATAAAAACATAAACGCAATTCAGGAAGAGAACAGAAAGAAAGCAAAAACTGACGTTTCTCAGATTAAATCTCCTTTTGGTTGGATATTTCAACAAATCTCTCCTTATCCGGCATGATTCTACAAGAATTCAAGCCAAAGCATAATGAAGGCAATAATTATTGAGAATATCATCAAGAGAAGGGATACAAAATTTAACTATGTCCTGAATTTAGGGATTTGGTGCAAAAATTGATGAATAACAAAGAGATAGAATTCTTTGAAGAAGAACCAGGGAAAAGAGAATATGATGTTTGCTCATCAGAAGATTCTAAACCTAATCAGACAATAAGTGATCCTGTGATTATTAATGTGAAATCATCTACAGTGAATCCTGAACCAACAAAGCCGAAGGTGGTTATCACAACTCCTTTACCATTTCCATATAAGGACACCCGCAGGGTACCTTGGAATTATACTACCAATGTTTCAATGGTAGGAGGATCTGTTTCTCTGGAAAAAGCATAAGAGAAAATATAGAGTGTGGATTAGTCGTCTGAAGCAGTGAGTGAAGTCGGATTCTTTACAAGAAGTGGGAGATATTACTCTCCCGAAACATCAAATGCATCAGAACAGGTGAAAGTAAAAGGAAAAGCCATGGTAATACCTCAAAAGGTATTTAATGATGAATCCCCTCCAGCATTCAATGAGCTTGTAACAGAAAAACAAGCTCAATAATTCTTGAAATTCCTAAAACATAGTGAATATAGTGTGGTTAAACAGCTACATAAATAGCAAGCGCGGATTTCCATTCTTGATCTATTGATGAATTCAGAAGCACACAGAAATGCCTTGATGAAAATGCTTAATCAAACCTTTATCCCTGAAGATATATCCCTCAACAAGCTTGATAGAATTGTGGGACATATAGCCGCTGACAATTACATAACGCTCACAGATGATGAAATACTTGAAGGCGGAATGGGGTCAGTAAAAGCTTTGAATATTACCACACATTGTCATGGTCATGTTTTGCCAAGAGTATTGATTGACAATGGATCCGCTCTTAACTTGATGCCTCTGGTCACACTTCAAAGAATGCCGGTGGATAAATCACATGAAAAGTTATCAGAATGTAGTGCGAGCTTTTGATGGCACTCAGAAAGAGGTGCTTGGGAAAATGGAAATACCGTTGTTGATCGGACCAGTCGTGTACAATATTGACTTTGTGGTGATGGATATCCACCCTAGATATAATTGTTTATTAGGAAGGTCGTGGATTCATTCTGCAGGAGCTGTTCCTTCTTCATTGTATCAGAAATTGAAGTTTGTTGTTGAGGGCCAACTAATATGTGTAGGAGCTAAGGAAGAAATCATTGCATCTGTAACAAGTGATGTTCCGTATATTGAAACCAATGATGATGCCTTCGAATGCTCTTTCCGAGCTTTGGAATTTGTTAATGCAACCTTTATTGCTGAGGGAAGCAAAATTCCACATCCCAGATTGTCTGATTGCACCAAAACGACAGACTTTAGGCATTGGAGCTAAAACTGGGAAAGGTTTGGGAAAGAATCTTCAAGGGAGTTCAGTTCCTGTAAGTATGAAGATGAAGAAAGATCGCTTTGGGCTTGGATTTAAGCCCAATTTTTAGCAAAAGAACAAAGAGATGAAAAGAAGATGCAAAGATAGAAAGGCAAGGTTGAAAGGAGAAGAAATCCCTTGGGAACACATGTTTTTCCCGCAGTTGAAGACCACGTTCAGATCAAGAGGAACGGTTAATATAGAACAACAGCTTGTTGAGGCCTTTAAAGAAGAAAAGTTGACAAAAGATCAAGAATAGTTGAAGAAGCTATGGAAGGATATTTATCAACATGATCATGAATGACAACAAGACTGGAAAATACTTGGCTAAGATTCGCCCTTGTTTTCCTGGAGAAACACTCAATAATTGGACTGCTGAAGACCTCCCTGTAGTTTTTAATATTAACACAGAGTAACATTCAGAACTAATCTTTATGTTTAGCCCAAGAATATGAAAACTTTTTGTTATCTTGTAAAGGAAATTATGTTAAGTTCACCTAATATCCAATATAAGAAATTTTCTTTAAAATTCTCAAAGGGCAATCATTCTTTACATTTTTTTACATTCATTATTTTTCATTTATTTCATAAATTTACTATATCCTTTCGGAAATATGTCCGACTTAAATTTGTAGGTGTCACAATGTTAATAGCATGCTTATTCCTAAATTTAATCGAGAGATAAATTTAGAGCAGCCCATATGTCTGGAGGAAATCAATGAGTGTGAGGATGAACTAGAATGTGATGTTCCTACTGAATTATTAAGATTGGTAGAAAAAGAAGATAAACAAATTTTACCTCACAAAGAAGAGATTGAGACTGTAAATCTGGGAACAGATGAAGAAATGAAAGAGGTGAAAATTGGTACTACTCTGACAATCCAGATAAAACAAGAATTGATGAATCTCCTTCAAGAGTTCAAAGATATCTTCGCCTGGTCTTATCAAGATATGCCTGGTTTGAGTACAAATATAGTGATGCACAAACTTCCAATCAGTCCAGAATATAAACCAATTCAATAAAAGCTCAAGCAAATGAGGCCAGAAATGTTGTTGCAGATCAAAGAGGAAGTGATGAAGCAGATTAATGCAGGTTTCCTACAAGCAGCCAAATACCCAGAATGGGTAGCCAACATTGTTCCAGTACCAAAGAAAAATGGGAAAGTTTCGAATGTGTGTGGATGACAGAGATCTCAACAAAGCTAGTCCAAAAGATAGCTTTCCATTACCTCACATAGACAAATTGGTGGATAATACGGCAGGACATGCATGGTTTTCCTTCATGGATGGCTTTTCAGGGTATAACCAGATAAAAAATGAACCCTGAAGACATGGAAAAACAACATTTATAACCATGTGGGGCACATTCTGTTACAAAGTAATGCCATTTGGATTGAAAAATGCAGGGGCAACTTATCAGAGAGCAATTGTAACTCTATTCCATGACATGATGCATAAAAAGATTGAAGTATATGTGGATGACATGATTGCCAAATCCCGAACCGAAGAAAAACATATTCAAAATCTAAGAAAGCTTTTCCAACGATTGAAAAGGTATCAATTAAAGCTCAACACCGTTAAATGCACTTTTGGGGTAATGTCAGGGAAGCTCTTGGGATTTGTAGTCAGCAAAAAAGGAATCGAGATTGATCCAGATAAAGTAAAAGCAATTCAAGATCTTCCACCACCCAATACGAAAAAAGAAGTTCGAGACTTTTTGGGAAGATTAAATTATATATCTCGATTCATTTCATAATTGACTGACAAATGTGATCTAGTGTTCAAGTTACTTCGAAAGAACAATCCTGAAGTCTGGAATGATGAATGTCAAGAAACTTTAGATATTATTAAGAAATATTTATCCAATGCCCCATTTTAGTATCACCAATGCCTGATAGACCATTAATTCCCTACTTAACAGTCTTTGAAAATTCGATGGGATGTGTACTGGGACAACATGATGAATCTGGAAGAAAAGAAAAAGCCATTTATTATCTGAGCAAGAAATTTACTGATTGTGAAATTCGATACCCACCAATAAAAAAATTATGTTGTGCCTTGGTGTGGGCTACTCGAAGACTCAGACAATACATGTTATATCATACTACTTGGTTGATATCCAAACTTGATCCTTTGAAATTCTTAATGGAATCACCAGCTTTGACAGGCAGAATGGCTAGATGGCAGATGTTATTATCCGAGTTTGATATTGTATATGTCAACTAAAAAGCGATAAAAGGAAGTGTCATAGCTGATTTTCTGGCCATTCGTGTATCAGATGATTATCAGTCGTTGAGTTTTAATTTTCCAGATGAAGATTTGTTGTGCATATCCATGAATGAAGAAGTCAGAACGAATGATGAATCGTGGAAGCTTTACTTTGATGGATCATCCAATGCCTTGGGACGAGGAATCGGGGCAGTGTTAATTTCTCTAGAAAATATTTATTATCCTTTTACAAGCAGATTGGAGTTCTTTTGCACCAATAACATGGCGGAATATGAAGCTTGTGTCATGGGATTGAAGGCATCCATAGAAAGAAAAAAATGTCTCAAGATATATGGAGATTCATCATTAGTGGTGTATCAATTACGAGGAGAATGGGAAACAAAAGATCCCAAATTACTGGAATATCGAAATTTTACCCTCGAATTAGTGAAATAATTTGAGAGAGTCACCTTCAATTATCTCTCTCGAGAGGAAAATCAAATGGCAGATGCTTTGGCTACATTAGCTGCTATGTTTCAGGCAACTAAGAAAGTTGATATGATGCCAATCAAAATGCAAGTATATAAAATTCCTGCACATTGTTACAGTGTAGAAGAAGAGGCAGATGGCAAACCATGGTATTATGATATCCTACAATATATCAAATATCAAAGCTATCCACAAAATGCATATAAAATTGATAAAAGAACCTTGAGAAGAATGGCTGCTGGATACTTTCTTGATGGCGAGACTTTGTATAGAAGAAGCAATGATCAAATGCTATTGAGATGTTTAAATACTAGCAAAGCCAGAAGCATCATTGAGGAAGTCTATAGTGGGATATGTGGAACACATGCAAATGGTCTTTCCATAGCTAGAAAAATAATGAGATATGGATATTATTAGGCTACCATGCACACAGATTGCATTGATTATGCAAGGAAATATCATAAATGCTAGATATATGCATATAAGATTCATGTACCCCCATCTCCTTTATATGTAATGACAACACCCTGGCCATTTTCTATGTGGGGAATAGACATCATTGGGGCAATCACACCAAAAGCATCGAATGGACATTGTTTCATCCTTGTGGCAATTTACTATTTTACCAAGTGGGTTGAAGCTGCTTCATATTCCAATATTAAGAGGTCTACAGTCTGCAAATTCATAAAGAAAGAAATAATTTGTTGGTATGGGCTACCAGAAAGGATCATTACAGATAATGCTCTGAACCTGAACAACAAAATGATGACCGAACTTTGTGCACAGTTTAAGATCAAACATGCAAACTCAGTGGCATATCGTCCAAAGATGAATTTGGTAGTTGAAGCGGCAAATAAGAACGTCAAGAGAATCATTACAAAGACTACTGAAACTTACAAAGATTGGCACGAGAAGTTACCTTTTGCTTTATATGCATACCAAACTACTGTTCGAACATCTACTAGGACAACGCCTTTTTCTTTAGTCTATGGGATGGAAGCACTCTTGCCGATTGAAGTTGAGATCCCATCACTTTGAATTTTGAGAGAAGTAAAATTGGATGAGTCTGAATGGATCCAAGCCCGATTTGATAAATTGAACCTTATTGATAAGAAGAGATTGAAAGCTATTTGCCATGGGCAGATGTATCAGAAACGGATGATGAAGTCTCATGACAAGAAAGTACATCCAAGAGAATTCCAAGAGGGTGATCTAGTGCTGAAAAAGATCTTGCCTATACATAAAGATTTCCGTGGGAAATGGATGCCTAATTGGGAAGGACCATATGTTGTAAAAAAGGCCTTTTCCGGAGGAGCGTTGATCTTGGTAGAAATGGATGGAAAAGTTCTAAGAAACCCAATAAACTCAGATTCTGTCAAGAAATATTATGCTTGAAGAAAAAATGAAATAAAAAAAAAGAGAAAAGAAAAATGAAAAGAAAAAAAAGAGAAAAAGAAAAAAAAGAAAAAAAGAAAAAAAGAAAAAAGAAGAAAATATAAAAAGAGGGTCAAGATGAAAACCCGCAAAGGGCGTCTTGAAACTAAAGGAAGGATTTGAGTTGAAAACCTGAAAGGGCGGCTCAAATGCATGTTGATATTAGGCATCTGGCAATTGAACCCTCTTAAGATTTTGATAGTTTGGGAGGAACTTCACATCTACAAGCATTATGACAACCTTTGAGATCTTCCAGACGAAAGCTTACTTCAGTGCTCTAAATTATATCAAGTTGATTAATTTAGAAATACTTGTGCTAATAATTTGTAGAGTCATTTGAATTTTTATCATTCCTATGATTGTCATGACTTTAAATATATTTTTATATATTTATAATTTATTCCAAGTTTATCTTTTTGAAATTCAATTTATTTTTTAAATTCAATTTGTTTCATATAAACATCCTGTAAATAGATTAATATAATCTTAAAAAAAACAAACAAAATATTTCTGGCTATTACTTTATGTTAATACTTTTAAGTACATGGAATCTAAAGTTAGTCTTATCGACATTTGCAATCACTGTTGAAAAGCAAACAAGTTATGTCCATCATAGAGTCATTTGGAAGCAGAACAAGAGGAAATCTGTTATCAATTGGTAGATTATGAATATAGCCCCTTTTCCATGCAACAGTGCAAAATTACTTCAAATCTACAAATTCTGGCTTTACATCGTATAAGTACCGTGACATTTTAGCCTAAATACAACTGGAGCAAATACCACGTTATCATAGTAGAAATAAGGAGTCCCAATAATATCTTCTGGAAGTATTCTTTGAGTTATCAGATCTGGTTCAGTAAGAACTCCAAAACCAATCATTGGATTAGGAAGATGAACTGCATAATTGTCTTCATTAAGAAGCTTCTTTTCAAGTTACATCCACTTCTTCTTTTTCTATGAAAATCATAGCCCAAGTTTCACCTTTTCTTGTAATTGGGATCATTGCATAATGGCTTCCTATCTTTTATCGAAATAAATACGTCAGCAGCCTTAACCATTTGAGCAGCACATATAAAATCTGTCAACTCTACAATTGATGAATCAGACCACATCTCTATGACTATTGAAGACTTAGCATTTGAGTATCCCATTTTCGTCAAGTATAACAGTTTACACTCCTCATCAGAATCAGAATTCAGGATTTCCTCAGTATCAGAAGAACTATCAATATCTGTGAAATCATCTTGAAAGATCACTTCATAGTCAGATGAGTAGTTATCAGAATCAACATGTTGTATGAGTGCGTGCTTTTCAAGAGCCTATACTATTGAGTTTTATTCTCAAGTGGTTTTGTGACATCATGCAAAAATTCAGGCATATCTACATCTACACTCTTCAAAGATGATGATTCTCAGTTCGAATAGGAAAGATTTATTGGATTTCTACACAATTGAAGAAAGACCCAGTTCACCACTTTGAGATGAACTTAACATTCATGCATCATATCTAGACATTTGCAAATAGGGGCATTCTCATTCATTTTATCCATGTTGAATATTTGACAGGAACTTCAAAGATTTTAGCAAATATTTGAATCCATCACCTAATGGATTACCATTGCCAGAGAAAGTTCATAATGAGAAGAATTTATCTGAAGAAGGAAGAGAAAGTTCATAATGAGAAGAACTTGTTCAACCTTTTGCTCAAATTCATCATTTGATGGATCAACTTTTCCAGAGAAGTTCATAATGAGAAGAACTCATCTGAAGAAGGGAGAAGAAGTTCATAATGAGAAGAGCTTGTTCAACCTTTTGCATGACTCTATCATAGAAGGAAATAGATCAATATCAATTTTTCCAGAGAAAGTTCATGAGAGAATCTGAAGAAAGAAGAAGAAGTTCATAATGAGAAGAGCTTGTTCAACCTTTTGCATGACTCTATCACAGAAGGAGATATATCAACATCAATTTTTCCAGAGAAAGTTCTTAATGAGAAGAACTCATCTGAAGAAGGAAGAAGAAGTTCATAATGAGAAGAGCTTGTTCAACCTTTTGCATGACTCTATCACAGAAGGAGATAGATCAATATCAATTTTTCCAGAGAAAGTTCATAATGAGAAGAACTCATCTGAAGAAAGAAGAAGAAGTTCATAATGAGAAGAGCTTGTTCAACCTTTTGCATGACTCTATCACAGAAGGAGATAGATCAATATCAATTTTTTCAGAGAAAGTTCATAATGAGAAGAACTCATCTGAAGAAGGAAGAAGAAGTTTATAATGAGAAGAGCTTGTTCAACCTTTTGCATGACTCTATCACAGAAGAAGATAGATCAACATCAATTTTTCCAGAGAAAGTTCATAATGAGAAGAACTCATCTGAAGAAGGAAGAAGAAGTTCATAATGAGAAGAGCTTGTTCAACCTTTTGCATGACTCTATCACAGAAGGAGATAGATCAACATCAATTTTTCCAGAGAAAGTTCATAATGAGAAGAACTCATCTGAAGAAGGAAGAAGAAGTTCATAATGAGAAGAGCTTGTTCAACCTTTTGCATGATTCTATCACAGAATGAGATAGATTAGTATCAACATTTTTCAGAAGTGTTCATAATAAGAAGAACTCATCTGAAGAATAAGGAGCAAAACTTGTTCAAACTTTTTGCTAGATTACATCACAGAAGGAGATGAGTTGTCATCCCCAGTGGAAAAGTTCATAATGAGAAGAACTAATCCCAAAGAAGAATTTGTTCAATATTTCCATCATAATCAAGTGAAGTCAAATGAAAAAAAACTTATTATCTTTTCATCTTTGCCCTATTCTTGTTAACACAAGAATAAGCAAAGAGGGGCAGCTGAAGATACTCGTTTTTTTCATTTGAATATTATTTATATAATAATAATTATAATAATAATAATAATAATATTATTATTATTTTATTATTAATAAATATTATTACATATTACAGGCCCAAATACATTATGAGCCCAACCTAGATACATCAGGCCCAACATCGACCCATACATGGTGGCCCAACTAAACCCTAAAACCAGATTAAGGTTTCCATCTCAGTACCCTAACCGACTCAGCATCACAGTCGTTGGATCTGAGATATCCAACGACCCACACGCATCTAGAACAAACCCTAGGGTGATGATACCCTAAGGACCACGCGACGCCGTTTCTACTTTCAGTCGCTCCACGTCACTCCGTCGCTGCCACGATGCCCCGTTAAAGTTTCTAGAAGAGCCATTCTAGCCGCACACGTAGCTCAACAGTGAGTCACCACTAGATGTCTGGTGACTCACCAAGCGGCCACCTTATTAACCGGTCCGAGAGCCACACCGTCGATGGCTATAAAAGCCAAACCGAAGGTATTTTCCTAGATTTGCTCTGATCGGTAGCTATTTAAGAAAAAAGGACACCAGAATCGTCTTTAGGACGGTCCGATCTACGTTTTGAGAAGTTTTGGTGTTTTTCGACCACCGGTGACGGTGGCCGGCGGCGAGATCGGCGACGGTGATCGACGCCGGATTCCCTCCGGTGAGGGGATCCTAGAGAGAGGCGAGAGAGTTTTCTTCTCTCTCAGTTAGAGAGAGAAGAGAAAGAAGAGAAATGAGAATACTGGCCCTTCGGGCCAGCCGTCTGGGAAATTTATACCCCTTCCCAAACGATGCCGTTTTAGGGAGGGGTATATCCGTAATTTTGCGTTTGGCCAAATCCCGTCTGCAGTCCATTAGCTTTGTAACATACCATTTTAGTCATTGAAATCAAATTCTAAATGTTTTAATTTGGTCTTCTAATTTTATTTACTTTATAATTTAGTCACTTATATGTTTATATAAATATTTTAGGTAAATGAAGGATTTAGTCCTTTAATTTTAATAATTAATATTTTAATCCAGAAAGTATGTTTTAATTTGTTTTAATTATATCGAATTATAATTATAATTTAGTCACTAAATTAAAAATGAAAAATAGTAGTCTAATCCCTGTAGTTTCAAATAATTAATTACAAATTAGGTATTTAATTTTATTAGATTATAATTAGTTCCTAAACTTAATACTTTCATTTATTTTACAAGATTTATTCTTTTACATTTTAATATTATGTTTAATTTCATTTATTTTAAACATTGTTTAATCATATATTACTTTTATATATTTATATATACTATTACTATTATTATATTTATATATATATTAAATATTTATTTAGTATTATAAATATATATAGAAATAATATTTATTTT
This sequence comes from Hibiscus syriacus, assembly GCF_006381635.1. Taxonomy (NCBI): domain Eukaryota; kingdom Viridiplantae; phylum Streptophyta; class Magnoliopsida; order Malvales; family Malvaceae; genus Hibiscus; species Hibiscus syriacus. The sequence goes on from NW_024063440.1 coordinate 847,959, forward strand.
ATGAAATTACTATTTATAAATTTAATATGTTAAATCATTTTAATCATATTTTAATATATATTGATATTAATAAAGGACATTCTTAAAGCAACTGGATGTCCATTTTTTGATATTTTATATTTAATATATATTGATATTAATAAAGGACATTCTTAAAGCAACTGGATGTCCATTTTTTGATATTTTTAAATAAATACATATCCTATTTTTTATAAATTTTATATTAATCTATTTTTAAAAAAATTATTTTATTAATATTTATTTATTTTTTTAATATCAAAGAAAAGAGTTGTCTTAAGGCACCTAGAAGTCCTTTTCTGATATTTCTTAATAAATAAATATCTTATTTATATATAAATTAATAGATTTTATTAAAGATACTAATAAATTTGAAATAACAAGATTATAAATTAAATATATTTTTAAATTTTTAAAAAATTTCTAATAATAGAGTCAATTTATAATTAATAAAGTATCAATTTTGGGCGTTGTGGGGGTTCTAATCCTTCCCCAAACGTAATCGACTACGAATCCCTTTTTATTATTAAAAAGAACAAATTTTTGGTTATACGCAGATCAGTTTATCTTTTAAATTATGTTTTCTTAAAATCTATTTTAAAAGATTGTTTTTAGGTATTTGACCTACCTAACCTAAAAAAATGTCAATGGCGACTCCCAAAACATTTTTAAAAAAAATCAAAATCAGTTTTTTCCCACCAAATAAAAATTTCGTGCCCGGACGAAAACCGGACAAATTTCATTTTACTTTGCAATTGCAGGGCATACAGGATCATGGGCAGAAGCCTATCAGGAAATAGTTGCCCGTGCAAACATGTTCTGGTTGCCGGGAAGTGACATGGCTGACCATCTTGCAGCGGAACCAGGAACCGGCCATCTAAACCCCTTGAACCAGAAAACCTACCAAGTTCTCGAGAACGTAATTCGTGATGTATCCAATTTGTTCCCCGAAACATTCTACCACGGCGGAGCCGATGAGATAATTCCTGGATGCTGGAAAGCTGATCCAACCATTCAATCTTTCCTTTCAAATGGTGGAACCCTCAGTCAGCTCCTCGAAAAATTTATCAACTCTACTTTGCCTTATATTATATCGCTCAATCGTACCGTGGTCCATTGGGAGGATGTTCTATTAGATGATGTTGTGAAAGTAGACTCCTCATTTCTTCCAAGGGAGCATACCATCTTACAGACATGGAACAACGGCTCGAACAACACAAAAAAGATCGTTCAAACCGGATACCCGACGATCGTATCCTCTTCGGAATTCTACTATTTGGACTGTGGCCACGGAGATTTCCTGGGAAATGATAGCCTATATGATCCGCAAACAACAGGACGCGACCCAAAAGATGGAAAGTCTTGGTGTGATCCATTTAAAACGTGGCAAACTATTTATAACTATGACATAACCTTTGGTTTGAGTGAAGATGAAGCCAAATTGGTGTTGGGTGGAGAGGTGGCATTGTGGTCGGAACAAGCCGATCCTACGGTTTTGGACGGAAGGTTATGGCCAAGGACTTCGGCAATGGCGGAGACAATGTGGTCGGGGAACTGCGACGAGGCCGGGAGAAAGAGGTCTGCCGAGGCAACTGATAGGTTGAACGAGTGGAGGTATAGGATGGTAAGCAGAGGGGTGAAGGCTGAGCCAATTCAACCACTGTGGTGCATTAGAAATCCAGGAATGTGTAACGCATCCAAGCCAATGTGATTTTCAAACAAGGGGAAGAAGGAAAATGATATTGTACTTCACTACGTTTACATTGAGAACGCCTCTCCCTTTTTCAACTTGAATTCATGCTTCAATTGATTAGTAAAGGAAATGTCTAACGCATTGCATTATGCTAAATGTAGTTTTAAAGTAAAATACTAAATACCATTCCACTCCATTGCCAATCATCCTTCTTCTCATCCTAAAACAAAAGAGAAAATTCATAAGGAAAAAAAAAACCAAAAGCAAACCACAGATCAATATTAGAATTGTTCCTTTCCAAAGTGGTAACAGTTAAAAGCAAGATATCGATTTTTATTTTACATAAAAGTTTGATGTTTCAAAGATTTTGGTAAGAAAACTTTTCCAAAATAGAATTAGAAAAAAGGGAGCCTTACCGGTGTAGTTCAGGTTAATTTAATGTAACTTTTAATTTAAAATTTTATAATGCTCAACCTAAAATGTTAGACAAATTTATAGCGTTTTCGGTTACAATTAAAAGTTACATTGTGAAGATTTAAGGCTTATTATCGAAAATGTTATTAACAATATAACATTTTCGATTTCAACCTAAAATGTTACTTTGTCTAACCTAAAAAAAATAAGCTTTTAAAAAGATTTTCGGTTACAACTGACTTCTTTTGTTTTGTAACTTTGTATTAATAAATTGTATTTTAGAATTTCCAAAGGAAGAAACGAAAGATAATTCGAAAGAAATAGTTTAAGAGTAAAATTAGAAAATAATTGTTGTTAATATGACATGTCATTAAATTAATCAGAATTAACTATAGATTAATCATTGTATTACAAATAGATAATGTTAGTTATTGTAACCTGATTTTTTAAATTTTAATAAATATTAATGACCATTAGTGTAATTAATCTTTATGTTTAAAGTTACATATGAGACACTTAAGCAGGAGAACTGACTATTTTCCCCCCATGAATTGTATACTTAAAAATAAGCCTGTAAATAAACTGAACGTTCAGCGAACCGTTCATGAACAGTGCGACGGGAAGTTCGTTTATGTGCGTTTATTTATTAAATGAACGAACATGAACAAGATTTTGTGTTCGTTTAATTAAATGAACGAACATGAACATAGGTCTCGTTCGTTCATTTATATTCGTGAACGTTTAGCTATGTTCGTTTATGTTCGTTCGGTTATGTTCGTTCATTTATGTTTAACCCAATCTTCTTAAATCAATTTTGGTGACCAATTTGTAAGTATCTTAAAAATATTAATTTATCTGATATTCTGATGACCAACTCCATAATTAACCAAATTTTATTTGGAGATTAAATCTAATATTTTAACCCGTGAGGCACCTCGCACATATATTCATTTCCCCCTTTTTCCCAAACTCTAGTGTTCATTGGAAAGTAGAGACGATCGGTGAAAGCTTCAAAACAAGTTATATTATAGTGCAATATGAAGTTTTACAGGTCTGTTTTCATCTCTTTCTCTATTTTATTTGGCTTAATAGTTGATATGTAAAGTTATTGTGGGTATCTTCACATCTAAAACTCAAGAAAACATCATACTTCTTTCTCGAAATAGATGAGAAAATAAAGGTAACAATCAGAAGTATATGAGCATCAGTAAAGAAAAAAATATATAGAATTTGCCAAAAAAACAAAACAAAGGTTTCTATGCAATTTATGAAAAAGAGTGTAATAGCGGAAGTACTAGGTTTTCCAGGAAGAACCCATTAATAAGTAGAAAATACACTTTGACAATGAACTTTTGTTTTCATAGTTCTTGTGTGACCTTTAGTTGTGGAGTAGACTTTAGGTACGTTAAAATTTTGAATGGTGGTTTAGCAATAATATCAGTTAGATATGTAGCATCGGAGGGATTTCGGATCTATGTTATTACCTTGTAGTCCAATTTGTACCGTTCAAAATCTTCATGCTGTTAAATTTTATACTCTGCCAACGGAAAGAATCATTAATAACAAATCTCACTAAAGTCTGACATTGATGTCACAAAACTTTTAGCCGGCGAATCTATTAGAATAATGTAGTGGAAAATGATTGTTCATATGTAATTATGGACCACTAAGATAAATGTTATAGCATTAAATTAAAGTTGTGTGAATCATTTAATATCTTTAAAAGATCGATCGAAATATCTGATATCTTCAAACATTTCATCACTGCTAATCAGCTCTTACGCTATTTATCACTGTAGATTTGGTTGATTTGCATTGTCGACTATTTTTTATGAAAGAACAATGGAAGGTATGGTATCCAACGTTTATGTTCGTGTTCGTTTATGTCTGTGTTCGTTTATGTTCGTTTATTTATTAAATAAACGAACATGAACAATCTATATTCCTTAATGAACGAACATAAACAAAAAAAAATTTATCTGTTTATGTTCGTGTTCGTTTATGTTCGAACGAACAGGAACATACCTCCGTTCGTGTATGTTCGATTCGTTTACAGGCCTACTTAAAAAATATTATCTTTCATCATTTATTACTTACCGAATGTAAGTTTATTGAGTGTCCACTAATTTGATCTTCAGATCATAGGTTTTATTACACATTTATTTTATAAGGCTGCAAGTCGAGCTTATCCAATCATATAATTGTCTAATATTTATTGATAGAAAGACTTTTGTTAATAATATATTGTTGTTTTATGATTAAATGTAGTTATTTAACTGTTTATGTGGTTGTAACATGAAAAATATTAAATTGATAAAAAATTTAAATATAAATATTTTAAATTTATTAAATTATTTCAAATTAGAACCAAATTAATAGAATAGAAGTTTAGTGATTAAAACAATATTTTAATTTATTGACTAAATTGTAACGTTTAGAAAAAGAGTGACCCATTTGTAATCTAACAAATAATTAAGTCACCTGAGTTGTATTATGCTCTTTATTTTACGGTCAGCAGCAACCTGATTCCATGATTCAAGTCCATGCGATCAACAAAACAGAGTTTACTCAAACCCTTCAAAATTACAAAACAAAATCCTAAAAATCCCAGACTTCAAATCTTTAGGTTTTTCAATTTCTTGTGTTCCTCATTTTATTTGTGAAATTAAATCTCTCATAGAATGCAGTCTCTTGAAAGCATCACAGGTTCCCCATTTGATCAAAACCCTAACAACTCTTCTTCTTCTTCTTCTTCAAATGGGTTGTATGGATGGCTCTCTGAATGTCATGGATTTTGGCATAACTTAGCACTTACTATTCCTTCTCTTATCTTCGTTATTTTTTTGGGATTTCAAGCTAAAAAGAACTTTCAAAAGCTCTCACATGGAAGGTCTTATATCATGATTTCTTATTACGTTTGCATTTGGCTCGTTAGCTTGCTCAATCTTGCCTTGTGTTGTGTTCAGGTTTTTTTTCCCTTCTCTCTCGCTAATTCGATTTTGATGAGGTAGCGTGTTTCTTGAATTAGCTTATTGAATCTTTTGAACTTTGGTTGTTTCTGTGAAATGAATTTTGGGTATTCCCTTAGTTTGTTGGTTTGCTTTTATCATTATTATAAACCAAATTGCAGTGGAAGTTACTGTAAAAGACAAGCTGATGTGAAAAGCAAAATTAATAATTGATTAAAATGAAGGAATTGCTAAAATGTGAAATTAGTTATAGCATAATTAGTCTACTTATAGGTAAACTCAGGCATTTTGCATCAAAATATGAACGTACTTATTTTAATTCTTCACAAGTTTGTTTAGTTTATAGTCAAAATACTCTTTTTGTTCTTTGCTTTTGTGAGTTAGTAACAGAGAACGGACAACGACTAATGCTTTTTAAATTAATGGGTTGCAGCTTGTGTGTCTAGGTCTGGTTAGAAAAGGCGTGAAGGTTGTTTGATTATCTTTTTGCATTATAAACTTAAAACACGATCATTCGATGGGGGCAGTAAGCAGTTATCAAGTTTCAGTTGTTAGGTGAGGCTTCTTTGATGTCATATCTACGAATGATGCAGAGAAGCTAATAATGAATAATATTAGATCAGGGGAACAGAAATATGTATAGGAAAAGCCTTCTTTCTCGAGCTTACCCGTTGGATAGCTGTGTCTCTTTTGGTATGGCATGAGTTTGTGTCTCTCTCATTTATTATCATGCATGATGTATGATATTCTGATTTCCTTTTTCCATAGATGTTTCTGTTTCTTAAGTACGATACAAATTCCGATTACCTTTTGTATATGAATTGCATATTGGCAATCTTTAACAAATATTTTTTTTCTTTTTTTTGTTTAATATGGCTTATATGAAAATGAATTTTGTTAAGCGGTTTGTCATCTTATTCTTTGATAGTTTAAATGAGTTATAAACTCAATGGTTTGAGAGGACTTATATCCAGTAAAATTAATCAAATATAACATGCATTGATCCTTCAAGATTCTTATTCTAGTCGCTAATATGGTAATATTTTTTTTACTTCATAGCTGGATGGCTAGGTTTAAATTCTCTCTTGATTGATGCAGGCCTGGGAATGCACCCCTGGAAAGGAAACAGCTTGGAATGTCTTATCATTATTTACAACTTTTGGGATGCTATTCCTGGAAGTTAGTTTGTTGGCATTTTTACTTCAAGGAAATCATGCTAGTGGGTTGCAAGCTTTGACAAGGACATTTGTTATTTCGGGGCTTATTGTTGGTTTGGACTTACTTCTGAAGGTATTTATTTTATTCTTAAGTATTTCACCTTTCTTGGAAGTTGCATGACTGTTGCTGGTGAATCAGATTGTGGTGGAGAACATCAAATTTTCTTCCTTACTGCAAACTTTACTGTTAATAGCAGAGTCACCATTCTTGCGGCCTATAGTGAGATCATTTACCTACTTTAACTTATTAAGCAATCTTGAATTTTCCATATGACTCTACATGCACTTTTAAGTTGTTTTCATTTTCTAAAATGAAAAGGCACACAATATTATTCCTTTTTGTATTTTTCTTCTAGTGAACTCTTTAACATTTCTTTATGGGTGCTTTATATATGATATTAATATTTTAATGGATTTTCCCTCATTTAGGCCATTTACCTATTTGGATTTGGGGTTCCCTTGTTCATTGATAACTCAGAACATCCTCATAAAGTGAAATGGGGCTTGTGGGTCGTTCACAGGCTAGTGTTGACTGCTATTTATGGCTCCATATTGTTTATGTATCATTCCAAGTGGAGAGAGAGGTTGCCTGGTATGTTCATCCAAGTTACGTACGTGTTTGCAAGTTATCCAATCATAGTTTTATCGTTGCTTCACCTATCACTTTCTCCTTCTGCAGCAAGACCTGCATTCTACAAATATGTTGCCATCATGTTCATCTGGAACGCTCTAGCACTGTTTGCTTGTGCACTAACTGGAAATGGTGTTAGCTTTGGGTTTTGGTAAATACAAGCTTGATGCTACTTTAATCAGAGAATTTTTGTTATTTATATTGGTATATTATGTTCTTTTCCAAGGGATTTTTTTAATATAGAAAACATTTACAGGTTGTACAGTGCCGCAATCATTTGCTACCATGCCTTGTACCTTCCTCTTCTGTACATAACTTTTCTGGCAGATTTTTTCCTGGTAATCGTTTATTTTATATTCAACGAAAAAAAACCATCTTTTTAATTGATTTTTAGGACGGCCATATAAAACAGATCATATTTTTAAAGCATCTTTAATGTATGCAGGAGGAAGACATGCATTTAGAGAATGTATACTACTCGGAGATGAAAGATGCCGGTTTCTTCGACGCCGACTGGGAGTAAGCATTGCATGAACTTTGAATTAGTAGATTCTAATTCGATTAAGCTCTGTAAATAAAACAAAGTGCAATTCAGATTGTAAAATGTATGATCAACTACTGAAAATTGTGTTTACCGATATTACTGTGGCAATAACCTGGTGTAATCTTGATTTTTCTTCTGTATTATCAAGTATAGCTGGAGTTTGAATCTATATCTATAAATTATTTTTTTCCCAATCTGAGATCTTTTATGTTATAGAAAAGGTTGTTGAAAATAATAGAATTCTAGTAGAATGCCAAGGGCCTGATACTTATGGATTATAATGAATTTGAATTGTTTAATTTGGTTTCATATCAAATTTTAATGTGTGCAGAGTGAGTAGAACTTCAAATTACAGGTTAGAAAATTTTCCATACAATTCGATTTGGATTTTAAATTACGAACAAAAATATTTACTGTGCAGGCTCAACAGTATATTTAGGAGAATTTTGTTCACGGAAGGTAAGGTTACCTTTAGGAATAAGATTATTAAAAAGAATAAAATTATTAAAATATAATATTATTCTACTACCTTGTTTGATTTGTTTAGCAAGAATATAAGATTATTGTGTTTGGTTGGAGGAATATAAAATTACTTGGATGTATATTTTATTAAATTATTCTTGTGATATACGTTCTTTTTAACAAGTTAAAATTTAATATTAAATTATAAATATTTGAATAAAAATTTATAAAAATATTTTAATTGTTACATTATCTAAATTTAAAGAAAAAATACATTTAACATATAATTAATATAATTAGTATATCAAACTTATATTTTTAAATATTTTTTATAAGTACCATATTTATTTATAAAAAATATAAAAAATAATATTTTGGTATGGAGTGGACCAATATATTAATTTTCACTGTATAAGATCTATTTTTTAATAACTCAAAATTAAATATTATTTTAAATGATTAAATTTTTTGCAATAATAATATTTTCACCTTATAAAATTATAAAATGATTAATATACTAATTATTAAAAATATAAACTAATTTTAACTACTCAAATTTATTAATATTTTAACTCTTATATTATTATTATTATTATTATTAAGTTTATAATCTTTGTATATTATTATTATTATTATTAAGTTTATAATTTTAAGTGAAACGGAGAGAATAAGAATTGAGAATGATCCATATAAAAAGAATTCATTATTCCAAGAGTATTTGTGTCTAAAGTGGTGAGAATTATGCATTACCTAAGAATTTAAAGATAATGACATTCTTACCATTTTAACCAAAAAATGCTATTATTGGTAATAAGTTATTATCTGATAATGATTTTCTTTTGTGAATCAAATGTAAGAATACAATTTTGAAAACGATTATTCTCTTTGGTAATAATATTTTCCTCGAACCAAACGCCCTTTAGGATTTTATCTCTGTTAGCTATCAAATTGTTTAATTATTTACATAGGATTATCGCTTCAAAATAAATGACCTAATACATGATGTTTTAAGCAATGTTTCAGTCACAAAGAGATAAGGATTTGGATGAGTCTGCCATGTTAGACAAGTACCACTGAGTAACATTAATTTAATTTATAAAAATTTAAAATTTTAAAGGACTCAACATATAATTATAAATTAGTTAAAATTTTAAAGGTAAATTATTTAAAATAAAACATCAATTACATTATTTTCCATAATCATTTTTAACAATAATTGGATCAAATATCAACTCCTAATATTTTTAACATTAATTACATTTTTAACAAAAATCTAGGTGTTTGTATTAGATCCAATTATTGTTAAAAAAATTATGAAAAATAATGTAATTAATATTTTATTTTAAATATTTACCTTTATATTTTAACTAATTTATAATTATATGGTGAGTCCTTTAGGATTATAAATTTTAATAAATTAAATTAATAGTACTCATCGATATTTATAGTTAATTGTGCTCAACAGTACTATCTGAACATTGTAAAATTTTCCTAAGGATTTACATGTGATGACAATTTTTGGTTGAAAAAATAACCAACCTTTTATTCGGTTGTTAGTGTGATAACAATAAACTTTAGTTGAAATAATAAACAACAGCAAACAATTATGTTTTCTTCCCTTCGAATTTGAGCAATTGTATCTATAAAATATGTATGATTAATAATTAAAAAAATATATTACACATATATTATCTTATAATTACATTCAAACTATTAAAAAATTTATATTTTGTACATATTTTATTATTTTATTTGAACCACGGTATATGTGATTGGCAACCCCTGTAGCTTATTAGTCAACAACAAATTCACTTTTATATCTATTTAATTAATCTTATCATTAAAGTCAATTTCACTTTCTTCTACAATTTTTTTTTAAACTATATTCTTTATTATTATTATTTTATAAAATTAAAGTCTTTTTCTCTTAATCGATTGTTTTTAATATATAAAATAAATATAAGGGTAAACTACATGTTTAGTACCCAATTATCATTTTTATTCCGTTTTGGTCACCCAACTATTTGTTTTTAAAAAAGCATACCTAACGTTTAGTTTTGATTTTATTTTGGTCAACCGTTGTTAAAAAATTAACAATGATGTTGACGTACCACCATAAGATAATATCACCAAATATCACTATTTTACTCTTGAAGTATCGGTACTGGATAAAGCAGTACCAATATTCAAAGCCCAGATTTAACTTTTAAACCCGAAAATTTACCCTTATCAACTCAAATCCTTCATTTCTTATTCCTTCTCATACTCATAACTCAAGTACACATACTTAAACCCATTTATACTCATCTAATACATCATTATCTTCAAAATAATATCCTCTATATGGAAGTCAAGAATCATATCAAATTTTCAACATGTTCTAATTTCAATTCTATCACTTCATATCTCTTAATTCAACTAATGACAAGTCAAATTTAGTTTCAAATTCCACTTATCAACTCTTTTCCAAGATTTCATTTATAAACTCCTTATATTTAATCCCTCATAATTCCTTCATTTTATAGTTTTGAGATAACTTAAGCTTTCCTTAAGCTTAAGTGTCACTTAAGGATCATAAACCAAACTTAAATTCAACAAATAATCAACTCACAATAAAACTCACCTTTGCTATGTGTCTTACGGCTGAAGAAGAAGAAAAGCTCTCTAGATATTTCCTTTCCCTTTTCTTTCTATCTCCACGTGTATATATCTCTCCCATATCTCATTTTTAATTCAATAATTGATCAAATGACCATTTTGCCATTCCATTCATCATTCTTTGCTACATAGTGCTACAAAAAAATTCATATAAGTCCTTAAACTTTTCAATTTATCTACTTTAGTCACTAAATTCTGAAGTTTTACAATTTGGTCAGTAACCTGGTATTGAGGATGTTACAAATTTTCCCCCTAAAAAAATTCGTCCTCGAATTTTCCCTACACAAAGAGATGGGGGTATTGATTCCTCATGTCTTCTTCACGCTCCCATGTCGCTTTATTTACCTTATGATTCCTCCACAATACTTTAACTAATGGAATAGTCTTGTTCCTTAAATTTTTCACCTCATGAGCTAATATTTAGATCGGTTCTTCTTCATAAGTCAGGTCAGGCTGAACCTCTATCCCTATGGTGTTAAAATATGGGAGGGATTAGATCTATATCTCCAAAGCATTGAAACGTGGAACACATCATGAATCTTTTCCATTTCAGGTGGTAAAGCTAGTTGGTATGCCACTGATCCCACTCTCTTAACAATCTCATTAGGTCCAATAAACTGAGGACTAAGCTTTCATTTTCGTCCAAACCTCATTATTTTCTTCCATAGAGACACCTTTAAAAATACTTTCTCTCCGACTTGGAACTCAATTTATTTTCTCTTTAGATCTGCATATGATTTATGTCTATCAACTACTGCTTTTAGATTATTCTGAATCACTTGAACATTTTCTTCCACTTCCTGAATCAAATCAAGACCAAGAACTTCTTGATCCCTAAGCTCGTACCAGTTCAAGGGAGTACGACACTTTCTCCCATATAGAGCTTCATAGGGAGCCATTTTGATACTTGACTGGTAGCTATTGTTGTAAGCGAATTTAGCAAGTGGCAAGTTTCTTTCCCACGATCCCTTGAACTCTATTACACATGCTCGCAACATATCCTTCAGAATTTAGATAGTCCGCTTTGACTGTCCATCGGTTTGAGGATGAAATGATGTGCTAAAGTTCAATCGACTTCCTAACGCTCCGTGCAAAGTCTTTCAAAACCTCGATATGAATCTAGTATCTCGATCAGACACGATTGAAACAGGTACACCATGTAATTGTATAATCTCTCTGATATACAATTCAACATACTTATCCATGGAGAAATCAGCTCGTACTGGAATAAAATGAGCTGACTTAATTAATCTATCTACGATCACCCAAATAGATTCTCTTTTGTTCGAAGTCAAAGGCAACCCCGTCACAAAATTCATTGTTACATTCTCTCATTTCCATTAAGGAATAAACATTGGTTGTAATAGTCCTGACGGAACCTGATGCTCAGCTTTGACTTGCTGGCAAGTCAAACACTTGGATACAAATTCCGTAATATTTCTCTTCATTCCAAGCCACCAGTATCGACTCTTGAGATCCATATACATTTTGTTTCCACCAAGGTGCATAGTCAATGGACTACAATGAGCTTCTGTTAACAAATCCTTCTTTAACTCATCATCATCCGGAATCACTAATCTCCTTTGGTAATACAGATTCCCATCAGACTTGATTTCATAATCTTTTATCTCCTCATTCTTTACTTGTTGCAACTTCTTCAAACACTTTTCATCTTTCCTTTGCAACTCTTTAATTCTGTTCAACCATGTTGGTTTAAGCTTCAATTCTGCACATATTGCACCCTCTCCATCTAACGAAAAATTGACATCTAGAGCTCGTAAGGCTGCAAATGTCTTCCAACTTAAAGCATTCACTACCACATTTGCTTTTCCAGGATGGAAGTCAATTACCACATCATAATCTTTTATAAATTCCACCCATCTCCTCTGCCTTAAATTCAATTCTTTCTTGGTCATCAAATACTTCAAGCTCTTATGATCGGTATATAAATAGCAACGTTTACCATATAAGTAGTGACGCCAAATCTTAAGTGCAAACACTACTGCAACCAACTCTAAATCGTATGTTAGATAGTTCTTTTGATGTGGTTTTAATTGTCTAGACGCATAGGCTACTACTTTGCCATCTTGCATTAATACACATCCCAAACAATTATGAGACACGTCACTATAAACCACATAGTTCTTACCAGATTCAAGTTGAACCAATACTGGAGCTTCTGTCAGAATCTTCTTTAACATTTCAAAACTTTCTTGGTATTCCGGAGTCCAAGCAAATTTTACATATTTTCTCATCAACCTAGTTAAGGGTAAAGTTATCATCGAAAAGTTTTTAACGAATCTTCGATAATAACCGGCTAACCCCAGAAAACTTCAAACTTCTGACACGTTCTTTGGAACTCCCCATTCTAGAATGGTTTTAATCTTTTGAGGATTCACTCAAATTCCTTCTGTAGAAATTACATGTCAAAAGAATGTCATTTCATTCAACCAGAATTCACATTTAGATAATTTAGCATATAGTTTCTAAAATCTGCAAAACTATCTTCAGATGTGTATTATGCTCTTCTTCGGACTTCGAATACACCAATATATCGTCAATGAATACCATTACAAACTGGTCAAAATAGGGTTGAAATATTCTGTTCATCACGTCTATGAAAGAAATTGGTGCATTCGTAACTCCAAACGACATAACAATGAACTCATAGTGACCATACCTCGTTCTAAATGTCGTATTTGGAATATCTTTCTCTTGAATCTTTAATTTATGATATCCCGGACGCAAATCAATCTTAGAGAAAACTGAAGCTCCCTTCAACTGATCAAACAAATCGTCAATTATAGGGAGGGGATACTTATTCTTGATGGTCACCTTATTGAGCTGCCTATAATCAATGCAGAGACGCATTGAACCATCTTTCTTCTTGACAAACAAAACTGTAGCTCCCCAAGGCGATACACTTGGTCTAATAAACCATTTGTCCAATAATTCTTGTAACTGAATTTTTAACTCCTGCAACTCTTTTTGAGCCATTTTGTATAGTGTCATTGCAATAGGTGTTGTTCCAGGCATTATCTCAATCTCAAATTCCACTTCCCTATCCGGAGGTAAACCCGACAACTCTTCAGGAAAGACATCTGGGAACTCTCTAACTATGAGAATTTTTTAAATCATTTCTCCTTGGTTCTAATGTCAATCATATTAGTAATGAAACCCTGACATCCTTGTAGCAGTAATTTCTTTGATGACATAACTGATATTACATTTTCTAATTGATTCCATCTTTCACTGAATACCATAACTTCCAAACCTTCTGAATTGAGCAATGTTACCCTTTTTAGTCTATAATTAACATTAGCATGATAACGATATAACCAGTCCATTCCTAATATCACCTCGAATTTGTCAAAAGGTAATTCCATCAGATTAGCAGAGAATTCAATTCCCTGAATCCGTATGGGACACCTTCGACATACTATATTAACTCGAGCAATGTGCCTTAATGGATTCGTCACTATCACATTACTACTAGTAGCTTCTAACTGAATTTTCAATTCCCTCACTAATTTACTACTAATGTAAGAATATATAGAACCCGGATCAATCAGTACTAAAACACTCTTATCATATAATTGAAAAATACATGCAATAATATTCGGGTCATCTCGATCGTCATTGGTCTTTAGGTTATAAACCTGAGCCATCGAGCGAATCTCCTGTTGAGTCAAGGATTGAAACTGATTTCTTCCTCTATCTCTATCACTTCCTCTTTGAGTCATAGAAGCAGACCTCTCTGGCTGTGCAAGCTCCTCGACTATCATTGGACAGTCCCAGATAAAATGTCTAGTGTCCACACATTTGAAACAAGCTCAAGAAATCATTCTACAAATCCCTGAATGATTCTTTCCATAATGTGGACACTGTCTAGCTTGGCCCTGATTAGATCTCCCAATTCCAAATCCCACAGACTGAGTTTGTCTGGCTCTCATCGGATTTGATCCTCTTACAGATAATGTAACTGACTCCGATCTCGCCTGGGGTCGACAACCAGTATCTCTGCCCTATTTTGATGGTGCAAAACTTGAAGAAACACCCATTCTTTTAGACATATGAGCTCTTTGATCTCCAAACATTTCATTCTAAGCTCTTTCTAAAGCTTTGGCATGGTTAACTACTTCTTAGAATGAAGACATATTCAACACAATCAACATCTCTTTCAATTGAGGACACAAACCCTCCACGAACCATTCACAAGCCCTCCACGAACCATTCACAAGCTTCATTCTCTGTTGGAATAAGTTCAGCAGCAAAGTGACTTAACTTGTTGAACTCACACTCATATTCATACACCGTGCGATTCCATTGCTTCAGATTCATAAACTCTTATTTCATCTGTCGGATAAACTGATCTCATATATACTTATGCTTGAATTTCTCTAAAAACAAGGACCAAGTTACATGAACCACTCCATCCAGATTCTCCACATCAGAATAGTGGAGCCCATCAAGCATGATTTTCACATCATTGAGCCAAAGGTCCGCAACAATAGGATCTTCCTCAGCTTAACCCTTAAATTCTAGAGCTCATAATCCCTTTAACTCCTTCGCAACATTCATTCTTTGAGTTGAAGTTGAAGAGACAGAAGGTTGGAAACGTGCCAAAATAGCATCCAACGTCCTGAAGAAAATATCTTGATCTCCTACAGGCGCTCCAGAAGGTGTCTAATCTTCACCTTGCCTGGCTAGGGCAGGTGAATTACTACTCTCAGCAGGCCTATCATCTCCTGCTTCACTTTAAGAACTATCATGTCCAGACATCTAATAAGACACAACCATATAATTCTATTAATAAGATAACATACTCATTATTCTATCAGATCAGAAGTTCTCACTATTTTGTTGGCATGTATACATTTAAAGACATTATAAACTTCGGTTTATGCCTAAAATCGGGTAAACCTTAGCTCTGATACCATTAAATGTAATATCCCCAACACGTATTCGACCCAGATACGAATCCGAGTTGTCACATTAATATTTCAAAACGTTTACTTTTACAAAATCTCATAAAATTTAAAACTTTTATTAAAACAACAGTACAATAATTTACATAAATACTATTAAAATGATTACAAAATCGATCAGAGCATATATGATTTAAATTATAATTACATGCCAACATAATTATTATAATAAAATGACATATTGTTTTAAATCACTTCTGATCTGATTACTGCAATAGAGATGATGTCTTCCTAACCTTCAACTTTGATCTTTCTGTTTCTAGGTACCTACGTGTAAACCACTTACATGCTAAGTTACAGACTTAGTGAGGCAAAATATAACATGTAACAATGAATTCCTAAAACATGCATTCCTATAATTCCATCATGATATTACAATTTACATATATTTACTACACTATAACATGCAAAATCACAAAATGCACAAATGAAACATATCATCTTATGAGGTTTTTAATTCAGTTTTATCTTTTGGAATGCCCATGTACATTACTGAGAATATGATATATGTGAGTACACTAAGGTTGTGCACATATGCTGTCACCACAGCTTGTATAAATTCCCACTAGGGGCACTTAAACTTGTCCCGAATGACCACTATGTCTCAAAGGAATACTCCTTAAGAACCATATACATATTTCAATGGACCAAATAAGTGTATCGAAGTACCGCATATATGTTCCAAAGGATTACATATATGTCCCGAAGGACCACGTAGAACCCTCGACTCTTGGCATGCCAATTATACCTACAACTCTCATATCATATAACATGGGCTTAAATATGAATACATTTCACAATTTCATATCTTTTCTATCATCTCTCATATAAACACATCACATATTTCACATGTACATATAAGATCACTTGTCTTATAATGCATAACTTGGATTTGTTCTCTTACGATTGCATACATCATATATTATATCATATGGAAGCATGTATGAGTTATGCACGTACTCATTATAATTCTAACATATGCATGTACATGAATATAAAATCATGAAATCAAATATAGGAAATAGACTTATCACAAGTCTTATTTCCATAAAACAATATCTCTACTAACTATGATATGCACTCACCTTAGCCTCACTTGATTCGAATCAATTCTAGAACTGTATCTCTCTCTCGACTGTTTCTAATTCTTTGATTGTTCCGAAACTTGCTTATGCTCGATATCTACATAATCATACATTTATACACATATCATCATTCCAAATATCATGCTTCGATCCTTAATTTGTTAGACTAAAAGAAAGACTAAATTTCATTTTCTACTTGAAGTAGTATCGGTACCCCCTGTAGGGTACCGATACTTCCCTAGATGTAGTATCGATACCAATCCGGGTATCGATACCCATTTTGCATTCAAAGTTTTTGTTTCAAAAATGGTATCGATACTATCCTTATGGTATCGGTACCCTTGGTATCGATACTACCTTCCAAGTATCGAAACCCCATGAATGCCTTTGTCAAATTCAGACTTATGGTATCGATACTATTCAACCAGTATTGATGCCCCTATACCAAATATCACTATTTTACTCTTGAAGTATCGGTACTGGATAAAGCAGTACCGATATTCAAAGCCTAGATTTCACTTTTAAACCCGAAAATTTACCCTTATCAACTCAAATCCTTCATTTCTTATTCCTTCTCATACTCATAACTCAAGTACACATACTTAAACCTATTTATACTCATCTAACACATCATTATCTTCAAAATAATATCCGCTATATGGAAGTCAAGAATCATATCAAATTTTCAACATGTTCTAATTTCAATTCTATCACTTCATATCTCTTAATTCAACTAATGACAAGTCAAATTTAGTTTCAAATTCCACTTATCAACTCTTTTCCAAGATTTCATTTATAAACTTCTTATCTTTAATCCCTCTTAATTCCTTCATTTTATAGTTTTGAGATTACTTAAGTTTTCCTTAAGCTTAAGTATCACCTAGGGATCATAAACCAAACTTAAATTCAACAAATAATCAACTCACAATAAAATCACCTTTGTGTGTCTTACGACTGA
The DNA here is from genome assembly GCF_006381635.1 of Hibiscus syriacus. Lineage (NCBI taxonomy): Eukaryota > Viridiplantae > Streptophyta > Magnoliopsida > Malvales > Malvaceae > Hibiscus > Hibiscus syriacus. The sequence continues at coordinate 865,596 of NW_024063440.1, forward strand.
AGAAAAAGAAGAGCTCTCAGGATATTTCATTTCCTTTTTCTTTCCATCTCCACGTGTATATATCTCTCCCATATCTCTTTTTTAATTCAATAATTGATCAAATGACCATTTTTCCCTTCCATTCATTCTTCTTTGTAATGTAGTCCTATACAAATTTTTTTCATACAAGTCCTTGAACTTTTCAATTTATCTACTTTAGTCACTAAATTCTGAAGTTTTACAATTTGGTCACTAACCCAGTATTGAGGATGTTACAAAATATATGTTGTGTAGGAAGCAGGAACTGCCAAGTAATTAACATTGGACGATTAAGGATATCTTATACTAACATTGTTAGACAGAGAAGAACAACAGACTCATTAAAAGGGATTTCAAGTATCTTAGTTGATGGCAGACTTCCTCCATCAAAGGAGAAAATGTAAAGATGAATGTTTCTACAATATATTATCAACGAAAAAATTTATATTTCACCTTCAATTTGTTTTCAAATAAATCTGAATACAGGAAGTCAAAGCAAAGTAATATTGTTAATAAAAATAAAAGATATAACTACCAGTTATTTGAAACAGAATTTATGTGATAATCATGAACATGACATAGACTCTTCGACATCTAGCCTCTAGAATGGTCTCCTGACTTGTTACCTAGATAAAATAAAGATCAAAGGTTATTATGCAAAAAAAGTGTAACCCTCTCAGACCGATACGGGTGACCCGATCCGATCTGGGGTGTTACATTATGGCCACAGGAGCGACCCACCGTAAAAATATCAGAAAAATTAAACTTTTTGATAAAATGCAATAATAAAACAATTTATAAATACATAAGTAAAATTTTTAAAAATTCATAAATAAAACAGATATATGACTCAGATATAAAAATAAAATACAAGCTACATGCCCCCCTAATCACATGCATCGTACTCCGCATGTAACACCGGTGGAACTCCTTTACTGATGTCGTTAGCTACCCTGGTTTGATTCTTTCAACCTGAAATAGTGAGACAAAAAGTGAGCTTTGGGAAGCTCAGTAATACAATACTACCAATTGATGCTACAAGACATGCAGATAAATGGAAAGCCATAAAATTTTCTTGTTGATTCAGACTTATACTTGTTTTTAGAATGAGTTGCGATTCCACTGTTATTTATTCGAGTAACAGGCATGAATATTACAGTTCAAGGGAATCATTCAGAGAACCAGATTCACGAGATCAAAATAGTGTGTCTAGTGTGTTCCCACAAAAAATAGTAAAAATAGTACAAATCTTTTTAAAAACAGTAACAATTTAAAACATATTTTTAAAACCTTGTTAGAACCCTCCAACCGAAAACTGTTATGCAGTGAACTGCATCCATAAGGGCTTACCCTAAGCATACAACAAAGGGAGCCACCCTAAGAGAATGCCTTGGGGCTTGAGATCTTTCATGGGTAAGCTTCCAGACCCTAAGGTACTTCTTTGGGTTAATCATGGGACTACATATGGTGTACAGGTGGAGGGCAGTTATATGGTTTATTTCATTGTCACGTTTATGAGATTTTACTAGATTACGATCCAGATATATGGTTTACTGTTAAAATTTATTTCTACTAGATTTTATATGAGTAGAATTCTAGAGTATAGAGGTTCAACCCTGATCTAGCTGATAGATCCTTACGGCCCTAAGGTGACCCTTGAGTAGGCTCCGAGGCCTTAAGATCTTTCTTGGGTAGGCCCCGTGACCCCAAGATCTCTCTTGGGTAGGCCCCGTGGCCCCGAGTAACTTTCATAGGTAGGCTCTCGGACCCCAAGACATTCCCTTAGGGTGGCTCCCTTTGTTGTGTGCTTAGGGTAAGCTCTTATGGATGTAGTTATGGGGAACCGCATAACGATGTTCGGTTGGAGGGTTCCAACATGGTTTTAAAAATATTTTTTAAAATTATCATTGTTTTAAAATGATTTGTACCATTTTTACTATTTTTTGTGAGAATACACTAGACACACTATTATGATCTCATTAATCTGGTTCTCTGAATGCTTCCTCTGAACTGTAATCTTCATGCTTGTTACTCGAAGAAATATCAGTGGAACCGCAACTTATTTTGAAAACCTGTATAAGTCTTAATCAACAAGAAAATTTTTTGCCTTTCCATTTGTCTGCATGTCCTGTAGCATCAATTGGTAGTGTTGTATTACTTAACTTTCCAAAGCACACTCTTTTCACTATTTCAGGTTGAAAGAATCAAACCAGGGTACCTAACGAAATCAGTAAAGGAGTTTTAAAGGCGTTGCTTTCATAGTACGATGCATGTGATTAAGGGCCATGTAGCTTGTATTTTATTTTTATATCCGAGTCAGATATCTGTTTTATTTCTGAATTTTGAAATATTTTACTTTTGTATTTATAAATTGTTTTATGATTGTGTTTTAACAAAAAATTTAATTTTCCCGATACTTTTACGGTGGGTCGCTCCGGTGGCCTTAATGTGATACCCCAGATCAGATAGGGTCACCTAAATCGGTCTTAGGGGCTTATATTTAGTGGTATCAGAGCCTAGGTTGAGTCAAATTTTTCTAGATAGACCAATCGATCGACAGTCAAAAGATGGCTGGTCTGTACATGGCCCTAGATTGTGACTGTACTCTCTAAGCCGAAACTTTAATGCTAAGAAATCATTCTGTAATTAGTATAATAAAGTATTATATATGTTATGACCCACTCTATGCAAAAAGGGAATAACGTCAACATACGTCCCAATCTTGGAAGTTACCCCGCGAGTAACGTGGGAGATTATTTGTTCGAGGATTTTGACCCGACTCCCGACCTGAATTTGAGTTGTGGTTAACTCCAAATGTTCAGCGCTGATAAGCCCATAACCAAAAGTTATAAGTAAAATATTGAGATCAATATCTAATACCCAAGTAGATTGGAGAACAAGGTAATCGGTTCAAACCTAAACAGGGCATTAGGCCTAAAAAGGTTTTGTACTGGTGTACCGAATTGAAGAATTATAGAATCATTCTTACTCCAATTTCTGAGTCTAAAACACAATAAGTGTTAAGCTGTTTTCCTCAACGATTCGAACAATATTATGTTAAAAGAAAAGGGGATATGTTCATGGTAAAAATGTATATCTCGAGGTGATTCCATTAAGTCTGAAAGAAAATAGCTATGCCTGCATATTGCACTGAAGTTAAGCAAGTATTATTATGATTAAGGATTTGTAATTAAGGTATGATTGGTTCTACGAGCATAATTCTGTTCAAGTTTGGAATTTTGTTAAGGAAATGTTTGTCGAGGATGCTTATTCAGCTGGATAAGGTCTACTAGAAGAATCACATACCTATAAATGAAACCTAAGAGAATAAAGATTGGGAGGAAACTAAGTTTCTACAATTCTTTGACTTGAGTAAATTTTGAGGACATAATTTCTTTTAAGGATGGGAGAATTGTCACACCTCAATTTAAGAGGTTAAATTATAAGTTTTAAAAACTTATAGGCAGTTTTAGAAAGTGCATGAAATTTAGGGATCTAGTTTTGAATTTGCCCATTTTTATTGTTTATATAAAAATAAACCCTCTTTCCCCTTGATGATACCAGGAAATCCCCAATTTTTAAAATCAAATCCCTAAATTTCCCCCTCAATCTAAGCCTCGCCAGGCTTCCAATACCTCACCATCCAACCACCATTCAGCCACCCAATACCCCCGTTTGATTCGTCTTTAACCAGCGACCAAGGCCCATGTATCACTGAAGCATGATTCATCATCGATCGACGATTGAAATCACTAACGTGAACCCCACCCGCCTTTCGAATTTACGCATTTTTCGACTGATCCAGTGACCGTTGCACCTCACCACCCTTCTCATCGAGTTCCCCAGCTCCGTGAGGCCAAAACCCGACTGGGTTCGTCGCCCATTGTCGATGATTTCGTAAGGTCTTCGACGTGAGTAAGTGTTTTAGGCCTTTTCTTTATTTTCGATGGATTTTGGGATGATTTTGGCTAATTTATTGATTGCAATTGAGTATTTGAAGTTGTAGAGAAATCAACCATCCAGAACTACCTCCGTCACCGTCGTACGATCCGCCACTCGCCAGCAATGCGCGTGGGGCTTGTTTTGGCCCAAGGAAATTTCCAAAACCGGGTTGACCCGACCCGCCTAGTCCGGTCCAGTCATTGAGTCAACTCGGCCAAGTCAATTCACTGAGTCAACTCGTTGACTTTGATCAAGTCAACCCATTGAGCATTGACCGGTCTGACTGATGACTTTGACCGGTCAGACAGTTGACTGTTAACTTTGACTTTGACCGAAAAAGTTAAATTTTTCAAAAAGCCCTAATTTATGTTTTTCGACGTCCTAAGTCTAAATATAAAGTATGTTTTGCCAAATTCACACCCGGTAAGCCGTTTTCAATGTTTTATCTTCGGATTCAAGTTGGTTTCTCATTTAAGTTCAGTTTCTGACGTAAATTCCTTTGCTATGTATCCAAGGAATTATTGGACATTGAATTAAAGTTCAAGGATATTCTAATGGAGATTAAATGGTCGATCGATATGGCACAGAAATTGAGGTAATACTTGACTACCTTTTATATACTTTTCGAGACTTATTGATAAATTGTAAAATCATAAATGAAAATAATTGGTCCATTAGGGTAGTTAACTATCTTTGGACTTAGACAGAAATTATATTAAAGATGGAACATTGTATAAGACTCAAACTGCTCAAAAAAAGAAACAGGAAGATCTATCGAAAATGATTGAATTACTATAGAAACTCCAAAGTGATCGAAATAAACTTAACTACCAAATGATCTAAGTATCTTCAAAGACCTAGAATTAAGTGAATGACTCAGACCTAGAATTAAGTGAATGACTCAGACAAGTCTGAGAACGTTGATGACCTTATATGTAGTACCTCCCTTAAGGGTATTCAACCTCGAATCAAGCATGTCGACATTTATTGATATCGTTGCAATACAAAGAAAATATCACTAGAATATATATTCATCTCTCAACAACTGATCAAGGATGATTCTAATATTGATCATATCACCTGGTGCAGTTAGTAATAAGAAGTGAATAATAAAGAAGTATCACAATCTGAATGTTTGACAAGTATTACAGTGATGGGATCGTTGGTTCAATTGGACTCAAAATCCTGATAACTCAATACATAATCATGAATACCCTTGATTATTTGAATAATGGAACCACTCTGAGTAAATCTGAATCTAGAATTATTTTGATATTAAGGTTCTTGAACATCTCCCTAATTGTATATGAATAAAAAGGGGTTCTAAGGTATCAATTTTAATGGTCTGATAGATCTGTTAGTAATTGATCCCTTTTAATAGGACCTCGTTCTTAGAATCTAATCAAATTGCATAAGTTTCATCTTTTTCATTCCTGATAAGTACCGAGTGCCTCTGAAAAATACTTGGATCCTCTAATGTGTTCCATATGTACTACATGACTGTCTTATATATTTTGAAATACAGGCTTATGAACCATTGCTACATGGTATGTGTTCTCTGATTACAGTTTTCACTGAAAAATATGTGTTATCTTATTTTGATTTTCACTGAAAAATATGATTGTTCTTGATTTACGGATTCATGGAAATTTACTGGTTTATGAACCATGGTTTTCTGTTTTCACTGATTACAACTTGAATTGTTTTATTGGGATTTTATCTGGGTAGGTTGAAGGTTCAGCTCTGATCAAACTGGTAAATCCTTACGAACCTAAGGTAACCCTTGGGTAGGCTCTAAGGCCCCGAGATCTTTCTTGGGTAGGCTTTCAGGCCCCAAGGCATTCCTTTGGGTTAATCATGGGACTACATATGGTGTACATGTGGAGGGTAGTTATATGGTTTATTTCATTGTCACGTTTAGAAGATTTTACTGGATTACGATCCAGGTATACAGTTTACTATTAAAACTGATTTTTACTGGATTTTATATGGGTATAATTCTGGAGTATAGAGGCTCAGCCCTGATCCAACTGGTAAATCCTTACGGCCCTAAGGTGACCTTTGGGTAGGCTCTAAGGTCCTGAGAACTCTCTTGGGTAGGCCCCGTGGCCCCGAGTAACTATCTTGGGTAGGCTCTCGGGCCCCAAGACATTCCTTTAGGGTGGCTCCCTTTGCCGTGTGCTTAGGGTAAGCCCTTATGGATGTAGTTCCGGGGAACTGCATAACGGTGTTCGATTGGAGGATTCAAACATGATTTTAAAAATATTTTTTAAACTGTTATTTTTAAAAAAAAGATTTGTACCCTTTTTAATAATTTTTTGTGGGAACACACTAGAGACACTATGCTGATCTCATTGAATCTGGTTCTCTGAATGCTTCCTCTAAACTGTATCTCCATGCCTGTTACTCGAAGAAATATCAGTGGAACCACAGCTCATTCTGAAAACTTGTATAAGTCTGAATCAACAAGAAAATTTTATGGCTTTCTGTTTATGTGCATGTCTTATAACATCAATTGGTAATATTGTACTACTGAGCTTCCCAAAGCTCACTCTTTGTCTCACTATTTCAGGTTGAAAGAATCAAACTAGGGTAGCTAACAATATCAGTAAAGGAGTTCCACCAGCGTTGCTTGCAGAGTACGATGCATGTGATTAGGGGGCATGTAGCTTGTATTTTGTTTTTATATCCAAGTCAGGTATCTGTTTTATTTCTGAATATTGAAAATTTTTACTTTTGTATTTATAAATTGTTTTATGATTGTGTTTTAACAAAAAGTTTAATTTTTTTTATATTTTTACGGTGGGTCGCTCTGGTGGCCCTAATATGACACCCTGGATCGGATCGGGTCACCCGTATCGGTCTGAGAGGGTTACAAAAAGTCAAGAAGCATGACAACAAAAAGAAACACCATTGTTCAACAACAAAATCCTAAGCCCACACCCAAAGCCAAAAAAGAAAAACAGACCAAACAATTAGGTGATCTTCCAAGTAAATGTTCAAGTTATGGTTGCCAAGGCCTCAGTTATCCAAAAATATGTATAACTGAAAGTGAAAAATTCTATATATATAAACATATATATAGTAGGATAGAATCTAAAACCTTGCAGTGTATTTTACAAGAATGCCTAGAAGTGCATATTTACAGGAAATGATGAAAAGAGATGATTTAAAATAATGAATACTCATCTTATACACATTAATCACAAAGAAATTGACAAATCATGGGCTTTGCCCCTAATTCAGTTAGGCATCACATCAGAGAGCAAGTTCTGTACCTAGTTCGAATACTACTCATTTGGAACAATTGGTGCTATAAAGAAGTTCATCACATTATCTGGCACTTCTATTATCATTTAAAAGTTTTTACAATCCAAACCAGCCTTGAGCTTATTAAAAATTCATATGCCTCAAAAAGTATTCAAATTTTATGTAACACCCACGGGCCGATGCGGGTGACTCGATCCGATCAGGGGTGTCACATTAGGATCACCGAAGTAACCCACCATAAAATTCTCAAAAAAATTTAAAATTTTGTTAAAACATGTAAAATCATAAACCAATTTATAAATACAAAAGTAACATTCACCAATATTTAGAAATAAAACAAATTTCAGACGCGTATATAAAATAAAATATAACCTACATGCCCCCTAATCATATGCACAGTACTCTGCAAACAACACCGGTGGAACTCCTTTACTGTTGTCGATAGTTGCACTGGTTTGATCCTTTTAACCAAAAATTATGAGTCAAAGAGTGAGCTTTGGGAAGATCAGTAATACAAAACTATCAGACGATACTGAAGGACATGCAAATAAATGAAAAACGTAACATTTTCTTGTTGATTCAGATGTCTACAGGTTTTCGGGATGAACTGTGGTTCCACTGGTATTTCTTTCAAGTAAAAGTCATGAAGATTTCAGTTCATAGGAAACATTCAGACCACCATGTTTTCAGGAAATTGGAATAGGATGTCTAGTGTGTTCCAACCAAAACCAATGAAAAGATATAGATATTTTAAAACAGTAATAGTTTAAAACATGTTTTCAAAACCATAGTAAAACCCTCCAACTGAACATCGTTATGTAGTTCCAGAAGTGCAATCGTAAAGGCTTAACCTAAGCACACACCAAAGGGAGCCACCCTAAAGGAATGCCTTGGGGCCTGAGAGCCTACCCAAGAAGGTTATTCGGGGCCACGGGGCCTACCCTAGAAAGATCTCGGGGCCGAAGGGACTACCCAAGAAAGATCTCAGGGCCTCGGAGCCTACCCAAGGGTCACCTTAGGTCCGTAAGGATTTACCAGCTGGATCATGCCTGAACCTCCATACTCTAGAATTCTACCCATATAAAATCCAGTAGAAATTAGTTTTAATAGTAAAGCGTAATATTTGGATCGTGATCCAGTAAAATATCGTAAACGTGAAAATGAAATAAACCATATAACTGCCCTCCACCCGTACACCATATGTAGTCCCACGATTAACCCAAGGGAGTTTCTCGGGGCCTTAGAGCCTACCCAAGGGTCACCTTAGGTTCGTAAGGATTTACCAGCTTGATCAGAGCTGAACCTTCAGCCTACCCAGATAATGTCCCAATAAAATAGTTCATGTAGTAGCCAGTGAAAACAGAAAATCATATTTCATAAACCAGTAAATTCCATAATTCCATAAATCAGGAACACATAACATTTAGCCATGGTTCACAAGCCAGTAAATCAATAATTTCGGTGAAACATATTTTAAAACATATAGGACAGTCATGTAGTACATGGGAACACACTGGAGGATCCAAGTATTTTTTTATAGGCACTCGGTAGTTATCAAGAATAAAAAATATAAAACTTATGCAATTTGATCGGATTCCAGGAATGAGGTCCATATGAAAGGGATCAGTTACTAAGAGATCTAATCAGACATTAAAAGTTGATACTTTAGAACTCCTTAATGATTCAGGTGCATCAGGAAGGTGTTTAGGAAGCATTACATCAGAATAATTCTAGTTTTAGATTTACTGAGAGCGATTCAATTACTCAAACAATTAGGGGTATTTAAGATTATGCATTGAATTATCAGCTTTTGAGTCTAATTGAACCAATGATCCCAACACTACAATACTTGTCAATCATTCGGACTGTAGTACTTTATTATTATTCATTTCTTATTACTGACTGTACCAGTTGATCTGATCAATATCAGAATCATCATTGATTAGTTCTTGAGGAGACGAATAGGTTTTCCAATGGTATTTATTTCTTTTATGTATTGCAATGATATCAATAAGTGTGGACGTACTTGATTAGGGGTTTAAAACCCTTGAGGGCGGTACAACATATAAGTTCATCAATGTTTCCAGACTTGTCTGAGTCATTCACTTAATTCTAGGTCTTTGAAGGTACTTAGGCCATTTAGTAGTTAAGTCTATTCTGATCACTTCAGAGTTTCCATAGTAATTCAATCATTTCAAAATTCAGAAAAATACAGTTCTTTCATTCAATTCAACTGGGTCATATAGTTTAGTTATTTCAAGAAATTCAGACGTGTAAAGTACATTTGATAATTCAGTCTCTGGGTGTTTTCTCATAAAATAGAAATTCTAGGTCATTTGGTATTCAAGGTTGATTTATTCATTTTAAAGTTGGAGGGTATTTAGTTATTTCAGAGCTTGGACTAGCTTCGAATCGTATTACACTTCAGGGGTATTCCAAATAAATCAAGAATTAAATCGGTGTTTCTAAGATTCAAGTGGATCATAATATAAGTTCTCATATCGTCTTTCTTATCATAATCATCTATAGTCCTTTTTACACTTTAAGGGTATTATTGTCATTTTATTCAATTTTGTTAGTGATATTACCTCTGATAACTTAGGCTTCAATATAATCTAATTCCTTTAGAGTTCAGGTTATTTTGGTCATTTGAACAATTGAGGTTATTTCGTAGCTCGATGACATTTCGGTAATTCTTTTCAATACAAACAATATGCACTTTTTATGATAATTGGTCAAGTATGTCCTTTCTAGGTTATTCTTCACTATCAGGGGAAGTCTTGGTCTTTTATAGGACAAGGGCATTTTCATAATTTTACCCTATATGGATATTTTTGGTAATTTCTTATACAAATAATCTCGGTATTTAACCTTTAAAGGAATTTATCAAAATTTATGAATCTTGAAATCAATTCATTTATTATTGAATTACTAAACTTATAATTATTTCTTGTCGATCTTTAAGTTTCTCTTTTTCAAGTCGTCTGAGTCTTATATTGTGTTCTGTCTTTATTCCAATTTACGTTTGAGTCTACTGATAGTTAAATACATCTAATGAACCATTCATTTCCATTCATGTAATTATCATCTATCAATAAGTTCCAAAAAGCATACAAAAGGTAGTAGAGTATTACCTCAATTTTCGTGGCATATCAATCGACCATTTAAACTCCATTCGATCACCCTTGAACTTTAATTCCACGTCCCATTATGTCTCGGATACATAGTAACCAAGTTTACATCAGAAACTGTACTTACTTGAGAAACCATATTGAATCCGAAGGTAAAACATTGAAAATGGCTTACCCAACGTGAATTTGGCAAAACAGACTTTAAATTCAGACTCACGACGTCGAAAAACATAAAATATGACCTTTGTGAAAAAGTTGACTTTTTGTTCAAAGTCAACAGGTTGACTCGGACGACTTGACTCAGACGAATTGACTTAGTCCAGGTTGACTCGGTCGGGTCAACGGACCCGGTTCGACTGGGTTGACCAGTTTGGGCCGGTCCAAACCGGCTGGACCAGTTCTAGAATATTTCCATGGCAGGGAAGGAAGCCCACGCGCACATGAAGGCGTGTGGCGATGGCCTCGTGGTGGTCAGCCGATTCTTCCTGGAACATCAACACAGCATATCAAGCCATAATAAATTCAAACATCAACCACAATCTATATGAAATAAAAGAAAATGATCGAAATGCTTACCTACGTCGGCGGTCGGTGAAAACGACGATGACAGCCTCACCCACCAGTCGGGTTTTGATCGCACGATGTTGGGGAACTCGATGGGAAGGGCGGTGAGACGAATTGGCACCTGAGGCGACCGAAAATTGCAAAAATCCGAATGGTTTCTTTGGTTTTTCTAACGAACTTTAAACTCTCTTCCACAACGATCAGTGACAGCTTTCGACGATCGATTAACAGGGGTATGCTCGCGAGGTGATGCTAGAACTGGTGATGGTGGCGGTGGTGGTGCACACCACTGCTGGTCGGAGAAGGGTGACCGGAGATGGGCAGTGGGGGTGAAATACTGGTTTGAAGCTTTTGGGGTGTTTCACGATCAGGGGATTTGTCTTTGGCAAAAAGGGTTACACGTTTTAATCATTATAATATATATATATATATATAATCTATTCAAATAAAAAATTATGACTAGCTTGAACGACTAAGGCCTTAGGTTATAGCTTTGGCATGTTTTAGGTTCAAAACCTATAAACCACATGTTTTTCTCTTTTTTTAACTGAAAAAGGATGGACAATCTCAGACTTAGGTCCCCGAACTTCTAAAAAATTTGAAAACTACCCTAACATCTTCAATATATTATAAATTGATCCCAAATTTCCAACACTTTCTAAAAATGTCTATAAATTTCGAAAACTTATAATTTGACCCCTAAATTGAGGTGTGACATTTTAGCCTAAAGCGTCATTAGAGCAAATAAATAAATGACTGTAGAATACAATTACCACAGGTAAATGCAATGATGGCAGGCCCCCAGGTGGGAAAGAAATGTCATTGCTCAAATAGTTGTGATATCTATCAGGGGAGCCTCCAAGAAAAGGTTTGGGGGTACTTAAACTAGCAATGTTGTCATTTTCTACAGCTTTTGATGGGTCCAAATTCATGTCAGAAATTTTTTTGACCTTTTTTTCTTGCATACTTATCCATCGACCTAATGTGTCAAAGTTAGAAAATAACTCAATATTCACTTGCAAGAAAAAAACAACATTGAGAAATCCATATTCTTTTTGAATTGTAACCATCTAACCTTAGAAAACAAAGAGATGATCCGGTTTGTTCTGTAAAATCATCAATGCCATGAAGAGTAACCTCTTGAAAGGATGGGTTTTGAAATTCGACTAGGCAGCTGACTATCCTCATCAATAAAGTCAGCAAGTAAATCCTCATTTTCCTCTTCTGAGATGGGATATGATTCTCATTATCATTGTGTGAAGAGACATCACCATGAATATTATCAGCATTTCCCTCGAATACCACAGAGGTTGCTCCATTAAGTGGGGACGAATTGTGAGTTTCTTTGTAACTGTAGCTTACTTTTAGCAAAAATGGGTTTCCATTTCAAAGCCAAGGAGAAAACCCACTCTTCTTGATATCTGTGTCGACTTTGTTGGCTGATTTGTCAAACTGAAAGACCCTATAATTAGAAGAGCTTCCACCATACGCAGCCATTAAGGGTGCTCCATCACCAACCAGTCCAGCAAAACTAATTATTTAGGCCGTATCTGGTGGCAAACTAAGCCAGGTTTCCCTCTCCAAAACTATTTTAAGTGCCTGGAAACTGGAAATGAAACAAAAAATAAGCCACAACTCCATTTCAACAGAAATAATAGTAACAATTTATAGGTAGAAGGTACTAGAATTATACACAAATAATAATAACAATTTTAATATGCTACAATAAGAAAGAAGATAAAATAAACATAAATATTGATACCTGCCCACCAAAAAACGATCCATGTTCCATTTTTATTCAAAATTTCATAGAAGTTAGCTCAATTCAATTAAAATATCAACAGTCATTACAAAATAATAATGATGATGACGATGATTATGATCCAAGTAAGAAGAAGCCAACAAATCTCACATTATGTTTGCAGAGAAGAAAAGAAACTAAGAAGCTAAATTGGACTAAAATTAAATGTGTCATTGACAAAAACGCTCAGTTGAATGTAATGAGATCTATTTGATATTTATTATAGACCAAAATAATACAATTCTCGAGCAAAACAAAATAACCTTAATAGAATGGCTAAAAACATATATGAATTCCATAAAAAAAAAACCCTAGAGCAAAGCGGTTTTTAACGCACAATAAACAGACCAAAGAAATTGTAGTAGTCTGCATACCAAGTTAGTTGTCAGAAACAGAAAACAAGGAAGCACTGAACTAGTCGAAAACATAAATCCAGTCGATATCCTGGTCTACCTCCCTAGTGTTCTATGTAGACGACAAAAATGTAGTAATTTAATGAAAGGTAAAAACAATGATAGATCTTCCATTTGATAAAACAAACTGACCACAAATGAATTGGTGAGAAGGCAGCCACAACTTGTTTGTATACACTTGAAACAAATAAAATAATTTACCAATAATACGTTATGAGGTTATCATATATGGGAAAAGCAATGCATAAATCATCTAGAAAGTTGAAATCAATGACTTCATACATGCACCAGGTATCGAGAACAAGGGGCAGAGAATAAATAACTGATAGTTAAATAGCCTTCTTCTTTAAACTCCTGACAAACTCCTAACAAGAGCGAATCCAGCTTTTGAAGAGTCCTTCCTAGTCAAGCCTGCATTAGTATTTAAAATTTGAAGTAAACTTTCTTTTCTAAAACTGTCATCCCAGAAAGTGAGATCGGCGAAGAGAAAGTGTTGGGATATTTGATGAAGCTCAATGATCAACCGGGTAAATTTTCAAAAGTATTTGAAGTGGATTTTGAGAAAAATTTAGGGATTAATGCATAAAGATTTATATTGGTTTGACTTCTCAACTAAATCTACATCCACTACCTTAGCTCATCACTAAGGATTTTCTAACAAATTCACTAATTTATTCTTTCTTTTTCGCAGGATAAAGAGATAACATTTTCAAATCCCTATATTTTCAATGGATAAGATAGAACTACTCCCCTTTACAAAAAGAACAAGATGTGTAAACAAGAAAATCCTTACAAGGTAGGCGTTTACAAAATTAAGCTCACTAAAACACTAATATTTACAAGAGAAAATAAAATTAGAATTAAAAGCTCTTCTCTTGTGTTTTATTGCTTGGATAGGTGTTCTAACCCTTTTTCAAGTGTCATCAACTTGTTTTTATATGTTGGAATGGGCTTGTGGTCGTTTCTAGGCTTTGCGCTTATTTAGAGTCGTTGAAGATTAATTTTCTACAAAATAAAATTGCCCAGGACAAGGAGTATCGGTACTCCTTTAATGAGTATTGATACTTCCTTTAAAATGTTTAAATCAACTAGCCGTTACTAGTCTTTGGGCTTGACCAGTATCGATATTATGCTCATGGTATCGATATTATGCTCATGGTATCGATACTACTATGTAAAGTAGTATCGGTACCCCTTGGAGTATTGGTACCTATTTTGTATTTTGGAATTTGAGTTATATGGAAAACACCTGGTAGTATTGATACTACCTAGAGAGCATCGATAATTCTATTACCTTTTGTATCAATACTACGTGAACAATATCGATATTGTTCATGCAGTATCAATACTTTAAGAACAATATCGGTACTATGTACCCAGAAAATCAGTTTTGTGCTCAAATTCTAATTTAAGGGTCTTTGAATTACTTTTGAAAACTTTAAACAAATTCAATTAAGTCTAAAAACATTTTGCCTTAAATTTTTATATCAATATATTATAAAGCATGGTTCAACAAAAAGTGAGATCAGCAAAGAAGCAACATATTCGACGAAGAAAAAGTGAGATTGGAAAAGAAGCAGTATATAGATTTGGATAAATGACGGGAATGAAAAAATAGGTGAAAGGAAAAAATGAAAAAGGGTTAAAAGGGCGAGGGACTTAGAAATTGTAAACTTACGGCTTTTGTAAATACAAACGTCACTAATGTGTTGATAACTTGCGGCGTTTATTCAAAAATTACCATTACAATATGAATCTCTTATGATGTTTTTTCAAAAAGCCATTATATATGTGTCATATTACGGCGTTTGTATAAAAACACCACTAAATTACGAGAATTTAGCGGTGTTTATATAAAAACGCCACTAAAGTACAAGTATTTAATGGCGTTTTTTCGTAAAAGACCGTGATAAGCATAAAATTAGTGGAGTTTCTATCAAAACGCCGTGATAACAATAAAGTTGACAGCGTTTGTTCAAAAAATACCGCTATAAACTCATTTTGTTGTAGTGCTTGCACTATTCTGAAAGCAGAGTTGTGGGGCATCCACATGGGTTTGAATGTAGCTTGCAGGATTGGTGAAAAAAAGGTAATTCTTGAAGCAAACAACAAGGAGACTATTAAACTAATCAAGGATAAATCAGTGGAACGAAGGTAATTAACGATATTACAACACATTGATAAATTGCTAAGGAAGAATTGGTTGGTTGAATTAAAGCATATCCTGAGAGAGGCCAATGGCGTTGATGATATTATTGCAAAACAGATGTGGAGTCGCCAGGAAGATGCTTTATTTCTGCAAGCCCCTCCAAGGGAGGCGGAGGAAATGTTAAGAAAAGATATATCGATCAGCTAGGCTGACCTTGTAAACCCGTTTCTCAACAACAACAAAAATACATGCAATTGTGTGGTTGTATATTAAGAATTAACTAGTGGCAAGATGATTTGGTTATCATGTGATTTCCTCCTCCTGCGTCATTTATTATTATTTTTATTTTTAGGGAAAACTGTACTGATGGTTTCTTATGTTTTTTATTCATTTAATTTTAGCAATTCATATAAAAAACGATTTTGATCTCCTACGTTATTGATTCATTCGGTTTTAGTCTTTAGATCGTTAAATCCTGTTAACTCATTAATAGAAGTCTGAGTTGATAATTAAAAAATAAAGGCTTAATGACTGATTTTATCTCTGTAATAGACCTAATTTATCATTTTCACTCTTATCGTATTTTCGCATCAGTTTAACCTTCGAAGTTGTTTAGGAGCATCATCCTAACCTTCTAAGTATGTTAACCGTTTTGACTAACATAACCGGGAGTCTTCTGCGTATGTGGATTAAGGGATTAGGTTAAAATATTTACTAAATACAACAGTTAGAAAAAATGTTCAAATTTTTTTATTTCAATTAAATTAAGGGATTAAGTTGAAATTTTAGGAAAATTTTCTAACCGTTGTGCTTGGTAAATATTTCAAATATTTTATTATTTATTATTTAATAAACGTTACATCATCATCAAGCCACGTCAACAATATTAGTTGACATGGAAATTGTTGACATCCACAGACACGGAAGATTAACGGTTATGTTAGTCAAAACGGACTTCGAGGGCTAGGATAATGGTCATAAAGGACTTTGAGGACTAAATTGATGTGAAAATACCATAAGGGTGAAAATGATAAATCGAGTCTACTACAGGGGGAAAAGTAGCCTTTAAGCCAAAAATAAAACAAAAGTCATGTGTCTTCTTCTTCTTCTTCGAATGGATTAATCATAGAGTGGTCCTTGGATTTTTTAATATTTACTTAATAAGAATAATTTAATTAATATTGTGTTTCGATATATCACATTAGTAGTATATTTTAAAGTACAACATTATCTGTATACTCATCCTGTAACACCCACAGACCGATACGGGTGACCCTATCCGATCTGGGGTGTCACATTAGGGCCACCGGAGCGACCCACAGTAAAAATCCAAGAAAATTTAATTTTTTTTGTTAAAACACTTAAAATCATAAAACAATTTATAAATAACACAAATTCAGAAACCATTCATATGTTATAAACAAGATTAAAATCATACAAATTTTAGACTATGATATAAAAACAGAATACAACCTACATATGCCCCCTAATCATATGCACCGTACATCACAAGCAACGTTGGTGGAACTCCTTTACTGAAGTTGATAGTTGCACTGGTATGATTCTTTTAACTTTAAATGGTGAGTAAAAGAGTGAGTTTTATGAAGATTAGTAATACAGAACTACCAAGTGATAGTAAAGGACATGCAAGTAAAAGGAACATCATAAATTTTCCTTATTGACTCAGCCATCTATAGGTTTTCGTAATGAGCTGAGGCTCCACTGATATTTCATCAAGTAAAAGCCATAAAGATTTCAATTCATATGAAACATTCATAGTACCGGGTTTAGGAGATTAGAATAGGGTGACTAGTGTGTTCCCATAAAACCAGTGACAAGGTACAAATCTTTATAAAACATTTATAGTTTAAAAAATATTTTTAAAACCATAATAAACTCTCCAACGAACACCTTAATGTAGTTCCCTAAAACTACATCTATAAGGACTTACCCTAAGCACACAACAAAGGATCCACCCTAAGGGAGTGCCTTGAGGCCTAAGAGTCTACCCAAGAAAGTTTTTTGGGGACATAGTGTAACGCCCCAGACCAATGTGGATAACCCGATCCGATATGGAGTGTCACATTAGGGCCACCGAAGCAACCCACTATAAAAATAGTGGAAAATTTAAAACTTTTTATCATAACATGTAAACTTATAAAATCATATATCAGTATGCAGAAATAAAACATATTTTCAGACTCATATATATAAAACAAAATACAATTACATGCCCCCTAATCACATGTACCGTACTCTGCAAAGAACGCTGGAAAAACTCCCTTACTGATGTCAATAGTTGCACTGGTACAATTCTTTTAACCTGCAATATTGAGTAATAGAGTGAGCTTCAGAAAACTCAGTAATACAGAACTACCAGATGATGCTGAAGAACGTGCAGATACATATAAACATATATTTCCTTTTGGTTCAGATATCTACAGATTTCTTTGACTGAGCTGAGGTCCCATTGATATTTCAGGTATTAACAGATAGTATTCAGTTCTGATGGAAAATATGTGGGATGTTTAGGTTCAGGAGATCAGAATAGGTTTTCTAGTGTGTTCCCAAAAATCATGTAACTTTTCAGATCTTTTTAAAACATATATATATATATACCCCCATCCATCAAGTCCAAAATGTGTAGGTTCCCCAGAACCATACACCCACCGACAAGTCCAGTAAGGCCCTGAGCACACAGCCGATGAGCCTCCAGGTATACTTCCTCCAACATTACCCCCAAATAAAACATGTTATATCCGTAAACGGATATATCAAAAATCAAGCATAATCCAATTAAAGTATCAGATCAAAATCCAGGTCAAGTATTCGATCAAAATCCAGGTCAAGTATCCGATCAGAATCCATGTCAGGTATTATAATAGAAATCAAATCGGAAATCATGTAAAAAATCCAGGTGATTAGGGAACACACCAGAGTTTACAGAAATTATTCAGAGGTACTGGATAATCTTAGCAGGTAGAGAAACATGAATCTTCAGTATACCGATAAGATATCGAAATTTAGAATCACTATAGGAAGAGGTCAATAACTAACGAAATCATTAGTTATTCAAAATATAACTTGGGTTGATAAGGAAGAAATGAAGATTCAGGACATTTACAGTCTATGTTGATTAATTTCATTATCAAACAACTTCAGATGAATATCTCCCAGAATTAATGCTTATCGACTGGTCAATTCATTGTCCTTACAGGGTATTTACACTTTAATACCACAAATTCTAGTACATATATAATCTTTGGAATCATCGCTGAATAAATCTTCTAATGTCTTTATTTTATGTTCACGCTTCCACTACATCATGAAATGCTGACGTTCTTGATTGTAGTTCAAGACCCATAAGAACATTACATAATGTATGTTCAATAACGTTTCCAGACTCATCCAAATCACTTACTTAATCCTTAGTCTTTGAGGTTACTTAGTTCATTTAGCATTCAAGTCTATTCCAGTTACTTCGGGATTTTTCAGAGTAATTCAAACGTTACTGAATTTCATATATATGTTGTACTTTTGTTCCATTCAATTTGGTCTTCGTGGTTGATTTGTCGAACAAGCGTCCAATTCTTAGTACTAAATGCGATCTAGAGTTGAGCTGAGCTTAATACTTCTAAAATTTATCATCAAGCCAAACTTGAGAAGACGAACACGTATTCCAGTAATATCTATGTCATTCAGGTATTGTCATAGCTTTAGGGTTGATCTACTCACTTAAATTATGTTCCATTACTTTTAAAAGTAGTTCAATACCTATGCTTATTTGGATTCCTTAATTAATTCAAGACATTTACTTAGTTTAGGTCATAAGGTTATTTTGGTAATTTTAGTGTTCAGATTTATTTCATTCATTTCAGAGCTCGAGGATATCCAATCATTCCTAAACTTGGTGATATTCTTGGGTCATTTCCATTACAGGGGTATTCTGGTCATTCTACAAATCCGATGTATTTCAATCATTTCCTTCTATATTGTCTTATTATTTAATACCAATTTATCATCTATTTCAGTCCCTTCGAACAATTCTGATAAAAAAGCACCACCGATAATTTGTTCTTCATGTATTTACTCGTATCTTGGATATTTTCAGGTCAAATGCCTTCTCAGATTTTTACCAACGGAATATCAAGAATTTTTCTTCACTAAGTCAGGATCTTAACAATCAAATCCTTACTTAATCGATTTAAATTCTAATCCTCAAAGTACTTTCTCATTCAGGGTCAACTCAGACTATTTAACCTCTCAAGGGCATTTTTATAATTTCTTAACCAAATAATTTCGATATTAGCTCTTAACGAAAATAATTATAATTTAAAGATCCTATGGTTAATTTCTTTTCAGAACATTCTCAAATCTTGAAATGATTCCTTAACAGACTTCTAGTATCGTGCATAAACCCTCTTGCAGTTGAAAACCGATTATCCAAATTTTCTAAGCAAACTAGCATTTCTTATACACATATGTAGTTTTATCAAATAAATATATACTTTCAGAGTTATAAATCAACTTCCAGGGACAATTCTTGACATATTACAACTTAAGGGTATTTTCGTAATTTTACCATACCGGAGAATTCTCATAATTTCCCATCCAAGTACCTTTAACATTTGACCTTTGATGAAATAAATTATAAGATACAAATCCAGGTTGATTTCTTTATTACCAAACACAGAACTTGAAATTTAATTCTAACAATCCCTCAATTTCTTATAAAAGTTCTCTGAACCTTAATCAGTTACCAAATTTCTACTGTATTCGGATCGAGTGTAGAAATTCATTAACTACCCAAATGAGACCAATATTATCTTATTCATGCATTTACCAATATTCACATGTTCCATAAAGTATAAAGAGATAGTAAAGTATTACCTCGATTTTTGTGCCATACTGATCGACCATTAAATTCCATTCGAACTCCCTCAATCTTAATATTATCTTCCAATATTTCCTCGGATCCATATCAACAGAAATTACATCAAAACGGAGCTTAATTATGAAAAACGGATCGAATCGGATGATAAATCAGTGAAAAATAGCTTACTGGGTTCGAATTTGGCGAATCGGACTTCAGATTCGGATTCAGGACGTCGAAAGTATGAAATATGACTTTTTGAAAATCTTGAATTTTCAGTCAAAGTCAACGGGTTTGACTAGCAATTTCGAGGCCTTCGGGTCCGAATTTCGAAAAATGAACTGTGAAATCGGATTTGGAACGTCGAAAAACATCAGGATAGGTATACTCAGTCAAAGTCAAAGGTCGTTTAATGCTCGGTCAACGCATGTCAACGGTCAACAGTCGACCATTTTACACAAATATCACCCTAACAGAAATTAATTACAAAATCAGCCACCTTCTGCAAATATACAAAACTAACACCCGAATTTTACACAAATAGCACCCAAACAGAAATTAATTACAACCAGACGATGCCCACTCTCAGGGGCGGCGCGTGTAGAGCGTGAACAGTGATACGGTGTTGAAAAATTCCCGAAAAAATTCCTAAAAATTATTTTAAGGCATTTTGAGACACTTACCAAGCTAGGTTCACAATTTTGAACGGCGAAGAGCTCGATTTTGAAACGTCGAAAACTTTAACGGTCTCACCCCTCCACGTGCCGGTGACGACGGAGAAACGAAGAACACCAGTGGACTCGAAACGATGCAAGGAACACGATGGTATGAGAGGTGTCGAAAACTGATTATCGGATCGTCGTGAATCGACAAAAAACCAATTGAAATCGAGTTATTACCAACGATACGTCCGACTGAAATTAATGACGAACGACGACGATTCACGACGAAAGGTTTGAGGGGTTTTGTTCCTCAGTCGACAACGAACATGATGGTGGTTTCGGTTCGTCGATCGGAGGTCGGACGACAAGTAGATCAAAATTCAAAGTGAGTTGACTGGAGGAGATAAACTGATGTTTTTCTGCAGAAAAACATACGGGAATGGGGGTTATAATTTATCCCAAAAGAAAAATGGTCAAATCATGAGTTTAGCCACTGAATTTCCTACATTCTTAAAATGGTTTGTCAACTTTGAAATTTTTCAATTTAATCCATCGTTTCTTTCAAAATATCAATTAAATCCGCCACTTTATAATTTCTTAATTTTTAGCCCCTAAATTGGGGTGTTACAATTCTCCCCTCCTTAAAAGAATTCGTCCTCGAAATTCATTCGTGACACATAATTGCATAAATAAAACTTCCATCAGTTCTTTCATATCTTTCATGTAGCTCCTATAGAAATACATATCCTCCACTAATTCTTAACCAGTTGAGCATACATTCTTATCAGAACGTTTCCTCATTTCAATAAAAGAATCCGAACGAAAATTTCCTTGAGTAATCAATTCAGTCTTGACCACGAGAATAGGCTCATAAAGCAGTAGCATATCCCAATTTCATTTTTGGAGTCGGGTCAGCATTTCTCGGATAATTAACTCTCACATGGCTTGGGGGTACTTTACAGCGTTTAGACAGATGTTACTGGTATTCCTTTTTGTACAAGTATAGCCTTAACGGATAGAAACTTTGGTTTACTCGTTACAGGTAGGGACTCAGCCCTGGAGTTCCGGCTCAGAGAGGTACGATTGTAGTCTAGGGGCATGTACTGATCAGACATATTTTGACATTCGACCAGCCGGTCTATCTTGAAAAATTTTAACTCAAACCATAGTTCTGATACCACTAAATGTAACCCTCCAGACCAATGCGGATAACCCGATCCGATCTAGAGTGTCACATTAGGGCCACCGGAGCGACCCACTATAAAAATAGCAGAAAATTTAAAACTTTTTATCATAATATGTAAACTTATAAAATCATTTATTAGTATGCAAAAATAAAACAGATTTTCAGACTCATATATATAAAACAAAATACAATTACATGCCCCCTAATCACGGTACCGTACTCTGCAAACAACACTGGAAAAACTCCTTTACTGATGTCAATAGTTGCAGTGGTACAATTCTTTTAACCTACAATGTTGAGTAATAGAGTGAGCTTCGGAAATCTCAGTAATATAGAACTATCGTATGATGCTGAAGAACGTGCAGATACAGATAAACATATATTTCCTTATTGGTTCAGATATCTACATATTTCTTTGGCTGAGCTGAGGAACCATTGATATTTTAGGTATTAACAGATAGTATTCAGTTCTGATGGAAAATATTTGGGATGTTTAGGTTCAGGAGATCAGAATAGGTTTTCTAGTGTGTTCCCAAAAATCATGTAACTTTTCAGATCTATTTAAAACATATATATATATATATATATATACACCCATCCGTCAAGTCCAAAATGTGTAGGTTCCCCAAAACCATACACCCACCGTCAAGTCCAGTAAGGCCCTAAGCACACAGCCGATGAGCCTCCAGGTATACTTCCTCAAACATTACCCCCCAAATAAAACATGTTATATCCGTAAACGGATATATCAAAAATCAAACATAATCCAAGTAAAGTATCAGATCAAAATCCAGGTCAAGTATTCAATCAAAATCCAGGTCAAGTATCCGATCAGAATCCAGGTCAGGTATTATAATAGAAATCAAATCGAAAATCATGTAAAATATCCAGGTGATTAGGGAACAGACCAGAGTTTATAGAAATTATTCAGAGGTACTGGATAATCTTAGCAGGTAGAGAAACATGAATCTTCAGTATACCGATAAGATATCGAAACTTAGAATCACTATAGGAAGAGGTCAATAACTAACGAAATCATTAGTTATTCAAAATATGACTTGGGTTGATAAGGAAGAAATGAAGATTCAGGACATTTACAGTCTATGTCGATTGATTTCATTATCAAACAACTTCAGATGAATATCTCCCAGAATTAATGCTTATCGCTGGTCAATTCATTGTCCTTACAGGGTATTTACAGTTTAATACCACAAATTCTAGTCTATATATAATCTTTGGAATCATCGCTGAATAAATCTTCCAATGTCTTTATTTCATGTTCACGCTTCCACTATATCATGAAATGCTGACGTGTTTGATTGTAGTTCAAGACCCATAAGAACATTACATCATGTATGTTCATTAACGTTTCCGGACTCATCCAAATCACTTACTTAATCCTTAGTCATTGAGGTTACTTAGTTCATTTAGCATTCAAGTCTATTCCAGTTACTTCGGGATTTTCCAGAGTAATTCAAACGTTACTGAATTTCAGATATATATTGTACTTTCGTTCCTTTTAATTTGGTCTTCATGGTTGATTTGTCGAACAAACGTCTAATTTTTAGTACTGAATGTGATTTAGAGTTGAGCTGAGCTTAATACTTCCAAAATTTATCATCGAGCCAAACTTGAGAAGACGAACAAACATTCCAGTAATATCTATGCCATTTAGGTATTGATATAGCTTTAGGGTTGATCTACTCACTTAAATTATGTTCCATTACTTTTAAAGGTAGTTCAATACCTATGCTTATTTGGATTCCTTAATTAATCAAAGACATTTACTTAGTTTAGGTCATAAGGTTATTTTGTTAATTTTTGTGTTTAGTTTTATTCCATTCATTTCAGAGCTCGAGGATATCCAATCATTCCTGAGCTTGGTGATATTCTTGGGTCATTTCCATTATAGGGGTATTCTGGTCATTCTACAGATCAGATGTATTTCAATCATTTCCTTCTATCTTATCTTATTATTTAAGACCAATTTATCATCTATTTCAGTCCCTTCGAACAATTCTGATAAAAGAACACCCCCGATAATTTGTTCTTCAGGTATTTACTCATATCTTGGATATTTTCAGGTCAAATACCTTCTCAGATTTTTACCAACGAAATATCAAGAATTTTTCTTCACTAAGTCAGGATCTTAACAATCAAATCCTTACTTAATCGAGTTAAATGCGAATCCTCAATGTACTTTCTCATTCAGGGTCAACTCAGACTATTTAACCTCTCAAGGGCATTTTTATAATTTCTTAACCAAATAATTTCGATATTAGTTCTTAATGAAAATAATTATAATTTAAAGATCCTATGGTTAATTTCTTTTCAGAACATTCTCAAATCTTGAAATGATTCCTTAACAGACTTCTAGTATCGTGCATAAACCCTCTTGGGGTTGAAAACTGATTATCTGAATTTCCTAAGCAAACTAGCATTTCTTATGCATATCTGTAGTTTTATCATATCAATATATACTTTCAGAGTTATAAATCAACTTCCAGAGACAATTCTTGACATATTACAACTTAAGGCTATTTTCGTAATTTTACCCTACCGGAGTATTCTCATAATTTCCCATTCAAGTACCTTTAACATTTGACCTTTGATGAAATAAATTATAAGATATAGATCCAGGTTGATTTCTTTATTACCAAACACAGAACTTGAAATTTAATTCTAACAATCCCTCAATTTCTTATAAAAGTTCTCTGAACCATAATCAGTTACCAAATTTCTACTGTATTTGGATCGAGTGTAGAAATTCATTAACTACCCAAATAAGACCAATATTATCTTATTTATGCATTTACCAATATTCACATGTTCCATAAAGTGTAAAGAGGTAGTAAAGTATTATCTCGATTTTTGTGACATACTGATCGACCATTAAATTCCATTCGAACGCCCTCGATTTTAAAATCATCTTCCAATATTTACTCGGATCCATATCAATAGAAATTACATCAAAACGGAGTTTAATTCTGAAAAACTGATCGAATCGGATGATAAATCAGTGAAAAACAGTTTACCGGGTTTGAATTTGGCGAAACGGACTTCGGATTCAGATTTAGGATGTCGAAAGTATAAAATATGACTTTTCAAAAATCTTGAATTTTCAGTCAAAGTCAACTGGTTTGACTGATAATTTCGAGGCCTTCGAGTTCGAATTTCGAAAAACAAACTGCGGAATCGGATTTGGAACGTCGAAAAACATCAGGATATGTATACTCGGTCAAACTCAAAGGTCGTTTAATGCTCGGTCAACTGTAGTCAACGCATGTCAACGGTCAACATTTGACCATTTTACACAAATATCTCCCTAACAGAAATTAATTACAAAATCAGCCACCTTATGTAAATATTTACGAAACTAACACCCGAATTTTACACAAATAGCACCCAAACAGAAATTAATTACAACCAGACGATGCCCACTCTCAGGGGTGGCGTGTGTGGCGCGTGAACAGTGATACGATGTCGGAAAATTCCTGGAAAATTTTCTAAAAATTATTTTAAGGCATTTTGAGACACTTACCAAGCTCGGTTCATAATTTTAAATGGCGAAGAGCTCGATTCTGAAACGTCGTAAACTTTAACGGTCTCACCCCTCCACGTGCTGGCGACGACGGAGAAATGGAGAACACCTGTGGACTCGAAATGATGCAAGAAACACGATGGTATGGGAGGTGTCGAAAATGGATTGTCGGATCGTCGTGAATCGACGAAAAAACAACTGAAATTGAGTTATTACCGACGATACTTTCGACTGAAATTAACGACGAATGGCAACGATTCACGACGAAAGGTTTGAAGGGTTTTGTTCCTCAGTCGACAACGAACACGATGGTGGTTTCGGTTCGTCGATTGGAGGTCGGACGATGAGTAGATCGGAATTCAAAATGAGGTGACTGGAGGAGAGAAACTGATGTTTTTCTGCAGAAAAACATACGGGAATGGGTTCATCCCAAAAGAAAAATGTACAACTCATGAGTTTAGCCACTGAATTTCCTGCACTTCTTAAAACGGTCTGCCAACTTTGAAAGTTTTCAATTTAATCCACCGTTTCTTTCAAAATATCAATTAAATCCACCACTTTATAATTTCTTAATTTTAGCCCCTAAATTGGGGTATTATACGTAGAGCCTACCCAAGGGTCACCTTAGGTCCATAAGTAATTATCAGCTCGATCGGCTTGAACCTATATAAGGAATTACCAATTTGAGCGAGCTGAACCTGTATACTCCAGCCTACCCATACAATACCCAGTAAAAATCAGATTGAGCAGTAACTTTAATACCAAAATAATGATCCAGTAGTATGTATTAAAAATGATCATATAGTTATTTAAATCACATAAATACCCTCCACCCATACTCTATATGCAGTCCCATGATTTACCCAAGGGAGTGCCTTGGGGCCTGAGAGCCTACCCAAGAAAGTTTCTTGGGGCCTCGGAGCCTATCCAAGGGTCACCTTAGGTCTTCAAGGAATTACCAACTCGATTGGTCTAAACCTATATAAGGAATTACCAGTTTGATCGAGTTGAACCTCCATACTCCAGTATCCTACCCATATAAGGTCCCAATAAAACAATTCAAGTAGTAACCAATAGATTTCATGATCCAGAAATCAGGAATATTCATATTTTACAGTGAAAACATGTAACCATAGAACATATTTCATATAACCATTGATCATAAACCAGTAAATCAGTGTTTTCATAAAATCACGTTTAAAACGTGTAAAACATTTATATGTCACATAATGAACACACTAGAGGATCCATATATTATTCGGAGATACTTGGTATTTATCAGGTAGGGAACCATGAAACTTTTGTAAATTAATAGAATTTCAGAATCAAGATCCCTATAAAAGGGTTTTGATAGCTAATTGATTCATCATTCATTTGGGAAATGATTTATCAAGATCATACAATATTTAGATATTTTTCAGAGGCACTAAGCAACCAAGAAGGTACTCAGAATCTTTTGCATCAGAGTTACTAAAGATTTCAAATATGACATGAGTGATTCCATTATTCAGAATATCAAGGGTATTTTGGACATTTGGTTCTTAGAGAATTCTTAGTAATTTAATCTAATAAGAGTAAAGAGAGGATTTGTGGAATTTAAGATTATATATTGAATTATCAGGATTTTGAGTCCAATTTGAACCAACGATCCCAACACTGTGATACTTGTCAATCACCCGGATCGTGATAGTTCACTATTATTCAGTTATTATTGCTGACTGCACCAGCTGATCTAATCAATATCTAAATCATCCTTGACCAGTTCTTAAGGAGGCAAATAGATATTCTGTTTGTATTTATTTCATTTTCGCGTTGTAATAGTATCCCATAATGTCCGACAACTTGGGTCGTGCTCCATAACCTTTAGAGTCAGTACATCATTTAGGTTTATCGATGTTCCCAATTTATCCAACAACATTCACTTAATCCCAGTCTTAAAGGTAATTAGGTCATCTCAGTATTCGGGGTTATTTTGGTCATTTTTGGTCTAGGCATATTAGTTGTTTCAAAACTTGAGAATATTCCATCATTTCAATACTTCAGTGATGTGTCGCACTTCCAGTAATCTAATCTTCAAATGATTATTCAAAAATAAAGGGATCGTCGAATTAAGAATTTCCAAATGTATAAGTTTATTTTTGGGGGTTTTTCCAATATATCAGGAATTAAATCGGTGATTCCAAGGTTCAAGCGAATCAAAATTTGAGTTCTCAAGTCATCTCCATTATCATAGCCATCCGTAGTCATTTTGCCATTTTAAGCGTGTTATCGTCGTTCCAATCAATTCTGTCAATGGTATTACTTTCGATAAATTAGGCTTCAAAGTATTCTAGTTCCTTTAGAGTTTAGGGTATTTTGTTTATTTGATCATTGGATGTTATTTTAGTTATTTCGTAGCTCCAGTACATTTTGATAATTCATTTCAATCCAAACATATGTACCTTTTTCTGATAATTGGTCAAGTATATCATTTCTGGGTTATTTTTCACCATTAGGGGAAGTCTTAGTCTTTTAGAGAACAATGGCATTTTTGTAATTTTACCCCATTGGGTTATTTTTGGTAATTTCTTATCCAAATATTTCCAGTATTTAACCTTTAAAGAAATTAATCAAAATTTACGGAACTTGAATTCAATTCATTTATTAATGAATCAGTGAACTTATAATTATTTCCGATCAATCTTACAATTTTTTATGCAAGACATATGAGTCTTATACAACTTACTGTCTTTTTACCGAAATTATGTTCGAGTCTAATAATAATTAATTTTACCCAAAGGACCAATAATCTCATCGATGCAGTTATCAATTATCAACAAGTTCCGGAAAGCATACAAAAGGTAGTAAAGTATTACCTCGATTTTTGTGTTTCATCGATCGAACATTTAAACTCCATTTGATCACTCTCGAAATTGAATTCAACATCCAATAATTCCTCGGATACATAACAACCGAATTTACGTCAGAAACTGAACTTAATTGAGAAACCAAATGGAATCCGAAGATAAAACACTGAAAAATGGCTTACCAAGTACGAATTTGGCAAATCGGACTTAGGACTCATGACGTCGAAAAACATAAAAATATGACTTTTCAAAAATTTTGACTTTTCGATCAAAGTCTACGGGTTGACTTGGTCGGGTCAAATAGACACAGTTTGGTCCGTCTAGACTGGTTCTAGAAGCTTCATGGACCGGCGCGTGCGGCGGTGACAGATGATGTTTCGGATGATCGATCTTCCCTTATTCATCTATACGCGTAAATTGACCATTGTCAAACCAAAATCATAGCAACAATACACCAAAGTCACCGAAAATCATTTAGAACTTACCTCCAATGGTGGCGACGGAAAGGCAACGGTCCTTACCGGGTTTTGGTCGTACGATGCTGGAGAAGCCAATAGTAGTAGTGGTGCGCTGCATCATCGGCGGAATCAACCAAAAAGTGGAGAATTTGCGACGGTTGCAAGGTTTCTCCCCGATTCGGTCGAACGTTGATTGACGACGAACGACGATGGTTCATGATTTGAAACCAAGGGGGTTTTAATTAGTAGACAGCGACGGATCGGATGCGGGGAGTGGTGTATGACACTACTGATCGGAGCCTGAGCGACGATGGAGGGGCAACGGGGATATTTTCGTATAATTTAGGAATTTCCCATTTTAGGGATTTGGCTCTAATTTGAATCATGAAGAGGAAAGGGTTTACTTTTCACTAACCCCAAAAATTGGTAAAATTCAAGATTAAGCCCTTAACTACTTAAAAGTTCAAATCTAGGCTACAAGATTTTGAATCTTTCAATTTAGTCCTTAATTTCATTAAATGTGGGTGTTACACATCCTAATTGTAATTATTATTATTATTATTATTATTATTATTATTATTATTATTATTATTATTATTATTATTATATAATTATAGTTGGAAATATCACATATGGGATATGTAATCATTTTCAAAGACTAAAATCAACTGACCCTCGGCTAAGGTTTACTTACTCATTGTAATTAAGGGTGTTCAAATAATTAGTTCGATCACCGATTGAATTAAATTTTCATTAATATAATTAGCCAAAAAAATTAATTTTTAATCGAACCAAACAAAATTTAGTTAATTCGATCAGTGACCCAAGAAGTACTAGAATTGTTATATATATATATATATATATATATATTTAGTTAGATTAATTTGAGTTTATAGATAATTTTTTATTTGGGTTAAAATTTAATTAGGTCTTAATAATTTAATGGTCTAATGTGGTTAAAAATAATTGTCTTAATTCTTAATGGGTTTGTACAAGGGATAGGCATAGGTCGGGTTTCCGGCTAACCTAAAAATTTTATACCCTCAAAGTTTAATTTAATTCGATTTATGACCGAAGAAATAACATATTTTTTTAATATTTTTATATAGATTAATTTGAGTTTAATAGAGGTATCTTTTTATTTGGTTTAAAATTTAATTAATTCTTGATAATTTAATGTGTCTAATGTGGTTAAAAAGTAATTGAGTTTTTATTCTTAATGGATTTGAATTAGGGATGAGCATGAGTCGATTCGGATTTTCGACCAACACGACCCGACCAAAAAAATTTATACCCTCCACTTGACCTGACCCGAGTTTAGAGTAATTTTGCCAGACCCGAAACCCGACTTCAACCTGACCCAAAGTAATATAAAATTATTAATTTTAGTCAATAAAATTGAGACTTAATTAAAAATAATAATATAAAGAGGAATATTATTGCAATTATTCCTAAATATATAATGTATAATTATATTATTTTTCGAGTCATGCTGGGTATTTTTCATCCTAAACTCGAACCCAATTTTTTTTAAAAACCCACCTAATTAGGTTGGATTCGTGTTCCGTGCCAATCCATGGTTTGAACTTAAAATATTTATTTAATATATATAATATATTTAATATTTTCTATTAATTCAATTAATTTGGTTAGTTAATCAATTTCGAACCGAATTAACAATTAACCTGACTAAACTAATTCTACAGCCAAGCGTTTTAGCTGAACTAATTCAATCCAGTCGATTAATTCGGCTAAAACCGAGAGAACACCCCTAATTACAACTACATAAGATAGCAGCTTACTGAAACAAAACGCTCAAATAGTATTTTCTTGGCATACAACACAAAAACGAAATGCTCAATTTAACCAAAAATACCAACAACTTTATGAGTTTTACTGGATTTGAACAAATAAAGACTTGATGAGTTCACAACATGATTGACAGATGGTCTATGTGACATCAATATGGGAAAATAATGGCCAATGTACCCCCAACATAGGTTCTTGGTTAATTTCTAGGCACTTTTCTCGCTGCAGAGTTTATCGATGAGCTCCGCCGCGTCCAGAACAGTTGCTATGTTTTGGGCATTGTCCTCTTCCACAGTGATTCCAAACTCTTCCTCGAGCCCCATCACGATCTCAACCTGAAAACAATGGCATCATATAGAACTGCCTATGCCAATTTTTATAAAGAAAATTAAGATTGCCCAGGGAAAAGGGATGATCCCAAGGATACCTATACAGAAATATGCATCAAAGGGAAATAAGTTTACATATATAAATATAAAGCAGATATGCATATACTTCCCTTGGTCCACGACCCTATACTACTCAGACACGTAGTAAAAACAAACAAAAACCGAACATTCAAAAACTTTTGATGGTTATAGACAGTTGAGAGTACCGTATCAAGAGAATCGGCTCCAAGCTCAGCAAATTTTGATTCTCCCGTTACTGGTTTGTCACTTGGCACAGCTAGTTGTTTCCTTACAATTTCACATACCTTATCCACCGTCTCTGGTTTGGCCTGCCCAATGAAATTTTAACTCAAGCATCAACATCATGTTATTCACAAAAAGCACAACAGTCAATTTTTACATAAATGACCAGACTATAACAGGCATATTTACAACAAACCCCGCATGTGCAGCACAAAGGACTTAACGCTAAGCACAAAAAATATAACAAATATACAGCTACCAGAGGCAAGTGAATTGCTAATCATTCCTTGCATTCCTTACGGAAGAATAGCAGAAACAGCTAACCATATTTCAAACAACCCCATATGAGAATTATCGAAGAGAAGAAAAACATGCTCAGAACACAGTCCACTAGTTGTCTAGTAGATTCATATCAATGCACATTTCTATTTAATGGAATATTGCATGTTTTTTTTTCTTAGTATTGATTGAATGGACATGGAAAAGAAATCTAAACCATAATAAATAGGTAAATGAAAACCAACTGCGAAGAACTATCATTTCATTCAATGATGAACATACAGCACAGGATATCCGCAAGCGAGCAGGCATTGGACGCAACCCAAAGGAGAGGCTGCTTCTTCTCTGGCTCATAAATGAAACCAATTTCAATCCAGAAACCCTGCTTGTAGCCTGTTAAATGTGTTCAACAGAACAAAGGTCGGTCAGTAATTCACAAACAAAATAATATCAAAACATTATCCGCTTGTTATTTTGCTCTAAAAAGTTGATAAACAAAACAAAATCATAATTGATTAAAAATGAATAAAAAACTATAATGCACACCAATTTCAGCATAATTGTTCGATATAAAAGTCGAGTCATGCATTTTGTTCTACAAATAATAATAATTCTAACATATAATTCTTTGCATCTGAAAATAAATCCTCATTTTGGATAGTAAGAAAACGTTAGGAAAGGTTAAAAAAAAGAAAAGCAAGATCAACTAAAAGAACAACCAGATCGAGAACAAATCTAAGAAAATATAAAAGAAACGAATAAAATGTAGTAAATAAAAAGATGAGAAGAAATACCCCGGCATGGCGAGGTTGTAAGACGATTGAAGAACCAGCAAGGGAAGCCATTAGAGAGTTGCGATGAAGAAGGAAAACAAACGGAAGTGATATACGGCGGAGAGCAGGAAGAGAAGATTTGTAGTTGAAGTGTAAGTAGTTAGTAGGGTTTATCCTTCTGTGATATTGATAAAGGGATTTTGTAGTTTTGGATAGAGACGGCAACGGTGTGGCTGGTTGGCTTCTGACCGGAGTGCCTAGTTGGCAGAGGAAGGGAATTTGTGGTTCACGGCTAAGCAAGTTGATTTTGTTGATAAGATTTGACGTGGATTTTTAACCTAATTTCATCAAGGCTTAATTAAAAAATAAGTGTTTAAATTATATTTTAAATTTACTTTTCTTACTTAAAATTTTTCATTAAAAATTAGTGTTTAATATTTTTTATTACACTTTTTAAGTGTCTATCATCATATTTTTTATTTTTATATTTCTTTTAAAATATAAAAATATTTTTAAAAAACAAAAAAACTTAAAAAAAAAAACCTCACATGTCTTTTTCTTTTTCTCTCATCCTTTCACTTTTGACGACAAAGGATCATCATCAACTAAGTTTTGTTCGAAGTAGGAAAAGAAACTCGAACAAAACTCAATGGTCGTGACTGTGTAATGCACCGACAGTTGGAGTCGTCATAGTCGTCGAAAAATAGTAAAGGAAAATCTAAAAATCTATGACACTTCGCAGCGATTTCCACGACGATTAATGCATTTTTACGGTGGTTAGTGATTGAGTTTTGATCATGGTGATGAGACGGTTTCTATGGTGTCAACGATGACAACCACGGACCGACGGTGACCGATTGACGGTGTAAAAAATAATTTTTAATTTTTAAAAATAATATAATATTAAGTTTTTTTAAATAAATAAGTTTTGAAATTTTTATGCATGAATGTGTCAAATAACGATCAAATTTAATGTCAATTATAATTCATATACCTAAAAGTGTAATATTAAAAATATTAAACACTTATTTTTAATAAAAAAATTCTTTAGATACTAAAAATTAATTTAAAGTATAATTTAGGTTTTTATATTAAGCCTTTCAATAACTATATCGAAAACGGTTTGGATTCTGTTGGGTTCATCCAACCTCTTAGCCGAAGAGGTATTCGAAAATTTTAAAACCTGTTTTGCTCATATATTATAGTACAATTCTTGATTTTATCCTTCAAGATTCCTTTCAGTCAGTTTGATCCTTGTACTTTTATTATATCTATCACGTTAGTCCCTTTTTTTCATTAAAAAAATGATATGTGACCATTCACAAGCATTTTTTTTTAAAATTAGTTGAATTTCTTTTCGTTCCTACTTTTTAAATTTTTAACAATTATTACACATGACATCTTCTGATTAGAGCACATTAACATTTTTAACGAAAAAAACATCAAGGGCGAACATGATGCTTGAAATTACAGTATAGGGGTAAATTGATTAAAAATCTATTTATGAGTCAAATTGAAAATTTTACTAAAATACAAAAATAAAATATATATTTATATATGATCAAATAAGTAATTTAGTATTAAATTATATATATTTACAAAAATTGTTCATTATCGGCCAATGGTGAGCGAATTTTATGGAAATTCATTGATTTTGTGTTTGATTCTCAAATATTATTATTTTTAATTATTATCTATTATTTTTTTGGTATAATATTATTATATTGTTATACTATTATTAATAATTAATTCATTATTCATAATAAAAATGTTTTAATAATTTTTTAATTAAATTGATACCGAATTGAATTATGACACCAACTGTTCATACAATTAATAAACAAATTATAAGTATAATAAATGTTTGGGCAAAGTACACACAATGGTCCCCTGATTATAGGATATTATTTTATAGAATCCTTCGACTATTAAAAGTTACAAAATAGTCCTCTTACTATAGCGAGTTGCTTTGTTGAGTCCCTCAACTATTAAAAGTTACATAATAATCACCCGACTATTCATTATGTTCCAAACTCGTCATTTTCTGTTAAAAAATTAATGACGGTATGAGCTGGACATTAACCTGCTGACTGAGATATGATAAAATTTGATCTCACAATCTTAAACGATTATCATATCACAGTCAGCATGTTAATGTCCAACTTAGATAACCATTAAATTTTTAACAGAAAATGATGAGTTGGGAGCATAACGAATAGTCAGGTAACCATTTTATAATTTTTAGTAGCCGAGGGACTCAAAAAAATAATATATAAGTCAGGGGACCATTTGTGTATTTTATCCTAAATATTTAATAAAATATATTTAAAATAGGCTTAAGGTCAAGATTGAATTATAAATTAATGAGAATTATGAAATTGTATCACTTTTATTAACTTAAAATATTATAACTTTCGAATGATTAAAATATTTTTTATTTTGTCGACAAATGAAAGTCTCTATCATTGAAATCTTATCTTTTAATGTAAAAAATTTCATGGTTTGAATTAAAAAGCAATAATTTATCATGTGTAGGATTCCCTAAGTACAGGGGGCTGCTTTCACTATCTAACATTAAAACCATACAAATGGCAGTTGAAATTCGGAGGTTTTCACGTACACATCCCAACTTGTCTTGATCTTTAATTTCCCCACTCAACTAATTGCTTTCATTTTCATGCTTTCCCAATTTGTTGTCTTGATTTACCATCATCTCGATCTTAACCCTTCAACTCCCTTCATTTGCCCACCTAATATCTCATCCTTCTTTTCAAGGATTCATGTTTAGGGATGAATACGGATCCAAACAAGACAAGTTCCGACTGGACCCTATTAGGTTGGATTTTAAAAAAAATAGGTTCAGGTCGGATCTAATTTTTTAGAGGTTATGTTCGGATCGAGTCGAGTTCGAGTTTAAGATAAAAAAATATCTATCTTACCAGACTCGATAAAATATATTTTTACCTTATATTTAGAGATAATTACAATAATACCTCTCTATATATTATTATTATTTTTTCTCAAATCCCTATATTTTATTTAATAAAAGTAATGTTTTTTTTTATAAATATATTCTTTTCAAGGATTCATATCTTTGTTTCTTGGAAAATAAATTAATGATGACACTTAATTATAATCCATTGAATAGTTTTAATGATAAAAGGAAATTTTATTTTTAATTCTCTAATAAAAATTATAAAAAAGTATATTTAAACACCTATAATAATTAATGTTCAATTAATATATACTTTGTTATTTTATGTTATTAATATGCTTTGTTATAATTGGTCGTAATTAATATTTTATTTTGATCAAATTGACTTGATTTGTTATATAGCATTATATCTTGGGGGGGGGGATAGTGCATTATTATTTTTTGGGTAAACTACTCAAATGGTCACAAATATTTGGGTAAGTTTTCGTTTTTACCATTGATGTTTCAAAAGTCACAAATCGGTCACTACTTAAATTATGCATTATAATTGGCCACTCGACGTTAACAGCCGTTAACATGCATGACAAAAAATACACGTGGACCATTAACAGCCGTTAACAAGCTTATTTGGATGGTATAATTACACAAATAGTCATGCTATTTATATATTCTTTCAATTTGATCCTAGTTTTAATAAATTAAAATAAATATACCTACAAATCAGGAGGTGTCATGTGTCATTGGTTACATACATGTCATGCACATGTCATCATTTGATGGAAGACTAAATTTAATAGATTTATTTCTACCAATAAAAGGGTGACACTCACCCTCTGGTTGGAAGAAGATAAGGCAACAAAAAAGCAAATGGAGGATTTGAACATAAGACCCTTGAATGAAATAATGCAACCAAACCATTGAGCCAAAGCAATCATTTGATATATTTTGGACAACAAATGGTATATATCTTATATCTTAATATGTAAATGCTTTACTCAAAATTAATAATATGTTATATATATTAAATTTTAAAATTATCTTTATTTTTGTTTTAACTTATTAAATATTTTTTTTTTAATTTTGTCTTAATCTATTAAATATATTTTGTTTTTATTTTATTGTAAAAATATATATTTTATCTTTATCATCATTTAAAAATATATTTTTAAATAACTTAACTTGAAATATATTTAAATATTTTACTATTATTTTAATATAAAATATATATTTTACTCTTATTTTAAATTAAAAAATATATAATATTTTAATATATTTTTAAAAGTTTAGATAATAATAAAATATATTTTTAATTTAAAATAAGAATAAAATATATTTTTAAGTAAAGATAAGAATAAAATATTATATATATTTTTTAATTTAAAATAAGAGTAAAATATATATAATTTTATATAAAATTAATAATAAAATATTTAAATATATTTCAAGTTAAGATATTTAAAAAATATATTTTTAAGTGATGATAAAGATAATATATATATATATATATATATATATATATATATATACATTAAAATAAAAAAATATTTAATAAATTAAGATAAAAATATTTAATCAGTTAAAACAAAAATAAATATAATTTAAAAATAGATAACATATTATTAATTTTGAGTAAAGCATTTACATACTAACATACATGATATATATCATTTGTTGTCCAAAATATATCAAATGGTTGCCTTGATTCAATGGTTTGGCTTGCATTATTTCACTCAAGGGTCTTATGTTCAAATCCCCTACTTGCTTCTTTGTTGCTTTATTTTCTCTCAATCAAAGGGTGACATGTTTCATGAAAGGTGTGTAACCAATGACACATGGCACCTCCTGATTCGTAAGTAAATTTATTTTAATTTATTAAAACTAGGATCAAATTGAAAGAATATATAAATAACATGAACTATTTTTGTAATTATACCATCCAGGTAAGCCTGTTAACGGTCCACATGTGTTTTTCGTCACGCATGTTAACGGTTGTTAACGTCGAGTGATCAATTTGTAACAAACGATAATGTTAATTAGTGACCGATTTGTGACTTTTGAAACATCAGTGGTGAAAACGAAAACTTACCCAAACATTAGTGACCATTTGAGTAGTTTATCCTTATTTTTCTCAATTCCACTATTTGCAATCAAAGCTTTGGGGAACTTTGGCTTTTTGGCATACTTTCCCACGTAGAATCCCACCATGTTCTATGCCAAGGCTACTATTTATAAATGATATGAGATAGATCATAAATTATTTGAGATTGGTTCAGTCAAAGTTTAGTCAATATAAGAATTGAATGAGCTTGACTCGATCTTAAATGCGACTCGATTTTTAAAAAAGTTAGCGAGCAACTCGAAAAATTATTTTTTTTATTTTTTAAAATTAAATTATTAATCATATTAACATTTATGTGCTATTTAAAAAAATATAATATAAGATTTTTATGTACTTAATATTTGGGTTCGAGCTCGAGTTTGAGCTTCAATCGAGCTAAGTTTGAGAATGTTTCAAGTTCATATTTTTTCGAGCTCGAGTCGAGCTTTAATTTTTTTATTTTGAATTTGAATAGAAGTTGATAATTTTAAATTCGCGATCTTTCGAATCGAGTCGAGCCTAAATTTTAAGTTTTTGAGTCGAATCAAACTTAACAATACTTAAACTCGGCTCGTTTGTATAAATTGCAATATATAGAATTTATGATGTTATTCGATACAAATTCAATTTTTACATGCTCACTTAAGTAATTATTTAATTCTCTTGGATGATTTCATTGAAACTTCTCCAATGATGTTGTTGTCTCATTGCGAACCACAAAATATGTAACCTACACACGAGAATAATCTGAACATTAAACTTATAAAGCTCAATAATACACATCTAGTTTACTATATTTTATATGGATCATAAACATAACCATACAAGTCAGATATAAGCATAGAAGCATTGTATGCCTACTCTAGAGGCTCAACATATTTACTAAGTCTACGGTATATCATATTTCATAACATTACCGACATTCATCAATATATTTTACGTAAGTATCATCAATTACAAAATTAATTCATGGCCTAGGACTTTTCACACAATTTTATTAATAACAATACAACAACAACAACAAAACCCTATTCCCATATGCAATGGGGTAAGGGAGAGGTAGAGTAGTAGGATGCCCCCAACGCATGGTTAAGAGCAACTTCCATGGAAGACCTCCGGCAGTCAGAAAATTAAAAATAAAGATAAAATGCAATGCATGTATAAATAAATAAGTAAATAAATATTTGAACAGTCTAGCATCAGATAATAAACAACAATGGTAATGAGATATATGGAATCATCAAACGATATTACAGATAGAAAAGGTACATGGATCACTAAACATCATAATTTATAGCATGCATAAGTACCCTATGTCACAAAGCATATCATGTATTATTGAGAAATGTGGTACCTAATGTCTCTGAGCAATCAACTATCAATGGTAGAGATAGTACCTAATGTCACTAAAAAATCGATATTATCTCCCCAAACATAAACATGAGAAAGGATTGCATGATGTCACTAAGTAATTAGGTTGTACAATCACAAATACTCAAATAGTCTACCACTATACACTGTCACACATATACATAGGTATCCAAAGGTCACACGTACCTAATTATCCTTTTTAAGGCTAATCAGTGTATCTTAACTATATAATCATATTTATACATCAATGAAGCACAAGTCTAACAATACCCATATCAAATATATCATTATCAGAATCCCAATACAAACACCTTTTACAATACTGTGTAAAAAAACAAAAATTGAAAAAAAAATGAAAAAAAAAACATCTTGAAAAAGAACTAAGAGATTGAGAACAAATTTTGAGATTTGAAGAGAATTGTAGTTTAACACTGACCGATCCTCTTTCTCCTGAGGCGATCTCCATCTTTACGACATCTGCTCCAAGTTGGTGATGAAATTGACGAAGAGATTGAGAACAAAGTCAGTTGTAGCTGTCTTATATAACCTAGGATCTTAATTGTTGTAGCTCAACCACCGACTACTCTTGTCGTTCATTTTAACAATTTTTTCCACTCATTATAACAACTTTTCGTCAGATCAGTTTCTCGTCTGATTCTCGAATCTTCCAAAATTTATATCCACAGTATCTTCTAATTTATGCTTTGCTCTAGCTCCTCCTTCCGTCCTAGGTCGTAGCATCTATCAATTCTGCACCACTTAAAACATTTTTTTACATTTTATTCCAGTTATATTGTTGTAACAAAAACCAAAACAAATAATTATCTTTCTGAAATATTATTGATGCATTATATATTTGAGAGTTATCATGTATTCAAAGGTGTTTTGAAACTCTATTTAAATGTGAGCAGAGGATCTTAAACCTGTGGCTGAATGGAGGAATCTCCACCATGCTCTAGTGAGGAGTTTTCTTCGTGTAAAAGCTCTCGATGCTAGACGTGGAGGTACTAATCATGTTACGGGAGGAAAGTGAAGTTTTTTCTATGCCATTTTCTTGATGTTGTGTGTAATGTTATGTGTGAAGGATTCAAGGGAACATATTAGCACCTCGATGATGAGGAAGGACAATGGAGATTTTTTGACTTTTTCTGATTAATTTATGACAACAGTGACATAGTTAAGGTAGGGTGGAGGATTCTCAAAGCCCTTGGCCATAGATGAAGCAATTCAAAACCCTCAAAGAAATCTAGTTGACTGACAGGGACATCTTTGCCATGGTAGAAACAAAAAGGAAAAGTCAACTCTCAATTTACTAGGGAGAAAACATCTCAACGTCGTAGTAGATGTAACTCACCAGTCTTTGGAGGTAACTCTAAGATGTATAAACAAGAGTGAGAGGTATCCCTATATATGTCGATCTTTCAGAGGTATTTCAATGATTCTAGGATGAGGGCATCTCAACACTCGTTAGAGTGGAGGCTCTCGACTATTCTAGTTGGTTTTAGGACATAATCCTGAGTGAGGAATCTCATTACTTTTTGGCCAAGTAGAGAAGGTTACTCAGTCTGCAACAATGCACTGCAATGGATGTAGAAGTATCTTAACGCGTATCATTCATAACAGGTAGAACTGATGCATTTTTGTCATGGTAAAATAGGGCAAAGATATCTCAATGTCGAAGCATAGGCATCTTGACCCCTCAGGTAGGTATGTGGTCGTAAGCTGGGGTAAATGCAACTCAATGCCCTTCGAGGGAACTCACAATTTTGTAGGTACAAATGCAACTCAATGGTTCTACAGTTAGTGGATAGAGGTTTTTTCGCGTTCGGAGGAGTCTCAACACTTTTGATCATTCGCTAGTGACAACATTATTTAAGTTTATGAAAGAGTGGAGGTATGTCAACACTTAGAGAATATACAGTTCGACACTCTAAGCCAAAATGAGAGATTTCCCCACTATGGCAACATAGTTGAGACATTTCACATTACGACAACACATCATAGGAGGAAAGTAAGGTACATGATTACCTAACATTACTAAAGCGGAGCTATCAAAACCCTAATACATACATGTATTAGTTGTTCAAACATTACATGTTATTCTATGAGGAGATTTTTCTAAGTTCTTGGGCTAGAAGTACTTTAACAATTTCTCACGAGTGATATTTCTACCAAAACAAGTTAGTCAATAACTATTATGGTTTCTGTTCTGTAAGGCGGTGCCTGCAAGGTAATGTGAATGGTCATTGTAGAAGCTTTCCAAAAATTTCCATTCTACCATTAGCTAGATGCCATCGTCCAAGGTGCAACTCCTTGTGATTTCGATGACGATCCTTCGAACATACTGTTGAGCTTCTTATGTTGTCCATGACCAAGATGTGAAAAAAGTTCGTCGCTTCATAGACGACATACTTCGTAACAACACGTACTTTCTGTTCATATGCTCAAACTTCTGGGTTGGTAGAGGTATGGTGGGTCCAAGCTGGGACACATAAGAATAGTGATCTTGGTGAGATAGACAGGCGGTGTCACTCGTATTGTCCCATTCTTTTTCCCCCATCATATGCTTTTCTAGCTCTTTCAATGGACTAGCTAGAGAAGATAAGTGCATTTGGGTAGATTTTAGGAATAAAATGGGAGATGAAGATGGTTGTTTTGTTTTTTGGGATAGATGTCGACTGATTTTCTTGGTCGCGAGGCTCGTCCACTCTCACCGCACCAACTTTTGATGAGAACAAGTGGGTTGTATTAGTCGTTGGCAGTTCACCCCTTCTAGTTTGGATGAAGAGTCGCAGTTGGTGTAAAGACTACTATTAACTAATGATTCTTTATGAAATAGATTAAGGAAAAGATACCATGTGAAAGAAGATTGTTTTTGGTCATATAGTGTAAAGATGGTTAAGAGAGAGCCCTCTTTTAGTCGTGGCTAAGAGGTATTTATAGTGATCTTAGTTGATGATATTAGACATATGATTATTATGACTACTCATAGATCAACCGACTAAATAAATTTTTTTTAGATATTAGTTTTCGCTATAACAAGTCACGTGGATCTATAAAAAATCTAATCATGAGATCTATAATTTTATGAGGAGTACGTGACTCCAAAGAAATTGCGGGCAGAGATCAATCCTAATTTCAAAGGTATAACAAGGAGGAAATGTAGTCATTATTATTGCGTTTGAGTCTTAAAGACAGTTATAATTAACTGATGATATTAGATATATGATCATTATGACTACTCATAAATCAACACACTAATTATAGTTGATGTTTAGATATTAAATTTTTCTATAATAGGTTACATAGATTTATAAAATATTAAATTTTGCTATAATAGGTTACATGGATTTATAAAAAAATATATATTCATGGGATCTATCATTATATGAGGAGTATGGATGTCCCTGGTTCTTATATGTAATGGGGTAAGGGGAGGTAAGATAGTAGGCTACTCCCAATACTAGGTTGAGAGCAACTTCCGTAGGAGACCTTCAAATTATGAAATGCCCTCCATGGGACTAGATCCCACGACCTCAAGGTTAAGAACATTGTGCTCTACCAACTGAGCTGGATATTAATTCCGAAGGTATAACAAGAAGAAAATGTAGTCATTATTACTTCGTTTGAGTCTTAAAGATGAATCACTCTTTTTCTGAAAACCAGGGAATAAAATAATGTGTTAATCGGGAAATACAAGGTTATATATTAAATTCATAACCAGTTTTTATTAGCTCAGTCTCAGCTTATGCGAAAAAAGAATATTTCTTTTCCAAGTAAACATATTATTTGATTAAAAACAAAATTATATATCTTTTCTACTCTTTCCAAATTTTTATAAAGTGAATTTATTTTGTGTATTGTAATTTTCAATCTTCTCGTATCAATCCTTACAACCTCGATTGTAAAAGGAATTATTGACATTCTTTGAGGTATTGGGTTCGAGCACTTACAACATTAATAGTACGAACGATAAAGTGAAATGATTGAGAGTTATCTTTAAATATATATTTACTCTAGATTAATAAAAAAATTCAATCTTCTTACAAACCCTTTATGATTAATAATATAATACGTAAAATTTAATTTTTTTTATAAGAGGAAGAAGAGAGTTAATATGAGATTATATTGAAGACCTAATTAATATCAACTAGAACAAAATGGTATTCCTTACTAATTTAATTTATTAACTTACCAAATGATTAAATAACTTACCAAATATAAATCACTAAAATAATTTTTTATTAGTTTAAGATAATTACAAGTAATATATGTTTGAAAGACTCTCAGTCATATAATAAAAAATGTTCAAACATCCCTACAAATATCGTACTCTAATACAAAACCTTTAAGGATAATTATTATTCCTTTAACTAGTAAAATCGTTTAGTTTGTACAAGGTTAATGAAAAAAGTTAAAAACATTGGCCCATGAAATTACAAACGACATCCAATTAAATTATGTATCGTGGAACACAAATCTCTGTATATGGCAACCTTTTAATTTTAAATCTGAAATTTGGATTACGATTTTTTTAAATTAATTTTTTATTTATTTATATTCAATTTTTTTAATTGTATCTCTTATTATTAATAATAATAATAATAATAATATATTAATAGAAGCTTCTAATTTTATTAAAAATAAAAAATATTCAAATTACAATAAATGTTTACAACTATAACAGTAAATTTAATATATAATAAAAATATTTTTATATGATTATTAATACAATAAAACTTGTCATTTAAGATAAAAAATGACAATATAAGAAAAATGTTAAAAATTAATCAAATAAACTCGAAAAAAATATATACGAATAAATATGACCGTATCGATAAACGAACCAGAAAATGAGATCAAATTATTAAAAAACTATCGACAAACCATAAAAAAGAGTCGAGCGATGTGAAAAAACTAGCCGTGAACGCAAAGCATGTATATAAATCCAATTCGAAGGTCCAGGGAATATCAACATGATAACAAATAAACGTCATCTTTATCAGTCGTAACGATTTCAAATTCAACCATAAAAATAGATAAACGAAAACAACATCTAAATGATTAAAAATGTATAAAAAAGGCAAAGTTATTAAAAATAAAAATAAATAAATGAGATACATTATATTAAAAAAAAATAATAATAAATACTAACTATCAATAACTAACACCAAAACCAATGTTACCGCCTGCCATAAAAATAAGGAAGAAAAATAATAACATAGTATAATTTCACTTATTAAAAACGTGATAAAATATAATTACGATAAACAAATCACTAAATTTAAATTTTTTGAAAATTGGAATTTAGTGGTATCAAATGAATGTTACTCTCTTTAAAAATTATAGATTTAACTAATTATAATATATATATTTAACAATTAGTTAAAAAATTCTGAATTAATCACTTAAGATTTTAATAAAAATTAAAAAAAAATCACCCAATATAAAATCGGAGGCTTGAAGAAAAGCAAAACGGAGTGGGTTAGAGAGCGAAACGGCGGGTACAACGAACACTCTCCAGTCACTTTAAAAGCTTTGCTGTCCTTTAATGCTCGTCTTTCACCTCCCTTGTTCAGAGCTTTTCTTTTCTCTCACAATTCACCTCTGCCACTACCAAACCCCAAACAACTCTGTCTCTCTCTCTAGGAATTTCTGGAACTCTTCGCTTGTTTTTCTATTATTTTCTTTGCAATTTTATAATCTGTTGAATCCTTCACTTTCACTCTATAAATACTCTCTCCGTTTCTCTCCCTTTCCCTTCTATGTCTCTCTAATCTCTCTGCCAGAGATTCTTTCGCTGTTACCGGTAAGCTTTCGCTCTTCTGGTTTCTAAAACACGTTGTCGTTTACTTCTCTGCTCGCTTTTTTTTTGCAATTTCATGCACTGTGGAAACTCGTGACCTGGAAATAGGTTCCGCTTGACCGGTTTTTCTGTCGAGTTTTGATGATCGAATTTAAAAGAAGACGAAACGATGTCAGTGCCATGATGAATTGACGATATTGTTGTTTCTCTTTGAGTTGAAACTCG
This sequence comes from Hibiscus syriacus, assembly GCF_006381635.1. Taxonomy (NCBI): domain Eukaryota; kingdom Viridiplantae; phylum Streptophyta; class Magnoliopsida; order Malvales; family Malvaceae; genus Hibiscus; species Hibiscus syriacus. The sequence goes on from NW_024063440.1 coordinate 910,378, forward strand.
AGTTAGTACAGAGTTCTTTTCTGAGCTCAATTTTTTCGCATCTTAATTTTCAGATCGAAATGGTTGATCTAGTTGTTGTTTTGAATCAAAAGGAAAATGATCCGATTGGAAGCCGAGTCATTATTGATATTTTGATTTGAAAATTTTAAAATCTCTTCTGTTTTTCTAGTTTGTTTTCAAATTTTCATCGCCACCGTTTCCGGGAATTCGAATAATCTCTTATTTGGAATCCAAACAGAGTTGCTTCGAGTCTGATCCGAGTCAAAGAGGTTCAGAACTCGATCTAGTTTCGACTTCATCTTTTTTTCTAAAAAAATATTCTTCATCTTTATTCTAATTTGAATATTTTGCAAAATGGAAAAATAAACTAATTATTTGGATTATTTTGATAATTACTAAGCGCTGATTAAGATTTGGTGATCAAGTGAAGGAGGACAATGAACACGCAACTTTTGGAGATTGAGCCGAAGGAACTTAAATTCGAATGTGAGTACAGAATTTCTTGGTTGCCCCTTTACTTTTACTGCATAAAGTATTTTTATAATAATTAGATTAGATAAAGTAACTTTTAGTTCTTTATTTTTTTTCTATTGTATGAAAAGATACCAACTGTTTTTTGGAATTATTAGTTTTGTTTGGTGACTAAATACGCGGATGAAACAAGGAGTTGCTTAAACCTGTTTATTTTTCTACAAAATAATATAGTAGTAAATGCAATTCGTGCTTAACTGAATTAGTTCATTGAATCTAACGGATTCATATATCAATATATATAATATTTTTCTATCCTAATTCTGCAAAAAGATAGAATAATAAAAAAGAAAAAGGTTTTTTAGATTTTGTAGCTTTTTTTGGGTTTGTTGTGAGAAAAAAAAGCGAAGGGTTAATATATTCATAAACTTTGATATTTTTTGTCTAATTTTAAATTTATTTTTTTTATGATAGTTATATTGAAGAAGCAATGCTCCTGCTCGGCAACGCTTACAAATAACACTAACCAATATGTTGCTTTCAAGGTCTGAACCTTTACTTTCTGTATTTTTTCATTTTCTAATGTATGTTGTGATTGGAGCAATGATATTTTTGCAGGTTAAAACTACGTCTCCTAAGAAATACTGCGTGCGGCCAAATGTTGGCATCCTTATGCCAAAATCAACCTGTGATTTTACAGGTATGGAATTTTTTGTACTTAAATGTTTTATGTTCTATGTCTGTGCATGTTTTGATCTTATAATGGCTCAGGACTAATGATGTAAGTATATAAAAAATCATGTTATCATTAGAAGTTTATATAGGGTCACTTGGCTGAGGGACGGGAAAGAATTGGGATCCTATCAGGGTAAAATTTTCAGCCTTTCAGGTCTTTAAATGCAGGGCATTTCCTCTGTATTTTCTGGTTTCTTTCTTCATTTGATAATCAAGATTAATTTTCTGAGAGTCCAAATCTAGTGAGGCAACAAAAATTACATGCTTTTGTCAAACATAATCCAATAATCTTGACCTTTAGGACAATCCGCCATTGTGTTGTCTCAGTAGTTGGACAGGTGAATCAAAGCTAGTGATGCAACTTATAAATAAAATGTAGTTCTAAATTTCTCATACGATGTTCTGTATAATTTTTCTCCTCCGTGCTATTTTATATATGACCCTTGTCCTTTTCCATTTAGTTACCATGCAAGCTCAGCGTGAAGCCCCTCCTGATATGATATGCAGAGATAAGTTCTTGATTCAGAGTACCATTGTCCCTGCAGGAACAACTGATGAAAACATTACATCTGCCACAGTAAGTGATTTTCTGCTCTGCTTGTGCTTAATTTGATAATAGTACTTAGCATGTGACTTACAGTCTGTGTTTGCTTTACAGTTTCTTAAGGTCAGTGGAAGATATATTGAAGAGAACAAGCTTAAGGTTGCCCTTGTCAGTCCTCATTCGCCAGTGTTGTCACCAATTAATGGGACAATGAATCAAGGAATGGATTGTGATAGAGTTGGGATTCCTGTACCACTTCCGACGGTAGATAAACTATTTTGCATTATTATATATACGTGTGCACTTTTATGTAAGATTGCATTATCTTTTAAGGGAAAACAATATTCTTTATATCTGAAATGAATTCTTTTTTGTTGAATATGAGATTTAAAAGCAAACTTAATGTACATTGATGATGCTTATGCCGTTTAGAAAATTACTGTTTTCTCTTCTGTGTCAGGTTGCAAATGTTGAAGCATCAAAGATGATAAATATTGAGGATTTAAAGCCAACTAAGGATTTAGAGTGGAAGCCAAAGAAGGGTATGTACTATGAGGAGGAATTAAAGCCAAAGAAGGATGTAGAGTGGAAGCCAAGGAAAGATATGTACTATGAAGAGAAATTAAAGCCAAAGAAGGATGCAGAGCTGAAGCTAAGTAAGGATATGTTCTATGAGGAGGAATTAAAGCCGAAGAAGGATTTAGAACCGAAGCCAATGAATGATGTTATCGGCGAGGACTTAAGTTTAATGAAAGACAGAAACCTGAAGCCAAAGAATAATTCTTTCAATAGCAAGGAGTTAAAGCCAGTGAAAGATGAGGAATCCAAGCCGATGGAGGATATTCTTGGTACCAAGGAACTGAAGACAGTGAGGAAAAAGGAGTTCAATGCATCGAAGGGCAACGAGAGAAAAACATTGACGATCGTGGAGGATATAAAGTTTGCCAAAGATGTGGAGGAAATGAAATCAAAATTAAGTGACCTTGAATCTAAGCTAGGCAAGGTATGTTTGATTTTACGGAAAAGGAACATTGCTTGATAGTGACAGTTAAAAGGAAGGTTGCATTATATTTTGCCATCATTTATTTTGAATCTGTTATTCAGGCTGAAGCAATGATTTCAAAACTGACTGAGGAGAGGAGCCTAAGCACTCAGGCGAGGAAGGCCTTACAAGAAGAACTGGTAAGTAATTTGCCTGTGCATTCTTCTTTTCGTAGATTCATGTTACATATTTCATATATAATGTTAACCGTGTACAGTCAATCCTCCTAGTGACCTTTATAGTGAGAACCATTGATGCCCCTATCACGGGGTGATATTCTAGCTTATTTTTTAGCTTTTGAGCTGATAACGATGAATGGTCATCAACTCTACGTCCTCAAACGTCGTCTCTCTCTCACGTTCTTGGAGTAGGCCATTGATTGTTTTTCACCAGTGATTTCTTTAGCGGAATAATGGCATTTTCAGTAGGAGATGCTCAAAATCCACTTAGCACTCTCCGTTCTCGTTCATCTACGAATGCGTGTTTTTTTTTTTTTTACCGATACAAACATTAACAGTAAAACCGTATATTTACGCAGGCGCTGTTGAGGAAAAGGAGTGATGTGAGAAGAGTTGAAGTGGGATTCCCTTTCCTATTTGTGTGTATGGTAGCAGTGGTAAGTGTGTTTCTGGGATATCAATTGCACCGTTAACAAACAATACTTTGTTTCTCCATGTGATGCCATTACCAGCAACAATCATAGATGGGGTTTTGTTAATAGAGTTTTAAATATTTTGCTTATCATAGCAGGTGTGCACAATATTACAGGGATGGCAATGTAAAGCAAGGATTTGTGAATATTTGTATTAGCTATTTTGCCAGAAAGGAAAATAAAATAGATACCTAAAATATTCAATCTTTTTCATTTGAGTTCTAAAAAATTGACACATGACATAATTAAACAATATTTTAAATGAAAAAGATAGTATTTTTAAATACTTATTTTAACCAAAAAAAAAATTAAGTATCTATTTTGATCAAAATGATAACTTTAAATACTTATTTTGAAAAAAAAATATGATATACTTTAGGTATGTATTTGTGGCATAAGCCTCAAAATTATTTAAAATTATGTAAAATTATTTTTAGTTTAATATATTTTTCATACTTTTATAATATTTTATTATTTAAGATTATTTTAGAATTTTTTATTCTTTTCTTGAAAAAGTTAAATGTCTTTAAAGAAACTTTTAAGTTTAGAAAAATTAGAGATAATCAATCATAAATTTTTTGAATGACTCAATTGACCTATAATTATAAATAACTTTATTTTATTTTTAAAATGATCAAATGTATATATAAGCTTCTGAAAAAGTAAAATGAATATGGCATTATTCTATTTTCAGAACGGAACTGATATCAACCATAATCAAAACCATCCAAGCTGAATTTCACCCATTCCAATCATTAATTTCATTAAATTTGAAATAAAATAAAACTATGATTTGAATAGGAATAATGAATAAAAAATTAAGGTAAACTACACCATATACCACCAAACTTTAGACTAATCGTTATACCGCGAAACTTTGATTTTCGTTTTAATTCTATCACTGGACCGTTAAATCGTTAACAACCAAATCAAAACAACGTCTTTTTGATGAAGTGTCTACCTCGACAGCCATCAGCCATGTCATATTGCCGTTAACGATTTAATGGTTCAGTATACAATTATAACGAAAATCAAAGTTCAATACTACAATTTACAAAATTAAAAATTTAATATCATAGTCAATACAATACCTAAAGTTTGATAATAGCTGACGTAGTTTTTCCGGAAAATTAATCCATCATAAGTATTACTTTTTTTATATTTCTTTTGAGAAGTTGATTATCAGTTTATTAAACAAATAAACTTCACAAAAAAATTAATAAAAATCGAAGTAAAAACAATTTAATCAAGTTAACACTTGTATACATACAAAATAAGCACATTACGTACAAAATAGAATAACATTCTTACCCAAATCATAAATTACGTTTTAAGCTCTCATAGATGTCAAAGGGAAAGAGAGAGCATCAGGTTCTGGACGTAGTTGTTGGAAGAATAAACATGAACCTTATAAACTTAAAAAAAAATATAGCACAAGTCTATACACGAAATATAGATTCCGGAGGCAACTACATACTGCGCCGGCTTCTTTCCGGAAGCGTGTACGTTTTTCGCATATCTTGTTCGGCCATCTCACTGCCATTGAGGCACGTTATGTTCACTCCTTTCCGTTGGGGAGCCGGGAACAAAGGGCACAAAACCCCGGCCACCAAACATCGGTCGCATGAAAGCATTATCAAACTTACGCCAATAGTAATGAACGGTGTGTGCCGGGGTTGCAAGAAGTGCGCGAATGCTGCCCGGTCGATGAATTCCAACAAAACTATCATCAAAGGAGTCCTGAGCACTTCCGAGAAACGGTGCCTCCAACGATTTTGGAGTTGATTGGTCTGAGAGCATGCTGGTTGTTGCTTTAGGATGAGGCAGCAAGAACCTTATTAAAGGCTTAGTTAATAAACCAAAAACCTGTGCAGAACAAACAGATGATTTAACAACATTTTCGAGATATATCTGGCAGATTTGGACTCAACAATCGACATGGGAAAAAATATCTAAAATGCAGCAGAAACGCATAAATACGTCGGAACGTATATAACATGAAACACAGTTTTTCGACATCTGATTATGTATTGCAAATACACATTTATGCTCAGTTAGGTTCCAACGAACGATACAAAAATAAGGCTCTACATCCTAACAATAATTCCAACTCATTCCAAGGCAGCTAAACCATTCTTATGCAATTCGAATTACTTTGAGCAATAACGCAGAAGCGAAGCATTCAACATCGTAAAAAATAAATAAAGGGGAAAAAAGTAGGATAAATTGCAGAGTATATGGCAGATAAAATCAAATTATCAAATATCTAAGCAGAAAAATTAAAGCAGGAGATATCTTACCATAGTGCTGAATAGAACAACGGATATGGTGCTTGTGATCATAATTGCATTCCCTCGCAATTGTGTATGACCTGCCCTTGTAAACTGCATTTGAAGTAAAAAGTCTATCAGATGATATCAATTAGATTTGACGATTTTAGACACGCCCCAATTACATACTACGAGCACGATACAAGTATATGAAAGTAACAATGTGTCAAAATTTAGATAAATACAAGGTACTTAAACAAGATTTGATATGAAGTAATATGACCAAAACAGAAATATACAGATTGCCAGATTCAATGTCAATCAAACAAGTATCTCATTCTATCACTTTCTGAACGTATTCTAAAACATGCATATTTTTTGAAATTCATCTTCGAACAAACTTCTAACCAACTAATCGAAGCTCCAAATCAATGACTTATATAGAAAGGCTTCCTTCTTAAAAGAAGAAATATTATTAAGTCTTTACCTGATTATATGCAAGTGCCATAGATACAGCACCTCTCATGAGACCAGCCCACCATATTATAATCTAAACAAAGAAATCCAGACAAATAGTAACGTCAAATAATATCAATAATTGACTTGGAAGCAAAATGTTAAATATCTCGAACACCTACTTGTTCCCTGAAGCTGATTTTTTCACTAGCGAATTTCTTTGTCAAGTTGGATAAAAATGAGAGGGGAAACACGAAAGCTGCTCTTCCAGCCATAACAAGACCCAGCAGCACAGCGCTAACAGCAATCGACGTTCCAGGGCTACAGAAAAGGAGATCAAACACAATGAAAAACACAGCTCACCCATAAATGGAAGTTAATTTGGTACAAGTTGCATGGGAGAAAAAGCAGGGAGTCAAGACAAAAATGACTCATTAATTTACAATTTATCAAAATCTTGTTAGAGTTCCAAGCAGGTGTGATTGAATAAAAACATACCTATCACTTACAAATCTCCACTTCTCAATGTCCAAGGCATCCATGCCGACATAAAGAAAGATAAAAATCTCAGCAACAAATGACAAGGTTGCAAAAGCATGCCTGAGTTTAACCAAAAGAACTGAATCAGTTGAGGTGTATAAAGCGTTGAAATTGGGATTTTTGTTTTCTCCTAGTATCAACAGCACATGATCTTTATTGCCCTAAATCATCACTGTAAAGGGGACATACTTTGTAGTTACTCTTGAACTCTCAGTCACATTGTGCCAGGTATAATGTGACATCACAATCCCACAAAAGAACACCGTGAGAATGCCACTCAAATAGAACAGCTGCAGGGGAAGCAACATTAAAAGCATATTAATCAAAATAAGTTTGAATACAAAAAAGGAAGAGTTGCAAGAAACTGCTAGTCTTACTTCAGCCATGATATATGAAAGGTAAGCCATGAGCATCATAAGAGCAAACTCACGATCTGTTGAGTGCCTGAATATGTTGAAATCAAGCACATTAAATAATAAGTTCTGGACTTCAAAAAATATCAGTTGAATTCCTCTGTTAAGTAAATATTTCAAACTGACAAATGACTGAAACAGGAATATATTCTTATAGAAGTATTTTCAAGGTTGTTTGATGTGCAGATGACGATTATAGAAAAGTGGGTTGATATGAAGATCCAGATAGTATGGAAACATACCTGCCAAAGTACAACGTTTTGATGATGTAAGCACTAACCAGCCCAACCTGCAAGGAAAAGAAAAATATCACACCTTGGTGGAAGCACACTGTTCACAGAATGAATCAGATTTGCATGAAAAGATACTTACAACCACTCCCAGTACAGTGCTTGCTAAAAACAAATACAAAAAGTTGCCAAAAAACTCGAGAGCAATTTTAGGATTTGTATTTGTAAGGTCAAAACTCTGGATTGCATTGAAAAGCACCACAGATGTTGCATCATTTACAACACTCTCTCCGAAAACCAGACTGTAGAGTAGCGGAGTCTCATCCTGACTAAGCACCTGCACCATCAGAAACAGCTCCATTTTAGCAGGTTTGGTATATTAGTTTCAATTTAGAAAAAAAGCTATCACAATTTTAATCTATGCATACCTGCAGTGTGCAAACAGAATCTGTTGCAGCAAACATTGCACCAATTGCTGAAAGTCATAGGGAACAATAGTGAGGACACTGAAATAAGAAAAAAGACATTTTGGAGAATATGGGAGCAATAAGAGCAATTACCTAGAAAATCCCCAATTTCCAAGGAGCCAATGTCCATTTCCTTGAAGACGTTAATAACACCTGTTTGAAGCATCAGAGTTGCAATCATAACCAGTAAATTAGTCTTGGCAATACTAGGACATACATCAACAAATTAAGTTAAACCCTAAAGCTGCCAACCGGTTACCAACCCTACCCACAAAAATAGAAGAGAAGAAAATGAAATGCATCTGCACAGACTGCACTACAGTAAATTGTATCAATAAAGTCGTCGGAAATACCTAAAGATATAACCGTACAGGATATTAGTGTACCGACAGCCCCAAACAGCATGATGGTCATGAAGTTACGGAAAATTTGCTTCTTTTTCACCTGAAACCTGTCAGACAAAGCAGAGTTCAGAAGGGATTTCAAAAGCAAAAATTTAACTAAATGCAATGAACCTTAATATCACAAAAAAGATATCAATGTTCCTCTCATTTACAATAGTGAAACATTGGGAAATTCTAAATGTACTCAAGTTCAATCCAGAATGAAGAATCAGGGAAGAAGTGTTTAAACAAAGTAAAGTTTTACATTGGAAAAGTATTGCATATCCATCTATTTTACCTTCTATAAACTATAATAAACCATCTCCATGTTTTCCATTCACAAGACAAACGAAAATCAAGGAGAGCAAACTTACCCAGCATTGAATATAATTGGGGGCAGAAGATAAATAAAGAACAGATCTTCACTGAATACCAAAAGATGTGAGCTTTTACCACCACTTATCAACAAAATAATGACCCCAGTTAAAAGACCCTGAAAAAAAAATCAATTATATCAGACAACCGAAAAATATAAACCAAGCAATCAAAACTCATCTGAAATGTCCATGAATGACTAAACCCAGACCAATAGATATCAAGAGAGAAACTCACAATGATAAGGGCAGTGATTGACTCGTTCATCCATCTATTCTCCTCCAAAAGATGGCCAATCACAATGCAAGCGCAAAGAAGTGCAACAAATATGTTCATAGATACCACAGACGCATGGTCTGAAGTAGATAGTGTCTGCAACTTGGTAAAGATAGCAGCTAACTGCAGTGCCACCATATTGACCTCTTTATTTTATTAAAATTTATTGAACAACCAATAGCTTCTAACTGAAAGGGTGCTTCAGATTTAAGTTATCCTTCAACAATTTAAATCTTCCAAAACTTCTATGTCTCAGAACTGTCCATTTCAAGAACTTTCGACTCTTCAATCCTTAAGAACTCTGCATAACAATAAGCAAAGAGTCAGAACTAGCGTATTATTCTTAATATGCATACATATATATAATCAGTTTGCGTTCTTTATTTTCTGGTGGTTGATCATTGTATTCAACTGTTTAGAAACCTAGAAAAAGAAAATTATTAATTCTAAATATATAAAGATAATTAAAAGAAGTAGGAAGTATGTAGAAAGATAGAGAATTCAGAAGCCTCTTCAGTTACGGAGCTCAGTTATTTATAAACAATTTCCTAACTAAAAAAGCAAAAAGTTGATATATATATATACACACATACATATATATATATATATATATATATATAGAAGTAAATTTATGTCCTTCCCCCCCCCCTCCTTTTTTTGTTTCGTTTTTTGTTTTTTTTTTCTTGCATTCATCCACTTTCTCAGCAACCAAACATTTAACATACATAAAGAATCCATTTATAATTATAATTCATCCTTTTTTAAACTTCTTTTTGCAACTATTTCGCGATTTCATTGAGTCAAAATATCAACACACTGCTAAAAGTTTAAAAAATTATTCTCTTACATCACTTACTTTTCCTCCCATAAATCTCAGCAACCAAAAAATAAACACACAAAATTCAACTTACAGAATCGTTTTGTAGAATGAACACCATGCAGTAACAGAACATTCTTGTTTCAGGTCCTTTCAATTTCAGCAACTAATTTGTGATTTTAATGAATAAAATCAACAAACAGTTTCAAGACGCGAACATATCTGAAGAGAAATCTGTTTAAAACCACACACAAAAAAAAAACAAAGGCAAAAAGAGAATCCAAAGTTCCACTGTTTCAAACTTGCCCCACGTGAATCTTCAACTCTGCCACCAATCTCGCAAGAAATTGCCGCAATTCTCAATTTCCAGGCTTCAAATCTTCGTTTTACGATGGTAGAGAAACGATAAAAATCGACAGTGTTCGAAAGAAATCTGGAGTTCCTCTGAATTTTGTGTTTTTGAAGAGAATAAAGTAAAGGAGCTTTTTAAAATTTACAGAAATTTCTGGAAATTTATATATGTAATACATCTGTTATGAGATAGAGAGAGGAAATACAAATAGAGACGTGTTCGACTTGTGATTGGTCGACACAAATAAAAATAATAAAATAATATTAAAATGGGAATTTTAAAAAGGTAAAATTGAATTTGAACTGTTAGATCTATTGAATGAGTAGTTCGGAGTGAGCCACGTGGTTTTGTCGATGGTTTCATGTGAAAATGGACGTATATGATAATAAATCACATAACACGTAGGTACTAGTAAACAACCTTACGTCTCCCTCCTTCAGAAATAGTTTAAATTTTAGTTATTTAAATAAAATATAAAGTAATAGTAAGTAATTTCATTTTCATGTCCAAAAACGGTAAACAAATTATTGATTTTATGAGATTATTTGATTTATGAAATATAATATTATCTTTAAATATAATCCTTATTATTTCATTAATAAAACCAATTGAATACAAATACATTTATGTTCCTTTTTTACCCTCGCTTTGCTAGGTTATTTTTAAAAAAAATTAAAATTAATTGAAAATATATAACTTTGTCCATGCTTATTTTGATTGAATATTATTTTAATTATCAATTAAAATCATTAAAAATATAAAAATAATTTTATAATAATATCAATTATTATTTTAAAATAATGTTTTAAATCCACTAAAATTTTCGCTCCTTAATATTTAATTTCAAGATTAATTAATTCATATATAATTATTTATTAAACAACTTTTAAAAATATGTTTTTTACATAACGTTCACTTACATTAGAAGTATAAAATGTATATAATTTTTATATGATTTATTTTGTATATTTATTAAATTAAATTTATATAATTTAACTCGTTATATTGATTATATACTTTTAAGACGTGATGTATACAAATTTATAAATTAAATTTGTATCATTTAATTGTGGTATCACGCGATATTATATATATGTGTATATATATATATATAAAAGTTTCAATGATAAAAAATGATTTTTCTTTTTAGAGAACTTAAGTTCAAGCAACATTTAAGAAAATTATGAATATATTTTATCTTGTAATCACTCTAGACTATATATATATATATATATATATATATATATATATAAAACTTAAAATTTTAATTATTTTTAATTCTTTTTGTGGTACTTACAAAGTAATATTTGTTTACATTATTTTTTGACCAAAATTATAATCAATAATTAAGTTGAATATTATTATAATTATTTAAGGTTGGTGACCAAGTATTTAGCTCAATAATAGAGATAATGTCTTAACCTAATGCGATGAAAAATTATTTTGGAGAGATGTAATCTTTTTTGAAATCTCTGTAACTTTTGGGTTTATATTGCAGAGATAATTTTGTAGGGATTAAGAGAGTTTTTAGGATACATTGAGTTTTTGTATGTATACCGAATTTTGGAATACATGTGATATCATATACTTGTACTCTTCTTGCTCTCTATATCTATAATGGGTTATTGTTCACCCCGTCTATGGAGGTAACCAAGCCCACACCACATTAAAACTCATCTTATGTGCATGTTTTATTTTATGTTGCTATCGCTTTGATTATTTTTCTACCTTCAAATTCTAACAAATCATAATCTTTCTTAATTATTAAAAATGAACATACATTTTATAAATGTAGGTGCTCGAACCCAAAACTTAAAATATCGAGACTATTTAATAGATTCAAAATTTTAATTATTTTATAAAACTTACAAATAAAAAAGATAATATATACAAGTGTAGTAACGTGGGGATAGAGCTGGGTATATAGGCTAAGGCCCGCGGGCTACCCTTTTAACCCGCAACCCGTGTGGGTTTTGGACATCAAAAACTGAAGCTCGTTTAAATTGCAGGCTTTTTAGCCCGGACTATTAAACCCGCGGGTAGCCCGCGAAGTCCGCAATAGCCCGCTTAATTTAAAATTTATAAAATTTTAGAGAAAATAAATTTAAAGAATTTTATAGAAAAACAAAATAAATTACCTATAAATATGATGTTACTTATAACCATTGTAGTTCTTAAATTTATTAGGGCATTTGTCATAATTCTACCGTTGCTTGATATTTTTTTCATTTACAATGTGTTGAGTTAATCGATTGATGGAATCAGCCAAGAGGGGGTGATTTGGCAATTAAAATTTTGGTGGAAGCTTTTGCAGAAAATTGAAAGTAATTGCACAGCGATTTATAGTGGTTCGACTTTCTCAACCAAAGTCTACGTCCACTACCTTAGCTATTCACACTAAGGATTTTCCAACAAATTCACTAATTTGTTCTTTCTTTTGAGGCCAAAGAGATAACCTTACAACTCCCTCAAGAATATACCCAATTCTTGAGAACACTCTTTCTCAAAGAGAAGATTACAAATTTACAAACTTACAAGGAAATCCTCACAAGGTAGATTGTTTGCACAATTCTAGAACAAAGAAAAGAACACTCAAAAATGAATACAATTGAGTACAAGTAGTGTTCTTGAAAGCAAAATGAATATTGAATGAAAAATAGGCTTGAAATGCTCAAACTTGAGGTTTGATGCTTTCTCTTTGATTCTCTCTTAATTCTTGATTCTTGTTGTTTCTTCTTTTTGATCAATGGCTTCTAAGCTTGTTTAAATACTCCTTCAATTGATTTTGAAAGTTGGGAATGATTAGTGGAGTCAATAGAGCCGTTTAAGTGTGAAAACAATTAATAAAATCAGTTGGGAGCGTCAGTGCATCGATGCATACACAAGGTGCATCGGTGCATCAAGTGTAAAATTCAAATATTTTAACCGTTGGAACACTTAGTGCATCGGTACACTAAGTGTGCATCGATGCATAAAATGCATTCGATGTTTTGAATAAGCCTAAGTGCATCGATGCATAGTGTGTACATCGTTGCATAAAATGCAATCGATGTTTTCATTAAAATCTGAGTCCATCGATGCATGGAGAGTGCATCGATGCATAAGCTGCATTCGATGTTCAATTTATTCATTGGTGCATCGATGCATGGATTGGTGTATCGATGCATGGATTGGTGCATCGGTGCATGGATTGGTGCATCGGTGCATGGATTGGTGCATCGGTGCATGGATTGGTGTATCGATGCATTCCTTAGAAAAATTGATTTTAGGCTTGATTTTGGTCCAAAATACTTTGTGAAAATTGTTTCAAAAATATATTAAACACAATTTTACACATTTAGTAAGGTTTGAAATTGATCTTGAAAGACTTGGAGTAATAATTTGATATTCGATTAATTGAATCGAATATACTTATAAAATCTTAAAATTCATTTATACTTAGTTTTTTATATCGAAACATCAAAATATTTTCAACAATCTCCCCCTTTTTGATATAACAAAACACTTGAGTAATTTTAAGATTTGTTTTAAAAATTTGTTTTTCAAATCAATTTGAAAAGTTGAAAATTACTCCCCCTTACTATGATACATCTTCTCCCCCTTTTGTTAAATAAAAAAGACTAAAAAAAATTAGCCAATTTTTTTTAATAATAACAAAATTAAGCTGTTAAGATCACAATCAAAAGAGAGATTAGTCATTAGTTTCATAATCAAAATTCATATCGAATGTGAAATGGTAAATTGGTCATATATGTCTAATGATGCAAAAATAAGAAAATTCAAACCAAACCAAACATATATGTATTAAGTTCTTATAGCCAAAACAACCAAAACATTAATCCAAACATTCAATCATCCAAAATAAACAATCCAGAAACATCAAAATCAATCCAAGTTTTAAATCCAAGAAAGCATAACAAGGAAAAATCTACTCTATCGGAGGATTGGGAGGAGGAGGAAATCGTGCTTGCATCTCAAGAGAGAGAGCATCCATACGTGTAAGCATCTACCGTTGAAACTCCATTTGTTGAAAAATTGTTTGTTTTTGACGAAATTGATTGTAAAATTTAGTTTAGAATCATAATATAATCAATGTCCGATATAATGTTCATCCTAGAACTAATCAAAACTAGTTCTAAGTAAAAATCAATAAAACAGATGTTTTGAAATATTACCTTAAAAATTTTGGATTGAGAGGAATGTGATGTTTTGCACGATTTGATGATAAAAGCAGGATTGGGAGATGAAGAACGATTGAAATCCGTCAAAATTACGTTGATTTGAAGCTAAATGAGAGATTAGAGAGAGAGGGTGAACGGCGGTTTTGAGAGTGTTTTAAGGGTTTGAGAAAATAAAGAGAAAATTAGGGTTTTTATCCAAAAACCCGATGGATGCATCGATGCATGGCCTTGTGCATCGATGCACATTCAATGAGTGCATCGATGTACATTCAAGGAGTGCATCGGTGCACCTTCATGGTGTATCGATGCACATTCAAAGGGATGCATCGATGCACTGTTCAGTGATCGATGCATTAAGCACAAAAATATCAAAAATCAATTTTAAACACTTAAAATGCTAAATTATTTAGCTCTAGTGGTATTGGCAACTCATATATTGAAAATTAATTATGTTCAATCAATCAATTTTAACCTTTAACATTATTTGAACATATAATAAATTTTCACTAAGAATCATAAACTCCCCCTAACTATTAGCAAAGAATGCAATCAAAATAGTTATTTTTATAAGCATTTTCTTAAAACTAATTAAAAGTGCTAAAATTATTTTAAACACTAAGTGAAAATAGGTCAGTTAAACCTAATTCTCTCATAAGTGTCCAAAATCTTTCTTTGTCTAAAGGTTTTGTAAAAATATCCGCTAATTGGTGCAAAGTATCAACAAATTCTAGAACTACATCTTCCTTAGTGACATGGTCTCTAATGAAGTGATGTTTAATTTCAATGTGCTTAGTTCTAGAGTGTTGGATGGGATTTTTAGTGAGACAAATAGCACTAGTATTGTCACACTTGATAGGAATAGTATCTGCTTCAATTCCATAATCAAAAAGTTGTTGTTTCATCCATAAAACTTGTGCACAACAACTACCGGCTGAAATGTATTCTGCTTCAGTGGTAGATAATGCAACACGTTTTTGTTTCTTTGAAAACCAAGAAATCAACATATTTCCAAGGAATTGGCAAGTACCGGAGGTATTTTTCCTATATAATTTGCATTCTCCATAATCCGCATCAGAGAAGGCATGCAAGCTAAAATTAGAGTCTCTAGGGTACCAAAATCCTAAACTAGGAGTGTCCTTAAGGTATCTAAAGATCCTCTTAACGGCTAGTAAATGAGATTCTTTAGGACATGATTGAAATCTAGCACATAAGCAAACACTAAACATAATGTCTGGTCTACTTGCGATTAAATAAAGCAAAGATCCAATCATAGACCTATATAATTTAATATCCACACATTTACCTCCTTCATCTATGTCAAGCTTTGTTGATGAGCTCATTGGAGTGTTATGTGGTTTCCCATTTTCCAGTCCAAACTTCTTGAGCATATCTTTGACTTACTTAGCTTGATTGATGAAGATGTCATCTTTTCTTTGCTTGATTTGGAGTCCCAAGAAAAATGAGAGCTCCCCCATCATGCTCATCTCAAATTCACTTTGCATTAGCTTAGAAAATTCTTGGCAAAGAACATCATTAGTAGAACCAAATATTATATCATCAACATAAATTTGAACTACTAATAAATCTTTACCTTTATGCTTTAAAAACAATATAGTGTCAATCTTCCCTTTTAAAAAACCTTTTTCAATTAAAAAGTTTGACAATCTTTCATACCAAGCTCTAGGAGCTTGTTTTAAACCATAAAGTGCTTTTGTCAATTTAAGAACATGATCTGGAAATTTTGAATCTTCAAAACCAGGAGGTTGTTCCACATACACTTCTTCTTTTATAAAACCATTTAAAAATACACTTTTAACATCTATTTGATATAATTTAAATTCATTGAAACATGCAAATGCAAATAACATTCTAATTGCTTCCATCCTAGCTACGGGAGCGTATGTTTCATCATAGTTTATGCCCTCTTCTTGAGTATACCCTTGAGCAACAAGTCTAGCCTTGTTTCTCACTATATTACCACCTTCATCAAGCTTATTCCTAAATACCCATCTGGTACCTACAGTAGATTTATTACTAGGCCTTTCAACTAATGTTCATACTTTACTTCTCTCAAATTGATTTAACTCTTCTTGCATAGCCATAATCCAATGTTCATCTTTTAATGCTTCTTTGATGTTCTTAGGTTCTATGCATGAAATAAATGCAACATAATTACAAATATTTCTAAGAGAATATCTAGTTGTTAACCCTTTGGATATATCACCTATAATCTCACCATCCTTGACATAGTTGTACTCTCTTGGGTAAGACACTTCCCTTTCTTCAATGGTTGGATTCTCGAGGGGATCATGAGTTTCCTCATTTTTCGTTTCTTCCTTTGATGATGAATCTCCAACGTTATGTCTAACATCATTTGCTTATACAATACCTACATCATCATTAACACAAGAATCCTTCCTCGGAAGGGGATTATCATCGAAAACAAAATGTATAGACTCTTCTACAACTAAAGTTATTTTATTAAATACTTGATAAGCTTTAGAATTTAAGGAATAACCCAGAAAAATTCATTTATCACTTTTAGCATCAAATTTGCCAAGGTTTTCTTTACCGTTGTTTAAAACAAAACATTTACATCCAAAAGGATAAAAATAGCTAATGTTAGGCTTTTTATTTTTGAAAATTTCATATGGAGTTTTCTTTAAAATTGGCCTAATCATTACTCGATTTACAATATAACAAGCGGTATTTGTGGATTCCGCCCAAAAATATTTTTGCAAATTATTTTCACAAAGCATGGCTCTAGCCATTTCTTCTAAAGTTCGATTTTTCCTCTCAACAACTCCATTTTGTTGAGGGGTTCTAGGTGCTGAAAAATTATGTCTAATACCATTAGAATTACAAAACTCAGTAAATACGAGATTTTCAAATTCAGTGTCATGATCACTCATAACACTAGTTATAAAACAACCTTTTTCGTTTTGGATTATTTTTGAAAATGTGATGAAATGTTCTAATGCTTCATCTTTAGTACTTAAAAATAGAACCCAAGTATATCTAGAATAGTCATCTACCAAAACAAATGCATATTGTTTTCCACCAAGCTAGTAGTCCTAGTTGGCCCAAAAAGATCTATATGGATCAATTGTAATACTCTACTAGTTGATACGTCATTAATGGATTTAAAAGAAACTCGTTTTTGTTTTCCTTTAGCACAAGCATCACATATTTTATCATTATCAAATTTTAGTTTAGGTAACCCTCTTACTAAGTCTCCTTGAATTAGCCGTTGCAAAACACTCATACTAATATGTCCTAGTCTCCTATGACTTAACCAACTATCATGCTCATCCTTAGCAACTAGGCATAAATTAGTCATATCTATAGAATCTAAATGCACTATGTAAATGTTTCCTATTCTATGACCAACAAGCATAATCCGATTATATGCAATGTCAATAACTTTACAACCATTAGCTTCAAACATGACATTGAATCCCTTATCACAAAATTAACTAATACTCAAAAGATTATGCCTTAATCCATTCACATATAAAACATTCTTAATTTGTATGGAAGAGGTATTACTTATAGTGCCTATACCTTCAATGTGACCTTTTGAGTTATCATCAAAAGTCACATCTCTTCCATTTTTGGCGTTGAGCTCTATGAACCGGCTTTTGTCTCCTATCATGTGTCTTGAGCATCCACTATCAAGGTACCATGAGTTTGAGTTTATTTCCCGTGCCTTGTAGCAATGCTTCTTTTCCTACAAACATAGATTAATTTTTTATTTTTGGTACCCAAATTCTTTTGGGTCCATATTCATTAGTTTCCAAAATCCTATTCCCCTTAGGTATCCATTTGTGTAGGATATCCTTATCTTTAGTACTAATGAGTTCTTTAGGAACCCATATACTTCTAACAATTTTTCTATTAGAGGTTCTTTGGGGACCTCTATGATTGTAGTTTCTAAAACTTTTTCTAACAAAGTTAGTTTTTGAATTTTCTCCTTTTTGAAAACGTTTTGATCCAACTTTATCAAAAGAAGCTTTAAGATCATCAATTTTCTTTTGATGATCATCATTGACTCTTGAAAGTAAATTTTGCAAATAAATATTTTTCTTTTCAAACTCTTCTAGTTTGATTTGTAAATCTTTGATTTTACTTTCAAGATCATTGTTGGTCTTGGATATGAGATTATTTTCATTTTTCAATTTTGAAATATCATTTTTGTATTTTAAAAACAATTTCTCATAATCTGAAGTCAACCCATTATATTCCTCTAATAATTCATCATAAGATAAATCATCTAAATCAAATGAGTTAGAGGTTACCTTAGAATCTTCCCCGAATGCCATCAAGCACAAGTTTGCTACTTCTTGTTCCTCTTCATCGGAACCTTCTTCATCGCTCCATGTAGCCACATGAGCTTTGTGATTGTTCTTTGATTGACCATTTCTCTTCAATTATGGGCAATCATATTTGACATGCCCTGACTTTTTGCATTCATAGCAAATGATCGGGTCATTCTCTTTTGGTTCATTTTTGAAGCCTTCATTTCGTTTGAATTTTCTTCCTCGGTTAGGCCTCATCATTTTTCTGAACCGTTTGGCAAACAATGACATTTCCTCGTCATCGTCATCTTCATCCGAATCACTCTCATCTTTTGTGGATTTGAGAGCAACTCCAATGTTTTTCTTCTTCTCTTCCTCCTTTGGTGTCTCGTCAATCTTATCAAGGTCCACCTCATCTTCAAGCATCATTTCATGAGTGAGAAGGCAACCGATTATCTCTTCAAGAGTTAAGGACTTTAGGTTCTTAGCCTCGATGATTGTCGTCTTCTTTGATTGCCATGATTTTGGAAGTGAGTAAACTAACTTCCTCACAAGCTTTTCGTTTGGAATGATCTCTCCATATGATTTGAGACATTGACAATCGTTGAAAATCTATCCGTAATAGCTTTGATATCTTCATTTGGTTTCATCCTGAAATTTTCATAGCTATGTGTTAGAAGACTAATTTTAGATTCTTTTACCTCGTCCGTGCCTTCATGAGTGACTTGTAGTTTATCCCATATTTCTTTGACGATTGTACAAGATGAAACTCTTCCGTATTCATCTGGTCTAAGAGCACAAAATATGATATGAATGGCTTTGGAGTTGAGCTGGAAAATTTTTGTGTCTCCTTCACTCCACAATCTTGGATGAGTGAGAGGCTTGATATATCCGTCTTCTACAATATTACATGCTCCCATGTCACTTTCTTGAATGAAATACATCATCCTATTCTTCCAATAGGCATAGTTAGCTCCATTGAAGAAAGAAGGCTTGTTGACGGGCATCGAATCAAGACCGGAGTCGAAGTTTAAAGTGGAGGCCATTGATGACTTGATTATCGATGTAACTCTTCCCGAATCTACTCAAGAGGCGATTAAACCTTCAAATGAGTGAGGCTCTGATACCAATTGTTGAGTTAATCGATTGATGGAATCAGCCAAGAGGGAGGTGAATTGGCAATTAAAATTTTGGTGGAAGCTTTTGCAGAAAACTGAAAGTAATTGCACAACGATTTATAGTGGTTCGACTTTCTCAACCAAAGTCTACGTCCACTACCTTAGCTATCCACACTAAGGATTTTCCAACAAATTCACTAATTTGTTCTTTCTTTTGAGGCCAAAGAGATAACCTTACAACTCCCTCAATAATATACCCCAATTCTTGAGAACACTCTTTCTCAAAGAGAAGATTACAAATTTGCAAACTTACAAGGTAATCCTCACAAGATAGATTGTTTTCACAATTCTAGAACAAAGAAAAGAACACTAAAAAATGAATACAATTGAGTACAAGTAGTGTTCTTGAAAGCAAAATGAATATTGAATGAAAAATAGGCTTGAAATGCTCAAACTTTAGGTTTGATGCTTTCTCTTTGATTCTCTCTTAATTCTTGATTCTTGTTGTTTCTTCTTTTTTGATCAATGGATTCTAAGCTTGTTTAAATACTCCTTCAATTGATTTTGAACATTGGGAATGATTAGTGGAGTCAATATAGCCGTTTAAGTGTGAAAACAATTAATAAAATCAATTGGGAGCGTCAGTGCATCGATGCATACACAAGGTGCATCGGTGCATCAAGTGTAAAATTCAAATATTTTAATCGTTGGAACACTTAGTGCATCGGTACACTAAGTGTGCATCGATGCATAAAATGCATTCGATGTTTTGAATAAGCCTAAGTGCATCGATGCATAAAATGCAATTGATGTTTTCATTAAAACCTGAGTGCATCGATGCATAAACTGCATTCGATGTTCAATTTATTCATTGGTGCATCGGTGCATTCCTTTGAAAAATTGATTTTAGGCTTGATTTTGGTTCAAAATACTTTGTGAAAATTGTTTCAAATATATATTAAACACAATTTTACACATTTAGTAAGGTTTGAAATTGATCTTGAAAGACTTGGAGTAATAATTTGATATTCGATTAATTGAATCGAATATACTTATAAAATCTTTGTAAAATCTTAAAATTCATTTATACTTAGTTTGTTATATCGAAACATCAAAATATTTTCAACACAATGTATCAAAATATTCTTCATTTTAAAAAATAAAAATTAAAAGATTTATATAGTATTTTAGTCTTATAAAATTTATATCATTATCACTTTGGTATTTAAAGATTTTTTTTATTTAATTTTGACCTTTATTTTTTTCATGAAGTATGCCATCAATTTTGTTCTTTAATTATAAAAAGTCATGTGATATTCTAATAAATATATCACATGACACGTAATATTTGGATTAAAAATAAGAAAGAAACGTAAAAGAAAAAATTGAAAACATACTTTTCAATTTTTAAAGGTTTTTACAAAAGAAAATTTGTTAGATTTGTATAATGTTTAACTTTGTTGAATTTTTCTGTTTGAATTTCTGCTTCCAGACACTTCTGTGTCTTCATATTATAGCATTGAATAATCGTGTTTTATAAAAGTATAATGTGGTTATTGTTTTATTTGTTTTTTAATTTGGTGATATAAGTGAGTATTGTTTTTTTTAATTTGAGTTTAAGTAAATATATCGTTATATATATATATATATATTAATGATTAAAAAATTAAAAAAAATATTATTTTATAATCATTTCTGGCTATTTAAAATAAAATTTAAATATTATTTATTTTTTTGACGGTGCTACCTTCCTTTTCAAGTTACTGGATCATTTTTAAAGGTGTAGCAAGTTAGAATATTATTTTTTATTGCATTTAAAATATTTAAAATTATTTTTATTTCACGGGTCGCGGGTAAGCCCGTTTAACTCACGAGTTAAATGGACGGGCCACGGGCCTTAGAATTCAAAACCGTTTATAATTGCGGGTTTTTTAAACCGCTCCGTTTAAGCTCGTACCGTCAAAACCCGCGGACTAAACGGACGGGTAGCCCGTATACCCACCTCTACGTGGGGAGCTAAATATAAGTATAAGAATATAAATATTGAATTAGATATCAAATAAATATTGCATGTGATTTTAGGTGCCAATGTCACGAGCAATCTCACTCTTTACCATTCGTTGATCCTTCACGGATTTTAACATTAATCTTCTTCTTCTTTTTGTGTTTTTTTCCTTTTTTTTATATTTTTCTTCATTATTACCAAAATATTTTTGTGATTATTGTACCAACGAATTCTGTGAGTTTCAAAAGTTTTAGTTAATCAATTTTTGTAAATAATAATAATATTTATAATAATAATAATAAAGAATCTTAAGATTGATTAGATATGTTTGTCCAGACACGCATCATTGACCTACAGATTCTGATTTGGGTAAACTACTTATTTGGTCGTCCACATATTACTTAGTTATGTTTTGATCATCTAACTATTATTTTTTCTCAATGTATAATATCAAAATTAGCCCCCAACGTTTAACAACATGATCATTTTGCCCCATATTCTATTTTTTGGAGCATTTTGTCCCCCAACCTTTTTATTTTAGGGCAAAAAGGCCCCTAATATTTAACAGAATAATCACTCTATCTCTTATTCTTTTTTGGGGGGCATTTGGCCCTCAACGTTTCATTTTAGGTTAAAAAAAATATCCTATTTTGAAGCATTAATCGTGTGATAACTAATGGCTTACATCTATAGAGGGATATTTTTGACCCATAGTGAAACGTTGCCAAAAAATAATAAGGGCCAAAAGGACCATTTTAGTAAATGTCAAGGGCTATTCTTGGTATTATTCCCTTTTCAAAATCATATTTAGCATTACATTTTGATTCTATTTTGGCCATTTGTATGATGACATTTTAGTATTAACATTAATTTTTAACACTATGTACCAGAACAAAACTAAAATGTAACATTATGTATGATTTTAAAAAAATAATAATTAAGTGATCAAAAAAGAAATTGAGTAATAGATAGGTGATCAAATAGGTAGTTTACCCTTCAGATTTTTATACTTTGTTTGCGTTTATTGCAACTCAAATCCTTGTTTCACTAGATGAGCAAAAGTTTGTGTTTTTCTTAAAGAAAAATAAATTACAATAAAAATCTTAAAATTAAAATTAAATCATAAATAGGTTTGATATTTTGTTTAAAAACAAATCTTGGATAAAATTAAATTATTTGATAAATTAAAATTTAAAGGAAAATATGATTAGAATAAATATAAAAAACGTTGAAAATATTTTTTTTTATTAAATGAGAAATAGATCCTTATCTATTTAATATTTTTCACATTTTTCCATTAAAATCTAACGAATTACTTTGGTTTTAAATATCAAACATATTTAAAATATTAAAATTATCATTTTCTGATAAATTACTATTTTTCATTGAGTGATCAAACAAACCCTTAAAAAGATAAACACACAAATAGTATATGATTTTATTTTATAATTGAAGTTTTTTAATTAATTAATTTTATTGAGTTGGTGCATACAATTCTAGATTGTATATGTTGATAAAATGGTAATGTAAAGAAGTTGTTTGTATCTCATATTGGTGAGATACAAGTTTGATGAAATATTTATATATTAAAATTTGTTTTTATTCATAATAAGTAACAAGGAATGAAGTTAACGACTACAAAATTAAAAGTTTTATATTTTATCGATTGAGTTAATCGGGTTACTTTCAATTTTAGGGATTACATTAGTCCAGACAAAATTACATCTAAGACAATATCTATACGACACAATAAAATATACTAGCATTATATAGTATAAATAAATATAAATGTAGACTGATTTATAAAATTGGTAAACTACATGTCTAGCACCTAAATCATTACTTTTGTTCCATTTTGATACTTCAACTTTATTTTTTTTTCAAAATCATAGTTAATGTTTAGTTAGGTGCCATTTTAATATCCATTCGTTAAAAACTTAACGGTTATGTTGATTTGTCACCATAAAATAATGTTATACCATCATTGAAAACAATAAAATATATTACGTCAGCAGTTCTATTAAAGGGGATACCAAATTATAACATAAACTAGATGTTAAGTATGGTTTTGAAAAAAATAAAGTTTGAATACCAAAATGGAATAAAATAATAGTTTAGATACTAAACGTATAGTTTACCCTTATAATATTTACTTATTTTGCAATTTTTGAAGACTTAAATGATAATTTAATTTATGTAGGAGTAATACAATTGAATTTGAATGGAGAGACGTAATTTGAAGAAGAGGAGAGAACTTTTACGAAAGTGGGGCAATAATTGATTTGTGGTTGTACACTCATTGATTAAAGGATTTGCTTAAAAGAGTGTTAATTACGTTAACTGATTCAAATTCTAGTCCCATCCCTGGCTTATGTATTATGGGTAAAGTACACTACACATCACCCAATTGAAAGTAAGTTTCTTTTAGTCATTCAATTATAAAAAATTTCATTTTGATCATTGATTTTTTTTTATCGCCGGCTATTAACTTCAGACGAAAAGATATGTGTCAGTTTATAGAATGATATAATAAAATAATATGTATAATTCTTAATCTGTACACATATCAATTTGGTCTTAATTGTGAACAATTTAACCCCCGTCTTTACACACTGTAACAATTTGATCCTAAATTCGAAAAACCAAAATTTTATCATTTTAGAAAAGACCATGTTCTACCAACCCCAAACCCTACATATAAATATTTGTATTTATTAAAAAAATGGAAGTTATTACATGATAAAGTTATAAGTATATATCATCTTATCATACGTCGTTTATGATATCTATGAAAATGCTTTGCTTACCATACATATGTAACCCTACACATTTGACCTGACGTATGATGGGGATGTTGTCCTTGTCAACTTATAATATTCAATGTATTGCATGTTACCTCTACATATGCTGTCTGCCATTTGATAGTTCCTGGCAAAAATGTTGAGATAAGGTGATGATATGTAGTGTTGGAGTAAATATATTTTTAAAGTATTTGTATTTTGGTAACTAAAATCATTTTTTTAATTATAGTCATTATGGTTAAATTTTTATTATTTCGTTCACTGAACTAAACAGATACGACAATTGACTGACCTAGTATAATTTAAAATTAGAAAAATCATAGATTAAAAACTGCTCAACTTTTTAGTGTTTGTAGAAGTGGAACCAAACTTTCCATATTTTGCACTTTTGATCTCAAAATATCGAAACCTTGCAATTTGGTCCTATTTTTGATTAAACCTCCATGGTTACTTGCAAATGCTTAAGCCTTAGCACCGCACCTTGGGCACACCAGTTTTCAAAAATCTAGACCAACCGGTTGAACCAGAAGTCAATAATATGTCCTAGTATGCTATTGTTCCTTCCACGAGTGGTCGACGAGGGCTGGTTGTGACCAAGGCAACAACAATCGATTATAGAAACAGAAATGGAAAGAGGGAGTTGAATTTTACGACGACAACGGTTGCTTGCTCCGTGGCAGGTGTTGCTATGGGTGGTGAAGAGAAGCTGAAAGTTGTGACCTCGGAAGTTATTGAGAACGAGCGGAATAACAGGCTTCCTCATATTACTTATTTTTGTACACACACATCTTCCTTGTTATCTGCTTTAAATAATGGGTCAACTACATAAATAGTCACTGGAATATGAAAAAATTTACGCGGAATCAAATTAAATATTACACAATCAAACTAAATATTTACACGAAAGAAGAGATATGAGATGAAGTACAGAAAATATTTATGTTGTTAACGGTTGAGTGATTGATTTGTTACAAAATGATAACATCAATGATCATTTTGTTATTTTTAAAATTCTAGTGCTGAAAGAAGAAATGATCACATCAAACTTCTGTGACTGCAGTAACAACAATTGAATGACCAATTTAATACAAAATGATAAATATTAATAACCGTTTTCTTATTTTTAAAACTTTAATACTAAAAAAATAATTTCATAGATAATTTACGAAGTTTATCATATATACCTTTGAAACAAATTTAAATAAATAAAATTAACGGTCCAAATATTCCAAAATCCAAAAAGTTTAAAATCTAAATATAACCCAAACAAAGCTTGAGCACTGAAGCAGATTTCATAGGCCAAACAAAATAAGAGTTAATTGCACCATATGTCTTTAAAGTATGATCTTTATTTTAAATTGGTTCAAAAGCTTTTAAATGTTTTAATTTAATTCTAAACTAAGATTGTCATTCTAAATTAATCTTCAAACTTTTGAAAATTTCAATTTTATCTCCAAATTATGATCTTCATTCTAAATTGATCCTCAAACTTTCTGAACACTCCATTTCATCCCAAACTATACACATATACTAATTACATCTCTTGTTAATAAAATTGTTAGGTCAAGTTATATATTATTATATGTTTGAAAAAATTAGGTTAAACTATAATTGAAATTAATTACATATTTGGATGAATTTTGGGATTAAATTGAAATATTCAAAAGTTTAGGGATCAATTTAGAAAGGTCATAGTTTAGGGATAAAATTAGGATGTTCAAAAGTTTAAGGACTAATTTAGAATGAGATTCATAATTTAAGGATTAAATTAGAATCTTAAAAAATTTAAGGATCAATTTAAAATGAGAGTTATAGTTTGTGGATATATGATGTAATTAACTCATAAAATAACCAACAATATGTTGAGAAAGAAACTTTCCCTATAACCCCTCTCCGTTTTCAGGGGATCAAATACAAGGGTTTTGGATTTGGTCTGGAAAACACTAAAAAGAAGTTCCATTTTTGAAGAACAAAAGCAATGGCAAATTCAAACCCTCGAAGCAATTTGCGTTGCCCTCACTGCGCTGGCCCTCTTTCTAAAGAGATTGTAACAGTCTCTTACATGCATCTTCGTTTTTTGGTTTTTGTTTTTTTTTTCAAATTTTAATTTTCTTATTCAATGGTGCAGGAAACAAGTGAATGGACTGTTTCTCCGCTCGTGAGGAATAGTTTTGCCATGGTAAAAAGACTATCTTTTTCTTTCAATGTGGGGATTTTAGGTTTTTTTTTATAAAAAAATAGCTTTCATTGACCTTCTATTTGATTGGTTTTTGGAAATTTGGATACTTCCCCCCCAGTTTAGTAGTACAGATTTCCAATTTACAATGTTCTTGCAGTTTTTACTAAATCTTTTATTTGGGGTGTTTTATATATTGGAGGGTGGCTTAGTTTGTGTGTTCATGGTTGTTATTTTAGATTGGCTCTGCTGTTGGTGGCACTACAAGTGCGTTCTACGGGTTCAACCATGGTATGTGGATCTGTTTCTTCACCAATTAGATGTAGTTCATTTGATATGATTTGATTATAAAGCTGTAACTCAAGTTTTTTATATGATAGTCAATGCACCTTCAAAAGGAATTCCTTTTATGGGACAATATTTTCCGTGTTGTTTCAGAAGAGTCAATTCTAAATAACTATATGCGTTAATCTTTTCTGTCAATGATTTGGTTTTTAGATAAAAGGCAATATCTTGTTTAGCTTCAAAATTGCATCCTAGTTCAATCACACAAACCTGAAATTTAAGGTTAGCCTGCTCCTGGGACTAAAAGTTGATGACAAATTGATGCTTAAAGTTCCATGTTATAGATTCTATTCAAGGCCATATGTAAAATAGGTTTCATTTGTCCTTTGGAACACGAGTTTTGAGATTTATTATATGCCGACATAATACCATGATCTGTTTGTGCATTAACTATGCATATTTCTTGCCTTTTGATGTTTGTTTCATTGTTTGACACACTTAATGACTCGAGAAAAGCTATTTCTGATGCCCCACATGTCGATCAGAGTTTCGTTCGTCTTCCTGACTTGTATATATTTTTTGGTGCAGTTATGCCAATAGTCAGGAAATATGTAAAGGGACCCATGTGGGTGCATTTCCTTGTTGGTGTAAGTTCTTTATGTGCCAAATCTCTTGATTTGTCAATGACTTGTTTTGGGTTGGTTTGCAAGGCTTAGTTTTTTTAGCATAGTTTTATATTTGGTAATATTAATAATACGACTTAATTTACAGTTCTCTCCACCCCTCCTTTCCCCGCTCTGCACCGAGAAATTACCTAATTGAACTTACCTCCCATCAAAAGCTTTTCAATGTTGCGGATGTTGTTCCTAGGTCTCTCTGGTGTGCCTTCTGTTGTGCTCGTCAATGAACTGTTGATTCGTGACCTGAAAGTTGTTTTCGTTTTGCTCTTAGACTCCTTCCCTCATGATTATGATAAAGGATAAGATGTAAACCGTCCTTGTTTAGTTTCTGCACCATGTTAGTAATTATAAGTTTATAACTAGGTCAGTGGTGATTACTGCACATTAATGCTTTTGGTGGGTTGTATGTGAAGGTTAATGGCTTAATGCATTCTCATTTTCTCGTCATGCCGCCTGCTTGTCAATAACCAATAGGTTTTCGGTAGTCCACAAATACAATTTGGCTGAATTTTCTGCACTGCATACGCTTGCTCATATATGAAAAGATTTGCATAATTCTTCTTCTTTTTTTGCATGTAGGCACCACCTGTGATAGTGTTATCCTCCGCTTGTGCAGGATTGGCAGGTTAGAAAATCTTTTTAATGACCATCTTATTTATTTGTTACCTAAATTGATATTTCCTTGTGTTACAAGATCTGATGAAATCTTGCTTGATCAAATTATGTTTGCTTGGACTAACGGTTGCCACATTGCGACTCTCATGGTGTCTCGATGGGAAAAATCCACGGGTGGTGCTGTTCCGGCACTTGCTCAACTTGCTTCTTCATCGTACCATGCTGGGTTCTCGTCTTCTCAGTTGCCTCCATCTTCACAGGATGATAAGATGCATAAGTCTAGGACCAACTCTACTTTGTAATTATACGATATATATATAGAGATATCGGATTGATTTAAGAATTTAATCTTTAGGTTGTTAAAATAGTAATACTATGGAAATATGTAAAATTCCTTTCTTCGAATAAGAGTTCGAGTTTCTGGAGTGTATGTACAAAACAGAATCTATTTAATTCTTCATTTTGGACCGAAACGAAGCTACAACATCAGCAAGTATGCTGCAGAAAACTCAGGCTAAGGCCAGAAACACACAATAAAATCATCAGAACAAAAGGGGAAAAAAAATCATTATCAATCATTTGTCTGAGGTGTGTTTTCACTCCCCGGCAAAGCCTCCAACGACGAAGCTGAAGTTGAATCACTTCCGGATCCCGGTAAGGCCAGTAAACGTTCATAATGCCATGGAATCGGGATCCAATACTGCCTTCCGGTCCCAATTTCTCCACCATTTCGGGCATCTGCAACGCCGACTCTCCCCTCGCCATTCCTGGTGACGTTTGCCTCGATCTCCGAATAATCCCAACGCAGTTTATACCTGCATACTGGACAAGAACTATGAAGTTCCAGCCATGGAGTAATACATCCACTGTGGAATTTATGTTTGCATGGCATCTCTTTTGTTTCACTTCCAATCTCAATATCCTCCAAACATACAGAACAATGCAATATATCATCCACAGTAACATTTGGTATTGCTTCAATTGCTTCTTTCAGTGCCGGTGGAACGCCGTGGTGGTTCATATCATTCTCCGACAAATACTGCAACAAAAGATCCCAGCCATGCCCCATTAAGTAATCACCAAACGAAGCATGAACAATCAAAGCACCATCGTTGAATGGATCGGATACGATCATTCTCTCTCTCCTTTCTCTATTGATTTCAGGATTCTCCGGTTCAGAGACCGCTGCATTAGGCGTATCCTCAAGCATATGAAGAGCAGAAGAGCCTCTTCTCCTCCTCCTCATAAGCAGGGCTTCAAAATCTCTTCCTAGTTCATCATCCAATGCATCCTGTGATGAGTTGTTAACATCGGTTTGATCCCTGCCCGCGATACGCGACCGCGAAGTGCCTAAACCACTGATTATACCAAGCAAGATTGGAATCGGAGCCAAAAAGGAAAAATTGTTGGCTGATGCTGAATCAATGCCATTGGTGTTGGAGAAATATCTCATGCTGGATATTTCTTCGACAAATCCGGAGTCGCATGAAGGGCATTTGATCGTGGGCTCTATCGTTGGATTCACCATTTGAGAGCAACTGTAACACCAATACCTACCTACCATAATATCCCCCATCTTTCTCTATAACCTGCTTCAAATTCACCAACAAACGCATGAGAACGTGAATGGTTCAAAAACAAATTCATCTGCAACCTATGCTCAAATAAGAACAAAACCATAATCGTACCTTCGAGATAGAGGATGAGGGAGTTTAAGAGAATGATATTGTAAAGAAAATGAAATGGTATAGTGTTTAAAAAGGGTAGACAAAAGGAATGGTGTCCACTCTTTCTTTTTATTGTCTAAACTTGCCATATAATTTTTAGAACATTTCTTCTCTTACCAATCATTTTGTATGATTCAATTGCCTACTAGTCTGTATTCTTGGATTATCTCGTCATTAGTTGACGTTATACGACTTTTAATGCATCTTTTAACAAGTAAAATCTAATTTATTACAAAATTAAATCATTGACAGAATAAATCACTAATTATTTTTTCTTAAATTATTATCCTTATAAATGAATATATTCTCTATTCTAAACATAGATGTAGTTTTTATTTCAGAGTTTTGTGATTATATTTTAATAAGAGATAACAATGATAATAATACTTTCAATTAAGATTTACGTTTTGTTGATATTTGTCACTAATTATTTTTTCTTAAATTATTATCCTTATAAATGAATATATTCTCTATTCTAAACATAGATGTAGTTTTTATTTCAGAGTTTTGTGATTATATTTTAATAAGAGATAACAATGATAATAATAATTCAATTAAGATTTACGTTTTGTTGATATTTGTTTTTTTTTTAAATTAGAAATATTACAACTAAGATGACCCAAACCTCATCCTTGCCGTCTTAGCTCAGCTGGTAGAGCGCGTGGCTTTTAACCACGTGGTCGTGGGTTCGATTCCCACAGACGGCGTTTATATTTTTTTCCTCCTCCAGTTTTCTCCTGGCAACGAAAAGAGCAGATGAGATGGGTGGGGGTTAGTAATATAGCTTGCTACCAAAGTGATACTAAACGGCAGCATTCGGTTGCTTCTGGAGAATCATATTAAACATATGTTTGCTTCAGATTTTAAATTAAAAAAAAAAATCTGATGAATTTTTAAATTCTATTGAATCCATATACGGGTCTATGTTATGGGAATAATATCAATTTTAAAAACTATTTACTTAATTAATTAGCACACAACACAAATTTATTTAATAAATGAATATTATTTTGATAAATATATATTATGTAGACCATATTTTTCATAATACATATATTTGTAGGGTATATTTTCATTAATGTGATAAGAATTTATACAGTAATTTTAACGCAATTTTTAGATCAAAATAAAATAAATAAAAACAGGCTTAATTAAATTTAAGACATATCCTAGTTCAAAATCAATAAGTTTAATAATATATATATAATGAAGAAGATAAATGCATATGCATACATTATGTCGTTGTCGTTTGATCGACTCAAATGACGTAGTGATGGGTACACCAGTAAAGACATATCTTATCTAGGGATGGGCACGAGGTGAGGCGGGCCGATTTTTTGGCTATCCCGACCTCGACCCAAAAATATATGGCTCATACTTGATCCCGTCTCGCCCGGATAATTTTTAGTTTTTCTCCCACCTTGATTTTTAGACTAAAGCCACAACCTGGCTCAACCTAAATATATTAATATTTTAAAATAATTAAAATAATTTATTTATAATAATTTATTATATTTTAAATAATTAAAATAATATATTTTATAATATTTTACTATAATTTTAACGATTAAGGAATATGTTTTAATACTATACAAATTTCTAAAATTTTAAATATTATATATATATATATATATATAGAAAAGAAAAAAAAAATTTCTACCGGGTCGAGTTGGTGATTTTTCACCTAAACTCTATTCTACTCTGCCCCTAAACTATTTTTTATATAACCCGCCTTACCTCACCCAACCCGCCCCCACCCCACCCCGACCAAAATTTCTATTTTAAAAAATTACCCTTACAAGGTCGGGTTTAATCAATTCATGTCGGATTTAAATATTTTGACCATCTCTAATTCTATCAAACAAATCTTATAAAAAAATATGTTTACATAACACATATTTATAAAAAGAGTGTTCTTTTCTCAAATATACTTTTTTAAAAATTTAATTAAGTAAATAAATTTTAAATAAATATTGTTCTTATAATAATGCTTCAGTATAAACTAAACTAAATTTACCAATTTCTCAAGTAATTATCAATATGTTTAAAACAAAACGATTATAATATTATACGCTTTGATAGTTTAATTTTCAATATTATTATTTTATATATTAATGGTAGGATTTTTCTTCATGAATATCGATTTCGGCAACACATCGTCTTATATCCGGCGATTTTCCCGATATATCACCGGTGAACAGTATATTTCTCGATCTAACACCCTTAGCATTAAAACGCGCCTCCTGCACCGTGTTATACGATGATTTGGCGCCACATGGGGTATAGCGCCCCCTGCACCGCGCTATACGGTGATCTGGCATACACGTGGGTATAGCGCGGCCCCTGTAGCGCGTTATACTTAGATATCTGACACGTGGGGTATAGCGCAGTGCAGAGGGCGCGCTATACCCCTAATTACCCACCCTACCCCCTATAAATACCCCCATCCTCAATCACTTTTATCACACCAAATTCTCTCAAATTCTCTAAATTTCTCTCAAATACTCTCTATTTAAGGTATATTTTATAATATTTTTACTATTATGTTTTTACTTTATTTAATATTTTACTAATATAATTCTTTTGCAGATATATAATGGAAGGCAATCTACTTCGCTTGGATGGAAATCATATATCTCTACACTTTGCTGATACGGTAACATTTTAACGTTTTAATTTAATTTAAATTATTAGTAATATTTAGTTATTTATTTAATGCATGATTATTAGATTAAGAATTAAATATCTCGACACTTTGCTGATACAGTAACATTTTAACGTTTTAATTTAATTTAAATTATTAGTAATAATTAGTTAATTCATTTAATGCATGATTATTAGATTAAGAATTAATTTTTGTAATTATTCATTTTTAGGAGAAGGGCCGTGTATTAGATCCTTTTATTATGAATCTTAAGTTAGTGATATCCAGCCGTGTCTTGCCGTATTTAGTAGAGGTTGGATTCGGTTATATAGGTAGATATCAGGGTCACTGTAAGATAGAGCCAGACCTGATTTCTGCCTTAGTAGAGCGGTGGAGGCCGGAGACCCACACATTCCATCTTCCGTGCGAAGAGTGCACGATCACGCTTGAGGATGTTTCTATGCACCTGGGGCTTCCGGTGGATGGAGATGTGATATCGGTGATAACTTTCGATTCTTGGACTACTTTGTGTCGAGATAGTCTAGGACGTGTCCCAAAAAATTTTATCGGAGGTAGGATACCGTTAAATTGGTTAGATGCCAATTTTCGGGAGTTGAGCGCAGACGCCTCTGAGGATAAGGTTAAGATGTATGCACAGGCATGCATACTGGAGCTGATAGGAGGGTTGTTGATGCCGAAAAAATCGCGTAACCTAGTTCACTGCATGTGGTTGCGACATCTTAGCGACTTTCGTCTCGTCGGATCATTCAGGGAGATGTGTGGAGCCACTGACTACAGGCGTAATGCTATCGACGGATGTCTTCTGCTGCTGCAGTCT
The DNA here is from genome assembly GCF_006381635.1 of Hibiscus syriacus. Taxonomy (NCBI): domain Eukaryota; kingdom Viridiplantae; phylum Streptophyta; class Magnoliopsida; order Malvales; family Malvaceae; genus Hibiscus; species Hibiscus syriacus. The sequence goes on from NW_024063440.1 coordinate 943,769, forward strand.
TGGGCATGGTATCGATTGCCCTTTTTATGTCCCGTTGTGAAGAACTCATTCGTATTTCCACTACTTCTGAGGTAATTAGAAAACTGATTTTGTATATTAATAATTCTATACAGCGTATAACAAATTTTTGTCCTTGAATAGGTGGTCTACTGATAGGAAAAATCATCAGGAGCTACCTGATGATTTAGAAAATATTAGGGTGCTAATCGATCAGAAGGCTGGCACACAGGTATGAATTTTAATGTTTAAAAATCGATTTTAGATTATAGTTATATAATTAGATTATTATTTTGAAAAAAATTATATATTATTTGTTTTAGTTTGAATGAGTGCCATATTCTACTGATGATGTGAGGGCGGTGATCCCACCTGAGTTGAGGGGTCCATTAGATGTTTGGATGGCGATGATCCCTCTGATCTGTTATGCGACCGTCGAGTGGCACTCCACTGATCGCGAAATCCGGCAGTTTGGTTGTTTTTAACCAATTCCGAAAGCACCTCGCAATATGGACGAGCTGCATAGCTTAGATAGATGCGACAAGACAGATACAGATTGGCTGGTGAGGCATCATGTGTGGGTCGTGTTTTGGGAGGATCGACATCGGCGCCTTCCCCGTAGAGAGCCCATTTTTGATGACCTCTTGATGTATGCTGAGGATTATTATGAGTGGTTCAACAGTAACGGGAAACCGTTTCTACTTCCCGAGGATGCACGAGGGCAGACATTTCCACGACGTCGACAGAGACGTTCACCGACACAGCACCATCGTCCCCCGACTCGTGGACGGAGAGCAGGTGCTTCTGGTTCATCCTCAGCTGCACAAGCAGGACCTTCCCAGCAGCCACCGTAGCCATATATGATGTCACAACCATATATGATGCCGCCATCGCGTTTCCATTACCAGATGCCGCAGCCGCCGGCTTCACCTGGTTTTATGACCCCCGCCACCGCCATCATCACAGATGACCCCTCCTGGAGGCTATTATGGGTCTATGTTTGCAGATCCGACATAGGGTTCATATGCTAGATATTTGGCGGGTTCAGCCTCATCACCCATGGCCGCAGCACATACATCGCCTCCTGTACAGTTTTCACACTCAACGATGTCTGGGTTTTATGAGTTTTCCCAGTTTTCGCAGGCCGGTGGGATAGTCAGTCATACACCTCCAGGGTCCTTATTCTACGGAGGTGCTTCATCGTCATCAGCTCCTCATCAACCTAATGTACCTACACAAGACGATGATGACGATGACGATGATGATGACAGCGAGGAGTCAGAACCAGTGATACAAAGAAATCCTCCTCGAGACCGACAGCCACCGCCCTGCGGAACACATTCGCGTCGCAGGCATCGATAGATTTTGTTTTTTATTATATTTGTATTTACTTTATTTTGTTAAATTGTAATTTTTTTTATTTCTCATTTAATACTTACTTTATTTTGTTAAATTTGTTGGACTTTTTTAATGTATTTCAGTTCGTTTTGTTTATTACCATTTAATATCAATTATTGTAATTTGGTTATCATTTACCATTTAATACTTATTGTTATTAGTTTGTTAAAATTTAATGATTGTGTTTGTTTTTTTAATCTTCATCGGTGATTATCAAATGACATTAACTTGAAGTAAATGCAAATTAAAGTACAAGAATTATTATTTGATAATAAAATACATCATTTCCTCATCAATTGTTACTTGATGACAACAAAAGTGGACATGTTTTTCTAGTGTGTCATGGGTTTCTACAATGCCCACATCTTCTGTCTTGTCTAGATCTTTCTCTAATATCCATATCGCAATGAATTCGATTGGATTTTGGACGACCACGCTCCCTCAATAAACTCAGATTTGGTACAATCGGAAGCTAATCTTGAACCTCATCAGGGTCTTTTTCATTACCTATGGGGGAAACTCAAATTCGTATACCTTAAAAACTTCAGATAGTAGGTATACGGGATCCACAAAATGGTTATAGTCTTGACGTGTATGCGAGCAAGCTGCTATCATATTAGAGCATGGATACTTCAGAGTTTGAAAAAACCCGCAGTCGCACGTTCTGTCCCTTAGATTTACTCTTAACGACACAACTTCAATCCCTTGAAGAGGTCGCGACAACTCTGTGACACGAAACATTTCATGCCTTCTAGAGAAGCTTGTTACAGACATTCCATTTTGTTGAAAACATTTTGATATTTCGATATAACAAATTAATATAAATAAATTTTAAGATTTTCCAATAAGGTTTTCTAAGTATATTCGATACAATTATTCGAATAACAAAATATTACTCCAAATCTTTTAAAAGTCATTTTTAATCCTTACTCAAGTGTAAAATTAAGTTTTAATCTTAAAATAATTTCAAAACAATTTTACAAAGTATTTCGAACCTTTTCAAAGCCAAAAATTCCAGAATGTCCAGAGGGAACCGATTCCCCCCTGAATGGTTTGGCTCCGAGAATTCTAGTATGCTCGGAGGGAACCGATTCCCCCCACTGTTCAACGGTCGAAATATTTGAATTTTACACTTAGGGAACCGATTCCCCATGAGGCGTACTGATTCCCCCCACGCTCCAAGCTGTTGTATTAATGGTTTTCACACTTAAACGACTCCATTGACTCCACTAATCATCCCCAACGTTCAGAATCAATTGAGGGAGTATTTAAACAAGTTCTGAAGCCTTTGATCAATAAGAAATTATAGAGAAACAAGAGAGAAAGCATCAAACACCAAGTTTGTGCAAATCAAGCCAATTTTCCTTTCAATATTCATTTTGCTTTCAAGAACACCATTTGTAATTATTTTGGAGTGTTCTTTTCTTGTTCTAGAATTGTGCAAACAATCTACCTTGTGAGGATTTCCTTGTAAGCTTGCAAATTTGTAATCTTCTCTTTGGGAAAGAGTGTTCTCAAGAATTGGGGTATATTCTTGAGGGTGTTTTAAGGTTATCTCTTTGGCCTCAAAAGAAAGAACAAATTAGTGAATTTCCTTAGTGTGGATAGCTAAGGTAGTGGACGTAGACTTTGATTGAGAAAGTCGAATCACTCTAAATCGCTGTGCAATTACTTTCAATTTTCTGCAAAAGCTTCCACCAAATTTTTAATTGCCAATTCACCCCCCTCTTGGCCAATTCCGTCAATCGATTAACTCAACAATTGGTACCAGAGCCTAACTCATTTGAAGGTTTAATCACCTCTTGAGTCGATCCGGGAAGAGTTAAATCGATAAAGATGGCGTCTACTTCCGGTTCATTCTCCATGGAAGAATCCAGACCTATTGACATGCCTCCACACTTCAATGGAACAAATTATCGTCATTGGAAGAGGTGTATGATGATATTCATCAAATCATTTGATATGAAAGCTTGGATGATAATCAAGAAAGGATATTCCTCTCCTACTAAGAAGGCAAAGAAGTGGAGTGTTCAAGAACGGAAGGAAGCTCAACAAAACTCAAAGGCTATGCACATATTGTGTTGTGCAATTGATCCTAATGTATATAAATGAGTTTCTTCTTGTTCAAGTGCCAAGGAAATGTGGGATAAGCTTGAAGAGATCCATAGAGACAAGGAAGAAGAAGAACCAATAAAAGTGATGTCTTTATTAGCTTTCACAGAGCCAAAGGTATATTCTAACTCAAATATATCAAATTCAAAATCTTTTAATGAGTTACAAGATGCTTATGATAAATTATTTTCGGAGTTTGAGACCATGAACTCCAAATACAATAAATTGATTTATAAATTTATTGCTAAAAATGATCTTCTTTTGAAAGCTAAAACAGACTTGGAAAATCAAAATGAAATGTTGAGAAAGGAGTTAGAGCTTTCAAAAATAAAATCTAAAAACTTTGAAAAAGAAATTTTCAAATTAAACAAACTTCTTCTAGAAATGAAAATAGATTTTGAAAATCAAAATGAAATCTTGAAGAAGGATTTAGAACTCTCAAAAATGAAATTTGAAAGTATTGAAAAAGAAAATTTCAATTTGAAAGATAAGCTTGAATGTTTAACAAGAGAAAAAGAGATCATTCTAAATAATTCATCTAGTTCAATAATGACAATATGTTCACATTGTCATTATCATGGTCATAAGGAACATACTTGTCCTTTAAAGAAAGGAAAACGATTTAAAATTAGACAAGTATGGGTTCCAAAAGGAACAAGAGGCATTGAAACTAATTTTCAAGGATCCAAAGCAATTTGGATACCAAAATATACTTAAATGTCTCTTGTAGGTGTGTGAGAGCAATGGTGATAAAGATGATGATATTCAAGATGCTCTAGCCACACATAAAAAGGGAATGGGTAACCTCTAAACTTAATGTTTTTATTATTTGGTTGCTCATTTAGTTTATGCATGCATGAAGTTTTAAAATGTTGAATTATGTTTTATCTCATGTATGTTGAAAAATATTGTATGATGAACATGGTAATTTTTGGTAATGTTTTATAAACTCTAGTTCATCATATTAATTTTTGGTCAAAATTGTTTTAAAATGTAATTGATATCTCTTTAACAATTGATATCGATTTTTTTTCAAGAACTTTGGTTTTGCAAAATTTTGACCTGAAATTTTTCTTAATGTTTATGCATAGATTTTTTGTTTAAATATTATAAAGTTTTAATGCATAACATTTTCAAAAACTTTATGCGTGTGCTCTTAATCTCTATAATCAACATTGCATAATGTTTTATATGTGAATGGGTTAAAAACATAATCTTTTGAAAAATAAATTTGATAAAAGATACAATATTTTATTTTAAATGATTGCAAAATTGATTGACATTGCATCTATTTTTTATTATGCTTGTTGGTCATAAAATAGGGATATATGCATGATGCATTTAGATTTTATTAATATGACTATTTTGTGCCTAGTTGCTAAGGATGAACATGATAGTTGGTTATGGCATAGGAGACTAGGACATGCTAGTATGAGTGTTTTGCAACGGCTAATTCAAGGTGATTTAGTTCGAGGGTTGCCTAAACTTAAATTTGATAATGATAAAATCTGTGATGCTTGTGCTAAAGGAAAACAAAAGCGAGTTTCTTTTAAATCCATTAATGACGTATCAACTAGTAGAGTATTACAATTGATCCATATAGATCTTTTTGGGCTAACTAGGACTACTAGCTTGGGTGGAAAACAATATATATTTGTCTTGGTAGATGACTACTCTAGATATACTTGGGTTCTATTCTTAAGTACTAAAGATGAAGCATTATAAAAATTCATCACGTTTTTAAAAGTAATCTAAAACGATAAAGGTTACTCTATAACTAGTGTTAGGAGTGATCATGGCACTGAATTTGAAAATATTGGATTTACTGAGTTTTGTAATTCTAATGGTATTAGTCACAATTTTTCAGCACCTAGAACCCCTCAACAAAATGGAGTTGTTGAGAGGAAAAATAGAACTTTAGAAGAAATGGCTAGAACCATGCTTTGTGAAAATAATTTGCCAAAATATTTTTGGGCGAAAGCCACAAATACCGCTTGTTATGTTATAAATCGAGTAATGATTAGGCCAATTTTAAAGAAAACTCCATATGAAATTTTCAAAAATAAAAAGCCTAACATTAGCTATTTTCGTCCTTTTGGATGTAAATGTTTTGTTTTAAACAACGGTAAAGAGAACCTTGGCAAATTTGATGCTAAAAGTGATGAATGAATTTTTCTGGGTTATTCCTTAAATTCTAAAGCTTATCGAGTATTAAATAAAAGAACTTTAGTTGTAGAAGAGTCTATACAAGTTGTTTTCGATGATAATCCCCTTCCGAGGAAGGATTCTTGTGTGAATGATGATGTAGGTGTTATAAATACAAATGACGTTAGACATGACGTTGGAGAACCATCATCAAAGGAAGAAACGAAAAATGATGAAACTCATGATTCTCTTGAGAATCCAACCATTGAAGAAAGGGAAGTATCTTATCAAAGAGAGTACAACTATGTCAAGGATGGTGAAATTATAGGTGATCCATCCAAAGGGGTAACAACTCGATCTTCTCTTAGAAATATTTGTAATTATGTTGCATTTATTTCATGCATAGAGCCTAAGAATATTAAAGAAGCATTAAAAGATGAACATTGGATTATGGCTATGCAAGAAGAATTAAATCAATTTGAGAGAAGTAAAGTATGGGCATTAGTTGAAAGGCCTAGTAATAAATCTACTGTAGGTACTAGATGGGTATTTAGGAATAAGCTTGATGAGAGTGGTAATATAGTAAGAAACAAGGCTAGACTTGTTGCTCAAGGGTATACTCAAGAAGAGGGCATAAACTATGATGAAACATACGCTCCCGTAGCTAGGATGGAAGCAATTAGAATGTTATTAGCATTTGCATGTTTTCATGAATTAAAATTATATCAAATGGATGTTAAAAGTGCATTTTTAAATGGTTTTATAAACGAAGAAGTGTATGTGGAACAACCTCCAGGTTTTGAAGATTCAAAATTTCCGGATCATGTTCTTAAATTGACAAAAACACTTTATGGTTTAAAACAAGTTCCAAGAGCTTGGTATGAAAGATTGTCAAACTTTTTAATTGAAAAAGGTTTTTCAAAAGGGAAGGTTGACACTACATTGTTTTTAAAGCATAAAGGTAAAGATTTATTAGTAATTCAAATTTATGTTGATGATATAATATTTGGTTCTACTAATGATGTTCTTTGCCAAGAATTTTCTAAGCTAATACAAAGTGAGTTTGAGATGAACATGATGGGGGAGCTCTCATTTTTCTTGGGACTCCAAATCAAGCAAAGAAAAGATGTCATCTTCATCAATCAAGCTAAGTACGTCAAAGATATGCTCAAAAAGTTTAGACTGGAAAATGGCAAACCTCATGACACTCCAATGAGCTCTTCAACAAAGCTTGACTTAGATGAAGGAGGTAAATGTATAGATGTTAAATTATATAGGTCAATGATTGGCTCTTTGTTTTATCTAACTGCAAGTAGACCGGACATTATGTTTAGTATTTGCTTATGTGCTAGATTTCAATCATGTCCTAAGGAATCACATTTACTAGCTGTTAAGAGAATCTTTAGATACCTTAAGGACACTCATAGTTTAGGACTTTGGTATCCTAGAGATTCTAGCTTTAGCTTGCATGCCTTTTCTGATGCGGATTATGGAGGATGCAAATTAGATAGGAAAAGCACCTCCGGTACTTGCCAATTCCTTGGAAATATTCTAATTTCTTGGTTTTTAAAGAAACAAAATTGTGTTGCATTATCTACCACTGAAGCCAAATACATTTCAGCTAGTAGTTGTTGTGCACAAGTTTTATGGATGAAACAACAACTTTTTGATTATGAAATTGAAGCTAGTACCATTCCTATCAAGTGTGACAATACTAGTGCTATTTGTCTCACTAAAAATCCCATCCAACACTCTAGAACTAAGCACATTGAAATTAGACATCACTTCATTAGAGACCATGTCACTAAGGAAGATGTAGTTCTAGAATTTGTTGATACTTTGCATCAATTAGCGGATATCTATACAAAACTTTTAGATAAGGAACGTTTTTGGACACTTAGGAGAGAATTAGGTTTAACTGACCTATCTTCACTTAGTGTTTAAAATAATTTTAGCACTTTTAAGACTAAATGAAAAATGCTAATTTTTAATTGCATTCATTACTATTAGTTAGGGGGAGTTTATGATTCTTGATGAAAAATTAATTTTATGTTCAAATATCGTTTAAAGAATAACTTGATTATTTGAACATAATTAATTTTTTATATATGAGTTGCTAATACCACTAGAGAAGATTAATTTAGCATTTTGAGTGTTTAAAATACAAATTTTTAAATTATAGGGCAGAGGGAATCGATACCCTTGAAGGGGAACCGATTCCCCCTTTGAATGGGAACCGATTACCTCCTTGAGGGAATCGATACCCCCAATGGGTTCTGGATACATCACGACCAGAAAACTCATTCTCTCAAAACCTCTCTTCTTTCTTAAACATCGTTCATCCTCTCTCTAAATCTCCATTTTTGCCAAAATCATCAAATACAAGTTTGAATTAGATCGTTCTTCAACTTCTAATCCTTGCAAACAACATCACATTCTCATAAAATCCAAATTTTCAAGGTAATATTTCAAAATCCTCTATTTCATTGATTTTTGAACTTAGGACTAGTTTTGATTAGTTCTAAGATGAACATTACATCGAGCATTGGTTATATGATGATCTTACAACCAATTTCGTCAAAAACACTCAATTTTTTAAAATTATCTTTTAATTTCGAAATAAAAAAAATCAAGAATTGTTGTTTTAATTGATGTTTTTGATTCAATTATGTTGTTTTCATAAAAACTATGCTTATTATGATTTTCAAATATTATTTTCCAAATAGTTTTTCCAAAACATTTCCCTTTAGGATTCGGTTTAGAGAACCTTGAAATATTGAGGACTCATTTGAGTTTTGGTTTTTGATTATATTGCATACATGTGTTTAAATTTGCAGGTTACATATTCTATTTCGATTCTTAAACCATGTCAAATCCTAAACGACCTAGGACATTGTCTAGTCGCTCAACTCAAAACCGACCTCTTATTCCTCCACCCAATCCAAATAACCCAAATATGACCATTCTGAACTCTTGTTTCACGTACTTGGTCGTAGACAAAATCTATATCATAGGTACCATACTTGTTTTGAGTCATACAAAATCCGGGAATAACGTATCCCTTCGATTCAAGCTATAGAAGATATGAACTTTCAATATCTTCCTACTCTTAAATCCTAGAAGTTTGATAAACTCTTTAAACTCAAACCTTTGGTTTATCATCAATTAGTCCGCATTTTTCTATTCCAATGTGGTATGTGTCCAAAACGAGCGTCGATATGAAATTATAGGAATTCGATCCTATCTTTTAGGACAATTCATTTTTATAGACTCCAGCACAATCGCTACCCATTTTGGACTATATAACTCAGGTTTAATGAAAAAGAGACTGTGGATTCACCCTATAAGTATAAGGATAGTGAGAGTACCCTAAGAACTCATCATGATAGATTCCTTTATTATTTGATCTCTTGATGGTTTAGACCATCCGGAGGTAGGTACTCCTCCCATAGGAACATAGATATATGGTGGATATACTGTATCCAACATAAAAAGAAGATTAATCTGCCACATATCATCTTTAGTGAGTTTCCATAAACACTATTTCTTCCAAGAATATAGAAACCTTGGTTTATGGTTGTCTCCTTAGTAATTTGTTTATCAAACGTGGTCTTAGGTTCTCTTCTGATATTCCTATTCCTCTTCAAAACCAAATCAATCTTACTTCTTTAAAGAAAGCAAGATGGAAAAAGGATAAGGATAAGGAAACGGGACAATGGATTTATCTCCCGAACTCAAAACTTTGAATTGTGAAACATTTTGATGTTCATGGATTGTTTTATTTTTGGATGTTTGTATTTGATGGATAATTGGATATTTGAACTTACGTGCTTATATATTTGGTTTGGTTTTAACTTTCATTTTGTGCTTAATGTTTATTTTTGCATCATTTACATATTAGTTGCATTATGACCAATTTTGACATGTCACATTGTTTATGAATATTGATTATGAAACTAATGGCTAATGTTTCTCTTGATTGTGATCTTAGCAGCTTAAACTATATATAATCAATTGGCTAAATGATTTGAAAACCTTGTTTAAATTCTTTTAAAATGTCTTTTTGATTTAACAAAAAGGGGGAGAAGTGTTAAATGTTTTAAAGAGGAGAAGTGTTAAAGTAAAGGGGAGTAATTTTTCAAAACGTCGTTTTTTTTAATTTCAAAATCCTAAAATTACTAAAATGTTTTGTTATATCAAAAAGGGGGAGATTGTTGAAAACATTTTGATATTTCGATATAACAAATTAAGATAAATGAATTTTAAGATTTTCCAATAAGGTTTTCTAAGTATATTCGATACAATTATTCTAATAACAAAATATTACTCCAAATCTTTTAAAAGTCATTTTTAATCCTTACTCAAGTGTAAAATTAAGTTTTAATCTTAAAATAATTTCAAAACAATTTTACAAAGTATTTTGAACCGTTTCAAAGCCAAAAATTCCAGAATGTCCAGAGGGAACCGATTCCCCCCCAAGGGGGTACCGATTCCCCCTGAATGGTTTGGCTCCAAGAATTCCAGTATGCTCGGAGGGAACCGATTCCCCCCAGGGGGTACCGATTCCCCCACTGTTCAACGATCAAAATATTTGAATTTTACACTTAGGGAACCGATTCCCCATGAGGGGTACCAATTCCCCCACGCTCCAAGCTGTTGTATTAATGGTTTTCACACTTAAACGGCTCCATTGACTCCAGTAATAATCCCCAACGTTCAGAATCAATTGAGGGAGTATTTAAACAAGTTCTGAAGCCTTTGATCAATAAGAAATTATAGAGAAACAAGAGAGAAAGCATCAAACACCAAGTTTGTGCAAATCAAGCCAATTTTCCTTTCAATATTCATTTTGCTTTCAAGAACACCATTTGTGCTCATTTGTAATTATTTTGGAGTGTTCTTTTCTTGTTCTAGAATTATGCAAACAATCTACCTTGTGAGGATTTCCTTGAGAGTTTGCAAATTTGTAATCTTCTCTTTGGGAAAGAGTGTTCTCAAGAATTGGGGTATATTCTTGAGGGTGTTGTAAGGTTATCTCTTTGGCCTCAAAAGAAAGAACAAATTAGTGAATTTGTTGGAAAATCCTTAGTGTGGATAGCTAAGGTAGTGGACGTAGACTTTGATTGAGAAAGTCGAACCACTCTAAATCGCTATGCAATTACTTTTAATTTTCTGCAAAAGCTTCCACCAAATTTTTAATTGCCAATTCACCCCCCTCTTGGCCAATTCCGTCAATCGATTAACTCAACACATTTGATGCAACAATTTTTTTCTGTAGATCTGCAACTAATCTAGGGTGATACACATGACCGCCTTGCATCCAGGTTTGAGCTTATCCCCCGAGCTTCGTAAAAAGTGCCCCCAAATGAAAATATGTAGTCTTTACCAAAGCCGCTACTGGTAAGTGACGTGCACCCTTTAAGTTTGAATTGATTGCCTCTACCAAGTTGGTCGTCATGTGTCCACATCGATATCCACCATCATATGCGTTCGTCCACTTTTCTTTATCGATGAGGCTGATGTAATCATATCCTTCCTCGTTCTTCGCCCGCAACTCTTGAAACATTGATTCAAACGTTCGAGGAAGTAGTTCGTAACCTGATCAAAAAAAGTATAACTTACTAACTTGTTGTCTTTGCAAAATTAAAACTATCGAAAGAAAACAAACTTGCTAAGTTTCACTTACCCATGCGCACAATTAATTGACGCTCATCATTCTTCTTGTACCTTCCATGGTAGTTCGCGGCAATGTGTCGAAGACAATACCTATGTTGTACAAAGGGTGGTTGCCACATTGAACCCAAAGACTCCAATACTACTTTGATCCCAGCTCCGCGATCTGAAATGACACATATGTTTTCCCTCGTGATAACATGTGCCCGTAAATTTCGGAGGAAAAAAGCCCAAGAAGCTGTATCTTCTCCTTCGACAAGAGAAAAAGCAACTGGAAGAATGTTGCGATTGCCATCTTGGACAACTGCCAATAATAAAACTTGCTTGTATTTTCCATACAAGAAAGTCCCGTCGATCTGGACCACAGGCTTGCAGTATTTGACAGCATTAACGCACTGTGGGTAACTCCAAAAAACCCGGTAGAATTGATATCGATCGCGAAGAACTCGATCATTATGGTATGCATAGGATGTTTCGAAGTCCACAATTGTTCCAGGATTCAACGTTCGCACCAGCCTAAACCAACCTGGAAGTTTGTTGTAAGATGCATCCCATTCGCTATGAAGTTTGACAATGGCATTTTGTTTTGCCAACCAAGCTTTTTTATAGGAGACAGTGTACCCATACTGCGATTGTATAGCTGAAACCAACACTGCAACAACTATATGAGAGCTTGCTTTGACCATGGGCATGATGGCTTGACATATCACTTCAGAGTCCAAGTTGGGATGATCTTGGTTGACCCCTCCAGCACAACATGTGTGAGGACCGTTGTATACTGTTAGTTCCCATCTGTTGTTTTTCCTCTTCCTCTTCGATACGCGAACCATCCAATTGCATCCGTTTTCACGCTGGGCACAGTAGCATACATATTTTTCGGTCGTGGAGCGGTCTACTCTGGACTGAACAGAATTACGGATGTTGTAATTTTTGATAGCCATCATCGCTTCTTCTTTGCTTGAAAACTCCATGCCTAAAGATAACTCACCATTATTTATTGATGAGTAATACCCATAGTCACCGAGATGAGACATATCCGCAAATTCTGGCCCGTACATTGCACCATAATCAGCTTCATACATATGTGCAGGAGGGTCAGTTTGTGCCACATTTCCTGGAACTTCATCATCATCGGAGTTGAATTGCGGTGATTCTGGGTGAATGAATAGTCCAGTCTCAGCACCATCCGCACCAGGCTCACGAAGCGGTTCTTCTGGTGGAGATGATGGTTCCTCTATGCTCTCCACATTTAGGTCGAAGAACCTACTACTTGCACGCCTTCCCCTTGAACTGGAAGGCATATCGACATTGAGATCGAAAAAGCTCGCAGTCGAATGCCTCCCCCTGGAGCTTGAAGCCATCGTGTCAAATGGAAACTGCACAGATGGTTGCGTCGATGGCATCTCCATATGGTCAAAGAAATTTACAGATGAATGCATTCCCCTTGAACTGGACGCGGTGTTGCCATACGGATTGTTCATGGACCCACCTCGGTACATATTGTAAGGAGTTGCAGATGAATGTCTCCCCATTATGGCATTAAAATCATTACACATTACTGTAGTAGGGCTGTCAACTTGATCAACTTGTTCAGCTAACCCATAGTGTGAGCTTAAAGATTGACCCCGAACAACACATACTTGAACAAAATATGCATACATCTCAATAGCGGCGTCTGAATAATTACTTTGAGCTTCAACCATCATTTGAACATCATCATTGTTCGAAAGTTCGAACGCTGTATAAGTTAATGGCAACAATGATGTTGGAAATCTGTACTGCAACGACGACATTCTTCTACTACTTCCAACATGAATCTTCCTCGAAATCTTCGTTATCAGCTCCTCAAGAGTTATGTTTCTCTTGAATGATATTTTAACACGCTCATTTGATACGAAAACAACGCCGGTTACATCTTCTCGAATTTCACCATCATAATAAACAATAGCTGAAAGTCGCGCCATTATTTGAGTTTAAAAGTGCGGCACTATTATATCTGCAAAAAAAAATGAAACAAACCTGATTTAATAAATTATATATGAACGAACATATAACACAATAAAATTTTTACACATCAACGTAAATAAATTAAATAATATAATTTAATATTATTACATGCACCGCAAAACTATTTCGACGTATTCTCCCGCTTTCCAATTTTACAAACACAAAAATTAATTAAAAATAATTAGTATAATATTTTTTTCAAATAATCATAATAAACAATAAATATAATAAAAATTATAACAAAATTACCTTATAACGAAAAATCGTACGAACTTCTAAATAAAATATGAGAAGATTGCCAGAATTATTGACTCGTTGACGGAATTGTTGTATTAATTTATAAGTTGAGAGGAGAGATGTGAGAAACTTAACCGACGGAGAATGATATTTATAGCGAGGAAATTTATACAAAACGTGGTACCTGCCCCGCGCTATATCGAGTAAAGGTATGTCGCGGTACCTGCCCGCGCTATATAAAATTATGTCAGGAGTAAAGGTATGTCGCGATACCTGCCCCGCGCTATACCCCTACGTGGCGTATAACGCGCTGCAGGGGCTGTGCTATACCCACGTGTATGCCAGATCATCGTATAGCACGGTACAAAGGGCGCGCTATATCCCACGTGACGCCAAATCATCGTATAACACGATGCAGGGGGCGCGCTTTACTACTAAAGATGTTAGATCAAAAAATATAATCTGATTGATATTAGATCAAAAAATATACTGTTCACCGGTGATATATAAAAAAAAATAGCCCTTATATCCATTAGCAAAGTAGTTGATATTCGCCTAACACAACTAAGCAAAGCTCATACTCAAGACAAAGGCATTAACTTTTCCATCATCTTCCACGAGAAAAAAAATTTCTAAAAAAAAATTGGAGGATCCCAAGAAAAATCCCAAATCCCCTAACCAAGCCAACAACGCCTCTTTTTTTTTATACCTTTTATTAACCAATTTTCAATTTCCCGGATTTCACTATTCTTGATTCCTATTCTATTGGTATAGCTTTTGTTAAAAGTTGAGTCACTGATATCAATTAGGTACTTCGGTTTCACCGTTTCATCTGACGGAGGAAGAAGAAGGATCAGATATCACGTAAGTGGTTTTAGTTTCCTTTGACTGATTGCTTTCTGGGTTTTCAATGATTTGTCGTGTAATCTTTTTTTTTTGAATGGTTTTATGATTCAAATAGGTTGTTGAAGATATCTGTTATATTTGGTTAAAGTTTGTCTTTGAAAATGAACTTCAAAATAGAGGCTGATGAGAAAAATGGTACTGGTGATTCTGATAATGGTCAATTGTTGCGTGACATTGAGGAAATAAGCAAAGCCCTTTACTTGCATAAACCCTCATCGAAACCTTTGATTTCCACATCCGATTTTAGTTCTAAATCTGTCAGAAGTACCCGTCTTTCGGAATCTGATAAGGATAAGAAATCGTCGTCGTCGTGGGATTGGAAGAAGCCCTTGAAAGCATTAACTCATATTATGCAACATCGGTTTCATATTTGTTTCTTTCTCCATGTGCATTCTATTGAAGGCTTGACTGCCTGTTTAAATGACTTCAACTTATTTGTGTATTGGAAGAGGAAGGATGAGTTGCTGTCGACTCGTGCAGTGAGGGTCTTGGATGGAATCGCTGAATTTGAAGAGATATTGATGTATAAATGTCTTGTATATGGTAGTAAAAGCAGGCCTCATAATTTGGCAAAGTATGAGAGCAAGCTTTTCCTAATCAGTGCTTCTGTTGTTGACATGCCGGGGCATGATATAGGAAAGCATTGGATTGATCTCACAAGGCTGTTGCCGCTTAGTTTGGATGATCTAGAAGGGGAGAAAGGATCTGGTAAATGGACAACAAGCTTTAACCTTTCTGGCAAGGCTAAGGGTGCTACTCTAAATGTCAGTTTCATGGTAATGAAGGAAAATTTAGTTGAATCAAGTGGCGATATGAATGTATCACATTTTGTAAATCTAACAGAGACGGGGTCAAGCACAATGGGAGAGATCGGAGTTCTTCATGCAAGCAAGGGGAATGAGATGCTTCAGCATTGTGGAACTGTTCCAAGTAATGTAAACCGCAGGTCTCTGTCAGTTGATGTAAAGTTCGGTACTGAAGTTTTTCCAAATTTGGGACTGGAACTTTCCAAATCGATAAGCATTTTATATCAGAAATTTAATGAAGAGAGCTTAGATGGTTCATCGGGCTTAGATAAATTATCTGAACATTTGGAGCCACTTAAACCTGATTCCAAGTCTGCTAAAAATATAGATGAGTACGAAAACAACGAGTTTTTTGTTATTGAACAGGGTGTAGAAATGTGTCTGAAAGATCCAACTACTATTGAACAAAGTGGTATTCAGACTATTGATGCCTCTTCCATTGAAACCATCAACGTAGATGAGATCCTTAAAGATTGTGACAAAGACATTGACGAGGAGGCAGATCCAGTTTCAAAAATGTCCCGCTTCAGTCGCATGGTGGAGGCTGTGGTAGATGACCATGTAAAAGAAAAGAGTAATACATATTCCTCGGCTTTCAGTGACAAATTGGTTACAGAATCATCGATATCAGAATCTCCGTCTACTTTGGATGAGTTTATTGAGCATGAAAAGTTTATGGAGGCTAAATCATATTACGGGGCTAGCAAATTAACAAAAAAATTGCCAAGTTTGGATGACCTTGCTGACACTGTGGCTAGTGATTTCTTAAAGATGCTGGAAATTGAACATGATCCATTTAGCTTCAACTCTGATAGTGCTCTTGAATCTCCTAGGGAGCGTCTGTTGAGAGAGTTTGAAAAGGAAGCCCTAGCTTCTGGTGGCTTCATCCTAGATTTCGTTGAAACAGGAGAAGAGGAGTTCAATTCCCCTATTCCTGGTCCTTGCTGTGGGGATAATTATGAAGATTTTGCTTTCCCTTCTGTAATGCCTGGCAAAGAACAGAAGATAGAAAGGTTGTCACTGAAAGGCCAGAGGGCTGTCAAAGCGATTGAAGACTTGGATACTGGAGCTTTGATGCACAAGGGGAGCTTAGATGACAAGGTGTTCCAAAGTCCTCATGTTCGAAGTGATGGATTTGGAAGTCCAATTATGCTTTCCCCTGAATGAGGTCAATTGCCGCCAACAGAAGTGGATTCTAACATTTCATTCCAGGGAAGGATGGAATTGTTTTGCGATCTATGAATTCCACACTTTCAGAAATTTTAAAAATGTTGGCCACATGGTCTCATTCAAGTATACTGAGCAGATGTACTTTCTGCAAGATCGGGTAACTGATATTACAGAGACTGCTAAACTTTGCTTCACATGGAACGGAGAACATGTTCTTGCAGGTAAATAAATAGCTTAATGTATTTGAAGGATATTTGCTGAGAAATCATTGCAACAGATTGCACTAGAAGCTGCACCTAGGGTTGTCATGTTGGAGTGGTATGCATTCATGTCAGGGATGAATTTATGCATTTATCTTGTTTTTTCAGAGCTAATTCACATTCTGGATTTCAGAGATGATCATATGTTAATATGCTAATGAACTTTTCCATAACATTGAGATGGGTGGTTATTGCTAGGTGCTGGAGTATCGACGAAACATCTGCTAGAAAGCATGGGTTGCTTTGAGATCCCCCTTTGGAACTAAGGACCCGTTGGCTCTTCCATGATTGCTTAAATTCAGGTGGAGAGGGCTTTTGTCCCTCCAGAGAAAGGAATCTATAGCACAATGCTAGGAGACCGAAGAAAATGCTGAATCATGGGAGGCATATGGTAAAGGAGAAGGTACTCCATTTTTCAAAATCCTTGAGGTCCATGTTGCCGGGTTAAATGCCGAAGCCCTATAATCTAGGGGGAAAACTGCAGCGACAATCTGGGACCCGTTTGTTGCTGGCTACTGGCACAGCTAACTCTAATATGGGGAAAAGAAATTCAAAGTCATTGGCCATTGTATGAATCTGCCAATCAGTGTCTAGAAAGGTGCCGGCTGCAAATGTGCTGTGAAGTCTATCCTGTAATGTTCATGAAGCAAGAACTACTTGGAAAGAATTGACAGATTCAAGTCCACATTCTTGAAACCCTGATGTCATCGTCGAAGTTAAGGTTTTAAAGTTTATTTTAGATTGCAGCATTTGACTACTTATTAAGATGTCTTTATTTAATTGCTTTTTTGCTGCATTTTTACTATTCCTGCATATACACAACTTTTGTTGGAAGATTGTACAGTCCAATAGGAATTATGAATTTATGATCATTTCATGTCCATTTGATCTCTGTACTTCTCTTGCCATGGTTTATTCCTGCTGCAGTTATGTGCTCACCATCCTAGGAAAGGATTTAGATTTCCTAATCATAATACATGACTCAGGTATGCAGTTGATGTGATCATCGATGCAGGTTGATATTGGCCTTATGCAGGACTTCGCTGTGAGGGTATTAGTGATCGAAAAGAACTCCAAGCTGACAAGAAAACCATTGACTCAATAGATGCCCTGGTGATTATGGATCCCCTCATAAGTTGTAATCACATAAATTGGATCATCTTTATCTCTTTCAACTCTTTTCTTCACAGAGCATCCTTCATACAAACATCTGTAGTAGTTCCTGTTTATCAGATACGAAGAAATCGATGAAGAACTCCGCAAACAAACATAAAACAGGTACTTATTTAGCTTAGTTTAATGATTGAAAACAAAACATGCATAATATAAATGTAGATATACCTTGGATTTGGGCTGTTCTTCACCATCTTCTTCCCATATACTTTGTCCATCTGTTCCCATCATCCAGTATTTCAACCTCGGACTTTGTCTTGAATGCATATCGTTCTTTGGATTCGGTAGTTTCAGTTTCTCCTATTGAACACAATCAACAACAAAGAATCATAATACTCAGTAATGCTAGGTGGAGCTTTAGATGATTGTAATGAATGACCTTTTTCTTACCGCTACCATATGATTCTTGAATAAGTAGGCTGCCATTGCCGGCAAAATCATCAAGTACTTCAATGGCTTGATGAATATTGTTCTCAATCGGCCCTGGGATCGTAGCTTCGGTATAGTCGTCCTGCAACCATCCGTCAAAAGTGAAGTAAGCCTCAGGAAAATCGAACTTGGATTGATCGGCACAAGTCACTTTCAAGTGTGTTGCGGTCTAAAACTGTTATTAGACATTTCGGTAATTAAACTGAAGGATGTTCCGATAATGGTTGCGTGCATGTATTAATAGGCAGAGGTGGCTTCCCCATATACTTCAAGTGACATTGAAGGAAGCTTCAATGTTAATGCTGAAAGGCCAAAATGATAAAGATGATTTTGGGTCCCAGATAATACATTCCACTAAGAAGTTTAAAGGAACTGGGATTTCAACGAGGTGGAAGACCAAGACTTTCATTAGCTCTAGGCTCAATATAAAATTAAGTTCTTAAACTATACTTTTTTGTTAGGTGCTTAAAAATAAGTGTTTAACGCTTTTAACGTTATAATTTTAAGTACTTCCGTCGCAACACTAGTTAAAAAATATTTCACTAACACGTATTACATTTATATATATTTTCAAAATTTTTATTGGAAATAAATTAAAGAAATTATTAAAAAACATTTTTTAAGAGAAAAAAAAAACTAAATCCCCACTCACCTGCAAATCCCCTTCCTCGTCCGTGGAAATCCCTCCCTGTTGTTCACAGTTCATGCTTCAACCAATCGCATTTTAATGGTAAATTTGAAATTAAATTTAGGTATTTGAATTTATTGATTTAAAGAGATTGGATTGAGGATAAAAGGAATGGTTGACGGTGAAAGTATGACAACAAATAGATAATTATTCTACTATAGTAAAGACAGTTGATATGACCGACGATGAATGATAATAAGAGTTATAATGAAAGATTTTATGGTTTTTATTTTTTTTAATTTAAAAAAAAAATTGTTTTTCTAAAATTAATGATATTCTTATATTTCTCAAAAACATTTAAAAAATATAAACATATGAGTTAAATAATAATTTTTTAACAATCGTTATAACATAAATATTTAAAATTATAATAAAAAAACGTTATACACATATTTAAAGTAAAAAATTCTTCAAACGTTTAATATTAATAAATGATATAATTTGAACACTTATATTTTATTAAACCTTATTTTTAAGATAGGCAAAAATTTTGAAATCAATGTATTCTGATATAATATGATTAAATATTTTTTAAAAATTAGATTTAGTTGAAACCCATTCTGCCTTAATATATTTACTAACATTTATTTTAAAATTTTTAATTATTTTTCTTTAAATTTTTAACTATTTTTATATTCACTAAAATACTATTATTTATTGTTCGATTTATTTGGTTGAAGATTATTTTCTGTCCGTCGAGTCAGAGTATCTTACTTTTCATTTGTTATTTTAGTTTTAATTAAATTTTCTATTTTATTCTTAAAATATTTAACTCTAATATTCTAGATTTTTAATTTCCCAAATTATTTAAGCTTAAAAATTTTAAATTATTTATCAAATTAAATCTTTTAAGTTCAAACTATTTTAAATTTAATTGTATCTTTCAAATTTATATTTTAAAATTTTAAATTGTATGCTTAAATTTTATATTTTGTATAGAAATTTTATAAATTCATTATAGAAGAAAATTTAGTAAAATAATTCACGAGTCAAAATCATTTTAAGATAGACTTGATCAAAATTTATTTATAAATATATAATAATTATTACAGTTTAAAAAGTCTTCACGTGGACATAGTAAATTTAAAAAAATATACTTTGTTTTTACAAGAAATTGATATACGGATATGATAAATTTTAATAAAAAGTTATATTTTTATAAAATCATCTACACAACTCATCGTACTCGCATAATACCATGATTTGAACGTGTTTATTTAATAGATTCAAACATGGAAGTAAACTTTACATTCAAACATGGAAGTAAACTCAGATCATCAAACCTAAACCCATCAACGGCGATTATATAAACCATAATAGTATTCACTAAACCACACTCTTTCTCAACATATCTTGACCTCAATTGTCTTGGGTTTCTTAGGCTCCGGCGGCGGCAATTTCTCCACGGTGACCGTCAAAACCCCATCTTGACAAACCGCCGAGATCGCATCCGTATTAGCATTCTCCGGCAACACGAACTTCCTCATAAATTTGCCGACCCTCCTCTCCATTCTCACGTACTTGGCCCCTTCTTTCTCTTCCTCTCGCATCCGTTCACCGCTGATCAACAGCACGTTGTCGTCCTCCACCTGTACTATCATGTCCCCTGATTTCAGCCCCGGCATGTCGACGATGAAGACGTATGACTTGGGGTCTTCCCTGATATCTGCAGGAGTTGCCGCCATGGCCTTGGCGTCTCTGACGTATACACGAGAAGCAGCGTTGGGGTTCCTGTTGGCGTCGTCTTCGTGGAGATCCATCATGTGGTTGAGGGCGTGGAGGAGTGGGGAGTTGTAACCCATGATTCTGAAATCCATTTTTCTCTTCTTGGATGAGGATGAAGGATTTATGCTTTGGCTTTTGAAGATCCGATTTTCGCTGGATTTAAGAGGACGGGGTTTATGCATTTAAATGATAGCGATGGGAGCTTTCGAGAAGATTTTTGTACATTCTGGAAGAGTCTTGAGACTTTCGAGAATGTGTTGTCAGGTCAAGAAATGTGCGATTCATAAGGTGGTTTTATTTAAAAAAAACATTTTGGGTAAATTACATAAATAGCCCCTATTAGATATTATTTTTTTGAGTTTAACTATTAAAAATTATAAAATATTCTTTGATTATAAGGAATTGTTTTGTTAAATCACTCGATTATTAAAAAATTATAAGGTCAAGAATTGTGCGATTCATAAGGCGGTTTTATTTAAAAAAACATTTTGGGTAAATTACATAAATAGCCCCTCTTAGATATTATTTTTTTGGTTTAACTATTAAAAATTATAAAATATTCTTTGATTATAAGAAATTGTTTTGTTAAATCACTCGATTATTAAAAGTTACAAAGAAGTCACTTGATTATTCATTATGTTCTAAACTCATTTTTTTCGTTAAAAAATTAACAGTCGCATGAGTTGTACATTAACATGTTGACTGACATATGATAGTTGTTTGAGATTATAAAATCAGATTCTATCATATCATAGTCAGCATGTTAACGTCCAACTCAGGCTTGTCTTAGAAAATATGTGGGCCCTATGCTACTTTATTGGAATGAGACCCCTAAAATATATTATAATAAGGTAAAATTGTAAAATATCAAAATTTAAGAAAGTTCAAATTAGGTTTGATATAATTAAGATCTTTTTGTTCGTTAAATACCATAAATTTGGTGATTTTGATTATAATTGAATTGTTGAAATAATAAGGGAGAAAATTAAAAACAATAGTTAAATCTTGCAATTTTTTTTTAAGTTAGCAGTTTTTCCAAAGTATGGGATCCTTAAATTTTGGGGCTTTGTGACGTGTCACATTATACACTTACTAATGGATGGGCATGATCTAGCTCAAATTGTCGTTAATTTCTTAATGAAAAATGACGAATTTAGAACATGATGAATAATTAGGTGACCATTTTGTAACTTCTAATAATTGAAAGACTTAACAAAGTATCTCTCTATAGATGGGGATTCAACAAAGTAATATCTTAGAGATTTTAGTACATTTTTTTTACATTTCTACTTAGAACACTTCTTTTTAGTATTATTCATAAGTTTCTTTTTAGTTTTTATTTTCTATTATACTAAACAGATGTTAATTATCTTATTATTTTCAGAAATAAAATTAAAAATTATTTTTTTTAAAAAAATCGAATTTAATATTAATTTTCTCATTTAACTTTTATATTTTAATTGTAAAAAAATACAATTGTTCATTTTATTTATCATGTTCGTTAAATATTTGACATAAAATTAAACAGTTAAACTTATATATATTATAATAAAATTATATTTCTTTTAAAAAATGTGTCTAATAAATATATAAAATAATTAATTTTAAATTCTATATTTTCATTATTATTTTCCTATACCAGATTAAATATTATGAGGAACCTAAATTCTCATATTTGATAGCAAACAAATTATTAAAGGCTTAATAATATTAAAGATTTTTTAAAATTTTCAAAAAATTAATGTAATTTTTAAATTTATTTTGTGTTTAATATTTTTGTTTAAAACTGACAAAATATTAATCTAACCTTTTCATTTATAAATAAAATATTAAATTTATTAAATTGACTTAACAGTTATAAATGATAACGTGATAAAAAACTATTTTATTAAATATAATAGATAGCAGCTAAAATATTAAAATACAAGGCATTTGAAGGAATACCTAAATTATTTATTCATTTAATACACATGGCTATTCTTTCTTTCTTAGTACATTTGATTATAAGATATTATTTTATTAATTTCATTTATTATTGAAAGTTACAACATTAATTATTGTCTAATCTAAGATATTATTTTATTAAGTTTCTTAACTATTAAAAATAATAAAATATTAATTTTTCGATTATGAAACGTTACTTTGTTGAGTCTCGTAACTATTGAAAGTTACAAAAATAGTTATTCGATTATTCATATGTTCCAAATTCGTTCTTTTCCATTAAAATATTGGCAGTCGTCTAAGCTGGACGTAAGCATATTGATTAGGATATGGTAAGATCTGATGACATAATCATTTGAGTTATATTTTGTGGATCGATTCTCCGTTTACATTATACCGTCAAGCCAATGTTTGAAATATTATGTCGCCGAGTCAGTGTTTAAAAACAATGATGGTGCCAATAGACATCATTAAAAATATAATTTTATCATATTTCAGTCAGTATATTAACGTTTAGCTCAGACAGTCGTCAAATTTTAACGGAAAAGACGAGTTTGAAATATTTGAATAGTCGGATGACCATTTCGTAAATTTAATAGTTGAGACTCAACAAAATAACATCTTATAGTCGAAAAATCATTTTGTAACTTGTAAGTGTTGGGGACTCAACAAAGCACCACTTTATAATCAGAAGATCATTTGTATATTTTACTCAATATTTATTTGATATATAAATTATAATTTATATATTTTAACATTTAAAGAATTAATTTATGATTTTTAGAGTTTGGAGGATTAGAATTTATGATCTAGTTTATCTCGTTGATAATGGGGACGATCCTGTCTCGAGCACTTTATATGTAAAGATGGATCAAGAGAGAAACGAGTAAGGACAACCGTTCCTCCTAGAATTTTTAAGTATCTATATATTTAAAATATTTTTTTTATATTTTTAATTGAAAATTTAGGTTGATCTCTTAAATTTTTATAAGTTCTCCCCTTAAAAATTATATATTCACCTCTTTTAACATAAAATCTTGCGTCTAGATGCCCTTGTGGTTACCCAGAGCAGTGTTGGCACTGCAACTGTTAGTTTAGGATTTTCCGATACTACAGCCATCACTATAGCTAGTGCCGCTGCAGCGTTAAGTTCAGCTATAGCCGCACAACTCGTCTGTACCCCGATCGATGTGAGCCAAAGACTTATTGTTCAAGGTAACGACAATGGTAACAGTAGCAAGTATGTGTTTCCGAATGTGAATTCTTGTAGATATAGGAATGATCTTGATGCATTTAGGAAGTTTCAATATTGTGACTCAAGGATTACATAGGGGATTCAGGATCTCGATATCATTGTTGAATGCGGTTTTTCGGGTGTCTTCCTCTGTTACACACAAGCTTATTTCGGATAGTTTCAGATGATCTATGTGCAGAAAAGACAGAGCGGGGTGACTGGGGGATCTGGTTTTAGGCCTGATTTAAGGACCTTACTTGCAATTCAAGGGTTAAGTGCAGCCATGGCTAGTGACTGGCGGATTGGCTGTTTGTTGCAGGGGATCGGGACTGAGGTGTGCTTCGATGTCCATGTCCGTGGGCCGTGGCAACCATGATCACTAAATTCGAGTTCTTGAAACGGTTATCGACCAAGAGACAAGAGAGCTTGACACCATGAATATGAGTTCTTACAATCACCTGCATTTAAGCTTAGAAACTAGAATACAAATTCTTGCATTTAAAGGCTCAAGTTTCCCTTCCAATGGCAGGAAGAAGATGATTCTCAACCTGCTTACAAAAATCTCCTTTTCTTTATAACCCTCTACACGTACAACCCAAGATTGATTTCCTTGGTTAAATGTTATTTTTCTATGTCGAATAGCGTGGTTGTTTATATCTCTATATGTTGCAACTTGTTCAAGTGCTCGAGATACCGGAGCCGGTTACGTGGCTTGGGGGTCAATCAACCCTTGTGGAATCTGTAAGTTGATAGCTCGTTCGCGGGTTAAAGAATACAGCTTTCGTGTATGATGTTTTTTGTGGTTTTAATAAGCCTTCTAACTGGATATGTAATGCTTAAATTGTTTGCATTGTGATAGTTTGGAGAAGTTCTGGCAACGACTGAACATGAAGAGAACATAATAATAGTGGAGATTGATTATTCGATACTCGAGCAATGAAGGTGACCGCCGGTGGCTTTTCCAGCTAGTATTTGTTCTATGGAATTCGTCTATTCGATAATGTTTTCGATCGTTCTAAGTGGTGGTTTGTGATACAAATTCAAGGCGAGTCTTCCCTTCACGAAACAACGGCGAGGTGATCTTTACAAGCTGGTAGACATGCAGAGGTTCAACTCTTATTGAGGTAAGAGAAGAGGAGAGAAGAGAAACGAAAAGGGGCCTTCGTTAATGGAACTCAACAGTTTTTGAAAATACTGTTTTTTTAAAGAGACTTGTGGACATGATCCCAGTCAATAAATGCTTTCATTTACGTGAAAAATGGCTGATCAAATGTATCTTTCAAGGTTTCATTTCGAAATTCATATGCAATAAATTTTGAAAATATACAGTGATGTTTTATAGTGATTTTTTTTTTACATATAATGAAAATTTAATATAATAATTAACATAAAAATTCATAATTGATTGAATACTTAAAAAAGATATAAAGTTAATAAAATGATTGAGATTTAAACTAAAATTTTCAAAAATAAAATTATTGAATCCTTGAAAGGTTATGTTCTCGTATCCATATCCGAATATATATTGTACACGAATATTGGAACAAAGTATTTAAAAAATAAAAAAAATCGAAACAACATTCCATGCAGATATGGCACGTATGGTCTACTTATGCAGATATCATCCCAATCGCACACACTAATCCCTTTTTTGTATACATTTTCACCAGCAAAATGCAGGATACGTGAGTTGTTATGAATATGGCTCTCTTCCTGGGTGTTCACTTCAGCAGCACTCGTAATCGAAAGCTAGAAATCTGAATGATATAAACAAACTAAAGTTGAATGAGTTATGGGTGTACGGCATAATGGGCATTCGGGCTTTTCGTTGCACCATTCCATGATGCAGTTCCTACAGACAGATCATGATATATGAATGAGTTTTTGCAGTTTCACCCAAAATATAGAAGCCACGTCGAAGATTAGTGAGGCAAAAGGGGGGAATAAGGAAAGATACCAGCAGAATACATGACCGCACGGTGTAGCTGTCGGGTATTGTCGATTGCTTAGGCATAAGGTGCATTTGCAAACAACAGATGTTGACTGAATTTGCACAAGCAGTAGCTTAGTTAATATAAGCAGAAAGGTGATGAGAATTTGTTTATCAATGATACAGTCCTTTTATGATGAGACTAATGCTCCATAATGGTTTAAAACATTTAATCAATTGTATCCGCCATTGACTAGTAACACAAACACCTAGTACTTAAGATCTCTTACCTAGCACTTTCCGACAATGATTATTGAAATAAGAAAATAAAAGTAGTGGAAGACGATGAAAACAAAATACATAAACAGAATACTAAGATAAACTTGAAAATTTATCTCTGAAGTTGATTCACCGACCCATGTAACCCGGTCAGCCTCCATTGGTATCAAGTTGCCTTCTTCGTTTAAAACAGGCAAACCTTGTCCTACAGGCTCAAACAACAATGTGTCAAACAATACATGCCAATCTCTCATGGCACAACTGCATGAAATGAGGAAAAATAAACGACTTTAAACATATTTCCTAGCGAACAGAGTAGGTTTACTATCAGCTATCTGGAGAGCTTCATGAAGTACTAAGACAGCCTAGACCCTTCATTTCAGATGATTGAGATGGACCTTTTGTACAATTAAGTTGATATTCATTCTAGCAACAATCCAAAAGATTCAATTTTATAGGCAAGCAAGCTTAGGTTATAGGTTAACCATCAAGCATTTGACAATTGGTAATTGGCATAAAGAAGCTTTTCATTTCGAAAGGTGCAAGTTTACGTAAGCAATATAAGGAAACTTGTTGCAAATTAACCTGATGGGTTTTGATGGGTCCCCAATGAGGTCTGATGAATTGAGCTTGTAATTGAAGATAAGTTGCTGCGTCGCAGACCTTCGGCAGCAACAATGCATAGCTGAATTAAGAGGAAAATCCCCAGGATTTGGTACCTAAGGTTAGTCGCAGCCAAGAATGTTACCATCAGTACACTCCAACTTCCCCTCACATGATGATGAGCTCCACACATGTAAAGAACTAAAGAAGAGATGCCGCATCAAAACAAACAAGATTTGTAGAAGCAAGTAGCGAACCATGTACCTGGGTCTTTGATTTGATGGCTTCCCTATGAATACGTAGCGAATGCCAGACGCACGTTTGGATATATGATAATAGAGACCTGCCAAGATTTGTCAGGGGAGAATTTGGGAATTTTAAGATGAGTAAAGTTCCAATTCAAAAAGTTATTAATAACTCTAGATGAGTAAGCTCTAAATACCTTCAAAGTAGAAGAACATGAGGTTAGCACGTAGAACCCATTGCAATAATTCACGAGCTATAGGCAGCATCTGTATGCAACAGCACTAAAATACATCAGTCCAAAGCCGATCACCATACTAGCAGGTGTTGGGGAAAGGCCATGAGGTCCAGCGACCTAAAGAACACCATATTAGCTATCAAAGAACAAATTCAGATGCATATTTTGAGGAAAATATAATTCATTTCGTTTCCAAAATCATAAAACCTGAGTGATGTCACAGCATTCTTCTCCTAATGTTTGCTGCCCAGAGCCTGTTGTTAAAACATAGTAAAGCATTTGACCTAGGAGTTTGGTCTGCGTAATTAATTTTTTTTAAATGTTAGAATTTTTGAAAAATAAAATATTTTTTAGTGAGATATTGAGGATCGAAATTTAGAACTAACCTCGTTCTGATAAGCTACCGCAACTCTGGTACCTATAAAAAAATTTACGGTTCTTTATATTTTACAAGGTGTAATGATACTGCTGGAGGAAATAGAGGGGGAAATATTGAAAAATGGAATACCGAAAAGGTGCCGGAAGGCGTCGCGGCAGGCGTCGTAGACGAAGGAAGCGTATTGGTCGTCTTTCTCCGCCGCTCTCATTATTTCTGGTTGAGCTGCAAGAGGGAATCGCCGCGGCTCGACCGTGGCGGAGGGCTCCGATTCCCCACTTGGACCTGGGTTGCCTGACCCGCCCGAATCGTTTCTCCCTGATCCCATCTCCGTTTCAGTGTGTTTTTCAGTGAAAATCGAAGTTTTTTTTTCTACTAGTCAAAGAGGAGGGGAGAGCCACGACACAACCCGAGACAAGATGGGAGAAAAAGAGAACCCCACCAAACGACGTCGTATACTAGGCATGGACTTGGGAGAAAATATTAGTCAAATTTCTCTCCACTGCTCGATCCAGAAACAACGAAATTCAACAATTAATAAACTGAAACTGATAAAACCTATAAAAAAACTATAAAAAAAAAAAACTAAGCACCTAGATCTCAGTGAGACGGATTAAGGATAAAAGGGATAAAAACATGATCGAATGAAAATTTCAATAGGATCTTCTAGCCAAAAAAAAAAAATCACGTAAACAACACTAAATTGCTCGTTTAATTGTTCTAAAACTAAATTAACACGTTAAGTAGTTCCATTACAAGAGAAATTGCATAGAAACTGCATAAAGAGAAGAATCGAAATCAAAAGCCGATCACCGCCAGACTTTAATTTCGCTGCAAAACTTGACGGCAGTGATAGAAACTAAATCAAAATTAATAAATTTTAAAAACAAAAAATAATATTAAATTTTAATTAAAATAATCATACAAGAAAGAACTCTACCTCCTATTTTCTGCTTTTTATTCTCAGTTTATCGTTCCAGCCTCTTCTTCTTTCCTGTGAAGTCTATGCTTTCTGCTGTGTCCTCGTTTATTTGATATATTTTTTCTTTTCTTTTTTTTTTCCTTTAGATTTTAGTTTCTTCCTTACTTGAGCAAATGTTATCAAATTAGAAATAAAAAATAATTAATTCTTTTTTAAAGATTAAACTTAACAAAAATATTATAATATAAAAAATAGCTAAACTACATGATTAATTACTTTCATTTATGTTTTATATAATTTTCCTCATTGAATTCAAAACGTATATTAATCCTGTCAGACCTTTAACAGATTGATTATTAATGTGAAACATTAAATGTATTGGTCACTAATGTTTAAGTAAATTTTTGTTTTCTCCACTAAAGTTTATTAGTGAAACTCTTTTTGGTTCTTGTTACAAGAAAGGATAATAGTAATCCCGACTTCGCTGCTTATGGTTGTTTTGATTGTTACGACGAAGGTCCTACTTAGAAACTGCACTACAATTTACAATTTCATGGTTCTTAGGACATTAATCTATCATTCATAGCCATCATCATCATGTCACATCCACCACAAAAAAAACCTAATTCACGCAAACTTCATACATATCAGGAGAAAATTTCAATGCAGTTTCTTTTTTTTCATATATCTATTATATATTACTCATTATCTTTCTAACGATCATATTCTTGTTTATTTCTGTGTTAGGAACTTTTCGACCAAATCCCTAATTTGGCTAAATATTCTCATCTTTGTTATTTGTTTCTCTATTTGTTCTTTTATTCATCTTTGTTAATCGTCATTCTTTATACTTAAAAATCCTTCTTCTTGATTGAATTTTCTAGCAACAATGACTCTAGTTTTGGGCATAAACTCTATTCTTGTTCCTATCGTGTTCTTCATTAAGTCTAGATCCCTAGACTTGAATTTTTCAACTACGAGCAACGTTCATCAATCCGTTTCCATCTCCTATTAGATAATTAAAATCCAACCACTAATTGATATCTTCTTTCCTCAAAATTTAAGTTTTAATAATCTCCAATATCGGTACTTGATAACTCCAAAGTGATTCGATATGGTAATGGAGATAATTAAAACTTGAATTTCTAGAAAGAAATTATCAAGTGGTGGGTTAGGAGTTGAATTCAAATGGGTACAAAGAAAGTTAAAAGATCCCTTTTATGGGCCGTGAGGTTACTTCTTTGCTCGATCATAATTTGCGCACCCTTGTGAAGAATGTTGATGCGATTTGTTAGAAAACCACAAAACAACCTTTTATTCGAGAAAGTAATGATACAAGAATAGTCTAATTAAAGCAGTACAAAGTATCTCCTATTATACACAAAATATAAAGCAATTACACGTAGCCATGTGATCAGTTAGCCCTAACTGAACACCTTAACAGGATGACCACTAGGTTACATCTGTTACTTTACTTCACATGCTTAATATCCTCCTTGCTTATTCTGCTCTCCACTTCTTCTGGAGATAAAACACCTAATTTTTTCCGAAAAAGATTAAAGTAAGACTTTGACAATGATTTGATCAAACTATCAGCAATTTGATGTTCAACAGGCACATAACTCACAAGCAGTCTGTTTGCAGTAACTTTCTCTTGGAAAAAATGTACATCAAGCTCTATGTGCTTTATCTTTGCATGATATATGGGATTCGAGCTCATGGCTATTGCACTGTATTTATCACTCCATACAACTAGCACCTCTCGTAGTTCGACCCCCATATCACTCAACAATGCTTTAACCCAAGTTACTTCTGACGTAGTATCAGCAAGACTTCTATAATCCGCTTCAATCGTCGATCACGAGATCGTCTTCTGTTTCTTAGAGTTCCATACCACTAGGTTGTCTCCCAAGTATACAAAATTACCTGAAACTGACCATTTATCATCCATATTGCCTCCCCAATCAACATCAATAAAGGTAGATAACTTACAAACCTCTCCAGCAGAAGTAAACACAAGCCAAAATCAAGAGTCTAATTTAAATCTTTTAACACTCTCCTTGCTGCTGTCATATGCTGCTCACATGGTGCATGCATAAATTGTGCTAGCTTATTGACACTATATACAACATCAGGCCTTGTATAACACACATAAAACAAAGCACTAATCAAACTTCGTTATTCACTGGGATTTTTCAAAGGACTACCAGCATCTTTTGACAACTTGAGGGATGACACCACCGAAGTTGGAACAAAATTCGCATTTGTCATTTGAACTTTAACTAAGAGCTCTTGTATATACTTCTTTTGAATTAACATCAGTGAGTCACCAATTCTTTTGACCTCAACACCAAGAAAATACCTAATATTTCCTAAGTTCTTCAATAAAAAGTTTTCACCAAGCTACTTCACCACCTTCACAATCTCATAATTAGACCACTAGTTACAATTATATCATCAACATATACTAATGCATATGTAAAAACACCATTACTATTTTTTTATAAACAAAGAGCAATTTGCTCGTGATTTTTTAAATCCAACCTCAACCAAATAATCCTTGAGCTTAGCATACCAGTTTCTTGGGGCCTGCCTTAACCCGTACAAAGTCTTTTTCAACTTACAGACCAACATCGAACCATCCTCAATTGTTTGTTCAAACCCAGGTGGTTGTTTCATAAAACTTCCTCATGTAGGTCACCATTGAAGAAGGCATTATTAACATCGACTTGCCTCAAATTCTAATTATTATGCACTGCTAAAGCAATAATAACATTGATTGTTGCTGCTTTAACCACCAGGCTAAATATATCTTGAAAATCTTGGCCATGCACCCTATAAAAACCTTTAGCTACTAACCTAGCTTTATAACGTCGAACCCTACCATCAACATTCCTTTTCATTTTGAACAACCACTTGAAACCTACATTTGTTCTCCCTTCAGCAGGGAAGCAAGCGTCCAAGTACCATTTTTAACGCCTCAAACTCATCAAACACAACAACTCTCCACTTCTTTGATTCCAACGCCTCATGCATCGACTTGGGCTCATTTTCTTTATCCACGGTACATGCTAAAAAATTTGGTTTAAAAATGCCATACTTACTCCTTGTCATCATATAATGATGATTACCAGTAACAAGAGGGGGACATATAGGTGATCGCGTTATAAATGTGTGTGTTGTGGCAAGCAAATCTATGCAAGTATACACATTCAATGCAAGTAATATAGTAGTGAGTGAGTATCGTCTCTACAGGGATTGAAGGGATTTTAAAAGATTTCTACAATTAGGAATAGGTGTCACTAACTAATCCTAAGTATCTAAATCTAATGATATAAACAAAGAAAATACGCAGTGACAAATGGTATAAACAGATGGAAAAAAGTATGGTCGAGGCAAGAAAAATTGTAAAGTGAATTGAGTAAAAAAGTTTTGTCATGGCAAGAAAAATATGCAAAGATAAACAAATAAAAGTTGTAAAGGCTAAAGTTGTCAAAACTCTATAAATAAACTGGCAACCTCACACAATCAGACTTCTAACAGAGCACTTGGTTTGGATTTGCTACGATGAGAAATTATTCTATGTCTAGGATGATCTAGTATATTATGCCTATGTTGTCCGACATGATTTACTAAAGTATTCTAGGACTTTAACTACGACAATACTACTTGGCATGAACTACAACCATTGGTTTGTCAAACCCTTGCTGTGACAATACCTCTCAGCGTAAACTGTAGCTTTTCGCCTATCTTACTCAAGCATTTACCCTTTTTAGTCAAATAAAACCCTCTCCTTATCTCTAAGACAGATTTAAACCTCCCCATCCCGGATTAGTTCCCTTATTCACGTGGATCTAACCTAACTCTCTTAATATTAGGTATCAACTCATAGAAAAATGACAATCTCTCAAAAGCTCTTACAGTGCCAAGAAAAAATATTAAAACAGCGAACAAAACAACATTTAGCATAAACAAACTTAATCATTATTTAACAATTGAATAAAATATCATCAAAGCATCATCTAACACCAAATAAAACAGTTCATGGTCTGGTAAATATCATCCCAAAAATCAATCTTTAAGTACAAGCCCTTAAAAGATAAGAAAATGAAGAACAATAGGAAGAAAAACTCCCATAACAGAGCTTTGCTGTGACATCAGACCACCACTATAGCTGTTTCAGCAGCTAGCCTCTGTTAAGGGCCTACCCGCTGCTCCGGCGAAGCCTAACTATGGAGGGAACCAAGGATGGGCGAGTGGAAAAGGTGGAAAATAGTATGTCGCGGTCACCTTTTTCTAAGCATAGGGTATTTTCTTTTTATGATTTTGAACACTTTATGAAGATTTATAATGGGGTATTTATAGTGTGAATTTCTAGGGTTTGCCCTTGGAAATTCTCAAAATACCCTTAAAGTTAAACCTTTTTGTGAATAACATAGCATCTGGTATGGTCAAATTCCTTGATGAGGGCATGATTGCACGTGAGGTGAATAAGCCAGCTGGCCAAGTGACATTAGCAGTTCCATCAGACTTGCATTATAAAACTCGTATTGGCAAGAAAATTTGTTCCTCACTATCATCATCTTCTGTTTTACTGGCCCTAGCAAATTAATTTATCTCAACAAATGAATTCGTCATTAGTCATTTCATGCATCATCACAATCAACAAACAACATTTTTCCCCAGCAGCATCAGTTTAGTCAAATAAACTTTGATTAGCAAAACTTATCCACCACATGAAAATATGTCTTAAATGCAACTATATGCAGCTAAAATGCTATGTCAATGACTTTTATACAATCAATAACTTAAGTAAAAAGACCTAAAATATAGTCTTTTTACAGAGTTATCACAACCCCAAACTTAAGCTATTGCTTGTCCTCAAGCAATGGATAATGAGCAATAGAAAAATGAAATGTTATGGAAAAGTCTAAATCATGACAATTAAGTGGTTTAAAATTTCAGCCCTCAGCAACAAGTGTGGCCTCAATATACTAAGCTGAATGAGAAGTCAAGTACCTTTCCCTAGGTCAGAACTCTTTGTCAGTGTGTGTGCATGATTGTTAGTCTATGCTTAACGAATTTAGAAAACTCTTAAGAGAAATCTTTTGGTTTGCCAAGGCATAAAATTATTCATTAAGCATAGTTTCACTCCTGTTTATTCAACATGTAACTTCAGTTTTCTTTTATTTTGTTTTTTACACTACTTCAAGGGGAGTCAGCTCATCACATAAACCATCCCACACTATAGGTGAAAGGGAACATACCTTCCACCCGGAGCTAGTCAGGTAGAGTCATCCCGTGACTGCTTTCATTCACTCATGTGCCAAGGCTATCATTTACTTAAGGGGGTTTCCAAGTAATATCGATGCACAAAGGAGTGTCCCTCTATAGTTATGCCGAGGTATTTATTGTAATTCATAACACTAAGGAGTTCAACTTAATATTTTCAATCATTTGATGCCATGACGCTCAAAAGTTCTATCCTAAATTTTTTTTAAGAACCTTAAGTAGAGAAAACATACAATCGTGTTAAAAGAATCACAAAGAATCAAGTCCTATGGTTGGTTCTATCCTCTTCAACAGTTATGTACAATAATTATGGCCAAGGAAAATTGAGAGATGCATTGTCTTCAATGCATGAAGACTAAACTAAAGATGAAATATAATGCAAGGTACCTTGACTAACGTATACTTTGATGGTGGTGGGGTTGTTTTGTGCAGATTCCTCAGGTGGAGAAGTCCAATCGTGATTGGTTGTCTTCTTTAGGCGATGCTTGATTAGAGGTGTCACAATTCACCGTGGCATTTGTGCAGATGGGTGGACATCATCAACAATGACATGGTTTTTGCCAACACCAATTGAGTATTCTTTCTAAATAGGTGCATCTTCTATAGGGGCTTTGCCGTTATCCACATATTTGGGAGCATGTTCTTCTAAAAACTATTATTAAAAGTAAAAAAAAAAATAAAGAAAAGAAAAGAAAAACAAAAC
Organism: Hibiscus syriacus; assembly: GCF_006381635.1. NCBI lineage: Eukaryota > Viridiplantae > Streptophyta > Magnoliopsida > Malvales > Malvaceae > Hibiscus > Hibiscus syriacus. Next base: position 978,256 of record NW_024063440.1, read on the forward strand.
AAACACATAAACACAAAAAAATATTTTTGCCATGATAAAAAAATAAAGAAAGAAAAAGGGTTGAAGGGATGCAAACTCCAAACATCCTGAATTGATATGGCAGTTTTATCACGTTTGATCAGAGCACCAGTAAATACCAAAATGCCCCACACATATAATAGTTCCACCTTCAAAATAATTTACCCTGACATTTCGTGCCTTACACATCTGAATTGTAGGACCTTTTACAGTAGTCATCTCTCTTTTAAAGTGCTCTCCGCATGAAGCTAAATCGTAGTGGAATATGATCTCTTCATTATGTTTCTTCAACCATTGAGGGATAGGTGGTGGGGTCTGATTTCATCTGCTGTGGGTGGGGGTGGAACTTTTATCGTAGAAATAAATTTTCATCCATCAATAGAGAGACTGGTTGAAACCTCGTCCTTGTCCTTCTCCATAGGCAATTCTTATTATACAACAAGTTCAGCTTGACCTTCAGATTCTTCTAGTACAGTTTCACAGCGAAAAGTTTCTTGTTTCTTCCCTCAAACTTGTCTTCCTGATTGAACTGGGTACTACTCCTCATTGTAAGCGCACTACATTGCTCATTTTCGTGAGGCTTAGTGACCTCAGTATCATTAGGGAGGCTTCCTTATGGGTGAGTATATAATGATATGACAATTTGACCCACTGCATTCTCCAATGCTCTTAAATATGAGTTATGTCTTTGTAATAAAGTTGTCTGTCTTTGCAACAGAGTACCTTGGTTCATGATTGTTGATGATTGTTCATGCATTAAGGCATTTGTTGAAGCCATGAAATCTGTTGTCGAGCCAATAAAATCTTGCAATGGAGCTTCGGGTGAATTAGAATTTGAGGAAAATGTTGAACCCTTGTTAATATTTTGTCAGGGCATCTTTTGATGTTGAAAATTTGTAGGTTCAGAAATATTTTGTTGTGGCTTGTTAAGGTTTCCTGTATGGTTGTTGTTGGTCCCTTGATTACCCCAAGAAAAATTTAGATGTTGATGTCATCCAGGGTTATAGGTATTAAAGTAGAGGTTGTTGTTTCTTCTATTGAAATTGCCCACGAAATTGATAGACTCTTTGTAACATCCCAAAATTCGGGTTACTGACTAAAATGAGAATTTTTGGAATTTGAGGATCAATTTAAGGAAATTAATAAGTTCAAGAATTTAAATAGGACTATTTCAGTATTTGATTAAATCATAATTATGGAATAAGTAAAGGGCATTATGGTAATTAGTTTAAAAAGATATTTTCTTTCCCTTATTAAGAATGAAACACGTGGGATGTGAAGATTGATCTAGAACTCTTCTTTTCCTTCTTCATTTCTTCTTCCCGTGGGTTCAAGCTCAAACCTCAAAGGTGAGTTTTAATTTTTATGATTAATTCTTGAATGTTTAAGTTGGGTTTTATTCCATGAGTGTTATATAAGCTTAAGGAAAGCTTATATAAGCTTAAAACACCAAAAGGAGAGAATTAGAAAGGAAATTTGATTAAGGGTTGAGAAATGAATTCTTGATATAAAGAGGTTTTTGAAGTTTTAAAGATGGATTTGACTTGTCAATGGGTTAATTAAGAAGTTAAAGGTGATAGAATTGAATTTAGAACACATGGAAAATTTAATGAAATTCTTTGATTCAAGAATTATGGTGGATTATGGGAGATGGTAAAGTTTTATAGTGTTATAAGAAGGTTGATACATGTATAGATAAATTTTAAGGCATAAGGAGGGGTTAATAAGTAGAATTTGAGGTCAAAGTAAGAATTTTCAGGCTCAAAATGTAATTTCTGGGTTGTGTGCATCGATGCATCTTCAATGTGCATCGATTCACTCTCAAATAAATAAACATCGAGTACAGTTGGTGCATCGCTGCATGAGGAGTGCATCGATGCATCCCCTTAAAATGGAAACATTGAATGTAAATTGTGTATCGATGTATGGTAGTGCATCGATGCACATGTTAAAGAATGCATCGATGCACTGAAGAATACACTGATGCACTTCAATGGGAAATGAAATAAATCGTTATTCAGTCTATGAAACGATAGATTAAAGTATATTAATTGGATACTGATAGTATCAATACATGATTATGTAGACATCGATCGAAAGCAAAGTTTGGATAGGTCGACAGAGTAAGATACACAACGGAAACAAGAGTTTAAGAGGGTTCATTGAGACCAAGTGAGTACATGATAGTAAGTGTACGTTATGTTAAGGAATTAAGACTTGCGATGAGTCCAATTCCGATATTATATGATATAAGTATTAAAGCATAAACATGTAGTTATATGGTGTTAGATGTATGGTATATGAGTAAATGCATATGATTAATTGTTGAATGCATTTTTATGTGTGAACTATGTAAATGCTTGTATTATGATAATAGGTCATGTGATCATGAAATATATGATAAAATATATATGAAAGTAATATGACTCATTTGTGCTTCTATTAGAATGCTATATGATAGTTAGTATAATAAGATAGAATAGATATTGATAATAAGACATAAGATTATAGGCATATGTAATATATTTTAAAAGATAAGAAATAATATGTTATATGCATATGAGAAAAAGGTATATGTGATGTGACCATGTGTGAAAAGGATGAATAATGTGAATTTCATGGAAAATGCTACATGAAAGTAAACTACGTGACTATGTGATCATATGAAATGTGATAAAGTGCAATGCGAAAGAACTATGTGATATGAATATGTGAATGTGTAATGAGGTAAAAGATAATGCCCATGTCATGTGTTATGAGAGCTATAGGTATAGTTGGCATGCCAAGAGTCGAGGGTCTACGCGGTCTTTCGGGACATAATGGTCCTTCGGGACATATGTGTTATATGTGGTCTTCGGGACATCTATGTGGTCCTTCGGGACAAATTCTATGTGCCCCTAGTGGGATTTATACGAGCTGTGGTGACAGCATAGTGCACAACCTCTATGTACTCACGTACCTTAAGTTCTCAATAGTGTGCATGGCCTTTGAAAAGAAACCATAATTTAATATAACGCTATGTATAAGTGACAAGTTAGGATTATATGATAATAAAGGTAACAAGTGTATATGGGTAATAGTGATATGAGATGTGATATGGTTATGTATGATATGATCATAGTAATTATCCATGTATTGTTGTGTTTGAAGTTATATTATATGTTTATGTTCAATATATGCTCATTTGATGGAATTGAATCAATGATAAGGAAATAAGTAAGGATAAACCGGTAAGTGATGGGTTTAATATGTATATAAGTATAATATGTGTTATATAGGATGTTCATGCATTTGTTAGTTTACTTTATGTATTTACATGTCTCACTAAGTCTATGACTTAGCATGTAAATGTTTTACACGTAGGTGTGGATATGTCAGAAGATCAAGTTTCAGATCCGTAGAGCAGCATACCTCTGTGCAAAGTTCAGAGCAGAAATATTTTGTAAAGTATGTCTTGTCATATAATTTAGTATGTTGGCATGTAACTAAGTCATGATATATATATGTACGCTCTGATGGAGTCTGTTAAGGTTTTAAATATGTTTATGTAAAAGAATTACTTTATAGAATAAAATTTTTAAATTTTCTATGTTTTTTTATAAAAGTATATACTTTGACTAGTCAATGTGACACCTCAGACTCGTATCCGAGTCGGGTACGGGTTGGGGGTATTACACTCCTGATTTTCAGAGCATTCACTTTCATGAAAGTTGTCATGGAAAAAATGCAAGTTGAGCGGGTTACCTTGACTTCCTTCACCTCGTTGGAACACTGCATATTATTCAGCATGTTAGTTATGCAGAAAGTTGGGCAGAAACTGAATCCTTACCGTCAAGTTCATACGCCCCAGATATTTTCCTATCAGTTCTAAGCCTTTCAGATGGGAATTGATAGTCGTTGTTGGCTATTCGATCAAGGATATCAAAGGCTTTATCCGGTGATCTATCAAGCAAGGTTCTATTCACTTAGGCATCCAACATCATGCGAGTAGGTGCGTTGACTCCATTGTAGAACATCACAACTTGATTCCAGTCGTGGAATCCATGATTGGTGCACTTGAAAAGCAAGTTTTGTATCGGTCCCAACACTCATACATAGACTCTTCATCGCCTTGGCAAAAATATATTATGGCATTCCTAAGATGGTTGTTCATATTGGGTGGATTATTTCATAGCAAAAATTGTTTGCACAAATCTACCCAAGACCTTATCGAGCTGGAAGATAGTCTATTAAGCCATGCCCTAACGTAATTTTTCAAAGAATACGGAAATAACTTCAATTTCAGCACATCTTCATGCACACCTTGTTGTCAAAATGAGTTACAGACCTCAAAAAATGCTCGAAAATATTGCTTTGCATCCTCATGAGGAGCACCACCAAACTGTCCAATCAAGTCCAACATGTCAAACATAATCGGTTTGAGCTCGAAGTGGGATGCTTGAATCTTGGGAGCTACAATAGCAGGTTTTAGGTCGTCCAAGGTGGGAGATAAGTGATCTCTAATAGTTTGTGGTCTTGCATCATTCTTTGTATTTTTATTTGTTGTGACATTTATTTCTTTAGGTTCATCTACTTCATTTTGACTTTCATATATAGTTCTTTGAGCTCCTTGAACACATCTTCTTTAATAGAAATTTTTTTCAATCTCAGGTTCAAAATGAGATAATGGTTCCTTTGGACTTCTACAAGTCATGCAACCACACAACACCTAAAAAAGGTAAACAAAAATAGCGAATAAATCTATAAAGAAAAAAACAAGATAATGCTATAATGAAACTTTTAAAAACACCAATTGCCAATCCCCAGCAATAGTGCCAAAAACTTGATTGCATGTAAATGTGTTTGTTATGGTACGTAAATCTGTGCAAGTATACACAATCGATGCAAGTAATATAGTAGTGAGTGAGAATCGTCTCCACAGGGATTGAAGGGCTTTTAAAAGATTGCTACATCTAGGAATAGATGTCACTAACTAATCCTAAGTATCTAAATCTAGTAATATAAACAAGGAAAATATGCAGTGGTAAATGGTATGAACAGATGGAAAAAGTATGGTCGAGGAAGGAAAAATTGTAAAGTGAAGTGAGCAGAAAAAAATTGTCGATGAAAGAAAAATATGCGAAGGTAAACAAATAAAAGTTGTTAAGGCTAAAGTTGTCAAAACTCTGTAAATAAACTGGCAACCTCACACAATCAGACTTCTAAAGGAACACTAGGGTTGGATTTGCTATGACGAGAAATTATTCTATGTCTAGGATGATCTAGTATGTTATGCCTATTATGCCCGACAAGATTTACTAAAGTATTCTAGGACTTTTACTATGACAATACTACTCGACAGGAACTACAACCTTTGGTTTGTCAAACTATTGTTGCGGTAATACCCCTCAGCGTAAACTGTAGCTTTTCGCCTATCTTACTCAAATATTTACCCTTTTTAGTCGTTTGAAACCCTCTCATTATCTCTAAGACATATTAGAACCTCCCCATCCCATATTAGTTCCCTTGTTCATATAGATTTAACTTAACTCTCTCGATATTAAGTATCAACTCCTAGAAAAATAACAATCTCTCAAAAGCTCTTACAAAGACTAGGAATGTTTTACCGTGGAACCAGGCAATCTCTCAAAAGCTCTTACAGTGTCAAGGTAAAATATTAAAACATTGAACAAAATAACACTTAGCATAAACAAACGTAATCATTCTTTAACAATTGAATAAAGTATCATCAAAGCATCATCCAACACTAAATAAAATAGTTCATGGTGTGATAAATGTCATCCCAAAAATCAATCTTTAAGTACAAGCTCTTAAAAGATATGAAAATGAAGAATAAGAGGAAGAAAATCTCCCAGAATAGAGCTTTGCCGTGACATCAGACCACCACCATGACTGCTCCAGTGGCTAGCCTCTGTCCAGGGCCTAGCCGCTGGTCTGGCGAAGCCTGGCTATGGAGGGAACAAAGGATGGACGAGTAGGGAATGGTGGTAAAGAATATGCAGCGACCGCCTTTTTCCAAGTCTAGGTTATTTTATTTATATGATTCTGAACACTTTATGAAGAGTTATAATGGGGGTATTTATAGTGGGAATTTCTAGGGTTTAGTGCCCTTGGAAATTCCCTAAATATCCTTAAAGTTAATCCCTTTTTGTGAATAACATAGAAACTGGTAGTTGTCAAATTCCTTGATGAGGGCATGATTGCACGTGAGGTGAATATGCCAACTGGCTAAGTGACGTTATCAAGACTTGCAAGATAAAACTCACCTTGGCAAGAAAATTTATTCCTGAATGTTATCGTCTTCAGTTCCACTGGCCCTAGCAAATTAATTTGTCTCAACAAATGAATTCTTCCTTAGTCATTTCTTACATCATCACAACCAATAAACACTCTTTCTCATCAGCAGCATCAGTTTAGCCAAATAAACTTTTCCTAGGCAAAATTTATCCACCACATGAAAATATGTTCTAAATTCAACTATATGTAGCTAAAATTTTATGTCAATGGCTTTTAGACAATCAATAACTTAAGTAGAAAGACCTAGAATATAGTTTTTTATGGAGTTATCAATAGGTTCTTCATTATTCACAGCATCATTTGTACCAAACAAGATGCCCATAGCAGGTGAAGACTCAGTTAAACCAGTAGTTTGACTGAGCGATGGACCCATAACACTGTCTTACACATGAGGTAATAGATCTCGTAAAAACATCTAGAGTAGCATCTATAAAGGATGGCACACTAGCACCAACTGGCACGAAACCTACAAAACTAGGTGTATTAGCACTAGAATGCATAACATCATGGCCAATGTTAGTTTTAAGAACCTGTTGAACAATCGAAACCCCAGCTGAAAATTCATGCATCTCATGAGACAAGCCATGCAGTTCATAATCATTGATTATGCAAACATGATGAGCACCATCAACCACATGTATCGTATTTTTCTCTACAACTTGTGCAACACCACTTTCAGTCATATTATCACGACATAAACCATCTGCAAATGGAAAACAATTTTCATAAAAAATTACATGCTGAGAAATATACATTCGACCATCAATTGCTAAACATAAATATCCATTATGTTGTGAACTATATCCAAGGAAAATACAGCTTATGTCTCTAGTACGGTCGGATATGCGAATAACACCTACACCCAAAGACTTTTATAAACTTAATCTGGTACTTTGTTAAACAAAGCTTCATATAGAGACTTTCCATGTAACACTCATGTAGGAAGTCTATTGATTTAGTAAGCAGCAAAAGCAATAACATACAACCAAAATCGAAAAGGAACCGAGGCTTGAGCCAGAGCCATAAGAACTAAAGCAAGTTCAACAATATTCCTATACTTCCTATCCACCACACCATTTTGCTCAGAGATGTATAGACATGATAGCCTGTGTTCAATACATTTTTCCAAAAGCAGAACTTACAAACTTCTAAACTCTCATCCTAAGTCACTCTGAACTTATTTATGAACCCCATTAAATTGTGTCTTTATCATCTTGTGGAACACTTTAAAGGTCTGAAGAGCATCACTCTTCCATTTCAACAGATACACCCAATAGTGTCGAGTTATCACTTAACAAAAGAAACATAATAATAAAATCCACTAGAAACTATATGCGATGCCCCCATAGGTTAGTAAACATAAGAGAAAAAGGCTCATTGTAAACAATAGAAGAATTATCAAACGAAATCTTTCCCATACAACATGTCATACAAACATCACGACTATTTTCATTGATTTTCAATGGTAGTACAACACTTGCACATTTACAAGCTTGCACTAGTGCGGTATGAGCATGATGCCCAAGCATCCCATGACATAGTTCATACAAAGCATTAAAGGAACTAGTAACAATATTGGCCTCAACATGTTGAAAATATTTATTCCTTCTAGAAAAATCATCAGCAAAATGGTATAAACCTTGATTATCCTTCCCTCACATTAGCACCTCACCAGTGTCCTCATCTCGAACACTACAAGTCTTCGTATGGAATTCAAAATACACCCGATTATTACAAGCAAACTTAGACACAGAGAGGAGATTTTTAGTAATAGAAGAAACATGAAAAAGGTTATTAATCACAAGTGTACACGAGGGTGAAAGAAATGTTGATTGCCTAACTTTACATATGGATAACATATGACCATTGCCTACAACAAGTTTACTTGGCACAGAGAAGTCTGACCCATGAACCACCTTAGCCTCATCAGGAGTCACATGGTGAGTGGCACCTGAGTCCATCACCCAAGTATTCGAGCTTCCAAAAGCATGCTTGTGCTGAGTAGAGTGGCTACAACACACAAAAAATGATTGTGATTGTTTATGTTTGCTCACAAGCACACTCATAATATCACTTGTTGCACTGCTAGTGTTTGCCAAAACACCCGAGAAAGTCTAGTCAAACCTATACCAGCATCTGTCAACATAACGCCCATTTCCCCCCAAAAAATGACATTGCAGACGCATACAACCAAGACCCCATCCACCAGAACGTCCTCTATTACCTTGATGGTGTCAAGTTAACCTCCATTGATTATCATCAGTAGAAACCTAAGCCATATTTGTATTTATAGGATGATAGGCTTGCGACTGAGCTGTAAAACCCTTTAGCTGAGCCTCGGCATCTATAAGAATAGATTTGACACCATGCACTGTGAACGATTCTGTGGTGGTTGTAATAACCGCTATTAAAAGCTTAAATTCAATGGGTAAACCATTAAGTAAAGTAGTAATTTTCTCAATATCAAACACTGCACTACCACAGGCTTCAAGTGCATCACACACTTCCTTAATTTGGGTAATATATGATAGCATACTCTCTTTACCCTTATTGATCGAGCCAAGTTTATAATGAAGGCTCATTATTGTTGTAGTGTAGCAATTAGCAAAAAAATTAATAATGACATTCCAAACCGATGCAACAGTTTCGATACCCACAAACTAAAGAAGTAGATGTGAACTGGTCGTCGATAATAACCATAACGCAAGAGAAATTATGAAATTCTCTTGCATGGATCTGTTGCCTAGCGGACTGAGTAGCATTGTTGGTTCCTTGATTTCCCTAAGAGAAAATTGGATGATGACGCCATCCAAGGTTGTAGGTGTTAGAATAGGGGTTGGTATTTCCTCGATTGTAGTTACCTACATAGTTGATAGACTCCTTATTGGTCGGACACTCGCTCTCATGGTGAGTGCCATGGCATAATAGACATTCTGAGTTGGTTGTCTTCACTTCTTTCACCTTACTTGATCGTTGGAAATTCTTCAACATATTGGTGACATCAGAAAGTTCAGCGGACATGAAATCTTTAGTATCCAGCTCGAATGTCCTAGGAGCTTTTCACCCGGCTCTAAGCCTTGAAGATGGGAACTGATAATCATTATTGGTAATCTTATTCAGGATGTCAAATGCCTTTACAACTGATTTATCGAGCAATGTCCCATTTGCCGAGGCATCTAGCATCATCCTCAAGGGTGCATTGACTCCATTGTAGAAGATTACTACTTGAGTCCAATCTTGAAAACCATGATTAGGACATTTGTGAAGCAATCCTTTATACCGATCCCAAATCAATCCAAGATTGCATCGAGCCAGATGTAACACACTCAACCAAGTCGTTTCTCGGTCACGCAAAGAATATGGAAATAATTTTAACTTCAATTCATCCTCGTACACTCCTAGTTGTCAGAAATAATCATACACATCCAAGAAGGTACAAATGTGTTGTCTGGCATCTTTATGAGGCATGCTCCCAAACTGTCCTATAGAATTTTGAATATTGAACATGATTGGTTTGAGCTCAAATTGGATGCCTGGATATCGGGTGCCACAATTCCAGGATTTAGGTCATCCAAGTTAGGGTTTATATGATCTCGAATAACACAAGGCCTAGTTGCATTTGAAATTGCCTCGACATTCTGATATTCCACTTGACCAATTCCTTAATATCCAATTTGATACATGTTTGCTTGAGCACATTGAGTATGTCTCATTTGTTAAAAAGTCGTTCAATCTCAAGTTTAATTGGAAGTAGTGGTCCTTTGGGATATCCTCGGGTCATACACCAACAAAAACCTGAGAAACACAAGGAAAATAACAAGTAAAAATATACAAAAAAATGAAGAAGTAAAATAAAAATGCTTTGACAAAACTAATTAACTTCCAGTGTCCAATCCCCGGCAACGACGCCAGAAATTTGTCCGTGTTTTATGAGTACTAAATATGGACGCGAAGTATGTGCAAGTATACACAATCGAACAAGTGATGAGTAAGTATCGTCTCCACAAGGATTGGATGAAATTTATAAGTTCAATCAAAGGAAAGAACCACTTTATCTAAGTATAGTTAGTATGATGGTATGTTCTAATGAGAATGTTGAGGCAATATGAAATGTATGTTGGTGGGGATGGAATGATAGTATGATGTGGCAGTAAATGGAGATATCGTGGAAAAATAAATTATGTGTAGTGAAATCAAATGAAAATGTAAAGGCAAAACAAAAAATAAACACTAGATTTGAATAAAATGACTTGATATTTCTCACACAACAAGCTACTGAAAATGAATGATATGAGTCACTTAAGAAACTTAAGTTTATCTTTTTAGGATGATCTTACTTTTATGCCTTGGTTACCCGACAGAGTTTACTAAATGTGCCCTATGCTATCTCTAGTCAAGGGACTCGACAGGTTGAGAATGCCATGGCAATATCTCTCGGTGTTAACAGGTGCAGGGATCCTATTAGTTCAAATTAGCATAATATGTCACAACAATACCACTCAGCGTTAGCACTTGCATCTAACCTCTCGATCGAGCACTAATTCTTTTAGTCGATTGAAATCCTAGCCTTATTTCTAAGTGTGGATTAGGTCTAAACCCCATTGCTTATGTTAATCCTCCTTAGTTTCTCTTGAACACTAAAGATGAGTTTTTGTTTATCTCGAACACTAAATAGTCTCCTAAGGAATGACTACTCTCATATCTCCTACAACCTTAAGTCATTAAGCACCATAAGCAAAACAAATAAAAACATAAAAAAATAACAATCATCCATTAAAGAAAAACTTAAGCATCCATAATGAACTCCCACTAAATAAAGCTAGTTCATGGTGGAGTTCAAATATTCCATGAAACGAAACATGAAATTCATCCGTTCCATACAACCCAAATATGATAAGTGATAAAAAAAAGCAAATGGATGGAGGAAAATCCTTCGACACACACTACCGGAGCTCCCACCGGTCACAACAAACTTCCCTAACTCGCTAGCTCCTCTCGGACACCTAGCTCGCCACTCCTTCAAGCTTACTAATGGAGGAACATCACAATAAATATGAAGGAAAAAAGGTGGAAGCTTTTTCTTCCAGCTGCATCTCCTCTCCTTTCTCAAGAATATAAGCTCAAAAGGTCTAAAATCAATTCTCAAATCAAGTCCAAAATTTAGTGGGTTCATTCCCTTCACATGAGGGGTGGTACAAAAGTGGCAGTGGTCCCCTCCTAAGTGGCTGGCAGCTGAGGGTACGTGCAGACAAGGACAATTAACTTTTTATAAAAATATCTTTTTTTGTCTTTTCTTCTCCAAAAATGACGTCTGAGTTGCCATGATATTCGCATTCTGCTCAGCATTCCCAATTTGTCACGGTAATTCTCCTTTCGCATCCTTGCTCCAAAATCATGCACTTCATCAAACAAAGAAACTTTCCCCAAAATACAACATCATTTTCAAAATAAAATGCCCCGGAAAAAATATATATCCACCACATGCAACTATATGCTCCTAAATGCAACTATATGATCCTATATGAGCTTTTAGACAATCAATAACTTAAGTAAAAATGCCCTAAATATAGCCTTTTTACGAAGTTATCAGCCATGTGATTAGTTAACCCTAACTAAACACCCTAATAAACTAACCACTAGGTTACAACTGTCACTTTACTTCACCTGCTCAATATGATTGTACCACTCAACCATGTTCCTGATATGCTAAGACACAAGCTTAGTAGATTGTTGTGATTGTTGTGTGATTCTAGGAAAATGTATGCTTATTTTTTTGCAACTTCTTGCTAGTGGATACATGATGCGTTAATTATGCCTTAATCTTATTTCTAAAGGATACAAGATGCATTAACTATGCCTTAAGCAACTACTACTGATTAAAGACCATAGGTCGTATAATTTTTCCAAGTGTAAAGAAAATAATTTTCAATCTGAAATCCAACTTCTACAGTGTCGATGATTAACATTCAAAGTTGTATGTGCAGTTCAAACATACACTACATTACATTATATAGTTTAACTATTACAATTGTAAGAAGCGTTTACTTCTCCAAATACCCAGGACAAGGAAATTAAAGGAAAAAAATCTTTAATAACAGCCTAATACTAAGTAACATTTAACCTGGAGATCATGATTGATATTAGGTAGTCAAGAAAAAACATATTTTACGCAGAAGAGTATGTCTGGTATTGCTGTTTGGCTTGTCATCTTCATGAACGTACCAGCAAAGGAGCATGGTAACACATTAGCACATGATGTAGATTCGAGCACGTTGATGCTTTACCAAGGAGGCACACTTGGTGGAGAAGCCATTACCCTTTCTCTGAGGAGAGGCTTTAACTTCACGGTTGTATTTCTGTGACTGAAACTCAACCACGACTATTACGGAAATGTTTTTTGCTAGATTTTCCAGGGTAAAAAACATAACCTAGAGCTTGAGTCTATGTGGGTTAAGAGTAAATCATATATATATACATTTATAAATTCTGAAATCCAAGAAAGGTTAACTGAAATATAAAGGAAGCAAGTGGACGTGTAGGTTCAAAAACTAAGGGATTTGCATGGAAAATGCAGCATAATTTTTTATATAACAAAGGGGAGTAGACGTAGTTTCGAGGCTTTTATTTCTTAATAATCCAATAAAACAATACCCTCACACAATAAAAGGCATAATTATTTCAAATTGTAGCCTTCTCGTTCAATCCCCACTCAAGCATTAATGCTTCAGTCTCCAGGTCTTCCAATACTTAGAAGAAGAAGATATAGGGGACTAAAAATGAAGATATAGGGGACTAAAAATGAAGTTAACGGTCGAGGGACTATAATCGACAATTTGAGTCATTACTCCCTTCTCACATCTGTTGGTATCAACAATCTAGCTAACTACTTTGAATCCACTTAAGAGAGCTTTATGTCACTATAGTAAAACAGGTTTTTAGTGGCATTTTTTAGTCATATAACGGTGTTTTTAAGCGCTGCTAAAAACCCTTCTGGCGCAAAAAAAAAAATACCGCTAACGATTATGCTTTTTAACGGCATTTATTTTACAAACCCCGCTAAAGGTTATGATCTTTAGCGACATTTATTTAAACGCCACTATTTATTTTTTGTTTAGTGGCATTTGTTTCCAAAAGTGCCGCTAAATGATCTGACATATAGTGACGTTTGTGAAAGTAAAATGCCAATATTGACAACGTATATAGTGGTTTTTATATATAAGCGACGCAAAAGATCTTGAACTTTAGTGGCATTTTGTTTTACAAACACCGATATTGACTATGTATTTAGTGGCGTTTTATTATACAAATTCCGCTAATTAAAACTGAATTTTCAAATGTTGTTTTATGCTCTTTTATTACCCAAATTTAAAATTTTAACTTAGTAGCATTATCCAATAAACTTGAAATTCATAATAACAAACTTGAAATCCATAATAATAAATCAAAGTTTACATTAAAGTGAAATATAATGTAGTTTAACATTGTTAACTAGAATAAACAAAACATATATCTAAAATAACACATAAGATTGTGGATTCTGGGAATGATTTTGTCGTATCAATAATGATTTAGTTAGCCTGTGAAAACGATGCAGTCTTAAATATACTCCGGAGTCAGACCTCAGCATAATTATTGTAATTGAGAAGCTTAGCCTTCTCCAACCGAAGTTTCAATATCTGATTGATGATTGGTGTATTATCCAAATCACTACTTGATGCCCGTGTTATATAAGCACGATAAACTTCCTCACGCAAAGCACGGTTATGAGCATGTTGCATTACTGAAATAAAACTAGGAGCATCAAGCGTAATCATCCATGGCTCATTCTCAGCAGTTGCATTTTCATGATCCAAGGTTAGAACCAAGAAATATTATATTTTTAATGACAAAAAAATAGAAACAACACAAGACTTGACAATTTATTACATGACATAAAAACAGAAACAACACAAGACTTGACAATGAAAGACTAGCGAACATACGATAACCTTTGGAAAAGAATACCTTAGACGTTGTTGATTATGCAGCTAACCCAAGAGCAGTAGCAGACAAACAATCAGTTTCTCTCTTATCAATTACCAGCTTTTCAAACTTCTTTGTGGCATCCAAAACATTCTCACTATTTTGAGACAACCTCTCCAATTCCTGCAAATCAGCTCATAGTAAATAGAAATGAATAACCAAAAGAATGAACATGGCACAATTGAGCACAAATTTTTATAAGGTTACATGAAGGAATTTTGAAGAAGAAGAGGCCAAGAACTTCAAAAATAAACTTGTATAATTACTTTCTCCTCATTTTGCTTGGCATAGTCGTTGAATTCAAAAGATGGTAACGGTCAAGTAGTATGATGCATTTATGCTACTTAAACTTCACAACTCATATTATCACAACTGTTCAATTTTATTGAACTTTTTTCTTTCATCGTCTTCAAGTGAAACACACATAAAAAAAAGAGTTATCTGTTCAAACACTCATAGGAACTATAAAGAATGGAAGAAACACGTAGTAACTCTAATAGTTTTAAATCTGCAGTATCTAGATGCAGTATCACTAAAATTATTTTTTTCCTTTACTTCAGAAATGTTCATCTTAACATCTGTTATAACATGTTAACTATTAGACTTTGCAATTAGTATTGGATGATATTGTAACACCCACCGACCGGTGTGGGTGACCTGATCCGATCCGAGGTGTCACATTAGGGCCACCGGAGCGACCCACGTAAAAATCTAGGAAAAATTAAAATTTTGTTAAAACGCGTAAAATCATAAAACAATTTACAATTAAAATACAAGTTCAGAAAAACCATTCATATATTATAAACAGAATTAAAATCATACAAGTTTCAGACTCGGATATAGAAACAGAATACAACCTACATGCCCCCTAATCACATGCACCGTACTCCGTAAGCAACACCAGTGGAACTCCTTTATGGATGTCGATAGTTGTACTGGATCAATTCTTTTAACTTGAAATTGTGAGTAAAGAGTGTGCTTTGGGAAGCTCAATAATACAGAACTACCAAGTGATGCTGAAGGACATGCAGATAAATGAAAAGCATAAATATTTCCTTATTGATTTCGACGTCTACATATTTTCAGGATGAATTGTGGTTCCACTAATATTTTTTCTAGTAAAACACATGAAGATTGTAGTTCATAGGAAACATTCAGAGGACCAAGTTCAGGAGATTAGAATAGGATGTATAGTGTGTTCCAACAAAACAGAGTAACGTATATAAATCCTTTAAAGATGTTTATAGTTTAAAATATATTTTAAAAAACACAGTAATACCCTTCAACTGAACACCGTTTGCAGTTATGTTCCTCATAACTGCATCCATAAGGACTTACCCTAAGCACACAATAGTGAAGCCACCCTAAGGGAGTACCTTGGGGACTATGGGCCTACCCAATGGTCTCCTTAGGTCTGTAATGATCAGAGCTGAACCTTCATACTCCAGAATCCTACTCATACAATATCCATTAGAAATAAAATTTAACAATAAACTGTAATATCAGGATCGTGATCCAATAAAATCCTATATGAGTGACAATGAAATAAACCACATAATTGCCTTTCATCTATACACTATATGCAATCCCATGACTTATACAAGGGAGTGCCTTGGGGCCTGATATCCTACCTAAAAACGTTTCTTAGGGCCTCGAAGCCTACCCAATGGTTACCTTAGCTCAGTAAGGAATTACCAGCTTGATTAGAGCTTAACCTCCATACTTCAGCCTACCCCTAAAATGTCCCAGTAAAACAGTTCAAGTAGTAACAAGTAGATCCCATGATCCATGAATCAGGAACGATTATATTTTTCTGTAAAATCAGTAAATCATACATTTCGGTGAAACGTATTTCAAAATAGATAAAACAATCATGTAGCACATAAGGAACACACTAGAGGATCTAGTTATTTTCCGGAGGTACTTAGCAATTATTAAGTGGGAACCGTGAAACTTCTATATTTTAATAGGATTTAAGAATCAAAATTCCTATAAAAAGGGGTTTGATAGCTAACAGATCATCAGTCATTCAGAAAGTGATTTATCAAGATCATATAGTATTTAGATTTTTTTAGAGGTACTAAGCAATCAGGAAGGTACTCAGAATCGTTTGCATCAGAGTTACTTAAGATTTCAATTATGACAGGAGTGATTCCATTATTCATAAAATCAGGGGCATTTTTGACATTTGGTTCTTGGATAATTATTAGTAATTTGATCTAATAAGGGTAAAATGATAATTCATGGTATTTAAGATTCGTGTCAATTTATTAGGATATTGAGTTAACTCGAACTGAACAAATCCCATCACTCTGATTCCTATCAACCGATCAAATTAATATTGACAACTCTTTAATACTGACAACTCTTGTCGAACTGATCATCTTTAGAATCATCGTTGAATGGATCTTAGGGATACGAACAGATATTCCGATGGTATTTATTTTATTTCTATATTGTAACGATATCAAGAAATGTTGACGTACTTGATCCATGGTTCAAAACCCTTATGGAAGATACAACATATAGGTTCATCAACGTTTCCAGACTTATCTAATTCCTTCACTTAATTCTAGGTATTTGAGGGTACTTAGGTCATTTAGTAGTTAAGTCTATTTTGGTCACTTTGGAGTTCCAGAGTAATTCGATCGTTTCTACAATTCGGATACATACAATATTTTTATTCAGTTCAACTTGGTCATATAATATAGTCATTTCGAGAAATTCAAACGTATAAAGTACCTTTGGTAATTTAGTCTCTGGGTGTGTGCTCAGAAAATATAAATTCTAGGTAATTTTGGTATTCAAGATTGATTTATTTATTTTAGAGCTTGAGGGTATTTAGTTATTCCAGGGCTTGGACTCACTTCGGGTCATTTTACACTTCAGGGGCATTTCAAATAGATTAGGAATTTAATTGGCGATTCCAAGGTTCAAATGAATCAAAATATGAGTTCTCATATCGTCTCCATTATCATAGCCATCCATAGTCATTTTTACACTTTAAGGGTACTAGCGCCATTTTATTCAATTATGTTATTGGCATTACTTCCGATAAATTAGGCTTCAAGTATTTATTCAAGAATTATATATTATAGGCCTTGTTCTTTCTCCGAGGGTTAAAACTGATTATAAGATATTTTCTAAATAAATTAAGGTTAACATGTGCATCATAAATTTTATCGAGTAAAAAAACCCAGATTCTTGAGGTAATTCCACTATCAGGATCAATATGTACCATTTTTACAACTTAAGGGTATTTTTGTAATTTCTTAATTAAATATTTTCCGCATTTAACCTTTAAAGAAATTAATCATAATTTTAGATTATGAGATCAAGTTATTACTACATAATCCATGAACTTATAATTATTTCTGATCGGTCTACCAATTTCTTTTACGAGCAGTCTGAGTTTTCTACAGTGTTCTATATTTATTCCATATTCAGTTTAAGTCCAATGATAGTTAAATACACCTAATTGACCAATCATTTTCATTCATGCATTTACCAATTATCAATGTGTTCCGAAAAACATACAGAAGGTAGTAGAGTATTACCTCGATTAACGAGCCATATCGATCGATCATTTAAACTCCATTCATTCACTCTCAAACTTTAATTCCACGTCCCATAATGTCTCGGATTCATAGCAAACAAATTTACATCAGAAACTGAACTTAGTCAAAAAACCAAATTTGATTCCGAAGATAAAACACTGGAAAAACAGTTTACCGAGTGCGAATTTGGAAAAACAGACTTCGGATTCGGACTTAAGATGTCGAAAAAACATAAAATACGAATTTTCAGAAAATTTGACTTTTTTGTTAAAGTCAACGGTCAGACCGGTCAAAGTCAATGGTCAACGGTCAGACCGATCAAAGTCAATGTTTATATTGGTCAACAGTTAATGAGTCGAGTAAAAGTTATCAGGTCAGGTCTGGTTGACCCGGTTTGGGTCAAACAGACCCAGTTCAGACCGTGTTAGATGGTTTGGGTTGGTCTAGAGTGACTGGACCGGTTATAGAAGGTTTCCCAGGCAAAGGAAGAAGCCCACGCGCAAGCGGAGGTGCGTGGCAGTAATGACGGGCTCGGGGTGATCAGTCGATTGCTCCACGATCATTCAAACCTTAACATCAAGCCAAAACAACACCCAATTTCAGCTAAAACCACCGAAAAGAAAAGAAAAAGGGTCAAAATGCTTACCCACACCGGTGAAGAGGAAAACATATGTGACAACTTGACCCACCAGTCAAGTTTTAAGCAGAACAGGTCGGGGAACACGTTGGTGACAGCAGTGAGGCAAGACTGTAACAAGATCGGCCGGAATCAACGAGAAAGGTGACGATAATGCTATGGGTTTTCTCTATTCTGATAATGATGCTTGATGACCGATTGGGGTCGTTGAAAGTTGAAGACTTATCGCCGGAGGATGCCAGTTTGATTGGTGGCGACAGAGCGCAACAATGGCGGCCTGATCGGAGGGAATCGCGGTGAAGATGCGGCGGCTAGGGTTGGGGTAGGGATTTTGAGGATAAAATTAGGGGTTCTTTTCGATCGGGGGCTAACCAAAAAATTGGAAAAATTCAGGGCTAAGACCATGGACTTCATAGATTTTTTAAACTAGCCCAAAAACTTTGAAAACAAACTTACAATTTAATCCCTAAAATCAATAAATTTAGTTAATAAATATTAATTTGACATTCGGGGGTGTGACAAACTGAGCTTTCATCAATTCTTCATTCTCATAGAAATCCTTTAAAGGATTACAATTCCTCTACTAAACTTTAACCTACTGATTATGCACATATCTCTTCTTTGTCAAAATTCCATAATCTAAACATAATTCTCCTCGTAGAACCAAAAATACCTTAATTATATGTTCTTAATCAAAATAATGTTTGCTTAACTTCAATGCAACATACAAACATAACTGATTTCTTTCATACTTAATAGAATCACCTCGAGATCTACACTTTTACCATGAACATGTCCCTTTTATTTTAATCTCATATTGATCAAATCATTGAGGTACAATGATCAACACTTATTGAGTTTCAAACTCATAAAATTGGAATAAGCATGATTCCATAATTCTCCAATTAAGTACATCATTGCAGAACCTTTTGAGGCATGACACCTTGCTTAAGTTTGGACCAAATACCTTGTTCTCCAATCTGCTTGGGTAGCACATCTTAATCTCAAAACTTTACTTATAAATGTTGATTATGAGTTTATCCTTACAGAGTTTTTGGGGGTAACAACTCAAATTTAGGTCAGGAGGTAGGTCAAAATTCTCAAACAAATAATCTCTCACGTTACCTGCGGGGTAACTTCCAAAATTGGGATGAATACTGCTATTATTCTATTTTTACACAGATTGAGTCATAACAGATAATATACTTTGGAATACTTATTATAGAATGATTTCTTAACATCAAATTTCCGCCTCAGAGAGTACGGCCATAATCTAAGGGCATGTACATACCAGACATCCTATGACAGTTGATCAGTCGATCTACCAAGAAGAATCGACTCAACCTAAGCTCTGATACCACTAAATGTAACACCCACTAACCGATGCGGGTGACCTGATCTGATCTAAGCTGTCACATTAGGGACACCGGAGCGACCCACAATAAAAATCTAGGAAAAATTAAAATTTTGTTAAAACTCTTAAAATCATAAAATGATTTATAATTAAAATACAAGTTCAGAAAACACATTCATATATTACAAACAGAATTAAAATCATACAAGTTTCAGACTCGGATATAGAAACATAATACAACCTACAAGCCCCCTAATCACATACATTGTACTCCGTAAGCAACGCCAGTGGAACTCCTTTACTGATTTCGATAGATGTACTGGATCAATTCTTTTAACCTGAAATGGTGAGGAATGAGTGAGCTTTGGGAATCTTAGTAATACAGAACTACCAAGTGATGTTGAATGATATGTAGATAAATGAAAAAAAAAACATAAATATTTCCTTATCGATTTCGACGTCTACAGGTTTTCAAGATGAACTGTGGTTCCACTGATATTTCTTCGAGAAAAAGACATGAAGATTTTAATTAATAGGAAACATTCAGATGACCAAGTTTAGGAGATCAAAATGGGATGTTTAGTGTGTTTTAACAAAAAAAAGTAACGTATATAAATCCTTTAAAACATTTGTAGTTTAAAACATATTTTAAAAAACACAGTAATACCCTCTAATTGAACATCGTTTGCAGTTCCTCAGAACTGCATCCATAAGGACTTACCATAAGCACACAATAAATGAGCCACTTTAAAATTTGATTTCGAAGATAAAACACTTAAAAATGGCTTACCGAGTGCGAATTCGGAAAAATGGGCTTCGAATTCAAACTCAAGACGTCGAAAAACATAAAATAAGACTTTTCAGAAAATTTAACTTTTTTGGTCAAAGTCAACAGTTAACGGTCTAATAGGTCAAAGTCAATATTCCACGGTCATACCAGTCAAAGTCAATAGTAAGACCAATCAAATGTCAACGGGTCAGGTCAGGTTGACTCGGTTCGGGTCAAACAGACCTGGTTCAGATTATGTTGGTCGGTTCGGGTCGGTCCAGACCGACTAGACCGATTCTAAAAGGTTTCAAGATAGGGGAAGAAACCCACACGCATACGAAGGCACTTGACGGTGCGTGGCGGTGGAGACGAGCTTTGGGTGATCGTTCGATTGCTCCACGATCATTCAAACCTTAACATCAAGCCATAATAACACCCAATTTCAACTAAAACCATCATAAACAAAATAAAAAGGGCTAAAACGCTTACCCACGCCGACGACGAGGAAAACAACAGTGAAAAATTGACTCACCGATTGGGTTTTGAGCAGAATGGGTCGGGGAACACGTTAGTGACGGCGGTGAGCTGAGACGGTCACCAGATCGGCTGGAATCGATGAGAAAGGCGACGGTGACGTTATGGGTTTTCTCCCTTTGATTAACGATGCTCAGCGACTGATTAGGGTCATTGACGATTGGGAACTGGTCGTCGGAGGATGCCGATTCGACTGGTGGCGACGGATAGTGACAATGGTGGCCGGATTGGAGCTAATCGCGATGGAGAGGTGGCTGTTAGGGTCGGGGTAGGGAATTTGGAGATAAATTTGGAAGGGGTTCTTTCGATGGGGGAATTGGGTATTAACTAACCAGAAAAATTAGGAAAATTCAAGGCTAAGTCCCAGAACTTCTATGTTAGATATTTGAAACTTGCTCAAAAACTTCGAAAACTTACAATTTAATCATTAAAATCAATTAATATATTTAATAAATTTTAATTTGACATTCGAGGGTGTGACAGATATCGAATAACCAAATTAAGTTAGTCGTTTTAGCATTGAATTAAGGCACCAAAATTAAAGTAGAAGAATAAACCCCTATGTTAGATATAAAGATGAATAATTACATATGCTTACCATCTACAATACGTATGTTAATACTAGTTGTAACCATCATTTTTTTATTTTTATCATTATTTTATAAGAAAATATTAAAAATATAGTAGTTGGGGTTATTAATACCCCAACCAACCACCTTGTACAACCCCCTTTCCCCCAAAAAACTAGACTAAAAAAACTATTTCTTTATTTTTTTTTCCTTTCTCATTTTTTTTTGCTTTTGTTTTGAGGGGGTGGCCACCATTGAGCTGTGTCTGGCCTATGAGAGAGGTCATCTCACGGCCAGGCAGTACTGGTTTTTAGTGGTCGGTGGTGATCTCTTGGGGCTTTGGTTAAGAGTAAGGAGAGGTATGAAAGCTTTGTCACTTATACCTTTGTTTGATTTTCCTCTGTCGGTTCGGGCATCAGTCGGTGTTGAGGCTCGTTTTTCAGCCTTCTTGGCCGTTGAATGGGGAAGAAAAAGAGTGAGATAGGATAGGAGTAAGGAGGTTTTTCAATTGTTCAAGTAGTTCAGTCGACCCTCTTTCGTTGTGGTCAAGATTTTCGGTTGGTGTAGTTTGATCACCAGATCGGTGGCTGGCGTACAACGACTGAAGCACTTCTGGAAGCTTTTCAGCCACATTGTGCATAAATGGGAGGAAAATATATTGGTTTTAAGAAAAAGGGTAAATCACACATAAGCCCTCCTCATTTAGTACCCCTTTTGTGTTTTGGTAATTTATTTTAGGGTAAAACTACACTCATGTCCCTCCACATCTGCCGTGTATTTGCATCTTGGTCACCATGTTTTTGTGTCTTTATTTGTTGTGATTTTACCCCTATTTTGCTTTATTTTAATTTGGTCATTATTCTGCTATGTTATTTATTTCAAGTTAACTACTAATTTTTATTTTATTGCACTCTAACCAATGTTATTTATTTATTTATTTATTGTTTCTAATATTAGATACGACTTTGTGGTAATCTGATCCAGGGTACGATCCACATTATTATGGTCCAGACTCTACTAACTCATAACTATTTTTTATTTATTTTATTATTTTTTATTATTTTTTTGAATTATTATACGACCTTGCGGTGACCCGATCCAAGGTACGACCCGCATTATTATAGTGTGGACTCTGCTAACATTTCTAACACTAACCGCTAATTACTAACATCTAACCACTAACCGCTAATTTTTATTTATTTATTTATTTATTTATTTTATATTCGAACCATAGTACGACCTTGCGACGACCCGCCCCGAGGTACAACTTTCATTATTTACAGTCCGAGTTAAATATTAAAAATTAACACTAATATTTATTTTTATTGCTCTTTTATTTTTGTATTTAATTTGATGCACATTTAAATTTCAGCCTTTTATTTTTCTTTATTTAATTTTAGTCTTTACATTTTATTTACTTTAATTTTTTGAGCTTTTATTTCTGTCCCTTATTTTCACTAATTTAATTTTAGTCCTTTAATTATTGCACTTTTGTTTTTATTTATTTTATTTCAGTCTCATGAATATATATATATATATATATATATATATATATATATATATATATATATATATATATTTTCATATTTTATCATATTAAATGTCTTATTTTGCTATCTTGCATTTTGAACTTTATGTTATTTATGATTTTATTTTATTTAAGTACTTATATTGGTGTGATACTTATTGTTGGAATTTTGCTTTTTATTGTGCTTATACTTTTGTAATTCTAGTTTAAACTTTCATCATCTAGCATGATTAATATAAATTGGATAAATTGACTTAATTTCTTATTTTGGTCAAATCAAATTATTTAATCTCGAATTCTTGAGAGAAATCATTATATTCATTTTATTTCAGTTGGAAAGATAAATATTCATCTTAAAGTATTTTAGGGCTTATTTTCTCTTCGATTGTAAATATTGGAATATTTTCTATTTCTTCTTAGAATTTTTCGTTAAATAAAAATTGTATGATTGAATTTGGAATAATATGATTGTAATTTAAATTTATATTTGAATTCTTAGATTTCCACTATTAGAAACAATTTATAATCGACGGGGTATCAATTTTGGGCGTTGTGGGAGTGTTTATCCTTCCCCACACGTAATCGACCCCCAAACCACTTTTTTATTACAAAAAAAGAATGAATTTCTAGTTACACGTAGACTTGTTTATCTTTTAAAATGATGTTTTCTTAAAAACTCTTTTAAAATACATTTTTAGGTATTCGACCTACCTAACTCAAAAGGTCGATGGCGACTCCAAAACATTTCTTCACAAAATAAAAATTTTTCACAAAAAAATCGAGATACGTCGGTACAAATTTTTCCCCGCCCGGGTGAAAATCGGTTACAACACTAGTGCTACAAAGATTTATGCCAATAATATTAACTAAAATTCATGGTTTAATCTAAAGATTAAAGCGAGATTGTTATTAGATGTCAAAAAGACTGAAGCATTGAAGATGGCAATTCAAGTATAAACTGTAACACCCTCAACTCATATCTGACCCGGATCAGAGTCCAGGATGTCACATTGACTAAACAAAACAATACTAAAAAAAATCCGATAAAACATTCGAACTTATTTTATTAAAATATAATAATATACATATATTAATACAAGTTTATCAAAATACTCAGAGCATACACAACTTAACCCTTTAGTTACATGTCAACATCCATTTACATAACAAAATGACCTACTGATTAAGTTGCTTCTGATCTGATAGTTGCAGGAGTAATGTTGTCCAATTGCTTAACCTCGACCGTCTACTTTATCGGATCATTCATGTGAAACACTCACACGCTAAGTCATCGACTTAATGAGGCAATATAATAATAACAATAAGATATAAAGGAATTGCCAAAATGAGATGAGTTGCAATGATAATATATATGTAAACATTGCAGTAACCATAACCATGTTTCTTACCCATATACTTATCTAATTCACATTCATAAGTTCACCTTATTAAGTTCATTAGCCCATGGTACCATACTGAGAACCCAAGGTATGTGAGTATTGTGAGGTTGTGCACTATGCTGTCACCACAGCTCGTATAATTGCACCCGAAGTGCCACGTAGAATTGCACCGGAGTGCCGCGTAGAATTACACCGTAGTGCCATATAATAATGTCCATAAGGACCACATATCATTCCTTAAGAATTATATACATATACTAGGGATCAAGTATGTGTCTCACAAGACTTCACACATGTTCCAAAGAATATATATATATCCCGAAGGACCGCGTTGACCCTCTACCCTTGGCATGCCAACTATACCTATAGTTCTCATCTACATAACATGGGCTTTCACCATTCACATAATTTGTATCACGTAGACATATTATTTTCATACCTTTATCACATAGACATATCATTTCCATACCTTTATCACATAACTCATATAACTTTTCTTGCATGTTCATGTCACATAATACATATGGTATGAATTCATGTTATGTATCATAATATGAAATGTGATCATGTATCAAAATATTGAATCTATACTTATCACAAGTCTAGAACTGAATAGAATACATATTCATGCTATGCATATTCACTCACATAGATTTCTCTGTATTTCCCTCGATCAATCCTACTTGTCGATTGTTCCAGAACTCGTTTAGGCTCGATATCTACATAGTAATTCATTGATACTTATCAGTATACTAATTAGTATATTCTAAACTATCATTTCTTTCTCTAAAAGAAAAGCCATTTTTATCTTTTAATGGAGGTATGCATCAATGCACTACACCATGCATCGATGCATAAATTATATTCGATGTTTGTATTTAATGGGGTGCATCGATGCACTCCTTTTGCATCGATGCATCGATGGCATTCGATGTTTTCTTTTAAATTAATACATCGATGCACTTCATGTGCATTGATGCACCTTAAACAATTTCTGGGATTTATCATTGATGCATCGGTGCACAATGAATGTGCATCGATGCACATTGCCCAGAATTGTCATTTTAGCACGAAAATCTCTTCTTAGTCTACTTAACACTTTATATTTCTCCTCTTTTTATATCCTTAACTTTCATACTCTTACTTAAACTAATTATTATCCATTCCATACTTTTAAAACTTAGAAATCCAATTCTCCATGTAGAGTTTAAGAATCTAACCCAAATTCTAACATGTTCTAATTTGAATTCTAACACTTCATACTTCTTAGTTAGCTTTATGACAAGTCAAATCCCACTTCTAATTCTTATTCTCTAATCCAAGATTTCACTTTTCTACTTCATTTCTTTGATTCTTCATATACTCCTCATATTATGGTTTTAAGATAATCTAAGTTTTCCTTAAGCTTAGTTATTATCTAAGGATCACTAAGAAACCTTAATTTCATCAAGAATTTGATCAATAAGAAAACTTACCTTTAGTTTTGTCTTCACGGCATAGAGAAGAAGAATGAAGAAGAAAGAAATATCCAGAACCTTGTTTCTCTCATTAGCTTTCCACGTGGTTTATTAAATATCCTTAAGAAACATTTAATTATTTTTCCTTGTCAAAAGACTCATTTTCCCCTTTAGTTCCCTATGTTTTGCTAATTGATCCTACACCAAATATTTCAATCAATTCCTTCAACTTTCAATTTATCAACTTTGATCACTAAATTTTAAAATTTCACAATTTAATCACTCACCCGATATGGAGGATGTTACAAATCTCTCTCCCTTAAGAAAATGCATCCTCGAATTTTCATTGTACGAACAGATGGGGATACCGAAGTCACATATCTTCTTCACGTTCCCACGTGGCTTCTTCTACCTTGTGATTTCTCCAAAGAACCTTGACCAACGGAACTGTCTTACTCATTAACTGTTTGACTTCATAAGCCAATATTCTCACTGGTTCTTCTTCATATGTCAGATCTGATTGGACTTCTACTTGTTCTAGTGCAACGATGTGAAAGGGATCGAACCTATATCTTCGTAACATAGACACATGGAAGACGTTATGGATCTTCTCCATTTTCAGTGGCAAGGATAATTGATATGCCACGGGTCCTATCCTCTTAACAACTTCATATGGCCCAATGAATCTAGGACTTAACTTTCCTTTCCGACCAAAACGTAATACTTTATTCCAGGGAGATACTTTAAGGAAAACTTTATCTCTAACCTCGAACTCAATCTCTTTTCTTTTAAGATCAGAATATGACTTTTGTCGATCAGAGGCTACTTTAAGGTTATGCTAAATTTCTAGAACTTTCTTTTCTACATCTTGAATTAAATCCGGACCAAGAACACTTCAATCTTTGAGTTCATACCAATTTAATGGACTACGACATTTTCTTCCATATAATGCCTCATATGGGGCCATCTTTATACTGGACTGAGAACTATTGTTGTAAGCGAACTCTGCCAGCGGTAAATACTTTTCCCATGATCCTTTGAATTCCATTACG
Source organism: Hibiscus syriacus (assembly GCF_006381635.1). Classification (NCBI taxonomy): domain Eukaryota; kingdom Viridiplantae; phylum Streptophyta; class Magnoliopsida; order Malvales; family Malvaceae; genus Hibiscus; species Hibiscus syriacus. The sequence continues at coordinate 1,005,450 of NW_024063440.1, forward strand.
CATGCTCTCAACATATCTTCCAAGATCTGAATAGTTCTCTCTGATTGCCCATCAGTCTGAGGATGAAAAGCCATACTAAAGTTTAAACGAGTTCCCAACACTCCATGAAAATATTTCCAGAATCTCGAAGTGAATCGAGGGTCTCGATCAGAGACTATGGAAACAGGCACTCCATGCAATCTAATAATTTCTCTAATATACAGCTCTGCGTACTTTTCCATAGAGAAATCTATTCTAACCGGAAGGAAATGCGCTGACTTAGTCAATCGATCAACAATTACCTAGATTGATTCTCTTTTGTTCGGAGTCAAGGGTAACCCCGAAACAAAATTCATCGTAACATTTTCCCATTTCCATTGAGGAATGTAAAGCGGTTGCAATAATCCTTACGGAACTTGATGCTCAGCTTTGACTTGTTGACATATCAAACACTTAGACACAAATTCGGTGATGCTTCGTTTCATCCCTGACCACCAAAATCGATCCTTCAAATCCATATACATCTTGGTTCCACCTGGGTGCATCGTTAATGGACTGCAATGAGACTCTGTTAATATTTCTTTCTTTAAATCCTCATTGTTGGGTATCATAATTCTTCCTTTATAATACAGATTTCCATCTGACTTAACCTCAAAGTCTTTAATCTCTTTACTCTTCACTTGCTCAATTCTTTTCAAACACGTTTCATCTTTACTTTACAATTCTCCTATTCGTTCCAACCATGCTGGTTTAAGTTTTAACTCTGCCCATAACCCACCGTCTCCAATTAAAGATAATCTTGCATCCATAGCTCGTAAGGCTGCAAACGTCTTTCTACTCAAAGCATCTGCTACCACGTTAGCCTTTCTGGGATAATAGTCAATTATCACATCATAATCTTTTAAGAACTCTACCCATCTACGTTGCCTTAAATTAAACTCTTTTTGAGTCATCAGGTACTTCAGACTTTTATGGTCTAAATACAAGTAACATCTTTATCCATACAGATAGTGACGTCAAATCTTGAGAGCGAACACCACGACAGCCATTTCTAAATCATGGGTAGGGTACTTTTCATGTGGTTTCAACTGTCTCAATGCATACGCTACCACATTCCCTTCTTGCATAAGAACATAACCCAAACCATTATGAGATGCGTCACTTAATACTACAAAATTCTTGTCAGATTCTGGTTGAACCAATACAAGAGCTTCTGTCAAAATTTGCTTTAAAGTTTCAAAGCTATCTTGACATTCAGGAGTCCAAACAAACAGTACGTTCTTTCTCATTAACTTCGTTAAGGGCATCACTATCATCAAAAAAATCTTAACGAATCTTCGGTAATAACCAACAAGTCTAAGGAAACTCCGAACTTCAGATACATTCTTTGGAACTTCCTAGTCCATTATAGCTTTAACCTTCTGAGGGTCCACTCTAATCCCATCTACCGAGATCACATTCCCCAAGAAAATTACTTTGTTTAGCCAGAATTCACATTTGGACAATTTCGCATAAAGATTCTTATCCCTGAGAATTTGCAAAACTAGCCTCAGATGTGCGCTGTGCTCTTCAATGGATTTCGAGTACACCAGTATGTCATCAATAAAGACAACAACAAACTGGTCCAAATAGGGCTGAAAAATTCTGTTCATAAGATCCATAAAAGTAGCAGGTGCATTAGTTACTCCGAATGGCATTACAATGAATTCATAATGACCATATCTCATTCTAAAAGCCGTCTTCGGAATATCTTTCTCCTGAATCTTCAATTGATGATAACCCGAACGTAGATCGATCTTCGAAAATACTGAAGCTCCTTTTAGTTGATCAAACAAGTCATCAATGCGCGGAAGGGGATACTTGTTCTTGATGGTCACCTTATTAAGCTGTTGATAATCAATACAGAGACGCATTGATCCATCATTATTCTTAACAAATAACACCGGAGCTCCCCAAGGTGACACACTTGGTCGAATAAATCCCTTTTCTAACAACTCTTGCAATTGATTCTTTAACTCTTGCAATTCTTTCGGAGCCATCCGATAACGTTCCATTGTAATTGGAGCGGTTCCTGGCATTACTTCAATTTGGAATTCTACCTCTTTATTTGGAGGTAATCCTGGAAACTCAGCCGAGAAAACATCAGGGAATTCTCGAACTATTAAAATCTCATTCAATCCTTTTTCTTTAGCTCTTGAATCTATCACATTTGTAAGAAATCCTTGACATCCCTCTAGCAACAGCTTCTTAGCTGACATTACTGACATTACATTTGCTAAAGGATTAAACCTTTCACTACTCACACTTATCTCTGTTTCTCCTGGACTTTTCAGGGTTACCTTTTTCGATCTGCAATTAACATCTCCATAGTAACGAACAACCAATCCATTCCCAGAATCACTTCAAACTCGTCAAAGGGTAATTCCATCAGATTAGCAGGGTATTCAATTCCCTGAACCTTTATGGGACACCCCTTACAGACTTTGTTCACCCGAGCACTATGGCCTAAAGGATTTGTTACTATAATCTCATTACTCGTAGCTTCTAAGGGAATCCTCAATTCCTTTACTAACTTACTGGTAATATAAGAATAATTAGAACCCGAATCAATCAGTACCGATACTAATTTATCATACAGCTGAAAAGTACCTGCTATAATATCCAGATCATCACGGTCTTCACTTGTCTTTAAATTATACACCCGGGCGGTTGACCGAACTTCAGGTTGAGCAGAGGATTCAGACTGGTTTCTTCCTCTGCCTCTTCTTCGTCCTCTTTGTGAGGCAGAACCAACTCTTTCAGATGGTGCAGGCTCACCAACCATCAATGGACAATCCCGGATAAAATGTTCGGCATCTCCGCATCGAAAACAAGTCCCAACAGCCATTCGAAAAGCCCTATAATGGTTTTTCCCACAGTGCTGACACTGTCTCGCTTGACTCAGAGTAGATCTCCCAACACCAGATCCCACTGACTGCGTCTGTCTAGGCCTCACTTGACTTGCTCCTCTAGCTGAGGATGCAACTGATTCAGATCTAGTTTGCGATCGAAAGCCTGAGTCTCTTCCTCTTTTTGGTGGTGCTGAGCTGGAAGAAGCACCCGTTCTCTTTGATTTCTGAACTCTTGAGTCCCCAAATCTCTCATTTTGAGCCCTTTCAAGAGCTTTTGCGTGATTGATCACCTCCTGAAACAAGGAAAAATTCAATATTATTAGCATCTCTTTCAATCTAGGGCGTAAGCCCTCCACAAACCATTCACAAGCATCCTTTTCAGTAGGCACAAGCTCGGTTGTGAACCGACTCAGCTTGTTGAACTCGCATTCATACTCATATACAGAACGGTTCATCTGATTCAAAAACTCTTGCTTTATATGTTGAATAAATTGATCTCCAATGTACTTATTTTTAAATTCATCTAAGAACAAAGACCAACTCAACTGGTCACTGGACATCCTCATGGTGAGGTTCGTCCACCATATCCTCGCCTGACCCCTCAGCAACGAGACAGCTCCATCTAACTTCTCCATTTCAAAACAGTGGAGATCATCTAACATGATTTTCAAATCATTTAGCCAAAGATCCGCTGCAACCGGACCTTCCTCGGCTTCTTCCTTAAATTCGGGAGCTCCTAAACCTCTCAACTCTTTTGCTACATTTATTCTTTGGGTTGGTGGAGCAGGAGGTTGAAGATGAGTCAGAATAGCGTCTAACATTCTGAAGAACGTATCCTGATCTTACACAGGCACTCCTTGAGATGCATGTTCTTCACCTTGCCTGGCCAGGGCAGGTGAATTACTGCTTTCAGCAGGCCTATCTTCTCCCGCTTCACTTCAGGAGCTATTATGTCCGGACATCTAATAAGAACAAATACATTGTTCTATTGGCAAAACAACATACTCATACTATACCAGATCATAAGTTCTCACTATTTGTTGGCATGTATTCTATTTAAAGACTCTATAGACTCTGGTTTATGCCTAGAATTGGCTAAACCATAGCTCTGATACAATTAAATGTAACACCCTCAACTCATATCCGACCCGGATACGAGTCCAGGATGTCACATTGACTAAACAAAACAATACTAAAAAAACTGATAAAACATTCGAACTTATTTTATTAAAATACAATAATATACATATATTAATACTTGTTTATCAAAATACTCAAAGCATACACAACTTAACCCTTTAGTTACATGCCAACATCCATTTATATAACAAAATGACCTACTGATTAAGTTGCTTCTAATCTGATAGTTGCAGGAGTAATGTTGTCCAGCTGCTTAACCTCGATCGTCTACTTTATCGGATCCTACGTGTGAAATACTCACACGCTAAGTCATCGACTTAGTGAGGCAATATAATAATAACAATAAGATATAAAGGAATTGCCAAAATGAGATAAGTTGCAATGATAATATGTATGTAAACATTGCAGTAACCATAACCATGTTTCTTACCCATATACTTATCTAATTCACATTCATAAGTTTACTTTATTAAGTTCATTAGCCCATGGTACCATACTAAGAACCTAAGGTATGTGAGTATTTTGAGGTTGTGCACTATGCTGTCACCACAACTCGTATAATTGCACCGAAATGCCACGTAGAATTGCACCGGAGTGCCGCGTAGAATTGTACCGTAGTGCCATATAATAATATCTATAAGGACCACATATCATTCCTTAAGAATCATATACATATACTAGGGATCAAGTATGTGTCTCACAAGACTTCACACATGTTCCAAAGAATATATATATATCCCGAAGGACCACGTAGACCCTCTACCCTTGGCATGCCAACTATACCTATAGTTCTCATCTACATAACATGGGCTTTCACCATTCACATAATTTGTATCACGTAGACATATTATTTTCATACCTGTATCACATAGACATATCATTTCCATACCTTTATCACATAACTCATATAACTTTTCTTGCATATTCATGTCACATAATACATATGGTATGAATTCATGTCATGTATCATAATATGAAATGCGATCATGTATCAAAATATTGAATCTAGACTTATCACAAGTCTAGAACTGAATAGAATTCATATTCATGCTATGCATATGCACTCACCTAGATTTCTTTGTCTTTCCCTCGATCAATCCTACTTGTCGATTGTTCCAGAACTCGTTTAGGCTCGATATCTACATAGTAATTCATTGATACTTATCAGTATACTAATTAGTATATTCTAAACTATCATTTCTTAGGCTAAAAGAAAAGCCATTTTTATCTTTTAATGGAGGTATGCATCGATGCACTACACCATATATCGATGCATAAATCCTATTCGATGTTTGTATTTAATGGGGTGCATCGATGCATCGATGGCATTCGATGTTTTCTTTTAAATTAATGCATCGATGCACTTCATGTGCATCGATGCACCTTAAACAATTTCTGGGATTTATCATTGATGCATCGGTGCACAATGAATGTGCATCGATGCACATTGCCCAGAATTGTCATTTTAGCACGAAAATATCTTCTTAGTCTACTTAACACTTTATATTTCTCCTCTTTTTATATCCTTAACTTGCATACTCTTACTTAAACTAATTATTATCCATTTCATACTTTTAAAACTTAGAAATCCAATTCTCCATGTAGAGTTTAAGAATCTAACCCAAATTCCAACATGTTCTAATTTGAATTCTAACACTTCATACTTCTTAGTTAGCTTTATGACATGTCAAATCCCACTTCTAATTCTTATTATGAGCTCTAATCCAAGATTTCACTTTTCTACTTCCTTTATTTGATTCTTCATATACTCCTCATCTTATGGTTTTAAGATAATCTAAGCTTTCCTTAAGCTTAGTTATTATCTAAGGATCACTGAGAAACCTTAATTTCATCAAGAATTTGATCAATTAGAAAACTTACCTTTAGCTTTGTCTTCACGGCAGAGAGAAGAAGAATGAAGAAGAAAGAAATATCCATAACCTTGTTTCTCTCATTAGCTTTCCACGTAGTTTATTAAATATCCTTAAGAAACATTTAATTATTTTTCCTTATTAAAAGACTCATTTGCCCCTTTAGTTCCCTATGTTTTGCTAATTGATCCTACACCAAATATTTCAATCAATTCCTTCAACTTTCATTTTATCAACTTTGATCACTAAATTTTAAAATTTCACAATTTAATCACTCACCCGATATGGAGGATGTTACATAAACATTTCATATACATACTGCTTGTTACATATTTGACTCTATGCCAATCAAGTAACATAAAGACAAAATAATGTATCTGGACTTCTTCAATGGCAGCACGGAGATCAGCTGTGTCTTTAACATCTTTAAGATGATTAACCATTCCCCACACAACATCCAACCGATCAACAATCTTTTCCAATGGCTCCACCAGCTTTCGCCATAAAGGTTCCACTGTCTTGTCTAATTAATCCAAATCACTCTCCTACACAGCAAACACAAATATATATATCAAAATCAATATAAAAAAGAGAAAATTCATAAACTCTGATATCAGAACATCACAAGTTTCAATTTTTAAAGCTCAAATAAATAAATAAAACAAATAACCAAAGTTTTTAATTCTCAAACAAGGACTGAAACCAACGAATGATACAGAAAAGACAAAACATAATAAACCCTAGAACAATGTAAATTTAAAAAAAAAATGAAAATAGCCCAAAAGATCAAAACGACATTCAAAGAAATGGGAGAGATAAACAATGGTCCAAGCGGTTCCAGAAGAAGTACCCAAGAGAGAGAATAATGACCATGAAAAGAAATCGACGGTGCTAGAGGCAAGGGTGGTTGGGCTGACTCGAAACAGTGAGGAGATCTTGATGGGTGTGACGGTAAAGGCCACGATGGCGTCGAACTGTGACAATAGCTTTGTGGGTTTGGGTAAACGGCAGAAACCTTTGAGAAAGGTAAAGAAAAAAATGAAAAGGGGTTAAAGGTTTTGGGATGATATAAAACTCAAAAATTGTGGCATTTGTATTTACAAACGCCACTAGTGTACTGACCTATTGTTGTGTTTTTATTTAAAACGCCACTAATGCACTGATCTACTGAGGCGTTTGTGATTTAAATGTCGCGATATGTATAAAATTAATGGCATTTTTGTCAAAACGCCTCTATAAGCGTCGCCACAAACCTGTTTCACAGTAGTGGTTTTTAGCGGCGTTTTGCAAAAAACGCCACTATATATCAGTATAGTGTGGCATATTTTAGTAAAAATGCCACTATATGTACATGACTATTGCGACGTTTTCCCAGAAATGCCATGAAATTTTATTATTTTGTGACGTTTTTTCTAAAAACACCACGAGAAGTATACAATTACCGAGGTTTGTAGTAAAACGCCGCAAAAAATGCCCCTATATATCAAACTTGGTGTACTGAAAATTACGGCGTTTATCAACCAAACGCCACTAAAATAAGTATTTTAATGGCGTTTCTCAAAAAATGCCACTTTGTATCAGTCTATTGCGGCAGTTTTTGTAAAAACGCCACTATACATAGATGACTATTGCGGCGCTTTCCCACAAACGCAGCGAAATTTTTTATTTTGTGGCGTTTATTCTAAAAACACCACGAGAGGTTTAAAGTTACCAACGTTTGTTCAAAAAATGCCGCTATGAACCCATTTTGCTGTAGTGCGTAGATGAATGTCGTAATATAGAAGCCATGGTAGTATTGCCTGCACTGAAGAAGCTTAAATATCTTGAATTGCTGTCAATGGCTGCAATTCTGGCTGTCCGTGATGATTTCATCATCCAAATGGTTGAAGCATGTGGAAAAAAATATGAAAGAGCTTGTTTTCACCAATTGTTGGTGAGTTATCTAAGATCTTTCTAACAAATTCAGAAGGATATTTATCATTAGAATTAGTAATAGTTGGTGTTTTTTTATGCAAGGAATTGGCTGATGAATCTATCAAATCTGTGGGGAAGAATTGCCCCAAATTATACACAATTGACCTTTCTTACTAAACACCAGATTGTGCTAAACTCTTTAGTGCTATACCTCACACTTCTTTTGGTGTCCTATCACATTCGCAATCATTCAAAACCCGTATGTTGACGAAAACGGGTAAAGAAAACAAAAGAACACGAGAATTTTACGAGGTTCGACAATGTGCTTCCGTCCTCGGTGCCTAGGCGGCGCTAGAAGTTTTTATTCAAAAAATGATATTTTAGATCTAGGTTACATCTCTATTTATAATAGAAAACCCTGGTACATAATTACAAAATTAACCCTGTACCGTACCGCGAGGGCTGCGCCCCCGCACCCCCAACCCACATAATTCGTAACCCCACAACGAGACTTTCTTTGTAAGGACAGTTGATGTTCGCTTCGCTCACTCCGCTCCATCTCCTGTCCTCTTTACTGGTATATTTATGAGCCATACCTAACAAATCTCCACCTTGGCGAATATCCTGCCTCTTGGAAAATTCAATGTGGGTTGGGTTACCTTGATTCTTTAACAACTCGAAACATTCAACAAGTCCAAGCAATGCTTGAACTTGTCTGTCGTAACTGGCTTAGTGAACATATCAGCGGCATTTTCATCAGTATGTACCTTCTGAAACAAAACCTCTCCAGATGCAACCAACTCTCTGATCTTGTGGAACCTTACATCAATATGTTTAGTTCTAGCACGATACACCTGATTCTTAGCCAAGTGAATAGCACTTTGATTATCACAAAGCAACTGAACTCCACCTTGTTGAACACCCAACTCCTTCACTAAACCAGTAAGCCATAAAGCTTCTTTTGCAGCTTCAGCCGCTGCCATGTACTCAGCTTCAGTTGTAGATAGAGCCACAATAGATTGAACAGTAGACTTCCAACAAATAGGCCCTCCACCAAGAGTAAAGACATACCCTGTCGTAGATCTTCTATTATCCAAGTCACCTGCATAGTCTGAATCCACATATCCTACAACCAAAGGATTATCCCGCTGACTCCCAAAAACAATTCCATGTCCCACAGTACCCTTTAAGTACCGAAAGATCCACTTGACTGCTTCCCAATGTTGCTTACCAGGTTTAGACATGTACTTACAAACTTGACTAACAGCATGAGCTAAATCAGGACGAGTACATACCATCGCATACATCAAGCAGCCAACAGCATTAGAATATGGAACCTTTGCCATATCTTCAGCTTCCTTATCTGTCTTGGGGCACTGTTCTGATGAGAGCTTAAAGTGATTCGCCAATGGAGTGCTAACTGGTTTTGCGCTGCTCATCGCAAACCTTTCTAGCATTTTCTCAACATAACCCTGTTGAGATAGCCGCAGTTTCCTTGAGTCTCTGTCCCTGCAAATTTCCATTCCAAGAATTTTCTTTGCAGCACCTAAATCTTTCATATCAAATTCCTGACTCAATAAAGTTTTCAAAACGATAACATCATCCATGTTCTTCGCAGCAATCAACATATCATCAACATACAGTAATAGAAAAATAAAAGAACCATCATCAAGGCTCTTAACATAGACACAACAGTCATACTCACATCGGTTGTAGCCAATCTTGATCATATAGGAGTCAAACTGTTTATACCACTGTCTCGGAGACTGTTTCAACCCGTACAAAGATTTCTTCAATCTGCAAACTAAATGCTCGTTTCCAGGTTGAGTGAAACCTTCAGGTTGCCGCATGTAGATCTGCTCCTCTAAATCACCATGCAAAAAAGCAGTTTTAACATCCATCTGCTCTAAATGCAAATCCCAACTAGCCACCAATGCAAGTACTGCTCGGATTGAAGTGTGCCTGACCACAGGAGAAAAGATTTCATCATAATCAACTCCTTTCTGCTGTGAAAAACCCTGCGCTACCAAACGAGCCTTGAACTTCTCCCCCTCTTTTTCTGTTACTACTGGTTTCTTCTTATACACCCATTTGCAACCAATCGGCTTCTTACCCTCAGGAAGGGGAACTAACTCCCATGTGCGATTGTGATTCAAAGACTCCATCTCCTCAACCATGGCTGCCATCCACTTGTCGTTTTCCTGACTAGTAACGGCATCATGAAAAGTAACCGGATCATCACTGCTAACAATAAGTGCAAAAGATACCAAGTCTTCAAAACCCAATCTGTTCGGAGGCTTTATATTCGTCCGTCTCACCCTGTCTCTGGCGAGACTATAATCCTGCAAATCATCCGTAGTGGAACCACCAGAAGTCGGTTGAGAAGTTTCTGGTTTCTCAACTGGAAACTGCTCGAAATCCACCACTGTCGTGTCTTGCTTCTGCTGCAACATGGATTGTTCATCAAAAACGACATCTCTACTAATCACAACTTTCTTCGCAACTGGATCCCAGAACTTGAATCCTTTGACACCTTTCTTGTAACCCAGAAAAATGCACTCCTTCGATTTTGCATCAAGTTTGGATCTCTCATCAGCAGGTACATGCACATAAGCAGGACAACCAAAAATCCATAAGTTATCAAAACTAACATCATGACCAGTCCATACCTCTTCTGCAACTTTCCCAGCCAGCGATGCCCTTGGCGATCTGTTGATAAGGTAACACGCCATGTTAACAGCCTCAGCCCAGAAGTGTTTGGGAAGCCCCGCATTCAACCGCAAACATCTGGCTCTTTCATTCAACGACCTGTTCATTCGTTCCGCAACACCATTCTGTTGTGGTGTCTTGCACACTGTAAAATGCCTCTGAATCCCATGTTCCTTACAGAATTGTAGGAACTGTGAATCTGTGTACTCCGTACCATTGTCAGACCGCAAACACTTGATTTTTCGTCCTGTTTGGTTTTCTACCTCAGCTTTCCACAGCTTGAACTTCTCAAAAACTTCAGATTTCTGTTTCAAAAAATACACCCAAACTTTCCGTGAAAAATCATCAATAAAAGTAACATAGTACCTAGATCCACCCAAAGACGATGTCGTGGAAGGCCCCCATATATCAGAATGCACATAATCAAGAATCCCTTGAGTTGTGTACTTCGCAGTCTTGAAACGGACTTTAGTCTGTTTACCAAGAACACAATACTTGCAAAAGTCGAGCTTACAGCTTTTGACACCATGCAACAAGTTTCTCTTGTGTAATTCTGCCATACCACGTTCACTAAGATGAGCAAGGCGCATATGCCACAATTTTGTCGTATCATCACAGGACTCAACAGAGTGAACTCCACCTGCAACGGTACTCCGTAACAATCTGTAGATATTCCCTGCAGTCAACTTGCCTTTCATCACAGTCAATGCTCCTTTAACAATCCGAATGGTTTCCCTATCCTCGTCAGCCTTAGGGATAAAACCATTCTTGTGCAAAGTGCCCAAGGAAATCAAATTCTTCTTCAAGTCTGGGATATGTCGAACACCACTCAACGTCCGAACGGAGCCATCGTGCATCTTAATTCTGACATCACCAATACCAACAATATTGCAACATCGATCATCACCCAAATAAACCGAACCAGAATTAACCGGCCTGTATGTCGAAAACCATTCCCTATTTGGCGTGATGTGATAAGAACATCCAGAATCAAGAATCCAAGCATCCGTCAATTGTGTCGTTGAAATAGAAAGCATATCACCCTCACTGCAATCAGAATTATCATCCTCGACCACGTTCACAGACTTGGATGAGCCATCACGCTTCTCATCAGTCTGCTTTTTCAACTTCGGACAGTCTCGCTTCATATGTCCCGCCTCCTTGCACTTGTAACAGTGAATCGTCTTCTTATCCCTGGATTTGGATCTGGAATTCCGCTTCCCGGACCCTGCCTTCTCTGGCTTCCGTCCACGATCTCGATTACCCTTGACATATAAGCTATCGGCTTGAGAGCTTTCCCCTGCATTCTGCTTCCGCTGGTTGTGAGCCAACAAGGCTGCAGTAATCTCCTCAACATTGATAGTCTCTTTCCCATATGTAAGAGTAGTCACCATGTGTTCATAAGAGGGAGGCAACGAACACAACAGAATCATCGCTCTGTCTTCATCCTCAATTTTCACATCAAGCCGAGCCAGATCAGAAACGATTTGATTGAATACATTCACGTGTTGCGCCAAATCGTGATTGTCCTGCATCTTCAGCCCATACAGCCGCTGCTTCAGATACAGTTTTGTCGTTAAGGATTTGGACATAAACTGACTTTCCAACTTCCTCCAAATTTCGTCTGGAGACGATAGATGCATGACGTGATACATGACCTCGTCCGCCAAGCATAATCGTATGGTTCCTGCCGCTCGCTGTTGCAATTCTTCCCAATCTTCCTCATCCATCGACGCCGGCTTTGTAGATCGCAAAGCCTTCAAGATCCCTTGCTGCGCCAATAGATCCTTCACCCTCGTTTGCCATAATCCGAAGTTACCTGACCATCGAATTTCGCGACTTCGAATTTTGCTCCTGACATCTCTGATACCAATTGTTGACGAAAACGGGTAAAGAAAACAAAAGAACACGAGAATTTTACGAGGTTCGGCAATGTGCTTACGTCTTCGGTGCCTAGGCGGCGCTAGAAGTTTTTATTCAAAAAATGATATTTTAGGTCTAGGTTACATTTCTATTTATAATAGAAAACCCTGGTACATAATTACAAAATTAACCCTGTACCGTACCGCGAGGGCTGCGCCCCCGCACCCCCAACCCACATAATTCGTAACCCCACAACGAGACTTTCTTTGTAAGGACAGTTGATGTTCGCTTCGCTCACTCCGCTCCATCTCCTGTCCTCTTTACTGGTATATTTATGAGCCATACCTAACACCGTATAATGGTGAATGGGATATTTTGGATAGTTTACATGGTATATCAAATTAAAGAGGTAGAATTCTTCTCCATGGTTGAGACTGTATTTCAGTTGATTCTATATGGTTTTCTTCTATTTTCTCAGCAGCAAACCATACCCTTGATCCTTCAAGGAGGAGAATCTATCTGCAAAGTTCTTTTATTATCTAACATTTTGATTATTGCAGATGATTAAACAAGAAGAAAAGGAATAATGATCAAGAATTGAATCAAAAACATATAATATACGTTTCAAAAACATATATGTTATTAGCTTTTATATATTAATATTTAAAGTATTTCAAAAGTCTGGTTTTAGTACCTTTATTTTTTTTGGCAATCATGATTCTATATGTTTACTTTTTTGGTAGCACCACCGTATTTGATCTATTAACTAACTAATCACGATGATATATAATCTTTAACGATGTTAACTATTTAAATTAACAAATTACATTATAAAAATAGATAACAAATTATCACTAAATTCTAAATTTAAGCATATTAGAATGAATAAAACCATAATTTTAAGTATTTCTTGAGATGTGATGGAATGAACTGGAAGTATCTGAGGGGACTAACAATGGCTGGAGGCGAGTTAGGGAACCACCTCAAAACCAGCCTTACAATCAACAACGTATTGTAGTTGTTTAAGATATTTAGGATTGCAAGTGTCTAACGGACTTGTTGTTCTTCTTAAAAGTTACGAGTTCGAGTATCGACAGAAGTATGAACGTTTAATTCATAGTCAATTGATTAAGTATGAGCGTTTAATTCATAGTCAATTGATTGAGGGTCTTTAAATAGATATTGTTTTATAATTCATAGTCAATTGATTGAGTCTTTGAATATATATTACATTGTATTTATCTCGTATATACAGAAAAAAAAATTAGGATTCCATTTATAACCACAACCCCTGCCACTAAATCACCGGGCAAAATTAAGATAAAAGTTTATTAAAAATATATTTTTAATTTAATTTATTTAATATTATAATATTGAAATATTTTATTTTAGAAATATAATAGCTTATTTTATTAAACCAACTTATAATTAATTTTTTTTGTTTTTCTTAATTCTAACATATAAAATCATTATAAGTAGCAAGCTATTCGAGTTTATATTTAAATTTAATTATAAATAATTATAATATTATACTATTATTTGATTCTAATTTAAATTATTATATATAATTTTATATATAATATACATATATATTTCTTCATATTTTTTCATGTGTGATATTCACAAGTCAAGTAAAATTAAGGGATTAACTCAAACTTAAAAATCAACCCATCAATTATTAAAAAATTAAATTATTCGAGTTTTATTTTATAACTCAACTTAAATTTAAATTATTTTCGAGTTGAATCAAATTTATTAAATTACTAATAAAATTAAGTTAAAAAAACGTCAATTCTTTGAATCTGATCAAGTTTTATTCCGTTTTGATTTTTGAAAAATCAGAAGAAAACGCGTTTTGTTGTGAGGTGATTCTTTCACGCGTTTTCTTGAAAATTGCTATAAATGTACCCTCATCCTTTTCTTGATTCTTATCATCATTCTTGCTTTCCTTTTGCTTTATATTCTTAGTTTATATTTCTTCTCCTTTTCCATACAACTGAAGCTAATTGTTTATCTGAAGGTACAATCTATTATTTTCCCCCTTTTTGAACGCCATGCAACCAGGTGGACGTAGGTATTGTTTGGAACTGGTACTTATCCATCATGAAATAAAAGAAAAAATTTATTAGTCGTTTATATTAATGATGATGCCTATCTTGATATTGTTACGGAAGACGGTTATCGGATAGAGTAAAATCGCAATTGATAATTTGAGAAAATAAAATGAAGATAAAAGAGACACAAAATTTACGTGGAAAACCCCTAAAATATTTAGGGTAAAAAAACCACGGGCAACGGTAGAAGAATTTCACTATGAGAAAATAGGAATTACAACCTCTCTCGATCTACCAAGGAGAAAACAATGATAATTCTCTCTAGATAAAAAGGAGAAAACAACTCTCAAGAAACTCTCTAAAATCTCTCTAGTATTGTAAGAAAGCTAGAATGTTTTGGGATGGTTTTGAAGCTAAATGAGCTAGGGTATTTATAGTTGAAGTCTTAAGGACTAATTTGTAAATACCCTAAATTACAATGACTAAATTTAAGCTTTTACCATTTTATTTTTCAACAATTTCAGCCCCCTTTTTGACTACATGAATCGGTGCCCCATTTGTTTTTAATTTTCCAACTTTCGGTGCCATGTGCACTAGATTTCAACAATCTCCCACTTGAAGATTTGATTGGAACAATCATATCTTCACACCATTCTTTCTACCTTGTACCTTTCATGTTGCTTATGTCTCTGACAGGCCACAGGAGGATCGACACCAAGTAAATTTATCAGCGTTAATCGCCTTTGTCATAAAATCTGCTATATTGTCTTTGGTATGGATCTTCTGCATATCTACTGTTCCTTCTTCCACCTTTTCACGAATGAAGTGGTACTGAACTCGTATGTGTTTTATCCTTGAATGAAATGCTGGATTCCTTGCTAGATGCAAGGCGCTTTGAATGTCACAGAAAAGAGAAACATGCTCTTGATTGTGCCCAAGCTCCTCCAATAACATCTTAAACCAAATTGCTTCTTTACTGGCTTGTGTAGCTGCTACATATTCTGCTTCTGTTGTTGACGTAGCCACAACTGACTGCAATTTTGAAACCCAGCTTACAGCTCCACCAGCAATTTTGAACACATATCCTGTAGTAGATTTGCTTTTATCCAAATCCCCTGCATAGTCAGAATCTACATACTCATTGATTAGTAAGTTTGATCCTCCGTAACATAATGCAACATTTGAGGTCCCTTTGATGTATCTCAGGATCCTCTTTACTGTATTCCAATGCTCTTTGCCTGGATTCGCCATGTACCGACTAACCACTCCCACTGCTTGTGCAATGTCTGGTCTTGTGCATATCATAGCGAACATTAAACTTACCACTGCTGATGCATACGGTACTCGAGACATCTTCATCCTCTCTTCTTCACTGCTAGGACTCATACTGGAGGATAATTTGAAGTTAATAGGAAGAGGGGTAGAAATTGGCTTACAATCTTGCATGTTGAATCGTGACAAGATCTTCTTCAAGTAATTCTTTTGTGAAAGCCAAATCTTCCTATTACTTCTGTCTCGGTGAATTTGCATCCCTAGAATCTTGTTTGCTGATCCCAAGTCCTTCATTTCAAATTCCCTAGCCAGTTGTGCCTTTAATTCTTCAATATGATCTTTGTTGGGTCCTGCAACGAACATGTCATCCACATACAACATCAATATAACAAAATCGTTATCACCAGACCTCTTGAAATAAGCACAAGGGTCTGCATTAAGTATGTTGTATCCAAGGCACATAATGAAGGAATCAAATCTCTTATACCAACACCTCGGCGCCTGCTTTAGACCGTACAGGGATTTGTTCAACCTGCAAACCAAGTTCTTCTTTTCGTATTCTTCAAAACCTTCAGGCTGAAGCATATAAATCTCTTCTTCAAGATTTCCATGAAGAAAAGCTGTTTTAACATCTAGCTGCTCTAGATGTAAGTTCAATGTAGCACACATTGCCAAGAGTACTTGAACTGTTGTTAGTCGAACCACAGGAGAAAAAATTTCATTGAAATTAATACCTTCTTTTTGAGCATATCCTTTGACCACCAGTCTTGCACGATACCTCTCCACTTGATCGTCGCCATTTCGCTTGATTTTGAAGACCCATTTGTTACCAATTGGCTTCCTTCCTTGTGGTAGTGGCACAAGGTCCCATGTATTATTTTTATGAAGGGCTTCGATTTCTTCTTGCATCGCCATCATCCACAGTGAAACATCTGAGCTGTGTATTGCCTCCTGGTATGTTGATGGCTCACCGTCCTCTGTTAAAAGGCAATATGCAATATTACCTTCTATAACATAATCTGAGTGCCAATTGGGATGTCTTCTCACACGATCTGATTGATGAGTTGTTGGAGCTTCAGAACTCTCTGGTTCTTGTTCATCATGTGTTGGTTCTGCTTCAGAAGAATCTCCTTCTTCAAACTCTTTTTCCACATGTATCTAAGTAGTCTCTGACTTTTCAGCGCTATCATCATCTTCTTTTATTTGTAACTTATCTTCTACAAAGATAACATCCCTGCTAATGATCACTTTGCGGGCAGTAGGGTCCCACAAGCGATACCCCTTTACACCATCAGCATACCCCAAGAATTTGCATTTCCTGGATTTTGGATCCAGCTTTGAAATTTCTTGGGAGTTGTACATCACATACACAATACTTCCAAATACATGGAGGTTTGAATAATCAGCTGGTTTACCGGTCCACATCTCCATTGGTATCTTCAGCTCTATTGCAGTTGATAGAGCTCGATTCACCAAATAACAGGCGGTATTGACTGCTTCTACCCAGAATGATTTTTCTAGGCCTGCATCCTTCAACATTGCTCTTGTTCTTTCTAACAAGGTTCTGTTCATCCGTTCTGCCACTCCATTTTGTTGAGGAGTGTTCGCCACTGTGAACTGTCTTTTGATGCCTTCTTTTCTGCAAAAGTCATCAAATTCTTCGCTTGTGTATTCTCCTTCATTATCTGTTCTGAAACACTTGATCTTATTTCCAGAATCAAGTTCCACCCGCGCTTTGAAGTTTTTGAAAGTGAAAAACACATCTAATTTCTTCTTAATATGGTACACCCAACATCTCCTGGAGTAGTCATCAATAAATGAGACAAAATATTTTGCTCCGCCTAGGGATGTAACTGGTGCTTGCCATACGTCAGAGTGAACCAATTCTAGAACACTTTTGCCTCTAGAATTTGATGTGTTGAATTTCAACCGGTGCTGCTTACTTGTTATGCAATGCTCACACAAAGGAAGTGATACCTTTGTTAAGCCTTGAAGTAGCTTTTGCTGCATAAGGACTTTCATTCCTTGTTCTGACATGTGTCCAAGTTTCTAATGCCATAGCATTGCCGAATCTGAACTACATGAGGCAACAGAGGCTTCTGCTTCTACCAAAGTCTCTCCCTTCAGCATGTACAAATTTGCAGCTATCTTTTCACCTTTCAGCACCACAAGCGCTCCACGGAACACCTTCATGATTCCTTTCCGTGTTTCAATCTTGCTTGCATTATTATCCAACAATCCGTAGGATAAAAAAATTTTCTTCAGGCCTTTCACGTGCCGCACATCTCGAACAACTTTAATTGTTCCGTCATACATCTTCAATTTGATGGTTCCCATGCCAACGATCTCTAAGGCATGATCATTGCAACTATAAACAGATCCTCCTGAGACAGGTTCATAATGATGGAACCATTCTCTTCTTGAGGTCATGTGATATGTTGCTCCCGAATCAATGAGCCATATATCTGCAAATCGTTTTCTTCCTTATACGGTGGTTGATGCTTCACAGCATAGAGCATCTCCATCATCTGAAGTGTTTGCGGTATTGCCTTGTGGATTGGAGTTTTTATTTAGACTCCAACAATCCTTCTTCAAGTGACCCTTCTTTCCACAGTTGTAACACTTTAAATTCTTCTTGCTCCTCGACTTCGATCTACCATGTTTGTGACTGCTGCTTTGGCCACGTTCTGTTGATCTTCCTCTCATCGTTGTCATCGTTGTCAACGCTTCTGCTTGTTGCAGATTTACTTGTCTGTCTTCCTTGTTCTTGTGCCGATTTTCTTCTTGTAGAACAACAGCTGCAATATCATCGAAGACTAAACTGGTGACATTACTGTTTGTCAAGTTGATGATGAGTTGATCGTATGAATCCGGTAGACTTTGAAATAGAAGTTCAGCACGTTCTTGTTCTCCTATTTTATAGCTTAAGGATGTAAGCTGAGAAAATAAGGTGTTCAGTGTATTTAAGTGCTCCGTCACTGAAGTAGATTCTGGCATACGGAGAGTGTACAATTTCCTTTTAAGAAAAATTTTATTGTGCAGCGATGTGGCCTCGTACAATTTGGTGAGATGATCCCATATCTCCTTAGTTGTCTTCTTCTCCTCGATGCTTAACAATACTTCATATGCTAATGCTAGATGAAAGTTTGACATAGCATTCCCGTCCATCTCGTTCCATTTGATGTCATCTGCAAAATCCACCGGCCTTTCACTGATAGCCGCTAGACACCCGTCTTTCCTCAGGATGGCCTTCATCTTTAATTTCCACAATGAGAAATTTCTCCCATTGAATTTTTCAATATCAAATTTCGTTGTCATAGCTTCTATTACGGATAGCTCCCACTATTTCACTATCGTGAATAGTTCTCTGGAACCTTCAAAGAATGGGTAATACCTTCTTACTTTCTTATGTTGGAGGATCCACCTTTTGGTGGCAACCACAAAGACAATAAGCAGATATTACACATTCTAATATAGCTCTGATACCAATTGTTGCGGAAGACGGCTATCGGATAGAGCAAAATCGCAACTGATAATTTGAGAAAATAAAATGAAGATAAAAGAGACACAAAATTTACGTGGAAAACCCCTAAAATATTTAGGGTAAAAAAACCACGGGCAACGGTAGAAGAATTTCACTATGAGAAAATAGGAATTACAACCTCTCTCGATCTACCAAGGAGAAAACAATGATAATTCTCTCTAGATAAAAAGGAGAAAACAACTCTCAAGAAACTCTCTAAAATCTCTCTAGTATTGTAAGAAAGCTAGAATGTTTTGGGATGGTTTTGAAGCTAAATGAGCTAGGGTATTTATAGTTGAAGTCTTAAGGACTAATTTGTAAATACCCTAAATTACAATGACTAAATTTAAGCTTTTACCATTTTATTTTTCAACAATTTCAGCCCCCTTTTTGACTACATGAATCGGTGCCCCATTTGTTTTTAATTTTCTAACTTTCGGTGCCATGTGCACTAGATTTCAACAGATATTTCTTTGTGTTTATCTAATATGAAAAATTTATGTTATTAATATATAATGTCTACTCTCAAAAATATTTTTGGACCCACCAATTCGATCTAACACCATATTTTTTTATCGTTGTTATATTCTTATTTATTTATGTGCATGTTGGATATACAGGATGCAGTTGAGACCATGAAAGCTGAAATGGTAATGATGAGAAACGAGAAAAAATACATGGAAGCACTGCTAACTTCGGTGGAGAGTGCAGTTGAAGAACATAAGAGAGTTGTTTCGATGTATAAAGCCATGGAAAAACTGGCTGATGATTTGCTGCCCGTTGTAATGGAAGCGGAAGGTGATGATAACAACTGTCTGGAGCTTGACGAGGAAACCATGAAGGAACTGGTGGAGGAAGCTATGAGGGACTTCAATGAAGCATTGAAACAAGCTCAATCTCGCCGGACCAGCCCTGCAGATGGCGGAGGGGATGACGGCGGCTCTGGTGATTATAAGAATACTGGTGATAGAACCAATACTAATACTGGAAATGATACTCGTGGAAGCGGCGG
This sequence comes from Hibiscus syriacus, assembly GCF_006381635.1. Lineage (NCBI taxonomy): Eukaryota > Viridiplantae > Streptophyta > Magnoliopsida > Malvales > Malvaceae > Hibiscus > Hibiscus syriacus. Next base: position 1,025,678 of record NW_024063440.1, read on the forward strand.
TGGCCACGACTTATAGGTTGAGAGCTTAGTGGTTTAAATAATGAATAAAAAATCAGTTAAGCCGTCTAACGGTTTTATGTACCTTTAGTGAACCACGTATTAAAATGAAGGAAAAAGGCTGAAAAACCAGCGGTATTATGAATAGTTGTTTAAAATTAAATAATTTATTAATCTGTTGGGCAGCAATGCATAAATATTATTTTCAATTATAATTTAAAGTACATAAATGGTCCCCCAACTATAGGGTACTGCTTTATTGAGACCTCTGACTATTAAAAATAAAAAAATGGTCCCTAAACTATAGGAGTTACTTTATTGAGTCCATCGACTATTAAAAGTTATAAAATGATCATCGACTATTTGTTATGTTCCAAACTTGTCATTTTCTTTTAAAAATTTAACGGTTTTCTGAACTAGACGTTAACATGCTGACTGATAGTTGTTATGAGCTTAGATTTTATCATATCTCAGTTAGTATGTTAACCTCCAACTCAAATTGCCGTTAAGTTTTAACGGAAAATGACGAGTTTGGAACATAATGAATAGTCGATGACCATTTTGTAACTTTTAATAGTTGAGGGACTCAATAAAGTAACTCCCTATAGTTTAGGGACCATTTTATAACTTTTTAATAATATGAGACTCAACAAAGCAATATTCTATAATCGGACGACCATTTATATAATTTACCCTTATAATTTTATCATAATAAAAATTTATGTGCTCAATTTCTTTCGATAAAGGCATTCATATCAATTAAATAAAAAGTGATTTGGACAATATATAAATATAAAAGGAATAAATATATCAGCGATGAGTCCACCCACGATCGGAGAGTTGAAAATATAAAAATTACGAGCTTAATGATGTTTGGGTTAAACGTTTGAGTTAGATTATATATGTTTATATTTATGTGTTTGTGATGTCATTTTCATTGGACAAACAAGAAGAAATTTTTTATAGAATCAAAGATAATTTGATTGCACGAAACCAAACGATTTTAAGGTCTTAAGTTTGAGTACTATGAATGTTAAGTGGTAAAAGAATTGTTGTTATTCCTTGAAATCTTAAGTTCGAGCACTCTAAATGTTAAGGGTGTGAACATATAAAATCAAATGATTGAAAGTTACATTTAAATAAATATTTTCTTGTACTTATCTCGAATTAATAAAAAAAATTGATTAAAAAGATAATTTCAGCCAAATATGTGAAGGCTAGCCAAAGATGACTTTCTTTGCTGGAACAATGTCTTACAATGTTTAAACAAGTTTTTTGAACTCTTTTAAAGAGTAATTGGTTCATGAAATATAAAATTATTTTTAAGAATAATATTACTGAAATATAAAATTATTCTGAGAATGAGAATGTTATATTATATTGTTTGGTTTGTTTGGCAGAAATGTAAGATTACAGTATTTGGTTGGAGGATGAATATAAGATTACTTGAATACATATTTTACTAAATTATCCTTATGATATATGTTCTTTATAATAAGTTAAACTTTAATATTAAATTACAAATATTTAAATAAAAATTTATAGAAATACTTTAACCATTACAAAATTTAACATTTGAGAGAAAAAAATACATTTAACATATAATTAATATATTAAACTTATATTTTTAAATAATTTTCATAAATATCATATTTATTCATATAAAATATAATATAATATAATATGAAAAAATAATATTGTGGTCTCCAATGGACAAAGATATTATTTTTCAAAGCATAAGATCTATTTTCTAAAACTCAAAGTTATATGTTATTTTAAATAATTACTTTGTCTACAATAATATCATTTTTTTTCATCTCATAAAATTACAAATGATTAATATATTAAAAAATAGAAATAATTTTAATTGCTTAATTTATTAATATTTCATTAAATCAAACTCTTTATATATTATTATTAAGTAAAACACAAAAAATAAGAATTGAGAAATATTCATATGATAACAACTCATCATTTTCAAGAGTATTTTTATCCAAAATGACAAGAGTTGTGTAATACCTAAAAATTTAAAGGTAATATTAATCTCACCATTTAATTAAAAAATGTTATTGTTGGTAATAAATTATTACGTAAATATACGATTTAAAGGTGTAAACCAATAATTAATAATGTTATTGTTGATAATATACTAGAACTCATTATTTAAACACTTTCGCTTAAAAATACAAAGTATTGTATATAAGATGACATCAATTTTCAACCTGGCCGTCTTAGCTCAGCCGGTAGAGCGCGTGGTTTTTAACCACGTGGTCGTGGGTTCGATTCCCACAGACGGCGCTTGTTTCCATTTCCTTTTTTCCTCTTAGTCGACGAATGTAAAGAAATATAGGTGTATTCGTCAGTTACAAACCAGTTCCTGGCTTCCACATGCTTTCTAACCTTAATAATACTTTGTACATTAACTATACTCAATCCCATATAAAATACTTTTTAATTATTAATTTTATATATAAATTTGATTATTGTTAATGGATTCATCCATTTCTTTGACGAAATATATCTTGAACTCCATGAATCATTTAAAAATTGATGTCTGGAGTTCTTTTATTTATTTAAAGTATAATAGCAAGATTAATCTTCAAAGGTTCATTATTTTCAATTTTATCCTTAGTTATTTTAATGCAGAAAAAATATTTTAAAATTTTTATATAAAAAATCTGACACGTTAAAAAAGTGACATGTGATATGTTTTAAAAATATATCATTTACTCGAGATATAATAATAAGATTAATCCTCGATGTTTTATTGATTTTTCAGTTACTCCCTTAATTTCGTTTGGCTTTAATATAAAATAAGTGCCTTTAAGATATAATAATCATTGTTTAGCTTACATTTAATCATTTTAGTTCACGGTAACCTAGTTTATTCAGATACACAAATCTAACGCCTATCTCTAATGGATAGATTTAATTTTTTTAATACTTTTTAAATTTTTATTTTTAATGATTTATAATATCATTTTATAGCTTATTATATTTTTATTTTTCTATTCATTTAAGTGTTTTTAATTTTTTTCCTTTTTAATAATTTTTATTTTAGTATTTATGTTTATATGTTTATATATTTTATATTTATATAATTTCTTAGTTTTTATTTATTCTAAAAAAATAAATAAACCCTTTTGTTGAAACGTACCTCTTTTGGGCTTTGACCTTGTGCAACCTTTTTCATTTTGCTCTAACAAGTTCAATAACGGGTGATTGAATTTTTTCTCGTTTTTTATTAATATGGGTTAAAACATGTGTCCCAATTAGATGATCACACATGTCAGCATCGGATCAAACAAAAAAATAAAACTAAAATTTGTAGAAGTTGAAGGTTCAATTTCTATAATTAAGGTTTCATTTGTTTAACTTCAATTGGTTTGCTTATCCTTTATTAATGATGTTTACAGCATGTAGCATAATAATTCTTGAATTGATGATTTAGGGACTATTATAAAAGTTTTAAAAGTATAAATATCATATTTAATATTTGACAAAAGTATAAGTGTAATTTGAGAGATTGTTCCAAAACTAAATAAAGGGATAAGATCAAAGGTTTTCATATTTTAAAAGAAAGGGATAGGAACAAAGTTTTGATATTTTTCGCATTGTGTTTCTGGCTTCACTTATTTTCTAGACAGAGGCAAAATATGAATTCCCATTTTCAAGATACTAAACATTGTACAATTTTTTTTACAAGTCCTTGCAAATTGACTGTTATTATTACAATCTTAGTACAATCATTTATAATTTTAAAAATTCATCCCCTAACATGAAATTTTATGTCCGTCCTGATTATAACATAAAATTTAGTACGTTGCAAACAGGGTTTTGAGTAAGTAAACATTAATTCTTGAAGGAATTTATAGGGTGGCAATAAGAACATATTGGACCACGGTGAGGGACACAATTAGGGGGCTAAATTGTCTAGTTCTAAAATTGATAAGGTCTTAATGTATATGAACCAAATAATAGGTCTACTTGAGAGTTGAGACTACTGGTAACTGATTGGATTTTTTTATGATAAATTACATTTTAGCTCACTAAAGTATTAGTAGCTGACGTTTTAGCTATTATACTTTTAAAATTACAAAATAATCATTAAATACATCAAAAAGTTACAAAATAATCATTGTGACATTATAAAAAGTATAAAATTTTGATAAACTAAATGAACCTTTTGTCACAGTTCGATAAGAAATAATGATATTGTTTGATAAATTTATTAGTCATTTTGTAATTGTTAAAAGTATAATGACCCAAAAGAATCATTTAAACATAATTCAGTGTCCTATGATTCACTTTACCCATTGTTTTAAATTGTAAACCAATGAAATTGAAACCTTCTGACAGAAGGAGAAGACTTTTTGCTTTTAAAAGGACCAAACTGCATAACAGAAACTCATAAGCGTTAGGTGAATCACTGCAATTCTCTTCAATCCAACCAAAATAGCCAAAATCCCTTTCTTCCTACTTGGAATGGTTGGGTTTTTCTTTCGCCGATTTTTGCAACATCGGTCCCAAATCATACTGGTCAACTTCCCTCTCTTCACTTAGTTCTTTTTCCCCCTTTTTTCTGATCCAATAAATGTTTGGTTGGGTTTTGATTCTTGAAAACAGGGACGTTGGCTGAGAGATCTGAGAGTTAGAGTGGCGGGGAGGCGACGGCGTAATAGACGCGCGTTGGAATCGTTGGGTACATGGAAAGCTGCGGCGGCGGTGATGGAGGAGCGAAATCGAGCTATCAGGGGGGAGTTGAGGCGACAGTTTGTACTTAATTCCCTTACTAATCTGTTGGTTCACGATCGTCTCGTTGAGGTGGAAAACGATCCTTTAATGAGAGACGCTTTTCAAAGAATTAACTCTCAGAATCTCAATCTATGGGACATTGTTAATAACAACCCACCTCGACCTTTCCCAGGACACCGAAGGCGCCGCCGATGATCGCCGTTGGTAGTTGTGACTTGGCATCGTCGGGAACTCCAGGTGGTGGGGCAAAGTTTTCAAATATTATCATCTAAATTTAATAATTTTTTTTAATTTAAATCTTTTAACTTATATTTTTTTATCTATTTTTGTCCTCTTAATAATATAACATTTTGTGGCATTTTACCGTGAGTGTTAGATTATTAAGGAGATATTTGGTTCACGAAATGTAAGATTATGTTTATGAATAATATTATTGGAATATAACATTACTATAAGAATATCATATTATTTTTTTTTGTTTGTTTAGCATAAATGTAAGATAACACTGTTTAATTGAAAGAATATAAGATTATTTTGATGCATATTTTATCAAATTATACTTATAATATATATTTTTAAAGTTAAACTTTAATATTAATTTATAAATATTTAAATAAAAATTCATAAAAATATTTTAATTGTTATACTATCTAACTTTTGAAGATAAATTACATTTAATATATAATTAGTATATTAAATTTAATATTTTTAAATAATATTCATAACTATCATATTTATTTATATAAAATATAACATGATATAAAAAATAATATTATGATAGTGGATAATGATATTTTTTTTCAATTATATAAGATATGTTTTTTAATAACTAAAAGTTAAATATTATTTTAAATAATTACATTTTTACAATAATACTTTTTTTATTACATAAAATTATAAATAGTAAAATATTGAATATTAAAAATATAAAATATTTTAAATTCTTAAAATTATTAATATTTTAGTAAACCAAACTGTTTGTATATTATTATTATTATTATAATTTTGAATAAAGTATAAAAAATAAGAATTTAGAAGGATCATTATAAAAAAAATTCATTACTTAAAGGGTATTATTGTCCAAAGTAGTGAGAATTGTTCATTACCTAAGAATTTGGAAGTAATAACATTCTTACAATTTTAACCAAAAAAAGCTACTATTGGGAAAATAGTATTTCCGGTAATATAAGATTCCGTGAACCAAACGTGAAAATATAATTCTGGAAAAAAATAGAGAAAATAACTTCAGTGACCGAAAATGCATTATATACGATTTTAACCAATTTTTTTTAGATTTACGAAAATAACCAACAAATTCGCAACGCGATCTCAAAATCGCAACGAGAACACCAGTTTCGCAACACAGTTTTCAAATTCGCAACGCGATTCTCCAAAATTGCAACACTAATTACCGATATAGGTAAACAAGCAACTCAGTTTTCAAATTCGCAACGCGATTCACCAAAATCGCAACGCGAATTTCGTTTTCGCAACGCTAATTACCAATATAGATAAACACAATTATTCGCAACTCAGTTAGTAACTAATTGGGAAAAGAGGCATAGATTAAACACCTTTTGTATACTTAAGCCATTTTTTATTAGTCTAAACGGGCAAGGTGTAGGATAATGTTGTATTTAGTTCAATACAATAATTAACGAATGGTTAATTGAAGAAAGGATTTGCGTTGCGGGTAAGGTGTAGGATAATGTTGTATTCAGTTTAATATGATAATTATCAAATGCAATAAAGGATATTTGAAAACCATTAGTCAACTTTCCCAAAGGATTGGAACTATGCAGAGAGATCACTCGGACTTTTTAGGAAGCTGGGGAAAATGGCTTATTAAATCATGATGCGAGCCACCTCAAGGAAATATCAACATACTTCAAAGCAGAAGAAAAATATGTCTATGTTGGTTTGGATTACACATTTTAAGATAGAACATGTTCGTGACCAAAATATGCCTGGTCTAATCTTCTGTCATCTCAACTCCATACGGGCCGCTTCCGTGGTCAGAATTCCCGGCATGATCAACCTTGTCACGACTGCCAACTGTGCGAGGTTCATCGTCTTTACGAATAAATATCAACCTTGTCTCAACTCCATATAGGTAAACATTCTCCAAAATTTTCGTTTTTGCAACGCTAATTACTGATATAGGTAAACACAACTATTCGCAACTCAGTTTTCCTATATCGGTAATTAATGTTGCGAAAACAAAATTCGCGTTGCGAATTTAAAAACTGAATTGCGTGTTTACCTATATTAGTAATTAGCATTGCGAAAACGAAATTCGTTTTGCGATTTTGGAGAATCGCGTTGCGAATTTGAAAACTGAGTTGCGAATAGTTGTGTTTACCTATATCGGTAATTAGCGTTTCGAAATTTGCATTCCGAAAATGAAATTCGCAAACTGTGTTACGAAACTGGTGTTCGTGTTGCGATTTTGAGATCGCGTTGTGAATTTGTTAGTTATTTTCGCAAATCTAAAAAAAGTTGGTTAAAATCGTATATTATAAGACATTTTTTGTCACTGAAGTTATTTTCTCAAAAAATATTATCCTTAGTAATATAAGATTTCGCGAACCAAATGCACCCTAAAAGGACTAAAAATAGGTCAAAATATAAGTTTATAAATTAAATTTGTTAAATATTTTATATCTTTTGTATCTCGTTCTTATCTTGGATTTAAATTTATTTAAATTAATTATTTTGACTTAATAAAATTTATTTTTATTTTATTTTTGGTAAAATTTAATTTGTACGATATACAATTATTTAGTTTCTTAGTAACATAAATTTATCAAAAAAATCACAAAATATTGTAACAATGAAGAGCATACCTAAGTTTAAAGTGGGGATCTAATAATTTAATGTTTTTATGTAATCATGGATGGTGGCATCCTAAATCTAAATGTAATGAAATTTGTTACTATGTGGTTTCACATAGAGTGGAAGACAGTCGGACACTTAATACCTTTAGCATTTTTTAAGCTAAGTAATTAGTGTTAGTGTTATCTTTTATTCTAATGATCTTTCTTCTTCTCTTGTTGGAGAGTTTTAAAAAAAATAATTTTGGTGATTATAATATAGTGATTGTTCAGAAATTTTCAATTAATTGATAATATATACATTTAGTAGACATGATTGCTCAAACATATAATCTATAGAAAGAACAATATTCCTTTAAACCACGGGATAACTTGATGAGTTCTTGATGAAGAATTTTTCAATTTTGTAAAACATAACTAAATACTAAAATTGTTATTTTGTACAATAACTTTGGAAATATGGATGGACATAGATTGGGTTGGATTAGATTTTCGGTCAATCCGACCTGACCTAAAATTATATATCCAAAACCCGATCTGACATGACTAAAAAAATATGCACCCTCTTGACCTGACCCGACCCAAAATAATATATTTATTAAAAATATTTTTTATTCATTATAAATGGGAATTTAAATAATAATAATAATATATAGAATGTATTCTTGTAATTATCCCTAAATATATAAGGTAAATGTAAACCCCAAAATTTTGAATAGTGACCAAAATGTAAATTTTGAAAGTTTAATGGCCAAAGTATAAAATTGGTAAAAGTTTAGGGAGCAAAATGGTAATTTTCCCAAAAAAAGAATTTTTATTCCACAAATGAATAGTTTAATTTTGAGAATGGGTTTTATTGAAATCATATTATTGATATGGAAATTGTGTTAAAAACTAGAAAGTGTTAAAGTCCGGTAAAAATTTAATAAATCGGATCGAATAGAAAATTTGAGAAAATTTGAAGGATGATAAATTCATCTTAGAAATATTATTTCCACATTTTAAAATGATGGAAAATAATATGTATCATTGGATTTGAAGATTTATTTCTATGTTTAATTTGGACCGTTAGATCATAGTGGCAAGATTGCAATTTTTGGAAAGTTGCTTGATAAAATTGGAAAAGAGTAAAACATTTTGTTCATCTTTAACTTTGGAAAGATGATAAGGTTATGTGGCTTGGTATTATTATAAATATCAAGTTTCATTAATTGCAAAATAGACATTTCTCATTAAATAAATATTTTATTTATTTAAGCTTAAATAAAGGTTAAACTAACATGAAATTCATTAGAAATTTCATGAAAACTTAGCCATCAACCAACATTTCGTGCTCCCCATGAACAAGATAAGAGAATTTTTATTTTTTATTTTTGAGCAATTTCCTTTAGATTTTGGATCATGCCGTGAAATAGAAAATTGTTATATTCGAAAAATGCTATCATTTGGTACCATTATTGTTTGCTAATTTGGTTTATGTTCAAAGATCTCAAATTCTAAGATTTATGTTCACTTTAGGGTTTATGGAATTGATTAAGGATTCTGATGTTATTGAGGTTGTATAATCATTTCCAAGCATGATTGATGATTAAAATCACTTTTACATGATCATATTAACATATAAAGTTTCGGCCTAACCCTAATATTGGGAGAAAGATTTGTTTTGACGAAATTAAATTAGGGTTTTGATTGTAGAGATTTTATAAGGTTGAATCAAAGTTTATTTCATTCTTGAATCGAATCAAAATCGAGTAAAATCATGAAAACCTTAATCTTGAACATACAAAGCATTCGACCTTGACTATAGATGATGAGAAAAATTATGGAAAAATTATGTAGGGGCTGGAAATGGTGTAGGAAGTATTCTACAAGCCTTAGAAAAAATTTGGGGACCATTCTATAATTTTTTGAAAAGTTGGAGGACCTAATCAGCACTTTTGAAAAAATTGTGGATTATTATTTAATTGTTCAATATTTGATGTACTATGCTGGAAATTAATGTTTGAGTGTTGAAATTGAAGTTAGAATGTGAAATTGGATTATTTTGAGAAGTAAAAGTTGAGGCTTAAATCACAAATATGGAAAAGTTGGGAGCTTAAGTGAAAATGTTATGTGAAATTTGGACAAAAAGGAACTTGAGTGGTAAATTAGAAGTGTTAAGGTAAACATTTATGTTGTGACATGGAAATTATATCGAATAAGTATCGGAAAATTTGCTAGGAATTTATTTTCCAAAGTATGCATATTCTAGTAAGATTCTAACATTTGGTTTGAATTTGTATATGTTTGTTAATGATGTTCATTTAGATTGAGTGCTTGAAATCAAGATCAAATTTTATTAAATCTATAGAGAAGCTTAAGGATTAAATGAGAAATTCTGAGGGAAATTTGCAAGCTATGGACACTAGGTGAGTGCAAATTTAATTTGTATTTATGTTATCGAACAAACATTGGCTTGCGATGAGCCAGTGACAAAGTTACTATGGTATGAAGTGAATCCTAAAATGTTATGTGATTTGTGATGCATGCATATATGTGCATTTGGTGAGCTAATAGAATCAGTGACAAACTGAAAATGCAAATTAGTGAAGTGTGCTTAGAAATTTATGTTCTGGACAGTTAGTTTAAAAAATTTTCATAAATTCTAAAAAATGATTAGAGGATGATTATTATACTGTTGGATTAGTATACCAGTATAGTTTTGTTTAGAATAAACGAAAACTAATTTCGAGGTGTATGCAAAAAGATATGAATTTTTAACCAATGATAGGTCAGAAAACGGGGCAGCAGATTCTGCTCAAAACAGATTTTGTTAGTCAACTTTGAAAATTCACCATAAATTGTACAAATTGAACTAGAAGGAGTTCCTTATATGGATATATTTTTATTTGAGTCGAGTTTCCATTGGTATAAATGGAATAATTTTTAAAGGTGCATATTAATACATAATAATATTTCTTTAAAGGTAGTGCAAACTACCAGGATGTGAAATTATGACCAATTTTGGGATTTAACCAAAGTAGAAGCAAATGATCAAGTTAAAGATTAGTGAGGCTTATATTTTAACTTGTATATAATGTCAAAGTGAGTGCAATGCATGCATAACATTATACATGGATGTTTTATAAATCATTGGGTAGGACTTGCGATAAGTCTACCTTGTTTATATTGGCATGATATTTGTGTCATTTATCATATATGTGACATATTCTTAATATGTCAAAGGTTGAATATAAAATGCATTGATCAATGGTTATTGTATATGGTGTTTATCATGAATATATATGATGTTTATTGCGAATATTAAAATATATTAATATACATTGCCATGGATGGAATAAAAAAATAGACTATATGCCCAAGTAAGTAATTGAGGGACAAGGTATAGTTGGCATGCTATAGACTATAGTAGTTGCGTGTTTATATTAGCACTAGTATGTAAGGACACTAAGTGTAGGTGGTGAGTACAACCTTATGTGTCATATCCGGATTAGCACTAGACTGTAAACCTAGTGCAGGTGGTGGGCACGATTTTATGTGTCATATCTGGATTAACACTAGAGCGTAAGTGTTGAAAACATTTTGATGTTTCGATATAACAAACTAAGTATAAATGAATTTTAGGATTTTACAAATGATTTTCTATGTGTATTCGATACAATTACTTGAATATCAAAATATTACTCCAAGTATTTCAAAGTTCAATTTCAATCCTTACTAAAGTGTAAAATTGTGTTTTATACCTAAAATATTTTTGAAACAAATTTTCACAGAGTATTTCGAACCAAAAACAAGCCAAAAATCAATTTTACAAAGTGATGTATCGATGCACTACATTGATGCTTCGATGCACACCCATTTCGAATGCATTTGTTGTACCGATGCACAAGGCATGCATCGATGCACTCCTTAATATTTTGAACATCGAATGCATTTTGTGTACCGATGCACAAACCATGCATTGATGCACACCAGGCTTGTTTAAAACATCGAATGTATTTTATGCATCGATGCACCCCTAGTGTACCAATGCACTAAGTTTTCCAATGGTCAAAATATTTGAATTTTACACATAGTGTACCGATGCACACTGCTTATGCATCGATGCACCATACGCTCCCAACTGTTTTATTAATTGTTTTCACACAATAACAACTCTATTGACTCCACTAACGATTCCCAACATTCAGAAGTGATTCAAGGAGTATTTAAACAAGCTTAGGAGCCATTTATCAACAAGAAACAAGAGAAAAGAGAGAATCAAAGAGAAAGCATCAAACTCATTGTTTGAGTATTTCAAGCCTATTTTTCATTCAATATTCATTTTACTTTCAAGAACACTACTTGTACTCAATTGTATTCATTCTTGAGTGTTCTTTCTTTGTTCTAGAATTGTGCAAACAATCTACCTTGTGAGGTTTTTCTTGTAAGTTTGCAAATTTGTGTATTTCTCTTTGGGAGAGAGTGTGCTCAAGAATTTGGGGTATAATTCTTGAGGGAGTTGTAAGGTTACTCTTTGTCCTCAAAAGAAAGAACAAATTAGTAAATTTGATGGAAAATCCTTAGTGTGGATAGCTAAGGTAGTGGACGTAGACTTTGGTTGAGAAAGTCGAACCACTCTAAATCGCTGTGCAAATATTTTCAATTTTCTGCAAAAAGCTTCCACCAAAATTTTTATTGCCAATTCACCCCCTCTTGTCCGATTCGTCGATCGATTAACTCAAAAATTGGTATCAAAGCTTCACTCATTTGAAGGTTTGATCGCCTCTTGAGTAGATCCGGGAAGAGTTATATCGATAATCAAGTCATCATGGCCTCCACTTCAAACTTTGACTTCGATCTTGATTCATTGCCCGTCAACAAGCCTCCTTTCTTCAATGGAGCTAATTATGCTTATTGGAAGAATAGAATGATGTACCTCATTCAAGCAAGTGACATGGGAGCATAAAATATCATAGAAGACGGATATATCAAACCTTCCACTCATCCAAGATTGTGGAGTGAATGAGAGACAAGAATGTTCCATCTCAACTCCAAAGCTATCCATATTATTTTTTGTGATCTTGGACCAGATGAATACAGGAGAGTTTCATCTTGTACAACCGCCAATGAGATATGGGATAAACTACAAGTGACTCATGAAGGCACAAACAAGGTAAAAGAATATAAAATTAGTCTTCTAACTCATAGCTATGAAAATTTCAGGATGAAACCGGATGAAGATATCAAAGCTATGACGAATAGATTCTCCACGATTTTCAATGGTCTCAAATCATATGGAGAAATCATTCCAAATGACAAGCTTGTGAGGAAGTTAGTTTACTCTCTTCCAAAAGCGTGGCAATCAAAGAAGACGGCGATCATCGAGGCTAAAAATTTAAAATCTTTAACACTCAATGAGCACATTAGTTCTTTCCTCACGCATGAAATGATGCTTAAAGTAGAATAAGACCTCGAGAAAAAAAGATGAGCCAAAGAAGGAGACGGAAAAGAAGAAGAACGTGGGAATTACTCTCAAATCCACAAGAGATGAGAGAGATTCGGATGAAGATAACGATGACGAGGAGATGGCATTATTTTTGATATGGTTCAGACAATTAATGAGGCCCAAACCGAGGAAGAAAATTCAAACGAAATGAAGTCTTCAAGAATGAACCAAAAGAGAAGGACCCGATCATTTGCTACGAATGTAAAAAGTCGGGGAATGTCAAATATGATTGCCCATAATTGAAAAAGAATGGTCAATCAAAGAATAAGCACAAGGCTCATGTGGCTACATGGAGCGATGAAGAAGGCTCCGATGAAGAGGAACAAGAAGTTGTAAACTTGTGCTTAATGGCTATCGGGGAAAATTCTCAGGTAACCTCTAACTCATTTGATTTAGATGATTTATCTTATTATGAGTTATTAGAGGATTATAATGAGTTGGCTTCGGATTATAAGACTTTATTTTCAAAATATAAAAATGATATTTCAAAATTGAAAAATGAAAATAGTCTTATGTCCAAAACCAACAATGATATTGAAAGTAAGATCAAAGAATTGCAAATCAAATTAGATGAATTTGAAAAGAAAAATACCGATTTGCATAACTTACTTTCAAGAGTAAATGACGATCATCAAAAGAAAATTGATGGTCTTAAAGCTTCTTTTAATAAGGTTGATCCAAAACGTTTTGAAAATGGAGAAAGTTCAAAAATCAAATTTGTTAGAAAAAGTTTTAAAAACTACAATCATAGAGGTCCTCAACGAACCTTAAATGGTAAAATCATTAGAAGTATATGGGTTCCTAGAAAACTCATTACTACTAAAGATAAAGATATCCTACATAAATGTATACCTAAAGGGACTAGAATTTTGGAAACTAATGAATATGGACCCAAAAGAACTTGGGTACCAAAAATAAAAAATTAATCTATGTTTGTAGGGAAAGGAGAATTGCTACAAGGCACGGGAAACTAATTCAAACTCATGGTACCTTGATAGTGGATGCTCAAGACATATGACCGGAGACAAAAGCTGGTTCATAGAGCTTAACGTCAAAAATGGAGGAGATGTAACTTTTGGTGATAATTCAAAAGGTCACATTGAAGGTATAGGCACTATAGGTAATACATCTTCCATACAAATTAAGAATGTTTTATATGTGAATGGATTAAAGCATAATTTATTGAGTATTAGTCAATTATGTGATAAGGGATTCAATGTCATGTTTGAAACTAATTGTTGTAAATTCATTGACATTGCATCTAATCAGATTATGCTTGTTGATCATAGAATAGGAAACATATATATGGTGCATTTAGATTCTATAGATATGACTAATTTATGCCTAGTTGCTAAGGATGAGCATGATAGTTGGTTATGGCATAGAAGACTAGGACATGCTAGCATGAGTGTTCTACAACGACTAATTCAAGGAGATTTAGTTCGAGGGTTGCTAAAGCTAAAATTATATAATGATAAAATATGTGATGCTTGTGCTAAAGGAAAACATAGAAAAGCTTCCTTTAAGTCCATTAATGATGTATCAACTAGTAGAGTATTACAATTGATCCATATAGATCTTTTCGGCCCATTTAGAACTACTAGCTTGGGTGGAAAACAATATGCATTTTTATTGGTAGAAGACTATTTTAGATATACTTGGGTTCTATTTTTAAGTACTAAAGATGAAGCATTAGAAAAATTCATCATGTTTTCAAAAGTAATCCAAAACAAAAAAATGTTACTCCATAACTAGTGTTAGGAGTGATCATGACACTGAATTTGAAAATCTTGGATTTAATGAGTTTTGTAATTCTAATTGTATTAGCCATAATTTTTCAGCACCTAGAACCCCTCAACAAAATAGAGTTGTTGAGAGGAAAAATCAAACTTTAGAAGAAATGGCTAGAACCATACTTTGTGAAAACAATTTGCCAAAATATTTTTGGGCGGAAGCCACAAATAACGCTTGTTATGTTATTAATCGAGTAATGATTATGCCTATCTTGAAGAAAACTCCATATGAACTTTTCAAAAATAAAAAGCCTAACATTAGCTATTTTCATCCTTTTAGATGTAAATTTTTGTTTTAAACAACGGTAAAGAAAGTCTTGGCAAATTTGATGCTAAAAGTGATGAAGGAATTTTTCTAGGTTATTCCTTAAATTCTAAGGCTTATCGAGTATTTAATAAAAGAACTTTAGTTGTAGAAGAGTCTATACATGTTATTTTCGATGATAATCCCCTTCCGAGGAAGGATTCTTGTGTAAATGATGATGTAGGTATTATAAAAGCAAATGATGCTAAACATGACGTTGGAGAACCATCATAAAAGGAAAAAAATGAAAGATGAGGAAATTCATGATGTTCTCGAGAATCCAACCATTGAAGAAGGGAAGTCTCTTACCCAAGAGAATACAACTATGTCAAGGATGATGAGATAATATGTGATCCATCCAAAGGGGTAACAACTCGATCTTCTCTTAGAAATATTTGTAATTATGTTGCATTTATCTCATGTATAGAGCCTAAGAATATTAAAGAAGCATTAAATGATGAACATTGGATTATGACTATGCAAGAAGAGTTAAATCAATTTGAGAGAAGTAAAGTATGAACATTAGTTGAAAGGCCTAGTAATAAATATATTGTAGGTACTAGATGAGTATTTAGGAATAAGCTTGATGAAAGTGTAATATAATGAGGAACAAGGCTAGGCTTGTTGATCAAGGGTATACTCAAGAAGAAGGCATAGACTATAATGAAACATATGCTCTCGTAGCTAGGATGGAAGCAATTAGAATGTTATTAGCATTTGCATGTTTCAATGAATTTAAATTATATCAAATGGATGTTAAAAGTGTATTTTTAAATGGTTTTATAAAAGAAGAAGTGTATGTGGAACAACCTCCTGGTTTTGAAGATTCAAAATTTCCAAATCATGTTTTTAAATTGACAAACGCGCTTTATGTTTTAAAACAAGCTCCTAGAGCTTGGTATGAAAGATTGTCAAACTTTTTAATTGAAAAAGGTTTTTCAAAAGGGAAGGTTGACACTGCATTGTTTTTAAAGCATAAAGGTAAAGATTTATTAGTAGTTCAAATTTGTGTTGATGATATAATATTTGGTTCTAGATGCTATTTGCCAAGAATTTTCTAAGCTAATGTAGAGTGAATTCGAGATGAGCATGATGGAGGAGCTCTCATTTTTCTTGGGACTCCAAATCAAGAAAACAAAAGATGGCATCTTCATCAATCAAGCTAAGTATGACAAGGATATGCTCAAAAAGTTTGGACTGGAAAATGGGAAACCTCATGCCACTCCAATGAGCTCATCAACAAAGCTTAACAAAGATGAAGGAGGTAAATGTGTGGATGTTAAATTATATAGGCCAATGATTGGCTCTTTGCTCTATCTAACCGTAAGTAGACCGGACATTATCTTTAGTGTTTGCTTATGTGCTAGATTTCAATCATGCCCTAAGGAATCCCATTTACTAGCTGTTAAGAGAATCTTTAGATACCTTAAGGATACTCCTAGTTTAGGACTTTGGTATCCTAGAGACTCTAGCTTTAGTTTGCAACCCTTCTCTGATGCGGATTATTGAGGATGAAAAATAGATAGGAAAAGAACCTCCGGTACTTGCCAATTCCTAGGAAATATGTTGATTTCTTGGTTTTCAAAGAAACAAAATTGTGTTGCATTATCTACCACTGAAGCATAATACATTTCAGTCGGTAGTTGTTGTACACAAGTTTTATGGATGAAATAACAACTTTTTGATTATGGAATTGAAGTAGGTACCATACCTATCAAGTGTGACAATACTAGTGCTATTTGTCTCACTAAAAATCCCATCCAACACTCTAGAACTTTGCACCAATTAGCGGATATCTTTACAAAACCTTTAGATAAAGAAAGATTTTGGACACTTAGGAGAGAATTAGGTTTAACCAACCTATCTTAACTTAGTGTTTAGCACGTTTAATTAGAATTGAAAAATGCTTATAAAAAAAACTAACACTTTTGATTGTATTCTTTGCTATTAGTTAGGGGGAGTTTATGATTCTTAGTGAGAATTAATTATATGTTCAAATGTAGTTTAAGGATTTTATTTAATTGATTGAACATAGTTAATTTTTAATATATGAGTTGCCAATACCACTAGAGCAAATTAATTTAGCATTTTGAGTGTTTAAAACGGATTTTTGACATTTTTGTGCTTAATGCATCGATAAACTAGTTAGTGCATCGATGAATCCCTTGAATATGCATCGATTCACCATGAAGGTGCACCGATGCACGCCTTGAATGTGCATTGATGCACTCTGCTATGCATCGATACACCAGTCGGGTTTTGGGTTTAAAATGCTCATTTTCTTCATTCTCTCAAACCCCTAAACTACCTTACACTCACATCATTCGACCCTCTCTCACCCTCAAATTTTCTTCAAAATCAATGTTCTAAGGTCGGAATCCAACTACTCTTCAACTCCTATTCCTGTTTCTATCATTAAATCGTGCAAAACATCATCACATTCTCATTCAAATCCAAATTTCAAGGTAATATTTTCTGAAACCCCTATTTTATTGATTTTTGAACTTAGGATTAATTTTAATTAGTTATAGGTTGAACAAACTATCAGACATTGATTATATGATGATTCTAAACTAGATTTTACAATCAATTTCATCAAAAACACATAATTTTTCAAACTTTTCCTTGAATTTCGAAATAAAATAAAAATAAAATAATCTAAATTTATTGTTTTAATTAATGTTTTTTATTTAATTATGTTGTTTTCATGAAAACTATAAATCTTATGATCTTCAAACATTATTTTCCAAATAGTTTTAAAAACTTTGCCCATTAGGATCCGGTTTAGAGAACATTGACTATTGCGGACTCAATTGAGTTTTGGGATTGATTATAATGCATACATGTTTTTAAATTTGCAGGTTACCTATCCCAGTCCGATTCTTAAACCATGTCAAATCCTAAATGACCCAAATATGACCATTCTAAACTCTTGTTTCAACGTACCTGGTCATAGACAAGATCTCTACCATAGGTATCATACTTGTTTTGAGTCATACAAAATCCGGGAAGAGTGTATCCCTTCGATCCAAGCTATGGAAGATATGGATTTCCAATATCTTCCTACTCTTAAATCCTGGAAGTTTGATAAACTCTTTAAACTCAAACCTATTGTTTATCATCAATTAGTCTGCATCTTCTATTCCAATGCGGTATATGTCCAAAACGAGCGCCGATCCGCAACTATAGGAATTCGATCCTATCTTTTAGGTCAATTCATTTTTATTGACTCCAAAAAAATCGCTAATCATTTTGGACTAGATAACTCAGGTTTATATAATGAAAAAGAGACTGTGGATTCACCCTATAAGTCTAAGGATAGTGTGAGTACCCTAAGAACTCATCATGATAGATTCTTTCATTATATGATCTCTTGGTGGTTTAGACCATCCAAAGGTAGGTGCTCATCCTTTAGAAACATAGATATATAGTGGATATATTGTATCCAACATAATAAGAAGATTAATCTATCACAGATCATCTTTAGTGAGTTGGTAGATACCATAAACACTGTTCATTCCAAGAATATAGAAACCTTGGTTTATGGTTGTCTCCTTAGTAATTTGTTTATCAAACTCAGTCTTAGGGTCTCTCTTGATATTCCCATTCCTCTCCAAAACCAAATCAATCTTACTTCCTTAAAGAAATCGGGATGAAAAAAGGATAAGGAAACGGGCCAATGGGTTTATCGTCCCAATGAGCAAACTCCGGGAGCTAGCTCTTCACGAGCTCCGCCACCTTCGGCACCGGCAGTTGACGACGATCCAGAGCTTTAACAGCTCATGCAAGATATTGACGATGTCGTACCCGACGATGATTCTCCGACACCAGAACCGGCACAGCAAGAGGAACAAATGCCTCCATATTTTTGAACATTTATGGAGTCATTTGATCTAAGTTTTGCTTCCATGGAGTCTCAACTGACTGAATTTCAACGGGAGATGTGTGAACGTATGGATGCTCTCACACTTGAAGTGCGAGCACATTATCCTCCTCCTTTCGATCCTCCTATGGACGACTAGACCTATCTTGCTTTAGTTTGCTTGAATTAACCTTCAAACTTATTGTTAAAACATTTTGGATGATTTTGGATTGTTTTGGATTGTTGAATTTGTTTGTTGGATGCTTGATGATGTTTGAACTTAATATATATATTTGGTTTGGTTTAAAATTTCAATTTGTGCATCATTTACATATTAGTTGCATTAAGACCAATTTGTGCCATTTCAAATTGTTTATGAATATTTCACATTGTTTATGAATATTGAATTATGAAACTAATGGCTAACCTTTCTCTTGATTTGTGATCTTAGCAGCTTAAGCTTTAAATTTCTAAATATCAATTGGCTAAGTTTTTCAAAACCCTTGTTTGAAAGTATTTTAGAGTCTTTTTTATTTAACAAAAAGGGGGAGAAGATGTATTATAGTAAGGGGGAGTAGTAATTTCAAAAATTGATTTCAAAAATTATTTTCATAGAAAATCTTAAAATTACTCAAATGTGTTGTTATATCAAAAAGTGGGAGATTGTTGAAATCATTTTGATGTTTCGATATAACAAACTAAGTATAAATGAATTCTAAGATTTTACAAATGATTTTCTAAATATATTCGATACAATTATTCGAATATCAAAATATTACTCCAAGTCTTTCAAAGTTCAATTTCAATCCTTACTAAAGTGTAAAATTGTTTTTTATACTTAAAATATTTTTGAAACAAATTTTCACAAAGTATTTCGAACAAAAAACGAGCCAAAAATCAATTTTACAAAGTGATGTACCGATGCACTACATTGATGCATCGAT
This sequence comes from Hibiscus syriacus, assembly GCF_006381635.1. Classification (NCBI taxonomy): domain Eukaryota; kingdom Viridiplantae; phylum Streptophyta; class Magnoliopsida; order Malvales; family Malvaceae; genus Hibiscus; species Hibiscus syriacus. The sequence goes on from NW_024063440.1 coordinate 1,045,655, forward strand.
GCACACCTATTTCGAATGCATTTTGTGTACCGATGCACAAGGCATGCATCGATGCACTCTTGAATATTTTGAACATCGAATGCATTTTGTGTACTGATGCACAAACCATGCATCGATGCACTCCAGGCTTGTTTAAAACATCGAATGTATTTTATGCATCGATGCACCCCTAGTGTACCGATGCACTAAGTCTTCCAACGGTCAAAATATTTGAATTTTACACATAGTGTACTGATGGACGCTGCCTATGCATCGATGCACCATACGCTCTCATCTGTTTTATTAATTGTTTTCACATAATAACAGCTCTATTGACTCCACTAACGATTTCCAGCATTCAGAAGTGATTCAAGGAGTATTTAAACAAGCTTAGGAACCATTGATCAACAAGAAGAAACAACAAGAAACAAGAGAAAAGAGAGAATCAAAGAGAAAGCATCAAACTCATTGTTTGAGCATTTCAAGCCTATTTTTTATTCAATATTCATTTTTCTTTCAAGAAAACTACTTGTACTCAATTATATTCATTCTTGAGTGTTCTTTCTTTGTTCTAGAATTGTGCAAACAATCTACCTTGTGAGGTTTTTCTTGTAAGTTTGCAAATTTGTGTATTTCTCTTTGGGAGAGAGTGTGCTCAAGAATTTGGGGTATAATTCTTGAGGGAGTTGTGTTGAAAACATTTTTATATTTTGATATAACAAATTAAGTTAAATGAATTTTAAGATTTTCCAAATGATTTTCTAAGTATATTCGATAGAATTATTCGAATATCAAAACATTACTCCAAATCTTTCAAAGATCATATTTAATCCTTACTCAAGTGTAAAATTAAGTTTTAATCTTAAAACAATTTCAAAATAATTTTACAAAGTATTTCGAACCATTTCAAAGCCAAAAATTCCAGATTGCTCAGAGGGAACCGATTCCCCCCCCCCAAGGGGGTACCGATTCCCCCTGAATGGTTTGGCTCCGAGAATTCCAGTATGCTCGAAGGGAACCGATTCCCCCCCAGGGGGTACCGATTCCCCCTTGTATAACGGTCGAAATATTTGAATTTTACACTTAGGGAACCGATTCCCCATAAGGGGTACCGATTCCCCCCATGCTCCAAGCTGTTTTATTAATTGTTTTAACACTAAAACGGCTATATTATTTTCTCTAATCATCCCCAACGATCAGAAGTGTTTCAAGGTTTATTTAAGCAAGCTTAGAAGCCATTGAAAAAGAACAAGAAACATCAAGCAATTAGAATCAAGAGAGAATCAAAGAGAAAGCATCAAACCTCAAGTTTGAGCATTTCAAGCCTATTTTTCATTCAATATTCATTTTGCTTTCAAGAACACTTATTGTGCTCAATTGTATTTATTCTTGAGTGTTCTTTATTTGTTCTAGAATTGTGTAAACATATTTGCCTTGTGAGGTTTTTCTTGTAAGTTTGCAAATTTATATTTCTCTTTGAGAAAAGAGTGTTCTCAAGAATTGGGGTATATTCTTGAGGGAGTTGTAAGGTTATCTCTTTGGCCTCAAAAGAAAGAACAAATTAGTGAATTTGTTGGAAAATCCTTAGTGTGGATAGCTAAGGTAGTGGACGTAGACTTTGGTTAATAAAGTCGAACCACTCTAAATCGATGTGCAATTTCTTTCAATTTTCTGCAAAAGCTTCCACCAAAATTTTTATTGCCAATTCACCCCCCTCTTGGTCGATTCCGTCAATTGATTAACTCAACAAGTTGTAAGGTTACTCTTTGTCCTCAAAAGAAAGAATAAATTAGTGAATTTGTTGGAAAATTCTTAGTGTGGATAGCTAAGGTAGTGGAAGTAGACTTTAGTTGAGAATGTAGAACCACTCTAAATTGTTGTGCAAATATTTTTAATTTTCTGCAAAAGCTTCCACCAAAATATTTATTGTTAATTCACCCCCTCTTGATCGATTCATCGATCGATTAACTCAATAGTAAGGTTAGTGCAAAATTAGCATATATTTGACTCAAATACCCAGGGTCCTCAGGGTTTAAATTAGGCTAAGGTTTATTGGTTAATAAATAATAAATAGGCAAATAAGCTTACATGCTTATGGGATAAATGACAAGTGTATTGGTATAAAACTTTATATTCGATTATATCATGTTATTTTATGATAACATGGTTAGAATGCAGGTAAAGTGATCTTATTGCATTGAATATTATTATTCCTTTAAATTATATGTTGCATTGCTTTGAATATTTATATGATTTCCTCACTAAGTGTATACTTAGCGTGTGATGATTTTCACACGTATGAAGAAAAGGAGAAAGGAGTTATGCTTGGCATCAATCACCAACGAAATATTTACAGGTAACAATGATGACATCCTACTGTATTCTAAAAGTTCTAGTTGTCATGTATACGAGAATGAAATATCTGTAATTTCTTAATATAGTTAGTATTAAATATAATTAATAGTATGAATAAATATTATGATATTAAACTATACTTAAAAAATTAATTTGGGTTTTAAATCAAACGTGTTAGACAATCTTATTTAATTTATGAAACAGAACAAAAATGTCTATCACTGCTTGAAACTGGTTTTGAATTGGTAACCAACAATATTATATTACGATTTTTCTTTGAATAATTATTTTATAATAATTGTTCAAGTTATGATGCTGGAGATGCTTTAATGAAACAAAATTTTACTCAATTCAAATAAAGAAATATTTTGAATTTCTTATGTGACATCTGTAACTCTTATTTGTTCGCGTATACGGGTTATGAGTGTTACATTTATTGGTATCATAGCTATAGGTTTATCTGATTCTAGGACTAACCAAAGCTTGTTTTGAGTTAAAAAAAGTGTATACATGCCACTACAATGTCACTGTTACTGATTTGGTGATTATAAGGTTCGATTGATGTCACTCCTTACTTATAGGGGTGAATAAATATAGTGCACGAAAAATATGTGTATTTGAGGGTTTGAACAACGTGATCAAGCAGAAGGACCAAAAATAAACTAATAGTGATAGTAATAATGTTAACCATCATTCTCATGTTTAGTCTAAATAAGTTAATGCTTTGGCATAATAGGAAGTGTCAATGTAAGTTTAAGAAAACCCCTCGTTCATGCATACGTATAGTATGGATTAAAGAATGAAACATTCTGATTGAATTGATCTTAAGTTGCGTTTACATCTAACCCTTTAGGCTTGAAGTCGAGGGTGAGTAGTATTTATAGACATTAACTGTCTTGTAAGGATTCAAAGTGTTGAGTTTTAATGACTTAATAAAATTACCTTTCAAAGGTAAGTTTTTAAAAGAAAACTGAATTGATTTCTCATACCATGTCATGATGAATTATCACTTAAAGTGGTTGATTTTAAAGAATTTGAAACGTTTCGAGATATAGTGGTAGGGAAAGAGAGTAAACATGTTCCCTATTGGGATTTTGGCAGTAACTATTATGAGATATTTCTATTAGGTTGTTGAGCTTTCTTAGCGGATGATGTGGATACTCAAACTTTCATAGTTAAGTTGGAAGATATTCCAACTGTTTGAGAGTATCCAATTGTGTATCTGCAAGTGTTACTTGAATTACCTCTAGATGGGCATATAAAAAGTAAAATAGAGATATTTCCCAGTATTGTGTTTATTTCTATAGCCCGTATCGAATGTCTTCAACTGAGCTCATAGAATTAAAGGCATGGTTATTAGAATTATTAAGAATGGGAATTTACAAGATTAAGTGTGTCATATGGGATGCACCAGTATTATTGTGAAAAAGAAAGATGAGTTTATGCAATTATGCATGGATTATCATCTGTTAAATAAGGTAACAAAGAACAAACATACTCTTCCTAGGATTAATAATCTTTTGATCAGTTAAAAAGGTGGATTGACGTCTTCCAATGTTGGATCTCTTATTGGGATATTATTAGTTAAATATAAGGAAGAATATCTTCCTAAGACAGTTTTTTAGAATTCGACATGAACACTATGAGTTTACGATAATGTCATTTGGCTTAACAAATGTTCTTGCGACACTTATGGATTGTATAAACCAAGTATTTTAGTTATACTTGGATTAATTGGTGGTAGTGTTCATTGATGTTATTGTGATCTGTTGTAAGACCAAAGAAGAACACGATGTCATTTTTGTATAGCTCTATCAACTATTCGAGAGAAAAAAATTGTATGTTCAGTTGACCAAGTGTAAATGATAGTTGTCTAAGGTTGTATTCCTTGGCCACGTGGACTCAGATAAGGGGATAAAAACATATATCAAGGAAGCACAAGATATAGTCGAATGATAAATTCTAAATAATATTTTCGAATTTCAAAGTTTCTTGGGATTTGTTGGTTACTATAAAAGGTTCATAAAGAACTTTTCGATGATAATATTCCCTTTGACCAAGCAATTGAGGAAAGACATATTATTCATTTGGATTGTTAAGTGCCAAGAAAAGTTTGAGATGTTAAAAAAACTAATAGAAGCTCCAAGGTCAGTATAATTAGAATCTGGAAAAGATTATATGAATTATAGTAATGCGTCTCATAATGGTTTGGGATTCATGTTCGTACAAAGAAAAAGTTTTGGTTTATGCTTCAAAGCAACTATAGAATCATGAAAGAAATTATCTTACTCACGATCTCGAGTTGGCAATAGTTGTGTTTACTTTATTGATATAACATCACTATCTATATGGTGAGTGACGTTATATCTATATGGATCTCAAAAGTCAAAAGTAGGTATTGACTCAAAGGAGTGAAAAGAAATGAAATGAAGTGAATTCCTTAAAGAATAATGCCATTCTTATCAACTGCAAATAGTAAAGGCTAATGTGGTAGATGATACGATAAACCCTAAAAATATTTCTATTCTTAGAGTTTTGAATAGATGATTATCTTTAAAGAAAGATGGTGTTTTAATTGTAGAATTAAATTTAAAGCCTATGTTGCTAGATCGAATAAAGGATCTTCAAAGAAAAGATGAAAATTTTCGTGCTTGTCAAAGATAGAACAAGTAGAAAAAGGTGAAACTAACTACTTTAAGGTTAAGTTTGATGAATGTTTATATTATCGAGGAAAGAGCTTATAAACAAGTATGAAAAGAGTTATCATTGAGCTTGTTTCTAAATAGTTGACATGTCAGTGAATTAAAGTAAAACATCAAGTGCTTTACGAATTATTGTAATTGATTTCTATCCCTTAGTGGGAATAGGAACGAGTTACAATGGCCCTTGTAATGGGAAAAGATCATTTAAGATAATATCAAGATAGTTATTTATCGACAAAAGTCTTGCGCAAACTTGAAAAGAAAATAGATTGAATACCAGGAAGGTGATAACGAAGTATTTCTTAAATTATCAATTGGAATAAAAAGTATTGCGGTTCAGATGCACAGGAAAGTCGAGTCTGAGATTTATTGGACCTTATAAGATTATAAGAAAGAAAGAAAGTTGGATCAGTGACTTATCAACTAGAATTACATCTGGAAATGGACAAGATCCATAATGTTTTTCATATGCCGATGCTCAGGAAGTATCATTCAGATCCTTCGCATATTATCACCCAGAGGAAATAGAGATTCAGCCAGATTTGACTTATGAACAAGTTAATAAAAAAAGACAGGATATGAAAAACCAATATCCTTATATATTTACATCAAGTACGTATTGAAAATTCAAGGATGAATTTTCTTAAGGGCAAAATTATAATACCCCAAAATTTTGGTTAGTGACCAAAATGTAAATTTTGAAAGTTTAATGGAAAAGTATAAAATTGGTAAAAGTTTAATCTTGAGAGTGGGATTTTATTGAAATCAAATTCTTGATCCGGAAATTGTGTTAAAACTAGAAATTGTTAAAGTCTGGTAAAAATTCGATAAATCGGATCGAATAGAAATTTTGAGAAAATTTGAAGGATGATAAATTAATCTTAGAAATATTATTTCCATATTTTTAAATGATAGAAAATAATATGTATCATTGGATTTGGAGATTTATTTCCATGTGTAATTTGGACCTTGGATCAAAGTGGCAAAATTGTAATTTTTGGAAAGTTGTTTGGTAAAATTGGAAAATGGTAAAACATTTTGTTCTTCTTTGACTTTGGAAAGATGATAAGATTATGTGGCTTGGTATTATTGTAAATATCAACTATCATTAATGACAAAATAAACATTTCTCATTAAATGAATATTTTATTCATTTAAGGTTAAATTAACATGAAATTCATTCGAAATTTCAAGAAAACTTAGCCATTTTCAGCCAACATTTCGTGCTCCCCATAAACAACGTAAGAGAATTTTTATTTTTCACTTTTGAGCAATTTCGTTTGGATTTTGGATCATGTCGTGAAATAGAAAATTGTTTTATTCGAAAAACGCTATCATTTGGTGCCATTATTGTTTGCTAATTTGGTTTGTGTTCAAAGATACCAAATTCTAAGGTTTATGTTCACATTAGGGTTTATGGAATTGATGAAGAATTTTGGTGTTATTGAGGTTATATAATCATTTTCAAGCATGATTGACGATTAAAATCACTTGTACATGATCATATGAACATATGAAGTTTTGGCCTAACCCTAATCTTGGAAGAAAGATGTGTTTTGATGAAATTAAGTTAGGGTTTTGATTGTAGAGATTTTATAAGGTTGAATCAAAGTTGATTTCATGCTTGAATCGAATCAAAATCGAGAAAAATCATGAAAACCCTAATCTTGAACATACAAAGCATTCGATCTTGACTATAGAGGATGAGAAAAATTATGAAAAATTTATTTAGGGGCTGGAAATGATGTAGGAAGCATTCTACAAGCCTTAAAAATCTGGGGATAATTCTATAATTTTTGGAAAGTTGGAGGACCTAATCATCAATTTTGTATAAGTTGTGGATTATTGTTTAATTGTTCCATATTTGATTTAATATGTTGGAAATTAATGTTTGAATGTTGAAATTGAAGTTAGAATGTTGAAATTGAAGTTAGAATGTGAAATTGGATTATTTTGGGAAGTTGGTAAAAGTTGAGGCTTAAATCACAAATATGGAAAAGCTGGGAGCTTAAGTGAAAATGTTATGTGAAATTTGGATAAAAAGGAACTTGAGTGGTCAATTAGAAGTGTTAAGATCGACATTTATGTTGTGACATGGAAATTATATCGAATAAGCATCGGAAAATTTGTTAGCAATTTATTTTCCAAAGTATACCTATGCTAGTAAGATTCTAACATTTGGTTTGAATTTGTATATGTTTGGTAATGATGTTCATTTAGACTGAGTGCTTGAAATCAAGATCAAATATTATTAAAGCTAAGGAGAAGCTTAAGGATGAAATGAGAAATTATGAGGGAAGTTTGCAAGCTAAGGATATTAGGAGAGTGCAAATTTAATTTGTATTTATGTTATCGATCAAACATTGGCTTGAGATGAGCCAGTGACGGAGTTACTATGGTAAGAGGTGACTCCTAAAATTTTGTGATTTGTGATGGATGCATATATGTGAATTTGGTGAGCTAATAGAATTAATGACAAACTGAAAATGCAAATTGGTGAAGTCTGCTTAGAAATTTATGTTCTGGACAGTAAAAGTTTAGAAATTTTCCATAAATTCTAAAAAACTTATTAGAGGATGATTTTTATACCGTTAGATTGGTATACCAGTATAGTTTTCTTTAGAAAAAACGGAAACTGATTTCGAGGTGTATACAAAAAGATATGAATTTTTAACCAATGATAGGTCAGAAAAAAGGGCAGCAAATTCTGCTCAAAACAGATTTTGTTGGTCAACTTTGAAAATTCACCATAAATTTACAAATTGAACTAGAAGGAGTGCCTTATATGGATAGATTTTTATTTGAGTCTAGTTTTCATTGGTATAAATGTAATAATTTTTAAATATGTATTTTAATACATAATAATATTTCTTTTAAGGTAGTGCAAACTGCCAGAATATGAAATTATGACCAATTTTGGGATTTAACCAAAGTAGAAGCAAAGGATCAAGTTAAATCTTAGTGAGGCTTATATTTTGACTTGTATATAATGTCAAAGTGAGTGCAATGCATGCATAAAATTATACATGGATGTTTCATACATCATTGGGTAGGACTTGCTATAAGTCTACCGTGTTTATATTGGCATGATATTTATGTCATTTATCATATATGTGACATATTCTAAATATTCAAAGGTTGAATATAAAATGCATTGATCACTGGTTATTATATATGATGTTTATCATGAATATATATGATGTTTATTGTGAATGTTATTTCGGGTATGAACTGTCCAAGGTTAAAATATATAAATATACATTGCCATGGATGGAATAAAAAAATAGACTATATGCCCAAGTAAGTCATTGAGGGATAGGGTATAGTTGACATGTCATAGAGTATAACAGCTGCAGGTTTATATTAGCACTAGTGTGTAAGGATACTAAGTGAATGTGTTGGGCACAAACTTATGTGTCATATTTGGATTAGCACTAGAGTGTAAACCTAGTGTAGGTGGTGGGCACAACCTTATGTATCATATCCGGATTAGCACTATAGCGTAAGCTTAGTGCAGATTTAGCATATATTTGACTCAAATACCCAGGGTTCTTAGGGTTTAAATTGGGCTATGGTTTATTGGTTAATAAATGATAAACATGCAAATAAGCTTACATGCTTATGTGATAAATGGAAAGTGTATTGGTAAGAAACTTTATATCCGGTTATATCATGTTAATTTATGGTAACATGGTTAGAATGCAGGTAAAGTGATCATATTGCATTGAATATATTTATTCCTTTAAATTATGTGTTGCATTGCTTTGAATATTTATATGATTGCCTCACTAAGTGTATACTTAGCGTGTAATGATTTTCACACGTAGGAAGAAAAGGAGTAAGGAGTTGAGCTTAGCATCAATCACCAAAGAAATATTTATAGGTAACAATGATAACATCATACCGTGTTCTAAAAGTTCTAGATGCCATGTATACGAGAATGAAATATCTGCAATTTCTTAATATAGTTAGTATTAGATATAATCAATAGTATGAAAAAATATTATGATATTAGACTATGCTTAAAAAAATTAATTTGGGTTTTAAATCAAACATGTTAGACAATCTTATTTGATTTATGAAACAAAACATAATTGTCAATCACTGCTTGAAACAGGTTTTGAATTGGTATCCAACAATATTATATTAGATTTTTCTCTGAATAATTATTTTATAATAATTGTTCAAGTTATGAAACTGGAGATGCTTGAATGAAACAAAAGTTTACTCAGTTCAATTAAAGAAATGTTTTGAATTTTTGATGTGACATTTGTAATTCGTATTGATTCGCATATATGGGTTATGGGTGTTACAGTAAAATTATGTTTTTTTGGATCAGGTCGAGTATTTTTCATCTCAAACCCGACCTAACCCAAATCTATTTTATTTTAAAAAAAAATCTAACCCGACTGGGTCGAGTTGGAATCCGTCTGGTTCGGGTCATGTGCACATCCCTACTTAGAAACATGTAGCAACTAATATGGGTGTACATAGGAATGGACCGAAGAGGTGGAGTGCGGTCATCTTCTCTAAATTTTTTATATATTTTAGATAATTTTTTATATTTTATATTGAAAATATGATTTTATCCCCTAGAATTTTATAAATTTGTCATCTAACATAAAATCTAATGTTCGTCCTTGAATGTACAAAATAATTATCAATCAAAATATTTAAAATTAATTACTTTTAAGATGATCAATTATAAAAGTTATAATTACCTAATTCTACCAACACTTTTGATCTTTAACAAACTTTTCCAAATTCCCGTTCAAGAATATTCTTTCTACTTCCAAATTCCCATAAAGATGAAGAAACTGTTACTTCTTAGTTTGCAAGAGAAGATGGTAAAAGAAGTCTTTTCATGCTTTTTGACTCCTACAAGATTATAATTTTCCCCCAGTTTCCTTTTTTATTGCACAAAATGAAAAAAAAAACTTTATTTATAATTTTTACAGCTCATCATTCAATTCAAAATTAGTGAAATTTGATCCGTTTTGAACTAAAACTAATAATAATCATAATTAGTAGTCATAAATAAACAAAAAGATCCAATGAAATAAATTTAACTTTTGGTAAAAATTATTATTTTACTCCTCATACTTTATAAATCTTACAATTTAATCCAAAATCCCAATAAAAACAATACTTAATATTTCAGTTAGTCTAATATTATTAGTTAATTGAGTTAGTGGTGTTCAAACGGTTAATTCAGTTAAATGACTGAATCGAATTACACAAAATTCATTAACTGGATTTTTTTTCATTTAATCGTTAACCGAATCAAATTTTTTTCCCAAAACTTTTATTTGAACCAACTAATTGGTCGTTTAACCAAATTAACCGAAATTTATAAATAATGTATAATAATATTTTTAGTTTATTCGATTAATTAGGTTAAAACCAAAGTTTGAACATCCCTAAAGCTAAATAGTATATAAATAATATATCTAATATATATTAAATATTTAACTATTTCGGTTAATCCGGTTAATTAACCGATTTCAAACTGAAATAACCGATAATCGAAGTTTGAAAAAACCATTAATCATTAACCGATTGCACATAAATTAACCGACCGATTAACCGATCCGATCAAAATTTTAGTTCGATCGATTAATTCGGTTTTAACCGGATTATGAACACCCCTAAATTATATATTAAAGTTGATATTAGAATTTTTAAATAACGGAATAAACTGGAATTCAACACTGAAAAAGTTGGGATAGGTTTTGGGCCATCGAATTTTACTTTTGTAATCTAATAAAATTGTAGTACACTGAATTTATATTTGTAAGGTGTGTATGTATTTTTAATAGTTAAAAAAATATTTTAAACATATATTATTTTATAATCACTATAGATTATTAAAATATATATTTTTAAGGGTATGGTTAAATAATATCTAGAACTAATATGTATGTATATATATAATGATTGGTTACTCCTAATTCTAGTAATTAATTTGAAAGGTTTTGCTTTTAAGTTGTAGCTTTTTGCTCAAAGTATTGTGAGCTTTAGCATTATTGAAATGGCTTTTTGAATTAAAAGTCAAGTCATCCATGTATATATGCGCGCTTAGCTGTTATTTTATTTAATTGTACGACTATTATTTTCTATTTAAAATGTCGATCTAAATTCTCAACTATATAAATCGAGGTGAAGACAAGATACAAATTTAAGGAAACAAATTATAATTAATTGAAGAAGCTAGAAAATACAATTAATCATAAAAATTGGAAAAATAGAATCAAATAAACTAAAACTATAAGGTCCAATTTAATATTTATCAATATATTTATTTTATAAAAAAAAAGGGTTGATTTGGAAAGGCTGCCAGGGTATATTAAGCTGGCTTAAGGCTTCACTGAAGTTACCGAAGCTTCTAAATCAGAAGTTACGTTGTAAGGGATAAAAAGTTTAAATATTTCATCATCATCTAATAGATCCTTTAATAAAATGAAGCGTTTAAGTTTTAATATTTGTGAATAGAGTAAATTAAGTTGGTTCTAGGTTTAAAATGAACCAAATATATGGAGTGGGTTTGGTGACTAAAACAAATTAAAATTCTAAAGATGAGGATAAGATCGACAGTGAGGACTTTTGGAATAGACCACCTATTGCTGCTTTTCTCTCTCCCTATTCTTTCACTAACTTTCAGTGTTGGGATTGTACGTGCAGAACTATTGAGAGATCACGTGCATGGTGTGTAAAGTGTGCACGTAATTAGTGTGCTCTCAGTCCTATGCAAGCAAAGCCTTAGGCTGTTAGTCAGTTAGGTATGATGTTAGCAGACGGTTTCCAACTCTTGTAGCTATAAAGCTGAAACACTCAGCTATGTAAAATGTGAAGAAAAAAAACTAAAAATTTGTGACTCATACTTAGTTTTTAATATGGTATATTTCGTCAAACATTCTGGGCTTCTTCTCTGATGTGCTCTCTGACGTCAATTGCTAAGTGTTGTTTCTTCCTCGTTCGCCATGTTTACAAACAAGAAAGTAAATGTTGTTTTGGACGAGACTAACTTCCTTCTCTAGAAGCATTAGGTCCTTCTCACGGTTCGTAGCCATCGTCTCGAACGGCTACTCAATAGTATGATGATAGTACCGCCTGAGTTTGTTGTTGATGAGAATGGAGTGTTTGTTGTCAATGAAGCGTTTGAAGACTTCATGGCACAAGATAGTGCTCTTGCCTCGTGGCTCTTATCCACGATCAGTGCTCCGCTTCTACCTTAGTTTGTAGAAGTTGAGTCCGCAGTGGCTGTTTGGCGTACTGTGGTGCAGTTTTTTGTTAACCGCTCGACAACAACGATCATGAACTTACACTACAAGCTGCAGTTGTTGAGGAAAGGTGATGACTCCATGCGTGTATATCTTACTCGCATTAAGGAGATTTTCGATGCTCTTGAGTCGTGTGACAGCCCTATGTCGCAGGTTGAGCATGTTGTGAGCGTCTTGAAAGGCTTGCCAAGAGAGTATCGATCCTTTATGGCGGTGATTACCACGAGTCCAGATTCGCTTACTCTGGACCAGATTTATTCCATGCTAATTGATGTCGAGACTCAAGTGGATGGATTTGATTCTCATGCTGAGAATTTTCCGATGAGTGCCAACGTTGTGCAGGGTCAAATTCATGCCACTGCATCGGATAATACTCATGACTACAAACAGCAGCAGTCTACCTCGATGCGTGGAGGACGGTCTGGTGGTAGAGGTCGAGCCCGCCTACAATGTCAATCATGTGGCAAAAATGGCCACTCGGTCGATAGATGTTGGTACCGGTTTGATCGTGATTTTGCAGGTTTCCTAGCAAATAATGCTCAGCCAAGATCTAAGGGTGAATCCAGCAGTGTCAACTATGTGAGTCTCGACAATGTTGGTTGTGCATATTGTGCCAGTAAACATGGTGTTGCCTCAATGCAAGCTGGTGGTGTCTCTCAGGCTAATTTTTTTACGCCTCATCGTGCTCAGTGGGTGGTTGATTCGGGTGCCACACGTCATGTGACCCCGGATGCATCCAACATAGCTCACACCACTTACCTTGATGGTTCAGGTAATCTATTAGTTGGAAATGGAGTTTCCCTTAATGTAAATACGGTTGGCAAATCCTTATTACACTCAGCATCGTCCTCACGAGCTTTGTTGCTCACAGAATTATTACATGTGCCTCAAATTACTAAACATCTTCTTTTAGTGTCAAAGCTTGCTAGGGATAACCACGTATTCTTTGAGTCTCATGCTGATGGATGTTGCATTCGTGATGAGGCGTCGGGAAATATTATACTACGAGGAAATCAACAAGGTGGCCTTTATACTTTTGTGTTGGATAATACTAGTTCAAGTAGTTGTAATAAACCAAAGGCATTTTCATTGAATGTCTCTTGTAATGCCCTTGATTTGTGGCATAGGAGATTAGGACACCCAGCCTTTCGTATTTTAAAGTCTGTTTGTAAGACACTTGTTGTTGCTATTTCGGATAGTACAAATCACACATGTGTTGCTTGTTGCTTGGGTAAAAGTCACAAGTTACCCTTTATTGAATCCAATACCATATATGATGTTCCATTTCTACTTGTATTCTCTGACCTTTGGGGGCATTCACCTGAGCCCTCTGTTGGAAATATATATTACATTTCATTTGTGGTTGCGTGAACGAGATACACATGGGTGTATTTTTGAAGGATAAGTCACATGCAATTGTAGCATTCTGAATGTTCCAAAGTATGGTTAAGACACAATTCTCTTTACCTATAAAAGATATGCAAAGCGATTGGGGGGAGAGTACAAAAATTGGGCGAATTAATTAACCCGAGAGGGTGTTTTACATGGGTCACGTATCCTCACATGTCTGAGCAAAATGGTGCAATAGAACATATGCACCGACACTTAATAGATTTGGCACTTGTATTGTTAGCTCAAGCCTCTCTTCAAGTTCATTTTTGTTCATATGCAGTAGCTACTGCAGCTCATCTAGTGAACATGTTGCCAACCAAAGTGCTTGACAACATTTCCCCGTTCGAGAAGCTATTTAATAAGAAACCAGACTACAAAGTACTACGTGTGTTTAGTTGCAGGTGCTTCCCTCACCTACGAGCATTTCAACCATACAAATTAATGCCTCGATCCAGAGTATGCACGTTATTGGGTTACAACACTCAACATCGAGGGTTTCAGTGCCTTAACTCCAATGGTCGAGTGTTTATTAGCATGCATGTTCAATTTGATGAGTTTGTTTTCCCTTTTGCAGAGACAAAGACTACTGCATGTCATTATGCTCAGCCTTCTTCGAGATCAGCAACTCTTGAGATTATTGCTGAGCGTCACAAGACGTGTCCTCAAGTAATAGTGCCACAACATGCGTCCACCAATGCCACTTCACATGTAGGTACTGTGTTGAGTGAAGATAGTCACGACTCCTTGGTGGTCGGAGTTGATTTGAACAATAGTGATAATATTCCCTCGCTGTCTGCTGATGGTCCATCTTCGAATGCTGGTTCGAGTAGTAGTTGTAAGAACAATGCCGATGTATAGCCTGTCAATGAAGCCTCAGTTGAGTCCGCTGGTGAAGCTTCAATTGATGTTGTACCTATTACCAACAATCATCCCATGCTTACACGCAGTAAGTGTGGTATATTCAAACCGAAAGTGTTTGTTAGTGAGGTTGATGTAGCAGTTTCTACGGATGCCCATCAGGCTATGAAGACGAGTAACTGGGCAGCTGCTGTTCAGAATGAACTTACAGCCTTACAACGAAATGGTACGTGGTCGTTGGTTGCACTGCTAGCTGTTGGGTGCAAATGGTTGTTCAAGTTAAAACAGAATTCGGATGGCACCGTTAATCGTTACAAGGCTTGCCTTGTTGCAAAGGGCTTTTCACAAGTACCAGGGCAAGATTTTAAAGAAACCTTCAGTCCAGTGGTCAAATTTATAACGTTAAATGTTGTGTTGTCCCTTGCTGTCACAAACAAGTGGCCCCTAAGACATGTAGATGTGAACAACGCCTTCTTAAACGATGATTTGAGTGAGGACGTCTTCATGCAACAACCACCTGGCTTGAACAAACTGCTGCAGATGGCACTAAACTTGTGTGCAAACTTTATAAGGCTCTTTATGGGCTACGCCAAACACCAAGAAATTGGCATTCTAAGCTGAAGGATAGCCTGCTGCAAATGAGATTTCGGCCATCGAAAGTTGATGTTTCATTGTTCATCGCTCATGCCCGTGAAGTGTCAACATATGTGGACGTCTATGTAAATGACATCCTTGTTACTGGTCAGTCTGTTGATGAAGTTGAACGAGTGGTACAAATGCTTCATGATAATTTCTCCTTAAAAGACCTTGGAGACTAAAGTACTTTCTAGGCATTGAAGTTCAGAGATGTAGTGATTCCTTAGTGCTCAATCAAAAAAAGTTTGTTTTAGAATTACTGGAGAGAACGAATATGTTAAAGGTTACACCAACTGCCACACCTATGGTTCTCAACAACAAACTCTGTAGTGACGAATGTGAACTATTAGAAAATGTGCAAGAATTTCAAAGTATAGTAGGGGCATTATTGTATGTTTGCCATACAAGGCTAGATGTTGCCTACAGTGTGAGCAAGGTGGCTCAATTTATGCATGCACCACGAGAGTGCCATATGCTGGCTACAAAACGCATCTTACGTTACCTAGCTGGTACTGTTGAGTTTGGACTTGTGTTTTTACCATCCAAGGAAACAATGCATGTAAAGGCCTTTGCTGATGCTGACTGAGGTGGATGTGTTGATGATCGACAATCCATGACAGGTTATTGTGTCTTCGTTGGCGGAAACATGGTGTCATGGACTACTAAGAAGAAAAAAGTGGTTTCTAGGTCAACCATGGAAGCTGAATATCAAAGCCTAGTTGATACAGCGGTAGAGGTTGCTTGGGTAGATACGCTTCTAACTGATCTAGGAGTGAAACGATATGAATGCCCTATCATCTGGTATGATAACACCAGTGCAATTTCATTGAGTGCCAATCCGATCCATCATGCGCAGTCGAAGCATGTGGATTTGAATGTTCACTTTGTAAGGGAAAAGATTGCAGCCAACTAGTTTGCATTAGCTATGTTCCTGCTGCACATCAAACTGCTGATGGACTAACAAAACCATTGACTAAGACAACATTCATCACATTTCGAGTGAGAGTAAACGTGATACTGCTGAAAGGAGAAGAAGAGGAAAAAGTATGGAGAATGTTGAGAGATTATGTGCATGGTGTGTAAAGTGTGCACGTAATTAGTGTGCTCTCAGTCGTATGCAAGCAAAGCCTTAGGCTGTTAGTCTGTTAGTCAGTTAGGTATGCTGTTAGCAGACGATTTCCAACTCTTGTAGCTATAAAGCTGATATACTCAGCTGTGTAAAATGGATGTCCCTTGTTCCCATATGTAATGGGGTAAGGGGGAGGTAAGATAGTAGGCTGCCCCCAATACTAGGTTGAGAGCAGCTTCCGTAGAAGACCTCCAAATTATGAAATGTCCTCCATAAGACTCGATCTCACGACCTCAAGATTAAGAACCTTGTGCTCTACCAAATGTGAAGAAAAATACCTAAAAATTTGTGACTCATACTGAGTTTCTAATAAGAACAACACCATGTCCGTTTTGGTAATTCTGTGATTATGATCCCACGTTTCCAGCCTCCAATCACCAAACTGCTGTTCCAGCTGCTTTGTCAAAGACATAATTAATTGGTCTGTCGTGATCCGAGTCTGACATGCTCATCCGAGATAACGAGATTTGAATTAATTCAATCGATTTATTAATTATTTTTCAATTATAGGTGCAGAACAACACCATGTCACTAAACCCTAGATTTGATTAGTTTTTTCCTTTTTAATTTTATTTAATTAACGCGACATCAATTTTAATATTAATTATTGGTTATCGATTTTCTTTTTATTTCTTTTTTACTTTTTAATAAAAATAATTTTATTTTTGTATCATGTTTATTTGGTACGTTTTTATCTGTCTTCGTGACATATTTTTAGTCTTATTTTTCGGTCATTTGGTTGTTCTTCTTATTTTATATTTTCTCAGGATTAGATTTGACGATGTCACTACTGATTAAGATGATGCTTATTTGTAATCCACTTCATCTTCCCTGTTATGGAGCCTCAGATTGAATATGGATACGTGATTTTGTGATCGTTGATAATTTGTCATGATGCTCGACTCTGATTTACGATTCTATGTGATCTTCCAATAGTTTAATCCCTACTTACGATTCGTTTACCGATATAATCAAATTTATTTATATCAATTTTTAATTTGAGCCTTTAGATTAGGTTTTTAACTTTTTTTTCATATATGTTCTTATATAATATCTAAATAATATATTCAATTTATAATAATAATTATAAACTCTTATTATAATTTTGAATATTCACGTTTTAACAAAATTATCCGTCTCTATTTGGAATATATATATATATATATATATATATATATATATATATATATATATATATATATATATATATATATATATATATACCTACGGCTAAGGATATGATCATTACCTATTACAAACCGACAACTGACAGACTCCACTAGAAATCTAGAACCCATATAGAAGTTCCAACTCACAAGATATCACGTGCAATGGATATTTCTTACCCTTTTTCTCAACTGATAAATACAATTTATACACGCTCATCACATTCTTACTAAAACACTTTCATTTAACGCGCCACGACAATAATTAAAATAATCTGATTATGAATAATTAATTTAAAATATTCTACATACAAACTAATTTATTTCAGTGTTAAAGAAATTATTTTTTTAGATGTCACATATTCGAGTATCAACGACTGCAATATTGATCGAGTGTTTACTGTCAAATGATTGAGAGTACAAACGAAATGCAACGCGAATTTGCAATAGTGGAGATCGCAATGCGAATTAGATATCGCATTGCGATTTTGTTGGTCATTTTCACAAATCTAAAAAAAATTGGTCAAAATCGTATATTATCTAGGATTTTTTAATCATTAAAGTTATTTTCTCAAATTTAAAATACATAAATACTATATACAGATTAGCAAATAATGGCCACTTTTTTTTAATTTTCAATTAAATTAATACAACTTGACTTACGAGGACGTTATATCCATGTAAATTAGTTTTATATAGATATTTTATGTATGAAATAAATATTTATTCAAAAAATAATAGGATATGATAAAGTAGGGCAGTAGCTTTTCCATGGGATAGATGGACATGTGTTGAAATGTTATTGATAAGACAATAAATTTTTTTTTCTAAATAAAAGCTTATATGATACTCTTTCTATTCCGTCATATAAGACAGTTTTAAAACTTAAATATTTTCTCCTGGGTAAGGCTAAACTTTATTACGAAAACTATTTAATATATAAATTATATAAAATTTAGATTTTATAATTTTATTTTTTATTAATTTAAATAAGTACAAGATAATATTTATTAAAAAATAACTCTTAATCATTTGATATTAAACGCTCTCATCTCATACATTCATGATGCTCTGACCAGAGACCTCAACATAACAATTCATTTACTATCGAGATCACTTGGTGTGTACAATTTAAGTAAATATTTTCCTCAAACTTTTACTTAAAGTTATCATTGAAATCCAGTTGAATTAAATTCATAAACTTCGAATAATTACCGTTCTGTTCTCAAGTGTGAACATTAACCTGATAAAGAAACTCTGGTCAGAGTAAACGTGTCATTTCTAGAACGTGACACGTTATCTATACGAAGCTATTTTCCGAAGTGGACGGACCTATCGTATCCTCTCAACGCCTTCTCCTTTTTCATTATAAAGTTCATTTCAGAATCAAATATCCACCAACTTCGCCAATCCCAACGTTCCTTCTTCCCTAACCATGTCCTTTTGGCCCAATAATCCTTCTCCCCAAATGGTTAGATCAGTTTCGTTGTTTGTTGTTGTTATTCGTTAATCATTTAACAGAAACAATCTTAAGTGTTCAATGAGATTCTGTTCATGGGTATGGCTAATTCTCTGCTTTACTTGACAAAACAGGGTCCTCAGGGTGTCGTTTCCATGGATCTGGAGGAGGTTGCAGTGGAAGTACAGAGAGAGGTGACTCGGAGGATGGATGAGTCAGCAAGGGCTGATTTCGTTGCATATGTGGACAAGGTGAGGGAGCGCACCATGCTTATCACAATGAAACGGGACTTGCTAGCCCAGGAAGCGTCCAAGGCTAAATTTGCGGACGAGTTCATGGTTTTCCTCGGAGCGATTGACAGCGGAGATCTCGAGACTCTCCAGCGTTTCGACGAGAAAGATATGAAAAATACTATTTTGACAATGATGGACGGTGACCCCGGCGATGAGGGAGTACTTGAATGCTTTTACGGTAAAAGAAATAAAATTGCTCCGATGAAAAAGACCCACTTGGTTGGTTGGCTGATTTTGTTCTTTGTTGTTGTTTATGTAGGAGACGAGGTTTCCAAAATCGGATTGGGACCGCTGGGTTTTGAAGAAAAAGTTGCCACGGATGTAATCGTAGCCAGTAGTGGCGGCGAGAAAGGAGGATTTGCCGGCGGCGAATACGGTAAAACGCTTGTTGAATTGAAATCCGGCCGCTTGTTTTGTTCGGAACACATGCATTTAGTAGAGTCTGTATATAAATTCATGGTTTTGTGGTGGTTGCGTGCAGAGCGCGTGGGAGCCATGGTTGATGCTGTTGAGAAACCAAACGGTGACGGCGATGATGCCAGAAGCGCCGGTGAGCAGGGTGGCAGCTGCTGCAAGAAGAGTGATGGGTTCTAATAATTAGCAATTGCATTTATACGCAAAAGCTACACGGTGTGTTTAGAATTCCCAGGTTGCTTTCATCGTTGATGAATGTTTACGGTTTATGGTTTGTAATAATTGGTTTATAATCTATGAGTCGTTGCTGGAACAATGTGTTTATGTTTGCAGCACGGTGGTTACAGAGCTTTCGTGCTAGTTTTTATTAAATGGAAAAGATATTTTAGAATAAATATTGAGATTTGAATCCATACAAGTTGAATCGGATCTCTTAATCATGACTATGTTATAAACCTTGCTCTTAATTTCCCTCTGAGGTTTCTAGGTACAGGAGGGATAAGGTGAAGAAGGATAGATTGAAAATTATCTTTAAATATTTTTTTTTATATTTATATTGAAGTAATAAAAGAGAGAAAAAAAAATATGTTGATTATATATTAAAAAAGTATGATGATGACAGAAGGAAAGGTTCCACGTAATGGACAACTTGTCCAATTATTTTATGAAGATTTAAACTTGAGCCGCTCATGAGCTCGAAGGTAATCCAATAAATTAAACTTTTATTTTATCATTCAAACTTTTAAAGTAAAAAAATTAAGTATTCAAGTTAATTTTTTTTGGAGGCACGTTTCTGACATTAACATTTATACCGCAGTAGATCTAGAAATTTAAAATTAAAGTTTAAAATTATTTTTCATTTTTTTCTCCTCGCCATATTATATTAAATTGAATTTAACAATTTTTTTAAAATGATAAATATACAATTGTTCCTAGTGAAAGCTCAATACATCTTCTGATTACTTGGAACATCACGTCAGTTAAAATATTTGTAAAACACGTGTCACATTTTATAATATTTTAAAAATTATATTTAAAAAAATTAAAATTACTAGATTTTACATAAGAAACCCTCCAATAAGATATGGCGATGCTAAACATCAAGCAACTGTATGTGATTTGGGTTAGGAATTTAAGGATTAGTGTTAGGAATTTGGGTAATGGAAATTTAGGAGTTTGGAGATTTGGGCTGACGGAAAGGGTGACTTTCTGTCATTTGATGATCGGGACGACAGCGACAGTCAGAGATTACCAGTGACAGTAATGAGAGTTTGAGTTTTTTTTAAGAATTTTAAAGAACTTTTATTTTGTTAAATAAAATTTTCAAAATTTTATAAACATGACACGTCATATTTTTAGTGGTTGATAGATATTTTTTACGATCGTGACGGATGAAATATCTAAAATGATAACGTTAAAAACATTAGACATTTACATTGATAAAAAACACTTTAAACACCTAAAATAAAGAAAATGCATAATTTAGATACTTATTTTTATCTAAGCCAAATTTTTATTCGGCCTAGTTCAAAATAAAATTTTGTTTACCTATACAGCTGTACTACTAAACCTCCAATTATATTGACTCATTAATTAATTAAATATTAATTGTACATATTATTAAAACTTTTATAAAAAAAATATCTGATAAAAACATATTAATTGTACATGTTATTAAATCTAATGTGTCAATGGAAGCTACCCAATCAAGTCCAATAATGTATTTTATGTTAAAATTAATAAATCTGACAAGAATATTTTCCCAACGAGACTTCTACTTCCAAATGGACTACCTATATAATAAATTTACCGTTTAACATTTATATTAATATTAATAATTTTATTTTAATTTCATGTTAAGAGTTAGTTAAACATTAACATAATTAAAAAATATTAAATTATAATTTATATTATTATAATAATATTTTTATATTTTTGCATGAAAAAAGCATCAACTTAAAATTCGTTTGATAATCGTTGAATCATGCGTGTCCCCATCATGACGGTTGTTATTGTGCTTTTTCCTTTAAGTTTTGACCGAAACAAAATACTAAAAGCTCCGTTCATCATATTTAACAATAACAAAACAATGAGAAAATTGCATCGTATGCCTTTAAATTATAACTTTTATTTTAAATTGGTAACTAAACTTTTTAGTATTTTAATTTTATCTCTAAATTATGACTCATTCTAAATGAGTCCTTAAACTTTTGAACATTTTAATTTCATCTCTAAACTATGACCCTCTTTCTAAATCAGTCCCCAAACTTTTGAATATTCCAATTTCATCCAAATATGTAATTAGTTCCACCCATAGTTTAACCTAAATTTTATTTTTTTTTTCAAACATATAATAATATAAATTGGTCTAACGATTTTATTAACAAGGGATGCAATTAATATGTACGTATATTTTGGGATGAAATTGGAATGTGCAAAAGTTTGAGGACCAATTTAGAATGAATGTCATAGTTTGAGGATGAAATTAAAATATTCAAAAGTTTGAGGACTAATTTAAAATGATAGTCATAATTTAGAGATGAAATTTAAAATGAGGATCATACTTTGAGGATATGTGATGCAATTAACTCTAAAACAATTACAAATTGTAAACGAAACACCAAATTTTAATCTTAATCATACTTGTAAAAAATATTTTTCAACTGATATTATATTAAATAATATCCATACGTCTTACTAAATATATCTTTTTTTATTTTTAAAATTATCTCGTTCAAAATGTTCTATTATAAAAATCAACAAAAAATAACATTTATATTTCTTTTTTACCTTTATATGTCACATTCTTTTACATCTATTAAAATAAATCTATCAATCATTTTATAGGGATAATTTTTACATCTATTAAAATAAATCTATCAATCATTTTATAGGGATAATTTTGTTATTTCTCTTGATCAAATACATCTTTTCAAACTATGTGCATATTGCATAATCAATATAGAACACAGATTATAAGACAAAGTGAGTAATCGTTTTATACTTTATAAAAAGTGATCAAAATTCTTCCGAAGCATAAAAGCCTAAACTTACATTTCGAAGAGATTTGCCGACTAAAACAGAAGAAATTACCAAAGATGTGTATACGATGCGTAATAATAGACTAACCATTGGCTCCAGTGGAGAGGCAACCCATTCGTCTTCTCTCTCTCTTCCTTTGACTAAATTTCAGCAGTGGGAGTGCATATATATATATATATATAATTTAAACCTATATACAGTGAAACAAAATGAACAGAAACGTCCACGTTGCCAGCAACCGCTGATGAAGTTTTCTGATACTGAAAAAGAACTTATAGGACTTCCCTTTTCAGATTTTGTTCAATGATTATTAGTATCTAAATTATTAGTTTATTAGTTTATAGGGTAAACTACGCGTTTAGTATATAAATTATCATTTTTTATATGTTTTAGTATCTAAATAATTATTATTAATTTTTCAAAATCATATCTAACATATAGTTTTTGTTTCATTTTAGTACTCCCATCATTAAAACCTTAACAGATAGGTTGATGTGATATAATATCGATGGATGAATGACCAATCTGAACAGTGGACCACGAGAGAATGATGAGTCGATTAACATAGTCTAGTTTCAGACCCATTGAACAGTGGACCATGGAGATCAGATGATGGAGAAATTGAAGAGTTCATCGTCAATTTGGGGATATTGAGGCATTTCCCTAGAAATGGAGGCTGAAATTACGTTTAGTGGGTAAAAAAAGTGCGAGTTGGATAGTTTGGGCTTAATCAGCCGAAGGATGTGAAGGCCTACAACTGTAGACGCGACGACCGATGATCCCGTTCGTTAAGTTTTTAACGGCAGGATGCTAAAATGAAACAAAAACTAAACGTTAGGTATGATTTTTTTTAAAAAAATTAAAAATTATATACTAAAATGAATCGAAACTGATAGTTTATGTATTAAATGCGTAGTTTATCCTAGTTTATAATGTTAATTTTTTTTCATAATAGTACTAGCGACAGGTTCAAATATTTTTGAACGAGGGCATACACATATTATAGTGGCAGGTTAAAAAATATTGAAGGAGGGCATACATGTATTAATAATATAAAATTTTTATAACATAAATAAAATTTCAGGATGGACACAAACAATAAAATAAATAACTAACCGAAAAATTCAGATTTCACGTACCATCCTAAAGTAAAGATGAATCCCCCACTAAGTAGCACGATATTTACTGAACCAACACACCTTAAGTTTCAAATAGAGTTCTCTCATCTCCCTTTTGGTTTCTAGGATTTCTTCTACCTCTTATGTGTAATTATTGAACTATTGATATTGTTTAAGAGATTTAATGTCGCATCCTGATTTTTGGTAAATTATTAAATTTAAATATTAGAGATTTATTGAATTATTTTGAATTACGACCAGTTTGATATAAATTTTGATGACTAAAATTATTATTAAATCATGTCATATCATCATTTTCGTTAAATCAACAATCAAATCTAAAGACAGATGACCAAAAATATAAATGAAATCTAACGTTAGGTATAATTTAAAGAAAAAAAAAGTTGGATAAATAAAACAAAATTGCTTTATGCAAAAATTATTTTGACTAAATATTAAATATCGAAGGTGAAAGCAATATAAAGAAAAAGAATCAATTTCAAAGTGGGACAAGGTTAAACATTAAGGTAATGTTTGATTTGCAGAAAGATCATTATTAAAGTGATAATTGTTTTCGAATTTGCAATTTCGTGTTTGGTTTTCCATCATACCCTCCTGCGGTAATAACTTATTACCAACACTAGTGCTTTTTGGTTAAAATGGGGGAATGACATTCCTCCAAATTCTTATGTATTTGACAATTTTTGATATTTTAGACAAGATTGTCCCTGAAATAATGAGTTTTTCCATGTAGATCCTTCTCAGTTTATTAATTTAGTCATACTTTGAAACAATTTAATAAATGTAATCATTCATATATTTTTTTAGAAAAAAACCCATTTTTCTCTTAAATTGCTTGCTCTTCTTCTAGAAATGTTATATTACTTTCTTGTTAAAATAATAGTTAAACAGTGTCTTGTTACTACTTTATGGCAAAATCCAATTATTCAATTATCACTTTGATCCTATGAACTCACTTGATTTGATAATATTGTAAAAAATGACTGAATTGATGGAGTTTTAAATATGAAGGGTTAAATTTATTGAATTGTTTCAAATTAGGATAAAAGTGATAGATTGTATATATTTTGGGGACTAAAAATGTTATTGTTTTAGACTAGGGTTGGATTAAGGGGAGTAGACGGGTTAGTCACCCATGAAAATTTTAAATTATCATATATTTTAGATATTTTTTTATATTTTATATTAATAATCTATTTTCGTCCTCTTAAAATTTTATAAGTCTATCTCTCCTAAAACTGTAGAAGTTTATCCCATAGCATACAATCTTGTGTCTGCCCCTGACAGTAAATCAGTAACCATATCATATTTGATGATCATTTCAATTTTAACGGCATGTTTGTATCAATATTTTAATTGATCACATGTTTGTTATTAAACCCTAATTAGGTGACATTGGGTGTAGCTTGTTAGAAACATAATAATCCGAGATAATAAAGCAAAAATAAGATCTTATTAAAATAACATAAATAAAAGAGTATAGAATAAATACTTGAATTTTGATAGAACAAATGATTGGAAATAAGTTAAGGCCTGTAGCTACACAGTTTCCTTAAGATAGATTTTCGGTAACTCCTTTATGTTTGAGATCGTCGATCATTTGTCTCCTAAGATACGACAACTAGATGATCAGCTACAATATCACAACTGTAAATATCATGAACTATATTCTTGCATGCGCCTATCATCGAAAAAGTAGAGAAGAAGAAAAAATTTCTTTCAAGTTATTTCAAGTTTTTGAATTGTGTTTAACCCAAAAGGTTTGCACGGTATTTATAGGGTTTCTCATAGGAAATAACATATGATTAAAACTAAGGTATAACAATCTTTTTGGAACTATAATACCATATTTTAATTGAATATAAATTTATGAATAATATATTTTTAAAATATTATATTTTAATCGAATATAAATTCATGAAAGGCACAACATTATCATATTAATATCCGAATTTAAAGAAATCATAAATATTCTTTTAATTTGAAACATTTAAAAAAAATACGTCACTTGACCATAAATATCTTATTCATCATATGGCTAAAACTTTTTTTATTTTTCTCTTTTTTTTCCCAACATAGTTTACCCATAAAGGAAACATAAAATGAATCGTCGTTGTTTAGGTCTCGAACAATTAAAACAAATTTGTCCTTATGAGAAAGTATCGGCCAACTTGTTTTAAGCACGAATACCGCTTGATAAATTCAATATTGAATTAATATTAAAGGGCCACCAACTTTTGAAAATGAGAGAGGTTCTTAATTGCTGTTTTGCAGGGTCTTTATTAGGTCCTCTCTTCATGACGGTTGCTATTGTGCTTTTCCTTTTCATGCGAATTTTTGACAGAAAAAGCCCGTACCTAAAAAAAAAAAACCAAGATTTTAAGCTTGTGTGGTTGAAAAGCTCCGTTCATCATATTTAACCATCATAAAACAATGAGTTAATTGCACCATATGTCCCTAAATTATAACTTTCATTTTAAATTGGTAACTAAACTTTTTATTATTCCAATTCTATCCCTAAATTATGACTCTCATTCTAAATCAGTCCTTAAACTTTTGAACATTCTAATTTCATCTCTAAACTATGACCCTATTTCTAAATTGATCCCAAACTTTTGAATATTCAAATTTCATCCAAATATGTAATTAGTTTCAACCATAGTTTAACCTAAATTTTGTGTTTTTTTTCAAACATATAATAATATAACTTGGCCTAACGGTTTTATTAACATGGAATGCAATTAATATGTACAGATGGTTTGGGATGAAATTGAAGTATTCAAAAGTTTGAGGACTAATTTAAAATGATAGTCATAATTTAGGGATGAAATTGGAACATTTAAAAGTTTAGGTACCAATTTGAAATGAGGATCATACTTGAGGATATGTATGCAATTAACTCCAAACAATTGCTTTGTTTTGTTGTCGTTTTGTTTAAATTAATATGTATTAATTGGAAGTTAAGAAGAAGAAGAGGAGTAATAATTGGAAGTTTAGGTAATACTAAAACTAACCAATTAGTGTAGAATGGCGGTGGTCTTTTAAAAGCTTAGTTAATTTATATATGTATGGACCGAATTCTTGCTTGATATTAGATTATTATTTAATTATATTAAAATAAAAAAATAATAATGAAAAAGGAAAGTGTGACCTCTCATGGCATTGCGGATCCAACCATGTTGATTGTTGTGAGAAAGTAAGGAAAAAGTAGTAAAAGCACGAACACGTCGGATTAACGCGCGATCTTGTTATAGCAAAAACTAACGATAGATACTCTCCGAACATAGGCCTCACCAACCCCCACAAAAACAGTATCTGAGCTCTTTTTTAAGCTATATATATGCAGAGGGGGATTCTTTTTCAATCACTGCTCTCCACTTCCCCTGAATTCCAACATTCTCCACTGCTGGATAATCACTTCTTTCTTTCATCTTCTGATATGATCACTCAGGTTTCCATTCCTATTCATTTCTTCTCCTCTCATATGCCTTTAAGTTTTTGTTAACATCTTTCTTTTCTCTGGTTCACATAGGATCTAGAATGGCACGAGGTTATGGAGCTCATCCTACGCCTCTATGAAGCTGAATTGCGAAAGGAGGAGGAGAAAACAAGGGAAATGGAAGAGCAACTGAGGGCTGATATAGCTGCATTGGACGCAAAGGAAAATGAGCGTTTGATGCTTCTGAATGAGAGGGATAAGATGCTTGCCGTGACAAAAGCTGTGGACAAATTGGTCACTGAGTTTCTTCATGCAGATGATGACAACTTCTTTGATGCCCAGGGAGCTATGAAGAACGAGATTGTAGCTTTGCTGAGACTTCAAAATGGTAAAAAGCCAAAACAAACCCAAAAAAATATACGATTAAACCCATTGTGGTAAGAAAAAAGAACATTCAAATTGGGTAGTGTTTTTATGATTGCTGTTGCTGCAGGAGAGATTATTGGGGAGCTTGACAACGCTCAGAACTAGGATGAACGAGTCGGCATGGCGGCTATTGTAGGGAAGGACGGTGACAGCGAATGATATTAACTACTAGAAACGGCGGTGACTACGGTGCCTCCGATTACTTAAATAAGGGTGATGGTGGATTACTCCACCATTAGTATGATATGATATAAAAGATGAAATACCTCGTTTTAATTTGTTTAACAGAACTACTTGGGCTTTTCTTGTGTTAAAAGTTGAAAGCATGATTTATTATAAGACAATATCTATTTAGAATTATTTTAGTCATAATATATATATATATATATATATATATATATATATATATGTAAATACAACTATTCAAACTTAAAATCTATTGGAATAACAACACTTATTTTAACCACGAATATCGCTTGATAAATTCAATATTGAGAGAGGTTCTTAATCGCTGCTTTTCAGGGTCCTTATTAGGTCCTCTATTCACTTCACTTCTTCTGATCCTTGGAGTTTGATTTTTTAAGGGACATTTCGGGGTTTCAAACCCATTTTACATGGGATGTCTTAAATTTAGGTTTTTTTTTTAAGATTTCTGGATAGAAAATTAAACTCCTCTTAAGTTTTTGTTGTTCACATTTCGATTTTGAGGGCTACTTTTCTACATACACAATGATTTAAATTTGAGACTTTTTTTAGAGATATCAAGCTCTTTACCATTTGAATCAACTCCCGTTGGTCCTCTCAAGTTGATTTTATATATTCATCTTTGAAGTTTTTAATTTAAGTCTGTATTGATATCCAGTTATAAGTATCGATATTCCATCACATGATATTAATACCCTATGAAGGTATCAACACCATAAAATATCTTGATATTGTCTAATATCAATACCCAACTCATGATATCGATACTACATGAACAAATATCGATACTCTATGCCTAAACCGGTTTCCTAAGGTCCGAAAATCCACCCTAACACAACTCTAATCATCCACTATGACCACCCAAATCAATCCTTAAGGTCACTATGTCAAATTCATCTCATACATGTCAATTCACGCAAAATTTCATAACACACATCAAGTACACATTTCCCCTGCAAGTCACTACATTTATAGTTCATATAAATCTATCAAGAATAGAAATATATTACCTTGAGTAAAATCCCTAAAAAGGAGGCTCATTGATTTCCTCTTCAAGCCTTCTCTTTACTTTTTTTTATTATAAATCATATTGGTATTTAATCTATTTAACCTATCGTCTGAAACCATACAATATAAGTAGATATTTTGGGTTTAAGGGATTTAACAATACAAGTGTAAGTAGATTCTGCGTAATCCTTAATAGAGTAATTGCCGGACATTTTAATCTTACAACCTAAGACAAATGGGATAAAGACCATAAACACATGAGTGACGAAGGCTGAAACAAAGATTAAGAAATGAGTGAAGCTTGAGCCCAAATGATTATAAACATTACTTTTTTAATTTGTATTTTAATAAGTAGCACGAACCAATCAAACTCGATGATAAAGGGATGATTGTTATTCCATGAGGTCCCGAGTTTGAATACTATGAATGTGAGGGTTTTATCTTAAATGACTGAAAGTTATATTTGAACAGATATTATCTTATACTTACCCTAGATTAATTAAAAAATATTTAATATTTATTTTACACTTAAATAAAATTTAGGGTGTTTTCGTTTTCACGTATTTTACTTTTCTCAAAAGATTCTACATGTTTTTATGTGTTTGGTTGAGGGAAATTCTTTTGCTAAAGTAAATCATTTTACAGATCAACATAAAATCAAGTTATTTTCTCATAAAATGACTAGCGGTTTTTTTTGGTATGTCATTTTTATACAACCCTCCCTTCTTTCTATCGCATCCTTTATTTCGATTCGAACTCAATTCGAACTCGAAAAATTAAAAATTAAACTCGATTCAACTCAAAAGTTCGTGAACTTAAAATTGTCAAGCTCGAATGGAACTCGAAATAAAAAATTGAAGCTCAACTCAAACTCAAAAAAATTGAACTCAAAATATTCTCAGACTTAATCAGAAACTCGATTGAATTTCGAACTCAAACTCGATTCAAGTTCAATCGAACTCGGAAAAACCAATTTGATTGTGGAATTTGTTGGTGACAGCCTGCCTTTCTTTAAGCGAGGAGAACAATACCGTTAATAGCAACTTGTGTTGAAGACAAATTTTGATAACAGTTACCAATTAGTGTGTACTTCTTCTTTTGTTTTTTGTTTTGGATTATCCTTTAAATATCACTTCCTTCCCTCTTCTGTAACCTTTAATTTCTCATCATCGAGCTAACAAGTTCATGAGATGTATTTAGATGTTATTAAAGGGAAATCGATTTTTTTATTAGTTGGAGAGATATTACATTTTCAAGGTAATGTCGAGATTTAAACTTCCAAAAAGTAAAATAATATGAATATTTTGAATCTGTCGACCAATTATAGGAATATCGATCTCTCTTCTTCCATGGTTTAGTTATTAGTGTTCTGCTTACAGCTTACATCGGCCGCCACTGTCTCTCTTTAATTTTGCTTTTCCTCGGATTTATGAGATATCGACAATTGTAGTGGTCTTCCTCTCAAATATATTTCTATTTTTTATGTTACAATTATTTTTTTATATTTTACTCTTTAATTTTTTAAATGTCGTTTTAAGCGACAGTCTAGTGCTGTCGTCTCTCCTTTCTTTTTATTTTTTTTTCTTTTACTTAATTTTCATTTGATTTAGATCTGAATATATATTCTTATTGTTTTAGTTTCTTTCTTTTTATATGTTTTCGAAGTGTTTACTTTTATTTGTCTTAATGATACGGTATATTTTTGTCTATCATTATGTAATTTAGCGTTTCGTTTTGTATTCATCACGACGTATTTCCTGATCATGAATAAGGATGGACATGGGTCGGGTTGGCCCCAAACCCAACTAGACTCAATACAAAAATATACACCCTCTACTAGAAACTCGACCAGGCCCAAGTTTAGGGTGACTTCACTCAACACAAAACTTGATCAACCTTTTGAGAAAAATTTGAACTCGACCTGATCCAATCGAAACAAATATCTTTATAAAAAAAATTATTTTATTCAATAAAATAGGGATCTAATTGAAAATTAATTTAGAGAGAGATATTATTACAATTATTCCTAAATATATAAGATATAATTATATTATTTTTGGGGTCAAGTCGGGTTGTGTATTTTCACCCTAAACTCAAACTCAACACGACCCGAACATACCCTTTAAAAAACCTAACCCGAACTCAATTTATTAAAAAAAACTCTCAATCGAAACCCGTCGAATTCGGGTTCCGTGCCCATCCCTAATCAAGAAAGATTGATGGTATAGTATAGTTAGATCCCTTTTGCGACAGTTTATTGATACACTCAAAATCGTTCATAGCATAACCTGTCATATTTATTCTTTCAATGTCCATGCTTACATTAATATTGCATCTAAATTCAAATACAGACGATAAATTATTGATAGTTGCTAATTTCTTTTTGAAAAATGAAGTATGTATTCAAGTGAAGATTTTGCTTTTATTTTTCTTCGGTATTTTTTTTCATATTAGAATTATGTTACCTTTATTGCACCTTAACTTTTTATTTAATATTAAAAAAAACAATTCTTTTGCTGGACGATCCAAAAAACAGATGAGGTAAAGGCGAAGTATGCCTTTGTTTTTTCCTTCTTTTTTAAGAGAGAGACTAGACGAGGTAAAGTGTTGTTTTTTAGGGCGATGCATGCCTTGGCTCAGTCGCAATCGCTTGATTTTGGCAGATACGCTGGTTCATTAACTGGCCATCGGTGAAATCGATGGACGCCTTGGAAGCGGCGCAACTGGTGGATTCTGGCGTACTCGTACGAGCATTGGCCAATCGATGAAGGGGGTGGGATGACCGGTGAAGCCGATGTAGGCCTTGGAAAACTTGATTTGGCATATTCCTTCAATCATTGGACGATCGGAAGAGGCTATGCATGCATTGGAAATCACGCAATTGACCGCCAATCGATGAAGCGCTGTACACTGTTCATTGATTACACCACGTCATGTTTTGTGTAGGGTAACAGTGGACAAGCGGTGGTAACTGTTGTGTAACCACAACTCAAGTACTAAGTTGATCTTATATGGACAAAATCAGAAAAATATATAACTTTTAAAGTAATATATGCATTTAACCTATTACTATTTGGCATTGACAAACTTATTATATTAAACATAATTATTTCCTAATAAACTTTTACAAATACACATAAAAAATAAACAAATTTTTAGAAGTAATTTTAATTTATCATTGTCTGTAGTTTTTTTTTTATAAAAATATAGAGTAAGTGTAAGACAATGTTGTTTAAAGATAACTCTTAATCATTTGACATTGAACATTCAAACCCCAAGCATTTATGGTGTTCAAATCCTGGACCTCAAGAAATAACAACAATTCATTTACCACCGAGATTGAAACAATCTCGTGCTTAATTATTTATTTTAAATATTAATTAAAATTTCTTAGAAAGAAAAAAATCACCATCACTGTATCACATAATACTAAAGGATAAAGTACCTTTCATCCTTTTGAATTTGATAATTTTTTAAATGGGCCCCTGAACTTTTTTTTATCCATAATGGTCATTGAAATTGATTTTTTTAAAACTAATTTCACTCTTTTTGATGATATGATATAATATTATAGTGTCACATCATCAGGGACGGAGCTAAGATCCCAATTCGGGGGCAATGTATAACTTTTTTTTTGAAAGCGAGGGGACAATTTGTAGTTATCCCATAAGTATTTCAATTATATATATATAATGTAAACAAAAATTCTTTGTGGGATTGGGAGGCTACAGCCCCTCCCAGCCTTAATATAGCTCCGTCCCCGCACATCATCAAAAAGACAGAAATGAGAAAAACTATAAAGTTAAAGATTGTTGTGGAGTAAAATCAAGTTTAAGGATTGAATTAGAAACATTATCAAATTTAAGGACTAAAATTTAGTTTATCCCTAATAATAATAATAAGCAACTATGTGGTAATTACGAGGAAAGGAGATATGATATTTCCTGGTAGTTGCGTGACATTTTTTTCTTATAACCCCCCCCCCCCAAAATTGACTCTACAGTAGCCCTCCGGTCCACAAAAGTTATGGTACTTTCAACCCATTGCAGACACACATGGTAATGCTTCGATTATCTATTCTCTTCAAAGCCAATTCTTATATTATTTTTAGAGTAAACTACACGTGCAGCATCTAAACTATTACTTTTATTTCGTTTTGATACCTGGATTTTAATTTATTTCAAAATCATACTGAGCGTTTAGTTTAGATTTTATTTTGATACTCCACCTTTAAAAACATAATGGTAACGTCGACGTGTCACTATAAGGTAATGTCATGCCATCATTGAAAAAAAATAAAAAAAATGTAATGTCAGCAGTTTTGTTAATTTCTTAACGACCGATACCAAATTGAAACCTAAACTAAACGTTAGGTATGATTTTGAGACAAAATGAAGTGTAGGTACCAAAACGGAATAAAATTAATAGTTTAAATACTAAATATGTAGTTTACCCTTGTTTTTATCCGTTAACCATATAAGTTTAAAAGATGTAACAAATTTCATTATTACTTGTATTTTAAATTTAAATTTAAATGTATTTGATATATTTAGGTTAATTTAAAACTCAAGTTTTATTAGATTTTTCTTAATAGCATGGGGAGATCACAAGTAATATTTTTTAAAAAAAAATTAATGTACCGATAAGGCATAAACATACTGCAGAAAATTTATGATTAAGTTAACATTGTATCTGAGAGTTTGTGTGCATGTTTATTTACAGATTAAGTTAATATCATACTTGAGGAAATTATATATTTTGAAATAGGTTATTTAAAGTAATCGATCTTATATTTTTTGATATTATAATTAGACTATTCAGATTCCTCCACACCTTTATATCCGAGTATGTTAAACATTTAAATATATATTTTATCATATGTTCTTATATTGTTGTATCAAAAAGACTATTAATTGAATTAAATTCAATCGATCGATTGATTTTATATTAACAAAAGAATTAATAAAAGATTTTTGTAACCAAAAATTCAATTTTAATCACCAAAATATTGAATTTCAAATGTCAAATTCAATATCTGCAAGTATCAAAGTATGAACTCAATTAAATTATATCAGTGGAACAATTTCGAGAAATTCGAGGGTTGAGAGTGTTAACTTTTTCAATACATTAACCTTGCCATTTACATTTGTCGAGATATTAGTATGAATAGTAAACTTGGTATTTTTATAAACAATGTTTCAAATTTGATATCTAATAAATAAAGTTTATAAATTGAATAAAAATATTTAAAACTTAATATTATATTTGTACAGTAACATTAAACTTTTCATTGAGTTAGTGTCATAGGTGAATTGGATATCAATTTAGTTAAAGGAAAAATAAATATTTTTTAAATGAAAAGATAAATATGTTAAATTAATAAATTATATGCAACATTATATTAATAAGGTTATATAAGTGATTTAATTTTTTAAAATCGGATGTGTTTATTTTTTAGTCCAGTACTGAGAGCCATTTAATTTTCTTATTTATTTTATGTGCATGGTTTAAAGGTTTGGAAGTTTTTTCTCTCCTTTAACTTTCTAATTTTATAATAATTATTGATATTAAATTTATTTATGAATTAATTCAGATTATATAATTCAAATGAAATGACCTTCCCAATCTATAATTAACGTTTAATAAGACAATAGTAATATTTGAATTTTGGTCCGAGTGTCAATTCTTGTTTCATGCAGGATTTGTTTAAGGCAATAAATACTGAAATGAGTGGAGCGCGAGAGGAAATAAGCATCGAAGCAAGGCTAATACATTGGGAAAGTTCACTCAAAGAGGTCAAGAGAGTGATTGCAGAGTGTAAAGCAAACGCAAAATTGATTGATGACTTGGTGAACTTGATTATTAAAGCAGTGATTGATAATGATTTCAACGTTGACGACGACATCATATTTATGATACAGAAGACTACAAATGAGGCTCAATCCGGCACCAGCCACCCCGCTGCTGTCGGAAATGGACGGCATCAAGGCAGTTCTACTGCTCACAACTAGTGTGATGGGCTCTTGTCTACCTATATATATATATATTCGGATTTATGTACGGGCATAATATTTATTCTAAAATAAATTATGGAGATAACACTCAAAAAGAAATTATTTAGGGAAATAATACATTTTTCGGTCACATAAATTAAAAGTGTGGCTAGTTCGTCATACCTTAACAAAGATGTTTCCAGTTGGATGCACCTTTTAACTTATGTGACCGCAAAGATGCATCGTATACTATTTAATACAAAGTGGGTTTTGGTTGTATATGTCATACAACCAAAAGTATTGTAAGTGAAAATCGAGAGTTTGGATATCATAATATGCCATTTCAATGTGTGATTTAACCTGCATTATATACAATAATGAGAATCTGCATTGCCTATGTTGAAACTTTTAAACAAGGGTAAACTATGCCAAAAGTGAAAGGGGACTTAGGCAGGGTGATCCTTTATCACCCATTCTTTTTGTCCTAGCTATGAATTTTCTTTCTAAGCTCCTTAATCTTGCTCCCAACAGAGGTTTATTCAGTTATCATCCTAAATGCAAGAAAATTGGGCTCACACATCTCACTTTTGTTGATGACCTTCTAATCTTTTGCAAGGGAAATATGGAGTCAATTGCTGGAGTTCTTTCTGTTCTTCATAAATTTTATGAAATCTCTGGACTCCAACTTAACATGGCTAAATCTAAAAATTTTGCAGCATGAATTTCTCCAAGGAACCCTGAAACTTATCAAAACCTCTACTGGTTTCAAGTTTGGACTTCTGCCAGTGAGATATCTAGGGGTTCCGCTTGTTTCTCGGAAACTCACAATTAAGGACTGCTCCCTCCTTATTGATAAGATCAGATCCAGAATCCACCAGTGGTCTGGGAGACATTTAAGCTATGCTGGAAGGTTAGAACTCATAAAAACTGTTTTACAAAACATTGCAAACTTCTGGTGTTGTCAATTCCTACTTCCTCAATTTGTTATTAACAGAATAAACCAACTTTGCTCAAGATATCTATGGAGAGGCTCTGACACTTCATCCTCTGGAGCAAGGGTAAGTTGGAGTAATTTATGCAATCCTAAATCTGAAGGAGGGCTAGGCTTAAAAGATTTAAAATCTTGGAATAAGGTTTGCATGATTCTGTTAATTCATAACCTTCTTGTTGGTCAAGGTTCTTTGTGGATTGCTTGGACATATTCTTAAGTAATCAAATCTAATGACTTTAGCCAAATGTCTACTAGTGCATCCTCAAGCTACATCTTCAAAAAACTTTTGAAACTGAAAACTGATGCCATCCCCATTCTTAATGCTAGTATTACGACTAAAAAAAGGGATTTGGGAAGAAGTAAGACACAAAAATGATAAAGTCCCATGGAAAAAGCTTATTTGGTTTCCCCTTCACATCCTTAAATTTAATGTTATTACTTGGTTAGCAATTCTTGATAGACTCCCTACTAGGGAGAGAGGGAGAGACTCATTTGTATGGGCCTCACTACTGATGGTTATTGTATTTTCTGTAATGATGCTCTTGAAACGAGAAATCATTTATTTGCTGAATGCACTATGGTTACTTCTCTTTGGAATGGTATTTTGAAACTGTCTCATCTGTCCATACCTCAGATGTCATGGGAAAACAAGCTTGCTTGGGCTTCTTTAACTTGGAAAGGTAAATCTTTATTAACCTCCATTATGAAGATTGTATGGTGTGCTTTCATCTACAAAGTTTGGGAGGAGAGAAATTGACACATATTTCAAGGCAAATTTCGAACTGTTGAAGACTTTCTTGGTTCTATTAAAGAAATAGTTGGAATTCAACAAAGGAATAGAGATTTCAATAGGCTTGATAGTGTTAATATGCTTCTTTGTAACAATTGGAATATAGACTAACCATTTTTGTTGTATATAGTGGTCTTTGATCCTTATTTGGAACTTTGTATTTTTCTTACTTGGATAAATAAAAATCTTACTTATCCAAAAAAAAGTCCCCTATGTTTTCGATATTACTGACTTTGGTCACCAATTTAAAAATCAAGGGGAAATGGTCCCTAACGTTATCGATCTGTCCGGTTTTAGTCCCTCTGTCATTAACTTCTGTTAACCCTTAATAGATATGTGACATGACAATTTAAAAATAATAAACAAATCCATAAGCCACCAGGCTGTAAGTGACATTGGGGCAACCCAGAGTTTCCAAAGGCAGTCTTCCTTACATATTACTTGCAACCTTCTGTTGTCTTTTTTTTTAACTTCACTGCCACCCTATTGACCCTCCCATATTGTTTGACAGCTTCCTTGATTGAATTCTTATTTGGGAATATCAGACCCTTAACAATTTGAGGGTTTGCCATGTCACTGTCAACATTGAATTCATGATACTTAGGCCCATCTGAGTCAGAATCATGCTCACTGTATAGTTTAACAGATTTTTCATTCTCTGATTCCAGTCAGGATCTACGCTCACACCCTCAGTCCCAAGACTATTCATTTTCCTTTGAACCCTAATTCTTATATTCTCCATGTACTCTTTTTGTCCTCCCCCAATCATAATCACTATCACTAACCTCAAAATCTTCTCTATCTTTAGATTATTTTTGTTCATCCTCTATATGTTCAACTTCTTCTTCAACTTGTTCAGTACCTTCTTAAGCAGCTTCTTGTTCTCCAAATTGTTCTTTCTCTACAACAACTTGTTTTTCTTTAGATTGTTTTACATCCATCGAAACTTTTTCATCTCCAACTTATCCACCATTTTGTCCCAGAAAAATATGTAAGTATCTTTTGCGAGACATTCTGTTTATCATTTTCATACAGTCATGATCATTCTTTAATGGCCTAACAAAAGCAGTAGACAAGACAACTCCTGGTACTATCCAAAAAATCTCAAAAGCACCATCTAAACCTATCTTCTGGACTATATCACATATAATAAACATAAAAAATGCATCTATATCAACCAAATCGATGCATGCTATATATTTTGAAGTATACTTCATTATGGGTGAAGACACAAAGTGCCCACCATAATGAATGACACATGTAAATTTTTATGACCCATGATCTGTAAAGTATAACAGTCAACTATATCAATTAATATCATTAAGCTATCAATAAACAATCTACTGCATTTATTACAAATATTATACACATTTAAGACATGCTATTTTTATAACAAATTGTTTATTAAATCCAACCGTTTATACCTATTTGTTACCTACTGCATCTATTAAATCCAACTGTTTATACACATTTAAATAGTTTTATGCAACTAAACCCTAAAACATACTGTTTCATACACTTTTAAAACCTATACTGTTTTTATATATTATTAAATCATATAATGTTTTATACAACTAAAACCTAAAACATATTGTTTTTATATACATAATATTATTGCATACAATGTCAGAAAACATGATGTTTAAACATATTTAAACACCGTTATATCCTACTGTCGTTTATACACTATTAAATCATACTATTTTTATACACATTTAAATCCTACTGTATTTATATACTATGATATCCTTTTTTTTACACATTTTAAACATGTTTATACAATATAAAGTCATACAACATCACATACAATAAAAACATATTGTATATACAATCACTCAATCCTAATGAACCATAAAAAAGCATGATTGGCAACTCTAGTTATAATAATGTCAGTAAACAATTCTAAATTATTTACACAATTTTAAATTGCATTCAATGTAAAACAATGTTGTTTACAAAAAAAAATGAATATTATATAACAGAAAAACATATTATAAAGGGCATACAATCACATACAATAAATCCAACAGAAACAACATATTATATATACAATCACTCAATCCCAAAAAATCATAAAAATCATATATATTCAATCATTTCAGAATTCCAATGAACCATAACAGACAAACAAAATCCCCCACCGAATCAGTTTGAATACATAACCTTAAAAAAAATAATCAGAACCCTAACAAAATCCATGAATAGAGATTAAGAATACCCTAAAAAATATTGTCATTTTAGATACAGATTAAAAAAAATCCTAATTTTGAATCAGATTAAAAAAAACCTAAAAAAAGCTTTCATTTGTCCCCAGAACAAATAAAACACTAAAAATTGAAAAAATCATAACAAAGAAATTACCATAAAGCATCCAGTTATCCCCTGGTTTGCAGAACTGTGTGATGAATTGCTCAAGAAAATAAGAAAGGGTTTAAGAAATAGAGAATTTAGGTTGAAGAAAACAGAATCATAGCATTTTCATTGATAATATTTTAATCTGATTACAACTGATTTTTTTATAGAAAATGGCTCATAACATATTGCCAGCTGTACTCTTCTCTAACAAATTTGATTCCTTAACCGTTTTATTGCTTTTGGTGATTTCAGGTTGTTGGGCTTGTCTCATTCTCTGGCCCATCATCCATCTGATCCTTTGCTTCCTTACCCATTTCCCACGCCTGGTCCATCTGCTCATCAGGTATATTCTTCACCCAATTCTTCTGTCCATTCACTTCATCAAATATAATTCCCTTTTCATTTAAAATCCCTAGATTCCCCGTATTTCTCCTTTCTTCCACATTAGCTTCCATTGAAATCCCTAGACTCACCATGTTTCCCTTTTCTCCCTCATTAACTTCCAATTTCGCTTCATGGGTCATGACAGTACCCCCAGCAGCAATCGATGCTTGTCCCCAAGAATCAAAATCAGGGAATTGAGAGCACAGTACGGTGAAATCCTCCCAGGTAGCATTTTCGACTCCCATATTCGACCATTTAATCAATAATTGTGTAATTGCCTTGTTGTTTCTCTTAATGACTCATTTATCCAAAACAATCGCAGGATAAACACGAAGCTGGCCATCAACAGTAAGTTCAAGTGGGTCTCTGGTAGCAACACTGTTATCCCCAATTTTTCGTTTCAAAAGACTAATATGAAAAACATGATGAAGTCGAGAATGATTTGGTAAATCCAATTCATATGCGACTAATCCAATTATTCATTTGATTTTGTAGGGGCCATAATAACGAGCAGACAACTTCAAGTTTCTTCGCAGAGCCAAATAGGTCTGCTTATAAAGTTGAAGCTTAAGGTAAACCTCATCACCTTCCATAAATTGTCTATTACTTCTTTTCTGATCTGCATAATGTTTCATTCGATGTTGTGCTTTATTAAGTTGATCAAGTAGTATACTATTGATATTGTCTTTGTCTTTCATAAACTGTTGCATATCAGCTACTTGTGAGTCAGTAGTCCAAGTCATAGTTGGTTGTATATAACCATATAAAGTAGTAAAGGGAGTAGTACCCAATGTTGTATGAAAACTTGTATTATACCACCATTTAGCATGAGAAATCCACTTAGCCCATGAATCAGGCTTTAAAAAAAAGTCCTCTTAAGTATTGCTCCAGACATTGATTAAGTCTCTCTGTCTGACCATCCGTTTGAGGATGATAGGCAGTTGTAAATAGGGTTGTAGTCCCTAATAATTTCAATAACTCCTTCCAAAAAACACTGGTAAAAATCTTGTCTCGATTAGAAAGAGCAACTTTAGGTTGTCCATGAAGTTTGTAAACATGCTCTAAGTAGACTTTAGCAACATCAGAAGCTGTAAAAGAATGAATCAGTGGTAAAAAATGCCCATATTTAGTGAACTTGTCAATTACCACCAAAATAGAGTTGTATCTATTAGAAGGAGGCAACCCCTCAATAAAGTCCATGGTAATGAACTCCCAAGCTTGTTGTGGAATAGGTAATGGTTGTAGTAACCCTGGTTATAAGACATGTTCTTATTTAATTCTTTGACAAACATCACACTGTTGAACATATTGTTTAACCAGTGTCTTCATTACTTTCCAATAAAAGTACAATTTCAGTCGATGATAAGTAGCATGTATGCCAGAATGGCCACCTTGTGGTGAATCATGAAGTGTAGAAAGCAGCTGATTCCTTAATCCTCCTGTGTCACCAATATACACTCTTCCTTTATATCTTAGAATTCCTCTAGTGTAGGACTAATCATTCATGCCATTAGGATCAAATAGAAATTTAGGAATTAAATCCTTAGCCAAGGAATCAGTTTCATAACTGTTTTCCACCTCAGTGACCCAAGTAGGAATAACTACTGTAGCAGATAACTGTTGGAAATCATAATTTTCTTCAAACTATCTCGATAAAGCATCAGCAGCTCTGTTGTGTTTACCTTTACGAAATTAAATGGAATAATCCAATCCCAGCAATTTTGTAAGACCCTTATTTTGAATTGTAGTAGTTAGCTTCTGTTCGAGCAAGTGCTTCAAGGACTCATGATATGTTTTAATTATAAAAGGAATGCCTTCCAAATAATGCCTCCATTTAGAAATAACCATTAAAATAGCTAAATACTCTTTCTTATAAATAGATAAATCAACCTGTTTTGGTCCCAAAGCTTTACTGAAGTAAGCAAGTGGTCTACCCTCCTGAGATAAAACTGCCCCTATGCATTTGGAACTAGCATAATTTTCAAATAAAACTATTTTGTGAAATCTAGCAGAGCTAGTACTGGAGCAGTACACATAGTATTCTTAAGGTTGATAAATGCATTCTTAGCCTCATCAGCCCAAACAAACTGATCCTTCTTCAACATTGTAGTGAGGGGTTTACTAATTTCACCATACCCCTTAATAAACTTTCTGTAATAACCAGTAAGACTAAAAAACCCTCGCAAAGATTTCAGATTCTTTGGAATAGACCACTCCTGAATAACATTAATTTTTGATGAATCTGTAGCTACTCCATATTGTGAAATAGTATGACCAAAATACTCCACTTCAGCTTGGCCAAAAAAATATTTAGTTCTCTTAGCAAACAACTGGTTTTTCCTTAAAATATCCAAAACAATTCTTAAGTGCTCTTCATGACTATGCAAATCAAGACTGTAGATTAAGATATCATCAAAGAAAACTAGAACAAATTTCCTGAGATATGCTCTAAATAAATCATTCATAAGAGCTTGAAAAGTAGCTGGTGCATTAGTTAAACCAAAGGGCATTGCCTTGAATTCAAAATGGCCATGATGTGTCCTGAATGTTGTTTTAGGAATATCTTCAGGTTTAATTCAAATCTGCCAATAACCAGATCTCAAATCCAGCTTAGAAAAAAATTTAGTTCCAGCTAGTTCATCCAAGAGATCATCCACCATAGGAATAGGAAACTTGTTTTTAACAGTTAGTGCATTCAACTGTCTATAATCAATGCACATCCTCTAACTTCCATCTTTCTTTTTAACCAATAAACAAGGAGAAACAAAAGGGCTTTTGCTAGTTTGAATAATTGAGGCAGCTAACATGTCAGCCACTTATTTCTCAACTTCTGTTTTCTGATGATAAGGCATCCTATATGGTCTGACATTGACTGTTTCAGTACCTTTCTTAAGGATAATAGAATGATCATGCTTCCTTATTGGAGGCATTCCAGTAGGTTCTTCAAACACATCCTTATATTCAGCTATTACAGCTTGTATTGTAGGAGGAATTATATTGCCACCAACTTCAACATTTAACATATACATTTCCCCTACCAAATCAGTATTTCTAGTAATCAATTTCTGCATCTTATTGCCTGAAATTATCTTCATTGCAGCATTGTTTAGCCCTCCTTTCAACATAATGTCTTGATCACCCATCTTAAAACTAAGAGTCATACTGTTAAAATCCATCAAAACTGGATTGTACTTCTTCATCCAGTCAAATCCTAAGACCATATCACTACCTCCAAGGTTTAACACCCTGAAATCATGAATAAAAGTGAAGTCTTGCATTTCCCAACTCAATTGTTTACTCTTTGTTATACTATAGAGCTTATCACCATTAGCAATTGTAATGACTAATGGATTAGTTTCCTCTAATTATAATCCTTCTTTAGCCCACCTGTTAGTGAAAAACTATGAGTATTGCCACTATCAATCAGAATACTGAGTGGTTTGCCTTTAATGAATCCTTGGATTCGAAAAGTGCTTCCTCCTGAACTGCCAGTTATGGCATTCACAGAAATTTCAGGATCATTTTCCTCTATTGTCATTCTATCAACAGAATTTTGTGCTGCCTGTAATTCATCTTGTTCCTCTTGCTCAACCATCTCCTCCATAGAATTCAATTGCTTCACTTTACAATAATGATCAGGAGTAAATTTATCACCACATTTATAGCACAAATTATTTGCCCTCCTATACCCAATAACTGTTGTCTATTTTGATTGGACCCTGGATTGTTTTTCAAAGATGAATTCATTAAAGAAGTAAATGTTCTGGAACTAGAAGTATTTCCTGGCAGTATTGGTCATGGAATGCTTCTAAATCTTTTACTTTCCACTTCCAAGGACAGCTCATATAACTTTGCTTTTCTAGCAGCTTCAGCTACAATATTTGGTTCTAAAACCTTTACCTTATGTTTCAATTCTTCCTTAAGACCACTTAAAAAACTAGAAACAAAATACTCCTCCTAATTCAGGATTAATCTGAAGAAGGTAGGGTTGAAGTTCCTCAAATTGAGCTTCATACTCCTCAACAGAAGATAACTGAGTTAATTT
Organism: Hibiscus syriacus; assembly: GCF_006381635.1. Taxonomy (NCBI): domain Eukaryota; kingdom Viridiplantae; phylum Streptophyta; class Magnoliopsida; order Malvales; family Malvaceae; genus Hibiscus; species Hibiscus syriacus. Next base: position 1,089,134 of record NW_024063440.1, read on the forward strand.
GTTGAATTCATCAATAACATCAATATAACCCTTATCAACAAATCGATGACACATGTCAGAAACAAATTCATGCCAAGTAACTCGACTCTTTTTATGATATACCCATCAAACCATACTTCAGCTCTACCAGTGAAATACATAGCAGCTATCTCTAACTTTTGAAATTCAGGAATGAAAAAAATAGAAAAATACTTCTCACATTTTCTGATCCAACTTATAGGATTACTGCCATAAAAAAATTGGAGCTCTACTTTTGGGTTTGGAAGAAACATACCATTATTGTTGTTGCTGGAATGCTTTTCCATGAGTGAATAGCCCTTAATGATAGATTGTTCCCCTGAATCAGTTGTATTAGGCACTACTTTCATTTTTAAAACATCATGGACTTGTTGATTATCATCCTGTGGCAAACTAGGTTTTGCTGCCAAAATCCCTGGTTGTCCCGGATGAAATGAATACCTCTCACGATCATCAATAACTGTAACTTGTAGAGGCTTTTTACTTGGTTCTTTAGGCTGAGCTGTAGGCATTGGCTGTCTTTCTGCAGGAGAAGAATGTCCCGACTCAGTCCCAGTTTTCTGCATCAATCCCAAAAGTTAATGGAAAAGACTTTTCGTTTCACTCGTGGTTATCTCCAAAACCTGCATCCTCTGCTCCAAGGCACTCTGTTGATTAAGCCACCAAGTAGGAATTACTTCCACTTCAGAAGACTCTGTTGGATCAGCAGGAATAACTGGCGGTTGATCAGGGTGAGTCATATGCTAAGTTTTCTTTGATTTACCCAGTTTGAAAAAAAATTTGTACTTTTGGATCAAAAAATCGTGCTCTGATTACCAATTATGATGAATTGCTCAAGAAAATAAGAAAGGGTTTAAGAAATAGATAATTTAGATTGAAGAAAACAAAATCATAGCATTTTCATTGATAATTTTTTAATCTAATTACAACTAATTTTTTTTTATAGAAAATGGCTCATAACATATTGCTAGCTGTACTATTCTCTAACAAAATTGATTCCTTAACCGTTTTATTGCTTTTGGTGATTTCAGGTTGTTGGGCTTGTCTCGTTCTCTGGCCCATCATCCATCTGATCCTTTGCTTCATTACCCATTTCCCACGCCTGGTCCATCTGCCCATTAGGTATATTCTTCACCCAATTCTTCGGTCTATTCACTTCATCAATTATAATTCCCTTTTCATTTGAAATCCCTAGATTCCCCGTATTTCCCCTTTCTTCCACATTAGCTTCCATTGAAATCCCTAGACTCACCATATTTCCCTTTTCTCCCTCATTAACTTCCAATGAAATCCCTAGACTCACCATATTTCCCTTTTCTCCCTCATTAACTTCCAATTTCTCTTTATGGGTCATGACAAACTACCGTTTAGGCATTCTGGTATCACATTCGTTTATAAACTAGAAGAAAATGAACAAGTCCTTCTTTTTTCTTCCAGAGAACTAAAAAAATCCTAAATTATTTTGGCAGAATGAGATAAACCTTAATCCTTTTTATTCCATTTGATTTTCACCCAAGAACCCACACAGAGAAGAGATTTTTACTTCGAAACCCAGATTCAACCCCAGAAAAACTCAGAAAGAAATTAAAGGAAGAAAAACCTTTCATTTTTTCAGAGAGAAAATGAACTTTTTAATTTCTTTTGGGTTTGATTAAATGTATCGAAGGAAGAAAACCCATCATTTTTTTTATTTCTATTAATTAAATTCATTTAATTTAAAATTATTTTAATTCACTTAATCTAGTAAATTAAGTGACGATTAGAAAAGTTAATGACGTTCAAATTTCGGATATATCATGTAGGGTACAATTGGCTGAGTGAAGTAATTTTTAAAAAAAATTTAATTACCATGTTACACATCTGTTAATAGGTTAACGAATCGATAACGTATGAGGGATCATTTTATATTAAATCAATAATATTATTTTTTTAATAATAAATCAATAATATTAGAAACCATTATATAAGGATCATCTTCTTTTAATTTAAAGTTCATAGAACATGACTTTCGCATAGTTTATAATTTGCAATGCGGCCCACATAAGTAATAGGTGAGGTGTGAAACCACCTACCTTTTATCCAATGCAACTCCGAAACCGCACTTCACTTCTGCAAAATCTAAGTTCGGAAGCCACGTGTGAAAACCCCACAAATTCATCATCAGTGTACCTCCACCCCACCATAAAACCACCAAAGTTTACAAGTAAAAAACTCACCTTATCCAATTCTTTTTGCACTTTCCAATCACAAGACATCATCAACCGTTCGATTCACACCAAGATAAGTTAGATCAACGGTCCAAATCCAACCTTAGACCTTGAAATAATCAACAGAAATCAGTTGAAGGAAGCAGCTTTTTGCTTTCAACTTCAAGAGACAAAGCTATTGTTCTGGAATTAAACGAAGGCTTCTGTTGTGGGAAAATTAGGTGTGGCTGAAGTTTTGGGGAAGGCGAATCTGTTTACAGCTTGTAACCATAGCCAGAAGAAGAATCAAGAATTTTCTAGGTAATTTCTGGATTTTGTTTAAAAAAGAATAGTTTTCCTTCCTTGAAGGTGAAATCCCAGGCTTTGAGGAGTGGTTTTAATGGACAAGGAGTGGTTTTTTTAGAGAAGAAAAGTGCGATTGATACAAGGTTTCGTCAAGTCCCCATTAAAGCACAGGTTGGTTTAATTATCTTTATTTTTTGTTCAATTTTTAGATATCCTTTTTGGAGACAAAGCTGTGGGAATCTTCTTAGTATATTTTATATGTTTCAGATGCAAACTGGCCTTATTGGTAAAACCCAGAAGTGGTGGGAGAAGAGAGTGCTACCAAATATGAAAGAAGTGACATCTGCACAAGATTTGGTGGACTCTCTTTTGAATGCTGTGGATAAACTTGTTATAGTAGATTTCTTCTCACCTGGTTGTCGTGGCTGCAAGGCTCTTCATCCCAAGGTATAAGAATATGCATTTGAAAGGTTATATATGTGTGCATATATATTGTTTTTCGTAGTTGCGTGTGTATGTCCATGTATTTGTATTAATACTAGTGAATTTGGGTGCTTGGATTTGGCAGATTTGCCAATTGGCTGAGATGAACCCAGATGTGCAGTTCCTTCACGTGAAGTATGAGGAGCATAAATCCATGTGTTATAGCCTTAATGTACATGTGTTGCCTTTCTTTAGGTTCTATAGAGGAGCTCAGGGGCGTTTATGTAGCTTTAGCTGCACCAATGCTACGGTTAGTCCTGTTTGTATCCTTCTTTTATGCATGTTAGTTATCAGTTGGCTGTGTTATTGTCCAGGGCTCTACAATTTTTTGTTCCGTTTGCTTAATTTGTGAGATTGTCGAGAGATCGATTGCTCTGCTTCTTGAATGCAACCGGTTAAGCATGCTGTTTGTCGAGTTTTGCCCTGATATGTGTTGTGATCACAATGATAATTCCACAGATCAAGAAATTCGAAGATGCATTGGCCAAGCACATACCGGACCGATGCAGCCTATCGCAGACAAAAGGTCTTGATGAGAAGGAACTTCTGGCATTAGCTGCCAACAAAGACCTTTCCTTCAACTACTCACCGAATCCAGTTCAACCAGCAGAAGAGGTCACGGTATCGAAACCAGTACCCATGGTATCTTTCGAGCTGAAAGAAAGCGAGGAAAAGACCTTGGTTGGTGCTGGGAGATGAAATGTGGTTTGATTTTTTTGCCAACCCCATTCCACTCCCTATCGTCACTGTTCAATTACAATAGTACCATCTTCCTGTTCATGTACTAGTGTTGAGTGTTGATGTTTCAAATGAGAAACATAGTAAAGTTGTGCAGGCTTTTGGATTTAGATTTTTTTGGGATCCCAGTCTGCTAGAGGAGCAACTAAGTATGTATATTTTAGGTTGGTTGTCATTAAGGAGAAAAAAAGAGTGTTACTTATAAGAATCATGCTCTATTGTATGGTTGATATTTCAGGCAGTTCTATATAGTAGTAATGCATTTATGTATGTAGTCCTCCCTACTTTTTCTTCAGTTGAAATGGGCATCCCTGAAAATGACATGTCAAAATAAAAAAAAAGTGGCATGCATTTACTCTCAACTCCCTACTAAAAGCTGAAAAAAATATCTACTGGTTTTGGATGGTCTAGAACTCATGGAAGCTTCAAGAATTGTCTTCTGCTAGTACAGTTGGCAATTATCTTCAACCACTGGTTAAAATTTGCAGCACTTTTTTTGATCTAATTTATTGAAGGATAGAAACATGTCCTCAAAATTAATGAAACGTAGAGAGATTTGGTTTTGAACAAGTTTCTTTGATTAACCTTAAGCTTCCTCCTTGATCACATCCAAAGTATCCAAAATCTGAAAGTAACGCAAATTTCAAAGTTTCTGATTCTGCAAACTCTTTCGCTTCTGTTATGTTTACATGTGTCCAGGAACTATCCACTGAAATCTTGTCTGGTGGTGCTATATGCTTGAAATCTGTGTTTTCCTTAGTTTAATGACCTTTATCTCCGACAACCAGTTATCGTCCACCCTTATCCCTTCTTCCGTTCAAACTAACCTTTATCCCAATCTCTCTTATCAGATCATTATTATCCTTCTCACCAGCGGCGGATGTACATAGGATCTAGTGTTTATCTCGAATTTCTTTATATTAATTATTATTTTATTAGTGGTGTTCATATAAAATTTTATTTATATAAAATTTCTATTATTAAAATATATATGAAAATCCTAAAAAATATTTCTATATCGTCACTACTTATCACTTAAAACTCATCTAATTCGGCGAACTTCCTCTATTTATACTGTCGACTAGTGACAGAGAGAGGACGATGAGAATTTATGAAGAAGAGAATATGGACAGATAAAAATAGTGAGACAAAAAAGCAGAGAACAAAGAGATTTACTTGGCGATCATCGATGCTCAGAATGGTATTTTAAGATCTAAACGGTGAAGGTTAAAGATAAGAAGAATCACAATCGATTTCATCTAAGGACATAGGAGAGAGGTTGATAAGAGTGTTTTCGAATGATACTGCAAGTTTAGGTGTTGCTACATTTGGCTCTCGTTCAAGCTAAAAAAAACACACACACACACACACCCAGATATTTGATAGATCACTTTTCTGAAAAATGCTTTTAATCGTTATCTTTGGTTTTAGGTGATTCCGATGGCAGTGATTAGTGGTAAACTATTGCCTTCATCGTCGGAGTGATCGGAGTGGGTTCTTTCAATCTCCACCTCATTCGGCGACGTGCACTTGAATATGCTACTAGTCACTTTGTTATGTCGGAGGTAAAATGACACAATCACTCTCTTTCTCAATAATACTACTATTATTTCTCATTCAATGCTCTATTTTGAAGCTTCTGCCTCTGTGATTCATCAATTCTTCTCGTTTTTAACTTTTCTTTTTGTTATTTTTCCCTAATTTAGAAAGAGATTAGATTTCTCTTTTGAATTAATTACTTTTCCAAGAGACTGATTAGAAGGAAGTTTATATTTTAAAATTTAATTATTGAACGTTTGTGTTTTCAGCGAGTGATGTGAAGGCGATGGAGTTGGGACTGAAAGGAAAATGGTATTTTCCCCTTTACTTTTATGACAAATTTCTACAGTTTTTGATGATTATGTTGATCGTTGCGAGTATATACTTACTGAACTTGAATTGTTTTCAGTTTTTAATATATGAAGCTGAATCCATTGCCAGACTGCAGTGTAGGGTATATATTTAGAATAGCATTTAGCTCGTGTTCTGTTCACCAAGTTAAAGTTAATCCGCTCATATAGGGGTCCTTTCTCTCCTGTTATTCATTGTGGCTTTACATGAAAGTATTCATTCATTTATGTTTGGCATTTTTATAGATCATTAGATTATTTTGAATTGAGTATTGTTGATGGGAAAATTGTAGTTATGTCGGTTCATTACTTTTGATATGAGCGGAGAGACGCAATCAGTGATTATGAGGAATTAGAGAAGGAGATGATGCACGATGTGGAGAGAGAGATCTAAAGATAGAGTTCGAATTCTTTTTCCCAATCATGACTTTTATATTGAGCCGCTAGTGTCGTAATGATGGTTATCTGTAGGTCGTTCGGGCACATAGATATGGCTGTCGGATAATAGATATGGCTCTGGAAGATCCGTTCATGTCAAGAGACTGATTGACCGAAGGATATAGAACTCTGGAGATTTTGAACCGCAGATTAGTTCATCCGAAGATTTCAACAGCCAGAAGAAAAACAACGGAAGTGCGGCTTGCGGAGGAATCCGGAGAAGGTACAACAAGTATATTTTGGAAACTCTTAATCTTAAAGCTTGAACATGCCCTTCTTTCTTTTAACAGAACAATTTTCAGATATTGTTCATATGAGTTCTTTTCTTCTTAATCTTAAAGCGTTGTGACTGTTGTTTTGCTTCCCAATAGCTCATTTGGGTTCTTTTCTTCTTGGCTTACCTTCCTATTTGCAGGAGCATTCTATTGCTACTCTCAACAATGCCATCGGGAGAGCTCTCGATTGGTATGAACTTCACAAATTCTGGATTTGTTTCTTTTAGTTTCATATTTTCCCCCAACCAATGTGTTTTACATTTATGGACTTCTAAGATGAACTTATTTGTTCATAGATGTGAAAAACCATCATGTTTCGATCCATGGCAAACTCAAAAAGGTAATATGCCAAATTCAGTTATTGCCTTGTACATGTTAGTTGAGCTTTGATGAAATAAACCACATGGGGTACATTCATGTAGTTAGCAAGAGTTTCTTAAGTTGGCTGATAACATATGCCTATAACTGATCAGTTTGCATGAACTAAAAGAATTCTAAGTAAATAACATGAATAGATAAATTGAACAATATGTAAAGTATATAAATCTTAAATGAATAGACAGAGATTTGTTAGATACCTTTTTGGCAACTAATAATATATGGAGATGGAGATAGAAAGATAGAATCACCAACACTCCTAGCATGAGAAGCAGAAAGAAAAATGTAGCCAAGGACAACTCGCGGACGGATCGATCAGAGAAAGAGTCGGCAAGTCATCCTTGGCTACACCATTCTTTCTAAGCTCGAATGCTAGGCTGGCGGTGAATTTCGGGTGGCACAGCTACATATCGGAAACCCGAAACAAGGAAATGGAAAAGGAGAATAAGTAAGATGATGAAACAGGAAGATGAGAGAGTTGATATGGTGATGGGATGAGGGTTATATAGAAAACGAAAGGCAGAAAGGGTGATATTTTTGGGTTGGATAAAATTTGCAACAATAATGATCTAGAATCGAGGTGATGAGGACAGCTAGCTGAAATCCAAACCATGTATTTGGTTAATTGGTCCCAGTAGTCGTACGTAGAATTATGTGATAAGATTTCTTCATTTCTGTCCTGTCCCACTTCCCACTAGGACACATACTGATAGTAAATCAGCTAATGAATTCACAAGCAACATCGTTTTCTATACTTCACATATCATTAATCTGTTTATGGAATTTCAGGACAACAACCTATAATAATTAGTGTTATAGTTTCAATATATATATATATATATATATATATATATATTTTTAGTTTTAATCTTAAAATTATATCTTATTTGTTGATAAATTTAGACTTGTGTAGAGGCAAGACATATAAGATATTGATTGGACAATCTAGTATCACACTTACCTATAACTGTCTTATATGCCTTGGGACATAGGTTTGAACGCCACCAATAATCAACAATATAGTCAGAAATAGAGAATAAAATTAAAATAAACTAAAATTTGAAGATTAAAAATATTTTTAATTTTTAAATTAAAGATTTTTATATGCCTTTCAGTTTCTTTTTAACCTAAATTTGATTTTATGAATGATGGTAAATTAAGCCGCAGTTTTGACACCCTTGAGTGTAGAGCGCCCACTTTTATCTTGGTTTGCACAAAAGAGTGATTCAATTGTCTGTTGGTAAGCAGATCCGTTTCATTTGGACACTTGGCCTGAGTTCTTAACTTTTTACATAAAGTTGCACCGTCAAAATATCAATAGATTGATTCAAGTGATAAACAATTTAATATCACTTAAGTATGTCTTGAGTTTGAGTCTTTATAAGTAGAAAATTCTTGTTGGGAGACTCATTTATCACAATTAAATGTACGATCTAAATCGATTCAAATTAATCAAAACAAAGCATTAAGAATCGAAAGGATAACAAAAAAAATTACACCGTTAAACTAATGTATATTCATCATACTACAAAAATATTTTATCTCAAAATATAACATTTCTATATATCAAGTGAAAATATAGACGAATGGAGAATATTATATTAAACAATAAACTTATCAAATTTTAGAGAAAAATTAAATTTGTAAAATTTTAAGAAAGAGAATAATAGGTTATCAATAGAAAAATATAAAAGAAATTACAAAATTTAAGAGAAAAATTAAATTTGTAAAATTTTAAGAAAGAGAATAATAGGTTATCAATAGAAAAATATAAAAGAAATTACAAAATTTAAGGAGAACGATTGTCTTGGGCCACTCCTCGATTCAGCTGGATGAAAATACACCTTAAAATTCAAATTAAGTTTTTACTTGTGTAATAATTAAGTAGTACTTTTTACTTGGAAAAAAGTGGGCTACTTTGATAATGTGAGGCACCTCCATTTTTATACAAGACAAACAACAAAACGGCCATGCATATTATCATTGGTTGCCCACTATTTCATGCTATCATCAATCATTTCAAGGTTTTAGTTAAAAATCTTGAAACAACACAATTTTTTTATATAAAAAAATTAGTTTTTAAGAATTTTCCAATTTTTTTAAAAATATATTAATCATAATTATGATTTTGAAAAAAAAAACATAAAGTTAAAACAACTTTTATATTTTCAGGATTTTTTGTTCATTATTATATATATATATATATATATATATATAAGTTTTCTCAAATTTTTATTACACATGTTCTGTTGTCGGATAATTATTTTTTTTATAATAGTTAATATTTAAATGAAAAATTCTACAACTTCGTCGAGCATAGATGAATACAATTAATGATAAATACTATTAAATTAATTTATAAAATGTTAAATTATAAAGTACTAAATGTATAATTATAAATTAGTTAAAAATTAAAATGTAATTTAATTAAAATGTAATTTAATTAAAATACAATATTTATAAAAAATTAGTTTTTATAATTTTATTTTAATTATAATTAGATCAAATATTAATTTGAAAAAATTATAAACCCTAGTTTATTTTCATAGCTTTGAAGTCACCGTCGTTGTCACTGTCGTTGTTGCCACCGTTGTCGCCATCACCGTCACCTCCACCATAGTTGCCGCCGCCACTGGTATCATCTTTCATAATCGATTTAGTCTTTGTTGTTCGTCGGTGGTGAAAGATGATACCGGCGGTGGGGCGATAGTGGTGGCGGGGTGACAGTGGCGACGACAGTGACAAGACGACGTTGACAGGGGCAGTGACGATCGTGGGACAGTGGGAGTTTTAAAGCTATGAAAATAAATTAGGGTTTATAAATTTCTCAAATTAATATTTGATCTAATTATAATAAGATTATAAAAATTAATGTTTTATAAATATTATATTTTAATTAAATTACATTTAAAGTTTTAATTAAGTTATAATTATAAGTTTAGTACTTTATAATTTAACGTTTTATAAATTAAATTAATGGTGCTCATCATTAACGGTGCTAATCATTAACGATATTCATCCGTACTCGTCAAGCGTAGTAGCATCATCCTATTTGAATATATTATTCAAATAATCTAGATTAGGTATTATATAGATCTATTATGAGATAATTATCTTAATCTAATTTTCTTTATTCACAGAATGTTTCACGCTACTAAATTAACTAATAAATAATGTGTTAAATACCTTTTTCTAATAAAAAATAACACTGAAATAATAGATATAAATAATTAAGAATAGAATGATAATAAGAAAACAATTGAAGAATATATTGAACATAAAGTAAGGATTAAATTAAAGTACTGAGACTTATTCACCAAAGTAAGGTGTGCGATGCGGGTTTGTCCGAATTAGTCAAGGTAAAACATTGGAATCGAGAAGATAAATATATATATATATATATATATATATATATATATATATATATCCTCTTTTAAAATGAAATGTCCTCCTTTTATTCACATATGGATAAGTATATGATTTAAAATATTTTGATTTAAACTATGCTCATAGCTTACAACTTATATATATATATATATATATATATATATATATATATATATATATATATATATATATATATATATATATATATAATATATATATATATATATATATATATATATATATATAATATGAAAGAAAAAAATAACCACTTAAAAGGTAGGGCGTCATTTGTTTTGTTTCTATAAGACATAATTTTTTTCTAGTTTGAATTTGTGTCATCTCTTCGTTTGGTGATTATTTTATTAATGACTTATTTTTGATTAATTTCTTTTGTTTTAATAAATAATTACATTTAGAGATACACACTTGATTTTATATTAAAAGACAAACTTTTAAAATTTTAAGAGTGAAAACAAATTATAAATAAATATAGAAAATATGATAATTTAAACTTTTAGAGGGGATTGTTTCAACTGCCTCACTCAATCATTAATTCATTATAATTATTTGAAATAATCATGTTTAAATTATAATAAAATTAATTATTAATTATTAATATTATATTTATTATTGTATTAATATAAATTATAATTATGTTACATCATTTATAGAAAATAAAATTAGAAATAAATATTATTATCAGAAGGAAAAAGAAATGAATTAGGGGAACAGTGAAAAAAATTTCACCGAACTGCCTGTCTCCACTCTTTGGAAAGGAAAAAGAGACGATGAACGTATAGGAAACTCGTCCACCGACCTTAGTTTTGGCATCCACAGACTTTTTTTATTTTCAAATTTCCTCTCTATTTTTAAGACTGACCGACATCATACGTTTGAATATAATAGAAAGTCGAAGATTTCTACATATACAAAGACTTAAACGTATCATACTACAAATCACTTGAATCAACTCCCACCTATATATTAATTATGTATAACATTCTAAAAAATATTTATCAAATTTGTATTTCCTTTTCAGGTTTAATAGGTGAGGACACATCATATTAGATTTAATTTAACACATGTTTTAAATACATATTGTGTTTTCCTTCTTTGAAGATAAAATTTATTTAATTTATCCATCTTTTAAAAACAAATCCAGTTTAATCCTTGACAATTTATGCTTAAGTTACATGGGAAACACTTTCCTGGCTGCATCTTTTACAAGAAGATATAAGATCATCCATGTTTTCTTTATATAATTACTACTATTCGATTTAATATTGTAAAGTTGAGGATGATCTTCCTAACTAAGTTTATTTCATTTATAAATACTAAAGTACAAACCTCTAACCTTATTATCTTATAGACCATCCATTGTTGATATACTGTCATCCATGTTATCGTGGAAAATGGGAGCAGAATCATACAGTAATTGTGGGGCTTTGTCGTGGGAAATAAAACACTAGTGAGAATTAGCATGTTACTTAATCCGACAAATGATGTGCCAACAGGGACCCACCAATAGCATCGACGACGTGGCAGGAACCAGATCACACTTTACAACCGGATTGATTGCCTTTGCCTCACCTTTTCGGTTGTTTCATGTCATGTTTACACTTTCTTCAACTTTATGCCCAAACCCCAACTTGCCAAACTATTATTAGCCACCAAATTATTCAAGATTAGTCTCATGAGATATTAATTAAATATTTTTAACTCCCAAGTTTATTTCCTAAAAGACTTTTAGAATCGAGTGATTTTGGTGATTAAAGATTAAAGAAAGTTTTATTTTTTTTAAGTCTGAATCAAACATTTATTTTTATAAAATATGTGTACATTATCAATTGTTAAAAAGATTTTGAACATGTATTAATTTAATTATCCCAGATTAATGAAAAAATTTCTTGAGTTGTGTGACAAATCATAAATGAAGAAGATATGTTCAAAAACAAAGGTAAAATAACCCATCAAATGACACCAGTAGTAAAAGAGAACATTGTTCTCTCTATAAATTTTATCTTTAAACAATTATGTCTATAAGATATGTGTATATTATTAATAATTAAATATTTTTTTAACAAATATTATTATACAATCACTGCATTATGTAAAAAAATAATAATAAGGTGAAAGGGATAGGTTTCTTCATATGTGGGTTTGATTAGGGATATCTTGGAACTCGCATTCTCCATACCCAAATATGCCCCACTTGATGTAGTCTACGTACAATGAAACTGCTTTCAATACTATTCATATATTAATGTTTTCCCTAATTAAATTGCCTTCACCGTATACTATTTATATTATTATTATTGTAGTAACTTGGAGGTTATTTTATAAAATTAAATAAATCAAAATTATGAGTTTTTAATAGTATGTGGTGATTATAAGACAATATTTGTTTATAATATTTTTTAACTATTGAAAGTAGACACATTTCCTACAGACGAAGTTGTTTAAGTCCGGAACCTCAAAAGAGAATAATATTTCTTTTACTCACCAAACTCACTCGATAGATTAAAAAGTTATGGGTTTTTAAATGCTTAAAATCTTCTAATGAAATTAGTTTAATTAAAGTTGGTGCGAATTGTATATCACATGGACAATCCAACGGTTAAAAGTTTATAAATCTTCAAAAAGAAGGTGAATTCTTATATGGATGAGACGAGAAAGGATTATATAAGTCAATATCATATATGTAAATATTATAATATTACCAATAACCAGTTGATTTAGTGGGATGAGATACTAGATTATTTAAACAAAGTCAGTGGTTAAAGTATAAGTTTGAAAAATTCAATTTCTCAATGAAAAAGGAACTTTAATATTTTCCAAAAATATCTCTCTTTTCCATTAAATGTTTTATTAAGGAGGAGTTTTGCCAAAACAAATTTTTTGTTATATGAAAAAGGAGAGATTGTTGAACTATGTTTTATAATATTTTGATATAACAAATTAAGGCAAAATGTTTTTGGACTTGATTGAATTTGTTCAAAGTTTTTAAAAGTTTTCAAAAAATAATTCAGAGTCCATTAAAATAGAATTTGAGCACAAAACAATATTTCTAGGTACATAGTACTGATATTGTTCTTACAGTATCGATACTGCAAGAACAATATCGATATTGTTCACGTGGTACTGATACCAAAGGTAAGAGAAATATTGATACTCTCAAGGTAGTATCAGTACTACATGTTGTTTTTCAACTTGCTCATATTCCAGAATGCAAAATAGGTACCGATACTCAAAGGGGTATCGATACTACTTTACAAAGTAGTATCGATACTAAGAGCATAGAATCGATACTAGTCAAGCCCAACGTCTAGTGACGACCAGTTTATTTAAAAAGTATAAAGGAAGTATCGATACTCACTAAAGGAATACCGATACTCTCTGTCCTAGGCAATTTTATTTTTCAGAAAAATTATCCCCAACGGCTAGAAACGACCACAAACTCATTCCAACTTATAAATAAAAGTTGAAGACACTTGAAAACGGTTATCAACACCTATCCAAGCATTCATACACAAGAGAAAAGTTTTTCAATCTTTATTTTTTCTTTCTCTTGTAAATATTTGTGTTTGAGCTTAATTGTATATGTAGATACTCATTTTATTCGGGTTATTATCATTATCATTATTATTTATTATTATTATTATTAGACTACTTTTTTATTAGTTTTGCAGAACCAATTTATAAAACAAAACCCACTACCAATGATACCCAACAGGCACAAAACATGAAGCCCAATAATGGCCCATGAGTAGAGAATGAACAACTAGGGTTATGTCCCTTTCCCTCAGCTGCCAAGCCACTTCTCCATGTCAATCTGACGTCGTACCACCAGCAGCACCAAATCTGCCTCAGAGCAGCACCAAATTCGTTTCCCAACAACAAAGGCAAAATAACACAAAAGGAAAAAAATTAGGGTTTTGCTTTTTGGATCCTCTGCTATAAAATAGAGTAAAATAAAGAAACTCGAAAAATGATCTGAAGGGGGCTCGAGGGTTTTAAAAAAAGAGGGATGATTTGTAATGAGGGGGAGGAGGAACAAAAAAAAAAGAGGATCCCATTTTTTGTAACCTCTCACATTCGAAAAGAAATAGAAAGATAAAGTTTTTTTAGCAACCAAACTGAAAGCAAAATAGAAAATTGTGAGGTATCTTTCCCTTTTGTGTGTGTTTAATTTTAAGATTTTTTGCATGTGTGTGTGGGTTGGAATCAAATCAAAGCCAAAAGAGAAAAAAGGGTTAATGCTTATCTTAGAGAGTACTCGAGATTCCTCGTCGTCTTCAGTCACTGGAAGTCGGGATGCGGGAGGGTCGAGGTCGTTTTGGGTCTTTAGTGGGTCTATTTAGGGGTTTTAGTCTCGGATTTGGGTTTGGAAAGGTTGACCAAAGGTTTAGGATCATTTCCGACTCGATTTAGGACACCGAACCGTCATGAGTGGAGGCCGGAGTCAAGGTGAGCCATGGGTTTCTTTTGGGTTTTGATTAACTTTCTTTGAGAAAGAGGGTTGTTTGGGTTTCTCTTTTAGGTTAGTTTGGTTATTCTTGGCCACCGTAGGTAGTGGTCGTGAAGGGAAAGCCACCGGTGAGCGAGCGACTGTAGCCATTAGGGGCTTTTGGGTTTCTCGACCGCGAGAAAAGAGAAGAGTTGAGAGTGTTTAGAGAAACAAAATGAGATGAGAAGGGGATAGGGTTTAGATTATTACCTGAAATGGTAAACACAATATTTATAGCCAAAATTTAGGGAAAATCACAATTTAGGCATCCAACATTAGTCACACCTTTCCACTATGGCCACTAATTTGTGGGTTAATTACCCTTAAGCCCTTATACTTTTGTCGTGTATTTGTATTTTAGTCATCGAAACTTTAGGGTAACTATTACTTAGTCCTTCAATATTTAGCGCATTTTTATAAAGCAGTCACCTGTAGGGACCGTTTTCAAATTTGGCTCTTTAGTTTGTCTCGATTTCATTATTTTCCAGATTTGTGTCCCAACTTTAATTTTTGGACTAATTCCATTCGCGCCCTTCATATATACGTGTGTTTTTATTTTAATCCATGTTTTAATTCTTGATTGTGTGTTTAATTTTGCTTTGCTTTAATTTAATTTTAATCCCTAATTGTTTTATTAAATATTCAATCTAATACCTTAGTTGTTCAATGTTTTTTTAAATACTAGTTTGAATTAATATGGCTTATGTTGCATGGTAAGTAATTAGATTAGTTTTTAGATTGTTTTAATAAAAACGATCGTATATATGTATGCTTTGATATGTCTTTAGGGTTATTAGACTTTAGAATTTACCCGTAGGATAAATATATTTTTGTTTTCTTTTACATTTTGTGTTTATACGTCATAATATATGTTTGTTCTTCATATTAAATGCTCATGTACGTATAATTAGTTTTGTACTTAGATTGTTGTTTTGCTCCATTTCGTAAAATAAGACGACATTATTTTGTAAATGGAATTTACGGAAACACCCTTTAACTGACTAGGAGTGTGTTCTCGAGGATTGTCCGTACAAAGTAATACCCTTTTTGAATTTCCTTTTTTAGGATCTTAATTTAAATGTATATTCAAATTCACCAAGTTTAATATTCAGATGACATATAACCGTTTAGGTACCGATTTCGGCCATTGTGGGGGTGCTAATCCCTCCCAATGCGTAATTGACTCCCGAACCCTTTTCAAAACGAGTTTCTAGTTAAACACATATCGGTTTTTATCTTTTAAAATTAATTTTCTTAAAATCATTTTAAAATATATTTTTTAGGTATTCGACCTACCTAACCCAAAGGTCGATGTCGACTCCGAATTTATTTGTTCTTATTTTAAAACCCAGTACTTCTAAAATTCAGTGGATTGTTTCCCACTTAGCGACTTCTTAAAATCATTTTAAAATATATTTTTTAGGTATTCGACCTACCTAACCCAAAGGTCGATGTCGACTCCGAATCTATTTATTTGTTCTTTATTTTAAAACCCAGTACTTCCTAAAATTCAGTTGGATTGTTTCCCCACTTAGCGACCAAAAAAAAAAGCTTAAGGATCATTTCGACAACTTTGGCGACTCCGTTGGGGGCATTAGAGAGTCAGACCATAATCAATTATACGTCATATTTTTAGTTGAAAATGATAAATATGAATGATATTTAAATTTTGATCCTTATGTTTTGTTGGCATTGCATGTGTGATTTACGTGTTTCAAATTTCTGACATATTTTTAAGTTTGTTTGTTTTTGAATCGAGGTAAAGGATTGTGAGTTTCCCCTCACTCGCATTATAACCACTTGATTATTTGGATCCTTATAACTGTGCTCTATTTAGTTGGTAAGGGTGAATGCTACACTTACGTGAGAAAACTTATTTTTCTCTGCATGGGCTTTAACAAGTAACCTCTGGGGGTACATATGCCTTGTGTTTACGAGTGAAACATTGTGTTTCCTCACATGGACATAAGGAAATGCATCCTCTCGAATTGAACTTGATCTGTTTAAGCCTATAATGGGTGAGGATCAAGGGTCTGGCAGGCCCAAGGGGCACTAGTAAAGGATAATTCGAGGACCCTTTTAGTAGTACAGAAACTCTGTCTGTTTTGCACCAAAATTATGTCTGTAGTTCTTCAAAATTCACAAAGGGAACTCAATTTAACCTTTCCTCAGACTTATTTATTTATTTTGGAAAAAGCATGAGAACTAGAAGAGTATACAATTAGGTTTTATATTTCCGTATGAAGTATGTGAATTAGAAAAACGAGGTTAGGATTTATACGTTGAACAAAGCATGGGGGTAGAAAACATGTTTGGGTATAACTGTTATAAAAGCATTTCAGGGTAGATACCATGTTTGGTAGGAACTTTTCTTTTCGTAAATTTTTTTTTTGCTTTTTTGGTTGAATGACACTAATAATTTATTTTGTTTTATCTTATTTTTCTCTGCCTTTTGTTTGCATTTGCATTTTCACATCATAACACAACAATATGTTAATTCATAAGTGATTGACCAAATTAGAAGGTTTTCATAGCGACATAAGAGTTCCATAACTAGATAGTCAAATTTATAAGGGCGGCGACTTACAAACAAAGTTGATTGATGAAATAAGAGCTCTAAGTCGATCGACGACTCTTATTAAATGAACGAAGATCGAGATGGTACCAAATAGGCCGATTCTATTTGAGTCAAGAATGAGAAGATCCTTCATGAGATATCAAGGTCTCTTCCCTTGCGGAGAATCCCACGAAAATGGAGATCTAGAGATCTAACAATCACAGTAGGTGAAAATGAAGCTTGTTTGTCTAGTGTAAGGAGATCTTATGGTCTAATGAAGATTGTTCTATGGTGGTCGCTTTTGGAATTAACACCTTGTGTATTTACATTTGCATTTGCATTCGTATTTTTCATTAGCTTATTAATTTATTTATTTTATATTAATTATTGTCACTTTGTTATCTTATTTGTACTAACTTGATTTTTGTGTTACTTTTCTTTCTGCTTGCATCACATGATCATAACATTTTTCATAGGTGTTGATTTATGAGTGGTCATCGGAGTAAAAGGTTTTCATGATGGACAAAGGGTTTTATGATCAAGTAAACTATAACACAGCTAGGGAGTGGCATCTTGAGGAAGCTCCGAGAATAGTGGAGAGCTATACACCCAAAGATCGTATGCCCAATGAAGAGTAAAAGGAAATAAGTGACATGAGAGAGTAAACGTCCACGATGATGGATAGAATAACTGATTTAGCCAAAGGAAAAGAGACTTCTACAAGAGGGAAGAAAAAGCTCGATTAAAACAATCTCACGATGTCAAATTCACAAGGGATCACTTTAGAACAAGTCGATTCTAGTCGATATGAGAAATCACGCACAATACCATTTGTATCAACAAGTTGTTGGAGACACCAAGAAAATGGTGACAATGGTAGAAGTTCAGAAATATGAGAAGACGCCATGCAATCAGAACTCATTGGTGTCTGAGAGTCTATTTCTAACGTCAAAGGGAATAAACCTGAAGACTCCAGTTCAATCCAAGTCAGAAGGTGGCTCTCATTTTGATTCTATCCCTATTTCATATAAGAAGTTGTATGATAAGATTCTAAAAGCCCGAGAGGTGGCCCCACATTATGTGAAACCTTGGCAACCTCCATATCCAAATTGGTATGAAGTCAATGTTCGTTGTGAATATCATGTCGGAGCTCAAGGACATTCGGTTGAGAATTGGACCGCCTTCAAGCATCGAGTCCAATACCTTTTGGATAATGGAATATTGGAGTTCTATATGAAAGGTCGACTTGGTAACTGATTTTTCGGTTAAGATAGAGCCAAAAGTGTTCAAAGGTAAGGGTATCAATGGAGGCATACAGGAGGTAGAATGTTTGCTAAAGTAGAATCTCAAGTGCGTCATTTGAAGATTAAAAATAATAAACTGAATAGAGAGATGGAAGCCATGCGTGATGGTTTTCAAAGGATTAATCAAGCCTTTAAAAATGCTGATATAGGAAATGCCCCAAATGAGTGGGCAAAATGGGTCACTAAACTGAAAAATGATTTTGAATAGTGGAGAAAGTATATGATAAATTCAAGTGGTTGAAGGAAGTAGTTGAAACTATAAAAGAATTTAATGCCTCTCACAAAGAACTAGAAGTGAGAGAACTCAGCTTGGTCCCTGATTTGGTCATCCTACATAAATATAGGGTTCCTAATTTTGAGAAATATAATGGCACCAGTTGTCCCCTAATTCATCTAAAAATGTTTTGTAGAAAGATGGAAGGGTATTCAACGATGATAATATGATGATCCATTACTTCCATGATAGTCTTACTAGGCCAGCTGTAGTATGGTACAATCATTTGAACAGAGAGCGGATTAAGATGTGGGTCAATCTAGCTGATGCCTTTGTGGGGAAATATCGTTATGTTAAAGGCTTAGCCCCAAAGAGACAATATATTCAAAGAATAAGGATGAAAGCTATCGAAAACTTTAAAGAGTATGCCCTAAGATGGAGAGGGGTGACAACACAAGTTCAACCTCCTATGTTAGAAGAAGAAATATCATGCATGTTTCATAATTATCTTCCAGCCCCCTTTTTCGAGTTAATATTGACAAATTCAACAAAAGAGTTCAAGGATCTTATAACATATGGGGAGTTAATTGAAAATGCAATCAGCAAAGGAAACTTGAAAGTCACTTCCAAAAGTCTAAATGATCAAGAAGCGAAAGTTGATGACGTGAATGAATGTCATGTTCAGAACCCTCACAGTCGTAAAAGAAAAGGAACAACTAGCCGTTTGAACTGACCAAAGAAAGTCTCACGATCAAGAAGTACTTTGAAGGTGTTCCAAACTTCTATCTCAAATCTGTACCCCCAATTGATTAAAGGTCAATACCTCACACCAAGGCCAACGAAAGTGCCACCAAACCCTACTGCTCACAACTATGATCAAGATAGTGCTTGTGATTTCTACTTGGGGGCATCTGGGCATTCTACAGGGAATTGTAGGCTGATGTTAAAAGAGATAGAAATGTTTGTTGAAAATGGAACGTTGAAACAAGAATTGGTGGAGCAATGGATGATGAACTCGAGTGGGGCATCAAAGCATGTTATGTAGCATCCGATAGAGTCAAGTTCCACCATATTAGATGAATAATATGGGGCATCCTAATTATGAAAAGATCATTTCATCTATCATGAAGCTTCATTTCACTTGTATTGTCTTGTTTGAGCTTGTTTTTGTTCTTTCTTTATTTACCTAAATATTTTGTGAAAATGATTGGTGATTCAACTTATACTACTTTTTAAGGTTATAAACAATGAAAGAAGTTTTAATCCTAAAGTTCTTTGAGTGTCAAATGAATTAAAGATTCTTTTAATTTTGCAAGAATTATAGATATTTGGCAAGTGACAAAATTAGACATTTCATATCCCGTCCAAAGCCAAAGGCATAATTACTTGATTTTCCCTTAAAATAATTCATGGTTACTACCAAAACCAAATTTTGACACTACATCTATTTGAGTCACCAAAGTCATACCATTACCCCTCTTTGAGGCACTCAAAATTATACCCTTACCTCTCTTTGAGGAAATAAAGTCGCATCATTGTCTTCCTAGACACAAACCCTTTTTTTTATGCCAATAAAACCTAAAGGCTTTAAGTGCAAAACTTTCATTTGTCCATGAATCTTCATGCAAAAAGAAGCGAGATGGGGCATCATAGATCATATTTTTTAAGATAAGCTCAAATAATTGGAGCATACTGTGCTTGAAGCAAGAAGAAGAAAAAAATAAAGAAAATGATTGAAATAATTAAATCATGCATTAATTACATTGTTTTCATGTAAATAAAAGTTAATCTTGAATATTCATCCCCCTGAGGATACCTCTTTTTGCAAGTACTTCCGTGTATGAAATGATGAACGACTTTATTTCAATATCCACTTACAAAAGGAGAAAACATAGATCCATTGTTATCCCCATTTGAGCCTAAACTATTTTTCTTCTGATTTAACCCTAACCAAAGATCACTCTCTACACTGGGGGGAAAGGTGAAGGAAATTTTCATTCTTCAAATAAAGAGGACAATAAGGTGCTCGAAGCAATTGAAGTCCTAAACTCATCCAATAAATTCATATTCGAAAAAAAAGAAAAAAAAGAGAAAAAGAAAAAGAAAGAAACCAACAAAAAGAAAAAATGAAAAAGAAAAAGAAAAAGAGAAAAAGAAAAATGAAAAGGAAAAGGAAAAGAAGAAAGAGAACAAATCAAGTACTTGAAGATGAGTGACTCATTGAGCCTCAAGCCACAAGGTTGATCAAGTACAAATGTTTCAAAGATCCAGATTTAACAAAAAGAGCAAGAGATACCTAAGATATAGGAAAATGGAGATGAGCTCTAGGGTGAAAACCCAAAACTGGGTAGTCTAGAGGTATCCAGAAAAAGAATGAAAATAAAATGCATGTGGCAAGCAAATTCAAATATGATAAGATAAGATAGAAGGCATCAGAATGAATTGATCCTTGGTTCGATCACCTTTAAATAGTTGTTTGGGCCTATTATCCCTTTATTTCGTAACATTGAATCGTAGGATATATTACGTGCCTAAAAAGTCCATTCTAATCATACATGGAGTTCTAAGCAGAAGAGACTATCTTCATATTTCATTCCGCCTCTCAAGATTAATTTTTATTTGCAAAAGGTTTTCTAAAATCTTTAATGCATGATAGAAAAATGATGAAAGGGGTTCAAGACGTAAAATTTTCAAAGACGTCTTGAATCCAAAGGAGGATTCGAGTTGAAAACCTGAAAGAGCATCTCGAATATTAAATTGAGCCCCGAGAGTTTGAAACCGATAAGTATCTCTAGAAGATGAACATAACAACCACTTCCTCAAGTCAGTGGTCACCAAAAAACCAGGTATGTTATAATAAAAAGGTCAACCTAAGAGACCTTACCTTTCAAGAATTGACCTATACCTCAAATTTATCATTAATATTGACAATTGTTAAAGGGCTATAGTGCTTGAAGAATCAAAAGAGTAATTGATTTGTTTGATACTCAGTGAACTCTTGTTTTTTTAATTTATTTCGAATACGAGTCGTTGTATAAAGAACCAGTTTTCAAAAATTCTTCATCAAACATTTTCATATTTTGAAAAATTGAAAGAGGAATAAAAACATTCTCAAACAGGACAATCTTTCGAGAATGAAGGAGGTCCTTGAAGAAGAAGAGATTTGTTCTACCTCAAGTGAAGAAGTGAGAGGAAATAATAAGAGCTAAGGCAAGAAGAATTATATCATATGAGAAATGAAGAAATTCTTCATTTTGTTTCGAAGCAATGAAGTTTGAAATATCAAAAGACTCAAGAACAAAACTTCTCATACTTTGTTGTGACATCATCAACATCAGTAACACATCATAAAGCAAACAATCGTCTTAATAAGATGGGCTTGTGATTTTTGATAAATGATGCAAGAGTGAGACCATTCAAGGATGAAATTTTGGCATACAAATAGGGATGAGTCATGAAAGTACCCACATTGGGGCATGACCATAAACCCATATCATGTTGAGATAACAAGGTTCAAACTAAAAAAACATTGAGAATGAGCCTCTCAACTTGGAGTATCAAAGGTAGGCCACGAATTTGAGCAGAGCTTACCTTGCAAAGAAAATCAGTCGAACATCAATTAACTATAGAGTTATGGAAAAACAACTCAGATAGCGCAATAGAGTCAGAGACAAAAAGGGGCATCAAGGTCATATTTCTGACCGTAGTAAGAATTCAAGAAATGAAATATTTCTTCTGAGATTTTAATGCAGATAAGAGGCAAAGAAGAACAAAGACATAAGATGGTTAGATGGCTCTTCAAAAATGAAAGCTTGAAATTATAAATTGTTACACTAATATCTGAGTAAACCCTAGAAGGGGGTGATCAAGTGGAAGAAGATCGAGTTCTCCACTTTAGAGTAAAAGGAAAAGTGAATCAACATTGATGCATTCATGAGAACATCATTTGCATAAAAAAATGTGTTATATTCATACATTAATTGCATTCACCTTCACATATGAAGTCAATCATTTTTTTTATCTTCTAGTTAAAAGAAAAGATTCATGGTGTCAAAATCCCAACAAGTGAAAGCTAGAATTCAAACCTCAAATACAGAAAATCACATTTATAGAGTTCGAACCTAAAGAACAGGGGGATCTAATCAATAAAAGAATCATTGATTTGAAGTGGGGCATGCTACCCGACCATTAAGTTGTTTTGAAAAATGAGAAAGCGATTTCCAAAATTTCTCATTTAAATCTTTTCTAAAAAGGAAATTTTTGAAAAGTAAGAAAATAATTTCCAAAGTTTCTTACTTAGTAAGTCCTTTGGGCCATCAATAACTCTTCCGAGTATGATGATTAAATCTTTTGGGTCATCTGTCAATCGTTCGAGCAAGATGTTAAGTCTTTTGGGCTATCTATAAGACATTCGGGCAAGAAGTTTTCACATGTTTATGAAAAATGAGAAAAGAAAATTTCAAAATTTCTCATTTTAATATTTTCAGAAGATGAAATTTTTGAAAAGTAAGAAAGCGATTTCCAAAGTTTTTTACCCAGTAAACTATTTCCAAAATTGGTAAGTCCTTCGAGCCATCAGTAAGTCTTTTGAGCACGATGATTAAATCCTTCGAGTTATCTGTTAGTCTTTCGAGCAAAATGTTTAGTCATTCAGGCCATCTATAAGACCTTCGGGTAGGATGTTTTCATATGTTTGTGAAAAATGATAAAAGTAATTTTCAAAATTTCTCATTTTAATGTTTTTGGAAGATGAAACTTTTGAAAAGTAAGAAAACGATTTCCAAAGTTTCTTACCTAGTAAACTATTTCCAAAATTAGTAAGTCCTTCGGGCCATCAGTAAGTCTTTCGAGCATGATGATTAAATCCTTCGAGTCATCTGTCAGTCTTTCGAGCAAGATGTTAAGTCTTTCGGGCCATCTATAAGACCTTTGGGCAGGATGTTTTCACATATTTATGAAAAATGAGAAAAACAATTTTCAAAATTTCTCATTTTAATGTTTTTAGAAGATAAATTTTTTGAAAATAGTTTACTAGGTAAGAAACTTTGGAAATCGCTTCCTTACTTTTAAAAAAGTTCATCTTCTAAAAACATTAAAATGAGAAATTTTGAAAATTGTTTTTCTCATTTTTCACAAACATGTGAAAACATCCTACTCGAATATCTTATAGATGGCTCGAAGGACTTAACATCTTGCTCGAAAGACTGAAAAATGACCAGAATGATTTAATCATCATGCTCGAAAGACTTACTGATGGACTAAATGACTTGCCAATTTTGGAAGGCATAATGCAAAAAATACCCCTAACTTTTAACAATATTGTCAAATTTTACTGTATTATTATTTTTGGAACATTTGACCCCCAAACGTTTCATTATGGGTCAGAAAGAACCTTCGTTGGATAAAACTATTAGTCAACTAACGATCAACGCATGGTGCTAACCAAGCAAGAACACGCAGACATCAGAACTTTAAATAAAAAATAAAATATTATTCTTAATACTTATATATTTTATTTAATATTTTTATCCAATAAGATGATGACACGTGTCAACACCATATTGATTTAAATTTAAACCAAGCAAAACATGCCTTTATGGGGAGTTGAACATAGGCCAAATGCTTAAATCCCTATCACCTAACCACCAAGCCAAATCTTTCATTTGCTTATCTTTTGCATTACAAAATATTTAACATATATTAGGGGTGTGCAAAATTACCCGACCCGGTTGACCCGCCGACCTGGATAAAAAAACTGGGTAATTTTATAAAAAAAATACCCGGCCGGGTCGGGTACCAGGCCCAATATTTTCTGGGTAGGGCCTGGGTCATAAAACTTGACCGGTTAAGTTTTTTTTAATATATTAACTAAATGATTTAGTTGCTTGCAATCTCCAAACCTCAAACCATCTAAATCCCTAACAAGAAGCCACGCTCCAGACTCAAAATGGCCACGCTGTAGGTTAATCGCCAAGCTCCAACCTCATCTTCCGTGGAAACCTTCCATGCTCCGGCCAGATCCAGCCACTCAGCCAGGTAACAATTCACTCAACAGTGTTATTAGTTTATTACATCAATTCAAAGTTTTTTGTGAGAGAAATATATTTACGTTTGTCAGAATTTGGATTAAAATAAACCAACAATAATAATTAAAAGTGCAATGCTGATGGGACCATAGAGATAGTTAGTGTTCCTAAATTATGATGTTTTGATCAAAAGAATATTAGAGAAACACTTGCTAAAATGGTGATTGTTGATGAATTACCATTTAGCTTTGTTGAACGTGAAGGATTTCGTATGTTCTACAAGGTAGCCATTTCTGATTTTATTCCTCCTTCACGCACTACTATTACAAGATATTGTTATGCTTAGTTTATTGAAAAAAGGAAGACGCTGAAGAACTTTTTCACTAATTTGTCCTCTAGAGTATGTCTTACCACAGATACATGGACATTTGGTCAGAATTTGTCATATATGTGTCTTGCTGCCCATTTCATAGATGATAGTTGGAAATTGCAAAAGATGATCATCAACTTTTGTCCAATTGCCAGTCATTCTGGGGAACTTATTAGTAGAGCTGTTGAAAAATGTCTACTAGATTGGGGTCTCAAGAGAATCTTGATGGTAACCGTTGATAATGCCAGTTCAAATGATCTAGCGATCAAGTATTTGAAGCAAATTGTTAACTTGTGGGATAGAAGCGTGTTGGATGCTCAATTTTTGCATATGAGATGTGCTGCCCATATTCTGAATTTGGTTGTGAAAGATGGGTTGAAGGATGTTGATGATTCTATTATGAAAGTTCATGTTGCTATTAAATATGTGAGGTCTTCCCCTGCAAGGCTCCAAAAGTTTCGATCTTGTGTTGAAGAAAAAAATATAAACAACAAATCTCTTGTTTGCTTGGACATTGAAACAAGGTGGAATTCCACCTATTGCATGCTCAAGAGTGCTTTAGTGTTTAGAAAGACGTTCAAAAATATGAAAACGAAGTGTGTTCCTTACACCAAAGAGCTTAGGAAGATTGCTGGTCCTCCTGATGATGAGGATTGGGATAAAGTTACTACTTTCTTGCCTTTTCTTGAGATCTTTTATGAGGCTACATTGAGCTTCTCTGGATCAAGGTATGTGACTGGTAATAATTTTGTGGAAGAAATATTTGACATTGGGTATACGATTAATCGTTATCTTGATGACTCAAATGTTGGGCTTAAGAGCATGGCACACCAAATGAAGATGAAATTTGATAAGTATTGGGCAAATGTTAACAATGTAAATGTGTTGATGTTTATTACTTTAGTTCTTGATCCTAGGCATAAGTTAAGATATGTTGAGTGGATTGTTCATCGTTCTTATGATCCTAGCATTTCTTTTAAGTTTTGCCAACGAATTAAAGACACTTTGACATCGTTGTTTGATTTTTATGCTTCTTCACAACCGGCGGCACCACAAATGAATTATTGCTCTATGGAGTCTAGTACCCATGGTGGTGAAGGAATACGGAAGTTGAAAGGAACAAATTTGAGAAGGGATTTTGTGAATGAAGTAGAATTATTTGATACTTCCAAAATAACTGAGCTATACAAGTATTTGGGGGATAAATGTATTCGTGAGATGGATGAATTTGATATCTTGTCTTGGTGATCGATGCAAACAATGAACTATCCTATTCTTATGAGAATGGCACGAGATGTACTTGTAATTCTGATTTCTACAGTTGCTTCAGAGTCCGCTTTTAGTATGGGAGGATGTGTGCTTGATTCATTCCGTACTTCTTTGACTCCTAGGTTGGTGGAAGCTCTTATTTGTGCTCAATATTAGATTCGTGCTTCTCATAATATTATTATGGTATAGGAGAGCTTGCTAGCATTGGAGAAAATGGAAGAAGGTTAGTTTTCAATTTCATGTTTAGATATTTAAATGTTTATATTTTAAAACATATGTAATAATTGTAACGATTGCATACTTTAAATACTTAATATAGAAATGCAAGATTTAACTTCGGAGCAACCAACAATTACCATTGATGAAACAAGTGAAGTTCCAGATGTCACGTATGAAGAACAATTCCCATAGGCCATAAGTCCCAAACTTTGGTAAGCTATTAAATTTTAGTTATATTTTCATTGATTAAAGTTTTAAACTTATGGTTTTTTTATATCTAATAAAGAATTGCTTGTAGGAAAGGAGAATGGAAAATGAAGAAGTGTATTAATGATCATGAATTCAATTCATGATTCAAGTATCGAGTTGATTGGATCTAGTATCTACTCATCTAGTTAGCTATGAACTTTTATGTTTTATTTATATTATGGATTATTAGATTTTGTATTTTGAACTATTAAATTTTGTGTTTCGATGTTGGACTTCAGGTATTACAACAAGATGCTTCTCCATAGTTTTCAATGTTTGAGGCGTTTGATTATGTTATGCTTCAGTTTCTGTACATTGCTTTTCTGTTGGCTCGAACTTGAATATCTATGGTGATTACATCTTCTATTGGCTTTTGCTTTGAGTTTGGTGAAATTTATAAATATATCCAGTTGCTGCTCATATGATTTACGAGATTAGGATCAACCCGCTGTGCTAATCAGGAACGAGAAAACAAGGTTTATTCTGGTACACTGGTTCTCTTTTTGGGTACATGTAAGGTACATGTTTTTATACATTTGAAAAACTTTACTACATGTACCAACTAGCACATTCTTTTTCGAACCATTATTTATAATCTTCTTAGGTGCGTTGGTACTCTTGTTTCGTACAAGAATGATGAATGTGACGAGCAGTAGATCAGACAAAACCTTTCTTTTTACTGTAATATTTATGTGAATCTTTCTATTCATATATATTTTCAATGGATTGCTAAGAAAGATGAATTGTATCGGTTGTTTTGAGTCTGCTTTTGTGTATGGTTGTGAAATTTATTTCTCAATAATTTGAAGAAAAAAAATCTGGGTATTCGGGTAGTCGCAAAATCTGGGTACCCGAAAACTGGGTACCCGGAACATCCGGTTCGAGACACGGGCCAAGAAATCACTGACCCGTCAGGTACCCGAATTTGCACACCCCTAACATATATGTTATGTCTCTCACACATTTTATCGAACACCTTCTTCATCCCCTCTTGACATGTAATTTCTTCCCCCTCTTAACTATATGGTTTTACACATAAATAAATAATTAACTATATTGAATTAGGGTTTATCTCACTTTATCTGTTACACAAGAAAGCTAATTAAATTAGGGTTTTTTTCACACAACAGTTGTTTTCTTCCCATCTACCTCGTTGGCTCCAAGTTATTCTGATTGAGAATTTCTTTAATGTTTGCATAATTCATGAAGATGCCAAGAAAAATGAGAAGAATATCTATTGCATGGACTGTTGTATCAATATTTACTGTAGAAATCAGAGTAATTCTCTGTAATTTCTTATTCTTTTCAATAGGACAAATTACATATTTATATACAAATCATCTCTCTAAAGTAGAAAACTCTAAGAAAGGAAAAATACTAATCCTAGGAGATATGATCCCTTAAAATAAGGGATTGTAAAATATTTACAAAATCCCTTAATTAAAAGATATTTACAGAATCATATATTTCTATAATTCCTACACTCCCCCTCAAGCTGGAGAATATACATTATATAATCCCAGCTTGAATAGGAATTTATTGAAAACAGGCTTTGGCAAAGCCTTAGTGAGAATGTATGCAACTTGTTCTTCTGAAGGAATGTATGAAAGTGTGATTGTCTTTTTGTTAACTTGATCAGCAATAAAATGCCTATCAATCTCAACATGCTTTGTCCGATCATGTTGAACTGGGTTCTTGGCAATTTGAATAGCAGATTGATTATCACACAAAACTTCAAAGTGATCCTCTTGATTAGTGGCAAGTTCTTTCAGTAGTTTAAGTATCCAAATTCCTTCGCATATTCCCAATGCTAGTGCTCTGAATTCAACTTCAGCACTACTTCTTGAAACAACAGATTGTTTCTTACTTCTCTAAGTTGTAAGGTTTCCCCAAACAAATGTGCAGTAGCCACTAGTGAATCTCCTTTCAGTAAGGTCTCTGGCCCAACTAGAATCTATAAAGATCTTAACAGTTCTGTCTTGTGTCTTCTTAAACATTAAACCGTGTCCTGGAGTTTTCTTCAAGTACTTGAGAATTCTATTTGTTGTTGCCATATGCTCTTCAGTAGGATTAGTCATGTGTTGACTTATCATATTTACAGGAAATGCTATATCTGGCCTTGTCAAGGATAAAAAAATTAATTTCCAACTAATCTTTGAAATTTCTCTTTATCTACTAAGGACCCATCTTCTTTGTTAAATTTCAAGCTTGCCTCCATTGGTGTATCATTCGGCTTACAACCAAGAAAACCAGTTTCTTTGAGTAAATCAAGTACATATTTTCTTTGGTTGATCACAAGTCCTTTTTTTGACTTTGCCACCTCCATTCCTAGGAAATACCTTAGTTTTCCCAAGTCCTTGGTTTCGAATTCCTTATTTAACAACTTCTTCAAATTGTAAATCTCTTCTTCATCGTCTCCGGTAAGAATTATGTCGTCCACGTACATAATAAAAATTGCTTTCTTATTTATAGAAGTTACCTTGATGAAAAGAGTATGATCGGCGATGGACTACTTGTAGCCGTTTTTTAGGATGACTTTAGTGAACCTCTCGAACTAAGCTCTAGGTGATTGTTTTAACCCGTATAAAGACTTGTTGAGCTTGCACACCTTGTTACTTCCTTCAATAGACTTTAAGTCAGTTGGCAACTTCATATAGACTTCTTCTTCTAGCTTTCCATTAAGAAAAGCCTTTTTTACATCAAGTTGGTGTAATTTCCAATCGCAATTTACAGCCAAACTTAGGAGTACTCGAACAGTATTCAGCTTCGCCACAGGTGCAAAAGTTTCTATGAAATCTATCCCATATGTTTGTGTAAAGCCTCTGGCCACTAGTCTCGCTTTGTATCGTTGGATGCTACCATTGGAGTTATACTTTACAGTAAAGATTCATTTACAACCAATAACCTTTTTTCCTTGAGGAATGTCCGTAACGGTCCAAGTAGCATTTTTCTCTAGTGCACAAATTTCCTCTTCAACATCCCTTCTCCATTTTGAATCCTTTAGAGCTTCAGCTATGCTTGTGGTAATCTGTTCTTTATCCAAGTTTGTTGTAAATGCTTGAAAAGACAGCATCAATGAATTATAACCAACAAATTTTCAATAGGATGCTTGGTGCACTGTCTAACCCCTTTTCTAATAGCAATAGGGAAGTCATCTAGAGTAGGGGAAGTAGACTTACTGATTTCTTCTTCTATTTTGGCAGCTGGACCCAAATCCAATTCTCAGCAAGCATCAGATTACAAAACAGCCTCATGAATATGTTTTCTTTTCCTTGTATAGAAACAAAGCTGTTTGATTGGTGTTGTTTGTGAAATATTTTGAATGAGAGTAGGTGTATTTTCAGGAAGGGTGTTTAAAGTGGGTATGGGTGAAGTAGTGATAGGTACTACAGGTAGATCAATGGGAGTAATTGTAGGTGACAAATCTGTAAGTACGGACAAAATTGGTGCCAATTCTGAAGGTTGAGAATGAAGAGTAGGAGAAGATACCTGACGTGGCTGAAAATCCTTCCATGTCTCCCCCTGAATTTCAGCCTGAGTGAAATAGGGATCCTGCTCATAAAATGTTAACTCCATAGTGGTAAAAAATCGTTTTTAAGGAGGATGATAGCATTTATAACCCTTCTTAAGTGAAGAATACCCAACCAGTACACACTTTAATGATTTAGGATCTAACTTGGACTTATTAGGAGCAATGTTTTGGATAAAAACAGTACAACCAAATATTTTAAGTGGAAGAATGGAGGAGATAGGTTTAAAATGGGGAAAGTATTGCAAAAATATAGATTGAGGTGTTTGAAATTGTAAAACCTTACTAGGCATTCGATTGGTTAAATATGTGGCAGTTAATAAGGCTTCCCCCCCACAAATATTTTGGAAAATTAGTGGTAAATAGAAGAGAACGAGTAACTTCAAGGAAGTGTCTATTTTTTCTTTCGGTAATATCGTTTTGTTGTGGGGTGTCAACACAAGAACTAATCTGAACTATGCCCTTTTCCATGAAAAACACACCCAAAGACTTAGCAAAATTTCACTGCCATTATTAGATTTAAAGAGCTGAATTTTAGACCCAAATTGAGTTAGAACAATGTTATAAAATTGGGTAAAAACACCAGCAGTTTCAGATTTATCTTTTAGCAAATAAGTCCAAGTTATCCTACTGTGATCATCAATGAAAGTGATAAACCACTTACAATTATCAGCATTCTTCACCCGAGAAGGGCCCCAAATATCACTGTGGATCAAAGCAAAAGGGTGAGAAGGCTTATATGTAGAAGGAGAATAAGTTGATTTAGTATGTTTGGCAAGAGAGAAAACTTTGCAAGAAAAAGAATTTGGCCTTTTATGAATGAATAGAGTAGGAAAAACTTTTGCAAGATAGTGAAAACTAGGATGACCTAAACGATAGTGCCATAACATAACATTATCAACTTTTTCTAAAATGGTGAAAGATTTCGAGATTTCGGTTTTAGTAGAGGCAGGAAGAATGTAGAGACCATTCTGCAAGATGGCCTTACCAATAATCTTCTTCGAGTTCAGTGCCTGCAAAGTATAATCAAAATCATTAAAATTTGCATAGCAGTGCAAGTCGGTGGAAAGTTTACTAACGGAAACGAGATTGCAAGCCAGATTTGGTACGAAGAGGACATTTTTTAAGTACAATCTGGTCATTGAGAATAACAGTGCCATGTCCTTCTATTTTGCACAAAGAACCATCAGCCATTTTGACAGCTTTACCAAAGTTTGGAAAAAAAATGCAAAACAAATCCTTATTACCAGTCATGTGATCCGTAGCACCAGAATCGAGGACCCAATTAGGGGTCGACTGGGAGGAGAAAAAAATTGTAGCATGAGGTTTACCTTCTAGTTCTTTCATGACCAGATTACCTTCTGATTGAGCAGCAGAACCAGAAAAATTTTCTGGATTCGAAGTGATCTCCGGAGTAGGAGAAGAAGTTGTGGACATCGTCTAGGTTGGAAAGAAACCGTAACCTAAGCTCTCATACCATGTAGAAATCAGAGTAATTCTCTGTAATTTCTTATTCTTTTCAATAGGACAAATTAAATATTTATATACAAATCATCTCTCTAAAGTAAGAAACTCTAAGAAAGGAAAAATACTAATCCTAGGAGATATGATCCCTTAAAATAAGGGACTGTAGAATATTTATAGAATCCCTTAATTAAAGGATATTTACATAATCATATATTTCTATAATCCCTACATTTTCCCTAACTGCTTATACCCTCACAGCTATCACAGACTCATATAGGTCTCTTTACTCACTTCAAAATTCACTCTTTTCTTCTTCCTCCTCCTCCTTCTATGTCTTGATGAAAGACTCGTTGGTCATTATTTTTTTTGCAGATAAAAAGGTATGTGTATCATGATGTTATAAGGTTGGATGATGCAACAAAGTTAATGGACTGTTCTTTTCTCCAAGTAAGTCATAATTCAGATACTAAATAAAGCATCTACTCACTTCCTTCTCCCTCTGCATGCTTAGCTACCCACGAAAAGTCTACTTTAAATTTCAAATTATGCAATCATTCCTTCTTCTTATTCAACAAAAGGAAGCTGGAATTTCCAGAAAGAATGGGGTGTGTTTTGTTGTTTTTGTTCAATGATATTGCTTCTTTTATGTATATTCATTCATAAAATTCACGAGAACCCTGATATACAATCCGTCCATGAGAAAGTAGAATAATGTTATCAAAAAGATCATAAGTTTCTGGAGAAGAGAGATGACTGCAATTCCATTAAGGATGTGAACACTGTGCTTGAGGCAGTTGGCAATTCGGAAAGTTGTTGAACTGTCCAGACCAGTGGATATCTCATCTATAAACAGTGCATTTGCTGGTCTAACAATCATTTCACCTAATTGGATTAACATATTTAGATTTCATAATAAGAAATTCAGGGTAATTTACAGATTGAATAAATGGTTTACTTAATATCATGAATTACCTGTAGTGACACGCTTCTTCTGTCCTCCCGAGATAGCCCTCGACATTTCATCTCGTACCATGGTGTTTGCACATACTTCAAGTCCTAAAACCTGCAAAATTTATGGAAAATCTATTCAATAAGTAATGAAATTTTCTTTTAATCACTGCCCGTCATGCATATCTCTCATTATACTGCAACCTCTTTTAACTTTTACCCTTAGCATATAGTCGGTGATTACATTTGCTTCATGACCTTCTGTTGCTACTTCCTAAAATATTAGAAAAGGAAAAGTACATCATGAATCTTCCGGGTCTGGTGTGTGCATCGAGGTGTCGCTCAATTCCACTGCCACGACAGAGATCGTGAGGAAGAAGCGGAGCAGCTTGAAAGTATGTAATCTAACATGGCCTCCGATAATTAAGAGTGAGAAGAAATTACATGTCAAGAGGGATGAAGGAGTTTGATAAAATGTGCAAGGACAGAACGTATATGTTAAATATTTTGTAATGCAAAAGATAAATAAATGAAAGATTTAACTTGGTGGTTCGGTGATGGGGTTTTAAGCATTTGGCCTAGGTTCAACTCCCCCACAAAAAGCATGTTTTTCTTGGTTTAAATTTAAACTAATATGGTGTTGACACGTGTCATCATCTTATTGGACAAAAATTATTAAATATAAATATTAAGAATAATATTTTAATTTTTTATTTAAAAATCTGATGTGGCAGTGCCACATCATAATCTATCATGACCTGAACACGCCACATCAACATCTAGATTTGCGTGTTCTTGCTTGGTCAGCACCATGCGTTGACCATTAATTGACTAACGATTTCCATCCAACGAAGGTTCGTTTTGACCCATAATGAAACGTTTGGGGGTCAAATGTTCCAAAAAAACAATACGGGCAAATTTGATAATACTGTCAAACGTTAGGGGTATTTGTTTGCATTATGCCTTCCAAAATTGGCAAGTCCTTTGGGCCATCAGTAAGTCTTTCGAGCATGATGATTAAATCCTTTTGGTCATCTGTCAGTCTTTTGAGCAAGATGTTAAGTCCCTCGAGCCATCTATAAGATATTCAGGTAGGATGTTTTCACATGTTTGTGAAAAAATGAGAAAACCAATTTTCAAAATTTCTCATTTTAATGTTTTCAGAAGATGAACTTTTTGAAAAGTAAGGAAGCAATTTCCAAAGTTTCTTACCTAGTAAATTATTTCCAAAATCAGTAAGTCTTTCGAGCATGACGATTAAATCCTCCAGGTCATATGTTAGTCTTTCGAGTAAGATGTTAAGTCCTTTGGGCCATCTATAAGACCTTCAGGCAGGATGTTTTCACATGTTCGTGAAAATAGACAAAAACAATTTTCAAAATTTCTCATATTAATGTTTTCAGAAGATGTAATTTTTGAAAAGTAAGAAAACGATTTACAAAGTTTCTTACCTAGTAAACTATTTCCAAAATTAGTAAGTCCTTCGGGCCATCAGTAAGTCTTTCGAGCATGATGATTAAATCATTCGGGTCATCTATCAGTCTTTCGAGCAAGATGTTAATTCCTTCAGGCATGATGTTTTCACATGTTTATGAAAAATGAGAAAAAAATTTCAAAATTTTTCATTTTAATGTTTTCAGAAGATGATGTTTTTTTAAAAGTAAGCGATTTCCAAAGTTTCTTACCTAGTAAACTATTTCCAAAATTTGTAAGTCCTTTGGGCCATCAGTAAGCCTTTTGAGCATGATGATTAAATCGTTTGGGTCATATGTCAGTCTTTCAAGCAAGATGTTAAGTCCTTCGGGCCATCTATAAGACCTTCGGGTAGGATGTTTTCACATGTTTGTAAAAAATGAGAAAAACAATTTTCAAAATTTCTCATTTTAATGTTTTCAGATGATGAAACTTTTGAAAAGTAAGAAAGCGATTTCCAAAGTTTCTTACTTAGTAAACTATTTCCAAAATTGGTAAGTCCTTTGTGCCATTAGTAAGTCTTTCGAGCATGATGATTAAATCCTTTGAGTCTTCTGTCAGTCTTTCGAGCAAGATGATAAGTCCTCCGTGCCATCTATAAGACCTTCGGGCCATCTATAAGACCTTCGGGCCATCTATAAAACTTTCGGGCAAGATGTTTTCACATGATGTTTGTGAAAAATGAGAAAATCAATTTTCAAAGTTTCTCATGTAATGTATTCAGAAAATGAATTTTTTGAAAAGGAAGAAAGCGATTTCCAAAGATTCTTACCTTGTAAACTATTTCCAAAATTGGTAAGCCCTTCAGGCCATCGGTAATTCTTTCGAGCATGATGATTGAATCCTTCAGATTATTTGTCAGTCTCACTTGAGACATCATCGAGATGGAACCAGACAAAACGTGTAGTCTTTTTATCTTTGCCCTATTATTGTTAACACAAGCATGAGCACAGTGGGGCAACTGTAGATACCCCTTTTATCCGGGTTATTATCATTAATATTTAATAATGATAATAATAATAATAAAAATATATTATTATTACTATTATTAGACTAATTTTTATTAATTTTGCATACCCAATTTACAAAACAAAACCAGCTACAAAAGATACCCAACAAGGCAAAAACAGGAAGCCCAATAATGGCCCACGAGTGGAGAACTAGGGTTTTGTCCCTTTCCCTCAATTGCCAAGCCACATCATCTGTTTGATCTGATCTGATCCAACAGCCCATATTAACCCAAGTTAGGTTTTCACCCTAACAAGCAGAAGCCACCACACGCTGATCCGTCCTCTCACGTCGCCACCGTTGGATCAAATCTGATCCAATGGTCCCTGATGTTCTTTGATTGGTTCCCCATGTTAATCTGACGTTTTACCATCAGTAGCACCAAATCCACCTCGGAGCAGCACCAAATCTCTTCCCCAGCAACAAAGGCAAAACAACACAAAAAGGAAAAAAATCAGGGTTTTACTTTTTGGATCCTCTGTTGTAAAATATAGTAAAATAAAGAAACCCAAAAAAAGATCTGGATGGGCTCGAGGGTTTTAAAAAAGGAGGGACGATTTGTAATGAAGGGGAGGAGAAACAAAAAAAGAGGGGATCTCATTTTTTTGTAACCTCTCACATTTGAAAAGAAATATAAAGATAAAGTTTTTTTAGCAACCGAATTGAAAGCAAAATAGAAAATTGTGAGGTATCTTACCCTTTTTTGTGTTTGCTTTTAAGTTTTTTTTCCATGTGTGAGTGGGTTGGAATCGAAGCAGAGCTAAA
Source organism: Hibiscus syriacus (assembly GCF_006381635.1). NCBI lineage: Eukaryota > Viridiplantae > Streptophyta > Magnoliopsida > Malvales > Malvaceae > Hibiscus > Hibiscus syriacus. The sequence continues at coordinate 1,125,137 of NW_024063440.1, forward strand.
AGAGAAAAAGAGGTTAGGGTTTACATTATAGAGTACTCAGGATTCCTTATCGGAGAGTCCTCACCGTCTTGAGTCACTGGAAGTCAGGAGACTAGAGCATTGAGGTCATTTTTGGGTCTTTAGTGAGTCTATTTAGGGGTTTTAGTCCTGGATTTGGGTTTGGAAAGGTGGACTGAAGGTTTAGCATCATTTATGGTTCGGTTTAGGACACTGGACTGCCGTGGGTGGAGGTCGGAGTCGGGGATGAGCCATGGGTTTCTTTTGGGTTTTGGTTAACTTTCTTCGAAGAAAGGGGGCTGTTTGGGTTTCTTTTTTATGTTAGTTTGGTTCTTCTTGGCCACTATAGGTGGTGGTCGTGAGGGGAAAGCCACAGGCGAGCGAGTGACGGCGGTCATGGGGAGCTTTTGGGTTTCTCGAACGTGAGAAAAAGAAAGGGTTGAGAGTGTTTAGAGAAACAAAATGAGATGAGAAGGGGCTAGGGTTTAGATTATTACCTGAAATGGTAAACACATAGTATTTGTAGCCAAAATTTAGGGAAAATCACGATTAGCCATCCAACATTAGTCGCACCTTTCCATTCTGGCCACTGAATCATGGGTTAATTACCCTTAAGCCCTTCTACTTTTGTCATGTATTAGCATTTTAGTCACCAAAACTTTAGGGTGCGCATTTTTACAAATCAGTCACCTGTAGAGACCGTTTTCGAATTTGGCTCTTTATTTTGTCCCGATTTCATTATTTTCCAGATTTGTGTCCCAACTTTAATTTTTGGACTAATTCTGTTAGCTCCCTTCATATTTACACGTGTTTTTATTTTAATCCTTGTTTTAATTCTTGATTTGTGTGTTCAATTTTGCTTTGCTTTAATTTAGTCCTTGGGTGAATTTGCATGGTTAATTTGATTTTAATCCCTAATTGATTTATTAAATATTCAATCTAGTACCTTAGCTGTTCAATTTTTTTACAATACTAGTTTGAATTAATATGGTTACTGTTGCATGGTAATTAATTAGATTAGTTTTTAGATTGTTTTAATAAAAATGAACATATATATATATGCTTTGATCTGTCTTTAGGGTTATTAGACTTTAGAATTTACCCATAGGATAAATATATTTTTGTTTTCTTTTACATTTTGTGTTTATACGTCATAATATATGTTTGTTCTTCATATTAAATGCTCATGTACGTATAATTAGTTTTGTACTTAGATTGTTGTTTTGCTCCGTTTTGTAAAATAAGACGACATTATTTTGTAAAGGGAATCTACAGAAACACCTCTTAACTGATTAGGAGTGCGTTCTCGAGGATTGTCCGTACAAAGTAATACCCTTTTTGAATTTCCTTTTTTATGATCAAAATTTAAATGTATATTCAAATTCGTCAAGTTCAATATTCAGATGACGTATAATCGTTTAGATACTGATTTCGAGAGCTGTGGGGGAGCTAACCCTTCCCCACGTGTAATTGACTCCCGAACCCTTTTCAAAACGAGTTTCTGGTTAAACACATATCACTTTTTATCTTTTAAAATTATTTTTCTTAAAATCAATTTAAAAGATATTTTTTAGGCATTCGACCTACATAACCCAAAGGTCGATGGCGACTCCGAATCTATTTATTTGTTCTTTATTTTAAAACCCAATACTTCCTAAAATTAAGTTGGATCATTTTCCCGCTTAGCGACAAAAAAAAGCTTAAGGACCTTACTGACAATATATCTTTACGTTTTGTTTTTGTGAGCTTAAGTCTTGTAAATACCCTAAATTAGAGAAGTTTTCTTGTTTACATTTCTTTTCTTTTTGAAAAGGGGATTGGTTCTAGCAAAGCCATTGAAAAGCTAGAGAGTGTAAAAGTTATCTCTTTATCCTTAAAAAAAAAAAGAACAAACTAGTAAGGAGCTAAGGTAGTGGATGTAGACTTGGTTGAAAAGTTGAACCACTATAAATCCTTGTGCAAATTTTCTTATCATTTTTACTTCTTACTCCCTAAACTCAAAAAGTCAATTTACCTTCTCTTGGAAAATTATCTGGTTGATCGATTGAGCTTTATCGAAAATCCCAACAAATTCAAATTCTAGTGTTTGCGAAAAAAGCAATCGTCATCGCCTCTGCAGTACCTAATCTGGATTAGTAGGCCAATAGATGAAATACCTATGATTAATTATAAAAAAAACAAAATATCATTTTCTGTTAACATTATTATAAGTTTTCTAATTGTTTAAATGAAAATAATGGATAATTAATTACTTGGGCCCTTGCCTAAAATTGCCATTTTACTGTATGACCGCACCCATCATAGAAAGTGTTTCAAATGTGCTTCACTGTCCTTTTGCAACCTTCATTGTGATAGTTTGTGATTATCTTTCTCTACATGCATGTAATAATGCCTCGAAAGTTATGGTGTCGGTTTTCATTCTAATAAGATATTTAATAATATTAAATACCGAATACCGAGTCCGTTATTATTTTATGAAATAATAATAGGGTCAATAAGAGTTAAAATAATCATAGTTGAGAGAAAAGAAGGTTGAATTTCGATTTTTAGACTAAATCGTAAATTTGCAAGTTAGAGGGGCAAAATAATAAGTTTGCCAAAAAGAAGAAAGAATGGAATTTTAATCGGATTTGATAAAATAATGTAAAAATATATACAAAGTATTTTCCAAATAATAAAATAATAGTGTACAAAAATATAGAGATTGGAATGAATTGTGCAAGAAATTAGGATACTAAAATAACAAATACACAAGTTAGGGTTAGGACTAATCTGTAAAATAAATAAAATGTCCCAATCAAATAAACAAAAACAAAAAGTCAATATGTAACATAAACAGAGGTTTAAATTAAATTTTAATGTTGAAATTAAAGGACATGAATAAATAAATCAAATAATAGAGGGTACAAATGCACAATGCATAGTTTCTTTCTTTCTCTTTGTTTTCATTTGAATTTTGATTCACGAATAAAACAAAATTTTATAGTAAGGAGCGAATTTATAAATTTTTTAAGAGAGGTGACTGCTCTACCCACCTTCCTATACGTCCTTGCCAACATTTCAAAAGATTGCAATTTTAACTTTCCCGGTATCATTTTCTCAACAACCAAACAGATCATTTGATGCTGTTGTCAGCCAAGTCCCAAACTTTAGGTCCTATCAACATTATGGATGTGCTGTTATTGGAATTTAAAGTCATAATAAATATTTTATGTAATGTATTTAAGATTCAAAAGTTTTCAACCTATCAATAATTTCAGTGGTTAAAGAAAGCATTACTCTCCTTAGAAGATTTGAATTTGAACCCAACATCTACAGAGTATATGAGCATTGCTTGTCAATTAATTAAAAATATTTTGAATAAATATTATCTTGTAATTATCTCAGATTAATAAATAATAATTAAATTCAAGATCTAAGGAGAAATCCATGTTCAATGGGTATTGGTCTGATCGGACTTATTTAAATTAAATTTATATACTTCAAATTATTTAGATTATATTCACATCGAATCAGTTGATATTGAGTAACCCGCAAGTGACGAGCTAAGCCAGAAACCTAACCTATTTAAGGAGAAGTAGGGTTGTATACGTGACATGTTATTGTTAGGTTTACAAAAGGAAAATTGTTTCAAATAATACTATCAAGATTAAGAGACATGGCTTCTCCTGATTTTCCTTTATGTTCTGAAGATGCCGCCATTCTTAACTCAGGTTCTGTTCCTGTTCCTGTTCCTGTTCCTAACAGTCAACCTACAAACCAAAAATCCCCTAAAAATGTGTTAAGATTTCGTATCAAGATTCCTAGTCATCATCTTCCCGTCGTAGCTGATTCATCTGTTGTTACAAGTATTAATGGAAAGAATAATTCAAGCCAACTCGATTCTATATCGAAAGCCTGCAGTGACTAATGCCGATCGTGTCCCCAAAGTTACAAAGAACAACAACCGAAATAAGCGGCGATTGTCAGTTACACTTTCGAGAGAAGAGATTGAAGAGGATGTTACGGAAATCGAAGCCTTGTCTGGTGGGAAGTGGTTGAGAAGGCCAAAGAAACGAGACCAACCTCGTTCAATCGTGGATCGGAGAAGACTTGATCGTTTGTTTCCGGGTTTCGAGCATCTAGGGTTCCAATAACTTTACTTTTGGAGCCAAAGGGCATGGAAAGCTACTACCAAATTATCTTTTGTTTAAGGGTATGTAACGTAGCTTACAATATGGCTACTTTCAGAATAGGTGCCAAGGGTTTTCTTCTTTGTTTAAAAGTTTGAACATATAAAGATCTCATTATGGTATACAATGCATGAGTTTTTTCCCCAATAGTTTTAGACGATTATATGTAATATATGTTCATAATTTTTAGTCTATTGACAATGTGCACATATATTTCAAACATAACTGTTTAAACTCGAGTCTTTTAAGAAAATAGCAATCCTTTTTACCAGGTTCTAAAGGTTTTCTTTGTTTAACGGGTAAACCATGCAAAAAGTCCCTTATGTTTAAGGTATGACCGACTTTGGTCATCAATTTAAAAATTAAAAGAAAATGATCACTATCTGATCTATTTAGTATATAATAGTCCCTAACACTGTCGATTTAGTATAAAATGGTCCCTCAGACATTATCAATATGTTAACCCATTAACGGATGTGTGACATGACAATTAAAAATTAAAAAAATCACGTCAGTCAGCCAACTGTACCACACGTATATCCGAAATTTTGAATGTCATTAACCTTTCTAATCGTCACTTAATCTACTAGATTAAGTGAATTAAAATCATTTTAATTAAATGAATTTAATTAACAGAAATAAAAAGAGGGGTTTTTCTTTCTTCGATTCATTTAATCAAACCCAAAAGAGATCAAAAAGTTTTTTTTCTCTTAAAAAACGAAAGGTTTTTCTTCCTTTAATTTCTTACTGGATTTTTCTGGGTTTCAAAGTAAAAATCTCTTCTCTATGTGGGTTCTTAGGTGAAAATCAGATGGGATAGGACGGATTAGGGTTCATCTCATCTGCTAAAATAGTTTAGGTTTTTTTTTTTTTTGTTCTCTGAAGAATAAAAAAAGTTTCTTCATTTTTTTTTGTTTATAAACGAAGGTGATATTAGAATGCTTGAACGGCTGCTTCGTAAACCAGGGGATAATTTAATGCTTTATAGTAATTTCTTTATTAGAATTTTTTCAATTTTTAGTGTTTATTTGGTTTGGGGACTTGTCGCATAGTTTGCCCAATTTTATATTATTTTTTCTTTTTTCAGCTTATATATAATATATATAATTATTATTGATTGAGATGAAGAATTATATTATGAGTGATTCTTTTAATTTGTACTATTTATAATTTTATGATTTAAATTTTGAATGGTTTTTTAAAAAATTAAAATATACAAATAATCTCATGACTATAGAATGTTGTTTTATTAAATCTTCAATTATTAAAATGTATAAAATGGTCCCATGATATAAAGTGTTGTTTTATTGAATCTCACAACTATTAAAAGTTATGAAAATGAACATTCGACTATTTATATATTCCAAACCCGTTCTTTTCTGTTAAAAATTAACGACATGTTGAGTTGGATGTTAGGGGTATGCAAAATAATCTTATTCGACCGATTCGATTTGAAAATTCAAATATTCGATCCATTTTATATTTTTCAAATAATTCGGATATGATATATGAATAATTAGATTAGATGCAGATTGACTAAATCCTTATTTCAGATTGCCAAAAAAATTGATAAATTTTGATATCTAAAAATGCACTCTTAATGTATGTTAATCTTCTGATTGAGATATGCTAAAAATCATATTTTAAAAATGTCTACTAGCACGATCGTTGCTTTCAAGCATTGATTCAACGACATAATGGTTCAAGCATTGACTTGACGACAATAATGTAAAGGGAGAGTCGATCCATAAATTACAGCTCAAAACGATTCAAAGATCAGATTTTATCACATATCGATCAACAAGTTAACGTCTAACTCAGACGGTCGCCAATTTTTTAACAGAAAATGACGAATTTGGCCCATAGTCAGATGATCATTTTGCATATTTTAATAATCAGGACTCAATTAAGCAGTGTCTTATAGTTAAGAAATTATTTTGTAACTTTTAATCAGAAAACTTAATAAAACGTCGTCTTATAATCGAGATACAATTTGTATATTTTATCCTTATAAGGAAAAAGTAGAACAACGAACCTGAAAGCGAAAGCTAAGGGCATGACATGCACCGTTAATATATCTGTTTACAGCTTCAAACTTAAGTTAAAAATTTGAGTACAACAGATTTGATTAAATATTTGTCGATTTATTAGGTTTGCTGATTTTGACGAGTATTTAATCGAGTTAGTTAATAGATTTGACAGTTCTTATTTTATGATTAAATTTTATTTAATTTTTTTAGTTGAGTTGAATTTATGAAGTTTGAGTTAAATTGTTTGGGTTTTTATTTAAATTTAATTATAATTACTTATAATATTATGAAACAATTCGATTTTAATTTAAACGATTTTCTGTAATCATACAAGATATACACATATATTATTTTATATTCATTTTCATATATGGAAATGAGATTTCTAATGTTATTTAATAAATCAAATGCTAATTAAAATTATAAAATATATTTCTGATGTTACTTTTTGAAAGAATAGCATTTAAAACTATAAAAATATATTTGTGATGTTATTTTTTTGAAAGAATGGATTTTGAAGATAAAATGTTGTTGTGAGTATAAAGGAGTTAATGAATTGATGAGAAAAACTAATTTACGAAAAAATAAATTCAAAGGATGAAATTAAATAAAATACAAAGTATTGATGGATTTTGGTGCAATTAACCTTTTTCATAAATGGTAAAATAAGTAGTTAGTGCTTATTGACTTGCCTACTATTTTATGTGTATAAGCCCGTTCTGAATTTGGCATTAATCATGAAAAGCACATAGGATGAAACATCTTTGAATCCCTAAACTTGGTAACTTTTTTCATCTTTATCCCTAAACTTTTATTTGTTCCATATTAATTTTAAACTTGACGCTTTTTTTCATTTTTAGTCTTTTTGATGGTGTCACATCCCGAGATTGTATGACGTTGTCAAAAAGATTAAAAATCCGAGTTCGAGGACTAAAGTGAAGAAATATTTCAAGGACCAAGTTAATAGAAGTTGTTAAGTTCAGGGATTAAAAGTTACTTTATCCCAAAAATGCATTGCCCTTCTCGTAATTGGTCTGTAGGTCCATCATGATCTCCTCCTTATAACTTTCCCTACCAAACAGCAGCCGTTCAAAGATCCCCAACACTGTATAAAGGAAACTACTCAAGAATCTCCATTGAAGATTCCATTGTCCCCAAAATTTTCTTCCCAACATGTTACTTTCTCACCATCCATCCATTTTCAATTCGCTATTGAAGTCAAGATTTAAGCTTCAGTATCCCAACACTCACCCTCACAGGCTATCCACAGCAGCATTCAATACCAAGCCTTTTACATCACCCTCCAAGAATCACCAGCCGCTTCTTAAACGTACACTCCAAAGTTCGGCACTGCCTCTTGTTTCACTTGATGACGAGGGACACACTGTTGAAACACTGAAGAATCAGCTACCAGAAGGATCCCAACAACAAGACAAGGACAAGAGCTTCTGGGGTGCTGTTAGTTTGATTGTTGGTACAGCTGTAGGGCCTGGAATGTTGGGTTTACCGGCTGCAACGATGAAATCAGGTCCACTTCCATCAACCATTGCCATTGTTCTGTCTTGGGTTTATGTTATTTCGTCCATCCTTCTTGTTGCAGAGTTGAGTTTTGCAGTGATGGAGGAAGATGGGGTTGAAGAAGTGAGCTTTACTGGTCTTGCAACAAAGGCATTAGGGGGTCATTTTGGTGCTTTTGTTGCGGTCATTTATGCCTCCCTTAGTTTTGCTTTGTTAGTGGCTTGTGTTTCGGGCATTGGTTCACTAGCGTGCCAATGGTTTCCCTCGATGAATTTGGTATTGGCTCATGCCTTGTTTCCACTAGCTGTTGGGACTGTCATTATGTTCTTTCCATTCAAGGCCATTGATGTTTCCAACAGGCTTTTATGCTTCCTCATGCTGTTCTCGATAACCGCTTTGGTGACAATCGGTTTATCAGTGACCAGAGCAAATGTGTTAGGCTCCTTTGCTCATGCCTCATGGAGTCTATCAAGAATCTTGCCTGCAATTCCTGTTACTGTACTCACATTAGGATTCCATGTTATCACTCCTTTTATTTGCAAGATTGCTGGAAATTCAGTGTCCGAGGCTCGAAAAGCAATACTGATCGGAGGGGCTGTTCCGTTAGCTATGGTTCTATCGTGGAATTTGATTGTTTTAGGACTGGCTGGAAATACCTCGCCGAAAGACCCTATATCCCTCCTACTTTCAGTGAATCCTTCTGCTTTATCCGCTGTTCAAGGATTTGCATTCTCTGCGTTGGCAACTAGCCTGATAGGATATGCTGTAAGCTTCCCTAAGCAACTTCTTGATACCTTGGAATTGATTCTAGGGAAAGCAAGGTTGGCAAAGCAAATGCCTACTCGGTCTCAGTTGGTCTCTAATGGTTCCGGGCGAGTTGGTTTTGTGATTTATTCAACTCAGCATGAAAGCCGGAATTTTGGGAAAGCTTCATTTGGATCAAACAACATTGCTGGTTCAGAAAATGTACGTCTGTTAAGAAAAAACGACCTTAAATCATTCGAAATATTTGTAATACCACTAGTGCTCGCTGCTCCGGTTCTTATAGCTTCCTTCTTCCGTTCAACGTTTTCGAGAGCCCTTGATTTTGCCGGGGTTTACGCAAACTGCTTCCTCTTTGGCATCCTTCCCCCTGCAATGGCATACATACAGAAGTCAAGGAAGAAGCTCAGGTAATGCAATAATAGTTAAATACAACAGTCTACTGCATATACCTGTCAGAATAAAGATTACTGTGTCCATTGCGTTTCCCCATTTCTTGGTTAACGTCTTCAATTCGACAGGTCATCAATCCTCCCGGGAGGAGATGCCGCACTTGCACTACTCTTCGGCATCGCAGTCGTTTTGGGGATATGGCATTAGATGACCAACAGGTAGCTCAAACAGAAAATCATTGCTGCTAGCAAACATTTTCAGGCTTCATGTTGATACTGAATTCAGACCATGATTCCTGCATAATGTCAGTGAAAGATTTTATCTTTTTTTTCTCTCCTCGATGGATGAACCATCACCAACAACTATGGTGTGAAATATATAGAACTTTGTTCAGGAGGCTGAACCCCACTGAATAATAAAGTAATAAATTCAGTTTTTTTTTTTTTTGTTCTTGTTCATATCTATATAATTACATCTGATTTTTTTGCTTGAATCAACAAGAAAGTTTACCCTCAAATTAATTCACAGGTAAACACCCATCATATGTTAATGGTAAAGGAAAATGGCATCTTTGGGATTTTCATTACAGGAGTTATAAATTTAGCACACAAAGACGGCAATTTCCTTGAACTTTTTGAATGTAGAATCAAAAGAATTTATTATGTAAATATTACAACCTCAAATGTCAAGACACAAGAGTAAGCCTTCCTTTTCGATAGCTTATCATTTCGATAACTGAGATTACAGTGATTACAAAACTCAAAACAATCAAGAGTACCAAGCCTAAAAATTTCTATTTCCAATCAATCACCAGCATGCTTGTGCCCAGTTTATGGTTGACGGAGAAAAACCACAAGGGTAATGCAACGGCTTCACTTACATTAGACCTTAGGAATGATGAAGGTTTACCATAAGCTCTGTAGCAGCAAGTTGGCAAGACCCTGTTCAGCTTTGCTCTCTTTTCACCACTGAAGATATTAATCATGAAACCTTTTGTGTGGACCTTCAAGGCCAGCCAAGTAAATATCCCTTTGAGAGTCATTTCAAAAACCCTAGCAAACATCTTTGCTTACTGCAGCCTCTTAACACAGTGGATATATGGAGCTTGCTCTGTCGCCTCATATCAATTTAATTTGTTTTTGCAGCAGCAGGATTCCGACCGAATTGGACAATTATTGGCTTGCCTTTAAATACATAACCGTTTACAAGGTTCTGCAAGGAAGGATAATCCAATTGAATACAAAATGAGAAATTCATCACTATTTCCATGATAACAAAGAATTGATAGACCTAAAATAAAGCAGTATACCCTGGGAGTAATTATTACAGTAAGAAATCAAGAACCAAGTGTGAATTACGTGTGTACTAAGAATTACCTATCTTAGAAGATGGTTAAGGTTCCTTGCTAATAAAACTAAATCTTATTAATAAAAGTTTGTGATTTGTATGAATTGTACAAGTAGGAGAGCCTCAAGAACATCATTTTGATCATCAACAGGTTGTCTTTGGCTAACAACATATTATTAGCCAAAGCTTTTATCTTCCGATATAAGAGCTGAAGTTTAACTTCACTAGCTTTGTCACAAGAAAAAGATGTATAGCGAAAAGGAACCAGGTTGGCTATTTTGGTAAAAGAACCATAATGTTGAGAGGATAACAACTCAAGATGAGAGTCAATTCATTTTGCCCCACTTTTGTTAATGATAATACCTAAGTAACAAGTTAATCCTAGCTTGTTTGGCTAGAGATTTCATTTTGCTCACACCGGTTTGACACCTGGTCTCGAATTTTAAATGTTGAGGACTAGGATAACATAAACAATCCTTCAAAGACAACAGTGGGTGTTAAGGCAACTTTTATGAGATACAAGAAATGGACAAACTCGGGAAAACAAAAGCCTGAGACTAACATACCAAAGCATGATGGGCAAGTTCAACTGATGGAAAAGTCACAAAAGCTTGACCCCTCATCCTTCCCTCCTGAAATCAAAAGATTATCTTCAGAATCACAATTAGGTAACCACATCACTTTTTGATCTGCACATAAGTGAAATATTCTAAACAGAAAGACTCAATATTTCCATAATTATATAAACATATTCTTCTGATGTTCAAATTCCAATAATTCAACTCTTGGTTCTATGAAAAATTCAGATATTTGAGTTTGATATCAGTTTTTCCAGTCAACTGTCGGTTTTCCAATAAAAAATCAGCAATTAAGTTGGAAGATAAAATTTAAAAAAGCAATGTAAATGAGTTGGAAATTAAGCAACAGATAGTAATCCAAATGTAATGTAACCTGCATTAGCTTCACATTAAGACTGGATTTAGCAGCATCAATACTTCCAAATAATGATCCTACATCACAGCAAGACTTAATCAGCAAAAAGCATTTTGCTAATACCAGCAAGGAACAAAATAATGATGCACTTGAATTCCAAGGAGTTAAAAAGAGAAATTTTAGCCTGCATAGTCATAAAGTTAAATATAGTATCTCCTTTTCCCATTTATTACTGTCATTGAGCTGCTAAGAGGTCACTGTTTGTGTAAAGCAAGACGGAATGCACTCAGTCTCACCAAAGATAAAGTAGAAATCTTCAGGAACAGCATCCTTTGCCAAGTTCTTTATATACAGCACAGAAGCTGGATTACCAGCTGTATAGTTCTGCACAAACCAAGACTCTCGATTCAGTTTAAGTTTTCACAGATGCACCAAACACAAGCTAGTTTCTGTAATAGTTTGGTGCAAGAAAAGATTTCGTACTTCAACAGATGAGTAAATGGAAACTTAGGCAATTACATATTTCTTCATCTACTATCTAAAAGCAATCTGCTGAGATAATATCCAATACCTTAAACATTGGAAGGGACAAGATTTCTTCTGGAGGCAACTTTCCCTTTTCCAGCTCATCTGCAGTAGCAAATTGTTTGGCATCTATACCCTCATCATTAGGTTCCTCTGAAATCTGTTTATGGTCATCATCAGCATCTTTCTGCTCATTAGGAATCTGTTTGGGGGCAATTTTGATCTGTGAAAACACCGAGAAGATTGTCAAAATTTAGACGAGTAAAGAGTACAGCTCATCCTAACATAGTCCCATTCGATAATAGTATGACCTGTAGAAAAGGGTTCTTCTTCTTTATCAACGGGATTTCTTTTGGGATCAGGGTGGCAGGTTTCACTCCAACAGCTTCATGAGCTACAGTTTTATCAATTGCAGGGCCCAAGATAGCTTCTCGCCTTGCACGCTTCCTTGCAGATTTTGGAGCTCCTTTGTCATTGGCTTCCTACAAACAAGTTGGTCAAGGAAGAATGAATAACTACTGAAAACATAAACAGGGTTAAACTTGACCAGAGTAGGCACAAATGTTCTGGTTAATTTAATCTAATATGTGATTATTATTTTTCAGCATTTTAGCAGCAATATCTTGCCTCATCTGAAGACTCCATTTCAGATTCACTAGAAGATGCATCTTCCAAATGAGGCTTTTCAGATGATGAAGCGGGAGGTGGGGGTGGTGGCTGCGGTGCAGGTACTGGAGGTGGCAGAGGCGGTGTGGGCAAAGCCATACGAAATGGAGCAGGAATATTCATTTTATTCATTAGGTGCAACACCTGAAATCGAGATACTATATGGTAAGAGATACATATCCAACTGCAGTTAATCCGGTATGATGAAGTAAATATCACACAGAGGAGAACCTAAGAACATTAAGAAATATTTAAGTAGGTTTAAAATAAAGGTGAAACTAAGAAAACCTGGGTATAGAAGCGAGGAACGGCAATAAGAGCATTAACAATATTGGTCAAAATATTTCCATCAGGTGGAGGGTAGGCATATCTGCAACACAAATATGCATAAACTTTTGTTCATATCTGACATGTTTATTGCATTTATAAGAAAAGCTGTGTACACTATGCAAACTATAAAATCATTTTTTAATAAATGTTTAAGCACTGGTTGCAAAAAATTGAAACCGATAATTGTATACCATGCATGCATAATGCTTGAGATCATATTGGAACCTTCATATTTCAAGCATCTTCTGATAAAGTGTAAAAGGAAAATTGAAAAAATAGGAGGAAAGACTCACTCAAGGTGAGGAGGAAATGGATAGTCTATACCGAGTCTAGGAGCAATGGGTTCACTAGAAGGTGTTGATCCCAATCTTGAACCAAGATTGGGGTCTCTAGTCGAGTTGGCATCTTTCAGGAAAGATGCAGGTTGTGAAAAATCCTTTCCAAGCTGAACTCCAGTTTGCTGAGGTTTATTATGTTCGGTTGGCTTACTAGCTCTCTCCACTAACAAGACTTTACCAAGAAACCTCAGGCTGAGAAACCAAATAAATAGGATAATCAGATAATGATTTCTAATGTTGTATCAATATAAACAAATGAAAACATAATTAATAGAACAATCATGATATATAACAATAAGACGGGTTCCTATCCAATGCCAATGAGAGATAACTCATGTATTTGAAAAAGCAAGCACCTAACAGGGGAAACAAAACAAACAAACATAAGCAAGAAATTTACCCGTTTAATTGACGGTGTGCTTGAGAAGCCAATGCTTCATTTTTGAAATCCACAAATGCACAGTTTCTTAACCTACATAACAAAAGGACAATATGATTCTATAGGATAAAAACCAACAATGTGCAAGATCTTAGAAACTAATTCCAAACTGAATAAAATTTACACGGAACCGTCAAAAGTTTAAAATTCACTTACTTTACACTAGAGCAAGGACGAACAGAGGATGCACCGTAGTGAGAGAAAAGCCGCAAAAGGGTTTCGGGAGGAATGGCCTCAGGAAGATGCCGAATCAAAAGGGTAGCTACAGAATCCCCTTCCAGAGGGTTCGCCGTTGCTCCTTCAACACCTTGATATCCAAAATGCTGCATTTGAGGACTGCTAAAAGGCTGCGAGGATGGAATAGCAGCCATTAAAACATCACAGCAACTTATTTCCTATTAAAAAAACATTTTCCAACATAGAATTTTGATCAGCCTGATATTGTATTTTGGATATGGGTATTACCAAAACTCTTAATATAGTAATATAATTCCAACTTTACAAATTTAAAAATAATAATAATAAGAACAAAACATCATCAGCATGAAACATAAAACTACACAAAATTAACAAGAATTACCGTTCTTACAATCGCATTTGCGTCACCAAAAAAAAAAGAAAAAAACTTTTCAGAAACCCATGTGATTTCTTAGTTTCCGTATATGTATTTCACATTAGAAGGAAAAAGTAAAACCGCACCTTTGAGTTCTGGGTATTGATTTGCTCCGCCTGCTTGCTGCTTTCTAGCTTGTTCTTTCTCTGAAACGAAATCTCAGGGAGGGTTCTAAAAGAAAATCGATGGGTTATACAGATAGATCCAATCGAATGATCTGTGGGGACTTTCGGATTTCAAAATGGGCTTCTAAGCTCCAAAATCTATGGTTTGTTCCTGTCTGGGCTTTGTTTTAAGTTACTGAACTCTATTTCGTAATCTCCATGTGCTTCAGAAAATAAGAAAAAGCAACATTATATCTATAAATGACTGTCCCTTTTTCCCATATATATATATATGGAGTAAGGGGAGGTAAGATAGTAGGCTACCCCCAACATAAGGTTGAGAGCAGCTTCCGTAAGACCTCCGAATTATGAAATACCTTCCATGGGACTCGATCCCACGACCTCAAGGTTAAAAACCTTATGCTTTACCAACTGAGCTAGATGGTCATTTCTAATAATATTATATCTATAGTCTATACTAATATGGTAGATGAATTGACGGGAGCAAGACAGTCACTTCACCCAAAATTTTAAATTATTATATATTTTATTTTTTTTATATTTTTTTATTAATAATATGTTTTTATCTTTTCAAAATTTATAAGTTTACTTTTTCTTAAAAATTTAAATGTTCATCTCTAATATAAAATTTTATGTTCTTTATTAAATCATGGTTAAAATGGATATTAAGTTGTGATTCAAATTACTGATAAAGCCTTGATGCCAGAGTGGTCGTGATTTAAATATGAGATTTTTATTTTATTTAGTAAATATTTTTTTATGAAAATAGTGAATAATTTTTGTTTATATTGATATATATCGTGTTTCTTTTTCTTTTTAGAATTGGATTTGTCATTGCCCCTTTAGTTACAGTCATTTAGTTATTTAGTTGATCTACACATACTTTTATCCCTCGAGCTAGTTCTCTCAATTCTGATAAGTACATACGATTATCCTAGAGATTTTGTATTTGAGTTGTGATCAATTGTCAACATATGGTTATATTCTATTATTATATTAACGTATTGGTAGTTATCAGTGGCAGACATTATTTGTTGGGACTTGGGGCGTCATTTTAAAAAAAATGTATATATTAATTAAAATATTTTATTATGTTCAACTGAAATGAAATTAAAAGTTGAATACATAATTACTTGATTAAAATCTCAACTTAAAGAAAATGAACAAGCCAGACAAGAAAAAAGACAAAAAATATATCTTTAAATGAAAAATAATAAAAGAGAATATATTTTCATTCATTTAAAAATAAAACAATAATACAAAAAAATGAATGCTAACTCTCTTTAGTAAATGATAACTAAATTTTAAAGTATTAGTTTCCAAATTTTTAAATAGTATACATATAATTTTTTAGACAATTAAATTTAATAACTATTATGTACACTTTTTAAGGGTCAACTTAAGGATTTAATATATATAAATATATACCAACAATAAGTTGATCTAATATGACGAGACATTAGATCCCTTAATAAGGTTAGGGATTCAAATTTTTATGTTTGCGAATATAACAAATTAGGTTGAGAGGATCACCCTCACCTCTCTAACACCTGATTCGAATTAATTAATTAATAAATTAGATATCATTGATTATACCATATATATATATATATTACATGTATATAAATACATATATATATTATTTTGCAAATTTATTTGTAATCCATTTGATGAGTTAGAGATTGACTATCCTCAAATTTTTCGAAAAATAAAATAAATGTAGTAATAAATTTTGGGCATTATTTCATCAACAACAAGAACAAAAACAAAGATTGTATCAGGGTTCATCATTGTCTGCTCTTGTCTTCTTTTCTTTCACTAAAAATCCAAATATCATTATTTATCATTATTTCAACTTAAAATTATATAATTTTCTAACAAACTAAATTTGAACTCTATCATTTAAGTGTTAAAGATAATTTTATCATTATCCTAATATAAAAATCTCAAAAAAAAAAATTAAATTATAGAAGATTTTTTACATTCAAGTCATTCATTGTTTCTTTTATTAGTGCGAGATAATTATAAAATAATATATATTTAAAATTTTATTAATTAATTTACAATGAATATATTACACCCTACAAGTACGACACTTCAATAAATTTTCAAGTCTCGTGTTACCATGAACTCAGTCGGGAAGATTTTGATGCCTCTTCACTGACACATCCACATGGGGGGGGGGGGGCGAAAGTGTATACGGACCACATCAACTTTTATGCTATGTTTTGAAAACGGATCGGATCGGACGGTTCAATTGGTTTAATCGGGAATCGTTGTTTAGTTCGGTTCAATCTAAATCAGTTGAACCGTTATTAGTGAACCAACCAGAACCGTTGAACCGTTCGAACCGGACCGACTGAAAACCGAAAAAATCCGGAAAAAATCGGGGAAAACCGAGAAAAATCAGGATTTTTGTTTTTTTTTTGTTTTTAAAAAAAATTAAACTAAACAACGTCGTTTGTTAAACGAGCCAAGTCGAACTCGAGTATTGATGAGCTCGACTCAAACTTGAAAACTTTAAAAGTAAGCTCAACTCAACTCAAACTCACAAGCTAAAAATTATTAAGTTCAACTCAAACTCGAAATATAATATTAAAACTTGAACTCAAAAAGACTTGAACTCAAAAAAAAATTAGAAGCTCGATTGAAGCCTAAAATTCGAGCTTGATTGAAGTGAAAGAATAGTTCACTCAATGATCACCAAAAGGCTCTATGATTTTGAATGTCAAATTACCTCTATTATTTATAGAAGTTAGTTGTGATGCGTTTCTATGTTTCTTAGCAATGTGAGATTGCTTTGTTCTCATATTTTTACTCTTTAGACTTTTGGGATGCTCTTCTATATTTCTTAGTCATGTGAGATTGTTTTAAAAAAAAAATTAAACCAAACAATTTCATTTTATTATGATTTTTTAACCCCAAATTTATTTTTTAATTATAGTTATATAATTATATTTATTATTTAATATGTTTTACCTTGAATATTATGTTGTAGTTAATTTGATTCATTTTGTTTCACTTGATTTTATGATTTTTAACTTATATATGTTATGACTTGCTTTGAATATGACTTGTGATATAAAAAATTATTTTTTATTAAATATTTTTGGTATTTTTATTTAATTTTTTAAATAATTATGACGTCGTCCGGTTCTTCCGACCGGTCAGATCGGTTCGACCGGTTAAACCAATGAACCGATAACATGACCGATTCGCTAATCGGTCCGGTTCTGAAAACCATACTTTTATGATTTGATTTGATTTTAAGTCTTTAAAAGTTTTAAAACCATTAAAATTAAGTTATTACATTTCTCAAAAAAAAAAATTAGTCTGATTATTTTTTTAATATATTGTCAATTTTAAAGTTAAATTAAGTTTTGCTCCTAATTTAATTATTTTTTAGGACATGATAATTTTAAAATTAGTTAAATTAAACCCCAAATCTTATTTTATGTGTATGGTTTAATTACCTTTTAAAACTTTGTTAATTTCGAAGATAAGTAACTTAACCCCTCTTATAAATAAGGTCAGTTAGGTAACTGTGTACCTACCCCACATTTTTTTTCTTTTACAAATGAAAAGAAAATGCTTTAAAATACAAAAATCTACTGATTATGAAGTTGATAAACTTGCGGATTGTCTCAGGAAAGGCGAGTTAATATACGGCGTTACCTGAAATATCGAGTAATAACAATGTTGTAGGTGGAAATCATGAAGAAAATATTAAAAAATTTGGCAACCGGCAAACTTAGCTTGTCGGTTTGTGTCGATACAAATTAAAAATGTATCGATCCATAGCAATATAACAGGTAAAAATATGATAAAACCGGTGTCATTATGATAAAACCGGTAAAGCGCTATCGGATATATTGAAAGTGTCGATAAATTAATATAAGTGTCGACACTTTTGTAATTTAAAAGAGAATAAGTTATAGCGCCTAAAAGGTGTCGATACTTTATAAAAATGTGTCGATCCATAGCAATATAACAGGTAATAATATGACAAAACAGGTCTCGAAATGATAAAACCGGTAAAAAGCTACCGGATATATTGAAAGTGTCGATAAATTAATATAAGTATCAACGCTTTTGTAATTTAAAAGAGAAGAAGTTATAGCGCCTGAAAAGTGTCGATACTTTATACAAATGTATCGATCCATAGTAATATATCCGGTAATAATATGACAAAAGAGGTCTCAAAATGATAAAACCGGTAAAAAGATATCAGATATATTGAAAGTGTCGATAAATTAATATAAGTATCGACACTTTCGTAATTTAAAAGAGAAGAAATTATAGCGCCTAAAAAATGTCGATACTTTAAGAAAATGTATAGATCCATAATAATATAATAGGTAAAAATATGATAAAACCGGTATCGAAATGACAAAACTGGTAAAGCACTACCAGTTATGTTGAAAGTGTCGGTACTTTAATAAGTACGCGTAAACAAGTATCGACACTTTAAGAGAAATAGGTAAATATCCTCTCTAAAGTATCGACACTTCACATAAAAGTATCGACACTTATGTAATTGTATCGATTAAATATAAATAACATATCCGATGTAAATATAAAGGCATAGCTAAATTTTCTCTGAAAATAGATAGAGTTTTTGAAATCGAAGCGTAATTGTTGGTGCATTTCAGAAGGCGTTTCTACGTTGAAGTTTGTTTTGTTTGTTGTTGCATTTCAAATCGAAAGGTACGTTGTTGAAACCCTAGTTTTTTATTATTACATTAATTAGGGTTTTTATGTGTTGTTGTTTGGGGTTTTCGAAGTAAAGAAGCATTTGGGACCAATTACATGTAGAAAGTGATCTTCTAGGTAGATGATAAATATCGATACTTTTATTTAATATTATATGTAGAAAATGATATTATAGGTTGTATAAATGTGTCGATACTTTGAGTATTGAGTGTTCTCATTCGTTTGAAGGAAATAGGGAGGTTTTGGGACCGATTATTATATAATATTATAGGTAGAAAATAAATATGGATACCTGTATATAATATTATAGGTAGAAAATGATATTTGAGGTTTGTATAAATGTGCTGACACTTGTTGTAGTGGCCATTCAAATTCTATTGAAGACCAACCGTTTTACCACAAGAGTGGTTATCGATTTTTGTATACAAGTATTTGATTTGATTTGCGTAAACTGATATATGAAGGAAAAATGAAGTCAATGGGTGGAAAGCAACCAAAGGGTGGATATATGTACTTCTAGTAAGTATCAATTTCTTTTTGTTATTATTGTTGAAATGGTAATTAGATTAAAGTATTTAGGAACTTTAAATTGATTACAAATTTTAAATGTTGACAGTATGGATGAATGCAAAAGGATGAAGGAAGATGGCACACACAGCGGTTCGGAGGTTAAAATGAAATTGACATTGAGTATTATTTAGCGTTAATGTATTGATTAAGAAACGTTTATGCTTAATATTAGGTGAAAAAAGATGTGAGGTCGAAATGGAATTCGATGAGTGATGCTCAAAAGGAACCTTACATCACACTGTCAAGGAATGATAGTAAAGAATACAAAAAACGGTGGAAAGCACATGAAAAGAAGGTATTCATTAAACTTGTAAATACGTTGATACAAGATATATAATAACAATAACATTATAAATTGTTAACAAATGTAGGATGTGTCGACAAGGTGCAACATAAAAAAGGTGTATTCATTAATTGAACACCTTAAAAAGAATGATCAGTTGAATGTGCTGAGTGAAATGGGGTTTGGATCATTGATAGGAGTAAAGGATCGACCAATTCGGAGGGAATTGTGTCGATCCTTGATGGAGCAATTTGATGTCAAACAATGTATTGCTAAATATGGCGATTATTCATTCCCTCTGGGGGTATCGACTGCTACAGCCGTCTTGGGGGTACAAAACAAAGGCAAAAGTGTCCATAATGTGTTTTCCAAACAAAACAAGTTCACAAATAAGTGTCGACACATTTATATCAAGTGTCGATCCCAAAAACATCGAAACCCGTAACTATAATGTAATAGGTCACTTTACAATGTAACCGGTTTAAATTTACCGGTTTTATGAGAAAATAGGTCTACAATATGTGTCGACACTTTATTCATTTGTGTCGATACATGTTGTCCAGAATGTATTTCCAAACCAAGTGCACGAACAAAGTGTCGATACATTTATAAAAAGTATCGATCCCAAAAACATCGAAATCCGTAATTATAATATAATAGGTAAAATAACAATGTAACCGGTCTAAATATACCAGTTTATGAGAAAAGAGGTATTCATAAAGTATCGACACTTTATAAATTTGTACCGATACTTTGTGTCCATAATGTGTTTTCCAAACAAAACAAGTTCACAAATAAGTGTCGACACATTTATATCAAGTGTCGATCCCAAAAACATCGAAACCCGTAACTATAATGTAATAGGTCACTTTACAATGTAACCGGTTTAAATTTACCGGTTTTATGAGAAAATAGGTCAACAATATGTGTCGACACTTTATTCATTTGTGTCGATACATGTTTTCCAGAATGTATTTCCAAACCAAGTGCACGAACAAAGTGTCGATACATTTATAAAAAGTGACGATCCTACAAACATCGAAACACATAATTATAATGTAATCGGTAACATAACAATGTAACCGGTCTAAATATACTGGTTATTTAAAAAAAGGTATACATAATGTATCGATACTTTATACATTTGTGTCGACACTTTATGTCCATAATAAATTTTCCAAACAAGTTCAAGAAAAAGTGTCGATACATTTAGAAAAAGTGTCGATCCTAAAAACATCGAAACCCATAATTATAATGTAATAGGTCACTTTACAATGTAACCGGTTTAAATTTACCGGCTTTATGAGAAAATAGGTATACAGAATGTATCGACACTTTTTAAATTAGTGTCGATACTTTTGAAAATTACGCGTGTTTTTTTCTTATTTATACAAAACCCAAAACGAAAAACCCTAAAGGCAGAGAACTCTTCCACTCCGACGGTGATGACCTTCAAATGGAGCCCCAACGTATCAACATTGAAGAAAATCGAAAGCGACCAGTAAGTATCAATGTATTCATGTAATTGTTCTTGAAATGGTAATTGGATTCAAGTGTTTAAGATCTTTTAATTCATTACAAATTTCAAATCTCTACAGTCTGACTGAATGCAAAATGATAAAGGAAGCTCATAATCATATTGATTGTATAGCCAATAAAACACCCTTTCAGGGTCCAAATGGTAAGCTATGAATTGGTAAGACAAACTTTCTTTTGAGGGTTTAGGGACTGAATCCCTACAACATAAGGAGTACATGATTGAACATTACATATAATAGTTGTATTCAGTTGTTGAAGAATTGTTTTTAATTTTATACGAATATAGTTGTAATGTTCAAACATGATTGAATGATGTGGTTAATTTGCAATAACAATAGGTTGTTGTACATGTTTCCTATACACAGTAGGAGTCATGTTGATACTTAGGATATATGGAGATCATTGTCTGCATTATTCCAAATGTCTCTACCATCATGTGCGGGACTGAATGACCAGTCCATTTCGTCTTAAAAAAAATCAGTTGAAGTAGGCTGCGTGATTGTATTCAAACCCAGCTTGACTTGAGGACATGTTAGTTTGTTATGTCCCTCACCGTTGCAGAACCCACATCGCCTAATTTTCTTCTCGACCTTGTTCTTTGTTACTTCTTTTTGCTTGCGTTGTTTTCGTTGAGGGTCGCGAACGTTGTTTAATACACTGCTCCAATTGACTGAATCTTTCAAACCAAACGAGTTCTCAAATTCTTCTGTTAATCTTTTCATCTCATCTCTTGCGGTTTTGAAAGACGCGTCTGTCTTTGATGCAGCATAGCAAAACATACTTGCTGTTGCACATAGAGAAGCAAACCTTGCCATTTGCATTATTTCTGGAGGCACATTTAAATCAACAAAACTGGGTGCAGAAGCCTTCGTATCCTTTGTCCACCTAATTTGAATCAAAGACCTGGGAAAATATGTGTAATCCAAGTGCTTCAAAATGTGAAGTTGATGGCGACATGGAAGTCCAACTGTCTCAAATTTTTTGTATGAGCAATTTAGGGTTTCCGTACGAGAATCAAAACTAATTTCAAATGTCCTATTTTTTTCTTTGTACTTTTTCAAATAAAAATATTAACATTCATCTAATAATGACTCAATCTCTTCCTGAATCCGGTACAATGTCTCCCGTTGAAGTTCTTCTTGGAACGCACGAAAAGATTTGCGCGTATAAATCTCAGAAGCATGACTTTCAAATTTAACCAGTTTTGTGATCAGGAAGGGCTTCGTCTGGGAACTTAAGTAATTCGCTTTCAACTCGTTCAGAAGCATTCTACTAATTCCATCTTCAATTGCACGAAAAACATCTAAATATGTCTTCTTGTGTTTCAATGCAATTGCGAGTGAAGCATTCATAGACTCGCACCTTTGTGTTGAGCGAATATTAGCAAAAAAATGGCCGGTTAGATATGCTTGTGCCCATAAGTGCCGAGTATTTCCCTTCTCAATCACCCATGGATTATTTTCGATGTTGAACTCTGAAACAACTGAACGCCATTGAATATCAAATTCGTCGGTTGTCCACCAGGAAACCATGCATTTTGAGAATGTTGCTATAAATTTTGGGTCACCAATGTTAGCATGTGCATTGCGAGAAATATGCCAATAACATAATATGTGCTTAGCATTAGGGATAACATATTTGATAGCCCTCTGCATTGCCCTATCCCCATCGGTGACAACTGAAATAGGCGATTTGTTCATCATGGCTTCTAAAAAATTCTGTAGCACCCACTCGAAAGATTGGGACGTCTCGTCAGCGATTATGGCAGTAGCAAACACAATTGTGTTATGGTGATGATTTACACCGACAATAGGCATAATTGGTTGACCATACGAATTATCTTTGTACGTTGTGTAGAACGCAATTACATCACCGAAGCATATGTAATCTGATCTTGATGTAGAATCCGACCAAATAAGATTATGCAACGCCCCTGATTCGTCTACCGAGTATGTCACAAAAAACTTGGGATCATCATGTTTCTTATAATCAAAGTAAGCAATAAGCGCATTCACATCCCCATCGACGATTTCCTTTGCTTTGCCTCTTTGAAGTGCATTGTAGAGGTCTTTATGTGTAAATCCAATATTATGATAGCCCCCTGCCTGCTGCGTTAAATAGTTCATTACTTGTGACGTGCCAACACCGACCTCTTTCAATGTTGTTGCCTCATCGATATCAACCTTACTTACAGCTCTATTAGAACGCATAAATGGTGACATAGCAGGTGTGTACATTGCATGATTATGTTTCTGATAAGACTTACTTATAACCCACTGATCGTTTGTATTTGTTGTTGTAACTACGATTCTAGCCTTGCATCCTGTTCTTGTGATTGGCGTATGAGCACGTTAACGATCAACGGTATTGACTTTTGATACTCGAAACCCTTCTTTGGAATAACAAAATTCTTGTGTCTTCACATTCCCTTCCATGTCAAGCCGTGTTGTTCCCCGACGTGCACTAAACCCATGTTCCCGTGCAAATTCCTTGTAAAAGTACCAAGCTTGATCACGTGAAGAGAAGAGCTTACCAACCAATATGTCATATTCATCAACATTATGTACTTTATTGCATTCCTCGGTTGGCTTAATATTGTCTGCATCAGTATGATCCATGGAAAAAATTTTGTTGTGCAATTTCAGTGGTCCCAACAGGAGTTGATGGAGATGTATGTAAGTAAAGGTTCATTGAACAATATGTTTCAATGGTGCTTTTAATAGGATGTGGTATTGGTAGTGGTGGTAGTTGAAGGGTGGGTACAACATTAAATTTGCAGGACATATTCAGGTATGTATAATAACTACAGAATTCAATAACTTTAAAGTAATAGGTAAAATTACAATGTAGGTGGTAAAATTAGACTATTTTAATGACAAATGATATAATGTAATAGGTAAATTGACAATGTAACCAGTACACATATACCGTTTAATTATAAAACAGGTTAACATAAAGTATCGACACTATTAGATTTTGTTTCGATAAATATAATGTAATAGGTAAATTTCCAATGTAACCGGTAGAAATATACCGGGTTCATGAGAGAATAGGTCAACATAAAGTATCGACACTTTGTTTAATTTGTGTCGATACATTTTTCAAAATGAATGGCAAACGAGGTGTACGCATAAAGTGTCGATACATTTTTAAAAAGTATCGATCCTCGAAACATCAAAATCGATAATTATTATGTAACAGGTAAATTTACAATGTAACCGGTTAAAATATACCGGTTAATTAGCAAATAGGTCTACATTATGTATCGACACTCTTTAAATATGTGTTGATACTTTTTTCCAAAATAAAGCACAAACGAGTTGCACGCATAAAGTGTCGATACATTTAAAATTATATCGATCCTAAAAACATCGAAACCGATATTTATAATGTAATAGGTCAATTTATAATGTAATCGGTTTAAATTTACCGTTTTTATGAGAAAATAGGCCAATATAAGCGCTACCTAATTTGTTATTGTACTTGATAATATTTCCGGTTAAATACCTATTTTATTATATAAGCGCTACCTATTACATTATCTAAGCGCTACCTAATATGTTATTGTGCTTGATAATATTTTCGGTTAAATGATATAACATAACGGGTCTAAACTTTAACCAATTACACCGTTTTTAGCCATTTTTTAGGCGCCGCACAGCAGAAGTTCCCATAAATGGGATTGTCAGTATCTTAAAAACAAGATACTCTCCGTTCAATTATTACAGAATCATTCATTTTCCTAATTTAAAAGCAAACTTTGTATTCTTTTCTGCAGTTATTGTTGCTCAAACCTTGGATTTCTCCAATTATTGTACACTTCAATTATTTTGAGGATGATTATCTGTTAGTTAATTTTGATGGTTAGGACAGTTTGGGTTTTAACTAGTGGAGAAGAAAGGGATTAGTCCCCCAAAAGGAGAAGTCCACTGTGCAACTTTCTCCAACCAAACACATCACAAAAGAAACTATAAAAAATGTCTGTCATCTTGACTTTGTCTTTTCTTTTTTTATGTAACCAAAACCCTTCATGGGATTAAAAAATATTATCTTTTTGAAGCTTACATGTGAGTTCACAACTTAACCTTATTGCTTACTCATATTTGTGTATTTTAATACAAATCTTCTCCTTATCTGTCTCATTGCCAGCCAACGGTTTCATACTATAAAACAGTGGCTTAATTCCATTTAATACAATACTAGCTAGTTAATAGATGATATTTGTACACTTTACACTATCAAATAAGTGAGGAGCAGTCCATGTTCTCGTTAGTAGTTGCAAAGTTATCTCTCACTATTGAATCACAAAAGTATAAAATTAAGTTTGAAAAACGGGTTTTCGTTGTTAATTCTTCGTCTATAAGATCTTTAAATTTTTTAGAAATTTTTGAAGTTTCATATCCTTCGGACAACTACAGTTGTAGACATTGATTTTCGTCCATATTTATGCCCATTTACAAATAAACCCAGGCCAGTTCAAGCAGATCCGACCCAGCAAGCCCAACCCAGCAACTAGGGTTTCACACTTTGCATCCAGCCACCAACAAACCTCATCCATTGGATCTAGGAGAGATCCAACGGTCCAGATGATGCCAGAAGAAACCCTAGGGTTTCATCATAACCCTAGGGTAAGGATCAGCCGCGGCGGCCAGAAGCTCCTCTCAGTCGTTGCCACGCATGTCGCCGCCGTTGAAGACCACCGGCCAAATCGAAGGAGATCTGGCTGCATTTAATGCACACAACCAACTCACCCTAGTCATAGTCGCCCCTAAGACAACCACCGCCATAGCTGGTGACTCAGGGGGAAGCCTTACTCTAACCGGTCCAAACAGAGCACCATGAGGGACTATAAAAAGGCCAAAAAACCTGCAAAGGAAACAAAAGGACAACATCCATACGAACCAAACACCAAAAACAACGAAAAAAACAGAAAACAAAAAAATAAAGAGAAGAAAATTACCAAGGAAATCAAACGGAGTGGGAGCATCGGGTTTTCGAATGTATATCTCTAGATCTATTGTGTATGGTGGGTTTTTAGGAGGAAGAGAGGTCGGATTTAGGTTTAAGGAGGGTCGAGGATTGATTTGGTGTAATTTTATAATTTTCGACCACCTGCGCCGAGTTACGGCGGCTGGCTTGGTGGCCAGTTTCCCTCCAACGATAGTTTTTAGAGAGAAGTCAGAGAGAATTCTCTCTTATCTATTTTAGTGAGAGAAAGAAATGAGAAAAATGAAAGGCTTAAAGCCTTTTATGACGGTTTTGGCCTATTTATATCCCTCCCCAAACGACGTCGTTTTGGGGAAGGATTATCTGCGTATTTAGTTCAGGGGTAAACCCCGCCCGTGGATTTTTTAGTCACTGGAAATTAATTGATGTGTATTTTAATTTGGTCTTCGAATTTTATTTTATTTATATTTTAGTCACTAACCATGTTTATATGTATTTTAGGAAAAATATTCGATTTAGTCCTTTAATTTTAATAATTTATATTTTATTCTCGAATAGTTATTTATGGTTAAATTACATTTCCAGTACCTAGATTTTGTGTTATTTTTATATATGGCCATGAATTTTGATTATATTATAATTTAGTCCCCTGAATTTTAATATTTTTAATTTTAAATATTATTAATGGTTTATTTATAATTGTAGTACCTATAATATTAATTATCTGTTGTTTTGTCTTTTTTCTTTGTAAGTTTTAAAATTTAATTACTAAATTTAACATGTTTATTATTTTAATCAGCTATTTACATATTTGTTAATTATTGGTAATCGTGATATATTTTAAATATTGTTTTACTCGAGTAATTTATAGAAACACGCCTTAACTTACAAGGAGTGCATTTCTAAGGATTATTCGGATAAAATAATATCTCATTTTTATTCTTTTAAAAAATGTCATAATTTAAATATTATTCAATTTTGCCAATTTCAATATTTAAATGATGTATAATCGTGTAAATACCAATTTTTGGGCGTTGTGAGGGTGTTAATCCTTCCCCACACATAATAGACTCCCGAACTTTTTTTAAAATGAATCTCTGGTCAAACGCATATCAATTTTTTATCTTTTAAAATTATTTTTCTTAAAATTATTTTAAAATGTACTTTTTTAGGTATTTGACTTACCTAACCCAAAGGTCGATTGGCGACTCCAAATTTTTATTTATTTAAAAGCCGACATGTTCCCAATACTAAGTTGATTGATTCCTGAAAAAGCCATAAAAAGGTAGGTTGGGGACCGTTTCGACAGCTTGACGACTCCACTGAGGACTTGTTCTTTAGAGAGTCGAGCTATAATCAATTATACGTCATCTTTTTAGTTAAAAATGGAAAATATGAATGATATTTAAATTTTGATAATTATTGTTTAGTTATACTAATGTGATTAGTTTTTGTATTTTAGATTTCTAACCTTCTTGGTTTGATTGTTTTGCTATCGAGGTAAAGGATTATGAGTTTCCCTTCATACACTATAATTGTTTGGTATTGAGAGCCTTCTAATTATGCTCTGTCCCATTAGGTAGGGGTGAACGCTACGCTTACGTGAGAAAATTATTTTTCTTTGCATGGGCTTTAGCAAGTAACCTCTAGGATACATATGCCTTATTTTTACGAGTGAAACATCGAGTTTCCTCGCATGGACATAGGGTAATGAATCCTCTCGAATTGAACTCAATCCATTTAAGCCTATAATGGGTAAGGATTGAGGGATTGGCATGCTCAAGGGGGCAGAAGCAAAGGACAATTCGAGTACCATGTCAGTAG
Organism: Hibiscus syriacus; assembly: GCF_006381635.1. Classification (NCBI taxonomy): domain Eukaryota; kingdom Viridiplantae; phylum Streptophyta; class Magnoliopsida; order Malvales; family Malvaceae; genus Hibiscus; species Hibiscus syriacus. The sequence continues at coordinate 1,153,201 of NW_024063440.1, forward strand.
TACCGAATTTATGCCAGTTTTATACTGAATTTATGTCTGTAGGGAAACTCATTTTAACCTTTTCCTCGAATCTATTTATGTATTTTGCAAAAAACATGAGAACTAGAAGAGTATGCGGTTAGGTTCATTTTTTCCGAACAAGCATGCGAAATAGAAAGCATGAGATTAAGATTTATATGTTGAGCTAAACATTAGGGTAGATACCATGATGAATAGGATCTTTTCTTTCCCTTAATTAGTATTAGCCATTCCTTTTGACTTATTTATTTTGTATTTACATTTTTGTTTTGCAGTAAATTATTATTTTTGTTATTTGTACTAACTTGTGTTTTTTATATTGATTTTTTTTGCTTACATTGCATTATCATGACATAATCAACATGTGTTGATTTGAGAGTGGTCATCAAAGTAAAAGATTTTCATAATGGACAAAGGGTTTCATGATCAAGTAAACTATAACACAGGTAGGGAATGGCATTATGAAAAAACTCCGAGGATAGTAGAGAGCTATGCACCTAAAGATCGTATGTCTGATGAAGATCAAAAGGAGATACATGAGATTAGAGGGAAAATGTCCAAAATGATTAATAAAATACCTGCTTTGGCCAAAGGGAAAGAGACTTTTGTACATCAAGAGAAAAAGTTTGATGAACACAATCCTACAATGTTAGATATACAAGAGACTATTGATCCTAGCCGATCTGAGAAATCATACGCAATCACCATTCGTATCAACAAGTTGTCATGAGACACCAAAAAAATGGTGACAACTAAAAAGGTTCCCATAGATGAAAAGAAGCCATGTAATCAAAGCTCATTGATATTTAAGAGTTTCCTCCCGACGACAGAGACTCAAGTTCAATCAAATCGAAGAAGTGGTTTTCAATTTGATTCTATCTCTATATCATACAATGAGTTTCACGAGAAACTACTAGAAGCCCGAGAGGTGGCTCTGTGTTATGTGAAACCTCGACAACCTCCTTATCCAAATTAGTATGATGTTAATGTTCATTTTGAATATCATGCCAGAATTCAAGGACATTTCATTGAGAATTGCACTGCCTTCAAGCATCGAGTCCAACGTATCTTGGATAATGGAATCTTAGAATTCGAGATAAAAGATCAACCTAGTTTAGTAGCTGATGGTAGGGATGGCAAACGGTCGGGTCAGGTGCGGATACCCCATCCCTATCCCACCTATTTTTTTTAATCCACCACCCGCCCACCACTCATGATGGGTAAAAATTTTCAAATCCACACTCCCCACGCGGGTACATTTTCAAATCCATCCCAACACCCACTACCCAACTAGAGACGTACCCGACTAGATCCTCCTGACAGCAAACTTAAGTTATACATAAGCAACCATAAAACAAACACATCCATTAAGAAACATAATAAAATAAACCATGGATTATCTGAGTTAAGTGTTAATATAGATCTTAAAGGACATAAAACACCATAATAAAAGACATAATTAAAGTCTAGAAACATAAATGACAAACACATAATGTTTTTGTTCTTTGGCACAACATTCTAAAATTTCAGGCAATACTTGTGACATCTGATACTCCAGTATTACAATCAACATTCTCTATTTCCTCAAATTGAGAGCGCTCCAATTTAAATTCACTACCACCTACATATATAATAGAAAGCAAAACTAATATAAGTTAGTAACTAAACTTTAATAAGATAATTAAGCACAATTTGATAACTAATATAAACTAAATAATGATATTACCTTTAATATCGGCCCAAAGCCAATTCTGAGCACACATTAATGCTTCAATCGTCTCCGGAAGTAGTCGACTACGATAAGGACCAATTACTCTTCCACCTGTACTGAATGTAGATTCTGATGGGACAGTGGAGATAGGAATGCTCAAAATATCCTTTGCTATTTGTTGGAGAGTTGGATAACTATTTCCATTTGTTTTCCACCAGTTAAGAATATCAAAATCATCAATAAATGGTATGTTGGCAGTTTCTAAGTACCTGTCCAAATCAGATTTTTCTGAAATTGCATTATTTTTTCTCTACAAATTCAGCAAACTCGTTCAACATTGTTCCTTTGCCCTTGGTATTGAAAAAACCAACAGATTTGGTTTTGCTCTTACTTGCTTGGTTCTTACTATTTCTATATCCATACTCATCCACCAATTCATGTAGAAGACATTCAATTCTATCAATCTCATCTTGAATAGTAAACGAGTCATAAATTTTTTCAAAATAGAAACAAATCAATTTCATCTTGAACCTCGGATCAAGTATAGTGGCCACGCCCAATACTTGTTGTACTTCTCCAACATTACTAGCACCATCTTTCTTATATAATCACAAGGCGATGAAAGCGAATTCGACATTGCTATTCTAAGCCCACAAATACATGGAAAATAATTGTTTGCCGTGGGATATTTAGGGGCAGAAAATACAAGTGTAATATCGTTAAACACTTCCAATAATTCACAAATTCTCTCCACCTCTATCATATTAATGTGACATGCATGAACACACGAAATAAAGGAAAGTGAAACTTCATAAAGGAACAAAGTTCTAAAATAATATTACCTAAGTGTTCGACTTTGGAGTTTCCATCCATTGTCAATAAAGTGTGCGGTGATAGCCATGTATCCCTTTCTTTGATTGCTTGAGGTCCACATGTCAGTGGTCAAGGAGATCTTACTATTCGTTTTGCTCAACAATGCACTTATGCCCTCTTTTTCAGTCTCATATCTTTTCATGATATCTTTCTTGGTTGTATTACGACACAAAACTTTAAAGCCTGGTTGAAGTGTTTTGGAGTACTTCCTAAAACCATAATGCTCAACAATAGTATGAGGGTATTCATGCAAAATGATCATTTTTGCCAAGTCTTTTCTCCCTTTATCTTGGTGGAATTCATATGGTGCCAAAGAAAGAGTGTCATTCGAACCACCATCTTTAGCTTGTGTTCCAAATAGCCTTGTTTGTCGAATATCTAAGCATTTTCTTTTGACACATTTATTTGCATGCTCGGTTAAGTGACTTGTCCCCGCTCTTGGCCCTCTAGTAAGTTGCTTATTGCAGTAGTTACATTCAACTTTTATTTCCTTCCCAACTCATTTTCTTGTAAAGTGAGTCCAAGTTGTTGATATATGCCTCGAAGTTAAGGGAAGGACTATAGGATCTACATCATCGGTTTGCTTTGGACTTTTGTCACCACAATCATAAGTTGGGGTAGAACTTGCTGTAGTGGTTGGCTTTGAGATTGATGGTGATGAGGTGGTTATAGTATTGTGTTGTTCACTTTTGTCTTTCATTATGTATTCTGTAATTACAATTACAATAAAACATGTTATATAAGATACATAAAACAAATATTAATCACATCAATGCATATTAATCACATTATTAAACACTTGCAGTAAACCGGGGTTCGACTAAAGATACATAAAACACATATTAATCATATTAAAAATAAATATTAAACACCCAACCACCAGGCTAAATTAATAAATTAATATGTTCTTAACAAATATAAGTTTGTGTTGTTGTCACATAAATAGAAAATACATCCTACAATACTCATTTTCAAAGACACTTTTCATGTAACCTATCTTTGTTCTATGTGGTAGAAAAGTATGATAATTAAAAAAAACAGATATAGATGTCAGATTAGCAATTTTTTAAATATGATATATTTAGATAGAAAAAATCAATTAGAGCAACTCTGGTAATGTAGGCAGCTTTCATTCATACCAAATAAACAAAATATTTATTTTTTTAAAAAATAAACAATACTTTTAAATTCTTAATTATTAATATCTAATTTATTAATTTGTAATATAAAATAAAATTTCATAGTGCAGGTAAGGAATCAAGATTTAGGCAAACTTTAATGGTCAGCTTGCTTATATTATATTGAACTTGTGGTCTGTCAAAACGAGGATGTGCTTATGAAGTTTTGATATTGCCATTTGAGTATGTATTACATATGGAAATAAAATACATGTCATGATTGATGTATGCCATGGAAATTGCATGAGGATGACAAAGAGGGAAGTTCATATAGGAATCAAAGTTTGGGTTTTGTAGATTTGGGGCACAGAGATAGAGACAGAGAAGAGAATCAAAACGATGAATACCCAAAATGATGAAGAGACTCGCAGTAAACCGGGTTCAAGTAAATATTAAAGACTAAAGAAGAGACCAGATTAAAGACTAAAGAATAAAAAGAAACGTACCTGGAGAGTGGAGATCGGCGCAGTAACAAGATTAAAAACTAAAGAAGATACCAGATTAAACACTAAATATCCCTAATATTTGGTTAAATTACATGTTATATCTTATACAATATTAAGATTTATAAATTAGTCTCTAAAATTACACCTAAATTTATAATGGTCCAAAATTTAATGGATATTTAGCTGGGCGGGCGGATGCGGGGTGGGTAATGTCTCAAACCCATTACCCGCCCACTACCCGCGACGGGTACCACTTTCTAAATCCGCACCCGCCCACTACCCACTAAAATTATACCCATCCCCGCTCCAATTAGAGAGGATGCGGTGCGGAATCCATGAAATTGTACCCGTTTGCCATCCCTAGCTGATGGTCCTACTAGATTGATACCAAAAGTGTTCAAAGGTAAGAGTATCAGTAGGGGCATCCAGAAAGAAAAAGATTTGTTGAAGTACGAGTCTCAAATAAGTCATTTAAAGATTGAAAATGATAAATTGAGCCTAGAGATAAAAACCATGCATGAGGATTTCCAAAAGATCAGTCAAGCCTTTCAAAATACTAGTATAGGAAATACCCCATAAAAGTGGATAATAGGGGTTACTAAATTGAAAAATGATTACAAGACACACGAAGGTTGAGCCAAGAAGGTTATAACCAATGTGGAAACCTTATATCAACGACACAAACATGAGAATGATGTTGAATTAGAAGCCACTAGGGCCAAAAATAAGACATTGTTGAAGTTTGTAGATGATTGAGGAGATCTTATAGGGGAAATTCGTAACCAAAAAGATTTCCTTACAAGGAAAAATGAATAACATTGTCTACAACACCAAGAATTGACATAGAAGATGAAGGAAAAAGACAATGTTATAAAGGAAGTTGTTGCTCAAGCAAACAATCTGGCTCATAAACTGGTTGACTTAGCTAGCTTTACGAGGGAATTAAAGCATATTGACGACTCAACACATGAGCATGAATGGAAGTTAACTTGGCTTTTGAAAGAGATAGAAAAGTTAGGAGTAAAAGCTATCCCTTATATGTAAAGTTTGTTTGATGTATCAAAACCTTTTGTGTTCAATAAAAGTTATTTTAAGATAATCACTCTCGAATGACACCTTTTGCATACATGCATTTGCATCACATTTATTTATTTAAGTATTGTTACATGCATTAGTTATAAAAAAGTGGAAATAATCTATGAGGGGTTTTGTAACAGTAGTACCAAGATCATTCATTCATATTACCGTTTCATCATAATGAACAAACAAATGGCAATAATGGAGCAATTTCATGAGGGATCACAAGATTAGTTTCTAGAGTAGCTGGCCAGGTTACAATAAGATACGAGGAATGAAGTATCAGGATCTTTACAAGATGTATCGAATCAGATTATCCAGGTAATCGCAACCAAGGTTGTTGATGAAGAGAAAATAGCTGATAAAGAATATCAGTGTTATCAAACTAATGCATCAAGAAAGATAGTCTACCCTAGGGCATCCTATTCCAACCTAAAGAATAGCCTCATTAATTATGCACAATATGAGGAGGGATTCAAGCGGGTGGAGGAAACAATTAAATCTATGAAAAATACTAATGCCTCCCACAAAGAATTTGAAGCAAGAGAGCTCAGCTTGGTTCCAGATTTGGTTATCCCACATAAATTTAGAATGCCTAATTTTGAAAAATATGATGGCACCAGTTGTCCCCTAATACACCTGAGAATGTTTTACAGAAAATTGGAAGAGTACCTAAATGTTGATAATTTGCTAATTCACTCTTTCTATGATAGTCTTACTGGGCCAGCAGTAGTATGGTACAATAGATTGAATCGAAAACGGATCAAGAAATGGGTCGATCTAGCTGATGCTTTTTTGGGGTAATATCGGTATGTTAAAGGCTTAGCTCCAAGGCATAAGGATCTTCAAGGAATAAGGATTAAATCCAATGAAAGCTTTAAAGAGTATACCCTAAGATGGAGAGAAGTGGCAGCACAAGTTCAACCTCCCATGTTAAAAGAAGAAATATCATATATGTTTCATGATTCTCTTCCAACTCCTTTCTTTGAGTTAATGTTGGCCAATTCAATGAATGACTTTGAGCATCTTGTGACATCTGAGGAATTAATTGAAAATTCAATAAGCGAAGGGAACTTAAAAGTCACTTCCAAAAACCCAATCGATCAAAAAGCGAAAACTGATGATGTGAATGAATGTCACATCTAGAGCCCCCGCAACTGTAAAAGAAAAAGAGCAACTAGTCGTTCGGACCGACCAAAGAAAGTCTCATGATCGAAAAATACTTTAAAGGTATTCCAAACTCCTATTTCAAATTTGTACCCTAATTTTATTAAAGATCAATACCTCACACCGAGGCCAACGAAAGTGCCACCAAACCCTTCTGCCCATAGTTATGATCAAGATAATGTTTGTGATTTCCACTTGGGGGTATCTGAACATTCTACAGGGAATTGTAGGCCGCTATTAAAGGAGATAGAGATGCTTGTGGAAAATGGGACGTTGACACAAGAATTGGTGGAACAGTGGATGAAAAACTCGAGTAAGGAATCAAAGCACGATGTGTAACATTCGATTGAGTCAAATGCCATCACATTAGATAGGTAATGGGCATCCTAATTAGGAATAGATCATTTCATCCATCATGGAGCTTTATCTTATTTTGCAGCATATTGTTTGATTTTTTTGTCCTTTCTCATTCTTTTTGTAAGGTTATTCAAATAAATTTTTGCTACTTTTTAAGGTTTTGAGAAATGAATCAAATTTTTAATCATGAAATTTTTTAGAGTACCAAGTTAATTAAATATTATTTTAATTTTCAAGAGTTATAGATCTTTGCAAGTGGTAAAATTAGATCTTTCATATCCCATCCAAAGAAAAAAAATACAATCACTTGATCTATTCTTCGTCCTTCCAAAACCAAATTTTGACACTACATTTATCTGAGACTCCGAAGTCATGCCTCTACATATTATTGGATACCAAATTCATATTTTTACCTTCTCAGGTATAGCAGATTTGTTTATAACACTATCTTCCACCATATACACGACTTCAAAAGTCACACCTTTGTCTTTCCAGATACAAAGCCGTCATTTTTATACCAGTGAAACCAAAAGGCCTCAAAGTACAAAACTTTCATTTATCTGTTAATCTTTCAACAAAAAGAGACGAGATGGGCCATTATGGATTAACTTGTTGAAGATAAGCTCGAGTAATTGGGGCATGTTCAAAGCGAGAAGAAAAAAATAAAGAGATTGATTTAAATAATTATATCATGCATTAATTACATTGTTTTCATGTAAATAAAAGTTAATCCTGAATATTCATCCCCCTGGGGATACCTCTTTTACATGGATTTCTAAGTGAAAGAGATTATCTTCAGATTTCATTTCACCTCTCAGGATTGATTTTTATTTGCAAAATTTGGTTTTCTAAAAACTTTAATGAACGATAAAAAATAATAAAGGGGGTTTAAAATGTAAATATTTGAATAACGTCTTGAAACCGAAGGAGGATTCGAGTTGAAAACCTGAAAGGGCGACTCGAATATTGAATTGTGCAACAATGACATAAGATATTGTCTTAAGCTCTTGATGAAGTATCGCACATCTCAAAGGTGTTCCTGAGAGTTGGAACCAAGAAGTATCTCTATGAGATGAGCATAACAATAACTTCTTCAACTCAGTGGACGCTCAAAGAGATATATATGTTGTAATGAAAAGACCAACTGAGAAACCTTACCTTTTCAGGATCAACCTACACCTTAAATTTGTCAGTAATTTTGAAACTTGACATTGGGTTGTGATTTTTTTGAAAGATTAAAAGAGTAGTTGATTTGTTTGATATTAATTAAACTCATGTTTATGATTTGATTCAATTGTGAGCCTGAATTAAGGGGTAATACTTTACAAAATTGTTTTATTCTTTGATTTCTAAAATAAAAGAAAGGAGAAAAAAACATCTTCAAACAGAACAATCTCAAATGCAAAAGATCCTTGAAGCATGTGATGCCTATTCTGCCTCTATTGGAGAAAAGAATAAGCGATGTCATAATAATGAAGCATTCCACAATCTTAAAAGCAAGTAGTCCAGGAGGATAAAACTTGTAACACTCCCTTGTGACATTGTTACCAACCCGTTAAGAAGATGATGATTGCCCTGTTTAAAAATGGCACATATCCCAGCACAAAAAATGCAAGATATTTATGTTAGTGACACCATAATGAAAATACTCAAGATTAAGATATTTGGGCACGAAGAGAGCAACGAGTACCCAAATTAGGGCATTACCAAAACCAGACCTCGCGGGGATCATAAGATTCAAATTAAACATACATTGAGAGTGAGACTTACAACTTGGAGTTTTGAGGGTATTTTTTAAGGCCCATATCATCCAGGAATATAAGATCATTGAATTGAGCAAATATTTCCAATGAGATAAAAAGGTATGAAGAATAAAAATGGTGAAACAATGACAATATAGCTTACTATATATGATCATTTTGTCTATCATACAGTTGCATTATTATGGTGATTTCACATGCATTAATGTTAGCAAGCCAAAGCGTCCCACTTGTATTTCCACTTAATTTTGGTGTTCTTGTAATGATATACGAAAGCTCTGAACACTATGAAAAAAGCTTCCCTGGTTGAAAAATCTAGGCAGAAGCCATAATAAAGGATGAACGTGTTGTCAAATGTTTTACAAACCAATAACTATGGTGCTGAACTAATGTTGCGATCATGAAGTATTTCCATTTGTTGACCCAAGACAAAAGGTTGTCTTCTAAAACCCTAAGGTTAAAAGTAGGAAATGGTGAAGATTTATTTCCATGGAAGGGGATCTAAAATTTTAACAACAAGAAACTAGTGGAGCCAACTAAGGTTGAACGAGGGGTTATTGTTAAATTTCTCAACTTGATGTGATACAAATAGCCTTGTTTGAGATTCAATTAGATGTGGAAACATGAAAGAAATTAGGATAAACCCTCCCTTTGATGTGTTTCAAGAGTCAAATTAGAACAGACGATGCTATCCCAAGATGGTAGATCCTTTCAATGATAAGAGTTTTATTGGATTTCCACTCAAGTTCAGGGAAAAAAAGGGGCACCAAGGTCATAATTCTTACTGCAACAAGAATTCCAGAAATTAAGTATCTCTTGTAAGACTTTAATGCAAATGAGAGGCAAAGAAGACACAAAGCTATAAGTTGCCCAGATAGTTTTCAAGGACACAAAGTTGCAAGCTTAAGTTGCTACACTGATATATGAAGTAAACCTGGAAATGAATAATCAAGTGGAAGAAGACTGAGTTCGCCACTTTGGAGTCAAAAAAGATTGAATCAACATTTATGCATTCATGAGAACATCATTTGCATAAAAGAAAATACATTACACTTATACATTTAATTGCATTCGTATAAACACATGGTTTTTACATATCTTAATGTGAAAAGAGAAGATTCATAATGTCAAATCCTTACAAGTGGAAAGTAGAATTTAAAACCTCAAATGCAAGAATCATTTTAGGAGAGGTAAGACATGAAGAATAAATGGTCGTAATCCACAGAAGAAGCATTATTTTAAAGTGGGGCATGTTACCTAACTGTCGAGTTTTTGAAGAATGAGAAAGCTATTACCCAAAGTTTCTCATTTAATGTTTACAGAAAATGAAATTCTTGAAAAGTAAGAAAGATATTACCAAAGTTTATTACCAGTAAATTATTTCCAAAATTTGTAAGTCCTTAGGGCCATCAATAAGTCTTTCAAGCATGATTATTAAATCCTCCGGGTCATCTGTAAGTTTTTTGAGCAGGATGATAAGTCATTCGGGCCATCCATAAGACCTTCGGGTAGGATGTTTTCACATGAAAATGAGAAAGCGATTACCAAAGTTTCTCATTTAATGTTTTCAGAAAATGAAATTTTTGAAAAGTAAGAAAATGATTTCCAAAGTTTCTTACCCAGTAAATTATTTCCAAAAATTGTAAATCCTTCGGGTCATTAGTAAGTCTTTCGAGCATGATGCATAAATCCTTCGGGTCATCTGTAAGTCTTTCGAGCAAGATGATAAGTCCTTCGGGCCATCCATAAGATCTTCGGGTAGGATGTTTTCACATGATTTTCACATGAAAATGAGAAAGCGATTATCAAAGTTTCTTATTTAATGTTTACAGAAAATGAAATTCTTGAAAAGTAAAAAAGTTATTACCAAAGTTTTTTACCTAGTAAATTATTTCCAAAATTTGTAAGTCCTTCGAGCCATCAGTAAGTCTTTCGAGCAAGATTTCATTTTCTATAAACATTAAATAAGAAACTTTGGTAATCGCTTTCTCATTTTCAATAAGTCTTTCGAGCATGATGATTAAATTCTTCGGGTCATCTGTAAGTCTTTCGAGCAGGATGATAAGTCCTTCGGGCCATCCTTAAGACCTTCGGGTAGGATGTTTTCACATGATAATAAGAAAGTGATTACCAAAGTTTCTCATTTAATGTTTTTAGAAAATGAAATTTTTGAAAAGTAAGAAAACATTTTCCAAAGTTTCTTACACAGTAAATTATTTCCAAAATTTGTAAATCCTTCAAGTCATCAGTAAGTCTTTCGAGCATGATGCTTAAATCCTTCGGGTCATCTGTAAGTCTTTCGAGTTAGATGATAAGTCTTTCGGGCCATCCATAAGATCTTCGGGTATGATGTTTTCACATGATTTTCACATGAAAATGAAAATCGATTACCAAAGTTTCTCATTTCATGTTTTTAGAAAATGAAATTTTTTAATAGTAAGAAAGTGATTTCCAAAGTTTCTTACCCAGTAAATTATCTCCAAAATTTGTAAGTCATTCGGGTCATCAGTAAGTCTTTCGAGCATGATGATTAAATCCTTCGGGTTATTTGTCAGTCTTTCGAGCAAGATGATAAGTTCTTTGGGCCATCTGTAAGACCTTCAGGTAGGATGTTTTCACTATTTGTTATTATTGACTTCCTTTTGAAGAAAGAAGTCAGTATTTGTTATTATTGACTTCTTTGTGAAAAGAAGTCAACTTTTGTTATTCCTGACTCCCCAATAGAGTCAATCCTTGACTTTCTCGTGAAGAGAAATCAAGCTTTATTATCCCTGACTCCTCAGTAGAGTCAATCTTGACTTCCTCGTTAAGAGAAGTCAATCCTTGTTATCCCTGACTCCCCAAAAGAGTCAATTCCTGACTCCCTCACGAAGAGAAGTCAATCCCTGACTTCCTCGTAAAAAGAAGTAAATCTTTCTTATTTGATATTCATTAATAGAAATGAAGCAAATCAATCTTGAGTATGATCACCACGGAAGAGTGGTGGAGAATATTCTTCTTATTTCAGATTTGGCCCCGAAAGAATATAAAAACAAATTAATCTTGGATTTTATCTCCTTTAAAGAATAATGGAGCAAATTTGTTTTCCAAAGATTTCTCGAATCTTATCTCCCTGAAATAAGAGTGAAGAAGACACGTCTTTCAAAATTGATTTGACTACCCAAAAAAGAGGCACATATCAAGTATGATCTCTCTTGAAACAAGAGTGGAGCAGATCTCCCATCAAAACATGAAGTCAACTGGACGTAAACTCCTTGTTTTTCGTCTTTGCCCTATTCTTGTTGACAAGAATGAGCAAAGAGGGGAAACTGTAGACATTGATTTTTGTCCATGTTTATGCCCATTTACAAAGTAGGCCGGAGCCCATTTACAAATACACCCAGGCCGATTCAAGCAGATCCGACCCAGCAAGTCTAACTCAGCAGTTAGGGTTTTACACTTTGCATCCAACCGCCAATAAACCTCAACCGTTAGATCTGGGAGAGATCCAACGATCCAGATGATGCCAGAAGAAACCCTAGGGTTTCATCATAACCCTAGGGTAAGGATCAACTGCCACCGCCAGAAGCTCCTCTCAGTTGTTGCCACGCATGTCGCCACCGTTGAAGACCACCGGCAAAATCGAATGAGATATAGGTGCATTTAATGCACCCAACCAACTCACCCTAGTGATGATTTTTAGAGAGAATTCTCTCTTCTCTATTTTAGTGAGAGAAATTAATGAGAAAAATGAAAGGTTTAAGGCCTTTTAGGCTGGTTTTGGCCTATTTATATCCCTCCCCAAACGACGTCGTTTTGAGAAATGATCATCAGCGTATTTAGTACAGGGGTAAATCTCGCCTGTGGTCCTTTCACTTTGTAATTTTTATAATTTAGTCACTGGAAATTAATTGATGTGTATTTTAATTTGGTCTTCAAATTTTATTTTGTTTATATTTTAGTCACTAAATGGTTTATATGTATTTTAGGAAAAATATTCATTTAGTCCTTTAATTTTAATAATTTATATTTTAATCCTGAATAGTTATTTATGGTTAAATTACATTTCCAGTACCTAGATTTTGTGTTATTTTTATATATGGCCATGAATTTTAATTATATTATAATTTAGTCCCCCAAATTTTAATATTTTTAATTTTAAATATTATTAATGGTTTTTTATAATTTTAGTACCTATAATATTAATTATTAATTATTTATTGTTTTTGTCTTTATCTTTGTCAATTTTATAATTTAATTACTAAATTTAACATGTTTATTATTTTAATCATGTATTTACATATTTGTTAATTTATTATATCGTAATATATTTTAAATATTGTTTTACTCGAGTAATTTATAGAAACACGCCTTAACTTACAAGGAGTGTGTTTCTAAGGATTATTCGGATAAAATAATATCTCATTTTTATTCTTCTAAAAAATGTCATAATTTAAATATTATTCAAGTTTGCCAATTTTCATATTTAAATGGCGTATAATCGTGTAAGTACCAATTTTTTGGCGTTGTGGGGTGCTAATCATTCCTCACACGTAACCGACTCCCAAACCTTTTTTAAAATGAATCTCTGGTCAAACGCATATCAATTTTTTATCTTTTAAAATTATATTTCTTAAAATTATTTTAAAATGTATTTTTTTAGGTATTCGACTTATTTAACCCAAAGGTCGATTGGTGACTCCAAATTGTATTTATTTAAAACAAGACATGTTCCCAATATTAAATTGATCGGTTCCCAAAAAAGCCCTAAAAAGGCCGACTGCGGACCATTTCGACAAGTCTTTTGATTTGATTAATGTAAACATATCATCATTAAAATTATTATATGACGGCCAAGTCTACTTACCTTGTCGAATTACGAATAATTATCATTGTCATAGGCATGATACCATCATTCAGGGTTTATATATAAATCTCATACAAAATTGAACAGTAAATCACTCTATGGTCTCATTCAAAACTAATGTTCATCATTTCCCCAACCTAATTATCTCTTCTTTTGTATTTACAAAATCACCATCTACAATTCTCATTCGTCAAAAGAAGTGAACAGCCAAACACGATCACAGCCATATCTATCCCACCAACAAAGATAAATAATTAAGTTTATTTATCAAATTGAAATCAATATTTATTATTAGTTTTTTATGGAACGTCTTAAAAATTATGTTAAGAAAATGTTTTTTCGAAAATTCATATCATTTCAATGGGTGGTGTGATCTCCTACACGGCACAACAGAGTAATGCAAAATAAGAATCAATGGAGCTTCTACACGTGGCCTAAAAGTCAACAGTTTTAAGCTACGACAGAGTTAGGCTACACTTGCTCAAACCGTCTCTATTATTAGGTCCACGCGTTATTCTTTGACAATTTCTGTTTTTTTTTAAAAAAAAAGTGAAATAAAAAAACACTCTTTTTATTATTACTTTATTTGGCGGATTTTGTGTTCCACGAGCTAAAAAGCCATTTATTATACATAATACAAAACTAATTTTTTTTAAAAAAATGTGATGAGCTGTCAAGAAGGCATAACTAAATCAAATGGTAAACTACACGTTTAGTATTGAAATTATCATTTTTATTCAGTTTTAATATATAAAATTTATTCTTTTTAAAATCATATATGTCGTTTAGTTTAGAATTCAATTTGTTACTCCACCATTAAAAATTTAATGATATCGATGAAGTAAAATTTACATTGCAAGACGCGTGAAATATCTAAAAAGGGAAAATAATTTCACGTCATCGCTATCGTTAAGTTTTTAATGATGGATATCAAATTGAAACCTAAACTAGACGTTAGATATAATTTTTAAAAAAAATAGAGTTTAGATACTAAAATAAAATAAAAAATGATATTTTAAATACTAAACGTGTAATTTATTCCTAAATCAAATATGGGAAGTGAGAGTCCACCTCAGCATATTAAGGTTAGAATTTGGTTGGTGTGAGTCCCCACCTAATCTTCTTAACTACTAATACATCTCTTGATTTGATGCAAATCCAAGTAGTAATAAATTAATTGTATGCACTAATCCTTCTATTTATTTATGTTTACACCCAATAATAATCAAGTTTAAAATCCCCATACTCCATTTTCATTCTTAATTGTGCTATCGAGGAAGGGCAATCAAGTGGGGTGAGATTATAAATTTTATATACAAATTTGTGATTAATATGTGTGTGTGTACAATTTTTTTTTAAAATCAAAATATTTTTTAGTTTTTTTATTTTAAATTAAGATAATGTTTGAAGGGGAGAGAGTAGAGGCCGCTAAATTAGAAAAAAAAAATAAAGTGTATGGAATACTATTTAGAAAAATAAGGTTATTTGAACTATAAATGAGTAAAATTATCTCAATCTATCGAGATATATGGCCTAGGACCATCTTAGTGATTGTTATATTAGTATATTATTTGATACAATATTTTCTTATTTGTCATTAAAGTAATAAGAATGATCGGAAATTTTGGGTATATATATATATATATATAGTGTAACATCCTAAATTCAATTTGTTACATGATGGGCTTAGTATGTTATAGTGAGTCACCGAAGCAGTTGCCACTTTAAAATTTTTCCTTGTGATTTAAATACATTACAACATTTATGAATCCCAAATATTTAAAGACCCAAAATGATGATAAAACAATCTTACAAAAACTAGAGTTTCATTATACAAGTATTTTTCAAAACAATCCAAAATATAAATATTGTTATAGACCAAATACACAGGGCCGGCCCCAATACCTGTGCCACCTGGGCCTTAGCCCAGGATAACAATATTTGAGGGGCATCAATTTTGCACATATATTTGATCATATTCTTGGCTCCATAAAAGAGCCTTGTCTTGCGGCACTGAACTCTGTAAAGGATTACTCAGCTCCAGATTTTCTTCTCTCTTTTTAGCTTTAATTTAAAAAAAACATAATCGTTGGGTTTTCGTTGGAGTTTTTGGACAAAATGAGTTAATGAGTATTCTTTGGATGATGTTACTATCCTGAAAAAAAAGTTACATTCTTTTTCTTTGGGTGAAAAGTATTGAGATTACACCAATCTGAGTTATTTGGGTGATGGGTTTTTCTTTTTGAATATTCGAAAGCTTGCCTCTTTTGTTTTTCTTTATTTACATCGATGGCTTTTGATTTCTATTTGCATTTCTTTATTCAGGGGAATTAAGGTAAAATAGAAATGGGTTTTCTGCAATGTAGTTTTAGTTGTAGAAAAAAACGTAAAACTTAGGCATAAAATGTATTAAGTTCCCTTTTCATCTAGAATCAAAGCTTTATGAGTTTAGTTCACTTTGTTTAACAAATCTAGTGCTTATAGTTTGATTGTTTGAATTTTGATTGTGTAGTGGCAAACTTAGTTTGATGGGGAAAAAACAGTGGCTAAATAATTTCGTTCAAGATATTTTTTAGAGCGATTCTTGCTGATTATTTTGATTTTATCATTAATTTTCCAGATCAGTTGATTGTGAGAAAGAATAAGTCAACAACGTAAACTTCGGTCACCGATCAGGTTGTATCTTTCCTTGCTAATATATTTGTTTTATTATTTACTTACGACTATATTTGTTTTATTGATTACTTTTAAATATGTTACCTCAAAAACAACCATCGGGTGACCAAAATAGAAAACGAAAAAAACAAGAACAAGAAATACGATACAAGTATAGGGGAATAAAATTATTATCTCGCCCAGGACATTAAAATTAATTGGACCGACCCTGCAAATACATACAAGAGTCTTATAGATATATATGTCCACTAAAATATTCATACATTATACTATAAATATAGATGTTGAAAATCATGCAGTGATCATGCTCCACGGACTAGTCAAATCAATTATTTTTTAAAAAAATCATTTTGACTTTAATGTCATATCCATAACATATGGTGCAAAGCTCTCTTAATGTTATTTTTTTCATTCACAAGACTTTAACTTAATACTTTATTAAGCTTGTGGTTCCCCTATATAGTTTTTAGAAATCTGATTAAAATAGGGATCACGACGACTAAAAATAAAGATGATTCAAGAAAGCAAACATTATGTTGTCACATCCGAAAGGATCCGAACACGTAAAATCTCTCTCCAACTCTAATGCATAATTGATTTAAATATCTAAGTGTCCAAAACCCAAATTAAGTAACATCTTACTTGCCTTAAAAGTCCATTTTATTTTCATAAGAACCCTCTCTATGTAGTATGGACTCTCATTTTCGTCCGACCCCATTATAATATGTTATATAATATAAACATTTTATTGTTATATATACATATATTATATTACACTATACGTATTATTATTATTATTATTATTATTAAATTACAAATTTTGTGTCAGGCCCAACCCAAATTACAAATCCAGAAGCCCAACAATCGGTAGACCCGGCAACAGCAGACCAACTTGGACCGGTCCAGACCCGACCCGAGACCCGATTCAGACCCGAAACGACCTAACCCAAAGCATCTAGGGTTTTTTCGAACCCTAGCCCACCTCCTCAGCGCCGCATAGTCTCCTCACACCCGTTCCAATCGCTTCCAACAATACTTCTGAGTTTCCCGACGACGTGACATGGTAGGACTCCAAAGCCAACCAACAAACAACAAAGAAAGTGTTTTAGTCCTATTAGAATTCTAAAACCAAACCAAACATAGGGTTTTTTAGCCCTATAAATGCATGTAAAACTCACACGAAAAAGGGGTAGAACCAGGAGCATCAGATTCGAATGTAAAAGAAGGGGGAAAACATAGAGAGACAGAGGGAGAGATACGAACAGAAAGAGCAAATAACGAAGGCAACCAACGTTCGAATAACCAGCAATCAACAGAGAAATAAAAGAGAGAAGAAACATACCATGGTCGTCGAAGCTTTCCCAACCGTCACCGAAACTCGGGTTTTTCGAAGGTAACCATTTTAGATCTAGGCCAATTGTTTGAGGTTTAGATAAAAGAGAGGTTGGATCTGGGCTTAGGAGGATAGATGATTAATTTGAGGTACTTTGATGTTTTTCGACCACCGTTCACGGTGGCCTGCGGCGGCGGAGAACGTCGATAAACGGCGGCTGGCGGTGATCGACTATCCCTTTGGTGGAGGGTTTTTAGAGAGAAGCAAAAGCGAAAGAATGAAAGATGGGGAGGCATTAGGGCCGATTTTGACATATTTATATCCCTCCCAAAACAACGTCGTTTTGGATAGAGACCTCTGTGTAATTTCGAGAGTGGGTAAATCATTCATGCAATCCCTGTATTTTGTAATATTTACGATTTGGTCACTAAATTTGATTTTTATGTATGTTGATTTGGATTTCAAATTTTATTATGTTTACATTTTAATCAATGCTTTGTATATGATTTAATTGTTATTTAGTCCTCCATATTTCGTATTTATTTTAGTTTAGTCTGTAAATATTATTTATGGGTTATTTTCATTTATGGTGCCTATATTATTTAATATTTACGATTTGGGCTCTGATTTATTTTGTAATTACTGTTTAGTCATTTTAGTTTCTGTTAATACCAGTTTAGACCCATAAATTTTTGTTTTTGATATTTTAGTCCTTTAACCTTTTGTTTTTGCTATTTTGATTCTTGACATTTTTAATTATTTATTATATATATATATATATGTTTTTTTATTTTATTTTATTTTATTTTAATTTTAATTTTTTTTATTTCTTTTAACATTGTTTATATATATATATATATATATATATATGTTTTTTTTACACACTTTTATTTTTTTAAAGACTGAACATTTTTCTTCATTTTTATTTTTATTTTCTTCTTAACATTTTTATTTTTATTTTCTCAATTTATTTATTTATTTTTTCTCTCTTCGATTTATTTAATATTTATTTTTCGATCTATCCTTTTTTGACCTTTTAGGGGTAATTTCAATCGACCAAATGTAATTTTGAATTGAATTTTTAAATTTTAATTTTAATTTTAATTTTCGCAACTAAGATAACCGACAAATTAATTGGTACCAAAAGGGCAGTACAAATGTGTTAATCCTTCCTTGACTGAAACCGACTCCCGAACCAGACACATTTATTGTAAAACACAGATCAGGTAAGATGGTGTCCGATCAGCCTAAATATTTCTTTAAAATGATCGGTGCAGCTCTAACACATTTCATTTAAGTCAAAGCCCAATTCCGGAACCTCTCGAAAGACGGCTGCGACATGAAACACCTAGAAACCTCTCGAAAATCAATCCTAATTAAGCAGTAGTACAATGATTTGGATAATCAAAGTGTACGTGTACATAAAGATTTGGACTCACAAATAGCAATATAATTTCTTACAATATGATTGAGATTAAAGGATCACGTAATGTTGAACTCAGACTTGTTCTTAATTATAACTTTACCTATTTTGTTTGTCTTTTTTTAAAAATGTCAATAAGCTTTGCTGAGTGGTTTAATTAGTACTTGAGTTTTATTTGGTAAACCAGATTTTGTACAATCTCCATGGATTTAATTTCCCATTTGCTTCCTAATTTTATTTTTCAATTTGTCGGCGCCGGTAAATTTAACTTTTTCAACCTATTTAATAGTTGTCATAAATTAAGAAGCACATGCCCAAGTCAGCTGCATCATAATTTTTTTAGTCAAAACTGCACATGCTAAATTAAAAACCTAATTTCGATAATGAATATATTATTAATAAATTTTGAGAATAGTGGTGTATTTTTAATAAGAATATTTGATTTTAAATTTGAATACAATATTATCAGGAGAAACTATCATATATTATTTTGGGTAAACTACCTATTAGTCACCTAGTTATTCATACGGTCACTTAATTTTTTTGGTAAACTATACGTTTAGTATCTAAACTATCAGTTTTAGTCCATTTTAGTACCTAAACTTTTATTTTTTTTTCAAAATCATACCTAACGTTTAGTTTTTGTTTTATTTTAGTACCCTGCCGTTAAAAACTTAACGAATGGGCTGACATGGCATAAATCCGGTGGAAAAACGACTAATTCGAACGGTGGATCACAAGAGAATGACGAGTCGACCAATGTAATTCAGTTTCAAGCACATCGGACGGTGGATCATGGAGATCGGAGGATGAAGAAATTGAAGAGTCCATCGCAGATTTGGGGAGATTGAGGCGCTTCCCGGTGCGGACTGAAAATTTTGGGCTTCATCAACTTACTAATGTGACGACTGAAGACTGTAGATGCAGTGGCCGATGAACTCGTCTGCTAAGTTTTTAACGGCGGGGTACTAAAATGAAACATAAACTAAACATTAGGTATGATTTTGAAAAAAAAATGAAAGTTTAGGTTCTAAAATGGACCAAAAGTGATAGTTTATGTACTAAATGCATAGTTTACCTTTTTTCAAAATTAACAATAAACTTATATTTTTGTATCATTTTGGTCACTTGTCATTAAAAAATAAACATGATTACATGCATAACATTACCTTATGGTGACACGTCAACATCTCCATTAGTTTTTTAACGGTGAGTGACTAAAACGGAACAAAAATGTAAGTTTAATGATGATTTTAAAAAAAAATAGTTGGGTGACCAAAATGGAACCATGAGATAGTTTAGTGAATAATTACATAGTTTACCATATTATTTTGTTTTTTTCAACAATTTTGGTAATACACAAATGCTTACAAAGAAGATGATGTTATATGCATATAGTGGTAATAATTTACCAGATCCAATTTTGATTAATTAATGATCAAGTATGCTTCGAATCGTTTAAGATTAATTTTGATTATTCATAAAAAATGAAAATAAAAAAAGTGAAGGACGAATTGGGAATTTGACTTTTATATTGACAGTAAATGAAATTATAAATGTCTTTATTAACAAATTTTATTTTTTTCATTCGTTTAAGTTGTAAAAATTAGCTGCTAAAACTGACAAATAGTGCATATTCAACCGTGTGAAATTCATAGTATAAAAAGAATATATTAAAGTATTCTACGCGTCTTTGTACCGTAGGCTTACAAGTAAATTAATCATTCTACTATTAAAGTAGGTAATTTAGTCAAAATCTACATTTATTAATATTTAATAATAATTTGAATATTATTCGATAGAAAAAAAGGTAAAACATTAAAGTTACAATATTAAAATTATAATGTCTCTCTAAAATCTTAAAAATTATAAGATATAAACTTATAACCTCTTAAATATTATAATAATCAATTTTTTTTTTTAATTTTTAAGGGTAAAATATGTAAATAATATTTTAATTATAAGATATTTCTCATTACATTCTTTAGATATAAACTTAAACTTACTATTTTAAACAGATTTGAAGATTGGGTTGAATATAAACGAACAACCATAAATGAATATATTACTGAACATTCGCAAACGTAAATGAAAGAACGAGTCATTAGTTCGTCTTTATTCATTTAATTAAACAAACATAAAGTATTGTTCATGTTAGTTTAATAAAGAAATGAACATAAATGAACTTCTCACTGAACGATTCGTGAACGGTTCGTTGAACATTCAATTTTCGTTTACAGGCCTAACAATAATACAATCACTGGTTTATACTTTTTTTTGTATAACCATTGATATCTAACTCATTAACTAACTAAGATTGAGTACTATAAAAGCTCACTACGAAATCGCTTTCGTAACCCGATTTATTTTATATGTAACAAGTTCTAACTTTGAACATTGTTTAATGAATTTAATTACTCGGCTCATTAGATAAACTAATAATTAATATACTTAAATTCATAACTACATGGGAACAAAGGAGTTTATGACCCCCACAAAACCTAGGAAAATTATCAATAGTTGGAAATTTTAAGAACTTTTATTTTACTCCCCCAAATTTGGAAAAATTATCATTATGTCTCTTAAATTATCTAAAATTTTAGTTGGCCACTCAAAAATATTTGAAAATTTGTTTTATTCTCTTAAAATTTGACAATAATAAATATTTAAAAAATTAAATTAGAATTCTAGAAATATAAATTTTATATATACAACATAAACTATCATAAACAAAATCACAAATATGTAAATTTAAACTTATTTATTAAAATAGTAGTTTCTCTTATAAGTAAAAGTTTCAAAATCAACAAAGCATTGATGAGATATGCTTGATATATACCCACTTAAACTTAATCTTTTATTGAGTTTTTATTTTAATATTATTTTTAATTTTTATTTCTCAAATCAGAACTCTTCGTTTCATCTGTTGCTATAGTATTTCAAATAAAAATAAAAGTAAAATAAATTACATCAAAGGAAACTAAAATTTGATATTTTCTCTAAAATTTTGAATTATTGAAAATTGATAATTTTCAAAATTCTCACATAATATTTTAAATACTTTTAGGGTCTTATTTTATTTTATAAATAAAAGATAAATTCACATTTAATTAATAAAAACTAATTTGAAAACTATGAATCACTAAAAAAAAGTGTGATAATAGAGTATTATAAAGTTCTTGAAATTGCCAGCTATATTTATCGTGTGAAATGGAAATTTCCATGAAATTTCATTGCCCATGTTCTTCATCTTTTTGACCTTTTCAGTATCTAAAGCCCAAATGGGTGCTTTCCTCTGAATTTCGCGTTCTAAAATTAAAATCGCTTTTAATCCTCTTGCGGTTACCTAAAGTTAAAACAAAGGGTAAATTACAAATTTCATCACTGAATTTTATTCTCTCTCCTATTTTGCTCAATAAACTTTAAAAGTTTTCAATTTCTTCACTGAATTTAATAGATTAAGTTTTTTTTATCACTCCGTTGTTGAATAATTAAAAGTGCTAAAATGGTGTCGTTTTAAAAAGATAAATTTTTATCAAAACGATATCGTTTTGCATCTATATAATAACTCATTTATAATGCCGTTAGTGAGAAAAGGCCGAGTGACAAAAAAATTCAATGTATTAAGTTTAATTATCAAATTTGTAATTTACTTAAAAAAAAACTGTATAATGTACATTTAATCATGCTAAAATACCCAATATGTCAAAGTACTGCCATTTCAATACAAAACCCAACCTAAACTAATTCACACTTATGCTCGTGTTTAAAAGTAGATAAGGTCTAACTCATCAAACGATTTTAATAATTAAAACAACAACTGTTATTCTTATAGATATTTCAAATTCAAATGGTAGTTAAAATATCAATGGCTAAAACAAATTCTAAATAATTAGTCACATATTTTGAACAGATAGAGATATGGCTAGGAAAGGTACATAAAATCAATTCCAATTCTATTTTGTATTTTCAAACAGGTAGATATGGGTGAGAAAGCTACATAAAATCACAAAGACAAATTCAATATGGGATTTACCCAATCAAGGCTTCCCTGACAAGTGCCTTGCCGGCGACGGATCTTGAAGCTCTTCATCAAGCTCCTCTATTTAAGCTCCCTTTAACCCCTTTGTTCCACTTTCTTAACGGCCTTCCCTTCTTTTCTTTTCATTTTCTTCTGCAAAACCTCAGCTTCACATATCCCATACCTCTCTCTCTTTGCTCTTCCTGTTATTTATACTTGTTTCTTTCTGGGTTTGTTTCTGTATGGAAGAAGCTATAGTTTTTAACAAGGGAGACGAACTCATGGATTTGCCTCCTGGTTTTCGTTTTCACCCCACAGATGAAGAGATCATCACTTATTATCTCACCGAGAAGGTGATGAACAGCAGTTTCAGTGCAACCGCTATCGGTGAAGTTGATTTGAACAAGTGTGAACCTTGGGATTTGCCCAGTAAGCTTTTCTTCTTTCTTAATATTTTCAGCTTAACTCATGTGTTTTGTGAATTTGAATCTAATCTTTGTTCATTTTTGGTTTAATTTTGCAGAGAAAGCCAAGATGGGTGAGAAGCAATGGTACTTCTTTTTCCAGAGAGACAGGAAGTATCCGACAGGGATGAGAACTAACCGTGCAACCGAAGCCGGTTACTGGAAGGCAACCGGAAAAGACAAGGAGATTTTCAAAGGCAGAGGATGTCTTGTTGGGATGAAGAAGACGCTTGTTTTCTACAAAGGGAGAGCCCCAAAAGGAGAGAAATCAAATTGGGTAATGCATGAATATAGACTTGAAGGCAAATTCTCTTACTATAATCTCCCCAAGGGTGCAAAGGTACATATTTTTTTACCCTTCTTTTTACTGTTTTGTTGGTTGAGTGGTTACTTTTCATGGGGTATCTTTCTTTGCTTTTGTGTAAATGAAGAATCTATGATGATGTTATCATGTTCCTAAACTTGTGTTGTGTTCTTTGTTGCAGGATGAATGGGTTGTTTGTAGGGTTTTTGATAAGAATACAGGGATCAAGAAAACTAATGTTCAAGACCATCATCAGCAGCAGCTGTTGAAAATGAATTCTTTCGGTTGTGATGATCTTATCGATTATGCTTCGCTGCCTCCTCTCATGGATCCGACTTACTCCGGTTTCATCGACGGCGATAACAAATTCAAGTCCGGCATAGCCCTCTAACATCCCAACCATGAATAATCACCATGACCAGACCCTTCTTCAAGTTCCTGCAAATAATCATTTTGGAAGCTCTAGTAGTAATATTTTCAACCCACAAATCCCAGTCTTCTTCCATCAAGGTGCCTCGAATTCGGCCTACTTGCACCAAGGGAAGATCGGAACCGGCATCCATCAGGCAATGTTATCGAAACAGAACCGACAGTGCAAGGTCGAACAGTTCTCGTCGAACCAATCCATGGTCAGTCTCTCACAAGACACCGGGCTCAGCACTGAAATCAACAACAAACGAGATTTCATCGGTTGTTTCGAAGAACAATATCGAGCTCGGTATCAGCAAATCCTTTGAAGATCTGGGTTGTTTATGGGACTACTAGATGAAATGATGACCATCATCATCAACAAGTGTGACTTGTTAATTTTCCTAGGAAAATGTCATGGTTTGAACTTTGAAACAGTCTTTTTTTCCAGTTAGGTAAATTACTTATTAGTTTGGAAAGTTTTGGGGGTATACAATCTGTATAGATATAGATTCATGGTGTTAAAATATTTTTCAATTTTCCATTACATTTTCAAACAGATTTACGTCTGAGAAATGTTTATGTACATGAATTCCTTCTTCTGGTAGTGAATTTATTCTTTTTTGTTTTGTTTTTTCTTTTTAATTTCAGCATTAAATTTCTCATTGATTCCATGATCACATGTTCCGATCAAATTCCCACTAAAAACCAAACATACATTTAAGGTTGTTTATTTTGTGTTGTTTTCAACTGTCTGTTAAACGAAAGATGCACCTTCCTTTCATCTAATGTAATTAATGTTTCAATTTATTAAATTATGTAGACAATCTTTTGTATTTAATTATATTCCATTTGTTAAAAAATACAATAATTGTAGAAAGGAATAATTAACATTGGATTTCAAGAATGACATAAATATTATTTTCTTATTCTTTTGGTTTCCCCTAAACACATTAAATTAAATTTATTAATTTTCTTTAAAATAATAGGTATACAATTAATCATTGACAACACACACCTTGCAGATACTATTCAAACTCGAAATCTCTAAAGAGAACAACACTTCCTTATGTCATTGAGGACATTCAATGAATTCTATCTAGTCAGTGAATTAGATGATATTATATTAAAAATTAAATAAAAATATATATATACAATACAACTACATCAAATATAATTTTTTTTTAATTAATTACGTTAATTGAACTTTACTGCTTGAATTAGACAAGATCGTGAATCACATAAAACAGTTCATTAATCACCATAATCTCTGCACCCAATGTGCATATCCCCTGACAATAACAATCCCACAATGTTTCTTAAACAACAATGCTTGAACTTAATCTTCTGTCTCAAGTTCTGTCATAATTAATTATTACATGTGCCTCCCTTAAAACCTTCAATCAATATACCTTTTTCATCAGCTTAGCTGTTTTTTTTGGTACAACTTTCTTCCAAGTTGATTTTCTTCATTTAATTACGGAAATAAATCCATGTAAGTTGCATACATCACATAAGTTTCTTTCACATAACATGTATGATTTTTTTTAAAAAGAAATGAGACGAATTCGAATTAAATGCATGTAACATATTTAATAATCATCTCAAGTTCAGATACGTATATGTTTATGATACTGAAAAAATAAGAACAACAATGCACATATAATGTTTAAAACATGTTGAATATCTGTCCTAGTAATGTTAATGAAATGATGGAATGTGTTGTTTTCTATTTTTTTAATGAAGTTTACTAAAAAGAAGGTTAGAGATCAAAATATGTAACAGAAAGGCAGGAAAAAAACATGATGAGAGAAAAAGAAAACTGAAAGAGAGAATCGGTTATTAAAAGAGAAGAAAGGTTCATGTGATTGTTGTATATACATTGAACCATAAAGTCTTTTCTTTTACATTTCTATTGAAACCAAAACTTTCGTCTACTCTTTGGAGATTCATGCTTTCAGGAAAGTTCAACAAAACCCTAATAATAATAATAATAATAAATAACAATAATCTTTTTACTAAGCAATGATAAAAATAATATGTTAAATTATTATGAATATTAATATATCTTTTCGATAAATTTGAGATGAATATAAAATATTTTTTTAAGGATTCTCAACATTTTGATAATATAAATTCATATGTCTAAATATGCAATACTCAATTTTAGATCTAAAGAAAAAATAACAATTGCCTAACTACGGAGAACAATTAATTTATGTCGAATATAAATATTTTAAATATAAACACTATACAAATATATAAATGATAAGATTGAACAAAGAAAATGAAAATAGCCCTAACTTGTTGCATGAAAATAGGGTATACCAACCAATTGCCAGCCTCCACCGCGTTATTTATTTAATTATTTATATTTTGTATTTCGTTTGTCAGCTTTTCAAAGTAAACGTCCTTTCAGGCTTTCACCCCCTTGGAGGGCCACTGTTCACGATCGCACCGCCCTTCACTTGGTTCAGTGTTTTTTTAATACTTAATATAAATTTTTTTAATTATATTATTTTTTTAAATAGGTGTCTAAAATTTTTATCAATCTAAATATATAACGTTATAAATATTATCATTTTAAATGTTTCATCCGTAAAATTCGTTAAAAAATCTTGTTAAGTGACACATATTATATTTATATAATTTTGAAATTTTATTTTGTAAAAAAATAAAAATATTATTAAAAAAAACCTTCATCAGCCTGTGTGCCCCATTTCCCTCACCTGATTGCTTTTCAGTTTTCCATTACCAAATGAATAAATGTCAAACGATCCAATAAACAATTGACCAAATGGTCAGACAGTTGGCTGCTATAGTCGGTTAAATGATTAATTATCACGATTGACTAGAGTGATTTAAGAGATTGAATATTTAAGATTTTAGGGTTAGGGATTAAAGTGTAGAGATTTAGAAAATTTAGGTTTTAAGATGATAACAAAAGTTAAGACTAGTCAATGGGTGGTCGACGATGTATGAGTGACCAGAGATGATTGACGGTTGGAGTAAAGAGGATTAGGATAAGAAATTTTAAGAATTTAGGGTCACTTTTTAGATTTTAAATTTTTTACAGTTTTTTTTAAATTTAATTTTATGTTTTGTGATCACCATTTTTTTACAACTAGACCTCAAGCCCAAAACAAGCCAAACCTAATTAAACCCGACTGACCCAGGGCCCAACTAAGATCCAATCCAGGTCTAACCCTAACCCTAACCCTTATTGGTAGCCGCCCCTTCCCTCTAACCAGAGGCTACCCTTCTCTGCCCCAATGTCCGAAAAGTACTTCACGCACGCCACCACCATAAGCTCCCACTCCACGCTACCTGCAGAAAACAACATGCAAGATACGATGAAACATCATTTCTTTTTCTCCTGTAAATGGGTATGAAAACCCTAAACAAAAATCATTTATTTAACCTAATTTAGACTGACTCATATAGCGCATCTTACTTTAATAAATGAGTTTCTCAACAGAGATTTTATGTATGCACAAAGCCTCAAACTTAAGACCTACTTAAAAGATACCAAACTGCTTACATATAGAACTAATTTCCATGATAGCTTTCATGTTTATTAAAAACAATATTTTAGATCCTTATGAATCTATCTAACTCGTATCATTTCACAAAACTACATGTATTTCTCTCTACAACATTAAGGATTGGGTACTTATGAATCTGACGTGGAACACAAGTTTGTTTTTTAGAGTAGTTTGAGGATACATAATGTTATATTTATCGGGGTTGTCACCAGACAAGAAAAAAGATCGTCGCCAATTGCATTCATTTCAATGCAGTGGAGATGCCCTCCCCTTGAACGGGTGAAGGTGAACACTCACAGAGCGGTGAAATGAGGTAATGAGTTGTTGCATGATTGTCACACCTCAATTTAGGAGCTGAATTTTATTAATTTAAGTAAATTTAAAGGACTAAATTACAAGTTCTAGAAACTTGTAGTTTGGTTTTAAAACTATGGGAATTTCAGGGACTTAACCTTGAATTTTCCTATTTTTCCTTGGCAGTGAAAAATAAATCCTCGATATAGAGCAAGCCAACCCAAAAACTTCCCCCCAAATTATTTACCCTATCCGTCGCAACCCCCGCCGAATCAGTACCATTTGGCAACCGTTGGAGCGCACTGTCACCCTCAGCTGACTTACCGACAACCATATCCCAAGCATTCCCATGGCGTGATTCGGCGTCATTCGGCACGAATCGAAGCTTGAATCACAGTTGAAATCCTTCACCCCGTCACTTGGTTTTTCGACGATTCCGGTCACCTCGGCCATCGTCGTGCCTCACCGCCATTACCATTGTTTTCACTAGCCATTCCTGATCAAAACCCAAGGCCCTCTTCATTGTCCACCGTCGTCCATCGTGGGTAAGAATCTGATCGTTTGATTCGATTATTTTTCTCGGTGTTTTGGCTTGAAAGTGGGTTGTTTTGAGTTGTTTTGGTGTTTGATTGCTCGTAGGAAGAATCGACCGGTCAAAACAGCCCCTGCCCTTATCGCACACGCCGCCACGCGCCGACAGTGCGAGTGGGATTTGTATGTCGCTCCAGGAAGCTTCTAGAACTAGTCCAGTTAAATCAAGTCTGTTTGACCCGATCGAGTCAACCTGGATTGTGTAAACTCGTTCGAGTCAACCCGTCGAGGCAACCCATTGACTTTGACTGTTGACCCTGGCCGTTGACATCGACTTTGACTCACAAAGTCAAAATTTTTGAAAAGTCATATTTTATGTTTTTCGACGTTCTGAGTATGTATCTAAAGTCTGTTTCTCCAAATTCAATCCCGGTAAGCTGTTTTTCAGCATTTTACCTTTTGATTCGATCTGTTTTTCGTAATTAAGCCTCGTTTTCGGGTGTAATTTATGTTTATATGTATCCGAGATATGGTTGGACGTTGTATTAAAGTTTAAGGGTGATCGAATGGAGTTTAAATGGTCGGTCTATATGGCTCATAAATCGAGGTAATACTTTACTACCTTTTGTAAGTTTTTCGGAACACATTGATAATTGGTAAATGCGTGAATGAAAATGATTGGTCAATTAGGTGTATTTGATTATCATTGGACTTAAACGGAATATGGAATAAAGGCAGAACACTGTAGAAGACTCAAACTGCTTACAAAAGAAATTGGTAGACCGATCGGAAATAATTCTAAGTTCATGGACTATGTAGTAATAAATTGATTCAGAATCCAAAATTTTGATTAATTTCTTTAAAGCTTAAATGCGGGGAATACTTGATTAAGAAATTACGAAAATACCATTAAGTTGTAAAAATGGTATGTATTGATCTTGATAGTGGAATTACCCCGAGAATATGTATATTTACCTGATAAAATTTATGATGCACCTATTAACTCCTAATTTATCTGGAAAATATATTTTAATCAGTTTTAAACCTTAGAGAAATCACAAAGCCTATAAACTCTGTTTATTGAATAAACACTTGAAGCCTAAGTTATCAGAAGTAATGTCACTGACAACATTAAATGAAATGACGATAATACTCTTAAAGTGTAAAAAGGACTATGGTTGACTATGATAATGGATACGACCTGAGAACTTATATTTTGATCCACTTGAACCTTGGAATCACCGATTAAATTCATGATCTATTTGGAATACCCCTGAAGTGTAAAATGATCCGAAGTACGTCTAAGCTCTGGAATAACTAAATACCCTCAGCTTTGAACTGAGTAAATCAACCTCGAATACCAAAAGGACTATATTATATGATCAAGTTGAACTGAATGGAACTACTGTATGTATCCATATTTAGAGAAACAACCGAATTACTCTGGAAACTCCGAAGTGATAGGGATAAACTTAACTAATAAATGACCTAAGTACCCTCAAAGACCTAGAATTAAGTGAATGACTTTGATAAGTCTTGAAACGCTAATGAACCTATATGTTGTACTGTCCATAAGGGTGTTGAACCAAGAATCAAGCACATTGACATTTCTTGATATTGTTGCAATACATAAATGAGTTAAATACCATTGGAATACATGTTCGTTTCCCTAAGATCAATTCAATGATGATTCTAAAGATGATCAGTTCGACAAGAGTTGTCAGTATTAAAGTGTGAATACCATTAAGGTGTATCGATTTGACCAGTTGACAGGTATCAGTGTTGAGATTTGTTCAATTAGAGTTAACTCGATATCTTGATAAATCTATATGAATCTTAGTTATCATGAATCATTGTCTCACTCATTTTAGATTAAATTACTAAGAATTCTCTAAGAACCAAATGTCCAAAATGCTTCTGATTTCCTGAATAATAGAATCACTTATGTCATACCTGAAATCTCAAGTAACTCTAATGCAAAAGATTTTGAGTATCTTCCCGATTACTTGGTGTCTTTGAAAGATACTCATACTCTATGATCTTGATAAATCATTTTTTGAATGATTGATGACTCTGTTAGCTATCAAACCCCTTTTTATAGGGATTTTGATTTTGAAATCATATTAAATTACAAAAGTTTCATGGTCCCCTTACATGATAAATATCAAGTACCTCCAAAGAATATCTGGATCCTCTAGTGTGATCCTTATGTGACATTTAAATGTTTTACATGTTTTAAAACGTGATTTTCTGAAATTTTGGATTTACTGATATTTTGATTTACTTTTAACTGAACTATGGCCACATGATATGTGTCCTTTGATTACCTATTTTCACTGGAAAATACCATCGTTACTGATTTATGGATCATGGAATATACTATTTTATGAACTATATTTACCTGAAATTGTTATATGGTTTCCTGTTTTCATTGGAAAATATAATCGTTCCTGATTTATGGATCATGGAATCTACTGGTTACTACTTGAACTATTTTATTGGGACATTATCTGGGTAGGCTTGAGTGTAGAGGTCCAGCTCTGATCAAGCTGGTAAATCCTTACGGGCCTAAGGTGACCCTTGGATAGGCTCCGAGGCCCCGATAAACTTTCTTTGGTAGGATCTTAGGCCCCAAGGCACTCTCTTGGGTAAATCATGGGACTGCATATAGTGTACGGGTGGAGGGCAATTATGTGGTTTAATTCATTGTCAGTCTTACGAGATTTTACTGGATCACGATCTTGATATTACAGTTTACTGATAAATCTGATTTCTACTAGATACTGCATGGGTAGGATTCTGGAGTATGGAAGTTCAGCTCTAATAAAGCTGGTAAATCCTTACGGACCTAAGGAGACCCTTGAGTAGGCCCATAGACCCCAAGGTACTCCCTAGGGTGGCTCATTTGTTGTGTGCTTAGGGTAAATCCTTATGGATGTAGTTCTGAGAAGCTGCAAATGGTGTTCGGTTGGAGGGTATTACTGTGTTTTTAAAATATGTTTTAAACTATAAACGTTTTTAAAGGATTTATATATGTTACTCCTCTATTTTGTTGGAACACACTAGACATCCTATTCTAATCTCCTGAACTTGGTCCTCTGAATGTTTCTTTTAAACTGAAATCTTCATGTATTTTACTTGAAGAAATATCAGTGGAACCTCAGCTTATCCCGAAATCCTGTAGACGTCTGAATCAACAAGGAAATATTATTGTTTTTTCATTTACCTGCATGTCCTTCAGCATCACTTGGTAGTTCTATATTACTGAGCTTCCCAAAGCTCACTTTTTTACTAACCTTTTCAGGCTAAAAGAATTGATCTAGTACATCTATCGACATCAGTAAATGAGTTTCACTGACATTGCTTACGGAGTACGCATGTGATTAGGGGGCATGTAGGTTGTATTTTGTTTCTTTATCCGAGACTGAAACTTTTATGATTTTAATTCAGTTTGTAACATATGAATGATTTTTTTTCTGAACTTGTATTTAAATTATAAATTGTTTTATGATTTTACGCGTTTTAACAAAATTTTAATTTTTTCTAGATTTTTATAGTGGGTCGTTTCGGTGTTTTATGATTTTACGCGTTTTAACAAAATTTTAATTTTTTCTAGATTTTTATAGTGGGTCGTTTCGGTAATCCTAATGTAACACCTCAGATCGGATCACCCGCATCAATCAGTGGGTGTTAGAGTGACAGTGTCGTACGTGGTGATCAAGTAAGATGATTATTTGATTTTTTGAGGAGTTAAGGAATTTATTCGGTGTTTTTTAGTAATGGGCGGTACATGATGCTTTAAAGTATGCAGAGTATGAGATTTAGAAAGTTTGAAATTGAAATAGATTATGTTGACGTGTATAGTTCTTTAGTGGACGAACGCTTAACCCCAGAATAAAAAGAAGAGAATCAAAATTGGACGAAAGAGGTTTCCTTTACTTTATAAAAGTGAGACAATGAACACCTTTACTTGCCTTTCTTCGGCCCTTAACACATCAATTATTAATGTCTTTTCAGTTTTCTTTTGCTTATCTTTCGACTTCGTTTGCTTCTTTTTTTTTCCATCCACTTAGGTAGGGCCATATATGGCATTACTTTACTTTTCTCTTGATTATTATTTTTAAAACAATTTAGATAATAATATTTATAGTGCAAAGTGTCGTAACTGGTTTTCATCCGGGTATGAATTTTTACTTGGTGAAAAAAGTGATGTGAATAAATAGTTTTTAAAATGTTTAAGGAGTCGTCATCGGCCTTTTGAGTCAGGTAGGTCGAATGCTTAAAAATTATCTTTTAAAAGAGTTTTTAAGAAAACATCAGTTAAAAAATAAACTGGTATGCGTTTTAACCAAAAATTCGTTCTTTTTTAATAATAAAAAGGGACTCGTGGTCGATTACGTTTGGGAAGGATTATCACCCCCACAACGCCCAAAATTGGTACTCATTAATTATAAATTGTCTTTATTATTAGAAATTTAAAAATTCGAAGATATATTTAATTCATAATCATGTTATTTCAAATTTATTAATATAATTTTAAGAAAATATATTATTATATATATATTTTTAATTTTATAAATAAAATATTTATTTACTTAGAAATATCAGAAAATGACTTCTACGTGCTTTAAGACAACCCATTTTTTAATATTAAAAAATAAATAAATATTAATAAAATATTTCTATAAAAATAATTAAAGTAAATTAGTATAATTAATTTATAAAAATAGGATATTTATTTATTTAAGAATATCAGAAAAGAATTTCTAGGTGCTTTAAGACATCCCATTTCTTAATATTAAAAAATAAATAAATATTAAAATATGATTATTTTTCTTAAAAGTAATTTGTATAAAATTAAATTTATAAATAGTATTTTAATATATATATATATAATATAAAAATAAGTAAATAAATATTATTTATTATATATATTTATATGACTACATAATAATAATAAAAATAATAATTAAAGTAAAATACTAATTTAAATATATCAAAAGTAATAATAAAATAATGGACATATTTATAAATATCATTTGATATAGACATTAAGAATGTAATTTAGCCCTAAATTTTAATACGATATTAAAATAAAATTAATTAAAATTATAAGGGACTAAATAGATATTTAACCTAAACATATAAACATATATATTAGGGACTAAAATATAATAAAATAAGATTTACGAGACCAAATTAAAAGGTTCAGATTTCGATTTCAGTGACTAAAATGGAATGATTACAAACTATAAGGTATTGCGGACATAATTGGACCAACCCTTAAATTATGCATATACCCTTCATCAAAACGGCGTCGTTTTGATGAAGGTATATAAGTCCTATAACCGGTCTTAAAGAGACCAAACTGTTGAGTTAATCGATCGACGGAATTGGCCAAGAGGGGGTGAATTGGCAATTAAAAATTTCGGTGAAAGCTTTTGCAGAAAATTGAAAAGATTTGCACAACAATTTAGAGTGATTCGACTTTCTTAACCAAAGTATACGTCCACTACCTTAGCTATCCACACTAAGGATTTTCCAACAAATTCACTAATTTGTTCTTTCTTTTGAGGCCAAAGAGATAACCTTACAACATCCTCAAGAATATACCCCAATTCTTGATAACACTCTTTCTCAAAGAGAAGATTACAAATTTGCAAACTTACAAGAAAATCCTCACAAGGTAAATTGTTTGCACAATTCTAGAACAAAGAAAAGAACACTCAAGAATGAATACAATTGAGTACAAGTAGTGTTCTTGAAAGCAAAATGAATATTGAATGAAAAATAGGCTTGAAATGCTCAAACTTGAGGTTTGATGCTTTCTCTTTGATTCTCTCTTGATTCTAGTTGCTTGTTGTTTCTTGTTCTTGATCAATGGCTTCTAAGCTTGTTTAAATACACCTTCAAATGATTCTGAACGTTGGGGATGCTTAGTGGAGTCAATAGAGTCGTTTAAGTATGAAAACAATTAATTAAAGCAGTTGGGAGCGTCAGTCCATCGATGCATACCCTAGGTGCATCAGTGTAAAATTCAAATATTTTGACACTCTTAGTGCATCGGTGCACTAAGAGTGCATCGATGCATCAAGTGCATTCGATGTTTCAAAATAGCCAGAGTGCATCGATGCATGGCTGGTGCATCGATGCATCAAATGCATTCGATGTTTTCATAAAATCCTCAGTGCATCGGTGCATGGTATGTGCATAAATGCATTTGATGTTCAATTTAATTCATGGTGCATCGATGCATGGATTGGTGCATCAGTGCATCACTCTGAAAAATTGATTTTAGGCTTGATTTTGGTTCAAAATACTTTGTGAAAATTGTTTCAAAAATATATTAAGTATAAAACACAATTTTACACATTTAGTAAGGTTTGAAATCGATCTTAAAAGACTTGGAGTAATAATTTGATTTCGATTAATTGAATCGAATATACTTAGAAAATCATTTGTAAAATATTAAAATTCATTTAAACTAATTTGTTATATCGAAACACAAAAATGTTTTCAACAATCTCCCCCTTTTTGATATAACAAAACATTTGTGTTATTTTAAGATTTTCTAAAAATTTGAAATCAATTTTGAAAAATTACTTCCCCTTACTATAACACTTCTTCCTTTTAAAACATTTTAACACTTAACATTTCTCCCCCTTTTTGTTAAATCAAAAAGACTTAAAAATTGATTTAAACAAGGTTTTGAAAAACATAGCCAATTGATTAAATATATATATATATATATATATATATATATATATATATATATATATATAGCTTAAGCTGCTAATATCACAATCAAAAGAGAGATTAGCCATTAGTTTCATAAACAATATTCATAAGTAAATGTGAAATGGCATAATTGGTCATATATATCTAATGATGCAAAAAATAAGAAAATTCAACCAAACCAAATATATATAAATTAAGTTCAAAATCCAATCATCCAAACCATAACAAATTCAAACATTAAACAATCCAAAACAAACAAATCCATGAAAAATGTCTAATCCATAGGAGGGTCGGGAGGAGAAGAATAATGAGCTCGAACTTCAAGAGTGAGCGTGTTCATACGTTCACACATCTTCCGCTGAAACTCAGTAATCTGAGACTCCATGGAGGTAAACCTCAGATCAAACGACTCCAAGAAGGATCGAAAATATGGTGGCATTTGATCTTCTTGTCGTCCCGGTTCCAGTGCAGGCTCATCATCTGGAACGTGATCGTCGATATCTTGCATAAGTTGATGAAACTCAGGATCATCGTCAGCAGTCGGTGCCGTAGGAGGAGGAGAAACACGAGAAGAGCTAGGAGCAGCTCGTGAAGAGTTAGCTCCCGGGGTTTGCTTACCGGGTCGAAATACCCAAAGACCGGTTTCCTCGTCTTGCTTCCGATCCGCTTTCTTCAAGGAAGTAAGATTGATTTGATTTTGGAGTGGGATAGGTTTGTCGAGAGAGACGTCTAGACCAAGTTTGATAAAGAGGTTACTAAGAAGACATCCATAAATCAATGTTTCAACATGTTTTGAAGGAACAATGTTTATGATGTCCACTAGTTGACTGAATATAATGTGGGGCAGATTTATTTTGATTTTATTTTTAATACAATACATCCACTATAAATCCCTAGCACGAAGTGTGGAGTACCTACCTCTGGATGGTCTAAACCACCAATAGATCATCAAATGGAGAAAACGATCGTGATGAGATCGTAGAGTACTAACACTGGAGTTTGGAACATAGGGATATTCCACATTTTCACTCTCATTATATATACTACTATCATCTAACCCTAATCGGAAAGCTATAGTCTCGGGGTTAATATTAATATATTGGCCTAAAAGATAGGATCTAATGGCTATAGTTCCATATTGAGTTTCATTTTAAATACACACTGCATTGGAATATAAAATGCAGACCAATTGTTGATAGACGATAGGTTTAAGCTGAAACAATTTATCAAACTTCCAAGCTTTAAGAATCGGAAGGTATTCGAAGTCAATATCAACTATGGCTTGAAGCGAAGGAATACGCTCTTCACTGATTCTACAAGTTTGGAAAGAATTTATGTACCTAGAGTACAATTCGCCTCTACAATGCTCATGCATGTTAAAGCAAGATCCTAATAGGCTATTAGAAGGTTGAGGAACGGGATTAGGAGGTTGGTTTGAACGAGAATGACTCGATGAAGTTCTAGGGCGTTTAAGATTAGACATGGTTTAGGAATGTAACCTTGAAAATTTTGGATTTGAGAGGAATGTGATGTTATTTGACACAATTTGATGATAAATACAGGATTAGGAGTTGAAAAACTCGAAGATTCCAACAATATTTCGTTGATTTTAAGCAAAAGGAGATTTTTGAGTGAAAGAGGGACGAACGGTGGGGTGTTTTGAGGTTTAGACATTTGAAAGAATGAGAAAATAAGGTTTTAATGCTTAAAACCCGACGAATGCATCGATGCATGACCCTGTGCATCGATGCACATTCAAGGCGTGTATCGGTGCACCTTCATGGTGTATCGATGCACATTCAAGGATGTATCGATGCACTGTTAGGTGTATCGATGCATGAAGCACAAAAATGTCAAAAATCTATTTTAAACACTCAAATGCTAAACTAATTAGCTCTAATGGTATTGGCAACTCATATAATGAAAATTAATCATGTTCAATCAATCAAATTAATTCTTAAATTTCATTTGAACATAAAATTAATTTTCACTAAGCAATATAAACTCCCCCTAACTAATAGCAATGAATGCAATAAAAATTACTATTATATGCATTTTTTCATTTATTCTTAAAAGAGCTAAAATTATTTTAAACACTAAGTGAAGATAGGTCAGTTAAACCTAATTCTCTCCTAAGTGTCCAAAATATTTCCTTGTCTAAGGGCTTTGTAAAGATATCCGCTAATTGATGCAAAATATCAACATATTCTAGAACTACATCTTCCTTAGTGACATGGTCTCTAATGAAGTGATGTCTTATTTCAATGTGCTTAGTTCTAGAGTGTTGGATGGGATTTTTAGTGAGACAAATAGCACTAGTATTGTCACACTTGATAGGAATGGTACCTACTTCAATTCCATAATCAAAAAGTTTTTGTTTCATCCATAAAACTTGTGCACAACAACTACCGGCTGAAATGTATTCCGCTTCAGTGGTAGATAATGCAACACAATTTTGTTTCTTTGAAAACCAAGAAATAAGCATATTTCTAAGGAATTGGCAAGTACCGGAGGTGTTTTTCCTATCTAATTTGCATCCTCCATAATCCGCATCAGAGAAGGCATGCAAGCTAAAGCTAGAGTCTCTAGGATACCAAAGTCCTAAACTAGGAGTGTCCTTAAGGTATCTAAAGATTCTCTTAATAGCTAGTAAATGTGAATCCTTAGGGCATGATTAAAATCTAGCACATAAGCAAACACTAAACATAATGTTCGGTCTACTTACAGTTAGATAAAGCAAAGAGTCAATAATTGGCCTAAAAATTTAACATCCACACATTTACCTCCTTCATCTAAGTCAAGCTTTGTTGATGAGCTCATTGGAGTGTCATGAGGTTTCCCATTTTCCAATCCAAACTTCTTGAGCATATCTTTGACATATTTAGCTTGATTGATGAAGATGCCATCTTTTCTTTGCTTGATTTAGAGTCCCAAGAAAAAATGAGAGCTCCCCCATCATGCTCATCTCAAATTCACTTTGCATTAGCTTAGAAAATTCTTGGCAAAGAACGTCATTAGTAGAACCAATATTATATCATCAACATAAATTTGATCTACTAATAAATCTTTACCTTTATGCTTTAAAAACAATGTAGTGTCAACCTTCCCTTTTGAAAAACCTTTTTCAATTAAAAAGTTTGACAATCTTTCATACCAAGCTCTAGGAGCTTGTTTTAAACCATAAAATGCTTTTGTCAATTTAAGAACATGATTTGGAAATTTTAAATCTTCAAAACGAGGAGGTTGTTACATACATCTTTCCTTTATGAAACCATTTAAAAATGCACTTTTAACATCCATTTGATATAATTTAAATTCATGAAAACATACAAATGCTAATAATATTCTAATTGCTTCCATCCTAGCTACGGGAGCGTATGTTTCATCATAGTCTATGCCTTCTTCTTGATAGCCTTGAGCAACAAGTCTAGCCTTGTTTCTCACTATATTACCACTCTCATCAAGCTTATTCCTAAATACCCATCTACCTATAGTAGATTTATTACTAGACCTTTCAACTAATTTCCATACTTTACTTCTCTTAAATTGATTTAACTCTTTGCATAGCCATAATCCCAATGTTCATCATTTAATGTTTCTTAATATTCTTAGGCTCTATGCATGAGATAAATGCAACATAATTACAAATATTTCTAAGAGAAGATCGTGTTGTTACCCCTTTGGATGGATCCCTATAATCCCATCCTTGACATAGTTGTACTCTTTGGATAAGATACTTCATTTTCTTCATGGTTGGATTCTCGAGAGGATCATGAGTTTCCTCATTTTTTGTTTTTCCTTTGATGGGGTTCTCCAACGTCATGTCTAAAGTCATTTGTATTTATAATACCTACATCATCATTAAAATAAGAATCCTTCCTCGGAAGGAGGTTATCATCGAAAACAACATGTATAGACTCTTCTACAACTAAAGTTCTTTTATTAAATACTCGATAAGCTTTATAATTTAAAGAATAACCCAGAAAAATTCCTTCATCACTTTTAGCATCAAATTTGCCAAGATTGTCTATACCATTGTTTAAAACAAAACATATACATCCAAAAAGATGAAAATAGCTAATGTTAGGCTTTTTATTTTTGAAAAGTCATATGGAGTTTTTCTTTAAAATAGGCCTAATCATTACTCGATTTAATAACATAACAAGCGATATTTGTAGCTTCCGCCCAAAATATTTTTGGCAAATTGTTTTCACAAAGCATGGTTCTAGCCATTTCTTCTAAAGTTTGATTTTTCCTCTCAATAACTCCATTTTGTTGAGGGGTTCTAGGTGCTGAAAAATTATGGTTAATACCATTAGAATTACAAAAAATCAGTAAATCCAAGATTTTCAAATTTAGTTCCATGATCACTCCTAACACTAGTTATAGAATAACCTTTTTCGTTTTGAATTACTTTTGAAAACGTGATGAATTTTTCTAATAGTCATCTACCAAGACAATGCATATTGTTTTCCACCCAAGCTAGTAGTTCTAAATGGCCCAAAAAGATCTAAATGGATCAATTGTAATACTCTACTAGTTGATACGTCATTAATGGATTTAAAAGAAACTCGCTTTTGCTTTCCTTTAGCACAAGCATCACAGATTTTATCATTATCAAATTTCAGTTTAGGCATCCCTCTTACTAAGTCTCCTTGAATTAACCGTTGCAAAACACTCATGCTAGCATGCTCTAGTCTCCTATGCCATAACCAATTATCATGCTCATCTTTTGCAACTAGGCATAAATTAGTCACATTAATATAATCTAAATGCACCATGTAAATGTTTCCTATTCTATGACCAACAAGCATAATCTGATTAGATGCAATGTCAATAACTTTACAACCATTAGTTTCAAACTTGACATTGAATCCTTTATCATAAAATTGACTAATACTCAAAAGATTATGCTTTAATCCATTCACATATAAAACATTCTTAATTTGTATGGAAGAGGTATTAGATATATTACCTATACCTTCAATGTACCTTTTTGAATAATCACCAAAAGTCAGGTATTAGATATATTACCTATACCTTCAATGTGACCTTTTGAATAATCACCAAAAGTCACTTCTCCTCCATTTTTGGCGTTAAGATCAATGAACCAGCTTTTATCACCGGTCATGTGTCTTGAGCATCCACTATCAAGGTACCATGAATTTGAATTTGTTTCCCGTGCCTTGTAGCAATGCTCATTTTTCTATAAACATAGATTAATTTTTGATTTTTGGTACCCAAATTCTTTTGGGTCCATATTCATTAGTTTCCAAAATCGTAGTCCCCTTAGGTATCCATTTGTGCAGGATATCCTTATCTTTAGTAGTAATGAGCTTTTTAGGAACCCATATACTTCTAACGATTTTTCTATTAAAGATTCTTCGGGGACCTCTATGATTGTAGTTTTTAAAACCTTTTCTAACAAAGTTGGATTTTGAATTTTCTCCATTTTCAAAACGTTTTGTTCTAACTTTATCAAAAGAAGCTTTAAGATCATCAATTTTCTTTTGATGATCATCATTGACCTTTGAAAGTAAATTTGGAAATCCAAATTTTCTTTTCAAACTCTTATAGTTCGATTTGAAAATCTTTGATTTTACTTTCAAGATTGTTGTTGGTTTTGGATATGAGTTTATTTTCATTTTTCAATTTTGGAACATCATTTTTATATTTTAAAAACAAATTTTCATAATCCGAAGTCAACCCATTATATTCCTCTAATAGCTCATCATAAGATAAATTATCAAATTCAGATGAGTTAGAGGTTACCTTAGAATCTTCCCCGAATGCCATCAAGCACAAGTTTTCTACTTCTTGTTCCTCTTCATCGGAACCTTCTTCATCGCTCCATGTAGCCACATGAGCCTTGTGCTTATTCTTTGATTGACATTTTCTCTTTAATTGTGGGCAATCATATTTGACATGCCCTGGCTTTTTGCATTTATAGAAAATAATCGGCTCCTTCTCTTTTGGTTCATTTTTGAGGCCTTCATTTCGTTTGAATTTTCTTCCTCGGTAAGGTCTCATCATTTTTCTGAACCGTTTGGAAAACAATGCCATTTCCTCGTCATCGTCATCTTTATCTGAATCACTCTCATCTTTTGTGGATTTGAGAGCAACTCCAATATTTTTCTTCTTCTCCTTTGGTGTCTCTTCAATCTTATCGAGGTCTACCTCATCTTCAAGCATCATTTCATGAGTGAGGAGAGAATTGATTAGCTCTTCAAGAGTTAAGGACTTTAGGTTCTCAGCCTCGATGATTGTCGTCTTCTTGGATTGCCATGATTTTGGAAGTGAGTAAACTAACTTCCTCACAAGCTTCTTGTTAGGAATTATCTCTCCATATGATTTTATACCATTGACAATAGTTGAGAATCTATCCGTCATAGCTTTGATATCTTCATTTGGTTTCATCCTGAAATTTTCATAGCTATGTGTTAGAAGACTAATTTTAGATTCTTTTACCTCGTCAGTGCCTTCATGAGTAACTTGTAGTTTATCCCATATTTCTTTGGCGGTTGTACAAGATGAAAGTCTTCCATATTCATCTGGTCCAAGAGCATGAAATATGATATGGATAGCTTTGGAGTTGAGCTGGAACATTCTTGTCTCTCCTTCACTCCACAATCTTGGATGAGTGAGAGGTTTGATATATCCGTCTTCTACAATATTCCATGCTACCATGTCACTGGCTTGAATGAAATACATCATCATATTCTTCCAATAGGCATAGTTAGCTCCATTGAAGAAAGGAGGCTTGTTGACGGGCATCAAATCGAGACCAGAATCGACGTTTGAAGTGGAGGCCATTGATGACTTTGATTATCGATGTAACTCTTCCCGGATCTTCTCAAGAGGTGATTAAACCTTCAAATGAGTCAAGCTCTGATGCCAATTGTTGAGCTAATTGATCGACGGAATCGGCCAAGAGGGGGGTGAATTGGCAATTAAAAATTTTGGTGGAAGCTTTTGCAGAAAATTGAAAAGATTTGCACAACAATTTAGAGTGGTTCAACTTTCTCAACCAAAGTCTATGTCCACTACCTTAGATATCCAAACTAAGGATTTTCCAACAAATTCACTAATTTTTTCTTTCTTTTGAGGCCAAAGAGATAACCTTACAACACCCTCAAGAATATACCCCAATTCTTAAGAACACTCTTTCTCAAAGAGAAGATTACAAATTTGCAAACTTACAAGGAAATCCTCACAAGGTAAATTGTTTGCACAATTCAAGAACAAAGAAAAGAACACTCAAGAATGAATACAATTGAGTACAAGTAGTGTTCTTGAAAGAAAAATGAATATTGAATGAAAAATAGGCTTGAAATGCTCAAACTTGAGGTTTGATGCTTTCTCTTTGATTATCTTTTGTTTCTAGTTGCTTGTTGTTTCTTGTTCTTGATCAATGGGTTCTAAGCTTGTTGTTTCTTGTTCTTGATCAATGGCTTCTAAGCTTGTTTAAATATACCTTCAAATGATTCTGAACGTTGGGGATGCTTAGTGGAGTCAATAGACCCGTTTAAGTGTGAAAATAATTAATTAAAGCAGTTGGGAGCGTAAGTGCATCGATGCATACCCTAGGTGCATCAGTGTAAAATTCAAATATTTTGACCGTTGGACTCTTAGTGCATCGGTGCACTAAGAGTGCATCTATGCATCAAGTGCATTCGATGTTTCAAAATAGCCAGAGTGCATCGATGCATCAAATGCATTCGATGTTTTCATAAAATCCTCAGTGCATCGGTGCATGGTATGTGCATCGATGCATGAAATGCATTCGATGTTCAATTTAATTCATGGTGCATCGATGCATGGATTGGTGCATTGGTGCATCACTCTGAAAAATTGATTTTAGGCTTGATTTTGGTTCAAAATACTTTGTGAATATTGTTTCAAAAATATATTAAGTATAAAACACAATTTTACACATTTAGTAAGGTTTGAAATTGATCTTAAAAAGACTTGGAGTAATAATTTGATATTCGATTAATTGAATCTAATATACTTAGAAAATCATTTGTAAAATCTTAAAATTTATTTAAACTAATTTGTTATAACGAAACACAAAAATATTTTCAACACAAACCTTCTCATTTTATAGAGAAGCTCTCGTTTCCTCTGGTTTTCCCTCGCCGGAGGGAGTCGGCCAGTGGGTGGTAGCCGTGTTCCGACTCCGATCCTCGCCGTCGGCCATCGTTCACGGTGGCTGGAATTTACAAATTTACCCTAAAATGAAGCCCTGTTTACCCTAAACCTAGATCCTAGGTTATTTTAGTCTAAAACAATACCCAACAGCGTAGATCTATTATTTTACCTTCGGCGCTTTGTTTCCAGCAGCGGGTGAAGGCTAGGTGAGTCTCTTTTCCTTCTTTTTTTTCTTCATTTTTTGTTTGGTGGTTATTTGCTCTCGGTTTGGTGTTAGTTTTTGTTGTGTATGTTTCTCGTCGTTCTTCTCTCTGTTGGTTTTGTCCTCTTTGTCTCGCTCTTTTTTTTTTGTTTACAGATTTGGTGATGCCTTTATAGGCCACCACCGGCGCTTATCTCGGACCGTGTAAAAGGGTGGAAGTTTGGTGAGTCACCAAACTATAGTGGTGACTCACCATAGCCCTTAACGTGGACGACATTCCTTGTTTCTTCTGGAGGCTCGTTGAAGCGTGGTAACGGCTGGTGAAGGTGTCAAAGAGGCGGATGACGTCGTGGTCCTAGGGTGATGATACCCTAGGGTTTCATCTGGAAGGCTGTGGGCTATTG
This sequence comes from Hibiscus syriacus, assembly GCF_006381635.1. Lineage (NCBI taxonomy): Eukaryota > Viridiplantae > Streptophyta > Magnoliopsida > Malvales > Malvaceae > Hibiscus > Hibiscus syriacus. The sequence continues at coordinate 1,197,128 of NW_024063440.1, forward strand.
GATCAAGGCAGATCCAACGGTGGAAAAAGAGCGGCGGTTGGGTGAGGATGTTGAAACCCTAGTTGGGTTTAGGGTTTTCTGTAGGTTTGGGCCAGTCTGTTTGGGCCTAAAATGTAATAATAATATTTTTAATAATAATAATAATAAAAAAAAAATAAAAAAATAATAATAATATAATAATAATAATAAAAGCAAATGGATGAAAAAATTATTATCTCTAATTGCCCCTCTTTGCTCATTCTTGTGTTAACAAGAATAGGGCAAAGACGAAAAGATAATAGGTTTTTTTATCCATTTCACTTTACTTGATTAGGATTCAAATGTTGAACAAGTTCTTCTTTTTTGGGATTAGTTCTTCTCATTATGAACTTTTCCAATGGGGATGGCAATTTATCTCCTTCTGTGATGTAATCTAGCAAAAATTTGAACAAATTCTTCTCATTATGAATTTCTTCTCCTTCTTCAAATGAGTTCTTCTCATTATGAACTGTTTCTGAAAATGTTTATCCTCAAGAGAGGTTCTTTTTTCATTCAACTCCATAGGTGATGAATCAAGCTAAGGTCGAACAAGTTCTTCTCATTATGAACTTCTTGTTTCTCTTCAGATAAGTTCTTCTCATTATGAACTTTATCTGGAAATGTTGGTGCTGATCTATCTCCTTCTGTGATAGAGTCATGCAAAAGGTTGAACAAGCTCTTCTCATTATGAACTTCTTCTTCCTCTTCAGATAAGTTCTTCTCATTATGAACTTTCTCTGGAAAAGTTGATGATGATCTATCTCCTTCTGTGATAGAGTCATGCAAAATGTTGAACAAGCTCTTCTCATTATGAACTTCTTCTTCCTCTTCAGATAAGTTCTTCTCCTTATGAACTTTCTCTGGAAAATTTGATGCTAATCTATCTCCTTCTGTGATAGAGTCATGCAAAAGGTTGAACAAGCTCTTCTTATTATGAACTTCTTCTTCCTCTTCAGATAAGTTCTTCTCATTATGAACTTTCTCTGGAAAAGTGTATGATGATCTATCTCCTTCTGTGATAGAGTCAAGAAAAAGGTTGAACAAGTTCTTCTCATTATGAACTTCTTCTTCCTCTTCAGATAAGTTCTTCTCATTAAGAACATTCTCTGGAAAATTTGATCCATCAAGTGATGAATTCGAGCAAAAGACTGAACAAGTTCTTCTCATTATGAACTTCTTCTTCCTTCTTCAGATGAGTTCTTCTCATTATGAACTCTACCTGGCAATGTTGATCCATCGAGTGATGAATTCAAGCAAAAGGTTGAACAAGTTCTTCTCATTATGAACTTCTTCTTCCTTCTTTAGAGGAGTTATTCTCATTATGAACTCTTCTGGAAATGTTGATCCATTGAGTGATGGATTTGATTCTTTACTGAAATATTTGATAATCTTTGAAATTCCTATTAAATATTCAAATTGATAAAATAAATAAAAATGCCCTTATTGTTGTAAATGCCTAAATATGATGCATGAATGTTGACTGTATTTTTTACTTCAAAGTGGCAAACTTTGTAACACCCCAATTTAAGGGCTAAATTTAAGAAAATATAAATTGGTGAATTTAATTGGAATTTTGGAAGAAATTGATGATTAAATTGAATAATTTCAAAGTTGGCAGACCGTTTTAAGAAGTAAATAAAGTTCAGTGGCTAAACCCATGATTTAACCATTTTTTATATATGTTGAATTATAAATCTCTCCCCCCGTCAGTTTCCAGAATGATTTTCCAGATTTTCCCTCTCCGATCAACCAACTTTCAACTCTGATCTACTCGCCGTCCGACCTCCGATCGACGAGCCAAAACCACCATCGTGTTCGTTGTCAACCGAGGAACAAAACCCCTCAATTCTTTCGTCGTGAATCATCGCCGTTCGTCGTTAATTTTAGTCAGAAGTATCGTCGGGAATAACTCAGTTTTAGTTGGTTTTTCATCGATTCACGACGATCGGGTCATCCGTTTATGACACCTCCCGCACCATCGTGTTCGTTGCATCGCTCCGAGTTCGCCGGTGTCATCCTTGGTATCCGTCGACAGCGGCGCGTGAGGAGGTGAAGTGGTCAAAGTTTCTCATTTGTTGAAATCGAGCTCTCCGCCGTTCAAAATTGTGAACCGAGCTTTGTAAGTATCTTGAAATCGCTCAAAATAATTTTTAAGAATTTTTCCGTGATTTTTAGGCAGCCAGAAGGGGTCCCACGCGCCCCCACGTTCCGCCACTACGCGTAGGGATGGTCCAAATGATCGGTTTGACCGGTTTTGGTTCATAATTGACCGGTCATAACCCGACCCGACCTGTTTACCCGACCCGACCCGTTGACCCGACCCGTTGACCGGCGTTGACCACTGTTGACCAAAACTTTGACCGGCTTTGAACGGGCATTAAACGACCTTTGACTTCGACCGAGTATACTTATCCTGACATTTTTCGACGTTCCAAATCTGATTCTGCAGTCCGTTTCTCGAAATTCGAACCCAAAGGCCTCAAAATTTCCAGTCAAACCCGTTGACTTTGATTTTGACCAAAAATTCCAAATTTTTGAAAAGCCATATTTTATGCTTTCAACGTCCTGAATCCGAATCCGAAGTCGGTTTTTCCAAATTCGAACCTGGTAAGCTGTTTTTGACTGATTTATCATCCGATTCGATCCGTTTTTCAGAATTAAGCTCCGTTTTTTATGTAATTTCTGTTTATATGGATCCGAGGAAATATTGGAAGTTGAATTGAAGATCAAAGGTGCTCGAATGGAATTTTTATGGTCGATCAGTATTGCACGGAAATCGAGGTAATACTTTACTACCTCTTTATGCTTTATGGAACATGTTTATATTGATAAATGCATGAACAAGATAATGTTGGTCACTTTGGTGGAGTTGAATAATTTATACACTCAATATGATGTGGTAGAAATTCTGTAACTAATTACGGATCGAATGACTAAATAAGAGATTAAGGAATTGTGAGATTAAATTACAAGTTTGTGATTAGTGATAAAGAAATCAACCCTGTATCTGCAACTTATAATTTATTTCATCAAAGGTTAAATGTTAAAGGTACTTGGATGAGAAATTATGAGAATACTCCGTAGGGTAAAATTATGAAAATACCCGTATGTATAAAAAGACAAGATTTGAATATGGAAGTTAGATAAGAGGATTTTACAGACATATTGATCTGATAAAAATATTGATGTGTATAAGAAATGTTAGTTTTATTTGGAAATTATGGATAACCGGTTTTAATCCTAGGAGATTTGTGAAGGATACTAGAAGTTTGTTAAGAGAACCGTTTCAAGATCATAGAGTATTCAAGAAAGCAATATCTCTAAATTATATTATTTTCGTTAAGAGCTAATATCGAAATTATCTGGTTAAGAAATTACGGAAATGCCTTAAGAGGTAGAATATCTGAGTTGACTCTGAATGAGAAAATACTTAGAGGATTCGTACTTAACTCGATTAAGTACGGATTTGATTGTTAAAATCTTGACTTAGTGCAGGAAAATTCCTGATGTTCCGTTTGTAAAATCTGAGAAGGCACTTGACCCGGAAATATCCGAGTTATGAGTAAATACCTGAAGAACAATTTGTCGGGGGTGTTATGTTGTCAGAATTGTTCGAAGGACTGAAATAAATGATAAGATTGAATTTAATAGTAAGATCAGACGGAAGGAAAGATTAAAGTACACTGAATCTATACAATGACCAAAATACCCCTGTAATAGAAATGACCCAAGAATACCACCAAGCTCAAGAATGATTGGATATCCTCGAGGTCTGAAATGAATGGAATAAAACTGAACACCAAAATTACCAAAATACCCTTATGGCCTATATTAAGTAAATGTCTTGGATTAATTAAGGAATCTAAATAAGCATAGGTGTTGGACTACCTTTAAAAGTTATGGAACAAAACTTAAGTGAGTAGATCAACCCTAAAGCTATGTCAATACCTGAACGACATAGATATTACTGGAATGCGTGTTCGTCTTTTCTAATTTTGGAAGTATTCAGCTCAGCTCAACTCTAGACCGCGTTAAGCACTAAGAATTGGATATTTGTCTGACAAATCAACCACGAAGACCAAACTGAACAGAAGTACAATATGTATATGAAATTTAGAGTCGTCCAAATTAATCTGGAAAACTCTAAAGTAATTGGAATGGATTTGACTACTAAGTGAAATTAGTAACCTCAATGACTAAGATTTTAATAAGTGATTTGGATGAGTCTGGAAACGTTAATGAACATACACGATGTACTGTTCTTCTGGATCATGAACTACAAATCAATCACGTCAGTATTTCATGATATATTGGAAGCGTAAAAATAAAATAAAGACATTGGAAGATCTATTCAGTGATGATTCTGAAAATGATCTATGGACAAGAGTTTGTGGTATTAAAGAGTAAATACCCTGGAAGAACAATGAATTGATCAATCGACAAGCATTAATTTTGGAAGCTATTCATTTAAGAGTTGTTTGATAATCCGATCAATCGACATAGATTGTAAATGTCCTGAATCTTCATTTTTTTCCTTACAGCTCAAGTCATATTCTGAATAATTGATGATTTTGTCAGTTATTGAACTCTTCCAATAGTGATTCTGAATTCCGATATTCTATCGGCATACTGAATAACTGTGTTTCTCTGCCCGATACAGTACCTCTAAATAATACCTGTAAACTCTGGTGTGTTCCCTAATTATATAAATATTTTATCTGATTTCCGAATTGAATTCTGTTCTGATACGTTACCTGAATTCTGTTCTGATTCTGATCTGGATTCTGTTCTGATATCTGATATGAATTCTATTTTGATTTCTGATATCTCCGTTTACCGACGGAGAATGTTTTATCTGGGGGTTTATTGTTGGAGGAAGATTACTGCAGGCTCCTCGACTGTGTGCTCAGGGCCTTACTGTTACTGGTATGCGGGGTATGGTTCCGGGGAACCTACACAAACAGATTGTGAAAGGATGGGGGGAACTCAGTCATCCAAAATATTGTCTAAACTGAAAGCTCATTGTCCGTTACCATCTGAAGTGTCAGTAGAATCTCTGCTCAGCATAAAAATCTATAAACGTTCGGAAATAATAAGGATATGTATGTTTATCTGTATCTGCACGTTCTTCAGCATTATCTGGTAGTTCTGTATTACTGAGCTTTTCAAAGCTCACTCTATTACTCACCTTTTCAGGTTAAAAGAATTGTACCAGTGCATCTATCGCTTCAGTAAGGGAGTTCTTCCGGCGTTGATGCAGAATATGGTTACATGTGATTAGGGGGCATGTAATTGTATTTTGATTTATATACGAGTTTGGAAATATGTTTTATTTTTAAATAGTGAAAACTGATTTTATAAGTTTACATGTTCTGATAAAAAGTTTTAAATTTTCCGCTATTTTATAGTGGGTCGCTCCGGTGGCCCAAATGTGACTTCTCGGATCGGATCGGGTTACCCTTATCGGTCTGTGGGGGTTACAAACTTGGTCTTCCTTCACTTTGTCAAAATGTCATTTCAAGCTGGCATTTCTGATTTGGAAGAGCAATCTTTGTGTCTTCTTTGTTTCATGAAAGTCTTAGAAAAAATGTTTCATTTAGAGAACTCTTGTCGTAGTCAGAACTATGACCTTGATGCCCCATTTTGTCTTTGATAAAATTGGCTTTCTTCATCTGAACTTGTGTAAAAATCCAATAAAGCTTTTATCTTTGAAAGAGAATCTATCATCTTTGAAGAATATAGATGTAGATATGCCAATACTCTGCAGAGATTAATTAGGAGCGCAATGTCTATTCTGATTTGACTCTTGAGACATATCACAAGATGGATTTATCTTAATTCCTTTCATGTCTCCATATCTAATCAGATCTCGAACAAGGCAACTTAGACCATATCATGTCTAGATGCTTAACAACAATCTGTCATTCAATCTTAGTTGGCTCAACTAGTTTCTTGTTGTTCAAATTTCTACTTCCCTTCTGTGGAAAGAAATCTTCATCATGTCTCACTTCTAACCTTGGGGAGACAAACTTTAGCCTAGGTCTATAAATGAAAACACCATATGACCGTAACATTGTTTTAGCACCATAATAACTGATTCATAAAATATTTGACAACACATTCATTCTTTCCTGTGGTTTCTGCTCAGATGTTCGTAAAACATTTGACAACACATTCATCATTTCCAGTGATTTCTACATAGATTTCTGTAAAACATTTGACAATAAATTCATCCAGATGTGGCTTCTGCAAAAATTTCTGGTCAATGAAGCTCTTTTCACAGTGTTCAAAGCTTTTTGTATGATGTTACAAGACCACTTGAGAACAAAACTCAGTGGGAATAGAAGTGAGATGTTGGTATGTTTCATGACCAAAATGTTGGTCAAATTTAGAAAATATACCAGTTCCAAATTGAATAAGAGATACCAACTGATCTTGATATCATCTCTGGCAAGGGCAAGTGTGATACCGATCATATTTTCTTCCGTAATGAGCATTGTAGGAAGTAGAAACACATCAGCTATAGGATCCATGTACAGAAAGAGGTTCATGGAATTTTTACTGCTGATAAACAAAATAGATGAAAACTCATTTTGTAACATCCCAAACTACGGGTTAGTGATCAAATGGTAAAATTTCAGAATTTGGTGATTCAAGTGGAAAAGTTGAAAAGTTCAATGATTTATTTGAAAGTATTTCCTGAAGGGTTGTTAGTAATTATTGAAAGAGTCAAAGGGAAAATGGGTCTTTGGACAAGAAAATAATTAAATAAGAATTTATGGGTATTGTAATACCCATGTGATGCATGTGTAAAGAGATAAGTTTCCAAACTTATCTTCTTTATCTTCTTCTCTTCTCCAACGTGCCCAAGCTAGAGCAAAGGTGATTTTTATATTTTGTTGATTATTTGTTAATTTTAAGAGTGGGTTTTGATCATTAGATGATAACTAAGCTTAAGGAAGCTTAAGTTATCTTAAAATCAAAAGATGAAGAAGTTACGAAAGATTAAAGAAAATGAGTTTTTAAGTGAAATTTGGAATATGAAGGTTTAAATGAATTTGGAGGATAAATTTGACTTTTCATCTATGAGAATAAGAAGTTAGAAGTGTTAGAATTAAGTTTGGATAACATGGAAAATTTGATATGATTATTGATTTTATATGGAGAATAGAATTTTGAGGTTTAAGATGAAATAAATAGATATAAATGAGTTTAAGCATGTATATTTGAGTTAAGAATATGAAAGGGAATGAAACTTGAAGAATTTAAGTTGAAAGAGTGAATTTTCGTGCAATGAATAATGATTTCTGGGTAGGTGCATCGATGCATTAAGGGGTGCATCGATGCATGGATATCTCGAAGCTATTTTGTGTACCGATGCACCCATAGTGCATCGATACACTCCTAAAGGAAAAGTTGAAATTTGGTTTATTAAATTTGGTTTATGCTTTTGATAATTGTATTGGAAATTATGGTTATGTAGATGTTGAGCCTAAACAAGTTTCGAAACAATCAAAGAATTAGGATCGAATCAAAGAAAGGCTAAGGTGAGTGCACATTATTTAGTATATGATGTTCAATGGAAAATAAGACTTGTGATAAGTCTATTTCCAATAGTAAATTCCACGAATTCATAGAAGTATGTGTTATTGATATGAATATGGTAAATAAAAGGGATTAATGGCGATGATAATAATAATAATAAGGATAATGAAATTATATGTATATGTGAATATATGTTTATGAGAATACATAAGAGTAAGAATAAGCTATGCAAAAGACATGATTTATGTGAAATATCATGATAGGTGATAAAAATGTGAGCCTATATGAATATGTGTATGAATACATGAATAAATGGAAATGAGTATATGTGATACATGTTATATGGTATGAAACAAATGTTTACATATACATATGGTATATGACAGAAGAAAAGAAATATGTGATTATAAGATCAATGATTACACGTACATGTGATACGTGACATAAAATAAGAGATATGTGAAAGAAAATAAGAGATATGTGAATTGTTATAAATGATAATGCCCATGTTATGTGATATGAGAGCTAGGGGTATAGTTGGTATGCCAAGGGTCGAGGGTTTACCTATGTTCTTCGGGACATATGGACTATTTACCTATGTTCTTTGGGACATATGGACTGTTTACCTATGTTCTTCGGGACATATGGACTGTTTACCTATGTTCTTCGAGATATATGGAATGTTTACCTAGGTTCTTTAGAATCTCTGGACTGGTCCTTTGGGACATTTATACAAGCTATGGTGACAGCATTAGTGGTTCACACCCTCAATGTATTCACAGTTCTCAAAAGTATACATGGGCTAATACATAGTCTTTGAAGAGAGTAAATAAATAACTTGATATGATATTATGTGTGCTCTGTTGTGAAATGACAAGGATGCCCGATGGTGAGTATAAAAAGGTACAATAAATGATTACATGATAAAAAGGAATTAGTGATAATAATATGAGTACTGATAAGTATGTTAATGGTATATGTATATGTATGCATTTTATTATATGTTTTATATGCCTCAATAAGTCAACGACTTAGCATGTGATTATTTCATGCATAGGTTTTGAGAAGATGAAGAATGATAAAAGTTATGCAAGACATGTCAGTTCCTCCTTTCCAAAGATCAGATCAGAAAATAAATGTATAGTATGTATGTTTTAATAAGGAAAATAGTTGGCATGTAAATAAAGGATTAAATCCGATATATTCTAATCGGTTTTGAAAAGTCATACGATTGGGTTTTGTAATGTTTTAAATGCGTATATTTAATTGATAAATTTTATTTGGGTGAAGCTTATATTTTTACGAGTTTATACGTATTTTTACGAAATTTACTGTAGCAGTAATGTTCACGGTTCACGGTACTGTTCATTACTGTTCACGAGTTTATATGTATTTTTGATAAATTTTTTACGGATGAAAGCTTAGATTTTTACGAGTTTATATGTATATTTAATCGATGCATAATCGATATTCGAAAATTTTCACTGTTCACGGTACTGTTCATACCGTATTTTACTGTTCATAAAAATGTATTTTTTTCAAATTAGTTTTAACAAACATAATTCAACAATATATGATAGTATTTTCTTAATATGAGTTCAAATGTTTTGATATTTTTGTAAGAATATCGTTTTTAAAAGTTAATGTGACATCTCAGACTCGTATCCGATTCGGGTACGGGTTGGGGTGTTACACATTTCACCTCGACTGGCAATGATAACACCAGTAACAATGGGAATAAGGGGAATATACGTAAGCTGAGCCTCTTTGTGCAATGTCATCAAGTAAACAAAAACTGATGTGTAAAATAGCTTCGTAACCCCAACAGTATGGTTGAAACTAACTGCCAGGAATCTCAAAGAAATATTTCCAATCATCGCCGACACAGAGAATACAAAATTCAAAGCCGAGATTTTGAGGAACTGAACCCTAGATCTAGTAGTCTTCCTGGGGACCATCTTTATCCATGCAATCATGATGTAGCTTAACAAAGAACACGCTGTCCTTCGACACATGGTTAAGAAGATTGGGTATTTGAAACTATACTTACTGAGTAGATATTTGTTCAACAACAGGACGTTAGTGTAACTGTTTGATGAACGAAGCAATTATGTATAGTCAGCTCGACTGTCACTGCTTTACCATTTTCATTCTTCATTCTTTTCTGTCTCATTGGAAATATTTACTCAAGTCAATTATCTTTTCATAAGATATGGGCCTTCAGCATGCCCCAACATTTGCTGATACAAGCGTTCAAAATACATTCCTGATTTTGATTGAAAGAGGCTTTTAGTATCCCCCATAATTGGCTAATACAAACGTTCAAAATGTGTCAATATTTATGATTATGATTGAAATGGGCTTTCAGCATGCTCCATTATTTACTTCTTGTTAATCTGAGCCTTCAAAATGCCCCACATGGATCTGTCTGAAGTAACCTTTAAAATGCCCCCAACATTTGCTGATACAGATGTTAAAAGTGTGTTGAACATTACTTTTTGCTGAGATGAGCCTCTAGGAATACTCAAATATTCATATTACTATGAGTCTTCAAAATGCCCCACCATTCTATTTCTGGTTAAAATGGGCTTTCGAGATGCCATGATATTCTATTTCTGGTTTACTCTCAATGTTTGTTCGATTTGAATATCATGATCCCCACGAGGTCCAATTTTGACAATGTACTGTTGTGGGTACTTACGGCTTTATCCGTGCCTCAAATCTGTTTATCTTGAATACTCTCATTCTGATGTCACTAAACAACAGTTGTTAAGTAACTTGAGGAATTCTCTTCATGTTGTCACAAACTTAAGAAGTAATCAATCATTTTGACGAAAATATCTGAGATATGTGCCTTTTCTGAATGAGGTGCCCATTTTTTGGATCTGGATGGATCTAATCAGACAGAGTGGTATAAATTGCTTGGTAATTCATTCCAGGACGACACAGTGAACCTTGTTTTCAATTAAGGCTATTTCTAGAATATACTTTTTCTGTGATTATGAAGTGATCTTTCAGGATGATTTCACAGATATTGATAGTTCTTCTGATACCGAGGAAATCCTGAATTATGATTTTGATGAGGAGAATAAACTGCTATACTTGACAATAATGGGGTAATCAGAGGCTGAGGCTTCAATAGCCATGGAGAGATATGGTTCGGATTTATCAATTGCAGAGTTGACAGATTTTATATGTGCTGCTCAAATGGCTAAGGCTGCTGACGCGCTTCTTCCGGTAGAATATAGGAAGCCATTAGGCAATGACCCCATTTACAAGAAAAGGCAAAACTCGAGCTATGATTTTTGGAAAAGGAAGAGGGAGAGGAATCTTGAAAAGAAGCTTCTTAATGAAGACGATCATGCAGTTCATTTTCCAAATCCAATGATTGGTTTTGGGGTTCTTATCGAATCAGATCAGATAACTCAAATAACATTTCCAGAAGATGCTATTGGGCATCCTTATTTCTACTACAAGAATATGACACTTGCTCCAGTTGGTTTTTGGACCAAAATGTCACCGTACTTATACGATGTAGAGCCAGAATTTGTAGATTCGAAGTATTTTTGTGATGTTGTACAGAAAAGGGGTTATATTCATAATCTGCCAATTAAGAACAAATTTCCTCTTATTCTGCTTCCTCTACGTACCATACATGATGCTTTTCCATTGACAAAAAAATGGTGGCCTTCCTGGGATCTAAGAACAAAGTTGAACTGTTTACAAACATGTACAGGAAGTGATAAATTGACAGAAAGGATCCGTAAGGCTCTTGAAGGTTATGACGATGAGCCACCTTCGAGTGTCCAGAAGTATGTTCTTGATGAGTGCCGAAAATGAAATCTGTTATGGGTTGAAAGAAATAAAGTTGTTCCGCTTGAACCTGATGAGGTGGAAATGCTTCTAGGTTTCCCTAAAATCCATACACGAGGAGAATGATCTGCTAGAGACATGTTCTCCGGTTGTATCAATGTCCTGTCTCTTTTCTCTGGGATTAGTGATGCAAAGGTTGCCTTCTACTGTCTTATCATACTTTTGAAAATAAATGCGCAAGAACTGAATGGTGATCCGTTGGAGCGATTAATGAGTAGATTTGGCAGATTCGACCTTGTTGTCGGTGGCATCCCGTGTAACAACCTCACTGGAAAAGATAAACATCATCAGGATGAACTAGAAGATTTTTGTTGGTGCCTTTTCTTGCAATGAATGTTACAATGATTGCCTTCTCTGTTGCTTCAAGATACACACATACATATCCCACTCTTCCCGAACCATGGAAAGGTTTAGTTGATAGTAAAACTGGTTATCTTTACTTTTAGAATCCCGTAACCAATTTTACCTAATATGAAAGGCATACAAGTGTAGAATCTGTTCCAATGTCTTATTCTGTGTCTATAAGTTCTCAATTTCAGGTTCAACAATCTTCTGAAGGACATAATGAATATAATCCTGACAAGGAAAATGATCGATATAGAACAAGCAGCAATGATGCATCAAGACCTGAACCAACATCACAGTATAATCAGAGTACAGGTGGTGGACTTGTTCATTCCCATAATACCCTTAATGGGACTTATAAGCTCTGTGATGTAATCTTCTAGAGAACATGGATTAGTGGCTGGAGAAAATAATTTGTCTGATAATGCTTATCGCCTTCAGTATGAGATAAGTGATAATCTTTCTCGATAAATTGCGAATAACGTCACAGGAGAGCGTCATAAGTTCAATTATCCAAACTTTATGGCTTCTCAGACCACTTGATTTCAAGAATGTTTCATCATTTTGGCCTGACTTATTCTTTTTCTACAATAGAGGTAGAATAAACAACAACTTGCTTCAAGGACTTTCCTCATTTAAGACTGTCCTGTTTGAAAATGTTTTTTTCTCCTTTCTTTATCAAAGAATGAAAGAATTTTGTAAAATGTTGCCTATCACAGGTTCACAATAGAATCAAATCATAAGCATGAATTTAATTAATATCAAATAAATCAATTACACTTTTAAATTAAAAAAAATCATAGTCCTATGGCAAGTGTCAAAATTATTGACTGATTTAGGGCTTAGGTTGATTATGGTAAAGTAATGTCTGTCAGGTTGATCCAGTATATATGTCTCATTGGGCTTCCATTATCTTGGAGGAATGGTTGTTATGTTCATCTCATAGAGATACTTCTTGGTTCCAGAATCTCAGGAACATCTTTGAGATGTGTGGTGCTTCATCAAGAGCTTAAGATCGTCTCTTATGTCGTTGTTGCACCATTCAATATTCGAGCCACCTTTTCAGGTTTTCAACTCGAATCCTCCTTTGGTTTCAAGATGTTATTTAAAAATTTACATCTTGAACCCCCTTTTATAATTTTTCATATCATGCATTAAAGATTTAAAAAAATAATTTTTGCAAATAAAAATCAATCCTGAGAGGTGGAATGAAATACGAAGATAGTCTCATTTACATAGAAATCCATGTATGATTAGAATGGACTTTTCAGGTACGCAACGTAGGCCAGGGCTTATGGTTATGAAAGAAATGGATAAAAAGGCCCCAAACAAGTGTTTAAGGGTAATTAAACCAATGATCAATTCATTCTGATGCCTTCAATCTTTCCTTGCTTAACTTGGATCTGCTTTACTGGGGATTTTTCCATAAGATTCATTCATCTCCAGCATTTCTTGTGCTTCTTGTTGAATATGAATCTTTGAACTTTATTGCACTTGATCAACCTTGTAACTTGAGGCTTTAATGAGTCACCCATCTTGATTCAATTTTTCATTTTTTCCTTTTTCCTTTTTCCCTTTTCTTTTTTCCTTTTTTTTAATATAGGACTTCAATTGCTTTGAGCAACTCCTTTTCCTCTTACATTTCAAAAATTCTTTCGTTATTCTTGAATGGATTGATCTTCATAATAAAGCTAGATTGACAATATTTATCCTTGTGAGCATATATCCTTCACCTTGCCCCCAATGTGGAATGTGACCCTTGGTTAGGGTTGAATCGGAAGAAAAATTATTCAGGCTCAAAAGGGGACAACAAGGGATATATATATATATATACATATATTTGAAAGGATAAATGAAACAATGTCGTTCGTCATCTCATACAATGAAGCCTTTGTAAAAAGAGGTATTCCCAGGGGGATGAATATTCAAGATTAATCTTTGTTTACATGAAAACAATGTAATTAATGCATGATATATTTATCTAAATCAATCTTTTTCCTTCTTCTTTGAGTATGCCCTAATCACTCGAAATTATCTTCAATAAGTTGGTCCATGATGCCTCATCTCGTCTCTTCTTGCGGGAAGATTCACGGATAATTTAAAAGTTTGGTTCTTTTGAGGTCTTTTGGTTTATGATGGTTTTGTATTTGGAAAGACAAATGTGTGACTTTTGAAGTTGTGTATATAGTGGAAGGTAACGAACTAATCAACTCTACCCGAGAAGGTAAATATCTGGATTTAGTGTCTCAAAAACAGGCATAGGCATTATTTTTTAGTCTCAGATAAATATATGGTCAAGATTTGACTTTTGATGAGGGTCAAGTAATTGGCATTGGATGGGATATGGAAGATATAATTTACCACTTGCCAAAGATCTATAATTTTTGAAAAAGAATATTTAATCTACTTAATACTCAAAATTTTCAAGATTAAAATTTAATTCATTGCTCATAACCATAAAAGCAACACAAATTCATTTATTACACAAAAGGCTGAGAAAGGAACAAAAAACATATTCAAACAAGATGCTGAAAATAGAAAGTACTACAGTGGTAGATAACAACTTCCACTTGTTTATTTAGCTTGTTCTATCATTTCTCGAATGTTGGGTGTGTACTTGGCCCATGATTTTCATCTTTATTTGCCCCCATTTCTTAATCATTTCTTGTGTCAAGACTCTCTTGTCAACGAGCATCTCTATTTCTTTTAACAGTGACCAATAATTCCCTGTTGAATGCCCAGATATTCCCACGTGAAAATTACAAAAACTATTTTGATCATAGCAATGGGCATAAGGGTTTGGTGACACTTTCACCAATCTTGGTGTAATCTATTAGCCTTTAACCAAATGAGGGTACATATCTGAGATAGATTCTTGAAACACCTTCAGAGTTTTTCTTGCTCGAGAGATTATCACTTTCCTTGATTGTTCTGAATGACTAAATGCTCTCATGTGATCGAGGGGGTTCTGGATGCTCATTTCAGCTATAATTGGGGTAGTATTAACTAGACTCCTTAAGTTACCCCTTGCCTTACTGGTTTTCAGAAAATCTAATATAGGTATCTGAGGTGTCTTATGGGTTATTATATATGCCTCATTCCTTCTTAGACCTATAAGTTAATCTCGAATTACATCCATAGGAGCCTTTTCATTTCTTTTCCCATTTTCTTGTGCCCGATATTCTTTGCAGGATTTGCTCACATTAGTCTCTGTTGAGGCAACGATTTCTGAGTATTGAACCTTAACCCCTTCTTTTACCTTGCATTTTAGAATTATTTGATCTAAAGGATCTTGGAAATTTCCCTCAAAGTTACCAGGAACCTTAGCTGAACAATTTGGAATTCCAATATGATTTATCCAAGGAACCTCCTTATAGGTCCAATTCTCATTTGGAGGCCACTGTAGTTGAACAAGTCGTGGAGTAGTTAATATGGCTGAGAGCATTTTTGGATGCAATTTTTCACTCGAACAGTGGAAGGGAGAAAATTGAAAACCCTACACATTCTTTTTCTTCTTGATCACTCTATAAGGTTTGGCACCATGTTTAATTGAATAAGACCTCACTGTATTAACCTCGGCTTCTTTCTCTACGTCAGTATTGTTAGAGCCTTTTATCTTGCCATTCTTGATAGCCATTTCGATAATTTCTCCACTCATGATGATGTCTGAGAAATTATTAGTGGTAACCCCTATCATGTGCTTAATATAGGGAAATTTTAATGTACTGATGAACAAAGTAGTGAACTCCTTTTCAGTCAATGGTGGATGCACTTGAGAAGCAATGTCCATCCATAATTGTGAATATTGTCGAAAGCTTTCATTGCACTTCATATTCATGTTTTGCAACATTGTTCGATTAGGGGCCATATCAACCATGTGCTTGTATTGATCCAAAAAGGCTTGAGCTAAGTCCCTCCAATAACATATTTTGAGTACGTTTTAGCTGATTATACCATTTGGATGCAGACCTCGATAAATTATCTTGGAAATAGTGGATCAACAACTTTTTATTCTCCATATAGTCAATCATACGATGACAGTACATAGTGATATGATATGAAGGGCATGTGGTCCCATTATACTTCTCAAAATCTGGAACTTTAAACTTTGGTGAGAGAACTAAGTCGGGGACCAAACTTAGCTCTTTGGCGTCAAACCCATTATTAGTACAAAATTCATTTGGCTTCAACCTAGAAATAGTAGGGTAGTCAGTGGGGAATGATGCTCCAGCCTGATATTGTGGGTTCTTAACAATGAAGTGAACTGGTGATTGGATTTCCTGATGTACAGAAGTGTGCTCAGGAATGTGAACAGGTGTAACACCCAGAGGATTTGTGGGGTCTTCAACAAGACTCTTTCCAGTAGTCTGGTGCTTCCCAATTATTTCTTTCATATTGTTCAGTAGATCGATCTAAGAATTTGCGGTATTAGGTTCAATTTGTGCCAACTTGCTCCTTAATTCTTCATGTCTCTCATTTTTCTCTATCTCAAATTTGGTTAGCCTATCCTCCGTTTCTTTAGACATTTTTCTTGTGTTGTGCCAAGTGTTTTTGCTACAAGGAAGAACCAAGGTCACTTCGGTTGAAATCCTTATTTTTAATGAATGAATGTTTTAATGCATGATGTAAGTTTGAGACTATAGATGTAACTATGCAAAGATGCAAATGCAAAAATGAAAATGTAAATACAAACATAAAAATGAAAAGATGCAAATGAAAATGAAAATGCAAAGATGTGAATGTAGAAATAAAAATAAGAATGCAAATTGTGCAATACAAAAGCAAACAACAAATGCAAAATGAAAATGCAAAGATGCAAAATGCAAATGCATGTACGAAAAGGTGTTACTCAAGAGTGATAATCTTAGAATAGATTTCATTGAACACAAAAGTTTTCGTGCATCAAACAAAACTTTTACATGTAAGGGACAACTTTCATTCCTAACTTCAACAAAACTTTACATATAAGGGAATACTTTCCCATTTTCTTCTCTAAAGCCAAGTTAGTCTATCAGCTTATGGGTTATATTGCTTATCTGGACTGCAACTTCTTCCGTGACATTCTTTTTTTCCTTCATCTTCTGTGTCAATTCTTGGAGCTGCTCATTTTTCTTTTGTTGAAAACATTTTGATGTTTCGATATAACAAATTAAATTAAAAGAATTTTAATTTTGAAAATGATTTTTCTAAGCATATTCAAAGTATTTCAAAGTTCATTTTAAATCCTTACTAAAGTGTAAAATTAAGTTTTAATCTTAAAATAATTTTAAAACAATTTTACAAAGTATTTCGAACCGTTTCAAAGCCAAAAATTACAATTTGTCCAGAGGGAACCGATTCCCCCCCAAGGGGGTACCGATTCCCCCTGAATGGTTTTGCTCTGAGAAATTCCAGTATGCTCGGAGGGAACCGATTCCCCCCAGGGGGTATCAATTCCCCCCACTGTTCAACGGTCGAATATTTGAATTTTACACTTAGGGAACCAATTCCCCAGGATGGGTACCGATTCTCCCCACGCTCCAAGCTGTTTTATTAATGGTTTTCACACTTAAACGGCTCCATTGACTCCACTAATCATCCCCAACGTTCAGAATCAATTGAGGGAGTATTTAAACAAGTTCTGAAGCCTTTGATCAATAAGAAATTATAGAGAAACAAGAGAGAAAGCATCAAATACCAAGTTTGTGCATATCAAGCCAATTTTCCTTTCAATATTCATTTTGCTTTCAAGAACACCATTTGTGCTCATTTGTAATTATTTTTTAGTGTTCTTTTCTTGTTCTAGAATTGTGCAAACAATCTACCTTGTGAGGATTTCCTTATAAGTTTGCAAATTTGTAATCTTCTCTTAGGGAAAGAGTGTTCTCAAGAATTGGGGTATATTCTTGAGGGTGTTGTAAGGTTATCTCTTTGGCCTCAAAAGAAAGAACAAATTAGTGAATTTGTTGGAAAATCCTTAGTGTGGATAGCTAAGGTAGTGGACGTAGACTTTGATTGAGAAAGTCGAACCACTCTAAATCGTTGTGCAATTACTTTCAATTTTCTGCAAAAGCTTCCACCAAATTTTTAATTACCAATTCACCCCCCTCTTGGCCAATTCCATTAATCGATTAACTCAACAATTGGCATCAGAGCCTCACTCATTTGAAGGTTTAATCGCCTCTTGAGTCAATCTGGGAAGAGTTAAATCGATAAAGATGGCGTCTACTTCTGGTTTATTCTCCATGGAAGAATCCAGACCTATTGACGTGCCTCCACAAATCAATGGAACAAATTATCATCATTGGAAGAGGTGTATGATGATATTAATCAAAGCATTTGATATGGAAGCTTGGATGATAATCAAGAAAGGATATTCCTCTCCTACTAAGAAGGCAAAGAAGTGGAGTGTTCAAGAACGGAAGGAAGCTCAACAAAACTCAAAGCCTATGCACATGTTGTGTTGTGCAATCGATCCTAATGTATATAAAGGAGTTTCTTCTTGTTCAAGTTCCAAGGAAATGTGGGATAAGCTTAAGGAGATCTATAGAGACAAGGAAGAAGAAGAACCAATAAAAATGATGTCTCTATTAGCTCTCACAGAGCCAAAGGTATCTTCTAACTCAAATATATCAAATTCAAAATCTTTTAATGAGTTACAAGATGCTTATGATAAATTATTTTCGGAGTTTGAGACCATGAACTCTAAATACAATAAATTAATTTCTAAATTTATTGCTAAAAATGATCTTCTTTTGAAAGCTAAAACAGACTTGAAAAATCAAAATGAAATGTTGAGAAAGGGGTTAGAGCTTTCAAAAATAAAATCTGAAAACTTTGAAAAAGAAATTTTCAAATTAAACAAACTTCTTCTAGAAATGAAAATGGATTTTGAAAATCAAAATGAAATCTTGAAGAAGGATTTAGAACTCTCAAAATGAAATTTGAAAGTATTGAAAAAGAAAATTTCAATTTGAAAGATAAGCTTGAATGTTTAACAAGAGAAAAAGAGATCATTCTAAATAATTCATCTAGTTCAATAATGACAATATGTTCACATTGTCATTATCATGGTCATAAGGAACATACTTGTCCTTTAAAGAAAGGAAAACAATTTAAAATTAGACAAGTATGGGTTCCAAAAGGAACAAGAGGCATTGAAACTAATGTTCAAGGATCCAAAGCAATTTGGATACCAAAATCTACTTAAATGTCTCTTGTAGGTGTGTGAGAGCAATGGTGATAAAGATGATGATATTCAAGATGCTCTAGCCACACATAAAAAGGGAATGGGTAACCTATAAACTTAATGTTTTTATTATTTGGTTGCTCATTTAGTTTATGCATGCATGAGGTTTTAAAATGTTGAATTATGTTTTATCTCATGTATGTTGAAAAATATTGTATGATGAACATGGTAATTTTTGGTAATGTTTTATAAACTCTAGTTCATCATATTAATTTTTGGTCAAAATTGTTTTTAAAATGTAATTGATATCTCTTTAACAATTGATATCGATTTTTCAAGAACTTTGGTTTTGCAAAATTTTGACCTGTAATTTTTTCTTAATGTTTATACATAGATTTTTTGTTTAAATATTATAAAGTTTTAATGCATAACATTTTCAAAAACTTTATGCATGTGATCTTAATCTCTATAATCAACATTGCATAATGTTTTATATGTGAATGGGTTAAAAGCATAATCTTTTGAAAAATAAATTTGATAAAAGATACAATGTTTTATTTTAAATGATTGCAAAATTGATTGACATTGCATCTATTTTTGATTATGCTTGTTGGTCATAAAATAGGGATATATACATGATGCATTTAGATTTTATTGATATGACTAATTTGTGCCTAGTTTCTAAGGATGAGCATGATAGTTGGTTATGGCATAGGAGACTAGGACATGTTAGCATGAGTATTTTACAACGGTTAGTTCAAGGAGGAATGGTTCGAGGGCTGCCTAAACTAAAATTTGATAATGATAAAATTTGTGATGCTTGTGCTAAAGAAAAACAAAAGCGAGTTTCTTTTAAATCCATTAATGATGTGTCAACTAGTAGAGTATTACAATTGATCCATATAGATCTTTTTGGGCCAACTAGGACTACTAGCTTGGGTGGAAAACAATATGCATTTGTCTTGGTAGATGATTATTCTAGATATACTTGGGTTCTATTCTTAAGTACTAAAGATGAAGAATTAGAAAATTTCATCACATTTTCAAAAGTAAGCCAAAACGAAAAAGGTTACTCCATCATTAGTGTTAGAAGTGATCATGGCACTGAATTTGAAAATCTTGGATTTAATGAGTTTTGTAATTCTAATGGTATTAGCCATAATTTTTCAGCACCTAGAACCCCTCAACAAAATAGAGTTGTTGAGAGGAAAAATCGAACTTTAAAAAAAATGGCTAGAACCATGCTTTGTGAAAATAATTTGCCAAAATATTTTTGGGCGGAAGCCACAAATACCGCTTGTTATGTTATAAATCGAGTAATGATTAGGCCAATTTTAAAGAAAACTCCATATGAAATTTTCAAAAATAATAAAAAAGCCTAACATTAGTTATTTTCATCCTTTTAGATGTAAATGTTTTGTTTTAAACAACGGTAAAGAAAACCTTGGAAAATTTGATGCTAAAAGTAATGAAGGAATTTTTCTGGGTTATTTCTTAAATTCTAAAGCTTATCGAGTATTTAATAAAAGATCTTTAGTTGTAGAAGAGTCTATACATGTTGTTTTCGATGATAATCTCCTTCCAGGGAAGGATTATTGTGTTAATGATGATGTATGTATTATAAATACAAATAACGTTAGACATGACGTTGGAGAATCAACATCAAAGGAAGAAACAAAAGATGAGGAAACTCATGATCCTCTCGAGAATCCAACCATTGAAGAAAGGGAAGTATCTTATCCAAGAGAGTACAACTATGTCAAGGATGGTGAGATTATAGGTGATCCATCCAAAGAGGTAACAATTCGATCTTCTCTTAGAAATATTTGTAATTATGTTGCATTTATTTCATGCATAGAGCCTAAGAATATTAAAGAAGCATTAAATTATGAACATTGGATTATGGCTATGCAAGAAGAGTTAAATCAATTTGAGAGAAGTAAAGTATGGACATTAGTTGAAAGGCCTAGTAATAAATCTACTGTAGGTACTAGATGGGTGTTTAGGAATAATCTTGATGAAAGTGGTAATATAGTGAGAAACAAGGCTAGACTTGTTGCTCAAGGCTATACTCAAGAAGAGGGCATAGACTATGATGAAACATACGCTCCCGTAGCTAGGATGGAAGCAATTAGAATGTTATTAGCATTTGCATGTTTTTAAAATCAAATGGATATTAAAAGTGCATTTTTAAATGGTTTTATAAAAGAAGAAGTGTATGTGGAACAACCTCCAGGTTTTGAAGATTCAAAATTTCTGAATCATGTTCTTAAATTGACAAAAGCACTTTATAGTTTAAAACAAGCCCCTAGAGCTTGGTATGAAAGATTATCAAACTTTTTAATTGAAAAAGGTTTTTCAAAAGGGAAGGTTGACACTACATTGTTTTCGAAATGAGCATGATGGGGGAGCTCTCATTTTTCTTGGGACTCCAAATCAAGCAAAGAAAAGATGACATCTTCATCAATCAAGCTAATTACGTCAAAGATATGCTCAAGAAATTTGGACTGGAAAATGGCAAGCCTCATGACACTCCAATGAGTTCTTCAACAAAGCTTGACTTAGATGAAAGGGGTAAATGTGTAGATGTTAAATTATATAGGTCAATGATTGGATCTTTACTTTATCTAACCGCAAGTAGACTGGACATTATGTTTAGTGTTTTCTTATGTGCTAGATTTCAAGCATGCCCTAAGGAATCACATTTACTAGCTGTTAAGAGAATCTTTAGATACCTTAAGGACACTCCTAGTTTAGGACTTTGGTATCCTAGAGACTCTAGCTTTAGCTTGCATGCCTTTTCTGATGCGGATTATGAAGGATGCAAATTAGATAGGAAAAGCACCTCCGGTACTTGCCAATTCCTTGGAAATATGTTGATTTCTTGGTTTTCAAAGAAACAAAATTGTGTTGCATTATCTACCACTGAAGCAGAATACATTTCAGCCGGTAGTTGTTGTGCACAAGTTTTATGGATGAAACAACAACTTTTTGATTATGGAATTGAAGTAGGTACCATTCCTATCAAGTGTGACAATACTAGTGCTATTTGTCTCACTAAAAATCCCATCCAACACTATAGAGCTAAGCATATTGAAATAAGACATCATTTCATTAAAGACCATGTCACTAAGGAAGATGTAGTTCTAGAATTCGTTGATACTTTGCATCAATTAGCGGATATCTTTACAAAATCTTTAGACAAGGAACGTTTTTGGACACTTAGGAGAGAATTAGGTTTAACTGACCTATCTTCACTTAGTGTTTAAAATAAATTTAGCACTTTCAAGAATAAATGAAAAATGCATAGAATAGTAATTTTTGATTGCATTCATTGTTTTTAGTTAGGGGGAGTTTATGATTCTTGGTGAAAATTAACTTTATGTTAAAAAAAATTTAATGATAAATTTGATTGATTGAACATAATTAATTTTCAATATATGAGTTGCCAATACCACTAGAAAAAATTAATTTAGCATTTTGAGTGTTTAAAATACAGATTTTTGAATTATAGGGCAGAGGGAATCGATACCCCCTTGAAGGGAAACCGATTCCCCCTTTGAATGGGAACTGATTCCCTCCTTAAGGGAATCGATACCCCCAATGGGTTCTGGATATATCACGACCAGAAAACTCATTCTCTCAAAACCTCTTTTCTTTCTTAAACGCCGTTCGTCCTCTCTTTCTCTCTAAATCTCCTTTTTTGCCAAAATCATCAAATACAAGTCGAAATTAGATCGTTCTTCAACTTCTAATCCTTGCAAACAACATCACATTCTCATAAAATCCAAATTTTCAAGGTAATATTTCAAAATCCTCTATTTCATTGATTTTTGAACTTAGGACTAGTTCTAAGATTAACATTACATCGAGCATTGGTATATGATGATTTTACAACCAATTTCGTCAAAAACACTCAATTTTTCAAAACTTTTTTTCGAAATAAAAAAAATCAAAAATTGTTATTTTAATTGATGTTTTTGATTCAATTATGTTTTCATAAAAACTATACGTAATATGATTTTCAAATATTATTTTCCAAATAGTTTTTCAAAATATTTCCCTTTAGGATTCGGTTTAGAGAACCTTGAAATATTGAGAACTCATTAGAGTTTTGGGTTTGATTATATTGCATACATGTGTTTAAATTTGCATGTTACAAATTCTATTCTGATTCTTAAAGCATGTCAAATCCTAAATGACATAGGACATTGTCTAGTAGCTCAAGTCAAAATCGACCTCTTATTCCTCCACCCAATCCAAATAACCCAAATATGACCATTATGAACTCTTGTTTCAACGTACCTGGTTGTGGACAAGATCTATACCATATGCACCATACTTGTTTTGAGTCATACAAAATCTGGGAAGAGTGTATCCCTTCGATCCAATCTATAGAAGATATGAACTTCCAATATCTTCCTACTCTTAAATCCTAGAAGTTTGATAAACTCTTTAAACTCAAACATTTGGTTTATCATCAATTAGTCCGCATTTTTTTATTCCAATGTGGTATGTGTCCAAAACGAGCGTCGATCTGAAACTATATGAATTCGATCCTATATTTTAGGACAATTCATTTTTATTGACTCCGGCACAATTGCTACCCAATTTGGACTAGATAACTCAGTTTTAATGAAAAAGAGACTGTGGATTCACCCTATAAGTCTAAGGATAGTGAGAGTACCCTAAGAACTTATCGTGATAGATTCCTTCACTATATTATCTCTTGGTGGTTTAGACCATCCAGAGGTAGGTAATCCTCCCTTAGGAACATAGATATATGGTGGATATACTGTATCAAACATAAAAAAAATTAATCTGCCACAGATCATCTTTAGTGAGTTTCCATAAACACTATTCCTTCCAAGAATATAGAAACCTTGGTTTATGGTTGTCTCCTTAGTAATTTGTTTATCAAACTCGGTCTTAGGGTCTCTTATGATATTCTTATCCCTCTTCAAAACTAAATCAATCTTACTTCCTTGAAGAAAGCAAGATGGAAAAAAGATAAGGAAATGGGCCAATGGATTTATCATCCCGAACTCAAAACTTTGAATTGTGAAACATTTTGATGTTCATGGATTGTTTTATTTTGGATGTTAGAATTTGATGGATAATTGGATATTTGAACTTACATGCTTATATTTTTGGTTTGGTTTTAACTTTCATTTTGAGCTTAATGTTTATTTTTGCATCATTTACATATTAGTTGCATTATGACCAATTTTTTGCCATTTCACATTGTTTATGAATATTGAATTATGGAACTAATGGCTAATCTTTCTCTTGATTGCGTTCTTAGAAGCTTAAGCTATATTTATAATCAATTGGCTAATTACTTTTCAAAACGTTGTTTAAATTCTTTTAAAATATCTTTTTGATTTAACAAAAAGGGGGAGAAGTGTTAATTGTTTTAAAGGGGAGAAAGTGTTAAAGTAAGGGGGAGTAGTATTTTTCAAAATCAAAATTCATTTTGAAATTAGAAAATCTTAAAATGTTTTGTTATATCAAAAAGGGGGAGATTGTTGAAAACATTTTGATGTTTCGATATAACAAAGTAAATTAAAAGAATTTTAATTTTGACAATGATTTTTCTAAGCATATTCAAAGTATTTCAAAGTTCATTTTAAATCCTTACTAAAGTGTAAAATTAAGTTTTAATCTTAAAATAATTTCAAAACAATTTTACAGAGTATTTTGAACCGTTTCAAAGCCAAAAATTACAGTTTGTCCAGAGGGAACTGATTCCCCCTGAATGGTTTTGCTCCGAGAAATTCCAGTATACTCAGAGGGAACCGATTCCCCCCAGGGGGTATCGATTCCCCCCACTGTTCAACGGTCGAATATTTGAATTTTACACTTAGGGAACTGATTCCCCAGGAGGGGTATCGATTCCCCTCACACTCCAAGCTGTTTTATTAATGGTTTTCACACTTAAACGGCTCCATTGACTCCACTAATCATCCCCAACGTTCAGAATCAATTGAAGGAGTATTTAAACAAGTTCTGAAGCCTTTGATCAATAAGAAATTATAGAGAAACAAGAGAGAAAGCATCAAACACCAAGTTTGTTCATATCAAGCCAATTTTTCTTTTAATATTCATTTTGCTTTCAAGAACACCATTTGTGCTCATTTGTAATTATTTTTTAGTGTTCTTTTCTTGTTCTAGAATTGTGCAAACAATCTACCTTGTGAGGATTTCCTTGTAAGTTTGAAAATTTGTAATCTTCTCTTTGGGAAGGAGTGTTCTCAAGAATTGGAGTATATTCTTGAGGGTGTTGTAAGGTTATCTCTTTGGCCTCAAAATAAAGAACAAATTAGTGAATTTGTTGGAAAATCCTTAGTGTGGCTAGCTAAGGTAGTGGACGTAGACTTTGATTGAGAAAGTCGAACCACTCTAAATCGCTGTGCAATTACTTTTAATTTTCTGCAAAAACTTCCACCAAATTTTTAATTGCCAATTCACCCCCCCTCTTGGCCAATTCCGTCAATCGATTAACTCAACATCCTTTTAAGAGAACCTTTGTGTTCAAGAAATTCTTGGACAAGATATTCATATATGTTGCAGTTCTTTTTCAATTTGGTGACCCCTGTTATCCACTCTTCTGGGGTGTTTCCTATGCCAGCATTTTGAAAGTCTTGACTGATCTTCTGGAAATCTTCATGCATGGTTTCCACTTCTATGCTCAATTTCTTGTTTTGGTCCTTCAAATAACATGCTTGAGTTTCATAAAAACCTCCTTTATTATGAATGTCCCGATTGATGCTCTTACCGTAGACTGCTTTTGGTATCAATCTGGCAGGATCTTTGTGTGCATAGCTCGCTTCTATCCTTGGAGTTTCCTCAGGATGTCTTTCCTTGGCTGCATCATATTTTGTTTGATCATAAAAATTTTTGTCCATTTATGAATTCTTTCTAATTTGATGAGCAGTCTTTCAAGTCAACACCTTTTGGTTATGCTATGATCATGCAATGCAAACAAAAGAAATCAATATAAACAAGTTAGAGCAAACAACATGTATGAAAAAATAAAAATGAGAAATGAAAAAAATAAATTGGTTAGTACCAGTTAATGGAAAGAAAAAATTCTATCAAAGTATAAATCCTAATCTCATGCTTTCTAATTCCATGCTTTGTTTGGAAAAATTAACCTAACTGCATGATTTCTAATTCGCATGCATTTATTCAGAAAAAGAAAATAAAATTAAAAATTAAAAACTAGAGCTTATTTCTCCTTTGTGTACACCTACGGACAGAGGTTCAGTATTGTCTTAGATCGGGTGAATTTCTAGTGTTTATTATCTATATGGTTTCAGTTCTAGGAGTAAAGGTACTCGAACTGTCCTTGTCGGTGCCCCCTTAAGCTGCCAAACCCTCAATCCTAGTCCATCACAGACTTAAATGGATTGAGTTCAATTCGAGGGGACACATTTCTCTATGACTGACACGGAGAATAAATTCTCACGAAGACATAGAGCATATGAACCCCGAAAGCTACTTGCTAGGTCTGACACAGAGAATAAATTCTCACAAAGACGTCGCTTTCACTCCCACTTAAAAGGGACAAGCTTGATTATAAAGCTTATGTTATACAATGCAAGTATTGTGTGTGAGGAGAAATATTCAAACCTTTGACAAACAAATGAAATTTAATATCTAAAAATAAAAATAAAATAAAAACAGTAATAAAGACGTATATATAACATATTATGAAAATAATAAGTATATAAAAAATTTGAAAGGAAAGAATTATAAATTAAATATATGAATTTTTAATTTCTAATTAATAGAGACAATTTATAATTGATTTTAAAGCTTGACCAATTCCCCAACGGAGTCGCCAAGCTGTCGTAACCGGTTTTCGCCCGGGTACAAAATTTTTACTTGGTGGGAAAGGTGATGTGAATAAATGGTTTTTAAAATGTTTAAGGAGTCGTCGTCGGCCTTTTGAGTTAGGTAGGTCAAATACCTAAAAATTATCTTTTAAAAGAGTTTTTAAGAAAACATCAGTTAAAAGATAAACTAATCTGCGTTTTAACCAAAAATTCGTTCTTTTTAATAATAAAAAGGGACTCGTGGTCGATTACATTTGGGGAAGGATTAGCACCCCCACAACGCCCAAAATTGGTACTCATTAATTATAAATTGTCTCTATTATTAGAAATTTAAAAATTCGAAGATATATTTAATTCATAATCCTGTTATTTCAAATTTATTAATATAATTTTTAAAAAAAATATTAATATATTTATTTATTTATTTATTTATTTATTTATTTTTATAAATAAGATATTTATTTACTTAGAAATATCAGAAAATGACTTCTAGGTGCTTTAAGACAACTCATTTCTTAATATTAAAAAATAAATAAATATTAATAAAACATTTCTATAAAAATAATTAAAATAAATTAGTATAATTAATTTATAAAAATAGAATATTTATTTATTTAAGAATATCATAAAAGAACTTCTAGGTGCTTTAAGAAAGTCCATTTCTTAATATTAAAAATTAAATAAATATTAAAATATGATTAGTTTTCTTAAAAGTAATTTATATAAAATTAAATTTATAAATAGGATTTTAATATATATATATAATATATAAAAATAAGTAAATAAATATTATTTATTATTTATTATTTATCTGACTACATAATAATAATAATAATAACAATAATAATTAAAGTAAAATACTAATTTAAATATATCAAAAGTAATAATAAAATAATATTGTAAATAAATAATTATCAAAATAAAAGAAATTAAAATTATAAAATTAAATTACAAAATATATAAAACTTATGGTCAAAATTATAAAGAAGTCAGTTACTAAATTATAAAATATAAACAATTAATGGACATATTTATAAATATCATTTGATATACACATTAAGAATGTAATTTAGCCCTAAATTTTAATAAGGAATTAAAATAAAATTAATTAAAATTATAAGGGACTAAATAGATATTTAACCTAATCATATAAACATATATATTAGGGACTAAAATATAATAAAATAAGATTTATGAGACCAAATTAAAAGATTCATAATTCGATTTCAGTGACTAAAATGGGATGATTACAAACTATAAGGTATTGCGGACATAATTGGACCGACCCTTAAATTATGCAAATACCCTTCATCAAAACGACGTTGTTTTGATGAAGGTATATAAGTCCTATAACCGGTCTTAAAGAGACCAAACCTTATCATTTTATTTTTTGCCTCTTTAAAGAGAAGCTCTCGTTTCCTCTGGTTTTCCCTCGCCGGAGGGAGTCGGCCACCTGCCGGCAACCGTGTTCCGGCTCTAATCCCCGCCGCACGGTGGCCGAAATTTACAAATTTACCCCAAAATAAAGCCCCGTTATCCTAAACCTAGATCATAGGTTGTTTTAGTCTAAAACAATACCCAACAACGTAGATCTAATTTATTTTACCTTAGACGTTTTGTTTCCGGCAGCGGGTGAAGGCTACAGTGAGTCTCTTTTTCTTCTTCTTTTTTTTTCATTTGTTGTTTGGTGGTTATTTGCTCTCGGTTTGGTGTTAGCTTTTGTTGTGTATGTTTCTCGCCGTTCTTCTCTGTTGGTTCTGTCTCGCTCTTTTTTTTTTGCAGATTCGGTGATGGCTTTATAGGCCACCACCAATGCTTGTCTCGGACCGTGTAAAAGGGTGGCAGTTTGGTGAGTCACCAAACTATAGTGGTGACTCACCATAGCCCTCAACGTGGACGGCATTCCTTGTTTCTTCTAGAGGCTCGTTAAAGCGTGGCAATGGCTGGTGGAGGTGTCAGAGAGGCGGCCGGCGTCGTGGCACTAGGGTGATGATACCCTAGGGTTTCATCTGAAAGGTTGTGGGCCGTTGGATCAAGCCAGATCCAACGGTGGAAAAGGAGCGACGGCTGGGTGAAGATGTTGAAACCCTAGTTGGGTTTAGGGTTTCCTGTGGGTTTGGGCCAGTCTATTTGGGCCAGAAATGTAATAATAATATTTTTTATTAATAATAATAATAATAATAATAAATAATATTATAATATTAATAATAATAAAAGCAAATGGATGAAAAAAATTAGTATCTTCACAAAGATCTCACTTCACTCATAAATTTAAAGATATGAAGTGTCTAAACATGTCTGATCTCACGTTCTTTTGTATATCTTACCAACAACAATCTCAATCGAACGAAACTCAAATAAATTTTCTCGTAATTATTTAAGAGTTAATAATCTTGTTAAGAAATTTTAAGGTGTTAAAACAGTGTTTTAGTATTGTATTAATTTAAAATTTTATAACTCAATCTTATCATTTAGGGGACAAGTTAATATATGTTTATAATTTTTCTAATCTATTGACAACGCACACATCCTACATATCCATTTAATTAAATTCAAAACCTATAGAGGGAATAACATTTTTTTGTCACATAAGTCACTCAATGATTCCTTTGCACGTCTTTGATTATACTAGAGAGTTTCTTTTGTATTTTTAATATTAGAGTTTATGATTGTTTTTTCAATAATATTTACGTATAAAATTAAACCAGAATTCTCTGCTTGAAATTTTAAATTATCACATATTTTATGATACGAAAAACGTTGGCACAATGTTGAATCTTAATCGTCTTGCAAACTAAAGAAACTTTTATTTGAATTATTCAAAAGCTGAGTGTTTAGTAAAAGCTGCTTTCGCTTATTCACATTTGCTTATGGGTAAGATTTGTTCTTCGTAACATGAACTAAACGATATTAATAATTAAGAGATTGTTGTTATTCTTTGAGGTATTGAATTTGAGCACCGCATATATAAGGGTATAAGATTCTTTGAACAAATATTAGTTTGTAATCACTCAGATTTAGGTGGCAAAGTAGAAGAAGACTAGTGAGCTTAACCAAAAACACATGTAGCAAAATTTGCAGGCATTGACAGAAACACTGCAGCCAGCAAAAATGTTTTATTTCTTTTTCAACACATTAGTACGTAATTAGTGTTTTATTCTATTTATATCATATTGGATAATATAAATTAAGTAGCAGTCGAAGTTCACTAGTAGTAGACCATTCAAAGAAAAAAAAATTCAAGAGTTGCATAGGGGATCCTTCCAAGCTCTTTGATCCGGTAACTGCCACCACCATAATTGCAAACCATCCTGCATAAAAGAAACGAAAGGTAATCCGAACACAACATTTGACTGTAGCCTGTAGGGGCGAATATTCGTTCGAGTCGAGACGAGTTAAAATAACTATTGGCATTGTTGCTGCTTTTTTTGAGGAACTTACAGTGTGGTTTAATCTTCCATATCTGGTTATTTCCTGTCTTCCAGCCCCAGAGCACAATCCTATTGCCATCACAGACTTCGGGGCTATCACGAAGGTCTGCATCCATGTTGAGGTGAATGTTATCAACCGCTCTTATGGCTTTATACCCTTCATCCTCGATCACCTTGCTCTCGCTCCAGATTAATGTTGTATTACATTCATTTGGCTTGTAACGTGCCAGTTCCACCTGCACTCGATAAATCTTTTTTTCAACACAAACTTGAAGGTGAAATTTTCAGAATGATATACGAAAATAAAATGGATTCATACAGGCTGAGCCTCTCCATTGTTATGTTTGAGTGCTTCACCAGTAGCCAGATTAATCAGAGAAAAGCCCGGGTGACCTTCGTCATCTCTCACGTTTGCCCCGAACTTATCATCCTTGATCCAGTGCTGAAACATCAAATTATTCGCAAACTTTTAATCGAACGTTCTACTCATTTACAATGGTAGTTGTTGGATAAATACCTGGCGCTCATCAGAGGGATCAGCTCTAGCCAGAACAACCCTACCATCTCTAATGGCAAGGTTTAACCTTGGATTAGCTTTGCAGTAGATTTTGAAAGTGGGATGGTTGGAGGTTCTGGTAGGTGAACGTGAATCAGGACGAGAGAAATGGTGAGTTTTAGATGAGGGACGGGAACGACCATGACCACGATCATCGTCGTTGTCATCATCAGACCTTCTTTCACCACCTCTGCGGCCTTCATGTTTACCGTGTCCTCCGGTCGAGTAGTGTGAACCGTGTTCATTTGGCGGGTAGTCACCACCACCATGCTGGTACGGCTGCGCATCCTCGTATTCTTCATCCACGGATCCTGATTTCGTCTTGGAAGAAGGTGACTCGTCTTTGACCCTGCGTCGTTTTTCATCGACAAAATCATCTTCATTTTTGCGACCGAAAAAATAATCCATATGTTCGGTACTATCAAATTGCTTCGCCTCTTCAATTTGTGATACAAACAACAAGAAGCTGATCATAATTCCTTTTGTAGTGTAACCATACACTCAAACACTCATATATATAACTTGCAATTTCTTTGTCAAAGTTATGATTTTGAATGCATGATTTTAGAAAATCATACCTTAATTTAGTTAATTTGTTATCTTACATAAACTTGTTTTGTTCTAAAGGTGACACGTTACTATTAAATTCCGAAGTTTAAAATTTAAAATTAAATGAATAGTTGACATGTTAAAATTATGTCTTTAAAATTATATTATATTAAATTCCGAATTTAATTTAATTTAAGCATAATTTTTAAGTTACCATTATAACCAACGCATATGGTATGACATATAATATTCGATCAGAATGATCCAACATGGATATCATATATCATATTAATCAACGAAGTGACCCAAAATAAAATATATGATTTTATATTTTCTTTTATTAATTAAATTAATTATCATACATACAAAAGTATTTAAAACATACAACTTAATGGGCAAACAATACTAAGCCGTGTTTTCAAATTATGTCGAGCAAGTAAACATAATTATAGGGGTCATTTAGTAATTTCATACAATTATATGATTCATACTTAAAATTAAATCTAAACATATTAATCATCTTGTACATACTCATACAAGCTAATCGGATTTCAAAATCTTCTTTAATTTAACTTTTATTAAGGACGTAATTGTAAAGTTCTAAATTTCTGGTTTAATAATAAAACTAAAGCCAATACAAACATGTCATTAAAATTTCAGTTTAATTTAAGTTAAGATCCACTTACAAAATTTGAGGAGTACTATTTTATAAAATATTACTTATTTAAGTGTCATAAAAAAATTAATTTTTGAGACTTTTAAAAGCAGCATGAATTAAAATCCGAGAGATTTATCCTTTTTCTTCAAGGGTTGATGCTTCGGATAAAGGGATCAATCCTTCTCATTACAGTAATTAAGGGATTGATCATTTTTCCAAAGGAATAGATCCTTCTTCTTCTTCTTTTGTATTGTTTGGAAAACATCAAATTTTATTTTGATAATGCTTAATTCAGCTAGAAATTTAAATCCTAATTGTATATATAGTAATTAAAACACATGAATCTACTTATAACATTAAAAATGTGCCAACACACAATATAATCATGTTTTATAACATTCAATTCACAATTGATCATGCATTGTCAATAAATATTTAATTATGTATTTTAAGTCACTTTTCATGGTCTCCTAAAATCATTTTAGATAATTTAGGCCAATTGAGGTGAATTTCTAATACAACCAAGGTTAACTTACCTCAGATTTCAATCATACAATGCATCCATTCGTTTTATCCTTTTTTATATGACAAATTACTCAAATCAATGATTTATTGGTGAATTGTTCAACTTAAGCATAATTAGACTTGTTTATAAATAGGATAAATAAATCTCCCTTTTAACTCTCATTTTTATGGACTCATACAGTGAAGCTCAATCTCATATTGTTTTGCATAAGCAAGGATTAAATATTGGTAGAGATCGATGTTGAGACCGTCGGCGCATCCCATGGCGTAGCGGGAACAAAAGTCGACGGTCTCAGCAGCGATCCAAGTACGAAAAACTGAAATCGGGAGGAAGGGATGCGAATACTTACAGCAGGTTCCTTGAAAAACAACAAGAACAACAGTGAATATTGGTGGTGTAGATCGGTTCGAATCGTAAGCCTCCACGAAATCACGTCTCGGCTTCTACTCAGTTCACCCGATTGAGAACAATAATTTTCTTACCAAAACTGTTTTGAGAGAAAAACGGCTGAAGGTTTTGTGTGTGTATTCTATTTTGGCTGCTAGACCTAATACACCCTTTTATAGCCAAGTTACCCTAATCATATTAGGGTTTTATTATTTCAAATTAATTAAATCTATATTTAATTAATTGGAATTTAATAATCCTTTTATATCCAAGTTACCCTAATCATATTAGGGATTTTATTATTTCAAATTAATTAAATCTATATTTAATTAATTGAAATTAAATATTCGGGATTATTAAAACATATATTTAATTCACTCTAGATATATATTTTAGTAACGCACAACAAATTGTACATCTTTGCTCGTTTCAATCATAGGGTGTGACCCTGTATGTTCTTGTAACGTTAGCAGTAATTATTAGACCAATTATAATATTACATACAATGAGTGACATCTAGCAATATATCATTGTCACCTAAGTTACAAGAAAATATGATTCAACATATCATCTTGGTGATTAACTCTTTTATGTATTACATACTTATGTCCTTTATATCTAGAATAGGCACAAGTCTTGGAATACTCATACTTGTATAGCCCATCTATTGTTTCTTGATATCTAGAGTAGACTTTAATTAACGAATAGTTTATGATATCTCATATCAACTTATTCGAGCATGGCCATGCGTTTCTAGTCTTACTCAATCAAGTGGCCTGTGATATATTTCCTATTATGTAGGAAAGACAAATCATATCTTAATCATACACACCCACTACATATATTGAGATATATTCAATAACAGTCTTTATAGAGCAACCAGTTGCGAAGTTTGTTTAGTTGCATCAAAACATACAACAATATATGTTGGGATTGTATTGATCTCAAGTATAAGGATCATACATATAGTCATCACTATTAGCAATGTTATGACTATCACATAATAATCCAAGACATATGCTCATGGTGGGTCAATCCAATATATTGTTGTCTAACAATATAATCATGTATCAATTTTGACATCTCTATGTCAATGACAACTCGTTGTCATCAATCAATAACATGTTAGTCTTAAGCGTATTATTATTGTCCATGCCTATAATAATACTTAACTAGGGATCTTTTAATAATAACAATTATGTCATTATATGGACTTTATTATCTTATAGTTTATGTTAAACACATATATATAACTGAAAATAATAGTGGCAATGCCTTTATTCAATAAAATCGGTAAATAAAAGTATTATTACAATCATTATATGATTGGTCTTTGGTATACTCTAACAATCGAAATATTAAACCTTTTAAGAAAAATACAATGTCTTGTTAGGTATTTAAACTCAAAATTCAAAAGATAATGCTTAATTTGTCTAATATTTAAACTTACAATGACCTAAATTGTTGTTAGACCAAAAATTTTGAGGACATGGGATTATCTTTCTTTTGTTTGATCCCTACTTGATTAAATATTTAATAAATTATTATATTTTTTTAATTTGAATACTTACTTTTACATGAACCAAAATATTATTAGACCAAAATCTATCAAGTATATAAATATTTTACTGGGGTCGGGACCCTTTTGGGCCCCGACAGAGCTCTGTCTCTACACACTACAATACACCACAACATATCCTAAAGAGTGGAGCTCAAGCAATATCACTCTCTCATTTTCTCTTCATATATCCCGAAGGTCTAAACACCTCGATTGAATTTTAAAGTAGTGACTGTATTCAATTCTAAGTCACTGAAAGTCTCAAAAAGAAAAATAGGTAAATATATCAATGTCATCCTATACAAATTCTGATTTGATGCACATCATTTTCATAATCATACATAAAATTTAGCTTTCATAATTGATTGTCATATACAATCCATATCATATTCACATAACATACTTTCTTGATCATGCATGTGCACCAGTGAGCGTCGATTTTTTTTTTTTGAAAAAAGGTATTTTGTATTATAATCCAAACAAAGTACACCACCTTAAGGGCCTCATTAAAAAACCTCCCTAACCCTAAATAGAGAAAAAGAGTGAACCTTGAGGTGGAAAGAATCTTATACAAGTATAGCTCTTACATCAAACAAAACATACCCCAAACCACAACCCTACTCATACTAACACCACAATAAGAACGAAACCCAGCTCAACATCAATCCAAGGTCGAAAAGGACAACTAAATTGATCTAAAGCAAAAACACAGCGGCAATGAAAGGTAACCAACTTGCAGTAGCTGCCAAAACAACCAGACCTACTAAAACACGACATTATAACACTACATAACACCAAAACTTCATCAATATTCAACCCAGCTCAACATCGATCCACTCCCCATATCATACTAACACCAATACAAACCAAGCATATGAATGGAATTATAACAAAATGGACAGCAATTTCGATATACCGCAAAAACACAGCACCAAATGGATTCATCATGCCAGCAACAAAAACCATATTCATCAAACATAAATAACCTCACCACATGGGTATAAACGAAGGCCAACAACAGTCTTTTGCACCAAACTTGGAATAAACATAGCAACAACACTGCACAACACCATCAAATCTCAAACTGCACGAAAAAGCCTCAGTAGAGCAAGTCCCTTTTCAAATAGGGATACAACGGACCTCAACCAGAAATAGGTACAGTGCAATTTTTAAAGATATAAAAACATGAAACTAAAGCAAAAACTATATTCTGCCTTAATTACGATTCATAGAGGAACTGATCCAATCAAGCGAACCCAACTAGGTAGATAAAACATGGCGTTACTCACACCCGACGCCAAGAATGATTGACTGAGGACAACGTAGAAAATCTTGGACTGCCGGAATCAACGTTAGACATAAAGCACTCGCCCAAACCCCAATCTAAATCAAACATGTATTAAAAATTTGATCAACAGAAAAAACATTACCCTTAAACCTAACTTTATTTTTGCACAACCAAATATTCCAAATTAGACCAAAAAAACCCAAATCCCATAACGCTCGAACTTTCTTTCTGATTTTCTATTGGATCCATACCTTAAGTAACCCTTTCACCTTCATAGGGAATACTAAGTGAACCTTCCATACACTACACCAGTATTGCCAAACTTTCCACACCACATCACAATGACACAAAATGTGATCTATTGTTTCCTTTTCATGATTGCAAAAAACACAAAGAGATTGAACATTGCAATGTATACCTCTCTTTTTCAGCTCTATGATGATCAGCAATCTTTGATGAATCGCTCTCCAAACAAACGCTGAAACTTTTGGAGGAGCGAATTTGTTCCACACATATTTTTAAATAGGGTCTTTCACCTTGCCTACACAAGCTAACTTATTGTAAAAGAATATAGCATTGTAAAAGCCATCTGCAGAGCCTATCCATTTTAATTTATCATCACCAGAAGCTAGACTAACAGCTCTGTTTAAAACTAGCAAGAATTCGCTCCACAAGGCCCTTTCCCACTAAAAATGATGTCTTCTTAATTCTATCTCCCATTCTCACACTCCATTAACCCAATGGCCAAACTCACAAATCTTCCCGGCTTTCTTAATCGCTATTCGGAATAGTCTAGGAAAAGACACTTTTAAAGATACTGGTTTCGTCCAATGATCGGACCAGAATTCAATTTTAGAACCATTCCCCATTACACATCTTACTTCAGACAACAAAGCAGCCCCACAAGACTCTGCAGGATTGATAATATTACGCCAAACCCATGAAAATTTTCTGACATTAACAACTTTTGGAATTGTTGAACTATGTTTTGATATAACAATTTAAGGCAAAATGGTTTTTGGACTTGAATTGAATTTACAAAATGTATTTGGACTTAATTTAATTTATTCAAAATTTACAAAAATAATTCAAAGTTCTTTTAATTTAAAATTGAGCACAAAAATGTTTTTATGAATAGTACCCCGAGGCTAAAAAATTTCAGTATGTAAAAGGGAACCGATTCCCCCCAAGGGGGTACCGATTCCCTCACTGTTCATCAGCCCAACGGTCATATTATTTGAATATTATGAAGGGGTATCGATTCCCTATGAAGGGGTACCGATTTCCCCCATTCTGGGCAGCCTATTTTTGCAGAAAAATCATTCCCAAACGGCTCCAAAACATCCCCAACGGCTAGATATGACTTCAAACACATTCCAAGCTATAAATACAAGCTAAGGACACTTGAAGAAGTAAGAGAACAGCTATCTAAGAAATCAAACACAAGAGAAGAGTTTTTCATTCTTATTTCATCTTTCTCTTGTAAATATTTTGTTCTTGTGAGCTCAATCTTGTAAACGCCTACCTTAGAGAGGTTTTCTTGTTTACATCTTTTATCCTATTGTAAAGGGGAAAGGTTCTAGCTTATCCCGTGTAAAAGCTAGGGAAATGTTCTAGTTTAGCCCAGAAAAACTAGGGAGTTGTAAGGTTATCTCTTTGTCCTCAAAAGAAAGAACAAATTAGTGAATTTGTTGGAAAATCCTTGGTGAGGAGCTAAGGTAGTGGATGTAGACTTTGGTTGAGAAAGTCGAACCACTCTAAATCGCTGTGCAATTTTCTATCTTTCAATCTCCTTACTCCCTAAACACAAAACCGTTCTGACCCCTCTTTGCAAACCGTTCCGGTTGTCGATTCGAGCTTCCGAAAATCCCAACAGGAATAATAGAATCCTAATCCTAATTATATTTTACTGCTACTATCTTTTTCCATAAATTATTCTCTTCCTCACTAAAGCGCCAAATCCATTTGTTAAGCAAAGCGTGATTCCTCAAATTAACATCAAACAGACCCCACATATTTTCCCATTTAATCCAGTGTATTCCTCTCACATTATTACCAATCCAAACAAAATTCGCTATACATTTGTTAATCCTAGCAGCTATAAGCTTAGAAATTGAGAATAAAGACATGAAGTACACAGGTAGATTAACCACCACTGATCTAACCAAAGTAAGCCTACCCCCAAAAGAGAAAAGCTTACCTTTCCAGCTATCCAAGCGAGCACTGACTTTGTCCAGAATCGGCTGCCACAATGACTTAGAATTCTTTTTATGCCCCAGTGGGAGACCGAGATAAGTTGTAGGAAGAACCGATGAACCGCATAAAATCAGATCTGCCTAACTTTTCACTCT
Organism: Hibiscus syriacus; assembly: GCF_006381635.1. Classification (NCBI taxonomy): domain Eukaryota; kingdom Viridiplantae; phylum Streptophyta; class Magnoliopsida; order Malvales; family Malvaceae; genus Hibiscus; species Hibiscus syriacus. The sequence continues at coordinate 1,235,222 of NW_024063440.1, forward strand.
GTTTTCAGCCACGGTTATACCAAATAAATTTGTATTTTTCATGTTTAATTTTAGACCTGCGGCTACTTCAAAGATTTTTAAAACCCACTTGACATTCTTTATCATTCTTCCATTTTCTTCGGAAAATATAAGGAGATCGTCTGCAAATTGAATATGTGACACAACAGCTCTTCCATCCCCTATGCTAATTCCACTACAAAGACCGAAATCTACCGCTCTCTTTAGCAATCCACTTAGAGCTTCTCCCACAACATTAAACAAAAAAGGAGACAATGGACAACCCTGTCTTAAACCCCTTTTAATTAAAAAATAAGGAGAATGACAACCATTAACTAACACAGTGATCAAAGGGGTCGAAATGCACACATTAATCCATTTCCTCCATCTCTTACCAAAGACCATATTCTTGAGAATAAAATTCAAAAACTTCCAATCAACAGTATCGTGCGCTTTGCTAAAATCAGCCTTGAATAACACTGCTTCTTTCTTACTTTTGACCAAATTGTCAATAACTTTATTCGCAATCAACACACAATCTGAAATCTACTTACCCACCATAAATGCAAATTGATTTTCATCTATCACTTCGTTAATGTAACTTGCCATCCTCTTAGCCAAAACAAGAGCCACTATCTTGTACATACAACCCACCAATGATATAGGTCGAAAGTTCTCAAGGTTAGAAGCTTCGACTTTCTTCGGAATGAGGGCTATAAATGAGTTGTTGAATGAAAAGTCTACTATTCTGCCCCAACAAAAATCAGCCATGAAACTCATAACATCGGTTTTAATTACCTTCCAGAACTTCTTAAAAAATCCAGATTAAACCCGTCCGGCCCTGGAGCTCTTGAACCATCGGACGATTTGATAATAGACCACACCTCCTCTTCCGAAAAAGGATTTTCAATGCTCCTTCTAGTCGCAGCATTTAACCTCTTAAAAGGTATATCAAAGCTCTTTACTGGCACTGTCTTCACATCATTGAAACCCGCACAGAAGTAATTGACAAATGTGTGTTGAATACCTTTCTGATACTTGATAACCGAGTCTTGTACCTTTATTTTCACGATCTGATTTGTTCTACCTCTTGCCGTAGCTGTAAGTTGAAAAAAAAATTATTCTTATCTCCTTCTTTAAACCACTTCAATCTTGATTTTTGTAGCCAATCTCGTTCTTGCTTTCTCAATTCTGCCCATAGCCTTGCCTTCAATGACACCAACTTCGTATGTGTTGCACGATTACTAGGATTAGTTATGCACATATTCTCAAGACTATCAATCTTTCTACCCATCTCTTCAATAGAATCCATATTATTTTCTCAGACTGCCGACACCCAAGCCTTCGTTTCTTGCTTCGACTTCAGTAAAATTTGTTTCAAACCTTTGCCTTTATTTGCCTCACACACACCCTTAATTTTTTGAAACAATGTTGGATCGTCCGCCCAATGATTAAACCACTTAAATGGACGGGCAAACTTTTTAAAGCTCCTCTTAAGTAAAATTAGTTTGTGGTCTGATAGACTCGTGGATAACGTGAATTGCAATAGTTGTGGGAACGCACACATTATTTCCGTTGAGATCAAAAACCTATCAAGTCTGCTCACCGACACGTTAACACCTCTCCTAAACCAAGTAGACACGCTACCCAAAACTGGAACATCGATCAGATTCCAAAGAGAGATGAATTCTTCAAAATTTCTCATAGAAACCAAAAACTCTTGAACCCTTATTCTTTCTGAAGCCACCCTATCTGTATTGAAATCACCCCCCACAATAACAGGAGCATCCAAATTTACTATAACTTCACTAAGCAATTCAAAAAATTCAATTCTTTCTCCTTGAGCATTCGTACCATAAACATTAGTAATGTCAATCTCTAAATCATTCAACAATAGTTTACCCTTTAATGCAATAATTCTCCTATACACTATTTTCATACTCACATTAAACACTTTAGGATCCCACAATGAGATTAACCCTCCTGAAGCACCCTCGGCTGAAGCAAAAACCAACTCCCTTCCTAACGAACCTTTTAACCTCCTACCTACCGAAGCAGATATTTCGAACACTTTTGTCTCCTAAAGCAATACCACACTGGCTTTATTCGAATTCATTACTCTGCTGACATCCCTAAGTTTTTCACTTTTCCCTAAACCTCTAATGTTCCATGTTACCATAATAAAACCCAAATCCATAATATAATAAAAACACACATAACACAAAGACTAACAACCATCAATTGTATTATTCAAACCTTACCCAACAACTCAATTTGCTCTAATCTTTGAAGAACTGCCGCCTCGGAGCTGCAAATTCCACTCCCAAAACCACCCAAGTTGCTAAGGTCGCCTCTGCTTCTGCCTGGAGATCCGATTTTCTCCCATTATTTTCCAAAACCCCGCTTGGAATAAGCACACCACACCGACCGACACCATTTCCTTTCTTTCATTTCAAACTAATTTTTCCTTGTAAATACAATCACTCCCCATCTTCGTCCCTTTATTCATATTTTTAATTTTGCTCACCACCATAGGAAAGATCTCTGCTTGGCTTGGAATTTTAATCTAACCTTGATCCTCCTTAATTTTCTCAATTGAAGTAACTTCACCCAAATCCTTATGAGTATAATCTTCCTCAATTGGCACGTCTAGCAATCTAGAACTATTAGATATAGTTTGGGCTATCCAGACTTGGTCCGAGATCCTGTTTATTTCCATTAGCCCAAAACTTTCTTCTACCAACTGACAACCCGGCCCATCATACGGTACCACCGGTACGTTGTGCAGCCCTTTCTCCAAAGCTGCAGAATTTCCACCATTCCCATCTTCATACGACTGGCCTACATACATAGATCCACTGTCATTTTCTTTCCTCTGACTCAGCAGTTCCTTTTGGACTCCGCCGATATGGAATTTAAAATTAAGTTTTACTCAACTCAAAAACTCGTGAGCTTAAATTATTAAGCTCGACTTGAACTCGAAATAAAAAATTGAAGCTTGAACTCGAACCTTAAGTACATGAAAGCCTTATATTATATTTTTTTTAAAAACATCTAAATGTTAATATCATTAATAATTTAATTTTAAAAAATCTAAAATTTTAATATATTACTTTTCGAGTTGCTTGCGAGTTTTTGAGTCAAGTATCAAGTAGTTCGCTTCAGCTCGTTAAAAATTCGAGTTGAGTTCGAGCTCGAGTCGAGTCCATTTGATTTGAGTGTTGACCAAATTTTGACCAAATCAATCTCGAGTAGCTCATGATCTATCTCATCTCATTTATAGCCCTAGACATTTGTTTAACATTCGTACTAAAATCATATATGAATTTACCAACAACAAGTTGATTTAGTGATATGATGCATTAGATTCTAGAATTGTTAACAAGTTGAGTTAAGATTAAGTATTGTCGAACTCGACAATACTTAATCTCGACTCCACTCAAAAACATTAAAATTAAGTTTTACTCGATTCAAAAACTAACGAGCTTAAAATTGTTAAACTCCACTCAAATGCGAAATAAAAAATTGAAGCTCGACTCGAACTCGAACCCAAACCTTAAGTACATGAAAGTCTTATATTGTATTTAAAAAAATATATAAATGTTAATATTATTAATAATTTAATTAAAAATATAAAATTTTAATATATTACTTTTTCGAGTTGCTCGCTAGTTTTTCAGGTCGAGTATCAAATAGCTCACGATCTATCTCGTCTCATTTATAGCCTTATACATCTGTTTAACATCCATTCTAAAATCATATAGAAATTTACCAATAACAAGTTGATTTAACGAGATGAGATGCTAGATTCTTTAAATAAAGTTGAAAATTCGAATTTTGGCATTTGTAAATTGAGTAAATTGAATTGGAAGTGTTGTCACCATAATAAGTCTATGCCAAATTTAATCTGAAATAATCGAACAATAGATTAAATACCGATGATCAACCTAAAAGAATCACATAGGGATTTAGGTAACGTAGATCAAAGCCACTACTTTTAATTGGTGACGTGCAATCATGGACGTACAATGAACCTGGAATATAAGTCCACAAAGGAAGAAGAGATAAAATTTTACCAAAACAAGCTGTTGCCTTCAATATGTACCAAATCCTACCTACGAACCGTGGCTCCTTTAAGTAATGTATAATCATCCTGCTTTCTTGGATTAATTTTGATTGAATCATAATGTTTATCCAAATCCTTCATATGATTGCGCGTAACACTTTTTAGGATAACTTATTCGTATGATCACTTTATTATTGTTCCTTTTCACTTTGACCATCGGTTTTTAAAATTTTGTCATTCAGACCATTAAACTCTTTATGTGTTGCAGTCAAACCACTAGTCGTTATTTTTTAACGGAGGAGGTGATGTGATAATTAAAAACTTGATATAACTACACATATAGTCCATAATACTTATAAATTATATTGGAGGATTATATTTATAAAATTAAATTTAAATTAGGACCAAATCGATACAATATATAAATATTATGGACTAATTATGTATTTTACCAAGTTTTTTAACTATCATGTCACCTCAAAAGTTAATGGCCAATTACTTGAGTGCAACACTTAAACAATTTGGCGGTCTTATTGAAAAAACTTCAAAATTTGTGGTCAAAATGAAAAAGGCAATAGTTAAATGGTCATACGAATAGTTTACCCTTTTTATAATATATAATTATGGGTAATTGTTAAATTTCCCATTTTTAAAACATGGGTTTTTTTATAATTTGTAATAGTTTTTGGCTTATTTTAACAATTTGACTTCAAAAAAAAAAAAGCAAAGTCGTTAGATATTACTGGTAATTTTGTCTAAATTAGATTTTATCAGTTCAAATTTCTACATTCACCTGCCCTTTCCTTGATGGGAAAACTACATATTTAGTCCACCTTTAAAGTCAATTATTCGGTTAAGTCCTTACCCTAGTTTTTTTAAAATTAAGGGTCCCATGAATTATTTAAACAATTCTTAAATGACAAGCATAATCGAACCCTTGTCTTCTCGAGAAAAAAAAAACAAAGCTAATGTGGACAATTGGTGTTGATTATGACACAAATTATACTTGGGATTACTAATTATATAGTTTAGGCACCAATCATGTCATTTCTTTAACAGAATTAGCAAATCAAGAAACATGATTTAGAGGATATTCCTGTAAATCTTCAATGCTTGTTAGGTAACTAATTGTTTATTATTTGTTTTTTAGTAATGGAACAGCTCCCTGAGTTGTCTCTTATCCCACCATCAAACTGAATCAAATCAAGGATTTCAAGTCCGATTAACATAATAAGACTTAACAAGTGTACCTACTTGTTAAATTAGCTGCTCTAAATGATCTTGTTTATGCCTGTTTTAATTAAAAATATCAGGTTATTGACTTATAAAAATTGGTTTTAATTGTTATAAATAAATAAATATAAATATATTGGAGTTCGAATCTTAATATTTGTAAATACAGGAAGGAAATGACAGTCTTGATTCCATTTGAGGTGATTGAGAATAATAATAGCCTTTTTCTTTTCCTAAGAAAAGAATCAATTCATCAAATTTCAAGCAACGCACACTGTTTACAAAAGTGAGAATTTGAGCTGCCAATTCCACCATCATCACTACATAATCTTTTTCTGCAAAACTCATGAATGATTGGTTCCCTTTTGAACTCCATTTCTAACATTTTCTTCAACTTTTTGACTATGTGAAATGGTATCAGCTTTTTGATGCCATCCCAATGGAGTTAAATGTTTCTACCCATACACGCTTCCTTCTTTACACACCTAGACTTTCATTGGTTGTTTTTCTTATCTTTTTCCCATAATTTCTTTTCCAATTTTTTTTAATTTTAGTTTTTTTTTTTTTATCCTTGGAACTGAATGTGAGGACTTAGAAGTAAACTCTGGTTGAAGGACTGGTTTAGAAAGTTGTAATGAGTCGTATCAGTTTGGCTGCTGCTGTTGCTGTAACTGAAAGGTTTCTTTGATGGGTTCAACAAGTAATCCTCGTCAATGCTCGAGTATTGTCGCTTGAGTTTGTGTTCCATTTTCGGAACCGAAGAGCTCAATTGGGGAAGCTTTTGCACTATCATGCTGTTGCTGCTGCTGCTGCTGCTGATGTTGTTGTGGTTGTTGTTGGTGCCATTGTTGGTGTAGTTGTTCATTAAGGGCGGCTCGATGTTCGCGAAGCTGAAGGAATATGGTTCGTATACGGATCCGTTGCACTGGTTGTCCGCCAGGAAACTACTGAGTAAAGAGTAATCCATGGCGTCTAACAGGTTGGAGAAGGAACAAGATTTCTGGGGCTGAAGGGCATTGTTGCTTGGTGGAGGGGTTATAATGGCGGCTGGTAAAAGGGCATCTTTAATGAACTGTTCTGCTTCTTCTTCCTCTTGATCTTGATCACTTGTTGCTGCACTTATTGTTGCTGTTGAAGATAAAGCATTGGTCTTCTTGTAGATCCGGCATAGAACCCAATCATCCAGCTGAACATTTAAAAAAACAGAGAATAAGAACATGATGAATGAGAGTAAATTCATATATGTAGACATTTCAAATGGAATTGCACCACATTATCTGCCATGTAGAAATTATATATCCACTATGCATAATGCAATAATTGGGGCTTTTATTTGAAAAAATCAATGTCACCGTCACAATTATCGAAACATAATTTGAAATTTTAATTCTTCGAGTAATTGTATCTTTGTGTATACGTTATTAATGGATTAAAAAAATCGCTAGAGGCTTACCCTCATGGATGAATCTTTGGACTTGAGTGGTCTATGGTTGAAGTTGGAGTGAGGGTTGTCTGTAAGCCTATACTCATGCATGATCCAATTTGTCTTCATCCCTTTAGGTGGCCTGCCCTTGTAGAAAACAAGAGCTTTCTTTACACCAATATTCTCTTGCACTTCACCCCTTCCATCTTCCATCGAAGAGGTAACTATGACCTTATCGGTGCCGGTCGCTTTCCAGTAACCGGACGCCGCTGCTCTGTTCGGTCTCGCACCGTTAGGGTACTTCCGATCTCTAGGACTGAAGAAATACCATTCTTTCTCACCAAAGGCAGCTTTATCTGATAAAAAAAACAACCAAAACACATGTACAACGTCAACACAATAGCCTTGGCATGACAAATATGATGATGATAACATGAAAAGGGTTGGTAGACGAAAGCTCACCTGGTAAGTCCCATGGATCGAACTTGTAAATATCGACGTCAGCGATGATCGAAACAGGGAAAGGCGAGGAACTCACCTTCTTCTTCAGATAGTGAAGGATGAGTTCCTCGTCTGTAGGGTGGAACCTAAACCCTGGGGGCAAACTTGATTGTGGATGCTTCATGTTCATCACCATTACAGCTTGAAAACGAAAGCTTGAGATGAACTAAGCTATGAACTGAAACAAACAAACACCAGAATCAAAGGAGACGAATTGAAAAGGGGAAATTAATCCTCCAAAAACAACTCAAAGAAGAAGAAGAAGAAGGGGATTGAAATTTTTGGTGGGGGATGAAGGGTTGGCATTTTATGGACGTAGGATTTTTGTCGTTATGTGGAAAAAAATTAAAAGAAAAAAATAAAATAAAAATGAAAGGATGGGATTAGTGCAAGGCAATAATACTCATTTTTTATTTATTGTAAGTGGGTCCCATGCCAAGTGCCAGCTGTTGAGGGTTTTTTTTTCTGTTGCGCTCGACTTTGAAATTGAATATTATTGGTTTTTGCTTTTCCAATTTTTGTCTGCACCTTAAAGATTGCGGCTTAACTAATGACATCACTTTCATTTCATGATCCTCGCCACGTGTTCCATATATGATAGTATAATAGATCAAATTTTGGTTTTGGCCCTTCCCTTATGCTTAATTTAAAATTTAGTCATTTTACTTTAATTTGACATGCATGGATCGTTTACTTTTATTAAGGATGAATAAATAAAACCGAATTAACTAAATAAGATGAATATGTTTAATTATATTCTTTTTTATTTTCACTTTGTTTAATGAGTTTATTTGGTTTCAATTATTTATTCATTTTACTTTTGAATTCGAAAATTCAAATTAAATAAATTAAATTGTATGGGTATGTTTAATTAAATTGATCTAAGTATGAAATAACTCTAAGACATCATTTTCCTAGCTTACTGACTAAGCTTTATATTTATTACAAATAGATCTTGAGTTCAACATTCTCTTGTAGCTAAAACAGTATAGTTTTCCCCCCTTAATCACCGTTAGTTTCTTTTTTTCTTTATCTCTGTGATCGATATAACATTAATATTTATATTAGTCGTCGAACATCAATAGTCATTGTTTTCCTTTATTTTATTTTATTTTATCATATCTTTGATTTTTTTATTTTATTTTTTAATAATTTTCCTTCTATGACACATTTTTCGGTCTTTTAATACGTTTTGGTCGTTTGATCGTTGTTTTCATTTATCATTTTCACTCAGCGTTGGATTTGACATTGTCACATATAATCAAGATGTCGCTTCTTTGTTAGCATATTAATCTCTCCTGCTTAAGCTGCTTTGCACTCTTAGATTGGATTTGGATAAGTAATTAGCGTTCGTGGATTGTTTTTCATGTCTCTCGACTCTAATTTACGGTTTGTCGGTGGTCTTTCAATAATTTGATCTCTATTTATGGTTCGTTTGTTGATGAGGTCAAATCTATTCATATCTATCTTTTATTCAAGTTTATTTGACTAGATTTTTTGCTTAATACAAAAATAAGTGCATAAATTTTGCCTCGAAAATTTGTTTAGTGCCTAAAAAAATTTCGTTAAAAATAAGTGCTAAACGTTTTCATCGGAGATTTTTAGGTGTCTGGACCGTGACAGTTGTTAAATGACACATGTCACGTTCTAGTAATTTTAAATTTATTTAAAAATTAAAATATATTATTAAAAAAAACCCATAGCCCCGTCACCCCTCTCCCCCTTCTCATTTCCTTCCCTTTCCCCTTTCCCCTTTCCCTTTCCATGGTCGTCGACCGGCGATCCGTGACCGTCACCGCCACCTTCATAAGCACCGGCGTCGACCCCGTTGGCCTTTCGTCGTAAAGTGTCACCTTTTGTCTTAGAAAAACTTTTAAAGATTCATTAGATTTAAGCCACCGTCACTGTTTTTCGTCACCACCACCATCGCCATAAGTTACATCGCCACCACCATTCAAACCACCATGCAATTCCGATCAAAACTCAAGTGTTCGGCGACGATGGTGGCCATAAATGACCGATGACCGTTGGCAATAAGGGTTGAAATGAGATATTTTAGTTTTTTTTATAATTTCATTAAAAGTTTGGATTTTTTATAAATAAATTAAGTTTTTTAAATAATATTTATATTATTAAAAAATTTTAAAAAATTAAAAATATATAACGGTAGACACCTAAAAGTGTAATTGAGAAAACGTTAGACACCTATTTTTAGCAAAAATTTCTTTAGGCAACAAAACGTTTTCGATGCATTGTTTAGGCGCTTATTTTTGTATTAAGCCTAGATTTTTTAACTTTTTCCTTGTATGGTACTTGTGTGGTCTTAAGTGGCTACTTGCTTGTATTATTGATTATAAGAATACCTCTTTATTATGTATTTAGTTTACGGTTAATGACGGATCTACACTCTGGTGCCCACCTTGAAGTTTGAATTTTCTTGGAATAATTACTTATTTTAATGATTGTGCCCACCCGTATAAAAAAATTTAGGTTTGTGCACCCTAAAAGATATTTCTTGATCCACCACTATTTACAGTTGTAGTTGAAACAGGGTTGTAAACTAGCTGAGTTGAGCTCGAGTATTATGGAGCTCGACTCGACTATTAAACTAGAGAGCTTAAAATTTTCAAGCTCGTCTCAAACTCGAAACCATGAATTGAATCTTGAAAAACTCAAAATAAAAAAAATCTTAATCTTAACTCACTTGAAGCTCAAACTCGAACCTGAACCTTAAGTATATGAAAACATTATATTGCATTTAAAAAAATCAACACATAAATGTTAATATTATTAATAATTTAATTTTAAAAATAAAATTTTAATTTATTATTTTTTGAGTCGAATATCAAGTAGTTTGTTTCGGCTCGTTAAGTATTAGAGTCGAGTCCATTCGAGTTGAGTATATATCGAGCTTTGACCGAGTCGATCTCGAGTATATGACAATTTGTCTCTTCTCATTTATAGCCCTAGTTGTAAATCTTTATTGTAATTTGAATATTTTTTATCTTTAATAAAACCAACAAATTCTATAAAAAAAAATAAAGAAGAAGAAAACACTCTCTTCCAGCCCTAATCACAATATTTCATAACAACATCATTGTTAATTTTTTAATACAATTTACCCTTTAAATACTGAAATTTCATTTTAATTAGATTTTATTTGAATAAAATTATCAAGCCGGGCAAATAACTTGATGGGATTATAATATAACAAAAAAGAAACTTGATGATATAAACCATGATTCAATTAGGTGTAATTTGCAGGTTGTGTGATACAAATAATATGAAGAGTTTGAGGATGCAAAAAGACAAAAAATTGTTATTGTTGTGGCAGTCCACTCATACTGCCGTATGTATTTGTATATCTTGACTTATTCTTTGATTTTCTAAACCAAAGGTTTGTTTTAGTAGTTCAATGGAGGGATGGGGGTGGGGTCCAATAGGGACCTCATGCCCTTCCAATGGATACGGGAGGGGGGGGGGGGGAAGGGTTTGGAGATAGGGCAAAAGAGATGGGATGGGAAGGAAAGGATAGATAGAGATGATAAGAATGGTCAAAAAATGTCTTTTTTAGTGGATTACATTATTAGATTGATCGAGTGTCACTTGGCTACATGCCATATGCCATCAACCCATTTGTATATGAGGTTATTGGAATTTGTTCAATAACATAACTACATTTTATTGATTTAAGAATATGTATATAAGTTTAGTGATCTATTCAAAATTTTCTTAATCAATTGATAATAAACGATCATATACTCTACAGACGTAATTGTTTGGATTCAGAGTTTTTAAGAAGAAAACCACTCCTCTTTACCATTGATTTTACTTAATAAATTTCGATTGTTAATTCTCTTAGTTTTGTGTACGTTGTTAATTAATAAAAAAATTATAAACAGATACTATTTTATAATCTCGTGATATTTTTGAGAATAAATAAGAAACAAAAGATGGTTTCGTAATCAAAACTTTTGGAAGAAGTAGATTCAATGATAATTGGACCGAGGAATTGAGTGTTTAATACGTTTAAACTGATTGGAAGTGAAGTGTGGACAATTTCAGTACTACTTTCATGTTTATCCACTTCCCACGTAGATGCTACCTTTTTATTCATTAATACTTAATAATATCCCAACTCAAACATTCACATTTGTTACTCTTTTTAACCTAAATTAAACCCTTAATCACTTACATTTCATTTTGCTAATTTTGTTAATAATTATGTTTTACTATTATTTTTAATAAGATCTAGTCATGAATTTAATTTAATTTTTCATTTTATAAAAAACGAGATTAATTTTAAACTCATGTTTTATAAAAATTAAATTTTATTATTAGTAAGGTTACAAGATAGTAGTATTTGTTTATAATCTTTTTTAGTCATTGATAATACGCACACTCTAAATATCCAACTACTTGAATCAGAGTCCTTCAAAGAAAATAATATCTTCATTTATCTTTATGATCACTCAATGTATTTTAAAAAGGAACTTATATTTTTATTAACATATAAATTATTGAACTATTAAATTTCAAATCAACTTTTATTAAGAAAATTTATCAATATTATCTAATTAAACTAAATTGTGACCATAAAGGATAGTGATTAAGCGCAAGACTTTTAATCTTGTGGTCGTGGGATCGAGTTTCACGGTGGACAATTCATAATTCTGACTGCATGATGTCTTCTACGGAAGCTACTCTCAACCTGACGTTGGGGCAACCTACTACCTTACCTCCCCTCACCCTATTACATATAAGAATAAAGTCAGCTAATTTTTTTTTTCCAAAATAAAATTTGCAGTACAAAAACTAGGCTTAGAATAGAAGTGAATTTGACATCACTTTATAGTTAACACCTGGAATAAAAGGATTATGTCTCCAAAGAGACATCCAAGTCAATGGAGCATTACCCATTTTTTTTAAAGTTACGGGTAAACTACACTTTTAATACCTAAACTATACTTTATTTCATTTTGGTGCCTAAGAGTTATTTTGTTTCAAAATCATACTTAACATTTAATTTTTGGATTTAATTTGGTACCCATCATTAAAAAATTAACAAAAATATTGATGTGATTTTTTATATTTTTTTCAATATTGATGTGGCATTGTCTCATGGTAATACGTCAACATCACAATTAAGTTTTTAACGGCGAGATACCAAAATGAAACCTAAACTAAACGTTAGGTATGATTTTGAAACAAAATAAAATTTGGGTATCAAAACTGAACAAAAGTAATAACTTAGATACTAAACATGTAGTTTACCCTAAAGTTAAATGTATATATTTAGATGTAAGCATTCCTTTTTAAGCTTAATTAGCAACTTCAATTATGATGTCTGTTTGGACCTTCCAAAACATTATTTTATTATTATTATTATAATCCCAATGCTTCATTTGTAGGATGCAATTGGTGAAGATTTCCCCCCCAAAGCCACTAATCATTTTTTATTATTAATTTTGTTTTTGATGCTATTGCTATGTCATCATTATCCTAATCCAGGTTAATTGGTGACTTAATCAAAACTTAAATAGTAACTCATGCGTGTGGCGCACGCGTGTAGTCTCAACGTCGCACCAAGATACCATTCCCATTTTTCTTGTCTTGTTATCCAATCCCTTATACGGTGTGAAAACATGGTATACTTGTACATTTGGAAGTGACATTAATTATTAAACATAGATTTTGACGAAAATATTTTATATAAATATATATATTTGTAAAAATTATTTTAATAAATAATTTGTATATAAGTATTTTGTGTAGTTTCGAATTAAAATTTATCTTAATTTAAGTTTTATTTTAACTTAATTCTTTTTGTTGTTATCTCTGTTTTAAAGTTTGCCTTAATTAATTCGAATCGATACTCGTCACACATCTAATTTTGGTGTAAATATGTTTTGATTATCAGTTTAATAATATATTACAATGGGTTTAAATATATTAATTCGATTGTAATTGTAATTGTGATTAGGGTTATCTTTTTCATTGTACCTAACATTTTGAAAAATAATCAAGGCTTAAATATGATCATAATTTTAATAATTCAAGAGGGTAGGAAAAAATAAATTGAAAATTGACAATGGCATCTCAAAAGCAAAGTCAGTCATTGAATAACCTTCCAAACAATGGGGCCACGTGCATTTTGGTGGGTGAGTTTTTTTGATTTAGTCATAAAACTGACACCGAAGAAGAATATACCATAATTCCAAAATCTTCAAATCTTTAGTTTTGTGTTAGTGTACATTTATAAAATTTTAAGTATTTATAAAATTTTAGATGGAAGAAAATATGATTTTAATATAAAATACAAAAAATATTTAAAATATATATAAATTTAAAAAATTTTAAAAAGAGGATCGTCCCGCCTATCCATTTAGGTCCATCCCTATCCATAGTAAAAAACTAAGGTCATGGCAAGTTATACCACTCCTTGCTTGAAAACGGCGGTCTAATATACTTTATCCGATCACGTGTGTTTTTTATTTACCACAAGAAAAAGAAAACATCACTAAGAACACATAAAAACAAGTTTTACATGCAAAACTTGACGGATTAAGAGGCAAATTACGAATCCCAAGGTTGAAAAGTCTTGATAATTTCCCCATTAAGACCTAATCTCATTTCTTAATAAGATTGTCACAATATATATGAACAAACGTATGATTTTATCTTAGGAAAGATAACATTTATAAATTTATAATGAACCACTTCTACCATACATCCTCTCAATTCATCCCTCATCGGTATGTAATTTGCTTTCCCTATGCAAACGAGCAGAAAAAATTAATGTCAAAAGGAGCAAGATGTGGCGTATTTTGTGGACTAAGGAAATAACTTTTTAAATTTTTACGGGGGACTAAGTTAAAAAACTATAATATATATTTTCTGATTGCAAAGGAAGACACGAGGGCAGATTATAATAATAATGGTAGTATAATTGTGGCTGTTAATTATTCCTTAAGACTTCTTGGCATTCAAACCTAGCACGGCATGGCTCAAAAACAATGACAAATAAAAGTAATATTTTAGTTTTTCCATACTAAAATGAGCCAAAGAGTAGTTGTGATTCAATGGAAAGGTGCCAAAATAGAACAAACTGGGAAGACGAATGAGACAAACAAGAATTAAGAGAGATGGGTCTAAGAATACATGATTATATGTTAGGGGCGACTTATAACAGATTATTAATAGAAAATATAAAAAATATTTAAAATATATAAGAATTTAAAATTTTCAGAAGAAGACTATTACTACTGTCCCCTTCGGACTGTCTCTATATGAGAGGATATGCTAATGATCAAGTTTTTATGATTATCCACAAATATTTTTCCTTTTCTTTTTCTGAGAAACTGATATTTATCATTCAAAGATGCTTTGGGTTATGAGGTTTACGTTGGGTTTGTCAGCATGCAATGAATAGGATTTCATGCTTTGAATCTTATTATGTCATTGTATGATGGAAAACAAAAGTACCTGGGATTTCAAGTCTTTCTTGTTCTCAAACTCCTTTGCTTTTCCATGTACTAGGCAACTTGTTCAGCTGAAATTCAAATACTCACATGTCCAAATGTCAGTCATTATACATATAAAATATATCATCCCTTTATTAAGTACCCAATGAGTTCCTTTAAACCTTGCATTTTATCAGCTTACAGATAAACATCAGATAAGAAGTGGGAAACCTCAGCTCAGGCCAATACAATAAACCCAAGGTGCTATACCTCCAATATACGGTCAAAAACATCTTATTACTTTGTTGTGGGAACCTTGACTTTTGATTTACCTATTGAGAGAAGAAAAGATTATGGCTAATTCATATATATATATATATAGTTAGATATATCATGATAATTTGAAATTTTAAGGTGGATCCACTGTTCCTCTGGTCTATTCCTGTCCTTAGCTTATCATAAGGCGAAGGGTAGCTTTAAATTTGAACGTGCAATCAATCATAACATCAAGTAGTTTGGATATATTTGACCGAGAAAGGGTTAATCATACAAGTTAGACCAGTCAAATGTATGGATGGCATGTAAGAATACGCATCAGCTAACTAAGTTCTATATGTGAAAAAAAGTCATGAAAATGACCTCCTGTAGTTTTCCACGTGTAGTTCACCTAACCCATCGGCTTCGTAGTTATCCCATGTCAAATGGAAATACACCAGCTTAGGCCTAACTTGGAAACTAAAATCTATCACACAGCATTATCTACTCTTTCTCTCTGAGGTTTTCAATGTGTTAAATGTAAAAATATTCAACTTTTCATTCTCTTTTTTTTTTCATTTTCAACTGTCTGATCTATACATGTGCCTGAAACATGCATGCTCAATATTTTCATGCATTTGGAGGATCTTTAAAGGATTATATCTTCGTATCGGTATCTAAATGTGTCCCACATGAGTACTTCAAAAGAAAAAAAGATTGGATTTCTCAGGTTACACGAGAGCAAAGCATATATGACGTATATTAAACAGTATTAAGCTTGACTAATCAGTTTCATTAGTTCATGCCATGCTGGATGCAAGACCTTTCAAACAAAGGATTAGCAAATGGGTAGGAAAGTCAGCCGCTATTAACAGTATAAGAATGTCCATTGTCAACTGTAAAGAAATAACACACCTATAAAATGCAAGTGGGTCAATTATGAATTTGGTGAAGGAGAAAACATGGGTATGAACAGGATGAGAATAAACTGCCAATCTGAGGGCTGTGACATAATTTGAGTTTTAAAAAAATGTTGTCAATGGTGTGGGAATACGCATGCTAGTCCGCGTATACACAAAAGAACATACAGTTTAATGACTTTCAGCCAGGTATTGTTCAAACAGGATGTACTTATGAATATTTCCACTCATTTGGCCATTCCCATAATGACTGTTTAAACACACATAAAATAGATCCTACACAGTGGTTAGCCATACAGCATATGAGACGAATAGGATAGACAAAAAATCTAATAGCTTATCTCTAAAAGCGTTTCCTCATCTGTATTCCTTTTTCACCTCAGATAAACTGAAATTATATTTGATCCAAAGATATTACAGAGATATTGAACTATGAAAAATATAATAGGCATCTCATAGATCCTGCAGTGTGGCTACTATGTACAATGTTTAGTATGAAGAATTTCACGAATTCTAGAGATCATTCAAAATGATCCGTATTTCCTGAGTAAGAAAGCTGAGCATCCTTTCATTATAGGGTTTCTAAGAAATTCTAATTTCAGCATCTTCAATCATTCAAAAACATTTTCTTTCAGAAAGATAACTAGGTTTAATTCATCGTCAAATGGTATACCATCAAACAAAAGAATATGTAAATGCAACTCAAAATATGTTCCGAGAATGTCTTACAGAAAGTTGTACTACTAGGAGCAGTATGATCAGCATGACAATGGTGAGCTCACAACAAAGGATCTGCAAGAACTAGTGGATAAAGTATTGCAAACTAGTGCTACAAGATCTATAGACAGTATCGATTTCTTGTGGCAGGAACAATAGTATTGCTAGCCCTCTTGCCCCATGCTCATAAGACTAAGTAGCCACACCTTGTACATTAACTACATGAAAAATCATACTCAAAAGATATTATGTGCATTTTGTAAAGACAGAGATATGACATTCATGGTCTAACACTTATTTAATTTGAGGATATTAAGATAGTATTAAGAAATAGTTGCAAGGCAAAGAGGCATCCTGTATAAATTGTTGGTGATATCATGCAGGCCTGATCAAATATCTTAGAGTCAAGTCTGATCTGGTTATCCATCCGATTATTTTGCAATTGATTATTCTTCAAAGGAGCCATTTTTTGCACTGCAAATTGCTTACCAGAAATCCAATCCTAAGCATTTCATCCATCATTAGTTCATGCAATAACTGGTTTTCCTTCAGCTCCTTCAGCTCCATACAGAACTTGTATGCTTCGTCAAACATCCATTTAAAAAATATCCCATGAACCCACAAAATATATGAGCTATTATCATGACCAACTACCCCCCCTTTTCAGTCATTTCATTTCACAACTTTAAGACATCATTGAACTGGCACCATGGACTAAACTTTCATATCGGAATTATATAGGTATGACTGGTTGGTTGACATCCCATTTTTTTCAGCCTGTGTAAGAGAATTGATTACGACACTTAAATGATAAAAGTATAAATAAATACATAATAACATCTCAATCTTTTTAAAGATACTACTATTTGAGACATGAGTTTTTTCACTGACAAAGATATTACAGATACAACCACACTGATATTAATATAATCTGTTTGTTCAGTTCCGACGGAAAATAATGTAACTACAAATACATTCTCTTCCTTTATTCCTTCCAACATCCGATTTCAAACCTGAACATGGCCACCTACAGCTTTATTACCTGAAATTCTGCTTCAAGATGATACGGCCTCGATGGCACTGCCTAGTGGCCAAGCAGCTTCCACATAGGAATTGCCATATTTCACTTGCCTTACCAATGTAATATCTTGGTAGGGATCAAGGCCTGTCCAAGAAAACAGAAACTTAAGATGCCCTTCAAATAGGATCTGCAATTATGAAATTGCATAAGCTTACCAAATCCATCAATCAGCAGGGTGTACTGATAAACTAGGTCCATGCAAATGTATGCCAAGTCACCCTCACCCAAATCCGGGAATGTCACTTTAGTGTCTGCGTAATTGGTTCCGCAAGCACGTTTAGCAGCGTCTGCAAAAGCATGAGGCTTAACAATTGCAACATGATCAGCAGCTTTAATGAAACCGGCCTGTATTCATGAAACAATTCAGTTAGAACGTAAAATCACTTTCTTCCATGCAATGTGATTCTTGATCAACACATTACCTGAGCTGCCCTGTCGAAGAAAAACGAAGCGACGAACAGATTCTTCTGTCCATCTCCACCTCCTCCATTCCAAATACCACCAAATGTGCACTTCATATATGTACATGTATCATTTATTTTAAGAGCCTTCAGAATCACCCTCCTGCATTCTTCCATGTTTGTCCCCGATGAAGGAGCTGATGCTTTATATTCTTTTCCGTTATATGCATAAGAACCTTATAAAGATAAAAAGGTCGAATATGTTAATTACTTAAATGGCACATATTCGATCATCCATAGAACATAGGATGCATTAACTATAAACTACCCAAACTACATTCACAGTTCACAGTAGGAAGCTGGTTGCATGTGCAGCCAATGGCCATAGAATACATTTTCAGTGATCAAAGCTTTAAAGAAAAAATTAGCTACTGGATGATTTTAATTCTCTATCAGATAAATCTAACCTACCATCAAAACCCTCCAAGATGCAAGGGTTACCAGATTCATCAGATGCCTTCAAAATTTCTGCTCGAGCTGCCAATAGGCCATAGTTCAAATAACTGTATGGAAAAAGCACAAAGTATATTAACTAGGGGTTGTTTGTTTGCCTCTTAATGGAACCGCGTTTGTTTCGCATTTTTGAATGATTCAGCACAGAAGTACATTCTGAATGATTCAAAGCCATTATCAAACAGCATGTCACATTCAAAGCTAATTCATACAGAGCCTATGAATCATTCAACATTTGAATCATTCAACGCTTAATCATTTTGAAGTAAACAAACAGCCCTTAAGCTTATAATGATTAGTAGGATGGTTTCATGACTACAGAGCAAACAAGTGATTGGATAAAATTGACTGCTGTTGCAATCTCAGTCATAAAATCTCTCCTTTGACTATTTTAAATCATTAATAGAATCATAAAACCAATTTACAAAAATGAAAGAGAAAAACCTGTGAATATAGAGGTAATATTTTGATCCCTTTAGGTACATTTGGTTTACATAATTGTCCTCTCCATCTGGTGCACTTGGAGCCTTTGAAGCAGCATCCTTGGAGATGGCATATGCCATTTGCACAGATCCACCACCAAGATCAACTATGCCCACTGTGTCTTTGTATGTCCCTCCCAAATTCCCCAATAGGTAATTTATTGTCACCTGCAAAGGTGGAAGGCAATTAAGAAACTACGAATTCGGTCACCGCCTAAACCAGTAGGAAGATGGCAAAACATACCCACGCATAAGAACCTTCTTGAGATCCATCCAGAATTCTGACACCATTTGCATCAGACTTGAGAGTGCTTCTATCTTTCAGAAGATCTCTAACCTTTATAAGAATCCAAAGCAACATTAGCCTGATGAAATGGAAAAAATAATGTGAACAAAACCAACGTACTTCGAATTTCCAAATGTAGAATTACCGCTTGCAAAATTCTGTCAGCTGCATTGCCTTCTAATGCCCTCAGACCTGCAGTTGCCTAAGCAACATTTAAAATCCCAATTTTCAGCAAGTTAAAAGGATTTAGAATTCAAAAACAAGCATGAATAAAAGCAACTAAGTATACAAACCCCAACTCTGACGGGAGTTTTTGATCGCAAATCTACTGGCACAGCACTTTCCGCCTTTTCAAGAAGAGAAATTAACGAATCTGCTGCAGCCTGTGGATCATTTGCATAGGAGCTCAAACCAGGTTTGATCTGCAACAAGACAAAACCACATAAAATCAATTAAAATGCAGATATATACATTTCTTCCTAAAAAGTTTAAAAATCCTACCTAATCGATGCGGGAAATTTCTGATTTTTGTCCAATCTCTAAGTAAAATTCTCTTTTAAAGTAGAAACTCAAATCTTACTTTGAAATATGCACAATATACATTTCCTTCTTAAAAAAAAGCTAAAAATTAATAATGCAACAAAATTATCATTTTAAAGGTACATTTCTCACGAAAGGTCCAGATTTAATCATATCCTGGACGCCAAAGATTTTGAATTCTGGAAAAAGGCTTGATTCAACAATCAGCCCTTAAACTATACCTTTTCTTATCGAACCAGCGACCTGCATTATACCTTTTTTGAGTCAGGTACCTAAACTATATCCGTAACCCTCCTACCAATATATCCTACATTTTTAAAGTGACATGGCACAACCAAAAAATGACACATGGCACTACGAAAAAGTGACATGTGGAATAATAAAATAAAATTCCAAAAATATCAGAATATTTTAAAAATATATTAAAATTTTTATTTTTAAAAAATAAATTATAAATATTTTGAATTATTTACCATTCATAAATCATACATATATTTCTATTCTTTTAACTTTATAATTTTTATTTTAAAAAATTATATATAATTTTATGGATTTTATTATAACAAAACTTTTCTTAGAGCTGTCACGTGGTATTTTATTTTTTAAATGAGAAGAAATTTTTTTCCATCTAGAGTACGAGTAAAATTATTTTTTTAAGCAGTGTGATTATTACAATTCACGTTGAAAATCATTTAGACGACGTGATCTTTTCCAAAAAAAAAAAGTCCGAACAACACTGCGTCTTTTCCGTAATTGTATGATGGTTGAATTTAACCTTAAAAACAACAAAATTTGGGGTAAAAATAACAGTAACTGCTTGTCAAATAAAATTCCACGAAGATGAAAAGCAAAATTACATCACATTAGCACGTGGTTATCATTTCAAAGCTTTATCTCTCTCTCTCTCAATATTCCAAGTTTTAATCATTGGCTTCTACAATTAAACATAAAACATAAATCAAATCCTAATCCAAAAACTTGGGAGAAAAACATCTTTAATTATTAAAATAATGCGACCAAAACAACTTAAGAGATAGAGAAACAGATTTCATGCACAGAGTTCCATAAAAGGATAATTACTTTTCGTTTCGTTAAAAAAGTAGGAGTAAACTACACACATAAATCTTCGACTATATAATTATATATTGTTAGGTATTTTTAACTATTAAAAATTATAAAATAATTATTTAACTATTTATATATTTTAAATTCGTATTTTTCTGTTAAAAATTAACTTTCATTTGAGTTAGATAATGTTAAATTGTTGATTGAGATATGGTAAAATTTGATCCTGTAATCGTTTGAATTGTATAGTCGTTTGAGATTTTAAGATCGTATATTATTATATATCAATCAACAAGTTAGCATCTAACTTAGACCACTGTCAATTTTTTAACAGAAAATGAAAAATTTATAAATAGTTAGGTGATCATTTTGTAACTTTTAATAGTTGAGAGACTCAACAAAACAATATCCTACAATCAGAGGATTATTTTATAACTTTTAATAGTCAATGGACTTAACAATGCAACCTCATATAATCAAAGGATTGTTTATATACCGTACCAAAAACTAAATTATTAAAACCGAAAAACTTAACCCGAAATTTTCTAAAACGAAAAGATCGATAATTTCATAAAGTGATTTTCTATCTGAATATCACGTTAAAAATTTAATATTTAATATAATATTTATATGAAATTACTTTTTAGATTAATATTATTTTGTATCACATGATGCGAAGATGTATCACGTCAGACATACTTTTAAAACCACATCCTATTATCATATTTTCGGTCTAAGTGATGATAATTTAATCATATGTTAAATAAAAGAAAGGGAAAATTGTACTAATTTTGACTAAAAATAATAAACATTTTGTGATTTATGTCAAAAATATTTTTTTATAAAGTCAAAAAGATATATGTACGAGCTAAATGGGACAAATATTAACAATGCATGTGTTAATCTTATCTTTAATTATAAATAAGTGTATATTTAAAAAGTTAAATTTAAATACTTGAAAATAACATATATTTCAACATGTGATATTTAAACAACTTATGGTTAAACATATTTATTTTGAACTTAATCAAATTCATATTAGTATAGTCAACGATAACTTTTTATACTGAGATTTTAAGTATTTCATAAGATAACGACCTATAGAGTTTAAGATATAGTCTAATCAAGTTTAGGGAACGTCTTTAAGATCTCAAAATCAACTTATTTTATCATGAATTTCTTAAATCAAATATAAAGTTTTTTAAGGGTTTAAATATAACATTTTAAGCATTTATTTATTGAATGATTTGAGACAAAATCAATATATATGTGTTGTTACTATCACTTTTTTCTATTTTGATCATCCTATTATTTTTTTTTACAAAATCATAATTAACATTTAATTATAGTTTTTTTGGGTCAGTCATAGTTAAAAACTGACAGTAATATTGACGTATTACTATAAGATAATATTATGTCATTGTTAAAAAAATTTTAAAATTATCATATTAATAATTTTAATAATTTTTTAACGACATCCTATAATAACACAAAATATAATAAAACTGTAAGAATTACCTGTTCAAAAATCTCTAATTCAGAGCCAATTGGAACAAGATCCAAATTGCGATCGAAACAATAAACATGAACCCGACTCCCGGAACTCCCCGCATCAAATATCACCGCATATTGCCTATCCCCTCTGTAACTCACCCCGACCTTCCTGCTAAGAAGCTCAATCTCCTTCAGCACCGTCGCATCATGCGCCGATTTCCCCGGCATAGCGTACACCACCAACATTATGACCAACACAGGGATGGAGATCACCAACAAAGCGCCTCGATATCTTTCGATCTTATCAGAGACGGAGTCGGGACTCGCCTTCGTAAGCTTCATCTTCTCAAGGTGATCGGTGGTGCCGTTTCCGGTAGGGGATATCGAGCCTCGGTTCATAAAGGGCTCGTGTAATGACTCCATATCTTCCAGTATTCTGGATTTGAGAAGCTTCAAATTTATAGGATTTTTAACCTTAATTAAGAAAATAAAATAATGGAAATAAGCAATCTACGAAGGCAGAGAAAGGGGCGGAGGAAATTTAGTGTTATCTATATTTTATTTTGGTAGAGGGAGAAATTAAATATAAAGGCTGAGATTTTTTTATAAAGATCATAAGATTTTTAAAGCTTTAATAATAAATATATATGTTCGAATCTGAATTCTCCGAGAAAATAACATTCATTTTTATTACCGAAGATATTTAATAAGTTAAAAACCAAAGATTTATTATTTCTTAAATTACATCTAATATAACTCTCAACTATTTGATTTTATCGCTTACATCCATGACATTTTTTGTACTCAAATCTGAGACTTCAAATAATAACAACAATTCTTTTACCACTAAAATCGGTTGGTTTGTGTAACTAAATTATTAATTTTTAAAAGTATAAAAATTAAGTTACGACAAATTAGACTAAAAATCGATTTCTTAAGTTTTCATAACTAAGAAGGATGGAATTTAGTGTTTAATATGTCGCCGACACATTATTGTGACAAAGATGTGGCCAAAAGCATATGTTTCATGCATGAACAGTTTTCATTTTAAATTGTATTAAAAAATTGACACATCAATTTTTAGTCAAATTATACCGGAAATCATTAAACTATTAGGATGATTCCATTTTGATCATTAAATTATGAATTTTATCAATTTGATCATTAAACTATTAAAATTACTTCGATCAATCATCTTATTGTTAACTCTTAACGGAATTGTTGTGAGATAGTTAACGATTTTTTAACGATTTTTTATAATATACATTTAATTTTCATTGTTTTTATATTTTATCAATCAATCCTAGTTTTTAGAGGTGATTATTATTCGAATCTAATCGATTAAACTGAAATTAATTCGGTATTCATCAAATGGATACAAATGATAATGTGTTATTTTATTTGGCATAATGTAAAAATTAGACTCAAACGTTTATCAAAATGATCATTTTGCCCTTATTTTATTTTTTGGAGCAATTTGGACTTGAACATTTTATTTTAGGACAAAAAGGGCCTTAATATTTGACAGAATAATCATTTTGTCTCTTATTCTTTTTTTTAGCATTTTAACTCTTAACGTTTCATTTTAGGTTAAAAAATGCTCATGATATCCAATAAATTGGATTTTGTTTTACCAATCATATATATTATAATCTTTTCTTTTTGTTTGGTTGAATATGACTTGTGAATAGGGATAAGCATCTGATCCAAATCCACAGATTCTCACCCAATCTGATTGGATCAGATTTTTTTTTAAATCGAATTCAGATTTTATTCTCATAAACATTATCATTATGTTTATAAGCTCCCCAATTTACACATAATGCAGAACTAATTAAAATAATAACTATTTTTTACAACTAAACGCTTTAAAATTTCTATAAATAATCATGAGACATTTACTTATTTAATTATAAACTCTTACCTAGATTAGCTTATGGATACATTTTATCAATAGTCATTTCTTCCTCAACTTAACATTAGAGTTTTCTATGGAAAAAATATTCCTTTATATTTATTTTTTTCTTCACAACATATATTAATGATTGGAAA
This sequence comes from Hibiscus syriacus, assembly GCF_006381635.1. NCBI lineage: Eukaryota > Viridiplantae > Streptophyta > Magnoliopsida > Malvales > Malvaceae > Hibiscus > Hibiscus syriacus. Next base: position 1,259,711 of record NW_024063440.1, read on the forward strand.
AGAAATTATAAAAATAAACATAAAATATTGAGATACTTGGTTGAATTTCTCAAATAATGTAGTAGAAAAAATTATTTGCTCGAATAATGCACTCGACAGATTATTTCGTGAAATAGACTGAATGTTACACTAAACACCGAAGACGCATTGGAGTCCAAACGATTTATCAAAACCCCTAGCGTCTCCTCAAAGACGCATGGAAATCCATGCGTCTTCTCCCTCCCTGACCCATACCATCCTTGTCGCCCCCGTATAGCAATAATGAAAGATTTTTTTATTGACCCATGCAAATCGCATGGAAGAGTATGCGTTTCCCATTTGAACCTAATTTCTTAGGTTTACAAATGGTTCTATAGTTTATTCCATAAAAAAGAAAATAAAATAGTTATAGAGGAATTTGAACCGTCCTGATATAGAACTTAAAAAAACAAAATCACTTAAGGAAATCTTAGATTTAATTAAAAGTTTAATAGATTATATATATATATTATAACACTAGTTTATACAAAAAATTTTAAAAATTACGATTTATATATTTATAAATTAAATTAAATATTTTATTTTCCATATTTATAATTCAAGGATTATATATATAATCTTAAAATGATTTTTTCAATTTTATTAATAATTTTATTTTTATTAAAAAATAAAATATATTAATCGTTTATATCTTAATTAATTTTATTGAATTATGTAAAATGTATAATTTAATATTGTAAGCAATAATGGAGTCAATAAAAAATTTCAACACATTATCTAAAAATTTACCCCACGTGATTATGTAAGCAAAAATACCTGTGGCCCTACATGCATAGTTGTTTTACCCCTGCATGCATTAATTTATGTGGTTTTTTTAATTGAGCTGTAACACAATATATATATATATTATGAAACAAGATACGAACTACGACAACCAAATTTTGATAAGATATTGGACAATTTGAAGGTATTTTATGATGATCAACGTGTATGGAAGTAGGCTTCGAAATTCGCGAGAAAAATGGTCACAAGCATACGACGAGGGTCGACGATACGGACACATGACCACAAACCTTGCTGAGACAATTAATTCAATACTAAAAGGTACACGTCATCTCCCAATAGCGAGTTTAATGAAGGAGACATACTTTAGGTTGGCTAAGGTTTGGTCCGATAAAGGTAAGGAGATTGAGTGTCTCATAAATAGAGGTCAAATTTGGGCTCCTACAGTGGTGGAAGCAATGGAAGCAAACGAGAGATTGGCAACCTCAATGATTGTTCATAATTTTGACCGAGTTGGTCATACTTTTGTTGTGTCATGCATACGTCGCAACGAAGGAGGAGAATGTCAAACATTTAGAGTTGATTTACAACTCAAATGGTATGATTGTGGTTACTTTCAAGCATGGAGATATTCATGTACTCATGTATTCGCTGCATGTATGTATGCTGGTGTAAGCGCATACAGTTATGTTGATGAGTGTTTTCACCTACATAGGATATTAAATGTCTACAGTTATACGATCAAACAATCCCAAATGAATCATATTGGCCGAAAAAGGATCATGACAAATGGCTGCCAAATCCAATGCTTCGTAGAAGTCCAAAGGGTCGACCTAAGTCCAGTCGTATCATATCAGTATGGATTTTCATGCTAGAGAGAGAGGTCAACCAAAGAGATACGGATTATGTAGTGGTGAAGGTCATTCAAAAAAGAAATGTCCTAATCTAGCAAGATATAGACCTCATTAGTAATCATATATGTATTTCTATGTATGTATATATTTAATTTTTTATAATAATTCACTTGATTTTATAATAATTTATTGTTATTTATAAATCTTTAAATTTATAACTATTATTTATTAAATCTTCAAATTTAAGTTATTATAAAAAATTTCAAAGAAATTATTTACTCATGTTTACGATTGTTATTTTATTTTATTATAATCTTCAAATTTAATCAATTTGGTAAGGTAAACAATTTATAACTAATAATTTTTAAATCTTTGAATTTAAGTTAAGGTAAAAAATATCCTAATCTTCCAAGATATAGACGTCATCAGTAGTAACCATATATTTAATTTTTTTTATAATAATTCACTTGATTTTATAATAATTTATGCGCAATAATTTGTGTATATATTTGATTTTATAATAATTAACTTAATTAACTTAATTTTATAATAATTTATTGGTATTTATAAATCTTCGAATTTATAACTATTATTTATTAAATCTTCAAATTTAAGTTAATGTAAAAAATTAAAAAAAATTACTCATGTAAAAAATTAAAATTATTTTAAATCAACAACATTATTCGAGCAAATACTTTTTTCCATTACATTATTTGAAAAAAAAATGATTTAAAATACTAGTATAATTTAAATATTTAGTTTTAACATATAATAATAACATTTTTCACACTATTACTATTTAAACAGTTAACAATAGAGTTTATAATTGTTGTTGATGTCGGGGTGTTGTCGAATGATAATGTCGAGGCGGACGTCTAATGCGTTGTGGTCGTTGCGGTTGCTCAGGAGTATGATACTCATCCTCCTCATTCATTAGGGGCATATCAGTTGCTCTTGTAAATATATGCCCACCACTATGCTCTCCTATCCACCAGTTTCATCTTCTGTCTCTCCTGGAAATGTAGACTGACAAATAGTGGTATTTGACATCATAGATGTCATTTGGTCAAAGTCATACGTCGATTCAAACATGGGAGTGTAATTGGGTGCATGAGAAGGCATCAACTCCGTCGATTCAAATGGTTATGTTGTTTAACTTCATGTTGTTGAGATGAGCTCCCACTTTCATTCCGTATAAATTTCTCAGCTCTACCAAATTTCCTCTTATATTTTTTAAACTCTTGCCTTTCTCCCAACGTCGTCAGGTGCAACTTTCCATGCTCGAAATAATACTGAAGGTAAGCAGAAGTTTCAAAATTAAACTCATCATCTTCCATTGGATCAATTGGTGGCACGGATGAAGCTCTGTTGTTCCAATCATGAATGTAGTTTGCGTGCTTCGCAACCCAAGTCACGCTGTGCTTACCCCGTCCATTAATCTGTGCAAGGGGTAATGATCCCATGGAATGGACGGAATAGGTTGGTGGCACTTGAACTGCCTCAACACTCGATTCGCAAACAATATCTCAACAAATGTAAAATGAATCAATGGTGTAACAGCAGCCCACGTTTCATAACCCAACAAAACATATGGCGGCACACACGCTAAAACTTCTTGCTCTAGGTACGACATCCAAACAAACTATAAAATTAACATTTATGAAAATTAATTCATTACACAAAATTATAAAATTATAAATAAAGAAATAAATGAAGTTAAATAAATTAATTTAAATTAAATAGTATAATTATATTACATTTTCTAAAATTTACCTTCTTTTTGTTATAAATGTTGATCTTTAACCGAAACTCTTTGATATTATTGTGAAATAGTCATGTCTTTTCTATTTTATGCCTCCATCTGTAAATTAAAAAAATATTTCTTAATTATTTTTAATCAGAATAAATAAATTCTAATTAAAATTAAAATACATAAAAGAAACATTACCTCCCCGCAAGAGGAAAGTCAATCGATGTTCTACTAATCGGTGTTAAAAATTGAAGTCTATGCCAAGCCCAAGATTGTAGCAACATCAGACATCCACTGATTTCCATGATATTAGTATCATTGACGATTACTGACGCCTTGCACATCTCACGGTACAAGAATGTCAATATCGCAGATCCCCAACTATATTGACGTGTATTCTCAAAATTTCTCAAAAACGAGATATACTGCGTGTGAACCAGACCACCGGATTTATCCGGCATCAAAACTCCCCCAATCAACTGTAAGATATATGCTCGAGTTGCATATACAATTTCTTCTTCGATACTATTTTTTCGAGTTGCAATTGATCCTCCAACCACAACAACCTCAAACGCCACCCTTTTACATTTGGGCTTACTACCGTCTGCCCAAGAAACTCATTGCAAATTGTTTCCACATTATAATCATTTTTCATCACCACCGGCATCCCATTTGTTGGAACCCTGAGTTATAAGGCCACATCTTCTAGGGTTATCGTGCATTCTCCGCACGACAAATGAAATGTATGTGTTTCTGGCCTCCAACGTTCAATCAATGCACTTATCAAACCTGGGACCAACTTATACTCTCGTACAAATGTAACATGATAAAATCCAGCCTCTTCCAGGTTATCTTCAATCAAAGGGTGTGGCTTAGCGGGAATACTAATTCGATGATGGATGACTCGTTGCTTGTCTTCCTACAATTATAATATTCATGAAATTTATATCAATTAATCATAAAATAAACATTTTATAATATTTAATAAATAATTATAATATTTTATTAAATATTAATAACACCATCGCTCCCAAATGGTTAGAAATATGTTGAGCGTCAAAATGAAGTAGTTGATTTTGTTCTGCCATTTCAACGAGACGAATCTGCACAATGAAATTTAATAACATTCATAATTTAATAACACATACTTCTAACTAACTACTTCTAATTATTCAACAAACATATGACACATGCAACTAATTGAATCGAAATTAACAAACATAACAAATTTAAATTTATGTCTATATTATTCATATTATTTTATAAATAATATAGATTTTATAAATAAAATTAACTAACCGAGTTAAATTTATCAAATAATATAACACAAACCGATATTCTCTTCTTCACCTTTCTTTCTATTTTCTCTTATTTCTTCCCTTTTTTTTCTCTCTTCTTTCTTCCCCTCTTTTTTTTCATTTCCGATGTAATCATCTCTCCATACACCTCATATTTATATTTAAAAATCAATTTCAATCCTCCAACCACAAACCTCAATCGTTCGTCCCTACTTCCACATGATTGCTCCATTATTTTACAACATTATTGCTCTTACATATTCACGTGTAAAACACTCCAAGGCCACAAGTATTATTGCTCTCGATTATAGTGGATTTATAAAACTAAAATCCAACCTCACTTCTATTAAAGTATTATTGTTCTTCTATTAAAATAAACGTGGGAATACAAAATAAACAAAAGCAGGCCCACCTCATTTCTATTATTGCTCCATGTTTGCCTTTTTTTTTATTTAATATTGATTTTTAATATACCATAATCCAAAAGATTAGATTAAATTATGATTTAAAGATAGGATTCTACACTTTAATTAGTCAACGAAAAGAGCATGTGGAGCTTTAATATGTCTGCTGATGTAATTGAATGAGTTTGTGAGCATTCAAAGCTATAGTTATCGCAGGGGCCACAATGAAGGAAGATGGGTCAGGGAGGGGAAGACGCATGGACTTTAATACGTTGGACTCTAATACGTTTTTAGTGTTTACGATAATATCACTCTATTTCACGAAATAATTTATTAATTATATTATTTAAACAAATAATTTTTTCTACTATATTATTTGAGAAATTCAGCCCTTTTTGAAATATATGGAAGAAATAAACTCTTCACATTTCTTTCTTTTTGTCCTCTAACGTTGGAAGGAAGAAGATAAGAATAATTATGTAATTTTTTGTCCTCTTCTTTCCACTATATAGTATTTTTATTATTTTATCTTTTTAACATGATAAGCACGTGCTAATAAACATGTGGTGGAGATTTAATGTAAAAAAAAGCTCAACTTTTTTGTTGTTATAATTACATTACATTATAATGTTCTCACATTTATTTTATTTTAGGTTAAATTATAGTACTATCACTTTTACTTAGTTTTAGTATCTAAATTTTTATTTGTTTCAAAATAATACTTAACATTTATTTTTTGACGGAGCTGGTGCATGTGGCATTTTTTATGGATAAATCACATCATTCATCACTTAACCATTTTTTGACTCCTATTTTGGTCACTAAAGTTTTTAACTACTCAACTTTCAAATATCTAATATTTTAATCACTCTAATTTATTTTATTAATATTTTTATGACAAGACATTTTTATTATTATTTTATCAATATATAATTAAAATAAAAAATAAATTTGACAGTTAGAGTAATTAAATTAGGAGTATTTTGAAAGTTAAGTAATTAAATTAAAAAAATTAAACTTTAGTTATAAAAATATGAACGAGAAGTTAATTGAGTGATGAATGATGTAATTTACCCATAAAAAATTGTCATGTTGAAACAATTCCGCTAAGTTTTTAACGACAAGATATCAAATTTAAACAAAAAGTAAATCTAATTTTTTATTTTGAAACAAATGAAAGTTTATATACTAAAACGAAATGAAACTAATAATTTAGATATTAATGTGTACTTTACCCTTCATTTTATTTGGAACTCAATTTATTTTCAACACTCTTCCATAAAGTTTCTAAAAATTCTCAATTTTTTTGTTATAATTACATTGCAATGTTCTCACTTTTAATTCATTTTAGGGTAAACTACATGTTTAATATTTAATTATCAATTTTGTTTGTTTTAGAATATAAACTTTCATTTGTTTCAAAATCATATTTAACATTTATTTTTTGTTTAACTTTAGTACCTTGTAGTAAAAAAACTTAATAGAATTGTTGACGACGTGACATTTTTATGGGTAAATTACATCATTCATCACTTAAATATCTTTTCATTTTTATTTTGGTCATTAAAGTTTAAAAAATTTCAATTTAACTAGTCAACTTTCAAATTGCTTATGTTTTAATCACTCTAATTTATTTTATTAATAATTTTTATGACACAAATTTTTATTATTTTTATTAAAATATAATTAAAATAAAAAAATTAAATTTGAAAGTTAGAGCGATTAAATTGAGAGTAATTTGAAAGTTAAGTAATTAAATTAAAAAAAAGTAAACTTCAGTGACCAAAATAGGAGTGAGAATACAGTTGAGTGATAAATGATATAATTTATCCATAAAAAGGGCCATGTTGAGATAGTTCCGCTAAGTTTTTAACGACGAATTATCAAATTGAAATAAAAAGTAAATGTTATGTATGTTTTTGAAACAAATAAAAGTTTATGTACTAAAACGAAACTAATAATTTAGATACTAAACGTATAATTTACCCTTCATTTTATTAGGAACTCAAGATATATATATATATAATCCTGTTACACAATGTAAAACTCTTTTAATTTTACACAAATTTATAATCGTTGGATAAGTGAAAATAAATTGTTGAGATTAACAATATGAAATGAGAAGATATTCACTAGAAAAAAAGTGACTCAATCTCAAATATATATTTTCACCCATTTAAATATCATAAATCTATATAAAATTAAAGAGTTTTACATTGTGTAAATAATCTTAATCCACACACGCACGAGTGCTCGAACACAAGCGCGCGCGCGCACACACATATATATATATATATATATATATATATATATATATATATATATATATATATATATATATATATATATATATATATAGGTTGAAAAAGCTGATGATATCCAAGAAACTGGATTTTGTTTTACCAATCATATATATTATAAGTTTTTCTTTTTGCTTGGTTGGATATGACTTGTAAATAGGGATAAATATGTGATTTGAATCCGACGTATTTAGATCCAAACCGATTGGATCAGATTTTTTTTTTAAAAAAAATCGAGCTCAGGTTTTGTTCTCATAAACATTATCATTATGTTTATAAGCTCCCCAATTTACACATAATGCAGAACTAATTAAAATAATAACTATTTTTTACAACTAAACGCTTTAAAATTTCTATAAATAATCATGAAACATTTACTTATTTAATTATAAACTCTTACCTAGATTAGCTTATGGATAAATTTTTTGAATAGTCATTTCTTCCTCAACTTAACATTAGAGTTTTCTATGGAAAAAATATTCCTTTATACTTATTTTTCTTCACAAAATATATTAATGATTGAAAAAATTATAAAAATAAACATAAAATATTGAGATACTTTTTGAAATATGTGGAAGAAATAAACTCTTTAAATTTCTTTCTTTTTGTCCTCTAACGTTGGAAGGAAGAAGATAAGAATAATTATGTAATTTTTTTGTCCTCTTCTTTCCACTATATAGTATTTTTATTATTTTATCTTTTTAACATGATAAGCACATGCTAATAAACATGTGGTGGAGATTTAATGTAAAAAAAATCTCAACTTTTTTTTTCTCTTATAATTACATTACATTACATTACAATGTTCTCACTTTTATTTCATTTTAGGGTAAATTATATTATTATCAGTTTGCTTGGTTTTAGTGTTTAAATTTTCATTTGTTTTAAAATCATACTTAACGTTTATTTTTTGTTTCATTTTAAGACCCTAAACTGAAGATTTAATGGAACTAGTGCATGTGGCATTTTTTATGGGTAAATCATATCATTCATTACTTAACTATTTTCTGACTTCTATTTTGGTCACTAAAGTTTTCAACTACTCAACTTTCAAATTGCTCATGTTTTAATCACTCTAATTTATTTTATTAATAATTTTTATGATAATACATTTTTATTATTATTTTATTAATATATAATTAAAATAAAAAAATAAAAAAGTTTGAGTGATTAAATTTGGAGTACATTGAAAGTTAAGTAATTAAATTTAAAAAAATAAACTTTAGTTATCAAAATATAAGTGAGAAGATAGTTGAGTGATGAATAATGTAATTTACCCATAAAAAAGTACCACGTTGAAACAATTCTGCTAAGTTTTGAACCACAATATATCAAATTGAAACAAAAAGTAAATCTTATGTTTGATTTTAAAAGCAAATTGTAATACCTAAAACCCGTATAATTATACATATACAGATTATAAATGTCACCTAAAATTTCGTAAAATATTTTCCCATTCAAAATGATTTAAAATTTCTTTTCTTAAAATGGTAAATGATATTATAAAAATATCATATCATATCAAATTATCACATACTATTTAAAACATATATTAATATGGATTTATGATATCCATATTGAAACAAAGTAAAACAATTTAGTTAGTTTAGTTTAGTTATTACAAACCATTTCCAAAATAGTTCAACTGAACAACTAGGACATTGATAAGTACATGTCACTAACAAAGTCAAAATTTCATCATAGGATGTCTTAATGATATTGTAGTATATTTGTTGATATCTGGAGTGCTTTGTACTCTTTACTCTACTCTTGGCTTTTTACATACGCATGAAAATCATCACACGCTAAGTATATACTTAGTGAAGTAATTAAAACAATAAAATAATGCAATACAAAATCATGCATGAAATTACATGTCATTTTCAAATGGAATAAAATCACCTTATACACATTACCAATATTTTACCATAATCCCAAGATAGTAATATCTTTATAATAATTTTACTAATAACCATATTCAATGACATATGATCACTTTACATGCATTTCCAATATTTTACAATAATCAACATGATATAACCAAATATAAAATTTCTTACCAATATACTTGTCATTTATCCCTTAAGCTCGTAAGCTTATTTGTATGTTTATCATTCATTAACCAATAAACTATAACCCAAAGTATAACTGAGAACCCCGATATAGGAGTCAAATATTGTACCGTAGTGCTGAGGTCGAGCTTTGCTCACCTAATAATGAACCGTAGTGCTGAGGTCGGGCTTTAACCACCTTGTACACCTAGTGTTTTATATTGTGTCTTCACTTGACACTTTGAGGCCTGCACTATGTGCCTTCTCTAGACACTCTAGTGCTACCTAATATGTAGCTGCTAGACTCCATGACATGCCATTAATACCACCGATCCTCAATAACATACTTGGGCATATAGTCTATTTTATTTGATCCTTCCATGACAAAGTATATTAATACCATTTAACATTTGACAGTTCATACCCGAAATATCATTCATGATAAATATCATATATGTTCATGATAACAACATATGTAATGATCAGTAATCAATGCATTTTATATTCAACCTTTGGCATATTTAAAATATATCAAATATATGATAAATGACATAAATATTATGTCACATAAACAAGATCGATTTATCGCAAGTCTTCCTGATGATGTATAAAACATCTATGTACATGATGTATAAAACATCTATGTACAATGTCATGCATGTATTGCACTCACCTTGACACTTTAAAATTTTCAAAATATTTTTCTTCACTATGCTCCAACTTAGTCCTTTTTATACTCGATTTGTTTTGAACACCGAATCAATCACGATCTTTACAAAATCATAATTTCATATCGATACATATGTTAGTATTGTACTAACATAAATACATTTCCAAAATAAATTCCATAATCATACTTGAAACCTATTCA